>NC_137493.1:4332746-5758885 GCF_963082875.1 Corella eumyota | reverse complement strand
TTTAAATGTTAAAATTTTTCAACAAAAAGAGACCTAAAAAATTTATTCGTAAGCATAAACATAAATTATAAATCCGCTAGTTTTGTGTTATACTTCACCTTTTAATACTGTTTGTCTGTAAACCGATTGTTGGAATAAATGAATAATTACCTTAATGCAAACTTCAGGCAAATAATGTGGGTTAGCCATTTTAGTTGTCATGTAAAATCTGAAATTTTTGTCGTAATCGATATCTGAGTCCCCAAGTCTTATTAACATACGTCCACCAGCTATAAAGGTCTGGAAAAGATTTTCAAAAGTTTAAAATTTTGGTAAAAAAGTTTTTAACATCAATATAAACAGTACAAACACAATTTATATTTACTTTTTTTATATTCTATGTTACAGTTTTAAAGTATAAAACAATGCCTTAAAGGGTTCAATAAATTATACGTTATAATATCTTGAGTGTAAGTTTAGAATATAAAACCTCTATTTAAAAATTCTTAAAACTGATCTTACTTGTTTTAATAGCACAGGTTCAAGAGCTGGATCTAATGTTTCCTCAAGTTCCTCACATAACACTGGCATTCCAATCCTGATTGAGTTTTCCAGTGTTCTCAAAAAGTTAGGGTCACTCAACTTTATCACTTTCAAGCCATTCTTTGTCTCCTTGTTTCTCACCCATCTATTTGTATACAAAATATGTTAAAAACCATAACCAGATATATATTTTTTTAATGTCCCCTTAAGGGGATAGGTTTTTGATATTTTTATCGGGTAAGGATATGGAGTTTAAATGTGTCTAAACTATCAAGGGCGAATAGTGTGGCGTTTGTGGGCTCAAGGGCGAATAGTGTGGCGTTTGTGCGGCTTGAACCCAAAACCTTTCAGCTCGTAGTCCGATGTCATGACCAGTTTTTTATACCTGTTAGCTTGATCTTGTGGGTCTATCATAAGTGGCCATCGTCTTGATCTTGTGACCATGATGGCATTTTCAGTGGAAACATTATCACGGGGTAAACCTTCTGAATTCCACTGCCGAATCTCATATGCATCGCCCAAAATTTTAACCAATGTCAGGTTGTTTGAAGTAGGTAGGTCCTGTAAAGTTAAAGATATAGTTTTTTTTTAATATTTGCTGTCTGTAAAATAATAAAAATTAATTAATTTTTAATTTTTTTTACATACAAATTAATTGTGAATAGTCACTTAAGATACTGTTGAATTTAATTAAAAATGCAAGTAAATCTTTGTATATACTGTTTGTAATGTGTCTTATCCAAAATTTACATAACAAAAGCTGCAAAATAAGTAGAGTAGATTTAAAAATTTTAAAAATAAAGGTTTACCAAGTCCTGGCAAGTTTTTGTCCAGCCTTCAACAAGTTGTTCTCTGTAAGTTGATGTAAAAGCTCCATAATAAGCAACACATGCAGCTGCAATAAACACATCACCAACCACATTTCCAATCTGAAGTTCAAACTCTTCAACTTTTTCTTGCCAGCGAACCTATCACGAAATTAAATTAAAAATGTTAAATAATATATAATTGTAAAAAAATTGGAATTTGCACCAAATTACAAAATAATGATAAATTTGAAAAATTGAATTACATCTAACTAAACTTTAGGTATGTTACCTGTTCATCACCGAGAGCAGTGGTTAACTTTCCTGCTCTCTTCATTCGGGCTGCAGTAAGTGACATTGTTTTCATAAGTCGGTCCTTTTCTTGCACAGATTCATCATATGTGGCCTAAAATAAGTATATTATAAAATAAAGCAACAAATTTAATGCTTTAAAATGTTACATAAATACAAACTGTGTAAATTTTATATCATTTATTTTGTCAACAAACTTTATTTTATGATACCTGTAACTCAGCAATTTGTGCTTCTACATCTGCCAGTTTATCCTGTTTCTCTTTTAGGGAGGCCATTGTGACATCAAGTTCTGCCTGAGCAGCTCTTAGCCTCTCTCTTTTAGGTTCCACCTCCTTGACCACATTAGAGTAAGTGTACATGGCTCTTACCCACATGCAGAGTGACTTGCAAGCTTTGGATACCTATATGAAAAATATAAGTTTAGTAATAGTTTTCCTTTTTTAAATTTCCCACACTTAATAAATTTAACAAGCAGCATAGTGTACTGGTCAGAATGAGGTCTTGGGTTTAATTCCTAGTGCTGTTGTGATGTAGCACCCTTGAGTAAGGTGCTATATAAACTCCTGCTGAACCAACCCTTAATCAGCAGCTTATAAATACAGGGAAATTATAAACAATAACATCCCAAACTGACACTCTATGTTTAGATCTGAAGTAGACCTTTTCACATCAAAGATAAATAAATGTAATGAAATAAAAAAATATACATATATAAATAAGATGGTTTAAGTTTTAAAATATTTAAAACAATAGTTACCCTCTCCACTTTTTCAGGTATGAAGTCAGGCATGTTCATGTATTTAGTGAGTTTGTTGATGATCTTTCTTTCAATATTGTCCTTGTCATAGTCCAGTAGTTTTTTAAGGAAGTTAGGGTCGCCGAGAATTGTTTTAGCTGCACTCCAGTCTGTTTTTGCATTCATCAAAATACAAACCTGAATAAATATATCGTGTAAAATTTTTTAATAAAACCAAAAATTTAAAATGATTGCTAAATCTTTAGTTAATAGTTAAATGTCTGCTTATACCCTTGTGTTAATTAAAATATGAATAATAAATAAAACTCTGAAAAGTGTGTTTATAAAGCATATCATATTTAGATTCAATAAATCCCTATGTACCTTAAACTGTTATTGTTGTTAATTTAAATTCTAACACTTTAAAAATCAATTTAAGTTTATCTCTTTTTTATTTTTTAAACAAAAAAAGGTTAAAACTTACAGATTCCATAACAGTCATGACTAAGTCTGGGGGTTTTGCAAACACTTTAATTTCAGAGATATCAGATTTATCAAGAGCATCCAAAGCCTTGTTGGCTTTCTCAAGAACAGGCAAAGCTTCATCCAAATCCTTCTGAGCATCGTCTGCAATTGCCTGTGTTTCCTCAGCTTTGACTTTGGCTACGGCTTCATCTTCCAAAACAACTTTTCGCACCTAAATAAATTTGATTTACTTAACAGAAGTTTCAAAGCAAAAATGAAATAAAAACAGGAAAAAATAGTTTTTTGCAAATAAATAAAAAATATATTCAAATCAGTTTGAAATAGTTTATGTATATTAAACTAATTAAATATTTGAAAAGTATATAGATATTTGTATAAATTAATTTTTTTATCATAATTTTTTAAATTTTTTAGATGTTTTACCAGGTCAGCCTTCTCCTGATCAACCGATAACTTCTCCATAAGTTCTTCTGTTTCCACACTCTTTCTCTTCAATTCAGGTTCCAATGCTGTCAACTCTTCCTGCATCGAGTCAACCAAATCATTTGTCTCCAACAATTTCGATAAACCAGTCTGAAAATAGAGAAAATAAAAAATGTAAAATAATAAGTACTTTATTTTTTACATAACAAAAAAATGTAAAAATTGAGAGGTGTTCATTTTTATTTAATTTGAATAAAGTTTGATCTTAATTTACCTTAAATCTGTCTCGAGATGTGACTAGTTGCTTACGTTTTTCTTGTAACATACTCAGATAAAGGTTAATAAGTTCCAGATAGGATGTTGGCGTAGTGTAATAATGTCTTCTAAGTTCTTTATAAAACCTTAATTTACATGTTAGATGTTTTAGTTAACAACAATTATTGTTCTTCTGAAACCTAAATTTTATTTTACTTATGATTTAAAAATAGTTTTAACAGAAGCTTTAAATAAAAGCAGAATATTTAAATACTTTTCAGCCATTCTGTTGACGCTTGTGTGAATCTCAACACAGATCTTAGAAACTTGTGCTTTCTGGTCATCCTCAAGGTCATGGACTGGTCCCAAGAAACTTTGACTTACACTTAAAAGTGCCTCTTCCGGCCACTGTACAAACCTGTAAAAGATTTTAAGTTTTGTTGAATAAATCAGTAAATTATTTTTTCAATTATTTACTAAAGCAAAATTTACACATTGTAATTTTAATCAAAATAGGCATGTTTGAATTTTGTAATGACATTGACTTTTAAAGATTTTATAATTAACAAAGCTTTCATATAACTAGGACAACTTATATTATATAAAATAATACTAAACAAATTTAAAGTAATTTAAGTTTTTAACAGCCTTACAAAAAAGTAATAACAGGATTTACCAATCAATTGTACAACAGTTCACCAAAGATGGGAACATACGACATCTTGCTCTGAAGGAATCACCAACTGGAGACATACACAACACAATGTGGAGATTTTGACGCACCCTGTAGTATTAATAAACGTTGTTAAATATGATTTTAGTCTAATGTTAAAAGCCACATTTCATGTTTCATGTACTTATTTCTGTCAATATTTCTGTTTAACTATGAGCCAAATAGGAAAAGTAAGAAGGAGTGTAATGACATTTTAAAGCCTAAAACAAATACTTTTTAACAACCCCACATTTACCTTGCAATAAAATGTTGGAAGACTCCGTCTCGGTCTCCCTCTGAAATTCCAAATTCTTTCGCAAAAGGACGAATTGCACCCAGTACTTGCTCCAACTCATCCTTTTCAAACAAGTTGGGCACTTCTCCACTGTTAAGAATATTATTGATATCTTCCAGAAATTCTTCTTGAACGATCTAAAAGATATAAGAGATTGAAATAGATTGGTTTAATGTTGCATTTTATTAAAGAATGTTTTTAAATTAAGGTAACTTGGTGATCAAAATTTTTCGAAATAACCAGGCTTCAACAATCTTTTTTTAAATACTTTACCAAAGATTTGTTCTTTACACAAATAAACAATTTATCAGCAAACTAGATCAATATGATATACTGGTCACCACCAACCTGTGTGTCAGTAAACAAGAACACTGTGTCCTTTCCTTCAACTCCAGAAATATTGTAAACTTTTCTTAAATCCTCGTGAAACGACTCATAATTATATCCTCTTGTCAACTCAATTTGAATGCACTGATATCCACAAACATGACAAGCCAATCTGGTGAGAGATTGCTTGCCACACCCACCAACACCAACCAATAGGGCGTTGCCTCTTTGAGTAACAATCATTCTTGCAATTCTAACAATGAAAAAAGATAAAAGAAATCATTATAATAAAGTTTATTGTTTAATAGTAAAATTTAAAAGTTAAGATCTAACCTAGAAACATGCTCAATTGCATCTTGAAAGAAAACAAGTTTCATTTCTTTGGAAGAAGATAAGTTAAAGTCATCCAAATAATCTTCAAACACGGTTTTCACTTTTTCCATTCTGTAAAATAAATATGAAAAACTTTAAGTATTGTATTTTTTACAATATGCATAAAACAACTAAATGAATACAATATAGCTAAAACACATAATAGTTAAATACTTTTAAAGTAATTTGTCTTATTTGGCCCAAAGTTAATACTTTATGCTGCATTTTATAAAGCTTAAATAAATTTTCTAAATTACCTGTCACTCAAGTATTCATAAACTCTTTCCTCTTTTGGAGCACCGACTTTCAGAAAATCACCAAAAATGATTGGACTTTTAAGAAAGTTTTCAGGCTCAGTCTACAACAAAAACAAATTGTTGAAAAAATAAAAAGCATTTTAAAATGATGGTTACTTGAAGTAATAATATAACATATGTTAACCTGTTGTCCAAAATGTTTGCTGGCCATCTCAGCCAATATCTGATAGAAATAATTTTTGTCCTCACTGTTAATTAAACGATCATGGAAGACACGTAGAGCTTCATGGGCAAAAAGATGGTAAATGTGAATCTACATAAAAAAAGTTAACATTATTTACAAAACAATCTCATATTTTATTTTAGAAGTTAAATAAATAAATAAAACAAACCTGTTCTCTGATGACACCAGGATCTGCCCTTAATATACCCTGAACACATTTGGACAAATCTCTCAAGTTAAAAACATAGTGAGACTTGGTTGGGGTAGGTAACAGATCGGTCGACATTCTTCCGTAGATTTCTATAGCTGCATCAACAATGGAAGTTGCACTTTGTTTTACTGCAGCAGGGAATTCTGATAAAAATCCAGACAGTATGGCCTAAAACAACAAATTAAAATTTCCGTTTTACAACTTTAAAACACAACTTTTAAAAATAAATCTAAACAATAATTTTTACCAATACAATCTGAAATACGAACAATAAAAATATTTAACATTTTATATGCATAAGATATACAAACCGAGAAAATAGTTTTCAAGTTGAAATCAGATGGTGATGGGAGACTGAACATTCCGAAATGCCGAATAAATCTTGGCGTTACAGGATTTCTGCCACCACCAGGTGGAGCACATGCTGCAGCAATTGTAACATCCTTGATAATCTAAAAATTTACAAAATAATATAACTTGTTATAAATAAAACCAAAAATTTTTAAGACAAATTAGCGAGGTTTTAAATTTAATGTATTCACATAAAATATAGTAAATAAAAAAATTATCTTACTAAAAAACGTCAAACTAGGTATTAATTGAATTAATTCCATTTAAAAAGTTTAGTTAAATTAAGTGTATCACCTTCCAAAACATTTTTTCTCTGTCATATAATCCACCAAAGTCCTGATATTGTCTAAGTAGTTCAATGGGAGGCTGAGATCCATATCTGTCTAACTTTGGCATGTTCAAATCATCAACAAATATTATAACTCTCTTTCCATTTGGTGCACCTAAAAATTTAAGTTGTTATTGTATATTGTTGTAAACAGCTTTTTATTTCAGAATTTATATATTTTTTTGTAGTATACTTTTTTCTATATGTTTTTTTTGATACAATATAAAATGTAACTTTGCTTATAAATACAATACTTTATCTTTTTTTACCAATAATATTTTTTCTTTTTCTCTCCAATTTAGCTTCAATAAACTCTTGAGTTCTTAATGAAGAAGTTTGAGCAGAAAAGTTCATATAAAGTGGAACATAATTCTTCGATTCCGCGATAGATTCAAGTAAACCTCGAGCTACAACAGATTTTCCTACACCGGTACCACCTTTAAAAAAATAAAATTGTTAGTTAATTTTGTACTTAAAAGGACTTTTTATAATATATGATATTACATATCCATATAATTGGTCTGGTTAGGGCTATTTAAGAGCCTAACAATTAAGAGCCCAACAATTAACTTGCTGATTTTCTTTTAGTTTAGTAAAAGTTTTGATCTAAAAGTTTTTTATTCAGGACTTTATTTTGATACATTAATGTAATTGTAACAAAAAAGTGCTATCTTAAATATATCATAAACTAAAAATTACTTTCAGGTATATAAATAGTTGTGCAACATGCTTAGAATTTCGTAATTAAATTTTAACACAAACCTATGTAAAAAAATAAGTTATTATACTTAGTAATAGATATACAGGAAATAATTTTACATAACCTACCAGTAAACAATACAGATTTTTCCACAGCCAGTAATTTGTCCATCAGGTAACCATACCTCACAGTATCAATAGTTGGCACCAACATATCGAAAAAGGCAATTTCAGTGTCATATTTAAAAGCGGTGATACTTCTTTCCCACAAATCAAATCTCTTCGTGTCGAAATCATAATAATAACTGAACATGTCAGCCCCAGACGGAATCTGAAAAAAAAATTTTATAATTAAAAAAATATTGTGGGCCAGTATATTTAACTTAAAAAAATTAGTTAATAGTTTTTCATTATCCACATTATAAACATGTGATAAGTTTTGTTTGGTTGACCCTATAACGTACACATAGAGCTCATTTAGTTTATATCAGTTGCAAAATGTTTGGTCGGCAAATACAACTTTAATTAGCCTTGTTTTTATATATATTTTATCCTCGATGTGGGAAAGTCGAATGCGTGACCTAAACATAGAGTAACATGAGTTACTTTGTCCCAGTTTCAAGTTACCTTTAGCAGTTTGGAATATTATATAGATTATAATTGCCCTTTAATTAAGCTGCTGATTAAGTGCTGGCTCAGCAGAAGTTCTTACCGTTTATGGCGCCTTACTCAAGGGCGCTACAGCATGAGAGCAGTGGGGATTGACCCACCACCTCATGGTGATGTAGCAAGTGTTTTTACCACTACACCACACTGCCGGTTTTGAATGTTACTGCTTTATATTGCATTACCTTCATATCTGGATTGTCTTCCATTTGTCCTCTTAAAAATGTATCAAAAGGCTCAAAACAATTTTCGTTAATATTTCCGCCTACTGACCAGACATAAGAAAATACAAAAGCATGAGCTACAAAAGGATGTAGCCTTGATGGGTCCTAAATTAAGAAAATCAAAGGTTAAAAAATTATTTATTAGTAAATGAGTAAAAACAGCTATAAATAAAAAAAAAGATATAGTACAAACTTTTAATAAATAAAAACACAGAAAGTCTCAAAAATTTTTTTTATTTTTTATTTTATTTATTTATTTTTTTTTAAGTACCTGTTTAAGATCAGGGCCACCTTTACCAAGCAACAAAGATTGTAAAAGTGAACACAAGGTGGCAACCTTGCTTATTCCAACTTGTGGCATGGCTTGAGTTAGAGATTTTTCAACATATCTAAACACAATAAATCAAAATAATAACAAGAACACAACGTTAGGTATTAAAGAAGTAAAAAAGTTATTAGTTTTTTAGCAAATCCCCTTTTTGATCATAATATTTATGCAAGTTAAAGGGTTTAATGCTTGAAAACTTACCTAATGCCATCTTCAATATAAGCATCAAAAAGATCGATAATGTAATGCCTTGTCTCCTCTTTTACTTGCTCACTCATCTTTGTCTTAAGCCAAGTTGTCACATAAGGTCGCCAGCCTAACTCATTGGGATCAATGTAGACCATTCCACATCGGGATACTGTAGCTGGGGAAGCAACAGCTAAATCCTGTAAAAAAAAATTTTAATTAAAATAGCTAAACAATATTAAACTAAACTTCTGTAGCCTTTGTTACAGTTTCAAAGCTTCATGTTCACCAAATTACATTAAATTACCAAAACAAATGGTCTTACTATTTTAAACATTATAAATCTTTGCTTTAATTATGTTTTTTTTTACCTGAACTTCAAACAACATGTGCATGTGATCGGTCAACTTGATTCGCTCAGAATTTGCCAAACACAACATTTTGTTGTCATCCAACACTGTGTTCATGTTTTCAATCCACAATGCATCGACTGGACCATCACAAACTATCCACTTGTGGTCAGTAGAGGTGTCCTACCAAAGTTTAAATTTAAAAAATTGAATCTTAAATTATGACAAATTTAAAGAGTTAAATTAGTTTTTATGATTAAAAATGTTTTTCTTAAATAAAGATTAATTAGATAACTTTTAAATGTGATTTTTATTATATTTTGTATGGTTCTAAGTAGTATGTTTTTAAAAACATAATTAATTGTCTTCTTACCTGTACAGCAAGCCTAACACTAATTGCCATTAAACCATCCTTCCATTCCAGTGTTAATTTATCTTCTTCTCCATATAACTCTCCCATTGCAATACTTTTGGGGTTTAACACAGTGCTAAAAAAAGGTAACATAAACATTAAAATAAAGTAGAAATGCTGTAAAGAAATTTAAGTATGTTTTTCAGATATTTGTATTGTGTTTTTTTACTATAGATCAAACATACAAAATTTTAATAAAAAAAGTTTTTTAAAAAAAAAAGTCTTTAAAAAGTTTTTAAATGCAATATTTACGTTTTAACTGGTTTGTACTGTGGATTGTCTATCTTATCTTCATGCAATCTGGTTAAGGTGTTGGCTAATATCTGGTAACAAGTGGTCTTTCCGCCACCAGTTGGTCCAACCAACATGACACCATGCCGAACAACCATTGTTTCATATAATTGTATCACCTAAAAATAGTGATTCATTATTTTTTAAAAATGGTTTTAAACATAATAAAAAATGTTTTGGTCAAAAATTTAAAAAACTATTTTTAAGTGGACTGCTTAAGTTAAATTTTACCTTCTTAACAATGGAAGCAATTGGTTGTAAGTTGGCTTCCACCAAGCAAGTTTTAATGGTTGATTCAAACACACCATAGTCATGATCTGGAATCTCAACCCCCGGAAACAAATCGGATAAGATAGCACGAAACAATTGCGCATCCTACAAAAATACATTAAATCGCATGTTAATAAAGTTAAGTTATTAAAATGCTGTTGTTTTAAATAAATATAAAAACGGTGCCTATAATTTTCTTATTTGCTAAATTAAAAAAAAATTTATAAAAAATTGACCTGAACAAGAAATTTGGGCAAGTTCGAATCCCTGAGTGCTCTGATAAGCACAATATCTTCATGGATGGTTGGGTTTTCACGCTTAAGTGATCCAGCCATCACTAACACTGACTTGACAGCTCGCATTCCGAAATCATAATGGTCTTGTTGTGACAACTAAAAACAAAGCAAAATGAAATAAAATGTAAATTTTGATAAAAGAAAATTGTTACATCAATGTAATTTTAATTAAATAAAAAGCCAATATTTGTTAATCCATATTATAATGGAAATATATACAATAAATTCAGGAAATTTAAATGTCAATTCAACAAAATGATTTTATTTTAAATTTATAATATATTGTTATTTCATTACAAGATTTTGTAACAAATCCCATTTCTTGTACCTGTTCAGAGCAAAGCTTGTACATTTGAGTCATCTTTTGCGACAGAGTCTTGGAAGATTCAAAACCTTCACTGTACAAGATCACCTCAGCAATAAGTTTGTAATCAGGAACCATCATAGCAATAGGACGAAACAGAGCCTTAAAAAATAAATTTTCTGAATATTAAAATGCAATTTACATCGTTACATTTTTTAACAAAGCAAAGAAGATGACATAAATATTGTTTGAATAAGGTTTACTAATTTAGTGACTGCACAAAAGGCTGCATTTTTATCCAATTTGCGACAGGTTACTGATTGTCAATATCTGTTTAAAACACTTAATTGCCTGTTAGAATTGTTTAAAGCCTTGTAAATTTATTAAACATAAACAACTTATTTAATAACTGTGTAGCCAAAAAAAGTTTTTAACTTTTATATTTTACCTTCAAGTTATCTGGTAACTCAGTACGTCCGGCATAACCCGGATTCATGGTAATAAAAGCTGCACAAGTTGCATCCAACTTAATTTCTCTTCCTTCAAACATGAATCTTGTGACTCGAGAAGACTTTGCGTTACGAATGGTGAGTAATTGTTGGGCAATGACAGACAACACCTCGATGTCAATTCTGTTGAACTCATCAAAACAACACCAAGCTCCTGATTGTGCTAAACCACTGTTGTATGATATTGAATTATTAGTTCAAAAAAATATTTAGACACAAATTTTAAAATATAAATCATAAAAAAATTAAATTAAATTAAACTCTTATACCAATGTGAAAATAAAAATGTACAAAACATCATGACATTAAGATAATTTAGCATATCTGTAAAACTTGTATTATTTAATTTTATAATTTACCTGAAAAATCTTCCCATGATCTTGAAGTCAAGACCTTCTGAACAGTTAAACACAACACACTGCTTAGCAAGAGCTTTTGCCAAATCTTTTGTTGTCTCAGTTTTGCCAGTTCCAGCAGGACCAGCAGGTGCACCTCCCAAATCAAGCTAAAAATATTTACAATTTTAATATATTCATTAATTTTATTCTTGATTATGTGGTGGCTAATTTTACAGAGTACCTAGTAACTTGTAAAATTTCTTAATCATAAAATTTTTCTTTTGTTCCACAAAATGCTATTTTTTTCAATCACACAAATAATTTTATTTTTTCATTACAAACAAAAATCTTCATTTAAACTCTTACATGGTAATGTTTTTATATAAATTTTATATAATTTACCTGCAAAGCACCCATAAGGCACAGATAACATCTATCTGTAAGTGGAGTGATGACCAATCTGGGGCAAGCGCCCAAGTACTCATAACCATAAATGTATCTTGAACCGGCACATTTTACAGCACAGTCATCTATATCTGATTCCCAGTAATATCTGAGTTGTCGTAGCCACTCAAAGTTGGTGGGTGTGTCAACATTTGTTCGAACCTGAATAAAAAAAAATTATAGAAAATCAGCGTAAGTAAAAATTGTCATGCGTAAGTAAAAATTGTCTTAAATTCATTTTTACAAAAAGTTCTTTTACTAAAATAAAATTTTAAGTTTTAATCACAAAAGATAATCTTACCAAATGTTATGTTATGTAATTGCGTAAAAGTATAATGATTTAGTAGTCATAGAAATAAACTGTCATAAACAATTGATGAATGGCAAGTTTATTGCATTAATATAGAAGTAAACCAACTTACCATATCAGTAATAATATCCCTGGCATGCACATCCACAGTGATCAGAGCTGTTATATTATTTCTATGAAGTTTTGGTAGATTGGTTCGAACAAGAGCAGCCAAACTGTTCAACCTCGCAAATGAGGTTTGTTCAAATTCTTTTAAACCTATTTCTGTTCCACCCTCACAATCACCAGCGAGTATTTGACTCACCTCAACACACCACATTGTTTGAGAGATAGTTAAAACAACCTAAAATTTAGAAATTACGTTTTTTAAATTATCATCAAAAAAAACTAATAAGTTTTAAATTGGTAAACTTACTAGTTGATTTTGGCATTAATTTTATAATATTTAATTTAAAAGTGATTCTAAATTTCATTTAGAAGGTATTTAAAATCTACCTCAAGCTGATATCGCAAATTTTAAACCATGAAATCGGTAACCTGTTTTTATTATATAATCAATTATCTATTGCATTGTTTAAATTGCAACAATCTTTTTAAATGAACTTTTGTTGTAATAATAAGATGAAAATTTAACCTGGGAAGGATGAGCTCTACACCATTCCTCTCTTGATCTTATCTGAAAGTCAGCAATGGAAGCTTTCGACATTTTCCTTAAGTTAACCACCATTCCCTCTTCCACCTTACCCAACCAATCCTCTACATTTCCTCTGGCTAAAAAATAAATTGAGAAATAAGTAAAAATAACACACAAATTATTTATTTTAAGTTTATAAATTAAAGAAGAGAAAATTTATTTTAGTTTGCAAAAATACTCTATTGCCCAGAAGAACTTTTACATAATGTAAAAAAATTTATTTACCTTTTAATCCTTTTCCTAAACTGACATTTTCTCCTTCGGGTGAAATCATTGCAAGGATATCGTTAGTTATTTGAACTTCTCCACTCGGTGTAGATTTACCATCTGATGGGTTTGCTACTGTTCCAAATTCCAACAATGCAATTGCGTCGAAACATTTCCTCAAATGAGGTTGTACAGCCTAAAAACAGGAATAATTATTTTATCTGGAGTTTATTTTAAGATATTTTGCAGATGTTCATTTTTCTTAATATTTTTTTTATTGACAAATTAGAATCAAAAACAATGTTTTATAATAATTTTTATTTTTAAATATTTCATAATATAGACGGTAAATTTAGGTAAAAGACTTCAAATGTGCATTTCAATATATACCCTAAATATTTATTTTAATATGGTAAATTAAGGTAAATGTTTGGCTATACATTTTATGACTAAAAACCAAATCACTTGTTTTCATGAAACATACTTCAATGACGTACCACTATTTATGTTATATATCACCAATTCTTTACCTGTGGATTTCTTGTTTGAGCCAAAATCTCCAACAATTCATCATTAGAAAGAAAGTAAAATCGAGGAAAAATAACTCGCTTTGACTCCAAGTAAGCTTCCAAACACTTCTGAATTTGATCCAACAAAGAGTTGTTGTTTTGAAATTGCTCGACCAAACCTGGCTGGGTGGATGCCCTACAGAAGACAAGATAATTGTTAGATTGAGCTACAAATCTCATTACAAAACAATATTATGTTTATATTTTAAAAACTATCTGACACAAATGATCACTTTTATATATAAATACTTTTATTTTTAATTTAAAATGTTCCTATACCAACCTTAAAGCATTTGGGAGTCTGTTAACCTTTCTCATAATTTCTTTCCAAGATTTATCAACTGTCATAAACATTTTTGCTTCAGCTGGAAGTTGACGCTGAATGTCTGGTGCACTGAAGATGGATTCAAGATACAACCAATTTCTTTGACAGGTTAACCATTCATCCTGAAGAAAGCAAATATTTATCCAAACTTTAAGACCCAAAAATAATCTATTCTTTACATAAAAATGTCCAAAAAACTATCATTTTAACAAGTGTGTTGCTAACAATATGCTTATAAAAACTTTGAAGTTGTTTAAGACAAAACATATATAAATATAGAAAATATAAACATAAGTAATCAATTTATTTACCAGAGTATCATTCATGAGGTTTAATTGTTTTTGCCAATCATCAACTTTGTCTTTGATAGGACCAACATATCTGGATGAACTTATTGTTGCTATGCTTACTCTACTGTCATCAAGTTGAACCTGGCAATAAAAAAAACATTTGATCAAGTTATAGAGCAAGTAAACTGAATTATTTGCAATTTTAGATTATGTGATTATTATTTACTTGAATTTCTTCTGTACCGCCCAAAATAAAAACATCTTTGGAATCTCGATGAGCCAAGACTGCAAACTCAGTTGTTTTCCAACTGTCTTCAACCTGGTTATAAATAATTATTATTTTTTTGTAAATAAAAGTAAGCAGTATTTTAAATGTAATTCTCAACTAGGCTTGTCAACCTTAAATTTTTAACAATCACCTTTTTCAGCATAGTTTCAAGGGAGGCCTCCCCTGATGCTTGTCCCGAAACTTCTTCAATTGCTTCAGCATTCTCAAACACACCCCACTCGTTAAAACTTCTCAAATTTAACACAACAGGCTCACCATCTTCTGTTGTGGCAGCTACAAAAAAAAATAATAAACTATTGGCATGGTTGTAAGAAAGAGCTTTATTTACTAAAACCTATTTTTTTTAATTTATTGATTGTTTTAAAATTTTTAAGATTATTAATAGTGAACATGTTTAATTTACATTCAAGACCTTGTCATTAGAAAAAATTATAATCACCTTGTCCAGGTGTAGGTAACTTCTGTCCAATAATGTTTTCAATTGACTCCCAATGTCTAGTTTTAAGAAAAGGGTTTCTTAGATTTGTGACAACAGGCATCTATAAAATAACCAAGTATATGTTATAACTTAACAATATCACAAATTACAAAAAAAGTAACAATATCACAAATTACAAAAAAATGTTGAGTATAATGATGTCATGTTACCTTGTCTCTCATTTTGTTGACTTTTCCCTTTAGCACTGGAACAACATCATTTGGTGGTAATCCTTTCTCAAGTTGATGAGAATATTTAGCATATTTGGCAACCTAAAATTATAATATTATGTAAAGTAGTGCTTTTAAAATTTAATTAATTTAAATTAAAATTCATTTTACACACAATATTTAAAAAAAATTTTACTGTATCCAAACTAAAATAAAAAGTTGTTAAAAAAATTACACAATACCTGTTGGTTCATTGCCTCAGGATCAAGAGTCTCAAATGCAAGATCCAACCATTCCTCATTCATTGTATCCCACTCCTCCATTGAGTTCCACAACAATTCTTTCAACTTTAACTCAGCGTGAACTTCCTCTAGTTCATCATACTTGGTCACTTCAACCTTGAAACAAAATTTAAAACATTGAATAAAAAGTAATATTTTAAATAATAAGAAAATTAGATGTTTTAGGTGACAACTTTAAAAAAAATACCTATTTGGGTAGTAAACTTACTTTAAATTGCTTCTGATATGACTTATACTGGAAAGCTCTTTTCTGCAGTTCATCCATTCCTTTCATCATTTTTTCAATTGTGCCATGGACTTTAGCCTTGTCAGATTTTATATCAAGAATAAAAGGATCCTGGAGATGTCATGTAGAAAACAAAAATCAAATAAATATCTATACTTTGACCATTCTAAGCTAAAGTCACTTGTCTTATTTTATTAATTTTTTAACAATTACTTTACCTGTCCTTCTTGCTTGATGGCTTTAACTTCTTTTCCTAATTCAGCAATGTCTTTGTCAAGATGGTTACAAAACTTGTCCACGTTCGCATCTCTTTCTGACACTGATTTGTCAATTGCATCACGAACAAGATGGATAGAAGGTCGCAATGTCTAAAACACAATAGATAAAATTTAGAAAAATATTTTTTTTCATAAGACTGAATACAGTGTTGAAACTTTTAAGCAACATCAGGGAACGAAATAACGGGTCGCTATTCGCTAAAAGCGAATCGTTTTTTCAAATTAGCGAATCGTTTTTACAAATATATTAGAAATAGCGAATCAACAAAAAAAAGGTTCAGGCAGTGATAAAACTCTCGTGTATATTTTTACGATCTATTTTACACCGGTTTCACACTAATTTAATTACATCTTCATAATCCTGCGTAAATGTAGGTTACTATAGGTCATTTAATAACAACAACTTTCCATGTTTTGGCAAGGCGTAAATTTCGCTCCCGAGATCGTTCAGTTGTTGCGCAATTTTTTAAATGCATAACACAGCCTTAAAAGAATTAAAAATGTCTCGTTTTTCTTGCAAAATATGTTTAACAATTGTTTAACAATAGGTTACATTTTAAAAAAGGCCACGCAACGCGTCAAGTGTTACAAAAAAACGAAGATTATGACTTGAACCTAATAATTACTCTAAAAATGCGACCTCATTTTTAGCGAATCGTTTTTTAAACGTTAATTCGTACCCTGAACATGAAATTTATTTTTTAGATATTTTTCAATTTAAGACGGTTTAAGTAGGTTTCATTCTTAATATTTTTATTGAAATAAACCAATAGTAGTATGTTTGTTACAAGAAACATACCTACATAAAACAAAAAATGTTAACCCTTTTTACAATCAAGTGTGTGCTACCTTATATACAGCAAAGTCTTCAGGTGGTGTGGGCACTTGATATTTCTCAATCAAATCATACATCAACACAACAATAGTAGAACTCTCATCTAAGGGCTCAATCCTGTCCTGAATTTCGTCCAAGAAAGACAGAGATTCAACAAACTCAATGGTCGAAGCTGGAACCATTTCAAGTTTGAACTGGGCATCTTGTGCTTCACTGATAATAGAGTCCATCTGGCGTTTAGCAAGCTCTGGTAAGATGTTGTTAATAGCCTGAAAATAAAAAAGGAAGGAACATTTTTTAAACTGATGAAGCAACTGGGGTAGTGTTTTAAACTTAAGAACAGCTTACTCATACTATTCAGGATTGTTAATGGTTCGTAACTTCAAACAAAGTTAGTATTTTATGTATTTTTAACAAGACATGCAAGTCTATCAAAATTTGTCACATTATGACATTTTTTGGGTTTATTTTTGTTTAAAAAGTTAAAAATAACACAAAGATAAAACTTGTACAAACCTCAAGACACCGTTTAGGATTGGGAATAAGTCTTTTCTTGAGGTTTTCAGCATCCACCAACAACATTCCTATGGGTCGTTTCGTTCTAATTGCACAAGCGGCTTTGTGTTGGGAATGATATCTAGCAAGAGCTTCAGAGAAAAAGCTAAAAAATTTAAATTCATGTCAAAAGCCAAAACAAGATTGTTAAAAAAGAATATTTTAAATTAGAATTTAACACATAAGAATGCAAAAAAATAAAAAAAATAATTTTTTACTTGACATCATGGTCTTCTTTCTTCAACAAATCAAGATCAAGCAATTCATTTTCCCGAAAGAATTCATGGAAATGATTCAATGTATCTGAGTAAGCATCAGCAGCAAAGAATGCTTTGCTAATTGACTCCTGTAACCCAAAAAAGTTTATTTAGCAAAATCTTAAGTTAGATAAAATAAATCTAAAACTTAACCCTAAATATTACAAAAATAGATGAAGCAATTTCAGAAGACCAATATTATCCAAAAATGGCAACTTCAAACTAGTTTTAAATAACAAAAGCTAGCTTTTAATAGTCAGTAAAAGTGACTTTTTAGGCAAACCTTAATATTGTTGATTAGTCCTTGTAAATGTCGATCATCTTCAAACATCGCCAGCAAAGATGGTCCATCTCCACAAATTTTATCCTCATATTTGTGATTGATTACTGGTCGAGTAAATGCATCAAAGTAATTGTCCATTACCAGGTTGGCCACAGATAAAACTGTCTCTTGGAATCTAATTTGAAAAATTTTTTTTTCTATTAGGCACAATGTATTTTTGAAAAACAATACATTTTTAGTGTAGTAGATTGAAAAAAAATTAATAAAATTCATGATTTAAAAAATTAACATATCAATTATTTTATTAAAGAAATTTGACCACAAAACTAATAAAATTTTTTTACAAAAATGTATGTATTAACCTTTGAATAACATCACTTAATGTCTCATGAAAGTCATCAGCATTAGGCATAAATGATAAAAGTTGAACATCGAGATTAAACTCAGTCAAATATAATGGAGGTAAGACTGGCGTCTCTTCTTCATCACCTGTGTATAATAAGTTTTATATAAGAAAAAAATTTAAAACTATAAAAATCTTATAGAGCTTAAATTAAATAGGTTTGCTGTAATTCTTATGGTATTATCGCATTATTGACATGCATACTGTTAAAATCAGTTTTGCAAAATAGATTTGTTAACAAAAAAATTTTAATTATAACTAAATATATAAACATTACCTGGCAAATTTGTAATAACAGTTGAGGTTGAAACTTGTTTCTCTTTTTCTGTTTCTTCAGGTTCCTCCTACAATTATAAAAACAGCTTATGAAAAATATAAAATATTAAATAGGTTATATACATATTTTAAGTAAAAATATTAAAACTTTTTTTTGCTTTAGACAAGAGATTTTAATCAATAGAAAGGTAAATTGTAATTTCATCTGTGTATGGAAGTGATATCCTATTGCTGTGTTGTTAGTAACATAATATCTATTGGTTGTAAAACAATTTTTTTTAACAAACAATACAGTTAAAAAAATAATCATAAATATTTATTTTAAAATGTTAAAAATTTAAGCCAAAAGCTGTTTAAACCACAAAAAAAATTTGTAAAAAAAATTTCGAATAACAATTCTAATTTAAAAAAAAAAATTTAAAAATAAACACTTACATCTGCCCAAGAATTAATAGCATCCTCAGTTGGTGTTTGAAGTAGTTGTTCTGTCAAATAATTGAGCAATGTTGACACTGAGTTAACAGCTAAGACATGCATGGTGTTAACTATCAAGTAGTCTGCCAATCTATAAAATAATTTAGTTTTAAAATAAAATGCACAATCTTTAGAAATGAAATTTTATATATACAGTTTTATGCATTGAATAGTTATGTTTATGAACTGGGCCTATTTATTTACTTTTCTTAAGAGCGATAACTAAGTATTGAGGGTACAATGTGGTAAAGCCTAGTGCCTTTGCTACTGCTTTGCAATACTAGATTAAATAACTTACATTGTAAATTGAAGTTAAATAGATAAAAATTTATGAAATTTCTTTGGATACCGAATAAAGCTTGTAAGTCTTCTGCAATGTGAACGCTTGTTTGCTTGTTCGGTGTACGTCATTTTTTCTGGTGCATCACCAAACATATCTTCCATTTGCGACTGTATTTTAAAAACATTTAAATTTAACAAATCTTAGGGGCTCAATTGGGAATGTCAAGTTTTCTAACAACTAAATATATAAGTACCTGAACGAGAAGAGAAGATCCGGCTGTTCCAGGCACTAGACCATCCTCCCCCAAACCTATCATACCAGGACTTTCAGCATCATAAAAGTAATCATCTGGTGTAAATCCTGCTTCCAATAATGCAGTCCTAAATATTATACAATATAAGTTAGCTAATGAGTTTCTAAAAAATATGCTTTTTCGTAATATACAAAAATAATAATAACATCCTTAAAAATGGATTTAAAGCATCAATTCTTATTCCTAATAAACTAAGTTTATAATTTTAATGTTTAAATATTTACCTGCAAGCACTTCTAACAACCTCCTTGACCAAAGTGCGAAACTCAGCTAATCTCTCTTCAACTTCAGATAGTTGTCTAAATTGAGCATCTCTGAATTGTGCAAGTTTGTAAGTGTAACCCTTTTCAATTCTACATAATCCCATATCACTAATGCGATAACACATCTCCCTTACGTTAAGCAGTGCTGGACGCAAAGACTAAAAATAAAAATTGTTTAATCAAAAGTAAAACTTAAAAATTGTGATCGTTTTAAAAAAATATCTTAAAATAAAAAAGTGTAAAAAATTTTGGCACAAAATCTATGTATAATGGAGCATAGTAGACCATGTATATATGTAAGTCTAATTCCCAGCCCTGTAAAATAAATAAAACTGCTGTTTGTGGTGCACGGGTGAATTACCATGAGTGTTATTTTTGTGTTTGACCCTTTACCTAAACTTTACTTATATAAGATGTAAAAAATAATTTTTTTTTTTAATTTTAATGTAACTTACTGGATTAAGAAAAAACAGATTTTCTTGCAAGGCCTTTCTGCAAGTTTCGTTCTTGTGATGTCTCACATTTTCTCTCCAGGTTGCAAAAGCTTTCCACTTTCGAAATAATTTAAATGTTGGAATGTGTACAAGCTTGCAATACGACCTTTTAAAATTTAAATATAATTTGCATTAAGTGTTTTTTTTGTTACCACATAGATATGCATTTGCGAATTGTTAAAAATTAATTGTTTATCATAACAAAACCTACAACTCGGGTAATGTTAAAGATTTTTCACACATTTTAATGCTTAAAAAAGAATGCAGCATCCAGACTAGAGTTTTAGATATGTTTTAATATAAATTATAAACTATAGTTTGAGATGTGTTTTAATAAAAAATAAAAGTAACAACTTGTGAAGCTTAGAACTAAGAGTAACAAACCAAAGATTCTGATCACATCCATCTAGTATATACTTCGCAGCATGGTGTAGTTGTAAGAACACTTGCTACACAACATGAAGTCGTGGGTTCAATCCCCACTGCTCTCATGCGGTAGCGCCCTTTAGTAGGGCGCTGTTAATGATATAAGTTCCTGCTGAGCCAGCACTTGATCAACAGCATAATTATCAGGCAACTATAATCCATATAATATATATCTCAAACTGCCACATGCAACTTGGGACCAAGTCGGTATAATAACTGATGTTACTCTATGTTCAGGTCGCGCATTCGACCTTCCCACATCGAGGATAAAATTATATAAACAAAAAAAAATTTACTTGTATTCCTGTTCCCAGCGATCCAAGTGTGTAAAAACTGTTTCTCCATCTTGCACATGGGTGACGCCTTGTAAACTAACCGTTGAGTAATCGTCTGGGTTAATTCGGTCATGTGTAACAATACGGAGGTTGTAAGGAGAGTAGTTGTTCGAAGATTTGTCCACTCGAGGAGTCATGTATAAAAATCCGATGCGTTTACTATTAAAAAATAAAAAGTTTAATTTATAGTCAATTTATTAAATTCTTTGGACAACAATTGTTTTAGTTTTCAACTAACTTTTCTCTAATAATTTTAATAATGTGTAATGGGTCATTTATATCTGCTGCAACGATATCTTCAATGGAAAGTCTTCGCAGAACTGCACTGTCGAGAGAAAATGCTCGAGAATGTTGAGTTCTTGTTGTTGTTCCTGTTTTAGGATGCTTTGGTGGGACAGGTGACAGCAGCTTTAAAGAAAGAAACAGAAAAAACTTTATGATACCGACAGAATTTTAAAGTAAATATTTT
This sequence comes from Corella eumyota, assembly GCF_963082875.1. Lineage (NCBI taxonomy): Eukaryota > Metazoa > Chordata > Ascidiacea > Phlebobranchia > Corellidae > Corella > Corella eumyota. The sequence goes on along the minus strand of NC_137493.1, from coordinate 5,737,145 downwards.
TTTAAATGAAATAACCTAGAAGTCAAACTATACAAATATTTATAATAATGATGTTTTAATAATTATTTAAATAAGATATAACCTAATTTAAAATTGTCACATACCGGCCCTTGTAACTTTTCCTTTAACCCCGTCATAGGTTTAAAAGATTGTGGCATGCTAATTCCTCCCAAAGTTGCAGATCTCTTCCTTGACAACTGTGATGTCTGCATCCTTGAGGGAGGAGGACACCATCCTTGTCTCATTAGAGCAATCTTGTTTTGCTCTTCGATGTAACTGGGTTGGTTGTGGGCTTGAAACAGTGCCAGTGTTGGCTTTAAAATTAAATTGTAATACATTAGATTAATAACGTATTTAAAAATTACATAAATCTTCAACAAAAAACAACCTATAAACCACTTAAGCTATAAATAAATATACAATAGGACAAGTTTTTTTGCAAAACTGAATTACCAAAGGCTCCAATTTAACAGATTTCTGTCTTTCTCTAGTTGCAAGTTGAGCTTTGGTAACTCTTCTTAGACCCAAAGTAGTTGCTGTGTAAGAGTTTGCTTGGATGGGAGCAGTGGACATCAACCTTGCTTTTAACTTGGCCTCATCTACAACAGTTTTGGGTAAAACTATCTCTGAAGCACCTTAATTTAAAACGCATAATCAAAATTATTAAGCATATTACTTTATTAAACATAAATTTTTACGAAGTTCTTTAAAAGTTTAATACCCATACCAGCTAAAGACAAGCAATGCTAAGCATTAAATTTAAATGATAACAGTTGGTTATTAATCCTTTTTATTAACCACTAAGTTTATCAACAGACAACTTTACTATTCTGGTATTTAATAAAAATTTTAGGCTAAAAAATTTGCCATTTTAAAAACAATAATCTAAGTTAAAATTCTGTTTAAATAGATCAAATTGTAATACCAACCAGTAACAGGTCGAAAACTTTGCATTGTTGTTGTCCGGCTTGCCCTTCCATCAACTCTAGACTCGGCCATTTCGTTTTCAACTTTTCGACTTTAGAACTTAGTGTTTACGGCAAAATCATCTTCGGTTATAGTACAATAAGGTGAAATTTTTATTATCCTGATTTGAATAGAAGTTAACTAAAAATAAGAAACAATTTAATTAAATTGCAGAGCATATTTAAATTCCAAATATAAAATCCAAAAAATAATTTTACGAATTCAACACTTGTTCAACACTTTTTTGAGGCAAAAAAGAATTCAACACTTTTTTGAGGCAAAAAAGAAAAATTGTTTCAACTTTAGTTACTATAGTAACAGTGCTTTGCCCACCGTCTAGTGTTAAGTTTTAATTTATATTTTAAAAAAAATGTTTTCAAAATAAACCTCCAATATTTACAAAAATAAAATCTCTATTAGTTAATATAAAAAAAATTATGTTAAATGGTATAAAATGTTATTACTTTTATTTTAGTCCTTTAATAATATTTTTATTATGTAAAAAATCAATAAAACTGCATTGAAGCCCGGAGCGTTAAAATCGAAACCTGATTTTGCAGATCTTACTTATTGTTGGGTTTTAAAATTTAATTATTTCATGTTTTAAAGATCAAAGAGAATATAAATAACATGACATTTTTGTCGCTACCAACGTCATTAACCACTTATTTGTGTCCTATGACGTAAATCAACCGATTTTACCTTTCATTGAAAAGCATTTTGTTAATGTTAAATAAATGAAATTAATTAAGTTTATTTAATCTATCTAAAATCAGTTATAAATACAAAAACAATAAATAACAAACAATAAAGTAGACACAACGCAATATAAGTCAAAAGTCATCAATACATTTAATTTTAAACAATTTTTTTTAAAACACTGTTTGCTGTTTATTATACCTTTCTTGCCAATCTTTCAAAATTTTGTATTAAAAATTCAATAAATTAAACTTTAAACAAATCTTTTTTGTCAGTTTCGGCACATATTTTACTTGTTTTCTTTCTTTGAAAACTATTAATCGTTAACAAACGGTATTTCGTGGAGACAAAAAATCTCCATTACATTTTGAATGGAATTTTTTATGGTTAAATTAATAAATCAAACAATATGGTAATACCTTTAAAAAAATACCCCTGTATTAAAGCTGTAATGTAGAATTTATTTTATAAAATTTTCCTAATATTTCAGTAAAAAATTTAGTAAGACTAGACCTCAATGGTGTATAAAGTCCAAAACTTTCAGTCCTATTTAAACGATATATAAAAAAATTTAGTTTACATTTTTAAATTAAATCTTTTTAGCATAATTTTTATTTTTAGCATAGTTTGATTTTTCAGCATAGCCTTTGATCCGGTATAAGCCCCAAGATTAGCCGAAAGCTACGTCAAAAAATGGAAACTAGAGATGTTTTTCTATTACATTTTAGCTTAATTTTAAACAAAAACGAATGCGTACAAATTTGCTTAAATAATTTTTTTTGTAAATTTTGTGCAGAATAGGAAAAATGTTGTTATTATAAAAGGGTGTAAAATAACAAATGCTTTGTTGGTATACGTCATTGCAATTGCACCATTCGCAATACTGATTAATCCAAAATCGCTTACTAGGCATTTTCAGTTCGACACTTTTTATCGATCGGTTTGTTAAACCGCAAAAAGACCTGAACAATTTAAATGAATACAGACTGCCTGAAATTACTCCAAAACACAAACTCGCTGAACACTAATTCATGAATCATAATTAAGAAATTGTATTTTAAAAAATCATTTATATAATATTGAAGCCTATTTGTTATAGCATTCTATTACAAGATAAGTTTTAAATGTTTCTAATGCTTTTAAATGCCTTGTGATGTTACATAAATTTTGTATTGCGTCCTGTTTTTATATAAGCAGTATCCTACAATGATTAAGTTTTGTAGCAAACATGGAAATAAGTAACAAAACAAGTTTGAAACTGTTATGAACTAGAATTTAATAACATTTTAATTTAAAATAAATGTTAGAAACATTTTAATAAGCTTTTAAAATTTTAGATATATCGTTAGATAAAGTTTTAGGAAACTCTGTTTTTGAATTATAAAAAAAATAAATGTTATTATTATTTTTCTTTTTCTTGTGATAAAATTAGTTTTGTTTAGTATTTACAAAAGAAGAAATATTATTATTAAGAAATACTGTTTTTAAACTGAACCGAAACTAGTTTGCAGGCTTATAAAAGAATAAACCTTTAACAAAAAAGGTTTTAAAGTGATATGTTTTATTTATGTTTGCCTAAAGTCTATATAAAAAAACGTAATTAAAGATTTATATTAAACTGTTAAAAAGCCTTTCGTTACGTGTTTTATGTTACTGAAGCCAACAAAATTTGACAACGAAACACATTTATTTACTTCCTACATAAAGATCCAACTCAAAGGTTTTTATGTTTTATGTTGTCAAATATTGTAACCATGTGGCTAGGTTTATCTTATCGGCTTATGCGAATATGCGTATTTAACATTGTTTACCCGGCTGTGACGTCACTGTTTACAGTAGTGTGACGTCAGTGCTAAACTTATATCAAGAAATCGGAATGTGCCCGATGATGCGGAACAGCGCACAAAGAAGTCTAAAATAAATATAATGGCGTTTTTGCTACAGACAAATTATATTCAACGGCCATGTTCAAATTTTCGAATTTCTAAATCGTGCGTTAAATTCAACAGAATTGTACGCAAAAATACGATAAAAAGAAATTTTTTTTTATGCTATTATTCCATTACGGAATACTAACTCTTAGAATCTTTGTTCTGCGAATCGAAAACCTAAAACAAAACCCGAAAAAAAATTATTTTTCAAAACTGTTATCGATTCGAAAAACGGTTAGAAGAATTTAGCGTCAAACATAATTTCGGTTATTTAATTTTAGTTTGGTTAAACTTAATAAAAAAGAAAACGCTTTTCTTTTAGAGTAAATTAATTATTTTTTAATAGTAAATATTTTTGTTTCGTCGAAATCTCCTTTAACACTTAAACAAAAAGTCTTTTAAATTATTCATATTAATAACTTTGAGACGTTTATTAATAAACCAATGCCTCGTATGTAGATTAAAATATTGACTAATTTCCTGCTTTGCGTGTTATTAAATAAGACCTTACAGCACAAATAAAATTATTGTGACTGTTTCTTATTAATAGCATTGGAAAAGTTTGAATTAAATAGCCTTTTAAATTTAGCACAATTCAAACATTCGGTTATTTTTTAGGATAATTTTAGAAAACAAAGTATTTTAATGTTATAACTATAAGAAAAGTGGGTTAAGTAGATTTATTTAATTACGTCGAATAATTTATTTTTTAAAGTGCTTAGTTCAGCTAGTTTAAAAGCATTGGCAGTCATTAAACTTGATTTGCACGTCTGTAAAAAGCGTATAATAAACAGTATACAGTTAGGAATGGCAACTCATTAGTTAAGTTATTAGTAAACACAAAAAAATGCAGTATTTAATAGACGGAATTTTTGTTTTTAAAAGTATTTTTTCTTAACAAGGCTTGTTTAAAATTAGGTTTAACGAATTTGGATCAAACATTGCGGTAGCGCGACAAACTTAAAATCAATAAACATTTCAACATTTATAAGGAATAGAAAAAAATCTTTTAAAGTTTATTTTTTTAACAAACTGATTAACAAATAGGCAACAAAGGGACATCCAGCCTTTTAATCAAGTCAATAGCTACAAAGCGACTAGCCTTTCAACCAAATACCACTCCCACTTAATTTCTCTTTTTCTCTTAAACCCTTTCTCTTTTATTCTCTTTCAATGACGTCACGTGCTCGTTTCTTTTTTCTGATGGCTATGCGGAACCGTCTATTATTATTATTGACTGTTTAAAAAGAGAGTCGGGTATGTTCTAGCATAGCAAAGTGATTATAGAAACGGTTATTATTGTGTTTTCAGTTTAGACGCTTTTAAAACAATTAAACTAAATTTTGAAAAGACAAAAAGTTGCTTTAGATCATTTAAAACAATATTTGTTTTAGATAATTTCGCGTTCGAGCCTGTACAACGTAAAATGTTTTGTACAAATTTCTGTACTTATGTTTTTCTCGAATGTTTTACAAGATATTTAAAATTTGAAAAGAAAAAAACTTGAAAACTACTGTAGTCGTAATTTGTACTATTTAAAATAAATATTTTCTTTTTAATTTTTTTTTTAATAAATTATTTTCTTTTTAAATCTTCTACTGTAATAGAAAAAGCCAATTATAGTTATTTAAGTTTCGCATTCTACTCAGAACAAGCGTTTTTAAGTGCTGGTTCAAATACAAAAGAGTAAGAGATCGTATAACCGTACGAGTTAAGTTGTAACGTTGAAATAGCGCCTCTAGATACTTGCTGTTTAAATAGTCATAAAACTAGTACTAACACATACAACGTTTAAATAATATACTCGCACAGTGAACGACTTTACATGACATTGAAACGGCTGGTTATGTAAAAAAGCGCGCAAACCTTAAGTCCGTGGCAAAAATTCGATCATGTTTTGTTTCTCAAATTTCAGCAAGTATTGTATTGGAAAGAAAGGCCAGGAAATTAGCAACATATTGGCGAATCGTAATTCCCTATACGACTATATAAAACCAGTCAACGTCTTTTTTAATTCGTTTTGTGGGAAAACGTAAACTGCTGCGTTACAAAAGCACGTTAGGCAAAGTTACAAAATAGTTTTGGGTAATTTAAATAAGTTTAAACTGATTTTTTCTTATAATTTTTTTAGAATAACAACCACGTTTTTCTACCCCGTGTTTAGAGAAAGCTAATTAGAAGCATTTTACTTCCCTAAATTTCCAAGTTTTTTTACGAGTTAGTTTTATATGTAAATGTGTTAGATTTTAAAGATTAACCAACCATAAGACGCATCATCAACTCTTATATGGTAATAACTTGGCCTATTAAAACAATTTAATCTACCCATCGGGCACAACCTTCGGTCTTGAAAATCAATAAAGTACTTAAAAGAATTTCAACAGGACGTGCAATTTAATTTGAATTAGTAAAATGCAAGTAGCAAGAAGTTAAGTAAGTAATATTCAAGCTGTTTTTTTTTACTTTACATTTATCAAATGTTTTTAGAAAAGCATTGCTGAGCCGTTTTGTAAGTCGTTTTATGTAAATAAATAAATAAACCAGCTTTTGGAAAGGCCAACAACGTTTACAGGCCAGCAATATTGACAAACCCAGTTGCTTGTTGTGTTGCTTCAGCGCTTAGCAATAAAAATCTCTCATTTTATGAACAAACATGGACGTCGAAAATCACACCAATGTGCAAACTAGAAACGAAGAATATACCGGAAATGACGTCACAACGCCACTAGTCAACGAGGTAGATTATATAACAAAAATCAGCTTTTTTATTGGCGAATATTACAATTTGTTTTTCTATTCATAAAAGGAAAGATAAATGGATGAATCATTTAAGTGTTTAGCGTGATGTTTAACCTCATGTGATGTGTGTAATTAAACAATTCCAGTAACACGCCATTTGAATAATTAAAAAAGTTGTTTACTTTTCTTTCAAATTTAGATGTTGTTTCGGTGAAACGGAATATTTTTTTAAAACGGCATCATACATTTGGAATTTTTTAAAGAATCAGTAAACACATAAACAATCCTTATTAAATCTTATTTTTTGCGTTTGAAAATATAAGTTTTGAAGCTGTTTAAAATGTAGCAAATCGGGCAGCTGTTTGTTGTTATAATAATGTGAATTTGAACGCATGTTGAAAGGATTAATCAATTAATGTAAATCCTGTTAGTAGTCATTTAGTCAACGCTTTTAAGCAGGAAATGGCAATAAATTGTTAGTTTACATAAAATTAAAAATTTTCTTGAACGAATACTAAAAATGTTTTAACTTGCTTTTAAGTTTGTTATGTTAAGTAACGAATGGTGCTGATGAGAACCTAATTATAGCTGGAAAGATCAATGTTTTTCATTGCAGCCGAATTGATTCACATTATAATAACATGTCATCAATTATTTATTGCATATCACACAAAGCTATGTTGTTTTTTTTGTAACGAATGCACCCGTAAATAATTTTTTCTTTGTTTACTAAAATGCTATTAGAAAAAACAAGCTTGGAAAATAAAAAAAACAATCTCGTTTTTAACAACTTTTTTTTAAATATTTTTTTAAGGTAACTGAGCATAAAGAAAATGACGTAACAGAGCCCGAATTGGGGGGTCTTGATTGGGAAGGTAATGTAGGGGTACTCCCTGGAACAAACATGAAGGTAATTTTCTTGTGTGAAGTTTTTTTAAATAATTTATTTTGTTAACAAAATAGAATCCTTTGTAATAAAACCTTAATAATACGCGATTATTAAAAAAAAAATTATTTTAAAAATAAAATTAATTTAATTTTCTAGTATTCCCTTTTTAGGGAAAATTAAGAAATTGGGTTTATTAAAGTTTTTACTAAAACACTTTTTTTTCAAGTTTCGAGTTAACAATGAAGGCGACGTTGAAATGTTATCCGACCATGAACCAGAAATTAACGATCCCACAATCGATGACGTGAACAATGACGCAACCGATGACGTCACAGACCATGCAAACGTCGTGGACGAACCAGACAACGTGACCAAAACCGAAGATGACGTGCCAGAACTAAGTCCCGACGTTACAAATAAACAAGATGGAGTCGTTGAAAAGGAAAACATTTTAGATTTCGTAAAAATTAAAAAGGAACACTTTGACATTCCAGAAACAAATTTAATGCAAGAAGGTAATGTTACTTTTTAATTTATTTTCTTTGTATATATCAAATATAAAACGTGTTTTTAATTGTAAGTTTTAATCAGAGGTAAGAGAACCACATCTTGTTTGTTTCAAATTGGTATGCGGTCACGCTATACTCATAGAAAAACTTGCGATAATATTTTCCATTTTTAAGATGGTTATCAACTACAAAAAAACTTTAATATGCCTGGTCTTTCATATAACAGTAAACAGTGACTATATTTAAAAATTCAAAATAGCTAAAAAACCAATAAGGCCAAGTTTTAGGCTAACCAATAAAAATGCCCAAGTTAAGCCTTTAGTGATTTAAATCAATGTTGTTTTTAGATGATACGTACCAACCAAAGGAAATGCAACCCAGAGCGAAATCGTTCACTACTTCATTTTTGCCGCATAATCCGCTAGTGAAGTGTAATTTTTGTGGCATTTCCAATCGCGACAAGTTTTTCTCTGGCCGCTTTTGCAGCAAGCATTGCGTGGCAAGAAACGCAGCTCGACACCGAAAAAAGATAAGTGCAGGACAACAGTGGAGTCCTGCTACTGACGAACCCAAAAAGAAACATAAAGATCCGAAATCCTCAAAATCGAATTTAAAATTTAAGATCATTTTTCCTCATACCAATGGATCAAAAAAACGAAGACCTTCAATTGTAAAGCAAGACTCGTACATGCCAGCAAGGCAACAAAAACGACACAGCCTATCTACCACGCCTCGTTCTAAAGTGAAATTCTCCTGGGATGAATATTTGGTTAAAAATAACGCGAGCGGAGCTACATCGGATGTGTTTTTTGAAATACACCAGAAAGAACCTGTGTCCACCGAACCGAATTTATTCCAACTTGGAAACTTACTAGAGGCAATAGACCCCTTACACGAATCCATGTTTTGTTTAGTATCAGTGTCAAGCATTAAAGGCCACCGAATTCGCTTACATTTTGAAGGTTTTTCGGATGCATATGATTACTGGGTAAACAAAGACTCACCATTTATATTTCCATGCGGTTTTTGTGAGTCAACGGGTAGATCTTTAACGCCGCCAGGTGGGTACAAAAAGGACGAATTTACTTTGGAACATCATGCGAAGCTATACAATCTTTCCGTGGCACCTCCGGAAGCTTTCACTTCGACAACTTCCTCTGAAGATGTCAAATTTAACATCGGGGACCACTTGGAAGCTGTGGACCATAGGCACACCGAATTGACTTGTATTGCAACCGTCAAGGACGTGCTTGGGGGGTATGTTCTTGTTCATTTCGACGGCTGGGACTCTACATTTGATTACTGGGCTTTAGCGTCGTCCAACTATTTAAAACCCACTGGCTGGTGTGCTGGCAACGGAGTAGAGTTAGCTCCGCCGCCCGGTGGAAATAAAGAGCACAACAAAATTGAGGAGAGTTCTGAAATAATACCGGATGCCGAATTATCTGCATTTTCGAATAACGGTCACATGTTTGAAATTGGCATGAAATTGGAGTCTGTTGATAAAAGAAACCCTTCCTTAATTCGGGTTGCCACTGTAACAAACATAGACGAATATAGGATTCAAATACATTTTGATGGTTGGAGTGATATGTACGACTACTGGGTCAACTATGATGATTTAGATATTCACCCACCAGGTTGGTGCAGTAAAACTAGCCACCCTATCGAATCGCCAGTATGTCTGGAAAATGATGCCAACGCCGATCCTTCAGGTTGTCCGATTCCCGGCTGTAGTGGGGTGGGTCATATTAAACAGGACAAGTATCAAAACCATTACAGTGAATATGGGTGTCCTTATTCCCCACAAAATCTGCAGAGGGAAGCTTTGCCGGATCGTCTTTTGACTTACAAGTCAAGCCCGAAATATTCTTCAAACTTCGTCACAAAATTCAGTAACGAAAGTCGCGCCGCAAAAGTTCACAAACGTGGAAGACCCCGAATAAAATCTGAAAGCTACGAACGACTTCACAAAAAGAGAAAAAGCAGCCACGTGACTAATTATAACGAATGGGATGGCAATAAATCTGATGTATATTCCAACAAATCATACTTCGAGGAGCAATCTCTTTTGCGAAATTCAGCTTCCGTTTTGTCGATGCAAATACGTAACATGGACGACGTTTGTGGAATAAGACAAAGGGCTAAGCTTTTGCCCATAGCTGCAAACAAATCTGAGACAATTGTAAAAAGATGGTCAATCCACGAAGTTGCAAATTTTGTTGTTGAGTTAACTGGCAACAATGAATGCTTGGTTAAATTTACGGATAACGAAATAGATGGTGAAGCATTTTTGTTGCTGACACAATACGATTTGACCACAGTTTTAAATTTAAAGTTAGGTCCAAGTGTTAAGATTTATAACGCCATTTTGCTGATTAAGGTTCCAGAACGAAAACGAGGAAACTTTTAATTTAATAAGCTTTTTTGTATACTTGCTCAATAAAATTCTAAAACAATTTTGATACCTTTAATCAACAATTAAAAATATCAGCCCAGTGTAGTAACTACAGTAAAGTCATTTAACAGATATTTTAGAACGACAAAAATATTGAGAAAACATAGGCCTAATCCTATATGTCAATACGCCCACACCATCACTGTACCATATTCACATTTAAAAAATGTTACACATATCATATTATAACAGAACCACCGAAAACTAAAGGGAGTTACTAATCTAACAGGAATTTTGTTCAATAACATCTCTATCTTTCATAAAAAAAAATTTACTAAATAACGTGCAATAACTTGTATTTATTTTAATCAAACAAGAACTAAGAAGAGCTACAATTCAACGTTGGAAATATAAACAACATTTATTTTATACAATTTTTAGACCAAAATATTATGAATCATATTTAAAAAAAATTGGTATAAATTTAAACAAGAAAGAAAAAATTTTAAAGGACTTGATGTTTGATAAATCGTAAAATAGCCTAAATCGACATAGCTGTAGTATAGAACTCAAGAAGTAAAAAGATATCTTATACAAAGTTTGTAAAGAATAAATTATAGTTTGAACAAAAAATCAAACAAACACCAAAACAAGAACGCCATGCACATTAGTTAGAACCAAAATGTAAGATTTAAAGAAAAAAGAAAGCAACAGTGTATTATAAAGAGTTATTTGCCCCTTTTAATTAGCAAATTAAAGTTGTTTTAAAATGTAGCAAGCAGCACGACAAATTAACACTTATTGCTATCATATAATTGTTCGTGCAGCTTTACGTAAAGTTGATCTATTGTTCGAGTTACCAAAGTTTCTACTAATTATAGTGGCAATACAATTTTATCTTAACCAGTAGCTTACGAACACGCAAAGTAATAAGATGTTATGCTAAGAGGCTATATCAATACTAAGACTAAAATTTTAAGTGTTAAAATAACACAATCAATGAAGGGAGTAAGAAAATAACGGTCGTTTTAGGCTTGATATTACAATTGTGGTGTTTCTGACCGCTAATGGTAACAAAGATTTCTTTAGGATATGAACGACGAAAATAATGCCGGAAACTTGAAAAAATTGAACTTTAACAAATATTGGTCAATTTTTATTGCAAAACGCGCAGATTGTTAATCAAACTACAGATTATTAACATTGGTTGGGCATGTCTATAGATTTTAATGAAAATAGATTGTTTAAGTAATCTAACACTTGGGACAAGAAGTGTTGAAATAAAAAGTTAGTACACATCTTGTTCCCCGTTGACATCACCTTCTTCAGGGGGAAATGCTTCCTCATCTGGCGGCATAAAACCCTCCTAAAAGCGCAATGTTATAATTTTTAAAATTGAACAGTCGATTAAAGTCCAACCAATATGTTTAAGGTAAATGGCTTTGGAGGTTCACTAAACACACACTAGGCTCATTGTACTTTGAATATTTGTGTAGTGCACTACTAAATTAATAAAGTTCCTGTTCTAAGTGAGTAAAGTACTATACTTTTTATGGTTATTTTATCCAAACATATTCAATAACTCACTTAAAAACTGAGTTACATACCCATCGTGTTTAGATTTATATAAAACTGTAACTTACTTTCATACCACTTAACTAAAACCCATATGCTTGTTATATCGTAACCTTATTTAATTCAACTCTAAGCTGTCTGCAGATTTAGCTATGTATAAAAAAAACTAATTTATTTCAAAACTAAAATAGCAAAACAAAAGAAAAAATAACAATTAATACATCAACATTACCATACCTTAATCAATTATAAGAGTGTACCTTATCTTACTAACTGTAATACTATTCTTTTTTAAGCAATAACCTTACTAGCCTATATAAACATATTGTAACTTGTACGAAATATTTTAAAAATCTTTACTAACTGTACTATGGAATTAAATATTAAAGCTATATGCATTAAGCCTGTAATTTTAAATATATTAAACCCATGTAATTTTAAATATATTAAACCATTTTATTTTGACATTGTTTTTTAATCCTGTGGGGCTAAAAGAAAACTACTTTTTTCGCTGTCTCCTTTTTCCAGTTCATCTGAGCCTACATCTTGAGCATCTGTATTATCAACATGTGACCAGTGGCCCTAGAATATATATCAATTTATTCTACTAATAAACTGCTATTGCACAAAAAACTAATAAGATTTAAAAAAATTTTAAATAACTTTCAGCTAAGACTTTTACAAAAAAAATAAAAATACTAAAATACTGCCGTTTTAAACTGAATTTCAAATTATTTGTTTTAAAATAAAATTGGAAAAATACACACCTCTGTAGCGTAAAGAATTTCTGTGATTTCTTCACAAGCAGTCGCTAATGGTTCGTTATCCTTCTCTTTGGCCACAACATCTTGACAAATTAGCTCAACGCTTCTTAGCTTGCCGAAATAAAAATCACGTTCTTTTTCAAGTGCCACTATAGTTTCTTGCAACTGATTGTTCTGTAATATCATAAGTCACATCATTAACTTATATTTAATTAAATAAACAGTTTAAAAATAAATTGAATAAAGCTGTACCACATCTTTGACATCGCTCAACTCCGATTTCAATGAAATGATTTCCTGGTTCGAAACATTTCCCGCCGGAGTATTAGAAGATGTGCGATGAGGAGCAGAAGCTTGTTGAGGAGCGGCTCTGGGCCTCGCTGACGATCTTGCAGGAGGATCTTAGAAAAACAGTTTTTTGTATTATTTTTTGTTTGTAAAACTAAAAACAACACAACCTGTAAATTAGTAAAAGGTAAACAAAACAGTGCATGGTGCAAAAGTTTAGCTGTCCTATGCTGATTATTACTACACAATAACTAGCTTGAATCTACTTTAAATTAAGTAAACTAAATCATGTTTATTAAACTTTTACTAAACTTTATGCTCTCAGACTATTACTAAATGTTAAGTCTTTAACTATAAAAGTGAGTAAAACTAAAATGTGCAAATTGAAAGCTACAATAAAGCGATTGCACCTGCACGTTCTTGACCATTTGATGATGGAGATTTAGAAATTGCACTCTTCACCCTCGGCTTAACTTTTAGTTATAAAAAAAACTTGATTTAACAATATCTATTTGAAAACTTTTACAATGTAAATCATAGCTTTTAAATCAGAAAACTCCTAATTTTCAGTTAAGAACTATTTTAGTTTGTAAAATTTAAACTAAATTTTTTTGGTTGCCAAACATTAAAAAACAATTATTAAACCCTATATTAAGATAACACAAACAAGATCTTACTTGTAGCAATGGCTTTTCGAGCAGGTGCTTTGGACATGGATCCCCCCTTTCCCCCTGCAATTGATAAAACTGCTCCGCCCCTTTGAAAAGCAGCATCATATTCATTCCCCTAAAAATACAAAAAGTGAAATATGGTCGTAACAAGAATTTTTTGTAAAACCGTGCTGTTCAAAATATAAACTTAGGCTAAACTTAACCATATAATTAAAGGTATAAAACCTGCTATTTAAGTTAAATGTTGTATTTACCTGATAATTTGCATCAAAAAACTTTCGAAACCATTGAACAAATTCAAAATTGTCTTGAAATCTTCCTTTTACTAATTTTTCGACTGGTACAACCTATTTCGTAATTAAAACAATAAATGTCATATGTAGTAAAATTAAATTAATTTATAACTGTTGCTTAATACAAAAAATTACAAGAATGACCTTAGAAGAACAATAAACATTTTTTTTAAATAACATAAATCAAAAAACTGACAACAAAGTAATCTGCTGTCTTAAAAGGTTCAAAGGAGTGATATAAATAATTAATGTATCTTGGGCGTAATTTTGCCAAAAATTCAATAACAGCACATTGTTCCCAAAAAATATTCAAATGGCTTTGATCACGTTAAATGTTTTTAAATTGCATAATTTATTATCGTAAATTTGAAGAACAAAACTAAATCCATTAAAACAGATTTCCTAAGAATTTACACAACAAAAAACATTGTATGTTAGCAAGACCTTTAATAGAGGTTAGAAATGTAAATGATATGTAGTTTTTTTATTTTGTTAATGTTTAAACCTTGTCCACATGGCATTTTTTGAAGCATTCTTGCAAAACTTTGAAGTTAGCAATGTACTCATGTTCTAATTTGGCATCCCATTTTACTCTCTTGATCAGAAGTTTTTCTTTAAACAAAGAAATAGTAATATTTACTAAAAATTTATTAAGACTATCCTTTTAGAAATACATATTTATTACATTTACTAAAATTATTAACAATGTAAGTGATGTTTTTATAAGAAAAACCTATAATGTGTCTATTAATTTCCTATTATTTTTTAAGCAAAATTTTAAAATATATATATATATAATTTTTTTAACAAAAAAAACTAAAATGGTAAATATTAATAAAAGTCAAATAAGGCCATATATATATATATTGTAAAGTTAATGAAAATTCAACACAAACCTTAGGCCCTACAGATTAACAAATGTGCACAATAAATCTAGACCAAATTTTTAAAATTTAGAAACTGAAAAAACTTACTATCAAAAAGCATGTGCATAAATTGACAGTATACAGCACCAGTGCAAAGTTGCTCAATTTTGGTCAAATTTAAAGCAAGAGAATCATTTACCCACTCCACCAAATCTTGTCTACTAAGGTTACTTGAAGTTACAGATGTGGAAAATACGTTTACAGCGGCCATGTTTTTAAGATGGCAACTTCTAAATTTATAAAACTTAAAAACAAAAATAATCTAGAACCAAAGTTGTGTTACACATTATGTAAATATTTAAAATCTATCAATTCAAACGTTCGTCTTTATTTTTAACATTACCAGCAACCGGGGATTCCTTCATATTGATTTACAGCGAAATTAGTTATTGTGTGAAACAAAAAGTTTAAATCCTGAAGTGTAAAATGTGACTCGTTACTGAACTTGTACTTAAAACCAATACGCTACTTTTGACGATTTTTAATCTTTATAGTGGCTTTTTGAAATAGTTTACCTTATGTACCGTTACATTTTCTTTTAACGCCAGCTTAGCCAGTATACACATTAACACATTTAGAAAATTGGCACACGTTAAAATTTGATTCCAAAAAAAGTAAAAAGTGAAACTACCATGTTGCCATAAAATAATTAAAATCACTTATTCTCGAAAAGTCGTTTTATTAAAAAAAATCGTTTTATAGTGTTTTGAAAAAGATTAACAATTTTTTATCAACATGCTTTTTTTTAAAATAAGAATAAGCCAAACCATTGCCATATTTTGTAATTAAATTAATAATGGCGACATTTTAATCATAATCCTTGTTTGGATAAAAATAAATAAACATCAGTAAAGTTAAACAAAGTAACAAAAAATATCTTTTGAAGTTGAAATTATGTCTTCAGCTAGACCAGAATTGTACCAAGAAGTAAAGCTCTTTAGTACAGCCAGGGAACGTGAAAAATATGATAACTTGGCGGAACTGTATTCTATTGTAAAAACATTACAAGCTCTAGAAAAAGCATACATCAAAGATTCCGTTACTGCCAAAGAGTATGTTTGTTTTCTTTATAAAAGTAGTATTTCGTAACTAAATTTTATTTAAATTATTATTAAAAATTGGATTTAAATATTAATGGTCATTAGCATTAACATAAATACTAAATATGATGTAATTGGCATGTTTAGATGTTAGTTTACGATTGGGCATCACCCTGTAAGGTTTTAGGACTGTAGGATTAATACATAAGATCCTTGGATAATCAATTGTTTAGGATTAAGTGAATAATAACAGTATTAATCCTGTCAACTTTATAAACTATTTGGCAAGCAAATAATCGGACAGCATTGCCTTTTCAATATTAATTTAATAATTGAAAAAGACAACTTAAAATCTGATTTGGAAACAATTGTTTTATTATGACTTAAATCATAATGCCATGTTAAAAATACCAATAAATGTAAAAATGCCATTTATTCAGTTTAGAATTAAATAACCAAAATCACAGTAGAGTTTTATTCCACTGTTATCTGGCACAATTATAATATAATTAAAACCTTTTTAGATATACAGCAGCATGCTCAAGACTGTTAGAGCAATACAAGGTTGCTTTTCGTCAAGTGAAAAGTGAAGTCAACTCCATTGAGGATTTCGTCAAAAAATATAGACTTGAAGACTGTCTGGCAGCTTTGGAACGAATTAAAGAGGATCGACCAATTACAATACCTGATGACAAAGGCAACACAAGCAAATGTGTTGCTGATATTGTTTCGGTATTTATGAATATGTTATTACCTAAACCACATTTTGGTCTGTTAATAAAAATTTGTCTTCAAATTTGTCTTTAACTTATGTTTTTTTTCAGTTATTTATCACAGTCATGGACAAGCTGAGATTAGAGATAAGGGCCATGGACGAATTACACCCTGATCTAAAAGATCTTTCGGATAGTATGAGCAGAATGACAACTCTTCCTTCTGATTTTGAAGGAAAAGCGAAAGTAGACATTTGGTAAACAACTTGAATAATGTAAAATTTAATAGCTCCTTCTGATTAATAGAAACAAATACCTCTATTTGCTTTACAAAGCTAACCTAACAATAAAGATAATCTAAGTTTCTCTATTCTTATATTGTAGGTTGATCACTTTTCGTGGTATGGCTGCTTCTGATGACCTAGATGATGGTCAAGCTCGGCAAATGTTATTCGATATGGACACGGCATACAATGCCTTTAACCGATTTTTGACTTAAGGCTTAAAAAAGATTGTTTCATAACAAGCCATGCTGTTTAGAGGTTATTCTCACCACAGACTTACAACAATCAAATTAAACAACTAAATTTAAGTTAATTAAACTAGGTTGCTAATCTAGTATATAAGCTTTATTGTAATTAAAACAGTTTTTTTATGCGAATTATGGGACTGGTAATAGTTTGTGGTTTGTGTAAACCTAATGCACTTATATTGTGACTTTAATATGTTGTGGTGATTCCCACTATATTTTAAATGTTTGTTGCTAGAAATTTTCGACTTTAACTCGACCTATGTTTGAATATATTCGCTTATGGTTCAATAGTAATTGTGATACATAACAAATTTACCCAGTTTCGGACACACAAATATAGTAAAAAAACAGAAACATTTTTGTTCGGAGACATATCTTCAAAATTCAACTAGCATTAATGCTGCTAATGAATCGAGAACATATAAATTATTTGATTAAACTATTAAGTGTTGTAGGTTTGTAAATATATTTAAGATTTTATTTTAAGTGATAAAATTTTATTATAAGATAAATTAAATTTGAAAAATACTTAACCTCACTGTATGGTAATTTTTTTCTTTTAAAACTTCTGAAATTTTAAAGTTGTGTATACATTACAACTTTTCAAAAACTTTACTTATTTTACATATTAATCTGTAAAAAAAAATATATTTAATAAAATCAATAACTTTATTGAAAAACTGAAATCAAAAAAACATAATAGCAGTATATAAATCCAAACATATCACAACAATGGTATAAATACCAACTGGCAGCAAAATAATAACAAATCAAGGCAGTAGTACATTGAAGTTAACATAAAAGTAACATAAAACACAGCAGAAAATAATTATAAGAAGTCGGTTTTTAAACGAAAATTTAGGGAGAATTTTTCCAACCAGAAGGTGGTGCACAGTGTTCGATAAACTCTTGAGCTTGGTACTTAATCCGAAACAGGTGAGTATTCCACTGGTTCCAGGGGGTCTATGTTTTCCTTGTCGCTATCCGTGTTAAACACACAGTCTGGCTTTTCGGTTTCACTTTCAGTTGGGGTGCTATCCTCGCAGTTTGAATTTGTTGTGTCAAAAGCCTTGATCGTTTGTTCTTCATCAGTTTGTTTATCATTCTCATCGCAACTTGAAGTTTCCTGGCTTTCTTCACAAGGTGATGATGCTTCTTCTATGCTGGGTGAGGAATCTTTGTCTACTGGTTCTTGAGTAGAAAAACAAAAAAATTAAGTATAAGTATAAGCTTAAATATTTTAATAGTAAAACATCTTTATCGAAGTTTTATCAACAATTTAAAAAAAAAATATTTTAGGTTTAGCTCTTAAGTAGGAGTATTATGGAAAATAATACCTTCTTCATCTAGACATCCTTCCCCTAGTTTCTCGATAACTGAAGCTAAGTAGTCAGCATGATTTGCTTTTTCTTCTAATCTTTCAACATCAACCTTTAATTTATCGATGGTTTCATCTTTTTCTTCGATTACAATGGCAAGCTATAAATTTTTCAGTTAAAAAAATGTATTTTTTATGCCATTACTATTGCCTTAATATATAAAATATAAAAGCAAATTTTGCTTTTAATAAGACCTTTAGTACGAATTGGTTAACAATGGTTTTATTTTAGTTTAATTACCTCTTTATTTTCTTGTAATGCTTCTTTTAAGGCACATCGTCTTTCTTCTGCTAATAGCTCCCAATATTTTTCAGTTGGTTTTTCGCTACACATCAACCCAATATTTTCATCTACTTGAACTGTTTGGGTTGAAATTGTTTTGCTCTAAAAAATGTATATATAATATTTTATATATACTTATTTTTTTGTTTCCAAAACGTTTGGAGCAGGTGGATTAACCCAGTGTTTTTATTTTTTCTATAGCATGTTGAATATTTTTATGGCAAAAAATTTGCAGATTCATATATATATACCCCAAGTAGTAATAAACAGTGAACTTTATGTTTTTTGTATGATACGATTTTTTTGTATGGTTAACTAAGAATATTTAATTTAAAAGTAAAATTAAACTTTTTTGGTGACTTACTTTCTTAGAAATTCGAGTTTCATCGTATATCACCAACTTTCGCTTTTTATCAACCTTGGATCTCGGTAAATCGGCGAAAAAATCTTTAATGGAACCTTGTTGATGTCCTGGTTTTGACCTTGAATATTATTAAAAGGTAAGTAGCATTTGTAATACAATAAAGTAATTAGCATTTGTAATATAAATAATATATTGTACTATACATTTTTTTTACATATCTTTAGTTACTTAGATCCAGTCTGAAGTTACTTTTAGCAGTAATGGATTATAATTGCACCTTATTCAAGGGCGCTACAGCATAAGAGCAGTGGGATTGAACCCACGACCTCATGGTGGTTTAACTAGTGTACTTACCACTACATCACGCTGCTGGTAGTTTAATACTTAAGACTATGACATTAATAGTTAAGACTATAACATTGTATATATATATTTAACATTAAACTAAAATGAGTTTTTAGCAAGAGTACATGCAGTTACCATTTTACTTTACTTAATTTGTGAAGTCAACTAAGTAATAACACAGATATTTTAATAGTGTTTTTTGTTTTGTTTTTAAGTTTAAGTTGCTTAAAATTTACAATTTATTTAAGCCAAGCAATATCATTCATAAAATAAAGTTAAACTCTTTGTGCAAAGATAATAAATTGTAATTATATAGATATAAATATTTAATCACATGGTCAGATAGATTTAATTTGTATTTGTATACCTTGGTACATTTTCTTTGTCCACTAAAACCGGGCGTTTTTGTAAGTGATGTTGTCGCTGCTTTAAAGAACTTGAAGATTGTCCAGAAGTTCTGTTATCCCCAGTCTATATTATAGAGAAATATTAATAATAAATAAGATGTTATAAATATCCATATTCTATTAAATTATGTTATTCTAATTTTTGTTATTGCAAATAAAATCACATCTGACAGTCTGACATTATTTAAGTCGTTACCTTTTTTAAGCTTCGAATTTCATTTACTTTATTTTCCATATTCGACATTTTTACTTGTTTCAATGGAATAGCCATGTCAAAGAAATTATGCCTAACAAAAATTGTCAACAAAATAAAAAGCTTTATTGAATAGCAATATCTAAATTTAAAAAGATGCGACCTTGAAAAACAACCTTGCTTGGAGTGCAAATTTTGTAAAAGCGACAAAAAAAATTTTGTTTTTCGCGGGGCAAGGCAAGTAAAAATTGAAAAATGGTAACAACTTTTTTGCAATTTAAGAAATAAAAAGTGGGTATTTAATTTAATTAAAAAAAAACTTGTTTTAAACAATAACGTTATAATTACATTACCATTTTAAAATCATTTTAATATAAAAAATTTTTATTTTAAACAACGAAAACCGAAAGTAAAAGTTCAAGGGTAAATCATGATTCGTAATTTTAGGCAATTTATTTGTTACAATTTTGAGCAATCAATTTTAAATTTATTGATTAATCTTAGAGGCCAAACACAATAGAATTAATTTTACTAAACCCCTTTCTAAAAACATCTTTAACAAACCCTCATACTTTTGTAAAATACGTTTATTTACAGAATAGGCTAAAAAAACTACTGCTAAATATAATACACAAAACCATTTAAGTTGGTTAAAAGATACAAAATATTCAGAAACTTTTAATATTTGAAACTATTGGTTAACAACATAAAAATTAATAAATCCAACTGTATAAAGTTAGGTTACCAATACTACTTATACACGGAATGTTGTAACTATAAAATATAAAATGGCTTGTAACGGAATATGATTTGAATAAAATATCAAGCCCAGTCTAAAGTTAAATTGGTTTTTCTTTTTATGACTTTATTTCACCAAGTCGCAGGTGACCACGATTTTTCGGATAAGCTCGTAGATGGGGTCAAATAGGTCAACTTCATGGCCAAAACACTCAGCAACCTAGTCAAATTCAAGCAAATGTGTTAAAAAAAAACTATATCAAAAAAAACTTCTTTAACCAACACTAGAAATATTTATAGAAAAACATTAAGTTTATATATGTTGTGATGTTTGTTATATATTGACAACTATAAATGCTATCTACCTCTAAGAACAAAATGAGGACCGATGAAGCAGTAAGAGCCACACACGGTGAGATAGTTTTGCAACACACAGCAGAGACCCCAACTATCATAGCCGTTAAGAAAGCAAGACGCGTCATTCTATAAATAATAACGTAGTATAATAAACAAGATAAGTAAAACTTATATTATTATCATATTCACATTTACGTTTACCCTAACTCAATAGCCTATATTTACCTGGGTGTGCTAACATGCTTGGAGAAATCTCCAAACACACTTGCTAGGACCAAGCATCCATTTCCGGCCAAAGTTCCAACCAAAACACAAATGTAAGAACCGGGTCGAGATTTGAGAGAAGCTTTTACAGCTAAAGTTATAAAATAAGTAAGTTAATATTACTAATATTACTTACTTATACATTTATTCGTATAATATTTTAAAATAAATAAAACTGGATTACCATTGTCCACAGCAACCACTCGACGTAAGGAGGCCATCAAAGTGACCAACACAAGAAGAGGTTTAAAGTCAGCAACCTCTATGTTAAGAACCTTGTTGAAAATGTCGAAAGGGACAAACAACATAAGCCACCTAAGTTTTTTTTAAATAAAACATAAACTATATGATTTTGTATAACACTTCAAGTACATATACAATGATTCATGAATAAGTATCCCAAATATTTTAGAAATTTTAAATTGCAGAATTCGTCGTTTTACTTGTGCAAACCTCGCTACTGGTAAGCTCAGGTTATGCAATACTAATAAGACCACTCACCGTATAAATAGATAATATACAAACACAAGTGCAAAGCTTACCAAACCGCAGCTGTTGTACACAAGGTACAGTTGTTAGCTATAGCATCGATCGGACTGTTTCCTACACATAGAGCAAGAATGATATCAGCTCCTCTGACGTACAACAATGCTTTCAAGTAAGAATAAAACAGGTTCGCCTTATGCCAGTTGGCATCTGTAATGTTTAAGTTAAATGTTAATAACTCGTTTCCGCTACTGTCTGTCGAACATTGTTTAAACGTTCAAAATGTTTAAAAGTAAATTAATCAAACGCTGGCTGGATATATTTGTTAATAGGTGGGAAAATAAATAATATGGATTATTGAAAAACACGTAGGTCAACTTTTTCCTTCTTATTATAATGTGTCATAGATTTTTTGTAAAATATCATCAATTTTGCGGTTGGTTTTTGTCTTTTTTACTAAAATACATTCTATACCTGCACTTTTTACGGCAATAGAAACCATAGAAATAGTGTAAGCAATTTGAAGTCCATAATCAATGTTAGGTAGACACTCGTTGCAAAATCTACCTGAAAACTAAACAAAATTGCAATTTAAAACCTCTTTATCATCGTGCTATTAGGCCTAATAATTATTTTTACACTATGAAACAGAAATAGGTAAAATATTTTAAAATGTCTCACCTTTTCAATTACATCCATTTTCAAAACTTGTTGAGTTATTCTTAGTACCTAGAATTTCTAAATTTGTAAATTAAACAAAAATGTTGCGATACGTTAACTTTGTACTTAGTTAGAAATGAACTATAAATACTCTAGATACTACACGGTATTTTAACGCTTTGCTGACAACAGGGTATTCTATCAATCGCTTCATTGATTTCCGGTATATGCCTTTACATTGTAGACGTTATGTGCTTAGCTATCGAAGTATAATAACACTAACTAAACCTTTATTTGTTTTACCGTTTTGCTATGCTAAAAGAAATTCTTCGGCTAGCCTACTATTCTGTTACTAGATTTTGCCTGCGGCTATCATTTATATGCATTTAGCATAGCAAATACAACTTAAAATAAATATTTCGTCTGCTTGTAAATATAAATTCCATTTATTCCCTTTATTAATTATGCGACTACAGCACAGGTTGCAACAGGTGGCGTTCAATAACAGCATGTCAACCGGTGATATCTAACAAAACGTTACATAGTTGTTTAATTTCTCGTTACCCGGGCTCGTATAGAGAACTGTTTCTGTTCGTAAATCTACTATAGCGGCTTTAGACCACTTATCGCTTAAATTACGTTAAATTCAGCAACCAATTAATTTGTCGAAACTTGCCATTGGCCAACGCCCATAAATAGAGCGTAGCGAGTAGCATTCCTTCGCCGTTCTACTCTATTCCCATACTAACAATGTATTTAAATGGATGAACGATAACATTCGATTTAAACCAATAGAGTGAATCAACGCGGCGTCGCCGAAATTTGTAAAATGCGTTTTTCTCTGCGTAACCTCAACGGGCTAAGGTATATGGCGGTTGACTTTCGCGCTTGTTTTTCGCTCAACAATAAAGAGAAAGTCATATACAAACCTTATCTCTTTAACTACAAATATATATATAATAGTGTATCAAGTTTAACATTATTCCGGGGTTTTTAGGTGCTTGCATTGTAGAAAACTTATTTAATTCAGTACAATAAATAACATAATAAATACGAAAAAAATTTCTTATGGCTTTAGAAATAAAGGCGTACAGATCCAATTCCAAGTCTTACAAGCAGTATACTTGGTTGCACACTTTAGTAATATACTGTAACACAATCTCTCGAAGAGCAGCAAAAATCATTTAAAAATACATTTTTTTGCTAATCATGACCGATCTAAGCTTGAAAATACTGAAGCATGATTATCAGTGACGTCAATTACGCTGTAGCCAGGTGGTTCTGTGTTACTTCGAATGGACGATCGTCTTCGTGACAAAAGTTCTTCAACAACTCGTATCGTGTCCTCATCATGAATCTGTTTAATTGATAATGGTTTATTTGACTATATATTTATATACAGCATTAATAAAAAATCTCTAAAGGTATTAATAACTTTCAACACTTTAACCTTAATAGCCTACTGGACAATTTTTGACAACTATTAAAAATAGTTTTCGACAACCATATTTTAAGGTAGTGGGTTATTGTTGATACGCCTACACATCTTTGAAAAACTAGATAACGTTACTTAGCCTAGTCTTCTGTGGCCAAGTATTTTTCTTAGGCAAGTTTATGATGTTGCTTATTAGGCAACATCACAAGGCCAACAATGCAAAACTATCATAGGCAACTCAAAACGTACATTTGCGACTATACGGTGGGTAATAAGGATGTCGTCCCAGTATATGTACGTATTAGGCACGTCACTTGTAGATAACTTACCTCTATTGAAACTCGCCGAGATGGGTCGTATACATAAGTTCTAATACCCGAACACCTGCTGGTTCGATCACCAGGCGGTGGGCTGGTTTCTTCTTCTATAATAACTACTGAGTTATAAGAAGGAGGTAGCTCCGTTAATGCCTCGTAAGTTGGCGGGAAATCACTATGTCTTCTTACCTGAATTGTAACAACACGGGTTTAAAACAAGTTTAGTATTTTGCTTAAAAAACTAAAACAAATAAAACAATTTTAACAAATTTAAATGTTAAGTAAGACGGAGTTAAAGTAATTATTTTTCTATCACGAACACACAAATTAGAAATAGAAAAAATGCCATCATTTTACATGGCTATTTATAATTAAAATCAGTAAAGTGTAAAAGCACTAAACTGCAAAAAATTCTATTAAACAAACGCATGCGTCAGCATCACGTGAATTTTGTTAAACGTAAAAAATTTATCTTGATTAATATGCACTCAATATATATACAGGCGCTAAAAGTTAACAGTTTTCGAAAAATTAAAAATCAAATTAATTACCAATGTTACTGACGTTCTTCTGTTGTGTGACGTACTGTTATGACGTGTCTAATAAAACAAAATAGTATTTTAAAAATATAGTTAAAACTTATTATAAACATTACTCAACAAATATTATAAATAAGTCTACTAGATTCTATATTATATACAAGCTTTTAAAAAGTAAGTTAGAATTTACTTGTGGTCTTGATCCATTTGGTGTTCGTTGATTAGAATTTGAAGTCCTATGACTTGAGTCCAGAAACATTTTAGGGCAATACTTAAGTGAACATTTGGGAAAAATAAGCTGCCAACTGATTACGAATAAGCATATAATACACAAGATTAAAATCGCACCAATTGGGATCATAAATCCAAGATCTAAATTTTAAAAAAATGTTTAAATATTCGTAAAAGGTTACATCTGGGTATATATCAAAACGTGTGATGGAAAATTTTACGCAGAATAAAAAATAAGAATTTTCTAAAACATAAACAAAAAAGCTGTTAGATTAAAAATGTTAAAAATCAGCCAAAAAATGATTTTGATCGTCATATTATAAAATACTACAAAAATATATAAAATTAAATATTTTAAAGTTATAGTAATTACAATATCATTTTCAGTAGACCTAATTTAGTAAAAAACTTTATACCTTTTTTTTGTTACTTTAAATTTTTACAATTTTTGTCAAACAAATGAAATAATATTACAACTAAATTCATTGAACTTACATAAATTATATTCGTCGGGTTCTGGAGGTGGATCTTGTCCTGCCCCCATTCCATTAAAATTTTGGTTTTGAGACATTTTTATTACTTATATTAAACTACACTTAGTAATATTTAAATTAATCTAACAAAAAGCTTGATTGTTTACATTTAAATATTTATGACAGAAAAATAATTACTAATAAAATGACTCTTTTTTTAGGTTACTTAATTAACAACATAGTTATGTTTCTAAGTTTTATTAATTAAACTCGTTTAATAACCTAATTACCAAAAAAATTAACAGCATTTTAAAATACTGGTGTAACATAACTTAAATAATAAAGCACTACAACGCATAGATATTTCGTCAACAAAGCAGCAACGCATTAAAAATGACGTCATATCCGGGAAAAAAGGCTATCTTTGTTAGGCCGAACATGATAAAGCAAATGCCTGATTTAAATTCGACGCCAATACATTTGCATTACTAAAAGACATGTTTTATTTTGGACTGGATTTTCGCTCGGGTAACACACGAATTAAGACAGAAATATAATTGGAAAGTTAGTAGACAGAATATTAAAAAATGCCGCTATGTTACACATAACACGACCGACAATTGGTATTATGACAAGTCGCGGATACAAAACGAGAAAACTAATTATTGTTAGGCTAAATTCTAACTACATATATATATATTTTTTTTAAATCAGAGAAAAATCATAATCTTGGAATTGGAATTGCTTTTAACTGTTTAAATTTTTTTTTTAGCTACACATTTTTAAAGTAACCATCCTACATTTAAAATCCAAAAAATTGTGGGCAATTGTTATAATATATATAGCTATTTTAAATCGTAGATAATATAATAAACATTCCATTTTGCTGGATAAACTCTTAATTTATAATTAACCAGTTTTATTTTTAACTTAAACAAACAACAGCTGGACGTTTTTTACGAGTAAAAACAATTCAAATACTTAAAAATATTACTTCATCAAAAAAAAGTTTAATTTAACTGTTCATCATACACCAAAATGTATGTTGCATGTTTAAAACACAAGATTTTATTAAAATATGCTACACCATTTAAATAAAATATTCAATTATGATGACTTTACTGTGGCACCCTTTTATAACGCACCTATGATTGTTTAATGTACATTAATTACTTCTAAAATATCAATACACCATGTGCTGATAAATATAAAATCATATGGCCGTATAGTTTTGTATATTTAAACTAGATTATGTGTTGAGTAATCTGGCTAAAATAAAAATACATTCTTAAATAAAAATTATATTTAAAACTTTAATTTTGGTTCTTTTTAAAATTTTCCTATTAAATAAATTGTTTAAATAAATAAAATACAAACTAAGCGAAAATTTGCACTATAAAAACCACATATTGCAACAGGTAAATTGGTAAAACAAAAGAGAAAGGTAAATTCCCCACTTGATATTCATATAAAATTCTCTGATTTAAGATACAAGGTACTTCCAATGATTGCTATAATGCTTAAAAACATGACGAACCAAACTGACACCATACCTGCAAAATAATATTTCTGTAAATTAAACTGAACTTAAATAACTAGCATTTAAAATGTACCCAAATATTAAAAAGAAAGCTGTGTACATTTTTTTGTATAAACCCTTATCCTTAGTGTGGGGAGGTCGAATGCGTGACTTAAACATAGAGTAACAACAGTTACCCCAACTCCATATCGAGTTGCCTGTGGTAGTTTTGGATATTAAAGATTATATTTGCCCGAAAATTATGCTGCTGATTAAGTGCTGGCTCAGCAGAAGTTTATAGCGTTTATAGTGCCTTACTTGAGGGCGCTACAGCATAGAGCAATGGGATTGAACCCACGACCTCAAGTGGTGTAGCAAGTGTTTTTTTTTTTTGTATATATTTTTATCCTCGATGTGGGAAAGTCGAATGCGCGACTTAAACATAGAGTAACATAAGTTACTCCGACCCAGTCTCGAGTTGCCTGTGGCAGTTTGGGATATTATAGAGACTATAATTGCCCGGTAATTATGCTGCTGATTAAGCGCTGGCTCAGCAGGAGTTCATACCGTTTATAGCGCCTTACTCAAGGGCGCTACAGCATAAGATCAGTGGGGATTGAACCCAAGACCTCATGGGTGGTGTAGCAAGTGTTCTTACCACTACACCACGCCGCCGGTATCTATTCCTACCAATACACTATGCTGACATAACTATGCATAACTCAATAATATTTGAAATAAAAGCCACCTTATCAAAGGGTTCCTAAACATAATAAAACATTTTAAACAATATTAACATGTATGTTTAATACATAGGTTTTTTAAAAATATGCTTCTTATAGCTTATTGGTATATCACCACAGACATTATTAGTTGCAACCAAACCATGTAAAGCAATATCTTAGTAGTTGACAAAATAGAATAACAAGCAGTCAATAGGTGGGCAATAGCGTAGCTAATAAAATATCAACATGTAAAATAGTATAACTTACTTCTAGCAGAAAGTTTAGTTAAGTTGCAAGTTCCATCAGCAGAAACCGACACTAGAGCTGAGTCACAATTTCCAGTTAGTTGTAAATTTTCAGGAGTGTCGTTTAAGAAAGCCACGGAAGTAACAAAAATGCTGTGCACGTCTTTTACAGTTTGGGTACACTACAAGCAGTATGATTAAATATAATAAGTTTTATTATTGGGTCTTACAGTAAAAAAAGAAGTTTTTTTAGTTAAAAAAAACATAAATGTAAAAACAAAAACATAAATGTAAAAACAAAAACATAAATGTCCAATTAAAATAAAAATAGATTAAATTAATGGCTTTTAAATTAAAAGTTACACAAGATTCATTAATTAAATCAAGAGAATCTTTGTAAATAAATTAATAAAGATTAAGACAATCTACCTGCAAACTAAAGGATATTAAAATAGAAACTGATCCATCCATAAACCCAACTCCAAGAAAAACTCCGTTCGGACTAGAATCAAACAAATTGAAAAAATTATAATTATATTCTCAACTTCTTACTAAACTATGTAAACTCATTCCCATTCTATATTACTTATACAATATTTAAATTTAATTTTGTGTTATTTACCTTAGGGCCATAGCTGATATTGCTGGTTTGGCAGTACGACGACTAAATACAAATTTTAAGTCTCCAACTTCTTTTCCCTCTTTATCTCGGGGTCGAGCCCATTTAGAAATACAACAAACACTATCTTTGGATGGCTTAATTGGACAGTGGGATGTAAATAAAACAATTCTTTCTGGGCTTCCAGGAACAGTTCCGAAACTTAAAAATAAAGATTACGAATATATATATATATATATATATATATATATATATATATATATATATATATATATACAAATAAATATAATGCTACCAGGCTCATACTGACAAACTTATTACAATAAAAAAAGAAATAAAAATATTAAAAAATTAAAATTAACCATGAATTTCTGAAGCGATATAATCTTGATCGAGCTTCCATGTTCCACATTGTATGTAATTCATTAGTTTTGTTTCCCTTTAAATCCCATAAAAATGCTTTTCCATCTCGGCCAACTGAAATAATCTAAAAAAAGATTAATTTAGTATAGAAATAAAAAACTTTTTTGATTATAATGAAAAAAGACCAGAGTTTGTGTTTGAGATTAAACATAGCTTACATGTTGAGAATTGTGACTAATGTCAACATCTGTAACTTCTTCTTTATGTCCTCTGGATTCAAATAACTTTTCCTCGCTAGGTAACTAAAAAAATAACAATATTTATAAATTCCATAGTTTTGTAACAAATTTGACAAGTTTTTTATATTTAAAATTTAAAAAACTTAATAGGCTAAATAAAGTATTAAATAAATATACTTTTTTAAATAAATAATTAAAATCACATTTTTTAAGGTAAAAATTTATACCTTCCAAGCCTTTAAACGACCATCTGATGACCCTGTTAATAATATACAGCCATCCTTGCTAAGTTGAACAGAAGTCTAAATAATAAAACATTACTTCTTTTTATTTTTGATTTCTAAATATTATGCAATAAATATTAAAAAAAACATTTATAACATGGTTTTATATATTAAGCATGCAGCCCAATGTTAAAAAAAATGCTAGCTTATTGTTTGTAAATTGAATAACAATATTTTTACCTGAAATTCTTTACTGTTTGTAGAGTCAAGTTCATGTTTTAAGTCGAATTTATAACAAGGTGATTCATCTTTGTTGGTTTCAACCTTTTTTTCACTGGATGACTTTTTCCTTCTTGTTAATCCTAAAAATTAAAATTAAAATTCATGTTCCACACAAAATAAAAATTATATGTCAGTATGTTGTGTAATAAAAATATTTTTAACCTAAAAAAGTTACAGTTAATTATTCTTTGGATTGAACTTTCTACAAAAATCATTACATTGTAAACCGGCAGCGTGGTGTAGTGGTAAGAACTCTTGCTACACCACACATGAGGTCGTGGGTTCAATCCCCAATGATCTCATGCTGTAGCGCCCTTGAGTAAGGCGCTATAAACGGTATGAACTCCTGCTGAGCCAGCACTTAATCAGCAGCATAATTACCAGGCAATTATAGTCTCTATAATATCCCAAACTTGACACAGGCTTGACACATATCCCAAACTTGACACAACTCGAGACTGGGTCAGAGTAACTTATGTTACTCTATGTTTAAGTCGCGCATTCGACTTTCCCACATCGAGGATAAAGATATATACAAAAAAAAAAAAAATTGTAAATTTTTTTGCCCAAACTAAACTTAAAATATAGTCGAGGCTCATGTGTCATGTGATAAAAGTTTCTTAATATCGCCGTTATATTTATGTACCTTCTTGTGGCGGTTGCTTTGTATCTCTACTTTGATTTGACAATTCTACCGAATAGATTTGACATTTATTTTCAATACCGATTGCTAGCAAAAATGCTTCATCCGATTTTTTATTTCCTGTTAAAAAAATATATTACCAAAATGTTACAATACCAGTACTATTTTTTGTTAAAATGCTAAGTAGCTCTTGTATTGAAAAAATATAGAAAAAAAACACAATTAGTTATAATACCTTTTAACTGAGCAACAGACATATTCATGACAGCATTAATTCCAGTGTCTAATTGATCTAAAGGATCTGCCAAACATTTTCTTTTTTGTTTTGACAGTTGAAGTACTTGCTAAAAGAAAAAAGTTTATTAATACAAAATTCATTGCCTAATTACTACAACATGTCTTATATACAAATATATATGTCAAATATGTTTTATAATTTTTTTTTCATTTTTATGCAGTAACAAATGGGTGGCCAGAAGATTAGACAAAGGGGATTTGACCAAGTAACTTTCTTCTCACATTTGTGCCAAGTTTTATTTAACCTTTTGATGTTGTAGTATCATTTAATAGAAGGGTGATGTTTAGGTTCTTGCAGTGTCATTAGGCAAGATCTATTTTATCAAACTTATATCATTTTATATTTCTTTAAAAACGAAAATAAAAGCATTAAAAACTTACTACGCTGTTGTGAACTCCTGTCTTTGCTGCTCCACCCCCTCCAGCAACCACAAAACGTTTGCCATCCAAACATGTACAACAATACATCGGGAAACTCAACTTGCACAACATTTTTAATGATTTCGACGATTCTGTTGTACGTACGTATGTGTCCTAAGATATGCAAGTCGTAACGTACAGACAGTGACAGACAGAACGTAGTACTTAAAAATAATAAATTAAGCAATTAAACTTTGATGTGTCGTTTTAAAAGAGATTTAATGGATATCATACTTACTTTTTAATTAAATTTAATAAACGTATGTTAAAATTAGTTTATAATTACAATAAAAATATACACATTACCTTTTGCCAATGGTTCCAAAGCGGTCGAGCTTAAAGTTAAAATGAAATGATCATAAACAATCTGCGGTATGGTTGTAACGGAATTGTGAAATTCTTGGAGAATAAGTGCCGGATTTCCCTTGACACGCCAACAAAATAAAATTAATAAATGGCAACCTAATGATTTAAAACATTTTTAAAACTAATTTAAATTTTTTTAATAAGTAAATGTGACAAAATATTAGTTTATATATTTTTGTTTATTAATAAATTTAAAGACAATTTTCCAAAACTACTCTCTATCGCCATTGGTGGTGTTGAGGTTTTGTTGTTATAGCAACCCAAACATTCCTAGGCAACTCAGCTGATCAAAAAATAAAATTACTTTGTATAAAGTGAATGGTAAAACAAGTGTAAAATATTGCATTTTTTACAAAATATGGCAACTCTTAGCTTAAAACCCACGCAGAGATTTGCACCAGCTGATTGGTTTGCATCCAATGATTATATTTCAACAAATGCTGAGCGCCAAAGGGTTGCTTCGCATCAAATTCGACAGGAAGCCCGTGGTCTGGTCAATGGTAAATGATAATGAATATTTTAAACTATTAAACTGTTAATATAATTAGTAAACCATTTTAAAAGAAACCATGCGTTAGGCTAGGAGTATCTTACAGCATTTTTACTATTAGCTATTTACCTTGTTAGTTTGGTTGAGAAATTAATTTTTTTCCACAATATGCTGGTATAATAAACCATAAACAAACTTTAACTTATCCTTACACTTGTGTAGTCACTGCCAACCAGACAAAATGGGACCAACATGACAACAACACACGACTAGATGATCGAATTGACGACATCACAAAATGGAAAGAAACTCTTGAAAGATGTTTGGATGAAACAGATGCTGAGATAAATGTAAATCAAACACTTGCTCTTTTATTTATCTAACAAGTTTTAAATATAATGTTTAAAAATGACATTTAGTTATAAAAAAATGTGTTATGTCTGCAACCTAAAGGAATAGATTATTTATTTTAAAACTAGGCTTTAATTACTTTTTTGGGTTTAAGGCACTGAACCGTGCCAAGTTAGAGACTGAGCAGGCATTGGAGGAGAAAGCTCTTCCCTTGGATGTTGTGATCGAGTGTTTGACTCTTCGTGAAGGAAGACAATCCATTGATGTTGTTAGAGATGGAGTAGAAGCTGAGTTGCACAAGGTACATTTAAAAAATAAATGTTCAGATTTTTTTTGATTGTTAATTATTAAAAATTTCTTAATTGGTATTTAGGAGGTAGAAGTAGTCAACAAAATTAAAGAACATTTACAAAAGAGAGTTGCTGAAGCCTTTGAACAACTGTGGTAAGAATTTATTCTAATTTTAAAACAATATTAAAGGTCTAGTTATATACTCAAAGTTAGCAAAAACCTAATAAATTATTATTTTTCAAATACCAGCTTACTGAGAGAAGCTCGTCAACAATTAGCAAATGATCAAAAGGACAAATTTGAAGCACAGGGAATCGATCAATCTTGTTACATGTTAAACAACAGTTCTGGAGGAATTTCTTACAAGCCCAACCCAACAAGAGTACTTAAAGAGTAAGTGACAACTTTAACAGTCAAGTGCTTAATAACCTTGTGGGCATTAAATTTCATTACAAATACCACTAAAAATGTAAAAACTAACAACTTGCCTACAAAATCACATGTAAAAGTAAATTGGTTAAATGAATTCAAGTAATAGTATTCACTACAAATCTATACAGGAGTACTACACCAGAGTCATGGCACCAATTCTCAGAATACAACAAAAATCGTGCTGAGGCCGAAATGAGAGCGAGTGTTACACTTCGTGAAGCAATCGATGCCACATTGGCACAAACCAAAAACGAACTAGAAGCACAAAGGGTTGCAACAGAGTTTTTCTACAGAAAGAGATTGCATGAAATGGAAAGAGCAGAGGGTGAACTGCAATGGCAACAAAAGAATGTAAATTTTCTTTCTATAAATTTTCCAAATTTTGTTGTTAATTCATGATTAGTTTAAAACTTTGGTGACTAACACTGCTTCTTTAGTAAATAACATTATTAAGAATCGACACATTCTTGGTTTCATTTTTATCCCACATATTTTCAACAAGTTTTTTCTGACCAGTATCTCAATTTTTAGACCAAGGAGGAAATAGCTGAAGTGGAGGCTGATATTAGAAATTTGGAACAAGCAATCAAAGACAAAGCTGCACCACTCAAAGTTGCTCACACTCGACTTGAAACTCGAACTTACAGACCAAATGTGGAGTTGTGCAGAGATAAGGTAAATTTTTGAGTAATAAAATTGTATTGCGATTTGTTAAATGCCTTTATTTTAATATAATAAGATTAATATAAACATTTTTTCAATGTTTTAAAGTTTCAAGATTTTAAATAAACAAAGCTAACATCAAGTGCTCTTTAAATTGGTTTTAACTTGAGTTAAAAACCTGTGAGGTCATTTAAAGTGTTGTTAACTATTTATGCTATGATGTTAAACGCTTAGTCCTTTGTGTTTTAACTCAACTAAATCTTTTGGGTGTAAATTGATACACAAGATTCAAATAATACAAAGAAACATAGCTGTTTTGAAATATAAGCCCAGCCACTGTGAACCATTTAAATGACATACAAACTTTGGACATATTACTATCATTATTAAAATAAAAATTAAAATAAAATTTATAACTATATTTGAACAAAGAAATAACATTAATAGCCCAAACTTTTTGTTGTATTTAGCCTCAATATGGCTTAACTGAGGAAGTTCATCAAATAGAGGGAAGCATTGCACAACTTAAGGAAAGCCTTGCCCAAGCCCAGTAAGTTGAATATAACAAAATACTTCTGATTTTTATATGATGCATATTACCAATTTGTAAAAATTGTTTAAGTTCGTCAACTGTTATTAAACGTAAATGTTGATCAACATGTTGTTACACAAATAGAAGTTGATCAACATGTTGTTACACAAATAGAAGTTGATCAACATGTTGTTACACAAATATAAGTTGATTAACATGTTTTTACACAAATTAGTTGTCACATTTCCAATATATTATTGCTATTGCTGATTACTGTAAAACTTGTTTCGCTTTTTAGTCATGCAAGAGATGGTTTGTACAAAAACTTGTACCGCATTGAAAAGGATCTTGCTTGCAAGAGAAATTCCTTGAAGTTGGACAACAGATGTGTTGACGTCAGACGAAAGTTAGTGGTGCCAGCAGAGCGCTATGTTGCTCAACAACCTCAGGATACATTCAAGCGCACACAAGGCCGTGAATCAACCCCACTTTCTCCTATCAAGACTAGCCAACTTGATTTAGCCTAGAGTACCTGTGTATTTTTTGTGTGTATGTTTTAAATAAAATCGAATTTTTAATTATCGTTTATCCGATGAAATTTAAGCACTCATGCCTTACAGGGAGCCATTGTTGCTTAACACTCACCCATTTTTATGTAAATAATTATTCACTTGCTGAGATTAGGTATGTCATCGTTGTTGTTCCACTGCTTTCGTAATTGACATTTTGTAAACAATTTCCCCAATAAAATATTTACACATAAACTAGTTTTTCTTGGTTGAATAACTTAATTTTGCTAAAGGAATTTGGTAGTCAGGTTACTAATTATATTTTTTTTGTATAAAAAACTTTTTGTCTGATGTCTGAGTAGGTTTATTTAAGCAAATTTAGCAAAGAAAAAACAACAAAGTGGAACACAGTGAACAAAATATAACACAATATATTCGAACAAAGCCCTTAGTACATTAACATAGGTTCAAATCAAAAAAGAATTATAAACTGTGTTGGGCATTACAAAGAAAAGTAAAATATATTGTACAAAAGTAAGGTCCAAGTACATCTAGATAAGGTTTTTAAAAAAACCTAACAATATTAGATATTAAATACACCAAGCCAGCCTAATACTGTATAATAATACAGAACTGTTTAAAAGTCAACTCAGATTACAATATAACAACTAAACTAGTACAAATAGTTAAAATGTAAAAATTCTAATCGCATGTTATGGCTCTTAACATAGGGTCATGGTTATTCAGCTATTTTGATCGGCATGCATGATTGCTTAATTAAAATAATAAAATAATTAAGTTTCATTGCATTGCAGTGGTGTTGGATAATTAAAATAAACAAATCAAACACTTGGTAAAAGTAAAATCAACTAATCAATGAAGTGTTATAAAACAACATTCTTTTAACACTCTTATACTTTAGAAAAAAACACCTTGGGTAATACAAACCATAGTGCTTTACCCTCAATGTAATAAACCCAAAGTGCATCTACCTCTTTATTAAGTGCTATACTTTTTAAAAGAATTAAAATGAGTTTGCGACTCAACTCAAGTAAATAAAAAGTTTGTCCACTCAACTTAAGTAATCCAGAGTTTGACTGCTCAACTCTAGAACCCTTTGCAAGACAACTGAGTTTTAAAGAACCCCGTCCATGAAAGAAGTGTCGTAATGTAACACTAGTGTTCGTATGTAAGACATTTCCTTTCTCGTGTTCTCAAAAATGATACGAGGATCGTCGGACATGCAGCGAAGACAGTTTGGAGCCATCACCATGGCTAGATTACTGGCATCCATCTTAGTTACCTTCGCATTTTCATCTTGGGAAAATATCTAGTAAACAAAAAAAATCTAATAAAAATAATTGCAAGCATCAAAAAAATTTTTAATTTTAAATATAATATTTTTAAATCCAACTTTTTAATTCCTGTCAACATAAAAAAAAAAAAATTAGAATATTTTAAAAACATAATTTTCATTTTAAAGCTTTTTTTATTGTCTGAATGTCAATCGAAAACTGTTCAAAGTTATGACATATTTTAAGCAAAACTTTTTTTCTACCTGAAGAAATTTAATGAGGTAGGAGAGGCAGAGTCGATTGATATCGGGAAGCTCATGAACAACCTGGATGGCAGCATCCGGATCACTGTAAGTGTTAACACACTTATCATAAAACTCGTTGGGGATCAAAGGATCTTCAAGTTCTCTATACCACAATTTTAATAAGGAACCTTGAAAAAGTTGAAAAAATATTAAAAAACGAAAAACTTTTTAGCTAAATTTCTTGATACAAAACTTTGTAGTAGGTTTATTTGCACATTAACCTAGACTTTGTATATCTTAAAAATTACCATGTTAAAAAATTAACGTACAACAAATTAGAGGTAAAAAAAGGAAATTTTGTTTTAATGATTTTTTAAAATTTTTGTTGATTTATTGCGAAAATTAAAAAAAAGTTGCAAAAAAATTAATTTACCCGGTACGTGAGGATCTCTAAGATTGTCAGGAATTGTCCATTTATCTATCTTTACTTTTAACATATTAACTTCATCAATATCACCTGGTACTCTACATACAATAAGTGGTATATAAATAACAATATTTATAAAATGGAAAACTAATAAAAAATATTGCCAACAATTATTAAGATAACAAACCAATAGCTTACTTACTAATAATATTTTGGTTAAAACTAACCTGAATATGCCCTCTGTTTGATTTCCTCCCAACCGCAAAACCTGATCTGATAAAGTTGTTAAAATCCAAGGTAAGTGTCGCTCAGGAAATCTGATAAAAACATAAAATAAATTGATAAATTTAAATAAATCGGAAAATGACATGTTTCCCTGCAAAAAATTTACGAACAGCATTCAAAGGCAAAATAACCTTATAAGATTATTTAAATTACATTAAACTGGAATTATTAATTTTTTAATATCCAGTTAATTTTACTTTTCAACTTGCAATTCCATAACTTCTTGTAAAGCATTTCCAAACATAGAGGGGGAAGATATTGATCTTTGGGATTGAGCTACTTCGTCTGCTGTTGGTTTCTTTAAACCCTGTAAACGAAAACTTGTTAATACCAATACTACTTTAATAAGATATTATATAAAATATTATGCTAAATATAAAGGAAGAGTTGAATTAAAACAAGAAAAAAACTAATTCAATGAAACATGACTTACTCTTTTTGCACCAGTTAAAATAATCTTTGACAATCTTTTGAAGCTGGTGTTGGCATAATGTGAAACTTCTACACCTAAAATTTAAACAATTGTTAAAGTGGTTTGCAGAGTATCGACTATAAAAAAATTGTTTTGACTAAAAGTAAATCACAAAAAAAAAACATTTTAATAATTGTTGAAATTGTGAGTCATGATGTCTTTTAACAAGACCCGAGGCTTAAAGTTTAAAACCACTGAAAACACGATAAAGTGACAAGCACAACAAACAATAATATAAACCCCAAGATATTAACTGGAACTCTACTACAAATTTTAAGACCAAATTAGGACAATTTAACTATCCTTGTCTATACATCAAGCCTTGTAGTTTTGTAAAAAAAATTACACAAATATTTAATTACCTTTAACGTCAGGTGAATCAAGATGAGTGCAGACATAACCTTCCAAGTAGGAGTGGAACTTGTTGGAAGGTGGAAAAAAGGCAAGGCACATTGCAATTAATTCAAGGCCACGCTCGAGCGAGTCGGATTTTGGATTTCCGGTGGTTTGTCGACAAAGTTGGATGTAGATCTCGTCTCGTAAACCTAAAAATTTGAGGTTTTTTATTAAAAATTTTATTTATGTTGCCAATAACAACCTTTTTTTGGTATTTTATCTTTTTTGAAAATAACAACCTTTTTTTGGTATTTTATCTTTTTGTACTAAAATAGGCAATTAAAAAAAATTATTACAAATTTAATTAAAAAAACTCCATTTATCAGATTAAACTTACTTGGAGTCTGCCATCCTTTGGTAATAACATCGAGTGCAATCAGTGTCTTATCAATTTTCTTTATCTTTCTATCTCCCATATAACCCTGGATTAACTTGAACACATCACACGCTTCTTTCTTTGTCTGTTATACATCAAAAACACTATTTTGTAAAATTTTTTTAAACATTTTTAACCTTTGACAGGAAAATAAATTGACAATTTTTGTCCAGTGAATTAATTAAGAGATAAACATCAAAAAAATGACAATACATTAGTTTTTTTTTAATAAAACCTACCTGTTTTTCTTTGGTTTGTATCATTGGTTTTCTGATTGGTTCTCTGGTCCATGAGAGCATGGTGTGAATGGTGATTTTCTTTCTCAATAATCCTTTTGTGTGAACATTTAAATTTCCTTTTGCAAATGATGCTAGTTCTGGTGCATCGGTCGGTCTTTTCGATCCATTTCGAAATACTTAAAAAATAATGAAAACTTTTAAACAACTGTTTGATTTAGTATAAAGTGTTTTATTTTACTGATCAAAATTTGCGAATTTTTAAATATATAAAAAAATATTTACATTTTTTGGGTGCACTGTGTTGAGGGAAGCTTTGACTCTTCGCCACCGTTGCTGAGTTCCTGTCTCCAGGCTTTTGCTCCTCTACAACCTCCACGACTTCGGTCTTCACATCCGCTTGTAACACTGGATCGAAGGATTTAGATCGGGAATGGAAACTATTTCGAGGATTAGTTAAACTTCCTCCCAACTCTGGCATTGTTGAGTTTAGGTCAGTATTGTTTATGTTGTTTTCTTCGCCATATTTTGGCTGTTTCGGCTTTGTTTCGGAAGAATCGATCGAGGCATGACCATCGGAGATCACTTGGTTATCCTCAACATGTGTTTGGTTAGTTGCGGGTAACTGATTTCGAAGTACGACATTCTCGTAGGTTGGGTTAAAGTGGGAAAAACTTGTTCCTTGGCGGTCACTAACACCAATCTAAAAATATTTATTTAATTAAAAAAAAATAAAAAAGTAGGCACCTCAATACTCATTATTTATCTATACATGTCCAATTTTTAGGCCCAAAAAATAAATTAAACTAAAGCAGGGAAATTATCATATTACCACAATTAAAATCCTGACCATGGTGGAAGCTATCAACTTGTTTTTAATAATAAAAACAGAAGAAAATGGGCCGACTGAGTAAAACAATTATAATATTATTAACAATTTTTAATTTAGATTTACAGATTCAGTTGATTTTCTTAGTTTTCCTCCCGAAGAGCGATGTCTCCTCTTGTTTAAATCCTTGGGATCACTGTTATCACTACTTCCACTTGAATCATTTCTATTAAGTAAATAGCTTTAAAAAATGCAAAAAATTATAATTTGTAAATAAAGAAAAAAAAAATTCAAAATTATTAAAACTCTATGAAAAACTTTGTTTATTAAAATTTAGTTTAAAAAAATATATTTAATCAAAAATGGAAAAAAGGCTGTTTTTAGTAGAACTTAAGTTTAAAGTTACGGGTAGTACAGGGTAATATAACAGTTTAGTGTCACAAATCATAGAGTTCGCAAAGCCCATAAACAACAATAAAAACTATTTAAAAGTCAAATAAATTAAATAATAAACCTACCTGGATGTGAGTTTTCCTCCACTATTTCTAACACCAGCCGACCTCCTAAAATAATCAATTTATTTTGTTTAAACAAGTTAGAAAAAGTAAATATTTAATTTAAAGGAGTGCCAATTTTTTTCCAGTAATTAAGTTTGACATGCATTGCATTTGGATAGAAGAACATTGAACAAAATTTTAAAATTAAATTCATTTGTCAACTATAAATACCAAAAATAATTTTACAATTTTATTTATTATTTTAATTTATGGTTTAATATTTTTTGATAGGTTTTACATTATAAGCAAATGGGGCCATGTTGTTAGACTTGATATAAATTATATAAATTTAGTAATTCTAAAAACCTCAAATTTTATTTATGTATCAATTTTAAATCAGGTTATAATTTTCTTTAATGAGTTTTATATTAATAGAATATCTGGCAGGGTATTTATAAACAGGAAATTCAGTTCAGTTAAATCTCCATCCTGTTTCATTAATTGAATGATTTTTAATATATTAAAAACGGATTTTATTGTGAAAAATATTCAATTTATTCTTAAGTTGGTAATTTCCTTATTCTCTTCTACTTTTGTTTTTAAAACTTTTGAAAATGTTTTTAGTTTTGGGAGATTTTGGTAGGCCCATCACTTTTGGCAAATTATTTTCTTTTTTAATAAAATTTATTGAAATTAAAAATAAGGAAAGCACTGGCTAAAATTAAAAAATCTTGGCCACAATTTAAAAACTAGTTAAATTTTTTTAATAAATTTTAAAAAGTCATGACTAGCGTCAAGTGGAAAACATGCTAAAACGTTACTTTTTAAATGCCAAAGTTATAATTAACATAACATCAAACACCATTACATAAACAAAATCTCAGTTTTGCATATTTCATACAATTAAAATACAAATAAAAAATTATTCTATCAATATTATAATTTTTTAATAAAAATGTCACACAACTATTTAAAATTGTTTTGTAATTAAGATACCTGTTTCTTGCTTTTGGTACAGGGTAATCAGACTTCACATCTTTCTCTGTTTGTTGTTTAATGGTTTGAAGTTTAGCAAGTGGTACAATGTCAGCACCTTTAGGTCTATGCCAGACTGTTTTCTGTAGTGTGGCATTGTAGTAATAAAATCTGGATGTTTTTTGATCAAATAATTCCCACCTGCAGAATTAAAAAATTAAATATTTAAAATTTTATACAGAACAGCTCCCATACAAAAACAATAGGAATTTACCACTAAGTAATTTAAAGTTGGACCTTTGACTTTTTTATAGTCTGTGAAATTATATTATTACTTGTGTCCATTAGAGCCTATCCCAAATGCAATTAATAGCTGAGCATGACCAATTAATTATAAAGCCTAACAATAACATGTAATTAAATGTTCTAAGTTTTTATTACACCACCACTACACCAGGTTATCATAAGTCATAAACAGGTTACTTGATTAAAATAATAATTCTGTCACATAATAGGTAAGCATAAAATTGGCCATGTATCCTATTAATTATTGCAAGTAAACACTTCATAAAAAAAATCTATAAATAAAATATAAATAGGCTACCAACTTACCATTGGTCATCACTGGATTGTTTAACATTAACATTAGGTGGTGGTTGCCAAACACATTCCCCAGTTGTTAGGTTTGCGTACATGCGCTCTCGAGTTCGAGGCTCAACTATCTCAACCCATTCCAGTCTAATAAAAACAAAAAATTAGAAAAAATGGGTTAACAAGTTTTTAACCTACAAATAAAATAAAATTTTGTTAAAAAAGCAATAATATTATTATTTTAACTTTAAATTTTATGATTAAAAAGCCCCTATGCATTTATTTATAATCTAAAATATTTTAAATACCAAAAGAATTCTTGTAAATTAAGAATTAGATTACCGTACTCATATTACTACACATTACACCAAAGCAACAGCTTTTAATAGTTTAAGTATGTTTAAAAGTTTAAACTAATTTACATTTTGTAAAATTCAATGCGCAATAACTTTGTTATTTATATGTAAATATGAATTTGCAATAAATATATATCTTACCCTAATACTGCCATGATAACAGTTCTTTAATTTCTTTGGATTAAAAAAAACTTACAAAACAAAACTTAATTTATACATCTACAATAGTATTTTATTACAAACATAAAACTCTGTAACCGAATAAAAAATAATCCATAAACTGAAGCAAAGCAGCTTGCTTACTTAATAAAACTCAATTGAACCCTTTAATGGCTGTACAATGCACTACAATAGTTACTGTATCTGTCTGTCTTGTTTCCCTTTTTCTGTTTAGGAACTGACTAGAAATGTGAAGTACCGATCAATAGAAAAGTGCAATTTAAATGGAAAGGGAAGAGACATACACTTTGTTTTAATCAATAAACTAGGCCTATCATGGATTAACCAACATCTTAACGCTACTAAAAGCAACACAAACTAGAACTAAGTTACCGTTTTTAAATTTAACAGCCCTACATTTAGGTAAACTAGGTGTTTAGGTTATCGAATTGTATTGCTTGTTTTTCGGTATAATGTGACGTTTTAATTCGCGATTTAACAGAGCGTCATTGCACCACTTTATTCTAACATATACAACGCATCACAAGTCACAACTTCCTGTGCAATACGTAACTCATACATAGCAACTATCTGTACACTACTCACTACATTGGGTTTTAGCAGTAGTGGTTAACAAGAAAACAACAGCATTGCTGATAATGACGCATCCAAGGCTATATTTTATAGGTACACCCTATATTGTCTACATAAATCTACCTTTAAGCACCCTTACAAAATGTCAAAAACAAATATGTACCGCAAAATATTAAGGAGGCTGTACACGCCTAAATATACGTAAAGCAACTCACGTAATAAGGAATGTTAAATTTACTCATTCTGTAACCTGAGTCGTACTCTTAAAAACTGATAAGTTTCAGCTATGCCTGAGTGTGTAATGGACTTTTAACAATCAAGTTTCGATCAATGTAATCGCTGATTTGAATCAACAAAACAAGGCAGACTCAGCGGCGAACAAACAAAAATGTTCAGGTCAAATTTCGAATTAACTTTTGACGGCGGCGACTAGAACTTCTGTGACCATCTTTTTTAAATATACCAGATTGGGAAAAGTTGTGAAAAATAAATGTATACAAAAAACTTTCTAACAATTTTGTAATAATTTTGCTTTAAAAAATAAGTGCTAATTATGGCTCAGTGCCCCAGGAACTATGATAATGAAAGCTGATACAAAGTACAGATTTTCTTCAGGTTTTCTATTTATATCACAATCAATTATTTGGGTGAATAAGCAAAACCGAGGCTGCAAAACAACTAACTTAGGTCTTTAAAACAAAAAGTGTAAAAACAAAAGAAAACGCATTAAAAAACAAATGGTCTAACTCCAAATTAATCTAAAAAATATTTTAACTTCATTAAGAAATTAAGATAAGCTGCTGTGAAAAATAAATACGAACTGGTTTTAGCTACTTACGTGTAGGCCCGACTGTAAGTACTTATTAAACGCATAGGCGCTTTGCAACACTAGCAGGCCCGATCAAAACAATTAATTAGCGATTTAAAGTACGTCAAAACTATTGTGAGCGGCAAACAATACGAGCTCGTTGCGCAGTTACGATTTATCACTTACAAACATTTGCCGAACAAAAACACTGTCGTCCGGTATATATCCCGTCCGCGCGGAATTTTAAAACAATAGTGACCTGCCACTGCGACTTGTGACGTCATAATCAAAAGTCGATAGAAGTTGTAAGGTCGGCGCCCTGCAGACTCAAAGTCTGGAAAAGAACTTGTCGAAAATAGCGAGATGAAAAAAGTAATTTCAAAGTCGAGATCTGAATTAATCGATTAAATATAAAAGTCAAAACTCATCAACTGCTTATTAAATCTAAAATTATCGCAAAAAATATTTTAATTTGCTATTTTATCAATCATGCAGGTCAAAATATGCCTCGGCAAAAATCTAGTCAATTAGTTCCCACATTTAGATCTATTAGCTGCATTACGTATTGTTTAAAGCGCATTTCGAACGCAAATACAGAAAGTATGTCAAAATGCACGTAAACAATTTATCAAAAACATTATAGGTCAGCAATTAATTCTACTAATTGAAAG
The DNA here is from genome assembly GCF_963082875.1 of Corella eumyota. Classification (NCBI taxonomy): domain Eukaryota; kingdom Metazoa; phylum Chordata; class Ascidiacea; order Phlebobranchia; family Corellidae; genus Corella; species Corella eumyota. The sequence continues at coordinate 5,693,320 of NC_137493.1, read as the reverse complement.
CGGAAATGGCAGAATAACGAACAATCACTCAATTTATTCGGAAATATTTTTACCGGATATGCAATAAAATAAATTGCAAGTCAGACAAAATAATGAAGTCAGTAGTAAAAATATTTGTCATTGCTAAATGGCATATGCACAAAACTGCCGGCTTATTTGCATATAGTAGTTAATAGTAGAAAAATAAATTTCTTTTATATGTTGCAATAATAAAAAAAAAAAAAATATCCATATAATCTTAACTAAAGTAGAAACACAGTTTACGAACATATTGCTAACATTTGTATACTATAATTTAGTAGTATTTAAAATAATATGGTAGTATTTAAGTAACTCATGTGCTTTTTATTTACCTAAACCAAACACTGTATAAATGCTAAATCGAATTTTTATTGCACTAAAAATTTACTACAGATCAACTAAATCAATTTTTACGACTGAAAACATAAAAATTAACTAAATTTATCCTTTTCCACGTGTATGCTTTATAACTATATTGTATTACGTGTTGAACATAAGGTTTATAGTCCAGTTAATAATATAGAAATTACAGTAAAAGGAAGAGTCTATTTTTAATTTTTAGGTTTCGTTCGGTAATTTTATAATAACTAAGACAAAAATAATTGTCGAAAATATATGTTTAAAAAATCATGCAAACCCACCCCATAATGTAATTATTTCACAATTATTGACGTACATGTAATTAGATTCGTTAGTAAAAATTTGACAACTCGACTATTTGTAACATTTATTTTGACATCTACATTTCCCTTTCAATCTACTGTGTTTACTCTAATTTGGTTTCGCGGAAAACAACCTCGTACGCAGGATAATATCTAAACTCAATTACCTGCAACTGCTAGCTTACACTCCAATCTAATAAAGGGTAAACACTGCGGCTTTATGCGTTATGCTCTTGCTGTAATTTTAAACAGTTTAAACTTTTTTAAATCTTAAAATTTTTCGGGGAGAAACACTAATAGGCGCTAATTCTATTGGCAAAATATGAGAGTTTACTATTTGAGGCTATTTCCGTGTTTACACCATTTAAACCGACACTGCATATTAACAGCTCTATTTCTTGTCAAAGTTAGTTGGTTAATTACTTAACGTTGAATCTAATCTAATGTCGTAAATCCTTATTGTTTAAACGCTATATTTAAAACTGCATGATTCACAGCATATTTCGCCTTAAATGGAGAACCTAGCTTGCATATACATCACGAACAAGCCAAATTTAAAACAATATAAACGTTATTAACAAAGGACCATAACCATTAGTAAAATGTGGCGCGTCTGATTGTGTTTCACTAAAAATTTATGACTAGACTTTTAAATGTAAAAAAATGTCTAAACTCAGGTATTTAACAGACTAAAAACGGGTTAATTTCTTATAATATAGCATTTGATACTTGGCCATTTTGCAATTTTTTAAGTGGTCTATAAAAACGCCTACAACAACATTTATAAATAATATTATGTTGAGATTGTGTTTTGTTTAACACGTTTAAATTAAACGTCAGCCCACAATAAAACAGTTTTTTATGCATAATAAAACAACATACACAATATTTATAATATATATTATCCCATGCCTTAAAACAAAAAATGCGATAAATTTTCCACTGGGATAATAAGGTGTAGACGTAAAACTGTACAAATATGGTCATAGCTAAAAGTGTGAACTTTCTATAGGCTACAACTGTATCCGGTATTGAAGCAATGTAAATATGTTAACAGATGAAATGTGGTTGATATATTAGTTGTATCAATTCGTAACATTTTACCGCACCAGATTATAGTGTTTATTCATATTAAGTTTACGCGCGATTTTCTAGTAATGATAACCATATGAGAAGCGTATTTTTTATTCCCAAGACGAATATTGTGTAAGCTCATCATATATCACACAGCTGTTCGTCTTACAAAATTTGACCGCGAATTTATGAGAGGCATTGTGCACAACAATTTTAATATCAAACGTCAAAAATTTTAAATATATTGTGCTCAAAAAAAAAAAATTTAAACCCAACACAAGTACGGTGTGGTTATTATTAAAATCACGATTTATAATATAGGTAGTTTTGGTATTAGGAAAGTTAGTAAACACAATATGGTATTTGCAAGTAAGCCCATTAAATAAACATACCAGAAATTTTAATTATTAACATATGGCTCCACAAACAAAAAATCGCTCTGCAAATGTTAAATTGCAGACGCGTTTAATTTTTAAAGTTTAAAATAAACAACACTTGCAATCAATTTCACAGTACACAACATAAGCTACTTCGCCGAAATAGTACAACCCATAGGCGCATTTTGTAACAGGTTTTGCAACGCCGTATTGCAATAAAGGTTAAGCCTTTAATCTGCCTTAAAGGTTGTAATTACATTGTAATGCAAAATTAAATTCTCTCTAGCATAGCACCAAACCACATCAATACAAATTTTAATACACACAGGCAAAATTATTTGTTGATATACAAAACAAATTATTAAAAGACTAATTAAATTTGTATCTTTGATTGTGTCTGTTCATACAACTAACTTGTAATAATATTTTCCAGTTACCACAGCCAATTAGACATTTACCGTTTATTGATTTTTTATTTAAATAATTAAATGCTGCAAATAAATCAATGAACTATGGAATGTTAATTGTGTTATATTGTGATTGATAAAAAATAGCCTATTTCGAAAGCAAATTTACACCAATTTAGTAAACAAACAAAAATGAATTATAATAGCGAATACAATAAAATAAAATTTAAAATAATTGAATAGTAAAAATAGAAAATGCAATAATCTGATAATTATAAATTTTAAGCCCTCAATTAATAAACCAAAATCATAGGTGTTAGACTGTTAAAAAACTGTAAATTAACTGAATTTACAGGTTTATTTATAAATAAACAATCCATGAATTAAACATTCCAAACCAGAAGACCATACTTTAATTATTTAATCAATCCAAATTTAAACCACATCCAGGCAATCGACGTTTGATAAGCCAAAAATTTGATAAACTATTGTTATTTATAGACTAGCATCAAATGCAAAGTAAGTTATGTATTCAATTTAAAAACCTAGCAGCCTAGGCGGTTAAAAGTTATTTAGATGTTAGCATACTAGTAATATTAAATTGTTGAAACAACTAACTTACTGTTCGTCAATCATATTTAAAGTTGTAAACTGAATCTAGCACAGAAAATATATTAAACCTATTCGAAAGTGCACTTCGCTTGTTCGTTGTATTTTTTGACAAACAACCAGCAATTAGACTGATTACAGGCAAAGAGTTTACCAAAATTTTAAGCTAACATTGCCAGATTATTACCCTACAAAGCTCTAAAAGTAGAACAACTAATAAATTGTCTAAACTACTTTTATTATTGCTTGATTCTAAAGAAAATAATAACAAACAAACACGTCATTCCGAAAAAACGTTTCTGTTCGCTAAGTAAAAACACCACCTCCTAATCAGAAAATCGTCATAACTTGTCGGAAACACTTTTACTGGATCGCTAAGATTATAAACTAATGAAAAATATTAGTTTATCCTTACAGCAATATATTTGTTAGAACATACAGGCATTTTAAATTGTGTGATATTTTTTCATAGTCTAATATATTTAAAATAAAATTACTATTTGTAAAAAAAACGTCTTAATTTTAATGCATCATGTGTAAAAAAAGACCATAGCAGCATACACCAACACATACAAAGAACCAGATAAAAGCTTGGGTTTAGATACCTAGTTAAAAAAATTAAATCATATAAAGACATATTTTTAAGATCTGCGCAAGTAATAACCTATTTTAGGCCTGACAACTACATATGATCCATTTAAAATAATAAAAGTATACTTACTTATAGATATAACTCTTATTAGTACAAATCGTATTTTGGATTAAAAAATTTACAATAAATACAAGATATTAAGTAAAAACAGACAAATCAAATATATACAATTTTAGTAACAGGGCATTAATTAGTAACTAACATCACAACTTGGAATGGGATTGATAGTACTGTTAAATGCATTAACTCAAGAGCATTAATAAATAAAAAAATGGTCTTTATATACAAATGTTTTAAAAATATGTTGACAAAAATTATAATGTATCGGAATTTTACAATTCTTATTTAAATTTTTTATGTTCAGGTAGCATTAAAATGAGCATAAACTAACAATTTTTAAGAAAAATTTAACGAGACATAAGGCTAAGATAACACACAATGAAAATTATTTAAGTGCATAACGCGGAATTACATAGATTACACAAAAAATCAAAATCACACTAAAAATTAAATATTTCGATTTGAGATAGGCATTTCGCATAATGTAAATATAATCCTTAAAGGTAAAGTATTCAATAAATATCATTGGACTATGAATATTATATATACTAATATTTATAAAACCAAAATAAAAAAAATAAAAAAACATAATTAACAGGAATTTACACACTTGCAACTTGAAGCAATTTAAATAGGCTTATTGCATATTAACAGCAGCATAAGCATTAAAACAATAAGGAAAAACTAATTACTTGATCTGAGAAAAAACTTATATTACTTAAGGCTTAAATAACACACTATTTAAGAGTAATCCACAGCGAAGGTTTTAAAAGATACCATTAACATTGCATATACTATCAACTATTTGTACATGATGAACTTTCTATCGAAAAAAAAAACAAACCTATATGCAAGTATTAACGCAAGGGGAACCAGATTGGAATAACACAACTGTGCTGTTGACCAACGAAAACATGGTGATAGCTCCGATGAATGATCCAGCTTGAACAGTAGCTCCGTACCAAACAAGCGATTTGGGCGAACCCCTGGCTCGAAAAATAACGGCAATAGAAACTTTTAGGTAGGATACCGTGAAAGTGAAAAATATTTGAGCAAGAACCTGTAAAAATAATTTGTATTGTAAAAGTTTGTTAATTTACTAAAATAAATTGAATGTATTAAGTTAATTTAATAACTTTATGTAGTAAAATCATTTTGATTTAATATAAAATTAAACATACCATTATAGTAGCACCCTCTGCAGATGTAACTAGGTAAGGACAGGGACTTTGAAGGGCAAGTAACATTAAATAAGAACCAAATCCTTGAAATTAAAGTTAAGGGTAATTTTTTAATTTTACACATATATACTACTTGTTTTGTAGATAATGATTTTAAAATTAATTAAGGGTTAGAATAATTTTCAAACAACTTGCAAAAGCAATTGTCACCACAGGTATTATGTGTTATTTATTTATCCATTTATAGACAAATATTTAACATAACACAGTTTTAATAAATGATTTATTTACTTTTTAAAATGTTTAAATTTAGTTTACATTCCTTAAAACATTAACCACATGGGAGTAAATTAAAAAATTTCTTTGTGCAAAAAACCTACCTGTTGCAACCACAACCAAAACTCCAAGTACTGTGAAGTTTTTCATAGGATAAAAAACAGCCATGAAACAGGCAACTGGGTTTGCCATACTTCCTAAGGAAGCTGCGAGATGATAAGACAACTCGCCATAAGGCAATGATGTGTACGAAGACACAGAAGGCAAGACACCATTCGAAACACCGTTGATGTAGAAAATTATCGTCAAAAGATAAATGTAATGGTTTGAAGTTAAAGGTGTTTCAAAACTGTTTAAAAGTCTTGTTGTGGATTCCACCGGTTTTTCTGGCTCAACCACCTCTACTTCGTCATCATTATTATTCATTGAAGTTTCGGCAGAATCGGTCTGTACATAAGATTTGGTCTCAATCTGGTTTTTGCTGTCATCTGCTGCATAGTATTTTTTAGCAAACTTGGATTTGTTAAGAAGAATAAATGACAAGCCACATGTAGCCATCATTATTGTAAGAAGACCGAAAAAAAATTCTGTAGAAAATCTGTAAAACAAAAACACATTTAATTAAAATACTAATTACCAAAAATACCTTTAAAGAGTTAAATTCAATACCGTATAAAAATGTAAGAATTTGATTCAATAACACAAGTATTGTCTATTTAACATCAATGTTTTTATTATTCTTACCTAGGATCTTCATAAACTTGAACAATGTGCGTTTCGTTAGTGCCACTTGTAGTATTGTAAAATGTCTCATTAACACAAGAAGATGTACTCACACCTTGTATAAGGGCAAAGATACTTGGTAAAAAGCCACTTAACCCTTCCCCTATGAAGTAAGTTGTTAAGAACAGAGATTGGAATACGGTCATAAAGGGAAGGAAGGTAACCGAAGAGCTGCAATCAACAAAGGCAAGGGCAAACCTATACAAAAAATATTTTTTTATAAATCGTAAAAAACAAAAAAGTTATAAATACTATATATACTTTAAAACCCTGCTAAAAATTGTATTTTTTAATTTAGGAAAAGGAAATCACTTTGTTGCAATAAATAATAAACACAGATTGGTTTGTAAAGAGTTACCATAATGTAAACAAAGCTACACTTCTTTCCTCCCCAGCAACAAAGGAAGTCGTATTCCAGAAAAAACAAAGTAACATGCAAGCGATCGTCCCAATCAACAAAATACTGTAGATCATCGCATTTTGGTGATAATACCTTGAACAGCATGCCTTTACAAAAGACATAGTTATATTAAAGTTATTCGAAAAAATTACAACAAAACTTTTTCAAATTTTTTTTAAAAATGTTATCAACATCATTAAAGTTTTTCCATACCTGCATAACTGTAACAATAATAGGACCAATGTTAGCAACTTGTGCAATGACGGTTAAATAGGATGGTAATGCCCACATTTCTGGTGTTTGGTTTACGATGGTTGGTAGTTCCACCCAAACACCATTAACTGCAATCCAAGCACCAGCTCCAAACATTAGGATCAAAATATGGACCAGCATTTTGGAATCAAAACTGACCATTTTGATTACTTATATATAAATGGTGTTTTTCTAAACTTTATTTGCCTACAGTGCTACAAATATATCTAATATGTAAAAATAAAAATAAACATTTTTTAAAATCTATCTTACATGATTAAATTATTAAAAAATTAAACAATAAAACATACCATTTTGATTCAGAACTGATTTAAATATTCTAAACAAACAAACACTGTAAGACACTTCATATCATTAAAACATTTAGGAAGATTACTTTAATGAACTGGTAAAATTGTTGATCTTATAAGGTAGTCACCATCTAATAAAAGCTGAAGAAAAAGGTAAGCATCTAATTCTATGGTTTACGATCTAAAATGTCATTTTTATAATATGTACATTTGGTGAAATAAAATAATAAAATAAGGCACAATCACATTTTGCATCAATTTTAAAGGCCACCCTGTTAAAATGTTTTTGGCAATGTACTTATATCTAAAAACATTTTATTAAAAATGTTGAATAAAAATCACAATGTTTTTATAAACGTAAGTTCTTTGTAAAAATAAAAACATATTTAAAAATATTGCAAACATTAAAATAAACTAAGCTTGTTCTACCCATGCCACTATTTTTCCCTCCCAACCAGGAATGATGTCATCATTGTGAAAAACCTCTTCTTTAACGGTTCCTAGCTCTGGATCAAGAGCCTTAAAAATGTATCGAAAATTGCCTCTTTCTCGTTTAAGTGCCTTTTTAAACTCCCCCAAAGTAATGTCGCCAACTGGCTTAGCTATATTTGTCATAGCTGGAGTCATTTCTTTGTCCACGAAATATAGGACTCTGGTCACTTCATTTTCAGGCTCTTTTTTTCTTGAAGATCCGCGATTTCTGGACACAGGAGATCTGCGAGAAATTTTTTTACCCAGTCTGCTATTTGGTGAGCTGGACAAATATGGGGAATGAAGAGAAGTAGGAGATTCCAAGGACTTTAAAACGGGCTCTTTTTGGTATAACTGGTTCATTGTAGAATTAGTCTTTGATGTCATAGTACTCTCTTTTAATTGATTAAACAACATTTCATATTCCTTATATTTTTGTCGATATCTGTCACGATCTTTTTCAATATCAGAAATTTGAATGGAATATTCAGCTTTGTCAGATTTCAATCGGTCCCGATCTAAGTTTCCCTGCAATATAGCTTGTCTTAAATTTAGGATTTCATCTTGTTGATCTTTCATTCTTGCTTCAGTGGCAGTGCAGCTTGCACGCAGTTTTCGACATTCGTGTCTCAGTTCATATATTTCCTTTTCTTGTGTTAATTTTTCTGTTTCTGCTTGGTTAAGTTTTGCGTTCAGCAGCAAAGTGTCCTCGATGGTACTTAAGTTATTTAAAGGAAGATCTTCTATTTCATCCAATAGGATTTTTTGCAGATTTTGAGCAAGACTTTTTATATTTTCTATTTCCTTGCCCATTTCTACCTGAATTAAAGCCTCGGTTTTGTTCTTTTTAATATTATTGGGTGTTGAAGTTTCAGTTACTGTTTTTTTGACTCTTTTTTCTTTTTGCGCATGATTTGAGTGTTTATTGTGGTGAATATTTGAGGTTTTCTCACTAATACTTGCCGGTTTAAAATGAGCAGCAAGTGCCAAAATCAATTGCATTAAGGCTTTTACGTTCCCGTCCAGTAAATCCTCGATTGTGATGTGATTTAGATTTATTTTCATATTTTTCATAAAATTTAAAACACTCTGCATGTTGAGTTTTTTTTCTGCATCACTTTTGGGAGATTTTATGGAATTTAATTCACAGCCAGAAACAATTTCAACTACTGTCACCAAGACGGTGCCATCTCTTAAATCCGTTTTTAAATCTCGAATTCTTTGTGACCTCTTTTTTAGTTGACTGTTAATCCATACTGTATACGCCTTAATTTGTTCCTGAAGGTCCATGTTATTGGGTTGATCTAGGGGCTATTATATTTGCAACTCGAATTACATTTGGACATTACAAACACCTACTACACAACTTACATTCTTACGACCACCACCTTTCTGCCAGAGAGCTGGCAGAGAGTAGCAAAGAATTTTGCTTGGGCGGATAATTATAAAAAATAGTGATTCCGAATATTTTATAATCGTACAATACAAAAAATAACGGGGTAAAATAGCCCCTTTAAAGGGAACAAATTAAAACCAAACCTAATATAGAATAAGTTGGCAAGGTTCTTTACACTTTAAAATTAAAATTAAATTAAACAAAACATTGAAAAATTGTTAAAAGCAGGAGTAAACTTTTGTACTGAACTGAAATACGTGTTATTACTGACGTCACAAATCGGGGGTTTTGACAACTTACCTATCATGTCGCTCCAATTTATTTTTGATATTTTGTAAAGAACAACGTACCCAACCACGATATATCTTCAAAAATGTGAACAAAATATTAGAAAGTGGTTAAATGCAGGTGTAAACTTTGTATTTTCGTAATATACGCTATATAAGTGACGTCACAAATCGGGGGTTTTGACAACTTACCTATCATGTCGCTCCAATTTATTTTTGATATTTTGTGGAGGACAACGTACCCAACCACGACATATCTTCAAAAAAGTGAACAAAATATTAGAAAATGGTCAAATGCAGGTGTAAACTTTGTATTTTTGTAATATATGCTATATAAGTGACGTCACAAATCGGGGGTTTTGACAACTTACCTATCATGTCGCTTCAATTTATTTTTGACATTTTGTAAAAAACAACGCACTTAACCACGACAAATTTTCAAAAAAGTGAACAAAATATTAGAAAGTGGTCAAATACAGGTGTAAACTTTGTATTTTCGTAATATACGCTATAGAAGTGACGTCACAAATCGGGGGTTTTGACATCTTACCTATCATGTTGCTCCAATTTATTTTTGATATTTTGTGAAGGACAACGTACCCAACCACGACAAATCTTCAAAAAAATGAACAAAATATTAGAAAGTGGTTAAATGCAGGTGTAAACTTTGTATTTTTGTAATATACGCTATAGAAGTGACGTCACAAATCGGGGGTTTTGACAACTTACCTATCATGTTGCTCCAATTTATTTTTGATATTTTGTGGAGGACAACGTACCCAACTACGACATATCTTCAAAAAAGTGAACAAAATATTAGAAAATGGTCAAATGCAGGTGTAAACTTTGTATTTTTGTAATATATGCTATATAAGTGACGTCACAAATCGGGGGTTTTGACAACTTACCTATCATGTCGCTTCAATTTATTTTTGACATTTTGTAAAAAACAACGCACTTAACCACGACAAATTTTCAAAAAAGTGAACAAAATATTAGAAAGTGGTCAAATACAGGTGTAAACTTTGTATTTTCGTAATATACGCTATAGAAGTGACGTCACAAATCGGGGGTTTTGACATCTTACCTATCATGTTGCTCCAATTTATTTTTGATATTTTGTGAAGGACAACGTACCCAACCACGACAAATCTTCAAAAAAATGAACAAAATATTAGAAAGTGGTTAAATGCAGGTGTAAACTTTGTATTTTTGTAATATACGCTATAGAAGTGACGTCACAAATCGGGGGTTTTGACAACTTACCTATCATGTTGCTCCAATTTATTTTTGATATTTTGTGGAGGACAACGTACCCAACTACGACATATCTTCAAAAAAGTGAACAAAATATTAGAAAATGGTCAAATGCAGGTGTAAACTTTGTATTTTTGTAATATATGCTATATAAGTGACGTCACAAATCGGGGGTTTTAACAACTTACCTATCATGTCGCTCCAATTTATTTTTGATATTTTGTAAAGAACAACTCACTTAATTACGACATATTTTTAAAAAAGTGAACAAAATATTAGAAAGTGGTCAAATACAGGTGTAAACTTTGTATTTTTGTAATATACGCTATATAAGTGACGTCACAAATCGGGGGTTTTGACAACTTACCTATCATGTCGCTTCAATTTATTTTTGACATTTTGTAAAAAACAACGCACTTAACCACGACATATTTTCAAAAAAGTGAACAAAATATTAGAAAATGGTCAAATACAGGTGTAAACTTTGTATTTTTGTAATATACGCTATAGAAGTGACGTCACAAATCGGGGGTTTTGACAACTTACCTATCATGTCGCTCCAATTTATTTTTGATATTTTGTGGAGGACAACGTACCCAACTGCGACATATCTTCAAAAAAGTGAACAAAATATTAGAAAGTGGTCAAATGCAGGTGTAAACTTTGTATTTTCGTAATATACGCTATATAAGTGACGTCACAAATCGGGGGTTTTGACAACTTACCTATCATGTCGCTCCAATTTATTTTTGATATTTTGTGGAGGACAACGTACCCAACCACGACATATCTTCAAAAAAGTGAACAAAATATTAGAAAGTGGTCAAATGCAGGTGTAAACTTTGTATTTTCGTAATATACGCTATATAAGTGACGTCACAAATCGGGGGTTTTGACAACTTACCTATCATGTCGCTTCAATTTATTTTTGACATTTTGTAAAAAACAACGCACTTAACCACGACAAATTTTCAAAAAAGTGAACAAAATATTAGAAAGTGGTCAAATACAGGTGTAAACTTTGTATTTTCGTAATATACGCTATAGAAGTGACGTCACAAATCGGGGGTTTTGACATCTTACCTATCATGTTGCTCCAATTTATTTTTGATATTTTGTAAAGGACAACGTACCCAACCACGACAAATCTTCAAAAAAATGAACAAAATATTAGAAAGTGGTTAAATGCAGGTGTAAACTTTGTATTTTTGTAATATACGCTATAGAAGTGACGTCACAAATCGGGGGTTTTGACAACTTACCTATCATGTTGCTCCAATTTATTTTTGATATTTTGTGGAGGACAACGTACCCAACTACGACATATCTTCAAAAAAGTGAACAAAATATTAGAAAATGGTCAAATGCAGGTGTAAACTTTGTATTTTTGTAATATATGCTATATAAGTGACGTCACAAATCGGGGGTTTTGACAACTTACCTATCATGTCGCTTCAATTTATTTTTGACATTTTGTAAAAAACAACGCACTTAACCACGACAAATTTTCAAAAAAGTGAACAAAATATTAGAAAGTGGTCAAATACAGGTGTAAACTTTGTATTTTCGTAATATACGCTATAGAAGTGACGTCACAAATCGGGGGTTTTGACATCTTACCTATCATGTTGCTCCAATTTATTTTTGATATTTTGTGAAGGACAACGTACCCAACCACGACAAATCTTCAAAAAAATGAACAAAATATTAGAAAGTGGTTAAATGCAGGTGTAAACTTTGTATTTTTGTAATATACGCTATAGAAGTGACGTCACAAATCGGGGGTTTTGACAACTTACCTATCATGTTGCTCCAATTTATTTTTGATATTTTGTGGAGGACAACGTACCCAACTACGACATATTTTCAAAAAAGTGAACAAAATATTAGAAAATGGTCAAATGCAGGTGTAAACTTTGTATTTTTGTAATATATGCTATATAAGTGACGTCACAAATCGGGGGTTTTAACAACTTACCTATCATGTCGCTCCAATTTATTTTTGATATTTTGTAAAGAACAACTCACTTAATTACGACATATTTTTAAAAAAGTGAACAAAATATTAGAAAGTGGTCAAATACAGGTGTAAACTTTGTATTTTTGTAATATACGCTATATAAGTGACGTCACAAATCGGGGGTTTTGACAACTTACCTATCATGTCGCTTCAATTTATTTTTGACATTTTGTAAAAAACAACGCACTTAACCACGACATATTTTCAAAAAAGTGAACAAAATATTAGAAAATGGTCAAATACAGGTGTAAACTTTGTATTTTTGTAATATACGCTATAGAAGTGACGTCACAAATCGGGGGTTTTGACAACTTACCTATCATGTCGCTCCAATTTATTTTTGATATTTTGTGGAGGACAACGTACCCAACTGCGACATATCTTCAAAAAAGTGAACAAAATATTAGAAAGTGGTCAAATGCAGGTGTAAACTTTGTATTTTTGTAATATACGCTATAGAAGTGACGTCACAAATCGGGGTTTTTGACAACTTACCTATCATGTCGCTCCAATTTATTTTTGATATTTTGTAAAGAACAACTCACTTAATTACGACATATTTTTAAAAAAGTGAACAAAATATTAGAAAGTGGTCAAATACAGGTGTAAACTTTGTATTTTTGTAATATACGCTATATAAGTGACGTCACAAATCGGGGGTTTTGACAACTTACCTATCATGTCGCTTCAATTTATTTTTGACATTTTGTAAAAAACAACGCACTTAACCACGACATATTTTCAAAAAAGTGAACAAAATATTAGAAAATGGTCAAATACAGGTGTAAACTTTGTATTTTTGTAATATACGCTATAGAAGTGACGTCACAAATCGGGGGTTTTGACAACTTACCTATCATGTCGCTCCAATTTATTTTTGATATTTTGTGGAGGACAACGTACCCAACTGCGACATATCTTCAAAAAAGTGAACAAAATATTAGAAAGTGGTCAAATGCAGGTGTAAACTTTGTATTTTTGTAATATACGCTATAGAAGTGACGTCACAAATCGGGGTTTTTGACAACTTACCTATCATGTCGCTCCAATTTATTTTTGATATTTTGTGGAGGTCAACGTACCCAACCACGATATATCTTCAAAAAAGTGAACAAAATATTAGAAAGTGGTCAAATGCAGGTGTAAACTTTGTATTTTCGTAATATACGCTATATAAGTGACGTCACAAATCGGGGGTTTTGACAACTTACCTAGCATGTCGCTCCAATTCTTTTTTTATATTTGGTGGAGGACAACGTACCCAACCACGACATATCTTCAAAAAAGTGAACAAAATATTAGAAAGTGGTCAAATACAGGTGTAAACTTTGTATTTTTGTAATATACGCTATATAAGTGACGTCACAAATCGGGGGTTTTAACAACTTACCTATCATCTCGCTCCAATTTATTTTTGATATTTTGTAAAGAACAACGCACTTAATTACGACATATCTTTAAAAAAGTGAACAAAATGTTAAAAAGTGGTCAAATACAGGTGTAAACTTTGTATTTTCGTAATATACGCTATAGAAGTGACGTCACAAATCGGGGGTTTTGACAACTTACCTATCATGTTGCTCCAATTTATTTTTGATATTTTGTAAAGAACAACGCACTTAACCACGACATATCTTCAAAAAAGTGAACAAAATATTAGAAAGTGGTTAAATGCAGGTGTAAATTTTGTATTTTCGTAATATACGCTATATAAGTGACGTCACAAATCGGGGGTTTTGAAAACTTACCTATCATGTCGCTCCAATTTATTTTTGATATTTTGTGGAGGACAACGTACCCAACCACGATATATCTTCAAAAAAGTGAACAAAATATTAGAAAGTGGTCAAATGCAGGTGTAAACTTTGTATTTTAGTAATATACGCTATATAAGTGACGTCACAAATCGGGGGTGTTGACAACTTTCCTAATATGTCTCTCCAATTTTGATAATTACATTTGTTTAAAGTATGCTAGACTGTTTTTTACAATCGGTTTTAACTAACAACCTTACGCGAAGTATAATAGAACAAGATTTTAGGGAACTTAAATAAACATATCTTTATTGTAAACGTAGCTCTGGTTTGGACCATTTCGTAAAGCAATATCATAAAGAAATTATTGAAACCGAAAACAGTTTTCAAGCGAATGCAATAATTTAAAAATGGGTAGGAATCTTATTAAGGAAGATAAAACATAAGCAAAAACACAACCTTTAAAGCAAAAAAGAAGTTGCCATTTAAAATGACGTCGTTGGTGGTTAAGGGATTTTACACGAATCATCGAAAAGGCTAAAATTTGAAAATAAATTCACCGCTTTACCATCGGTAGATTAACAAAATTTATTACAAAAACACTCCATAAACCAATTAAAAATAAAACAATTAATATGATAGTTGTCAAAACCCACGATTTGTCAAAAACTTGTCAAAACCTCCGATTTGTGACGTCACTTCTATAGCGTATATTACGAAAATACAAAGCTTACACCTGTATTTGACCACTTTCTAATATTTTGTTCACTATTTTGAAGATATGTCGTGGTTAAGTGCGTTGTTCTTTACAAAATATCAAAAATAAATTGGAGCGACATGATAGGTAAGTTGTCAAAACCCCCGATTTGTGACGTCACTTCTATAGCGTATATTACGAAAATACAAAGTTTACACCTGTATTTGACCACTTTCTAATATTTTGTTCACTTTTTTGAAAATATGTCGTGGTTAAGTGCGTTGTTTTTTACAAAATGTCAAAAATAAATTGAAGCGACATGATAGGTAAGTTGTCAAAACCCCCGATTTGTGACGTCACCTATATAGCGTATATTACAAAAATACAAAGTTTACACCTGTATTTAACCACTTTCTAATATTTTGTTCACTTTTTTGAAAACATGTCGTGGTTAAGTGCGTTGTTCTTTACAAAATATCAAAAATAAATTGGAGCGACATGATAGGTAAGTTGTCAAAACCCCCGATTTGTGACGTCACTTCTATAGCGTATATTACTAAAATACAAAGTTTACACCTGTATTTGACCACTTTTTAATATTTTGTTCACTTTTTTAAAGATATGTCGTAATTAAGTGCGTTGTTCTTTACAAAATATCAAAAATAAATTGGAACGACATGATAGGTAAGTTGTTAAAACCCCCGATTTGTGACGTCACTTCTATAGCGTATATTACGAAAATACAAAGTTTACACCTGTATTTGACCACTTTCTAATATTTTGTTCACTTTTTTGAAAATATGTCGTGGTTAAGTGCGTTGTTTTTTACAAAATATCAAAAATAAATTGAAGCGACATGATAGGTAAGTTGTCAAAACCCCCGATTTGTGACGTCACTTATATAGCGTATATTACAAAAATACAAAGTTTACACCTGTATTTGACCACTTTCTAATATTTTGTTCACTTTTTTGAAAACATGTCGTGGTTAAGTGCGTTGTTCTTTACAAAATATCAAAAATAAATTGGAGCGACATGATAGGTAAGTTGTCAAAACCCCCGATTTGTGACGTCACTTATATAGCGTATATTACGAAAATACAAAATTTACACCTGCATTTAACCGCTTTCTAATATTTTGTTCACTTTTTTGAAGATATGTCGTGGTTGGGTACGTTGTCCTCCACAAAATATCAAAAATAAATTGGAGCGACATGATAGGTAAGTTGTCAAAACCCCCGATTTGTGACGTCACTTCTATAGCGTATATTACGAAAATACAAAATTTACACCTGCATTTGACCACTTTCTAATATTTTGTTCACTTTTTTGAAGATATGTCGTGGTTGGGTACGTTGTCCTCCACAAAATAACAAAAATAAATTGGAGCGACATGATAGGTAAGTTGTCAAAACTCCCGATTTGTGACGTCACTTATATAGCGTATATTACAAAAATACAAAGTTTACACCTGCATTTAACCACTTTCTAATATTTTGTTCACTTTTTTGAAGATATGTCGTGGTTGGGTACGTTGTCCTCCACAAAATATCAAAAATAAATTGGAGCGACATGATAGGTAAGTTGTCAAAACCCCCGATTTGTGACGTCACTTCTATAGCGTATATTACAAAAATACAAAGTTTACACCTGCATTTGAGCACTTTCTAATATTTTGTTCACTTTTTTGAAAATATGTCGCGGTTGGGTACGTTGTCCTCCACAAAATATCAAAAATAAATTGGAGCGACATGATAGGTAAGTTGTCAAAACCCCCGATTTGTGACGTCACTTACATCGCGTATATTACAAAAATACAAAGTTTACACCTGCATTTAACCACTTTCTAATATTTTGTTCACTTTTTGAAGATATGTCGTGGTTGGGTACGTTGTCCTCCACAAAATATCAAAAATAAATTGGAGCGACATGATAGGTAAGTTGTCAAAACCCCCGATTTGTGACGTCACTTCTATAGCGTATATTACAAAAATAGAAAGTTTACACCTGCATTTGACCACTTTCTAATATTTTGTTCACTTTTTTGAAGATATATCGTGGTTGGGTACGTTGTCCTCCACAAAATATCAAAAATAAATTGGAGCGACATGATAGGTAAGTTGTCAAAACCCCCGATTTGTGACGTCACTTCTATAGCGTATATTACGAAAATACAAAGTTTACACCTGTATTTGACCACTTTTTAATATTTTGTTCACTTTTTTAAAGATATGTCGTAATTAAGTGCGTTGTTCTTTACAAAATATCAAAAATAAATTGGAGCGACATGATAGGTAAGTTGTCAAAACCCCCGATTTGTGACGTCAGTAATAACACGTATTTCAGTTCAGTACAAAAGTTTACTCCTGCTTTTAACAATTTTTCAATGTTTTGTTTAATTTAACTTTAATTTTAAAGTGTTAAGAGCCTTGCCAACTTATTCTATATTAGGTTTGGTTTTAATTTGTTTCCCTTAAAGGGGCTATTTTACCCCGTTATTTTTTGTATTGTACGATTATAAAATATTTGGAATCACTATTTTTTTTAAATTATCCGCCCAAGCAAAATTCTCTGCTACTCTCTGCCAGCTCTCTGGCAGAAAGGTGGTGGTTTCTTACGCTAATGTGTTTTCACTTTGTAACTTTACTGCAATACAATAAAAATGATGGAAGCAAAATGGTAGAATAGAAAATGAAATATAAAAATATAAAAGGGTCCACACTATACTAATAGGTCAAATAACATTACAAAAAGTTGTTTTTGAAATAGTTATTTTATAATGTTTTATTTGTATAAACTATCTTTTGATGTAAATATATGATTGCTTTACAAACAGTTGTCTAGCTTCTAATCTACATTTTAAAGGCTGGACAACGAACAGGATATTCACCTACAGAAAATACTACAAAAAACCTAATTTAATAACCCCTTTTTTACTGTAAAACTTACAAATAAGAAGGCATAAAAAACACTTATAATAATCTTTTCATTACAAAGCAAGGTTGAGTTGGTTCTATTTTTATTCGTTAGTTCTATAAGATCTTCATAGTTACGACGAACCTTTATATAACTAACTTTTACGTATGATATCGTAATGTTAACCTTTTTCGATTTTAGTTTAAATAAAAAGCGAAACATAAAACTTTAACAAATGTAGTTGGGAGGAGATGATACTTAATTTTTTGCCAATGTGCGTCATTGCAAAAGTGGTTACGAAAACAACATGTAAAATATTTTTTTATCATTTTGTAAATTACAATAAGTGAACACATGATCTATTCTTGATCAGGGACACGTTACAAATAAACTTTCTAAATAAGTAACACATGATAGTCTACAGCCAGAAATAACGTTTAATTTATCCATATAAACATTGTTAATTTCGGTACCAGTTTAAAAGTTTGAAAATACACACACTACAGTTTTAGACTATATTATTTTAAACTTTAAGGTTAGTTTTATGCAACATTAGATGACAGGGTTAATATGGAGGGGACAGTATGTACAAACAAGTAAACTACAAATGTAAAATATTATTAATTATATATTTAAATTTGCACACATATATAAAATAACTGCACAAGAACCAAATAATCTCAGATTTATTAAAAGCAAAATATATCACACGAAAAAATTGTATTTTTGTGTTTCTGTCTTTTATTGCAGATATCTATTTAATTTAAACTATCCATTTAAATAAGTTCATTTAAAATGAAAATTTTCTTTTAAAAATTATAATACAATAACTATGACACAAAAAATACAAAAACACAAATTATATTTTCTATATAAAGTATAGTCTCGAACAAAATTACAGCAATCAATTGTTAATATAACGAACACAAGTGAGGGTTTTATCAAGTTGGTGTATTTAATCTAATTGCTTTACCAGCCGCAACAAACATGTCATGGTTATACAAACAGCTGTAAAGATTTGTTCAAAGTTATTTTTTTAAATACTGGTTAATGCAAAAATAACTAAATGTTTAACTCTTTACCTTTAAAAATGGTTTTAAAAGATATTTAAAAAAAATATTATTATTTTGAATAATTCAAAGCGCAATTATGAAACACATATTTTGTTACTCATCTTAACTTTAATACTTTAAGCCAGTTAACATTATAAAAAGGTTTAAGTTTCTAGACTTGTTGTAGAAGCTTGACGAAATTTTCAAAAATAATGTTCTGACAGTGAAGTTAACTAACAGGCGAAAACCATTATCAATAAAGATGGATAAAAAACAGAACTCAAACATCAACAACCATTTTCTTATGAACATCAAGAGAAGAAACAACCTAAAGTAATTAAAAATGCATTGTTAGGTCAGGATTTCCAATATAAAAACAAAAATTGATTATTTTAAAGAAAAAACAATATCCTTTTTTTCACATATTCAAACAAATACCTAATTAAAATAAACCACCTGTTATAATTTTTTTGTTGTTGTTAAAACTTCATCAATATTGGCAAAAAAGTGTTTAAAAATAATAAAATAAAACTTTTATTGACCTGAGCAAATTCATCGAAAGATATTTTTCCATCTCCATCCTTGTCAGCATAAATAATTGTTTTATCCACAATTTGCTGCAGTTGAGCGTCCTTTAAATTATTTCCTACCATCATTTTCAGCACTTGGAATAACTCACCGTTCGAAATAAAACCATCATTATCGATATCATAAATTCGAAAAGCAACTACAAATGTATATATAGTAAAATTTGCAATTTTTAAATATATATAAATATATTTATTAATTAGCCTATTAAAAAAATCGACCCTATTTTACCAGTACCTTGATAGAAAATGCATTTTAAAATGTCTTTAGAGAATTACTAACATTTCAATGAATTCTTTTTAGGCAATAAATTATTAATATTTATTCATAATGTGGCTTGACATTTCTAAGTGAGTAATATATGTCACAATTTTTTTAACAATTATATAGGGAATTTTGTTAACTCTAGTTAACACTGTTTTTGTTATAATATAAAACTTTAAAAGTTAATTAACTTACACTTGAGTTTGGAAGACTTGTCTCCTTTAACACTGAATTGTGATACTCCTTCAATAAATTCTAAAAACCAAAGTTTTTATTATTTTAAAGTTTATTATTAATATAAATATATACTTATTATAAAAAAAATGCAATTTTTAATGTTTCTTGTTTTAAATAACATTTAAAACACAATTTCTTTTGGGATAATTTGTAATGCTTTGTTACAAAAATAAGTATTGCATTTTTAATAAATGTTAAAAAATTTAAAATCACAATTTGTTACATGCAACATAATAATGAAATAACATTACCTCTAAAGTCTACTTCTCCATTACCATCCTGGTCAAATATTTCAATTACTCTTTGCACTAATGGGTTTTGCTGCAGTTCTGGTAATGACATAAACTCATCAATGCTTAACGAACCCGAGTTGTCTAAATCCAGTTTTCGAAAACGCTTTCCAAGTCTTGCTATTTCATCAGGATCAACTTAACAACAAATAAAAAAAAATTAAATTTCCAACTAAAACTTTTTTTAATTAAATAAAAACATAGGTATATAGGCTATATTTATATGTATTTTTTATTCTAGGTACATGGTTATAAAGTGAAAGCTGTTACAATTAGGTTATATGGATTATCACTTTAGTTCTTCAATAAGCCAAACCAAATATCAATTTACTATTATTAAGCATTTACTGTTTTTTTAAAGATCTTACTTTACACATGCATTTTAAAGGTTATATTAATTTATTTAAACTAAAAAGATAAGTGTTATTAATTACACATACACTATATATATATATATATATATAGTTATATAAAAAAAACTATTAAAAACTTTAGTTTTAATTTAAGAAATACTTTAAAGCAACTGCTAGAAAAACTTATGTGTTTATTACTTACAATGTGAACACATTTCCATCGGCATTGTAAGATCATTTCCCTAAAAACAAATAAAAAATTAAACCTTAGGCTTTAAAATCATGCTTGTTTATTATAAATTAAGTAAGAGAGACATAATGTCCAATTGTGCATAATACATTAAATAAATTTAAACACAAGATTGCACAAGTCGATGCAGACCAACCAAATTACATAATGAATTTAGTATGTCTAAATGTCAGAATTTTAAAATCAGTCTTAAGATAGAAATGGTATATACATTTATATATATAACTTACCATCTTTTTGTTTATATGTATAATTATTAAAATACAAAAAATAGCCTATATCTGTCTGTAAAACAATTTTTAATTTATTTAAACAGCAAGTTTTACAATTAATTGTGTTTTCCGACAATTAAACTATTGTTGGGCAATATTTTTACTAGTTTCTTTATAGATAGACAAAAAATGTGCAGTCTAGCAGTTAAATAAGTTCATATATAAACCAAAGTTGTATTTAAATTTATCACAACCTAGTTTTTTCTAGCCTAACTTCTAAAAATCGTCAATATTACAATACTTTAGTAGGCTTGGCAACCTTTGAATATTCTTTCTCATTAAAAATTAAAGAAAACAATAACTTGTTTCCGTCATAGTTGGTTGGTCAATAAAAGAAAAAAATATCGATTAATTATAACAAATTTATCCTCTGCTTGCAAAACAAAAAATAGCGGATAAAATTTACGTTAAGTGTCATTTAATTTTTACTTTATAAATATTTTTTGTTTGCTGTGGCTCCGTGCATTTACAGCACTAAAAATGTGGGCAAGAATTCAGCCGGAATATTGCAAATTTTTACCACAAATAACAACAAGAGCAAACATTTATCCAAATAACAACTAGTTGCAACGCTAGTTGGACGTTGGGTAAGTGCCTTAAAGCCTGTTCACACGACAAGGTAACGTAGAGTTGCGTTACGTAACTTTACGAGTTCTAGGGATTTATTTTTAGAATTTTAATAAACAATACCTAATAAAAGTATACCGCTTACGAAAACTTGCTTAAATTTCGCTCCAGCCACAAAACTTTACAAAGTCTTACGTAACTTTCGCAACGACTCTGTTCATTTTAAATGGTTGCGAAATCTTGCATTACGTTGCCTTGCGTTGCATACGCCGTGTGAACGGGCCTTACATTATCAAAATGTGGAAGAGTCTCTTTTAAATCGCATTTTAACAATTAAAAACAACCGCGACTCATTCATGCATCGCATAGTTCTTAAAAAATAGCCAACTGTTTAAAAGATCTTGAGGCCCATTGTTACATAAGACGAAATTTGTAAGATAAGCAAAATTTATTCATGCATCACATCGAACTTGAAAAATTGTTAACTGTGCTAAAAATTTTCAAGTCCTACATAAGCATGTCTTACCTTAAAGAAGTGAAAAAGTTTAAATTAGTAAGTCAAGAAAACGATCAATTTTTTTAGGTTAGTTTATTCGATAAGAAATTAAACCATACACAGTATTTTTAGCGCAGTTTTTGCTTTTTTTATTTAAACTAAAATGATTTTTAAAACCCCTCATCCTGATGCTGTAATTTCCGAGGTGCCTATTGGAACTCGGTTTGTAGAAAAACTTGGAAACTGTTTAATAAAACTACCAAAACATTTAATAACAAGCCCCACTTTTACTTTTTTTGAAAATTTAATAAATTTTTTTTTCAATTAAATTACTGGGTGTGGGGTTCGAACCCACGCGGACATGCGTCCATTGGAACTTAAGTCCAACGCCTTAACCACTCGGCCAACCCAGTCGATATTGAGAAAGCGATAAGAAGTCATTAAACAAAATGCAAACTAAACCGATTTTCTTCAACATTTTAATTTCACTTAATTCTTATAAATATTTGTCTTTTTACCCTTATTGTCTATAGCTGTTAATAAACTTGATAAAAATATTTTATAAAATTCAATTACTGGGTGTGGGGTTCGAACCCACGCGGACATTCGTCCATTGGAACTTAAGTCCAACGCCTTAACCACTCGGCCAACCCAGTGGATGTTACAGCCATAACGACATGCTAATAAACCCGAATCAAATGCAGACCTTACTAAAAAACACTAGCATTTGTAAACGTAGTTTTTTCTTATATAATTCTTTCATTGTTTAAAAAAATGTAAATTGTAAAACTGAGTGTAAAATTATCCAGTTTTAAATTAACATTTATTATTAAGCATTATTTAAAACTTTAAAATTAGATTACTGGGTGTGGGGTTCGAACCCACGCGGACATTCGTCCATTGGAACTTAAGTCCAACGCCTTAACCACTCGGCCAACCCAGTTGATATTACAGAACTTATAAAATGCTTGAAAGTGCAAACAAAATTCTTGGGGTTTTTTATTGGAAGCCCTGATAGAAACTCAATTGCGACAACTTGCGATTAACAAAATCCAAACTTTTTAATTTTGATTTAGCGATTGAAACGGGCTTTGCAATAAATTATTTTGTTGCTTTGTTTTAAATGCTTTAAAAAATGACAACACCAGCAACAACTACAACAACAGCAGTACCTGATGCACTGTATAAAGAAGCCATAGAACATTGTCATGCCTATAACAGTCGTTTAATGGCCGAAAGGAAGGTTAGTTATTATTTACATTTCAAATTTGTTTTACATTTATTAGTCTGTTAGTTACAAATTAAAAAAAATAATTTCTAAATCCTTGTTAAATTAAAAACTATTTTATAAACATTCTAATTGTTCATCCTAGGCTATAAATAAGACTATCAACTCTATCCGCGCCTGTTGTGTGCTAAATTAGCATTTTCAATTTTTTTATATTTATTTATCCTCAATGTGGGAAGGTTGACTTTTCGACCTAAACATAGAGTCACATTTGTTACACCGACACAGTCTCGAGTTGCCTTTGGCAGTTTGCGATATTAAAGATTATATTTGGGCCGAATTAAACTCCTGATTAAGTATTGGCTTAGTAGGAGTTACAATGTATACATACAATGTATAGCGCTTTACTCAAAGGGGCATGGGAGTGGGGGTTGAACCCAAGAACTCATGTAGTACAAATGTTTTGACCACTACATAATGCTACCGATTATTACATGATATCAAACACTGCAATTTCCTAAGTATTATATCATTGTTTATATATATATACAATGTATATGTTGTTTTCGTTAAAGGTGCGACTTCCCTACTTAGATGCACAAACCAGGGTTGCTCAAGGAGACTGTTATTTGTGGTTTGAGAGAAGGTGCAAATTTGTTCAACGATTTTTAAATAGCATACTTTTTAAATTTCAATAGCCTACTTCTCTTATTTTTCTTACACTATTAGCCTATATAAATTATTTTTTATTAACTGCATATTATATATTAGGCAACGTGGACCAGGTTTAAAGCCAAATCAAGTTTATACTTATCCGAGTAAAAGATGGAAAAAAAGGCCACGTTTTAATCCCATTGTGGAGACAAACTTTGATTCTCTTTCTGCTGCTGGTACATTAATAATGTTGTTGATATTATACATATTTGTAAATACAATTTTTAAATATAATCCAATATCTCAAATGTTTAAGCAACACAAATGTAGAATTTTTTTCGACAACAACTATAGGAACAGTTTATTTTAAACCAGTATGTACATCATTTTTTGCTTTTTTGTCGAAATTAAGCTTTTTATTTTTTAATTAAAAATTGTGTTAAAAAAATTCTTCAGAGGTTTCTCATTTGATGAACGAAAATTCAAATGATTCGCCGAGTTTGACACAAGCCTTGATGGACAGAGAGAGTCGCACGCCAGACACTCCTGTAATGGCAAGTAGTAACATGGATGACGATGACGAAGAATATGAATACGAGTTCGAAAAGAGCAGGAGAGGGAGAAAAAAGGGTCAAAAACCAGTCAGTAAAATTACTTACTAAAAAAAAATTTAATTTAAACTATTTAAGAAAAATTGAATTCCGAATTTGAAATAGATATCGTATTTAAAAAAGCATAAATTTTTTGACAAGCGTTTTTTAAGCAGACTAGTGTTGGTGCAATACGAATGCCAGAAGATAAAGAAAAACCACTTACATGTGAATGTAAGTAAACATTCAAGCCACATGTATATATTAACATATATATACTCATTCTTTTTTATTTCATATGCAATTGAATTATTTATTACATGTTCTATCTTGTTTGCTTTGCCTAGAAGCTGTGTATTTATGCTTTTTTTATATTTAAACTCAAGATTGTGGCAAAAAATACAAGAACAAACAGCGCCTGAACTACCATCTTCAGCATGTGCACCAAGATGAAGTGGATGGAGATGAGGAGTACACCCCATCTGGAAGACACAGTCCGTCATCTATTGTGTCTGAAGATCGTCATTCTTCTTCCTCAAGAACTTCTGCTTTGGCTGCACAGAAAGCAGCTGCTGTTGGTATTATTTATGTAATAGTGATAATGCATCAAAAATTTAAAAAAAATATATGTTTATTCCCTCTTAATTAAGGTACTTTGTGGTGTGCAGTATTACCTTTTGTAACCTTTAGTAAAAACCTTGCTATTTTAGTTGAAATGGTAGAAACTGAGGAAACAGAACCAAGACCTAAGCGAAAACGACCAGCTAGGAATAATAATTATTGTGACTTTTGTCTTGGTGATGCAGATCAAAACAAAAAGACAGGAGGTTCAGAGCAACTGGTGTCTTGTGCTGATTGTGGCAGGTAAACCTTGAGTTTTGGTTGTCATGTTTATGCTAAATCTATATGTAAATACACTCTTTAAATAATCACTCTAAAATATGCAATGTATTACTATGCTAACAATTTAGGTCTGGTCACCCTACCTGCCTTCAATTTACTGATATAATGACAATGAATGTTAAAAAATACAACTGGCAGTGCATTGAATGCAAATCATGTCATCTATGTGGCACATCTGATAACGATGTAAGTTTTAATATTTAATCCAAAGTACCCAAGTTATTAATAAGTTAATGATTTTATTTTATTTAACTTTGTTGATAGGAAAAATTGGCATTTATCAACCATGTGTAGTAGCTGTAACATAGCCTTTATGAAAACTTATTTTTTTAGGAGCAATTACTCTTCTGTGATGATTGTGACAGAGGTTACCACATGTATTGTTTGGAACCTCGCATGGAGCAACCTCCAGAGGGAAGTTGGATTTGCAATTTGTGCGAAAAGGATAAACGAGAGAGAGAAACCCAAGCAAATGCGGAATCAAAAACCACGATGAGTTTATAACATTGCTGCTGAATCTGCTAACTTGGCTTTCAAAACTTTAACAAGAGTACCCCCATTTTTTAGTAACAGTGCAGTAAAAAGTGTTCAAAATTTTGTAGTTTAGATGTTTATCATTTTCCAACACTGCCCGTTATTGATATCTGTATATACCTGAATAAAGATTTCATGATATTCAATGTTATAACAGTCTGTCAGATACTTCACTGGCAATGCTGTCTGGTCGTGTAAATCTCTCTGTTAAAAGATAGAAGCCGAAAGGCAAAGGAACCATAGCCAGGTATGGTAGATATTGAGTGATGCTAGCTTCAGCGTAAGCACTCCCCATAGCAAAAACTGTAAAAGATAACATCAAAAAATGCCATATCATGATAAAGATATGCTGTTGCCAGAAATCTTTAGTGAATAAATCTTTGATAGTCTGTAAACAAAAAAAATAATTGGGATTGAAAATTTTGATATTTTAGGCAACACTAATTTATATTCAGAATACTCACTAAAATTGTCCATTTCACATAATATGTTATTAAAGCAACAATTGAAGCTATCATTAAAAGGTATGGATATGAGTAATCTAAAAATTAAAATATTTTTTTTACAAATTCTAACAGAGTTTACACCCTAATTAAATTCCAATGACAACAATACTTACAAATTAGACCAGCACAAGTAGCATGAACAATGGTTAATATAGGATGAAAATATAACGCTGAATATATAAGTCTATGACCTTCTTTTCGAATATTTTTATCTCCCAAAATTAGTGGTAAAAATAGAGGTCGCAATATTAACAGCAAAACAAGAGAGTAAAGATAATTTAAAAATACCATAGAATATCTAAAAATTAAAAACCCCCTTGTTAGAAAAACACAAAAAAGGCGTATTTTAAGACCTAACCCTATATTTTTATTTTTTTTTGTATATATCTTTATCCTTGATGTGGGAAAGTCGAATGCGCGACTTAAACATAGAGTAACATAAGTTACCCCGACCCAGTCTCGAGTTGCCTGTGGCAGTTTGGGATATTATAGAGACTATAATTGCCCGGTAATTATGCTGCTGATTAAGTGCTGGCTCAGCAGGAGTTCATACCGTTTATAGCGCCTTACTCAAGGGCGCTACAGCATGAGATCAGTGGGGAATGAACCCACGACCTCATGTGTGGTGTAGCAAGAGTTCTTACCACTACACCACACTGCCGGTTCATATTGTAACTGTACTTAAATTATGTATGTGGGTTTTTAAATTAACCATAACTTACAAAGGATATACAGCTTCCTGTGCACAAGGAATCGTTGTTGTATATTGAATTTTAGGATTATAAAACACAGTATACCAGTCTGAAATTTGATTAACACTACAAGTAACAATTCTAAAACTGCCATATTCTTCTGTTGATAGTAATGTAAGGATGGCAGAAACAATGGTTTCAATAATAGAGCACAAGAGGTGCATTGCAATAAACATTCTGCAAAAAAAAACATTTATTTGTTTAAAAACACAAACCATTTTTTTTTGTATATATCTTTATCCTCAATGTGAGAAAGTCGAATGAACGACTTAAACATAGAGTAATATCAGTTACTCCGACCCAGTCTTGAGTTGCCTGTGGCAGTTTGGGATATTGTAGATTATAATTGCCCGATAATTATACTGCTGATTTAGTGCTGGCTCAGCAGGAGTTCATACCATTTATAGCGCCTTACTCAAGGGCGCTACGGCATAAGAACAGTTGGGATTGAACCCACGACCTCATGTGTGGTGTAGAGAGTGTTCTTACCACTACACCACGCTGCCGGTGAACTTAACTATGTAAAGGACTAAAAATGGTGTAGCAACATTAGAAAAATACATAACTCACTGCCATCGACTTTTAATTGAAAGAAGAAAAATCCAATGTAGGGTTAAAGGTAAAATAGCCATAAAGGCTAAATACAGCCATTGATATACTGAAGGACTAAGGTCACATTTTATACAATGTTTTTCAGCATTAGATTTTGAACCAGCTGGACAGGCCCCGCATTCACCCCAAAGAGTTTCATCTATAAAAAATCGACATAAATTTTACCTTCATACCAAAAACAACAAAAAAAAAAGAACATTACATTATATAAAAAAGCAGGACTGTTAAAAAACTAAAATGCTTTAAAATTATACTCTGGCAGTCTGGTTTAAAACATATTCAGAAATTTTAATTAACTCTTTTAATATAACTACATTTAAAGAAAACATAGATTAAACAAATTACTTGTTTCAGAAATATTAATTCTTCCACAATACCTTCCAGTACATAGTTCCATCATCTTTTAACTGGTTTATTTACTTTTACGTTTTAGAAAGTTTGTTGTATTGCAAAATAAAATCGGAACAAAAACATAACTGGGGAAACACCGTACTTTTTTTTATCCTCCTCTTTTGTTATTATTTGCAAAGCATGCAACAATGAATAATTTTTTTTTATATTGCTTCTACCTGAAAAACAAAAATATTTATATAATTTTTATTAAAATCATTTTAATTAACTATTTTATTATTTTGGCCAAGAAAATACATTTGCATAATACTAAAGGGGAAACCCAATGTTTTACATGTAAACAAATAAATAGCCACTCAGTAATCGCCTGTAGAAAATCACGTGTTTGAGTAAATAAAGGGACACGTGCTTTTTTATATAGATTGTTTTGCCTCATTAAGCCAAGCACAATACAAACGTTATAAGATTATGGCTTCACAAACAGCTAAAGGTGGTTAGATTTATTTGTAAATTAAAATTAAAATAATTTTTAACGTGTTTGTAATAACTGATTATTGTGTTAAAATGAAATTTATTTTTAGCTGAGATTGTTGTTGTTGGTTCTTGCAATATGGATCTTATTGTTTATGCTCCCAGATTGCCTTTATCTGGTGAAACAATACATGGCACAAGGCAACGTTTTATATATAGCATTTTTGTAATTATTATATAATTTTTAGGATTTTTTTTCTTCAGCCTTTAATCAATAAGTACTATTAAATTTGAAAGGGTTTTCTTTTTTGTTTTCTTTTATTATTAATAATTTATTTATTACAATAGTATTTTTGAGAAATACAATACATTTTACTAAAATGCCTTTTTTGCTAATTAATTAGGTTTGTAACGGGGTTTGGTGGCAAAGGTGCTAACCAGTGTGTTGCTGCTACAAAACTTGGAGCCACAACTGCAATGGTCGCCAAAGTGGGCAAAGATTCACATGGCAATGAATTTATTAAAAATTTTAAAACTGTTGGAGTTAATGCTGGTAAGTTTTTGTGATTAACCAAATTTTAAGTTTTTTAAAAAGTATATTTAAAGCAATAATTGGCATATATTTTATCAAAAAGCATGATTTTGTGTTTTATCAAATTTTATCAAAAAGCATGAACTGTGTTTTTTAGAACATGTTACACAGACATCTGAATCTTCAACTGGTGTTGCACCAATTACTGTTGATAAAGATGGTAAAAATGCAATAGTTATTGTAACAGGAGCTAACATGTTGGTAACCACATCAGATATTGATTGTGCTAAAGGGTTATTTCAATCTGCCAAGGTATGTTGTATTTAAAAAAATATCTTGACAAAGTTTCGGTTGTTATGATTTGAAAAAAAGGATTGTCAAAAATTTTTAAAATATTTTTATTATTTTTTAAATAAGTTAAGTTAATTTAAGGTTTTGTTGTGCCAACTTGAAATCCCAATGGCAACCACATTGTATGCTTTAAAAATAGCAAAATTAAATGGTTTGACTACCATATTCAACCCAGCTCCTGCCCCAGATAAAGATCTTGATTTGGAGTTTTATGAACATTCTGATATAATGTGCCCCAACGAAAATGAGGTAGAATTAGATATAAATTTCAATTTAAACTTTTTTAAAAAATGTTTAGAATTGTTATAAATAATACGGCATAAACGTATTTTTAATATTAATTTTCTATGTAAACAATTCAAATTATAGTTTTAATAAAATGCCATGTACTTTAAGTCTGGATAATATCCTCTTATTTTTAGGCATTTGTATTAACTGGTATCAATGTTGTGGACGTTGAAAGTGCTAAAGCAGCCTCACTTATTCTTGTTAATAAAGGTTGTAAAATTGGAATAATAACACTTGGTGAATTAGGTTGTGTTTTTGTGGATAAATCAGATATGTGTCCGGTATTTGTAGAAGCAAATAAAATTAATGCTGTGGATAGTACTGTAAGTCATATCAAAATAGTGTTAATTAAATAAATAGTAATTTTTTTCATATTTATTTATCCTTGATGTTGTAAGGTCGACTTCTCGATCTAAACAGGATAACATGAGTTACCCAGACCCACACTAGAGTTACCTTTGGCAGTTTAGGATATTAAAGATTATATTTGCCTGATAATTAGGCTGCTGCTTAAATAATAGCTTAGCAGGAGTTCAATGAGCCTTACTAAATGGCGCTTCAGCAACATAGAGGTAGGGATCGAAAGGACCTCATCAATTGAAGCAAAGGGTTTTTGATAACAGTACCACGCTGCTGGCTTTATTAAATTTTATCCATACATTTTTTTAGGGTGCGGGTGATTCTTTCGCGGGGTCCCTGGCTTTCTTTTTAGCAAAATATTCAAACTTATCACTACTTGATCAAATAAAACGAGCAAATTATGTTGCAAGTATAAGTGTTTGTAACGAAGGAACTCAATCAAGTTACCCCGAACACAAAGACTTACCTTCTTTTCTTTTTCAATAAAAATCTGGTATAAATTTTATTTCTTCCTTTTAAACTTGTGTAGTTTTGTTTGTACCAAATTATAATTTTTAATCAAATATATTTATATTAATAAAGTGTAAAAAGAAAGGTATATTAAATACTTTATGCAATATTAATTTTTACCCACGTCTAATAATGACAATTTTACTTTGTATTTGGCAAAAAAATTTTTTAGTTAGTCTCTAAGTGGTCGTTACTCGGCGCTGAAGCGCTATG
This sequence comes from Corella eumyota, assembly GCF_963082875.1. NCBI lineage: Eukaryota > Metazoa > Chordata > Ascidiacea > Phlebobranchia > Corellidae > Corella > Corella eumyota. Next base: position 5,662,233 of record NC_137493.1, on the reverse strand, counting down.
TATTTGTCGCGGTGTTACTCGGTAACAAACGACGCGTTTTTTTAATTGTGACGTAAAAGGGCTAAACGCAGATACGCGTGCTTTAGTTTACGCTTCATACATAGCGAGTTATAAAACGAGTTTCTTTTTAGTTTCTTTAGTACACGAGGTATTTTGTGTATAGCAAATAGAAGATATAACAAGTCGCTTGTTTTTGCTCGGAAATTGATTTTGTTTTACAATCACGTCGTAAATTAAACATTATATATATGCAATTTGTGTAAAGTCAATTTATAAAAGTACAGAAATTCAGTTCAATATTTTGTTAAGTTGAAAATTTCAAATGGACATGCCAAGAAATATGACCGGCTTATACCTCGGTGGGGTAGGTATTTCAAAGTAAATTTATGATAAAAATTGTTCATATGTTAAAATTCATATCATTATTTAAATTTCAATAAATAAATAAACTTTAATTTCTCAGTTTAATTGGCAAGGTTATATAAATATTAAAAATGTGAGTTCTCTTTTAAATGTGTATGGAATTATAACTATACTTGCTGGTATAATGTAACATTGATTTTCTAGAACTATTTTACATTCATAGTAATAAAAATATCAAACTTTAAATAAACAAATCTTTTTGTTAACAAAACCTAATTTGTCACAAGCAAACCTTATTGTTGACTTAGCTGAAATTTTTATTGTCAGGTTTTGCCCTTTACAATTGAAATTTGTTTGAGTAACTTGTTTAAATCAATAGAATTTAAAGTTTGTTAAGTAAATAACTTAAGTTGATAAACCCATTTTTGTAGCCAAATGTATAAAAAAATGTTTTGTAGACAAATTACTAGTATTTTATTTAAAAATTTAATTTTAGTTTATCCAAGAAGGATACTTGCCACCCAGGGAACGAAAATCTACAATTCCATCGACTTTTTATCGAGGTCATGTTGTTAAACTTGCACGAGCTCCCAATTCAAATCCACATCGGGTAAATTTCTGAATTGTGAATTTTTTTAAAAATTTTATTGAATTTTTGACAAAACAAAAATGTCAGCACAGTATTACAACTAAACATGTAGTTATTTTGTAAAAGTTTTGTAATTGTTTTATTTATGTTTTAGAGTTCTGTTGGTAGATACCCAATGCATTCTTTAAATTCAGGATTTGCTGGTTTAACAGTTCCTATTAAAGATCAAATGGTAATACTTTAGGTTTTGTTTTAAATAAAATGACATTATTTATTAATTTTACAACAAAAATATTTTTATTTGTTGATTCTTGAAATATACTATCTGCAATGTGTTAAAGAATATTTAGTCACAATTGTTTACTTGATATATTGACACTTAGATAAAAAAATTTCAGACAATTTTCCAATGGTAATAAATACCTTGCTTTTGTTTGATTAAATGCTACTCATATTACTTATGCTATCAACTCTAATATTTCCATTATTACTGCTCAAACGTAAACAACAATTGTTCATTTACTGCATTAATACTATTTTGTATATACAATTAATTTCAAAGGGGGGCCATGTAAAAAAATCTATTAAATGTTTAAAGATTTGATATCAAGTGATTTCTAAGCATCTGATACAGTTAATTTGTTGTGGCCCTTCTATTACAATAGGTTTTCACATGAATTGATTGTGGCTTTTAACCTTTTGTGTCCACTACACTGGTCATTGTGTTTGTTAAATAATAGGATTTAACCCTATCAGTGTCATTAAATGTTATTCATATGATTTGACCAATAACTGTACACAGATATGTGCTATTCCTTCATATTAACCAGCAAAAATCATGCTTTTTTATTTTCATGTATTGTATATAAATACATGTATTTTTAAAGGTTAAGTACACTAAAAACAATTAACATTAAGGTCATTGATGTATAATTTTCATGTTCTTGTATGATATTTAATATGTAATTTGTTATTGTAGAAATTCTACCCTACTATTATTGTACTGTTTAATAAACAACATCTGGAATATTGTAAACTTTTAAATAATAAAAAAGGCAATAAACATAAGTGTTTAATAAAACAATTTATTTTAAATATTTTAACATTTTGTTTAGAATTTTAAAAATCCTGATGAAATGATACATGAAAGAAAAAGAACCAGAGCTAAGGGAAAATGGGCAAATTATCCAATGTCTATTGAAATCAAGAAAATTGCTGGGTAAAATATTTTTATTTTATGTTTTTTAAACAAAAAAAAAATTTAATATGAATTTTAACCAAAATTCTACAAATTACATTTATTCAAATTTAAATTGTATAACTGTTCTTACACTTTATTTTGAACCATTTTTTGTTTTTGTTTATTATTTAAGGTCTGGGTCATCTGGTAGTTACTTAGCTAAATGTGTGTTGGGGGAAAACAGCACAATAAATTCCAATCACAATATTGATGAAGACACTAGGTTAGGAAGGTTTAAAGTTTCACCTTCACCAAGTGAGGGAAGAATTGGTAGCAGTTTGTATGGGGTAATGAAAACTTTACTAAAGCCTTTATTAAAGTGTGGATATATAATTAATAGCGATGGTGTGCAAAAAGAGGTCTTAAAAGATTTTGTTTAATCCATTTTGTTAAAAATAGGTAAACTAAATATATATTTATTTATTCTTGATGTTAAAAGGTTGTCTTCAAGACCTAAACATAGGGTAACATCAGTTACCCTGACCCGGTCCCAAGTTGCCTTTGGCAGTTTAGGATAATATAGGTTATAATTGCCTGATAAATCAGCTACTAATTAAGTATGAGTTTATACTGTTTAGTGTTATAGTCTATTATGTAGGGGTGCTACAGCATGGGAGCAGCTGGGATTAAACCTAGGACCTCATGTAGTAAAGCCAAGTGTTCTAACCACTACAATACCTTGCTGGTCATATATCATTTACTTTTAAATAGTTATTTGCATTTGTTTAAACATGCATGTAACCTTGCAGATTGCGTCACCAGATCAGCGTGACAAGGACGAGGAACGTTTTTATCAATCCATGTATGACGAAATACGTCACGTGGTCGCTGGACAGGAGAATGCCATGCAAACAAACCGAGTCAGACTTCAGCGAATTTTGATGAACGATTCGAGTAACAACATAAGACCTGACGTGTAAGTATATTTAGTCTCATATTCAAATAAAAATAAATTAATTAAAAATCAAAAAATTAAAATATATTTTAATTGGTTTAGTTCACTTATGCTAAAATTATTATTTTTATGCCATAAAAGTTTATTATTTCACTATTTTATAACCTTCTATTGTTGCGCCACAGGGTAAGTCCCGCCCATCGCAACAATCGCGTATCTACGTCATACGGTTTTTCGTCCCCGCGAAGAAATATCTCCCCCCAGGCCCCACGACCCCACACCACTGCTGCGCTCCCCAGAACTTCGGGTGGGACAAATCGTTGCCTTCTTCTCCCGGTACCGTACGTTTCAAACCACAACTGGCAAGTAAGCACTCCCTCGGTTGAGCCACCGCGAACCACGCCAATATACGACTTTCCGCGTGGTGGCGTTGTGACCCCGTACATGCCACATCTTTCGGCCGTATCCCCTTTTGCGAAGACTCGTCCTATTAAACCTGGTACGTTTAAGTGGGTTTTTAACGCATTGCGCATATAAAACAATATTGCCTACATTAAAGCATTAAGCTGTAAGTTTAAATGCAGTACTTTATACGATTAACTAAATAACAATCCTTTAGAGCTTTACTATAGAGGCGATAAAATGCGATGGAACAGTCCGGAACCAGCACTTCCGGTTTCTCGGGGAAATGGTTCCCACGCCAATATAGGAAATTCTCATATTGACCGTCTAAACCGACTTTTAAACGCCGCCGAAAAAGAAGTAACTTTTAAAAATTTTGAACACATTTGCTCGTTTACAGGTCTAGTAATCGAGTAATTTATTTAATGTTGTTAGGGTAACGAAACTCCGCATCGAAACAACGTGACTTTTAACGTGACGTCATTATTACAAACCAAGGATGCGCCAAAGAAGAGTATGTACTTAACTACAGGTTAGTGACTTTAACTTTATTGTTAAAGTAGAAAAAATCAAATTTATTATGAGTTGTATTTTCATCTTTTACATTCATTTATATGCAATGTCCACAGGCTTAGTATATTCGAATGCGCGACTTAAACATAGAGTAACATCAGTTACTCCGAACCAGTCTCGAGTTGCCTGTGGCAGTTTGGGATATTATATATTATAATTGCCCAGTAATTATGTTGCTGATTAATGCTGCGCTGCAGCATGAGATCATGGGGGATTGAACCCACGACCTTATGTGGGTGTAGCAAGTGTTCTTACCACTACGCCGCGCTGCCGGTTCAATGTTGCAGGTAAGTGCCCAAGTCTAACGTAAACTGTTTATTTTCTTCCTTATGTTTACTACCATATTTCGGGGTGTGTCGTGAATTGTTTGCCCATATTAAATTTATTTGTTTAAGTGCCATATGCCCGATTTAAATTTAGTGACGTCATTTACAGATAGCAGTAACATACATTTCATATTGATCTCCAATTGCCTGATAAAATGTCGCGTTATCAATTTATCTCCACTTTCACTTAACCGCATTGGACCAGTCGAATTGTGTTTAAATATAGCTCATCTTTGTTCGAAAAATATCATGGGTTTTTATCTATAAGGGAATGAATCCAATCGCGTTATTCTTTTTTTTATGTTTTGGGGTTTAAATTTCCAACGATCGTTTTGGGAAAATCCAATAATTTAGAATACATGCTGGTCGTTATATCAGGTCAATTGAAGTCTGCGGTTAAATGTTGTTTTTATGCAGAACGCAAACCCGTTAGATACCATTTGCAATCTTTTACTTCTAGCGTTCTAGTTCTAAACCAGGCTTAATAATTTTGAAATTAAATTTCATTTATCAGAATAATTTGATGTTATTCAATTTTTAAACGGGGGCTTGTTTAAAAATATTTTTATTAGTAAAAAAAAACGAAAATTTGAATAAAAATGTATTAATTGAGTATTTTTTAATATGTTATTGTTACGTCATTTATTCTCGTCGAAATTTATATAAGCTATTACTGACCCTGAAATAAGCCAGGTAGTTTATCTATAGCTTTTAATCAACGACTAGTAATCGATAAAAGATTAAATAAAACCCGGTTTACATAAAAGATAGGTTTATTTAATATTTTATTATAGTCGAGTATTACAGGTGAAAATTTTTTTTTTTTTTTTAATATTCAAAAATTCGAAAATTAAAATTATTTGATAATATTTGTATATTGGTAGTGTTTTTAATTAGTACAAAAAATACAAATGAAAATACTAAAAAGTTATTAAAATTTGGTGGGAAAATTTATTCTTTATGGATTTAAAGTTACTTTTGTGTTTTAAATCGCACTAGTCTTTCGTTTATTGTTAATCAATAATTGGAATTTTTCGATTACAAACTAATAAATGTAATTGCCAGATTTCAAATGTGTATAAGTCGTGTGAGTAAGTATATAATGTATATACTGCGTTAGTTTTGCTACGTATTTTTTCAGAGAAAAAAAGGAATATGTTTTTGTAACGACAGCCGTTTAGTATATTATAAAGTTTTAAACCTACGCATTGTTTATGTTTTTGCTAGAGTACGTTTTCGTTTTGAAAATTTTATTAGTTTTATATTTAAAAAAGTGTATATATGTTTTAATCTGTTCTAAAGTTTTATTTATTAAATAAACTATATAGGCAACGTCAGTACAGCTAAATTCGTAGGGTAGTTTAATGCAGTTCGCTAGCCATAAAGTTACGTTACGTTTATTTTTTAACATAAAACAGAATTATGTAAATTGACCGAATAGAAATTACGCAATTCAGCCAATTCTTATATTACAAATCTGGAATTTTATGGATATGGCATTTAAATGTTAAGAGAAAAAAATAGTTCAAATTTTCCAATAACGCTTTATCGTAGGAGTGTAAATATATAGAATCGCGCCATTTAAATGCTAATTGATTTACAATAACAAAAGAACTAAAAAGTTTAGTTTTTAAGCATTTTTAAAATAGTTAGATAGCTTACTAAACGTTTAAAAAGTTACAAAAAAAATTTTTCTGGAAAATTTTTCTAGTTAAAACTTGGTAAGATTTATTTACAACATTATAGTTAATAAACAGCGTTGCTATGGCGACGGTTTTCAGCGTAGACTAATCAACTTAACCTTATGATTAAATCGGATTAAAGTATTAAACACTTACCGCTGTTTGTTAGAAAAAAAAAACAATTTTTGTAAGTGATTAAACTTTTATGGATTTTTTTCTTCAGTTAATGTATGAGGTTTAAAGTTTAACTAATAACTGTTATCGCCAAACTATCAGTTCGTTGCTTAAAATCGACAGTTCTTTAGTAAAAAAAAACTAGGTTTGTAATTTAAAAGTGTCAGGAATTTTAATTAAAAATATTTTGTATGCGAGCAAGTGTAAACGCGTATGTATTTGAAGTATTATGTATTTGTAGTTGTATATTACCTAGCATTCTTTGATTATCCATAAAATGTAAAAATATGAAAAAGTTTAAATTAACAAGTTTAGAATAAATAAAATTAGTTATTGCGAAACTGTGTAAACGATTCGGTGTCACGTGATTGCCGGTTCATATTTCCAGTTGGGTTCTGTTTTTTGTCGAGTAGATAACATCGCTCTATATAAGTTTATTATATATATTGCAATTCGCTCGGTACCAAAATATCCCTGCGATAACATTGACGTCACCCGGCCCTATCTTACTTTTAAACTGATTAATTCCCTTGTTTTGCTCGTGCTTTGACAATGATAAAACGGTGTCGCAACAGCCGGGGTATTTCATGGCCTCGCTTCGACGAGTTTTTTTTATTGATATTTCCTCGGGAAAAGTTTGATGCTGATTAGTAAAACTACCTCTGACCGAAAAAGTTTGGTTTGATACTGTTGGGAATATGTGGGATATATAAGCGGAACAAGTACGAAACCTAAGCGTGTAGTTTATCCAGACAGCTGTTGATGTTTACAAACAAACAAAATAGTTCACATTAGGTTATTTAAAGAAGTTGCTAAAGTAATGTTGCTGTTGTTATTTTTTACAGATTTTTTGTTTAAATTTTTTAATTGTTAGCTTTGGAAAGTCCCGAGATATCTCGTCTTCCGTCTTCCTCGATCCTCCGGACCCCGACTTCTTCCAACATCCAGTCCCCGTCCTCTCCCGGAAGATCAAAAGTGGACGTCCAAACAAGTCCGGACACAACTCCTCCTCTTCTCAACACATCATATTCTGTAGTAGTACCCGCATCTTACGACGAACCCCCTTCCTTAACTACAAGCCCACTACCCCCTTACGACACCACCCCGATTCCACCAACAGGCACCCCCGTACCCCCATCGGAGACCCCTATTTCCAACCCAGAAGACGATACCTCCCAGCCCCAGCATAATATGGGTTCTGCGTCGGTGAAGTTACTAAACATGACGGAAAATAAGACAACTGAAAAAAATGATCACGTGATCGAGGTTGACCAATCGAAGCCAGTTTTAACGCGGGCCGATTCGGAGATAAGATGTGTAGTCGAAGGTGACGATGGATCTCAAATACCAGCTGATATTGATCAAGGTAAATAAAAACAACCGTAAACCTAGCATGTAAACCTAGCAAGCTAACATGTTTTGTTTTTAAAGAAAATAATTTATTGTTTGTTAGTTTTTTAATTAAAGCTAGGTGTTTATTTTTTGTTAGATTAGCCAAAAACCTCTGTAGTTTTATTGCTTGGTTTTAAAAATTCTATTAACCAATATACTAACAACTTTTAACTAATAAATTGTTAAAGTTTAACGTAGTTTTTTTTTGCTACTAATCCCCTTAGATGTAACAAGTTTAGAACTTGATAGAAAATGTGCGAACACATCGACACGAATTATAATGGACGAGATCGAGGTATAATAATATAATATTGATCGCATTTTGTTAAACTAATATTCCTACATTGATCATCTATTTGTTTTGTCTCTCGCATGGCAATTAACTATTTATTTTCCAATATTTTAATGATAATTCGAAATAAAATAAATGTCACTATGGGGTTATTTGCGTAGGATTCAATATATTAATACAATAATCAATTTATCGAATTTAATATAATTTATAATTGGGTTTTAACTTCTTTATTAAATATGTTTTACGTATGTTAGTAATTACGTATTGTCATATTAAGACTTTTCTCTTTATATTATGTGACTTTAATATAAACTATTCTAATTAACAAACGTTTTCCCTATAGTCGCAGGCTGAACTTAAAAGAAACGAACTTCGAATGTTATTGATTGAACACCAACAGATTGTCAGCGAAATTCGCAGACTGGAATTATGGAAAACCAAGCAAATAACCACCTAAACATTTCCCGAATATTTCTAACGATTTTACAACTTTTTGGTAAAACAGTCAACGCCGAAATGCGATTACGATGTCAAGACCGTAGAAGTGCGTGTAATATTTTCTTGCCAAACGGGTTAGTTATTGGATGGGATTACGATTATTTGTGTTAGTATTTACTTTTTAAAACGATTTCTTGTTTTTCTTGTCATATTTTAACGAAATCAGAGTTGAAAAAAATTTCTGTTTGATCCGCGAAATTCTAAATTATTTTTATTTTTATGTATATTCTTTTTTGTTCACTTTTTTATATTTCTACTTGACCACAATTCTGTTGCATGACAGAACCCACAATTTATATATTACACCATACAGAATTTTATATAGTATCTCATTTGGATTTACTATGTGAAAATTTGCCAAGGGAATACTATCAAAATTCCCAATAAAATCAATGTAACTTGGTTAAAACTAAAATATATTTTATTTACTAGTAACAAAACACCCCGGATTTATATGTGTATGTAGGTAATAGACACAATTCACGAAACACATGCAATATATATTTGTATGGTAACAGCTACATATTAATATTTAGTTCTAGTACACCTAAAAAAAAATTACAACACAAAGTAGTGCATTAATTGAAATACAAACGACAGTGATAAGGTATTAGTAGAAAAATGCTAAAGTCAAAGTACCCTTGAATAATTAATACTAAAAAGATTTTACAAAATAGTAACTTAGTTAAACTTGATAAATCTACTGCTTGTAAAAGTATGGCCCATGCAGAATAGGGGTTTCAGAAGAGGTAATTAACTTAATGTTAAAATGAATTGATATTAAAAAAAAGTTTGCTACTCTTATGTTTAACTTAAAAAAAATTAAGGTTAGTAAACTAGTAAGAAAAGTGTGTGCATCTTGTACAAAATATTTTATAACGACGTAACAACAAAAAAATTAAAATTTTTGGTATTGTGTAATTTGTTAGTTAGGTAAATAATATTTCTACAAAAAAGTATTAAAACAATTGTTGTTTTAGAACTCCGCAAATATAAAAAAAAATTAAAAAACGATTCGAGCGCATCAATTTAACTCCCACAGCTTCCAAAACTTCCAAAGCTCCCAAAGGATCCAAATGAACCAAATGAACCTCGTCTTCCGACTTTACTCAGAGCATATCCTCCAACAAGAGCTGCAGCTCCACCACCAAGCAGTGCTTTGTTCCTCTTTGACTTCTTTCCACCGCCTCCTAGGACACTGCCTAGTCCCGATGATCCTAACATACCTCCAAGACCCCCTAAACTACCAAGACCGGAAGTTTTCTGTGGTTTGTTGTTGTAATAACCTTGCTGCTGATTGTGGTTGTATGCTGACCCACCGCTATAACCAGGATACTGTTGTTGAGGTGCATAGCCTTGCGTCTGTGGGTAGTGAGGCTGTTGGTAGCCTTGAGAATAGGGAGGTTGGGGGGGATAAGCAGATGGTTGTTGTGGTGGGTATGATGGTCCTGGTTGGTACTGTTGGGGTGGAGGTGGTGGTTGGGGGTATGAATTATACCCAGATGGACCGGGTTGATGTGGTGATGGGTTTAGGGATAAGTTTTCAAATCCAAGAGCTGGTCCCGATGGTCTGGCAGGTGCACCATTTGAAGCTGAGGCATAAGGTGGTGCAAATGGATAACCACTAGGTGGTGAAGTTGGATAACCAGCTTGATAATTTCCTGTCGGTACAGTTGGTTGTGGTGGGTAAGCAGGCTGCTGTGCATAGTTTAATGGTGGTGCTTGATTGTAACTACCAGATGCAGTTGGGTATTGACCAACTGGTTGACCAGACGAATAACCATTATTCGGCGATCTTGCATTGTTTAAAACTTGCATCCATGTGCTAAAATTCAAATAATTTTAAGTTTAATATTTATTACAAATAATAAAAATATAAACATTCATCTCCAAACACGATTTTATAACATACTCAAATTCCATTCGGTTATCAGCAAGTAATAGAAATCGTTTTTCTCTCATTACTAATAGAAAAACACAGTCAATAGAATGTGAGGAAGGCAACTGAGGGATTTTGGCTTGTATTCCAGCTCCAACCTAAAGCAAAAACCATGTTTAGTTTTAAATTAGCTCAAAAATGCTCAAATGTAAACTTATTTAATGTTGTTTTTACCTGTATATCTCGACAATCTCGGGACACCAAAAATGAGCCAGTCTTTGGTCCACCACGAGTGTCATGTATTACAAGATGGCCATCACTATAAAGTGCAAAATATTTTTGTTTCCATCCCTTAAATATGCCAGATGCTAAATAAATAAAAGTAGAACAAATGTAAACTTCCAGAACGTGTTACGTTCTGACGTTATAGTTTAAGTTAGTCAGTTAGTTATTAGTTAGCCAACATACTGACATAGTATAAAAATGTTAATATACAACAGCCCAGCATTAATTATACACATACTTACAATATTTTTGCAAATATCCCTGTTTTATTGTTGTCATTATTTATTTTTTGCTCCCTACCTAACTACGTTAAGAAAAAAAAATAATAACAAATAGAAGTAGTAACATATTCGAGACTTCGTTACCTTTTTGAGGTACCAACAAGAAATCGTATGTACCAAGCGATTATATCACACAATAACGGTTTTTCTTTATAAAATATAAAATATATTAAATTGATTTTAAAATTCAATCGTTTATTTGAAAATTTTGTTTAGTAAACGAAAAAGTTAGCCGTGTTAACAACTACATTTTTTGGCAAAACTATCGTGTAAGCATTGAACAAATATTTGACAATAAAAATAATTTTTGATGTTTTAATTTTTGTAATAGTAATATCCCTAAATACTAATCTTATTTTATAAAATTTATTTTTAATAGTTACCGCAATAAAATTGCAATAAGTTGTAAGATACAACTCTTGTTGCGTGTTGCAAACTGGAAAAATATTGTCAGATTGTCAAGGTATATTTCTCAAGCTTGTTATGTAAGGTTACATTTAAAGCTTGAGCAAAAGTATTTAAATATTCAAGTTTTGTTTGTGTCATGTCTTCATGTTTATTTATTATATAAAATTGTTTAGTTTTTAAATTAGCCATATTATTTATTGTTTACCCCTAAAGGTGGATACCGACTAAGTAATTCTTAACCGCTAATTACGTATTTAAACCAATGTTCGTCTAGATGTAATATTAATATATCAACTTATGTTTTTGTTTATAAAATTTTTATAACTGTTTTTAACTTAATGATTAGTAAGGTTAAATTTTTGGTAAAACGAACGACCATTTATTAAAGCTTCGGTTAACCGGTCTCACCAACTTTCAACACATCGTTGGCATTAGAATTAACTTCATTAATTTTTTTAGTTATTTTGAAATTTGATTATGTTGCGATGCGGCGGGAGGCTGTTAAACCGCTATTGGTCTCACACAAAGCAATCTAACAAACTTTTACCTGTTGTCATTGCTTCAACCAGAAATTATGCAGATGGTTCAATTCCTGAGGGTTATGAAGAATATCATTTAACCCCTGAACAACAAGTAGCTCCTCTTGACAACGCTGTTCCTTTAACACCGGAAAAAAGAGCCCAACTTGCAGCAAAATATAACCTTAGACCAGAGGATTATGTCCCAATGAATTCCAAGGATTACAACATAGGAGATTACCCCGATCTCCCAGTTGAAAGTTCTCTTCAAAGAGATCCTCATTACGATTGGGATGATCCATTTCATCGCTGCAACTATGGTGAGCCAATTTTTTACGACATAGAAATGTATAACCCTTATGCCCTGGATAAGACCCCTTTGATTTATGATCGCCCTCAAATGTGGAGGGTCTTGCTCTCCTTCTTTGGGTCCATGTTTGTTTTGTATACACTCGGACATTACTACAAGAGCTTTCTCCCAAGAGCAAAGAAGCAATACCCTGAATACTTTCCTGGTGACGATTTAAAGGTACATCGGTATTACAGCCATTTTGAAGAAGAGGGTTTGAATGCAAAGTTTAAAAGAAGAAAGGAAATTGTCAACCACACTTTTGCAGATGATCCTTGGGACGCATCTAAAGGGCCATAAATTATTTTTTGGTTTTAATTAATTAATAAATCAAAACACTTATAAAATACTTACAGTTTAAAAGGTTTTGAATTCTGAAAATTTTTATTTGAAATCTGTAATAAAGACATAAAAATTTATTTGGTCAAGAATAATATTTTAACACACTTAATATTGCTGATGTTTTTTTTAGATCAGTTGGGTGTTTAAGTTATAAAGATCACTAGCCTATAGAAAGTAAGAACTTAAAATTTAATGAGTTGAGTTTTTTTGACAATTTAAACACAATCACACTACATTAAAACCAATGCAATAAGGGTACTTGTAGAAGAAAATAGCAATTAAAGAAAATAAAGTTGCCAAACAGACATTGATGATTTTCTATAACTAAGGTAAAAAAACAACCACAGTAAGTAAACCATAAATATATTATGTTCCTTAATCTGACTACGGAAATAATATTGTCTTGCAAAAATAATACATTAAGGAAATTCATATTTATTTGGTAATAAAAAAAATTGTGGTTGAATAAAACAACAAGAAATTGCCAAATCAATTCTACTAGTAAGCAACAAAACTAATTTAAAAGAAATTTAAACAATTTTTTTTAAAAAAGAAAAAAAGAATGCTAGTTAAATTTTATTTGTATATATGAATGATCATTTAACAAAAGTAAAACAAAGTAAAATTGTAGAATTAATCAATAGTAAAGCATTCATCTGTAGAGTTATTAGTTTTTAATTTTAAGATGCTTCGCAGGTCACAATGTGTGGCAAGTAATGCATTATATGCATTCCTACATAAAAAAATAAGAGTGTTAGCTATTGTTGAACATAATTTAAAATCAAAACATTTTTATTATTATTTCCTATTTCAATTTACAAGTATATATCATAAATTAAAAACTTAAACAGAGATTAACTACTTTACTATATAAACCCCACCTTTGCAATAAAATAATTTTTAAATCACTTACCTAAATTTACTAAATATCAAATTGCTCTTAAAGCCTACTGCCCTTGCAACATTAGAAAGGTCAAATGGTTCTTCAACTTTAATTGGCTTTTCAGTCATATCTCTTCTATTTGAAAAGGGGCTAAGCTGAATATTCTATAAATAGTAAAAATTTGTTTATTCATTTAAAAAGCATTCACCTTTTTTTTAAATGCTGTTTAATAGTTTGTAATATTTACCTTTCCCAGTCTTATGGACATGACTTGATTTTTAAAATCAAATTCTGTTGCAAAATAACGGAAAAAGCCCACTAAAAGGTCTCTATGAGAGGAAAGGTTTTTTGATTTATATGTGGGTACTGAGCGGGCAGCCTGCTCACATCTACTTAGTGGTTTTTGGGAGGAGAAATTTTGAGGATACAGTAACTGTAAGCTGGGAAGTACAGGAGGGGTTGTTCCACACTGTAAATAACAGAAAAAATGTATGTAATTTTATGTACCTGCTTGACACTGACAGTCTGTTGTTTATTTTTTAACAGTATTTGTATGTACCTGAAGATAACTTATGACCATAAGTATAATTGTATAACTACTGAGAGTGCCTTCGGATGCATCATTAATACCACTTTGGTGTGCCCACTCTTTAATACATAATCCCAATGGTTGAACCCTTTAAAATAAAATATATAAATATAAAAAGTAGGGATGGGCCAATCGAATCCGAGTCCGAGTACTCGGCCCGAGTATTAAGCATATTTTAATACTGGTGCTCGTCGAGCATTTTTTAGTACTCGGACGCCGAGTAATAATTTGTCATTTAGGATTGTATACGATTTACTAAACATAAAAAAACACGAGGTTTGCCTTTTTCTAATAATTTATAATCTACTCTCAATTATATTACGTTATTTAAGCAACAATTGCGCAACTAATACACTTTTTACTACACTTTTTTTACTAAATTTTACGCATAATAAATTTGAGACTTAAACATTTTCGTTTGGACTTAAAATGATATTGCTATCAGCGGTAAGTAGTTTTGCCAACGTTAAACCTTTTATAATCCATAAATACGTGTTTTTTGGCAAATTTTGCAGTTTTAAAATTATGCGGGAAAGATTCTCGTGAACAGTTATATACGTTGAATTGACGTCATAACCGAGTACTCGGACTCGGCCGAGTATCGCGACAAAATACTAGGGCTCGTCGAATCCGAGTAATTTGGATTTCAGCCCATCCCTAATAAAAAGCTATTGTCTAAATACCTTCATTGAAAAAAAAGTAGTCTGGGTTTATTACCTGGGATCTTGCATAGAATATGCCAGTAACAAGTAAGTATTGCGAAGTCCAACAACATTGTTAACATTTAGATCACAATCTATCTTTCCATAATTATCGTAAAACTTTAAAATGGCAACCTGAAAAGAGAATTTGTCCATGAAAACAAATTAAATTTTATTTTTATAACAGTTGCTTACCCTTGCGGGAATAAGAGAAATGTTTTTAGCAAATGGGGTTTTCCAAAGCAACCTTTGAATTTCCTTCAAATAATTTAAGACTATTCTGCGCCCCTAAAAAAAATTTTAAGTCAAAACACAATGCAAAAGACTACTTTTTAGTATAAATATAACAACAGTATATTGCAATTTATTATGCTTGGCTCTATAACTTTAAAACTAGCCTATTAACTTACAATTTTGTCAGTGGTTTCATCAAGAACAAGACATAAATCAGAGTCACTTGTTAATCGGCCAAACCCATTAACTGAAGAACCAACAATGTAGAGCCTTGCTTTCTGTGAGGTGATTTGACATATCGCTTTTTCTAAAGCCTTAAATGTAAAAAAGGTGTTTGTAAATAAGGTTAAATTTTAAATTTAAAAAAATTTTCTCAACTTACAGCAACCATATTTCTTTTTTTCTCTAAAAATTCAGGCTGTTGTTGATTTTCCTTAAAAAATGTTGCAATTTGCTTGGAAAACTATACAACAAATATAATTTGTTAAAATTTATTGTAAAATAAAATTATTTAGTTTTAAATAAAATAAGTAAGTACGCTAAACTTGGGAAAACCAAACCAGTGTTACCTTATCATTTGCACAAAATTCCTTTGATTCATTTTCAGAAAAATATCTTGCCCTTTTTGGTGTCACAGTGTCTTCATAATTGTTGTTAGCATCTCCTTGACTCTTCCTTTTATTAGAGTTTACTTCCTTTAAACAAAATATTAAAATCACATTACATAATCTTTATGTACAATTAAATGTATGAACATAAATTCGATTTGAAGGTAATTTTTTTGAAGATATTCTTTATTTACTTATTAAATGTTATAACTATTTTATATAAAGTATAAAACCAAAACAATATTTACTATAGTTTTGATAAAATTTGGGCTAGTGTTTTTCGAAGTAGATTGAGTTGGGGGTGGTAAGGAAGATGAAGAAGTAGCACTTGAACTTGAACTTGAGGCATTATCTTTAGGTGCATTTGAATTAAAATATCTTGTAGAGAAGTCTCTTTTAATAAGTTTATCTTTAGGGGTGTCTCTATCCTGCGTCTCATTTTCATCTGAGACAACAACAACCGAGGAAGAATGTTCGGTTTCAGGATTAAAACTTTGGCTTTTTATATCGTCTTCAATAACATGAACACTTTCATTATCAGAGCTGATTACAATAACGCTGGAATGTGATCTTGCATGTTGTTGTTGCTGTCTGTTGGCCTGTTGTCTCTGTTTTTTGGCTTGCTGTTGTTTTTCCTGTCGGATTCGTAGTCTTTGTTTTTTGTTTCTTCGTTTAGACCGCTTTGCATTTTGTGGTGGGTTAGAGTTTGTATGTTGTTGGTTAAAGTTTTTCCTGAAAAATATTAAAAAATTATTCAAGCCAATAATATAATTTTTTTTTACATTTTATATCAATCTATTTACCAATATCTATGATCTGAATTGCTTATTTGAGTTCTTTTTTGCACAGAGCCAACTGAATATTGTAGTTGTTGACTTTGAGGCTGTTTATAGAAATTTTGTCCATATTTAAAATCCTGATGGACATTACGACCTTGATGTGCGTAATACCCATTTGAGTTACTACTACCGAAATCGTTATAGTTATAATGATCCATATCTTTTATTTTTAATGTAAAATAAAAACATGGGACAGCTGTATTAGGTAGGGCTGTATCTTTGTGCTTTATATAACTTCAGTACTTTACTTACTTTTTCATTAAAGGCAGGCTACAAAAATTATAACAAAAAAATTCCATTAAAAATTTTACGTAAAAAAACTATATCAACAAAGTAACAACAGAAGTTAAGCCAGTTAGTTGAAATAAAGCAAGCGCGACAGAACTCTATACCTATTTAATCGTGGCACTACGCCAATCTCCACCTGCCATAAACAGTCAGAATTCTTGTCGAAAAATTTCGGCGTCGTAGTTTGTGAAACGTCGTCATACCAGTGGCGGGTTTACTTAAACTGTATGCGGTATGATCAGATGATAGTGCGTTATATTCATGGACCATGGTTTATGTCTATCGTGATTTATTTATGGCGCAACGCACGCTTTTACAGGCGTGGTTCAATTTCTTTTTACTTGAATTAAAGCGTTTAAGAATGTTCGTTTATTAGTTTATATATTTGATAAGTCTGTAGGTTCTTTCGTGTAAAGTTTAGTATTTTAATATTTTAACCTAATATTAAAAATGAGCGGGGAGATAATTCATGGAGCCCATTCCCTGGATGTTGCAGACCTGTGCGTTGTTTTAACGTATTTTGTTTTAATTATCGTCATTGGGATTGTGGTAAATATGAAGTTTGGATCACTAAATTTAAAATTTAGTTGTAATAAATTCATTTTTGAATTTTTTTTTCATATTTTTTATTTTTTTACTTTTGCTAAATATCAAATCACTTGCTTATTCTTATTGATGTTTAGTTTGTTTCTTATATATATTTAATATTTAAAAACATTTATTTTACAGGCAAGTTGTATTTCTAAAAGAGATACAGTTCAGGGTTATTTTTTAGCTGGGAGAAACATGAATTTTTTCCTGGTAATTTAGTGAACATTAATTAACAAAATTTTAAATAAAATTGAAGATCTAAGAAACTTAAATTTTTTTATAAAAAAAAATTATGAAATTTAAAATACAAAGTTTTTTTTAGGTAGGAGCTTCATTATTTGTAAGCAATATCGGAAGCGAACATTTTGTGGGGTTAGCTGGGTCTGGGGCATCGGGAGGGGTTGGAGTTGGGGCCTGGGAGCTGAATGCTCTTCTTCTTCTTCAACTACTTGGTTGGGTGTTTATCCCTGTTTATATTGCATCCGGGGTAAATAAATATTGGTTAAACTTGATATGAAATTTGCAAGTAATATTTTTCAATTTAGAATAGCCTAATCCTTTATTTTGTCGTTGAATTAAGTACTTGTGCTGTAACCATAAGCCATAAATTATTTGGTAATTAAGTTGTAAAATGACTATTTTAAAACAGCAGTTTAACTGTTAGTTGACAATAAAATTATGTTTGTTTTTTTTTCTATTTAAACTGTGTTTTGTTTTAGGTATGCACAATGCCAGAATATTTAGGCAAAAGATTTGGCGGGCAAAGGTTGAGGATCTATCTGGCAACATTGACTTTGCTTCTTTATTGCTTCACTAAAATTTCGGTGAGAACCACCATTAAAATGATTGAACTTTGGACTGTGTACCAAGCTTATATTTGTCAATATTATGATACTAGATTACACTTCCTATGTCAACATTAAAACGTGTTTCATCACAAAAGTTTGTTTGGCGACTTGCCAAGTAGTTTAATGATGTGATAACTAAACGTGATTTGCCTAATAACAGTGTGCAAATTTTGTTTACATAGCATTGCTGCTATGTTAGAATATAAATTTTAATACTTGCATAAAATATATTTTAATTTTATTAAAAAGTATGTATCACAAATGTAAATATTTTTTTAGGTCAACTTATATTCAGGTGCACTATTTATAGAACAAGCACTTGGTTGGCCATTGTTTACATCTGTCACCATTCTTGTGTGTTTAACTGGAATTCTTACTGTTACAGGTCAATGAAAATTTTGTTTTTTAATTCCTTTAATGTTTTGATATTTAATGTGTCATGTCAAAGGTGTTCAAATTGAACAAGCTAGTTTTAAATTTCTATTAGTGTAATTCACAGCATATTAAACACAGTTTTGGCAATGTTTTGTTTCAAACTTCCTGAAAAAAAATTTTGGTTATTAATTATTTATTAAACCAAGGTTTGGTAAAAATAAAACAAGGTATGTTATGAAATGTTAAATAAACAGTATCTAAACCAATGTGGTAATTTAACTATATATATAATATAAAATATATTTTTTTTAAATATATTTTTTTGTTTTGTATAGGTGGATTGACTGTTGTTATGTATACTGATTCACTTCAAGCTGTGTTAATGGTTGGAGGGGCAGTCTTTCTTACAATTTCAGGTAACTACGAATAAATTTATTTGATTTTTATTTGATCAGTAATTTTAAAAGTAAATTCTTGAAATAAAAGATATTTTTTAATTTTAGTTTCTGTTTAAATTTGCATTAATTTTATATTTTAGATGTTTTTTTAAAATGGCGTTTCTTAATTAGTTAATGTGTGACAAATTAATACATTTTAAGAAATTTTGTTTATTATATCCTTTTCTTGAGGAAATTATGTTATGTCTTGTTTACTTAGTTACTTAATAAATTTTAAGAATTCTTTTTTATTGCTTCTGGAATTTTTTTTTTTAAAAGTTTACATTTTTTATTATTTTTGTTTAAATAATGACTAAAGCCAGGAACTTGCAATAAATAATATAATATTCCACTTCCTTAATTATCCGTTTTGGCATGATTCAAAAATTTTTTGTTTTGTTGCTTGTGAAAAGTAATATCATGTTATGTTTATATTAAAAGAATTACTAAATTAATTAACAACATAACAAAAATTTTTTTTATACTTTATCAAAAAATGGTTTTAAAAAAGCAATCTTATAAATGGTACCATAAAAAAATTACCATAACCATTATGTTTTTGTGTTTAGGTTTTATGCAAGTAGGAGGTTATTATGGGATGAAGGAAAAATATATGCTCACCAAACCCAATGTGACTTTGGCTCAAGTGAGGTATAATCTCTCCATCAATGTGAGTGATCCATGCATACCTGTTGCCAATCCAGAGTCTTTTAAAATGCTCAAGGTAATGTTTAATGTAGTGTGTTAAGGTATTCTGTAGTTTATTTCCCAAAAACTTTCTATTTCTTACCTTGCCATTTTAAAATCTCATGCAATGTAATTCTACTTGTTTTTAAAACCCACTTGTCAAAAATTTTTAATGAAATGACAGATTTTTATTTTTTATTTGTCTTACTGTAGGATATAACTGATCCTGAAATGCCTTGGTTGGGATTTCTTCTCGGCCAAACTCCTTCTTCAATCTGGTATTGGTGCACTGATCAGGTAAAACAAAAAATAAGCCTATATAGAAAAATATTTAATTAAAAAAAAACTTACAATTTTCATTTATGCCTCTTTGAGTAAAAGCCTTTTTAAATTTTTTAAGTTTTTATATTAGGTATATACTTATAGGTAAATTGTAAAAGTAGATAAAATATGGTAAAATGGATTTTAAACATATTCTTTTCTAACTTGTTTATTATTGTTGCCTTTTCGTTGACAGGTAATTGTGCAAAGGGCTCTGGCAGCTAGATCTTTATCTCATGCTCAAGGTGGAACCCTAATGGCAGGCTTTATTAAAATCCTACCTATTTACATAATGGTCATGCCGGGGATGATTTCCAGGGTTCTTTTTACAGGTAGTGTTATGTTGCCTTTTAACCTGTAGCTAACAATTATTTTTTATTAGGTTGTACTATTTTGTTAAAAATGTCAAATACTCCGGGTTAAAAAAAAGATCAATTAATTTAAAAATGGAAAAAAACTTAAAGTCCTATATTAGTGATATTTTTATACTCAAAAATTAATAAAGTTTGTGTCACTGAACACAAAAATGATTTTAACTTCAAATAATTTCACCTACTTTTCAAGTTAAACAACTTTAAAAAAAATTAAAATTAATTAAAAAAAAGAAAAGGAAAACCCTGTTAAAAAAAGAATGTTGAGAAATTACTAGCTTGTATACATTTACTACACTATTTGGTACTTTTTACGTCACACAAAAAAACATGGTAACCTGTTTTTTATGTAAATCATTTTTCAGTATTTTTGAAAATTAAATAGTAAGTACCACAGACATTTTTTAAAGAATCTAAAGCCCATTTGTGATTCATTGTCAACCATACTAACGTGCTATATATATTACTTACAAAATTGCAAAACTCTGTAACATAACACTTTAACTCCAAAAAAAAAAATTAAATTAGGTGTTATAAAAATTATTAAATTTTTTCGTGTTTTCTTATGAATACTTTTTATTATTTATATATAATCTTTTAGATGACCTGATATGTGTACCGGGTGAACATTGTATGGAGGTATGTGGAAGTTCAGCTGGTTGTACTAATTTGGCCTTTCCTCGACTTGTATTAGGAATTTTACCTTCAGGTTTACAGATCATTTTAAACACTGAATATATTAAAAAAAAATTTTTTTAGATATTAAAAACTCGCAACTTTAAATTGCATAATTTTGGTATTTTAACATATAAAATAAAATGGTATTATTGCACCTATGATAGATAATTTTATATAATTTTTTTATTTAAATCTTATTTTACCTAAGGTGCCAGGGGTCTTATGATGGCGGTTATGATAGCAGCTTTAATGAGTGATTTGGACTCGATATTTAACAGTGCAAGTACAATTTTTACACTGGATTTATGGAAAAGAATGAGAAAACAGGCTTCTTCCACTGAACTAATGATAGTAGGAAGGTACGTAAATATTTTAGATTGTAGTTCATTAATCAAAAAATTATATTTTAAAATTGTGAAAAAAATTGTTTAATTTTTTTAAAGGGTTTGATGTTTAAGGCTATAAAACAATACACCATGCTTAAAGTTAATTTGCTGATTTTTTGTATTAAACAGGTTGTTTATTGTTGGCTTGATTGTAGTCAGTATAATGTGGGTTCCCATTATCAAGCATTTTCAAGGAGGGCAACTGTTTTTCTACATCCAGGAAATTACAAATTATATTTCACCTCCTATTGCTGCTATTTTTATGATCGGTATACTATGGCCTGGATGCACTGAAAAGGTGAAAATAATTAAAAAATTATGACTACACTTTTTAAATTTTGGTTTATTGTTTAAGCATAAAATTGAATAGTGAATATATAAAACAAATCTTAAAGGTTAATAGTAACAATGACATTTTTTTAAATTTATTGGATAAATTATTAGTTCAGTAAACCAAACATGGTTTTATAATTTTAAACTTTTTCTTTACCTTTAAATCAGGACTTTATTTTTTCAGAATACTTTGTAACAATGTTGTTTATCGAATCTTTTTTAATTTTTAGGGAGCCTTTTTTGGGGGTCTGGTTGGCAGTACTCTTGGAATAATTCGTTTAGTTATTATTTTTATTTACCCTCCGCCAAGTTGTGGTGAGGTAGACACAAGACCTAACTTCCTATCAAAAGTACATTACATGTACTACTCTGCCTTGCTGTTTTTTGTTACTCTAATTATTGCTTTTGTTGTGAGTTTATTCACCAAAAAACCTGACGAAAGTAATGTAAGTAAAGTTAAAACATTTTTTCTCAGATTCCAGGCCCACTTTTAATTGTGTGGTTTTAATAACCTTAAAAATTTTTTTTTAGATTTTTAGAAGAACCTGTTTATTATTTATTAATTTTTACTTTATCTCAGATTACCAGACTTACGTATTGGACACGAAATGATTCTCCGCCTGTAGTAGAGAAATCTGAGTTATATTTAATCAAATCTTCTGGAATAGAAGAAAAGTAAAAATTTCTAAATATGTAAATTAGGCGAAATTGGAATGATTTTAATTTTTTAGGTTTTTGGTGCTGATAAAAAAAATTAAAATAAATTTTTAAATTTTTAGTGGAACAAATATAATGTCAGATGAACCAGTTCAAAGTACAAGTAGTGACAATTCTGTGTCATCAAACATTATAGAAAATAAAGGTAAATTTTTGTATATTTATTTCAACTCTTCTGAATTATGGCATACAGTATTTTTATCGCTATTACATTTTGCCAAAATTTAATGATAATTAGAAAATTGATACTTTTGGAATTTTTATGATAGTTGCAATTTCCTATTTAAACAGGATGCGAAATATAATGTGTAATATTTATTTATCATCAAATGTATTTTATGATTAAATTTTCAATTTAATTGATTATGTGTTTATTTAATATTTTTTGTTACTTGTATATATAATTTTACTTACTATGATTTTTCATTAATTTATAAATAAAAAGCAAATTATTATCAATCTTTAAAAGTGTTTATTTATTTAAAATGCTTTTATTTTTTTATAGAATGTTCTTTCAAAGATTGTTTATTGAAGACGGGCAGGTTTATTTGCGGAATAAAGCAAAAACAAACTAAAGACGTTGTTCCAGAAGTACAACATTCACCCAGTTTAAAGCAAAGTAAAAAAGAAAAAATTTTCTTAACTTGCGGATTGGTTATTATCTTGTGCTGTGGATTGACTATGTATCTATTTTGGTCTGTTTAGATGAAATTTTTACATAGATTTTTCTAGCACAGTTTGTACAAGACCTATATGAAATTCACTATCTTATTCCATTTTGTTTAAAATACTATTTTTTTTCTTTTAAAAAAATCAGTTTTTTCTGTTTTGCTATATTTTACCATACACTTGTTGTTACATATTTTATATTTTTTTTAAATTTCAGTCATTGTAAAAATCGTATATTTCATTTATTTATTGCTTTAATTATGATAAGAATAACTAGACCACATAATAATTCCACTTAAATCGACTAACAATGCACTACATTTTTAAGTTTTAAACACTGATTTTTTACTAGACTTTAAATTATGTCAAATGCTGTTTAGTTTTTTCTTTTAATGTAGTATGAAGCTTGCTTAGTAGATTGGCGTAGTTAGTCAACAATAAGCAATATTACTTATATTTATCATCTTAATTGTACTAAACCTATGCTACAGAAACTAAATGAAGTAATTATTGTACAGTTTTCTATGAATATTTCTATGCAGATATAATTCTAATAATTCTTCTCTTTGTTTCTTTATTAAACCATGTGTTAATTTCTTTAATCTAGGTTTGTATGCTTAACTTAAGGGGAACGTTTTGTGTTTTATTACATAGATAAATTATTATACTGAAAATTGTGTGTTATTAATGTGATTGCAATATTTCGAACTATCTTTTGTGCTATTATGCTTGCTGGAATTATGTAAATTATACTCTTTTTAAACGTTTGATATAATCAAGTTTCAGATATTCTGTGTTTAAAAATGCTTTACCTCTGTTTTGACACTATATTTTATTAAATTAATGTTAATTAATAAAAAAATTAACTTGCAAACTGTTGAGTGATTTGTCTTGAAAATAATCGGACATTTTTAATAGCGATATAAAAAGTATTTGCAAAAGCAACGTTCGTAACCGTTAATGATAAAATGGAAAACTAGGTTTTTTAAATTGTACCGAAAAAGCGTAGTATAATTAGTTTCGAAAACTTTAATTTGGGTTTTAGTATTCGCAAGTGGGCGTTATTGAGCAGGACGAACTGGTCAAGAAACTATGTCGGCGTCTAAAACTCTTTGATGACAACTTTAAAGCTTGATGGAAAAACATAAAAAAACAAATTATTTTTATATACGATATTTTCGATATTTCAAAATACATTGATGATATTTTATAGACGACATTGAAAAAAAAAACACATTTCACCTATTTATATTTTACTAATGCTGTTTATTACGAAAATAATCCGAAGTTTGTTATTCTAGCGACATTAAATGATCTCGAAATCTTAAACACATATTATTTACATATAATCTTATATTAGGAATTTATAAACTTTGTTTAATTATTTTAATTATTTTTACTTTTTATATATGACAAGAATACAATTACGACATAATTTTTGAATATTTTTGCCTACTGAATAAATCAAGTTATTTATTAAAAGCAAACAAAGTTATTTCACAAGCTAGCTCAATTAAAGTATGTGCAAACATAACAAATATATTTTAATCATTACCATGAGGTTGCATGATGATTTGCAAAGCAAAGACAGTAGAGTTACAAAATTCGTTTTCTTGTAGTGTTGAATTAGTTTAACCAACAAAATAGATTCAGTTAATCGTATAAGTAATTTAAAGATTTTAGTTTATAATTATTTCTAATAAATATTTTAATTTATGTTGTCTACCTTTTTAAAAAAGCTTATTCAACTTTTCAATATATTACTATTTTTTAAAACTGCGTAATAATGGCGGATGATGATATAACAATGGCGGGTGATGACGTACCAATTGGGAATAATGATGTAACAATGGTGAATGACGACACAAGACAGATTATTTATTGCGGAACCTACATTCAAAACTATCAAAGGTTATTTTTAAAAAACATTTTTAGCTAAATTTAAACATTTTAAAAATTTAGTTTTTTAAAAATTCTTTTTTTAGAGAGACTGGTTGGCAGGTTCAACATATAGGTAACAACGTCACTTTATTAATTCAATGTAAAATACTATAATTTAGTAAATCACTTGAATATAAACTAAAATTAATAATAGATCAAGTTACTAACCAAACCCAAGTTCATGAACCAGAACGTGGCGTTCAAGCCGACGACGTGACCTTATCACCCACGTCACTAGCTACTAATACGTCACAATCGAGTCTTTTAAAAATTAAAACAACTGGTCAGTAGTTGAATCGTATATAAAAATGAATTATATAATTTTAAAAAAATAATTACTTACCTAGATCATGTGACCCACCAAACTCCAGGTCCGAAACTTCAACTTGGCTTCCAGCCTGACAACGTGACGTCATCACCTACGTCATTACCTGCTAAAGCGTCACAATTAAGCCTTACTAGTCCACAAGCTAAAACAAATGGTAAGTTGTAAAATGTTTAAATTGTGTAGTGTTAAAATAAACATATTTTCGATTTTTTAGTTCTGATGGCTTTCATGTCTTAAACATTTAGCAGAAGGGAAGTAACTGTATTTACAACTGACTTTAATATTTATTAGTACAACACACTTGACTAAATAAACAAACTTACACCAAGTTGTAAATAAACCGGCAGCGTGGTGTAGTGTTAAGAACACTTGCTCTTACCACATGAGGTCGTGAGTTCAATTTCCACTGCTTTCATGCTGTAGCGCCCTTGAGTAAGGCGCTGCAATGTAGTTATAATTTATAATATTTCAAACTACCAAAGTCAACTCGAGACTGGGTTGGAGTAACTGATGTTACTTTATGTTTAGGTCGCGCACTCGACCTTCCCACAATAACGATAAATATATATACAAAAAAATGTGACTATTTAAAAAAAAAAAAGGTGTGAATGATAAATTATTAAAATAGTTAATATTTAAATAAAAAGATATCTGTGCTTTTATAAAAACCTTATTTGTAAATTTATTTTATAGTTGTATATATGACGTCACAACGACTTATGGAAATCGTGGATTACGATGGTTCGTGTTTAAAATTTAATTTTAAAATTCTTTAAATTTGAAAAACACATTTGTTAAAATAAACAATATACTTTTTTTATTGTGACGTAACAGAAATTGTTTTATTATAAATAACGTACAATGCAAACACAAAACTGGCAATAAAGTTTTTACTATAAAAATGCTGATAATTTTATTCACTGAGTAAATTTTGTTACGTCACAATGTAAACTTTGAGGTTTAAAAACTCTGTTATGATCTAATTTTAAATTGCATTTTTATTTACATTTAACTAATTAAAAATAATACAAAAAAACGTAATAAAAGTTAACAAACTATTTCAAAACTATTTAATCATGTTATAGAAATAATCGCCAAACTTAGCATTGAAAAAAATTCTGACTTAGCCTATGTTAAAGCATTGAAGCAATCAAAATACGATCTAGAAATACAAAATATTTCGAGTTTGGTTTCTTTGTACAAGTTTTCCATAACAGCAAATATGTTGGATTCGGTTTCTGACATTCGGGTTAAAATAACTTTAATAATTCGAAACAAAACTCAGCTAACTCCATCAGAAGTTAAATCTGTAGCTGATAATCTTTATGCCCAGAAGAAATACCTGAAGTCCATTTTATTTTACCCGATCGCATTTTCCTTATTCGAGGATAAAAACAACTCGGACATTGATGTTAAGAATATGGGATGGTGTGTTGGGGGAATAAGTAATTCAGTTCAAGAAATGTTAAAGGAAGATCAAAACATGAAAAGTGTTACACAGCATCACGTGATCCCACTCATGCATGAACTTAAATCAAGGGTGGAAAACTTACCTGGGGTAAACGCGGTACTTAAAGTTATCCAAATAAGTGAATGTTTAAATTTTATCGGGTTTTGCGAGAGATTGGCAAATATCGACGAATTTCAAACATATACAGAGGGGCTCAGATTGATGAATATGATCGAGAATAAACAAAAATATTTAGTTTACGGGCTTTTCTTACAAAACATTGGTTGGTGGTATCATCAAAATTCACGATACAGCGAAGCGGTTTTTAAATACACCAAGGCAATCGAAGCTTACAAACAAGCTACTGATTGGTCAAATGATGAATGGAAACAAAGTAGTATCAAAACAACTGAAAATGATTTGAGGATATGCAAAGAAAAAATTTAAAAAGTTAAGAATGTAAAAGTTTGGCCCAAAGTTAATTGAGTAGCACAACGATTATCTTATTTCAACTATAAAGTTTGATTAAAAAATAATGAAATATTAGCGTGGTCGTAAAATTTATTTAATTTTTTTTTTCATTTTTGTATCGTGATGTTTATGTGATTTCGTAATCACGTTGTAAATTCGATTGTTTCAGTTTGTGACGACACATTGATTAACGTTAATTTTTGATGATTTTTTTGATTCTATTAAATATTAAGATTTCAAAAATATATTTAAAAATAATTAAATATATTTGCTGTGTTAAGTTGTTATGAATCAGCAAACATGATCCTGGGTTCGGTTCGATTCCAACTGCTTTAAAGATGTAGTACCCTAATTATCAGCTTAATTATTTGGCAATTATCCATTTATAATATCCCAAACTGCCAAAGGCAACTTAAGATTGGGCCAGAGTAACAAATGTTTCTATGTTTAGGCTGTGAAGTCGACCTTCCAATATTAAAAAATTATGATTAAATCTTAAAAATATTTTTTGTTGTAAATAACATGTAGGTAGTGTAGCGGTCTCGGTCGACCCAATCGGAAGGTTTTTGAATAGTTAAAGACAGTTAATTGTTTTTCTTAACTAGCTAATTGCTCGTCTGCTGGTTAGGAATTCTTAAATTAACCACGCAGGTGAATTCACTGTATAATTATATTATACGGCAATTTCTTATAAAGTCGAATTCAAATTTCATTAACGGTAAATCAAAAACGTAAAATTCCAAAATCCAAAATACAACTACTTTGTAGAAAGGCATAAGATAACTAATCAAAAGGAAAAACAAATAATCGAATCACATGTCAAAGGCAAACCACAGATTTTAAAAACAAGTTTAAGATTAAAAGACTTATCAAAATAGGAGTTAATATTAGGTTTTGATGAAATCAAGAAACGATAACAAAAATAATTCCCACCAAATGTGAAATTGTTAAATTTAATTGTTTTTAATGTGAATGAAAGGTTAGCTTATGCACAATAAGCAACAGTGGTATTTTGTGTTTATTGATTTCTTTATCTAATTACGAAGCGCGCAAAATATTAAAATTATTATAAATGGGTTATTTGAGTCACTACCTTGATTCTTAGATATTGTTATTTTTTGTTATCTTCAACCTGGAAATTTAAGTAATATTAGTTGGTGAAATGGATTCGGAACTTCTTGGTGATATTCTCTAATGTTCAGTTTGTGTAAAACCTTTGGATGAACAAAACAAAGGTACTCTTTTTATCGATTTCGGGTTTTGTCGTGTCAGCATACTTTCTGCAATTCATGTTTGAAATCAAATCTTAATTCTCAGGTCTTATGTAAGAATGATACAACATGCCAGCAGTGGAAATCAAACCAAGGATCTCAAATCTTACTTGAGGATGCTACAACATTCTAGCAGTTGGAATCAAACACAAGATGTCATTTTTTACTAAAGGATGCTACAACATGCCAGCAGTGGGAGTCAAACCAAGGATTACAAATCTTACTTAAGGCTGCTACAACATGCCAGCAGTCAGAAATAAACCCCCAAATTCAGGCTTCAATATTTCTAAAAAATGCCTTTAAAATTTTTTTAGGAGATTTTTTTAGGAAAGTGATTGCGAAGAGCGACATCATCATCTTGAATCGAACTCTCGTCGTCGTGATAGATCTCGCTCACATGATCGATATGATTAACGTGACTATCGTGATCGGAGCAGGGATCATGACAGTTATGGCGGTTGCTCACGCCACTCTGACCGTGAACGTCATCGTCGTTGAACTGTAACAAAATTGTTATAATTTTAAACTTTTATGTCGCAAATTGATTATAACTTAGATTTATATTTTATGATTGGGTTACAACATTGATTTTGTGCCATTATTAGGTAACAACTTCAATTCCCCTTACGAAATTGGGTTACGGCATCAATTTTGTGTGATTTACAGTTTTTAAACACAATTGGATTATACCCTTAAATGTTTATCTTAAAGTTGGTAATTTAAGTCGTAAATAATGTTTTTATTTATGTACTTATTGTAACACTGCCAGTTATCATGAATATTGATTTTACTTGTACAAACATTTTTTCTGTTCTTTATTAATAAACCGAAATAAAGTTAAAAACCTTTAACTCTCAACACTGAAAATAAACATCATAAGGTAGCTTTACTTGGTTGCTGGTAGCTATAGGTTAAATTTTTTTACCCCAACCCTCACGTATTCAGATTACCCATTAACACATCCGACCCATTTAAAAATCAGTTGATCCACGCGATCCACGCGATCCGAAAATATATTTTTGTAAAGTGAATTAAGTTATACTAGTGTAAATAACTTTGAAAACTTGAATTTAAGTTTTAGTATTCGCACGTGGGCGTTACTGAGCAGGACGGGTCGGTCGAGCATAACAGGTCGGCGTGCATGGTAAAGAGAAAGTTCCCCTGTTCAACTCGCGTCAAACAACTGCATTAATGTTTTACCCAAAATAACTAAAGGAAAAAAGAAATTATCAACCATGAAAGTTTAAGTAATTTAACAAATCATGGGTTTTAACGGTCTAAATGTAATGGAACCGATAATAATCGATTCTGATTCTGACGACGATGACACATTTAAGCCCGATATAACAGGACACAATAATAACAGGGGCAGTCCAGACAGTTGGGAGTTTTCTGACAATAGTAACGTTACATTTAAACATAATTTATTATCTGATTGGTTTGATTTTGAAAATAGCAACAGTGACATTGATGTACTATGCTCTGTTAGCCCTAAAGAAATCCAATTAAATCAACCTACAGTTGAGCTAGAAGATGTTGTGTTAAAAGTTATAAAATGTGTTTCTCAAAAACAGCAAAAGAAGAAGTTAAGGATTTCAAAACGTCAGAAAAAAAAGAAAGACCTAAAACTGATTCAGTCGCGCTATTTGACAAGAAATAAAAAATCAAGTAAAAACTTTGGTTTAAGATCCAACATTAGGTTGGTAAAACCTTTTCAATCCCCACAAAAAAGCACAAGAATATACCCCCCTGAAAAGAAAATTCAACCTAAGTCATCACCAGTCTGTGCAGAATCAAAATCGAAATCAGAGTTTGTGAATAAAATAAATAATAAGAAGTTGGAAATTAATGAAATCTGTCTTTCATGCTGTACCACAGACAGTATTACCACTAATCATCCCTTTTTTGAAGGTTCACTTTGCATTGCACATGAAAAAATCTTCAAAGAGTGGTATACAATTGTTGACAGTGATGGTCATTTTTGTTATTGTACAATATGTTGCGCTGGAGAAAGGGTAGTTATGTGTGATGAACCTACCTGTGACAAGGTATTTTGTCAAGAATGTTTAATCCTTTATGGCAGTGAAGAAAAATATAACAAAATTGTTAATTTAAAAAAATGGACCTGTCTTCTTTGTGACAACAAAAGTTATGGTGCAATAGTAAAAAGACCTGATTGGGAGATAACATGGCAAAACTTTTTCAACTTAGATATTACCACTCAGGAATGTATACCTCCAGTACCCAGTGCAATAGACAAACGAAAACCTATAAGAGTTTTATCACTTTTTGATGGCATTGCAACGGGCATGGTTGCCCTTAAACAACTTGGTTTAAAGATTGGTAAATTTGTTGCCTCTGAAATTGATGAAGATGCTATTCGTTTGGTTCAAAATCGACATCCTGAAGTTATTCATGTTGGAAGTATATGTGATTTAACAGAAGATCAAATAAAAAAATTGGGTCCCTTTGATTTGGTAATGGGTGGTAGTCCGTGTAATGATCTTTCTGGAGCAAATCCATACCGACAAGGCTTACTTGGACCTTCTGGTTGTTTGTTTTTTGATTTTTACAGAGTGTGGAAAACTGCTCAGCCAAATGATTGTGCATGCAATGATAATTCTCCATTCTTTTGGATTTTTGAGAATGTTGTTTCGATGCGAACTGTAGAAAAAGAACACATATCAAGGTTTTTAAACTGTAAACCGATAGTTGCAAACGCTGACATAGTCAGTGCTGCCAAGCGCCCAAGATTGTTCTGGGGCAATCTTCCAGGGATGAACAAATTTAAGTTAACTCCTTCAAAAAATAACAAGCTAAATGTCCAAAGCTGTTTAGAGCCGGGTAGAACTGCAACTGTGGAAAAACTGTACACTATAACAGCACAGCCAAAATCTCTTTATCAAGGTAAAAAACGACAAAGTCCGGTTCTCCATAAGGGTGAAGAGGATACTTTGTGGACCACTGAGGTGGAACGCATATTTGGGGTTCCTGAACATTACACAGATGTGAACAACCTTGGACCTAAGGAAAGATTGGGTCTTTTGGGAAGGTCTTGGTCTGTGCCTGTAGTTAAACAATTGTTTGCCCCCCTACAACAATATTTTGCACTTGAGTAAAATTTCTTTATTTAATCAAATAAATAATTAAATGTTGATTTTGCATTGTTTTTATGCCACTAATTTTTCCCTTTTACCAACTCAGCATTGCTTAGATTTATATTTTTATATTGTGTTTTTTTAGAAATATAAATTTGCGCCTCAAAATATGTTTTTAGGCAAACGTTATGTTAGTATAATTTTGGTGTAAGATGTAGTTGTAATTTTTCATCATTGTTAACAAATATGTAACTGTTTTATTTTATTTACTACCAACTTTACCTGCTTTATTAAATAAATGGAAGTTATTTAGTACCATCTTAACAGGGTAAAAATATCTATATTATCAAAAAATATCATTAAAAACACCTGTCGTGATGCGCAATATTTCTGTAGTCGCGCCCTTATTACCACCATAATTTTTTTATAACCTACAAAATGCATCATTATTGCATAACAAAAAGTTTTAAACAAAGACGATTAGCTTATGCATTTATTTATGTGGATACAAAACAAGGTGGAAACGGGGATGCGTAGGAATCTCATGCAAGTAATATAACCACATAAGGACTAAGCTCAAATTACCAGATTAAAGTTTTTTTAGGAATAATACTCCTGACGTAAAGTGACCCTATATTTAACATAACCTACTAGGTAATAATATAATATACCGATTTTGATGATTTGACAAATAGATGTATGAAGAACAAATACCATATCCGAATAAAATCTGGTTTTCACTAATAATTTTAAAAGATTAATATCGTAATCGACAGAATAGAACCACAACCGACGGAATAAGATCACAACCGACAGAATAAGATAGCAATCGACGGAATAAGATCACGACCGACGGAATAAGATCACAATCGACAGAATAAGATCACAACCGACAGAATAAGATCGCAATCAACGGAATAAGATCACAACCGACAGAATAAGATCGCAATCAACGGAATAAGATCACAACCGAGGGAATAAGATCGCGATCAACGGAATAAGATCTAAACCGACGGAATAAGATCACAATCGACGGAATAAGATCGCAATCAACGGAATAAGATCACGACCGACGGAATAAGATCCCAACCGACGGAATAAGATCGCAATCGACGGAATAAGGTCACAACCGACGACTAATATTACTTTTGAAAATAAAGGGCGTTTCCCAGAAGAGGGTTTGGGTAAGGGGTTAATAAAAATTGTCTTATTAAGTATTTGGTTTTAAATTAACAGACAGTAATCCTATATAAACAGCCAATGCGATTGAGATTTTATTCCATCGCTTGTGATCTTATTCCGTCGGTTGTGATCTTATTCCGTCGGTTGAGATCTTATTCCGTCGATTGTGACCTTATTCCGTCGGTTGAGATCTTATTCCGTCAGTTGCGATATTATTCCCTTGGTTGCGATCTTATTCCGTCGATTGTGATCTTATTCCGTTAGTTGCGATCTTATTCCGTCGGTTGCGATCTTAATCCGTCGGTTGTGATTTTACAGCCAACTTGAGATAAGTCTGATAGGAGAATCTTATAGCAGTTTTTATTTAAATAAGTTTAATATTATTTTCACTATGGAAGCAATTACTACTGTGATGCTATTCTGTCAAAGTTTTTATTCATTTGAGTTGATATAAATACGTTAGTTGTTCAATTCCTAAGTGATACTATTCTTGTAATGATTTTGTTACTGGCTTTATCTAATTACGGTAAATGAAATTTTATTCCTAGAATATCTAAATCCGTTTATGATCTTATTGATGGCATCCGTGGAAACACTAGCTTTGATAAAAAAAATTATTATTAAAATCACTGGGGGTGGTGCGCAATATTTAATATATCAACCATGTTACGACCAGTAATATTTTAAAGTGACTTTGCCAATAGTTAAAATTAAGAAACAAAATATGGTGTTAAATATTAACAAAGTGCTATGGCTTTAATAAATCGCATTTAGCAAAATAAAAAGGCAGTTTTTTCGGAATAATAAAAAAAAAACAATCTTCAAAATCTTGTGGTTTTTGTGTTGCAACAATATCACCAACATTCAGTGGTGTTTTTAATGGTAGCTTTTTAAATGGGTTAATGTAAAAACAAAAACACGTTTACATGGTTTAACTCAACAATATCTATCAACGAAAGTTGTACAAATATTGCTTGAATTCGCACAAAATCGATGTAGGTTGGTGTGTGAAAAATGCTACTTTCTCAACCATAACGAAAAAGTAGTGTTACACGGCGTGTCAAATTTTTTACATTGGTTACGAACAATTTACTTTTAAATTTTGTATTATTCTCTATGGGATTAGTGCGTGACCATTATCTTGAATATTTTTAAAATATTGATTAATTACCGTTGATACATTCTACTTGATCTGTCTGTCTGTAGATGCTTAATGTTTTACCACTTAAATTATATTTTGCTGAAGTGGTACATGTGTTGATTTTAAATTATAGATATATATATAAATATATGTCAGTAACAGTATGCATGCATTTTAAAGTAGAAACACAGTCTAGTTTTATATCCAGGCTGTCAAAAGCCAAATATATTAGGTTTTTTAGCCATTCTGCAGTTATCAGACTATGTTATTAAAGTCTGTAGTGGAAAACTATAATCAAAATCGTTAAGCATTCATAAACCTAATAAATTTAATATAAATTTGAACTGTCTGACTGTTTGTCTTTGTTGAACAACGTAATTGTTCTAAGGTTACACTAATATTTTAGTTTAAACATTAATAAGTTAATGCATACTTATTATGTATTCATTAAAATCAAATAATATGTGTTTTTATGGAATAATATGATTTAGTATTTTTACATTTTTGTTATGTTTTAGAACCGTAACGATTGCTTTCGACTAGTTTAAAGGAATAAAAGCATGATTTAGTTTGTATTTATTTAAAAATAAATGTTAATTAAAAAAATAACATTTTGTTTTTAATTTTCTGATGTGTTAAGTTTTGATGCTTAAATATGTTTTTAGTATGTGTAATTAACTTATAATTAAGTGTTGTTAATGAGATTATTTTAAATAACTGATGTAGAAAATTATGTCCGAGTTAGTGTGGTACCTAAACAGTGGCGATGGAACAAAACACAGACTTCCCAATGAGATGTTGTTCGTTGGCAGAAGAGATTGTGAATTAATGCTAAAGGTATTTTTTACGCAAAAGCATGCATTAAATATATGTATAGGCAAAAAGGGAGCTGTTCTTAAAACATTTGGAAAGAATAATCTTTGTCAAAAATTTTTTTTTTGAGGTTGCTTATAATTTTTTTAAACACTTTTTATATTTTGGTAATTTGTTGGTGTTTTATTTATTAAATTAAATTTTTAGTCAAAAAGTGTGGATAATCAACATTCGGTGTTAAATTATGATTCAATCCAAGACAAATTTCGAATAAAAGATTTGGGAAGTGTGAATGGGGTAAATATTTAGTTGTTTACATATATATATACTATATTTTATTTAAGGTCAAAAGTTCTTCACAAAAAAAGAAAAATCTTAAAAATATATATAGGTCTATGTAATTTTTTTTATTTATAGTCTAAAATTTTATGGTAAATAAAGGTGTTGACATTTAAAAAAAAATTTAGTGACATGTATATTTGTGAGATTTACTTTTAAGTTAAGCAATAGCTTTCTATTATCTATTTTATTAATAAAAGCTTCCACGGTTTGTGCCCATTTACTATGTCAACACAGAGTCTTCAATGAAACCGAACAAAAGAAATTTTTTGCTGTGATGCTAAGATTCGTGGCCTTAAGTTACTATTGTTGCCTTTTTATTGTTCTCTGCTGTGGATTACTTTAGTTAATCTTTGATTTAAATGAAAATATTACTTTCAGCACGTTAAATTAGAACCCAAATATAACGCTTGATGTTTGCTTTTGCCCCGATTTCTAAAATTCGAATTTGTTTTTGCAGACATTTGTAAATGAGACCAAGTTACCTGCCCAGGTCTATATTACTTTAAAAGATGGAGACTCGGTTCGATTTGGACATGACACAAAAACTTTTAATATTTCTAGGGTAAGTTTTTTATGGCATATTTGCTTAAGGAAGTTGGCAAATAGTTATAACATGTAAGGACATGTTAATTGCTATAGCAGACAGGTTGACCTATGTAATCTATAGCAATTAGTTATAGCTAGGATATAATTTAATAGGGGGTTTACTGCATGTTTAATAAAAAAATACTAAAAAATGTTTTGTGCCTTATTTTATAGTTGAAAAATGTTTTTAAAGTAAAATGATTTTTTTTATTTTTATAGGTTGTTAGGTTAATTAGAAGTAATTCTTCAACAAGCAGTTTGTTAAAGAAAAAAGTTCAGAGTTCATCTTCTTCTAGTAGTAGTAGTAGTAGTAGTTCATCATCACAATCAAGTAATTTAAAGTTATTACAAGATAAAAGATTTCTGATTACGCTGACTTGTACATATTTAAAAAATTGTTTTGCTGTAGTTGCACAATTGGAAGGGAAGTTACTTTTTTTGTTTAAACATTTTTTTTTAAAACATTTATTAAACAAAAATGTCAATAACGTTGTTTACTAAGCTAGTGTTTTATTTATTTTTTTAGAATCAACATCAAAAACGGCATCATCAGTAAAGAACAAAAATAAGAAAGACCCATATAAGTTTCAAGTGCCCACAAAAGAAAACAAAGACAAAATTTTAATGAAGGATAATCAGCTTGATAAAATTCCTACTAAAGAATCCTCTAACTTAGGTATTACAACTATTAAAATTTTTATATATTTTTTAAATTAAACTTTGGTTGAATGATATCTTTTATTGCATTATGTTTGTAGATTAGCAAAAATATATAAATTAATAATGAATTAGCAAAAATATATAAATTAATACTCTCTGTTTATAATTTTATTTACTCAGCTACAAATGTAACTTAAATATCATTACAGTTAAAAAATATAGTAAAATATTTTTTTTGAATTAATTAAGTATCACCGCGCTCGGAGAGCAAAAAATCAGGAATGTCATTCACGGTTGATTTCGGTGGAGAAAAACAGAATGGAGACAAAAACCTTCAACACTATGCTTCGATGAGAAAAAACAACAATAAGAAAAAATCAGCGGAAGATATGGTAATTAGAACTAATATCTCAGTTTATAAAAAAAGTTTTTAAATAGTAATTTATTTTAACTAGTAAACATAAGGCAATATAACATGAACTGCTTTGTTTGTCTTTGTTTTGGCAGTTTTATGGGTTTTATTGTTATATGAATTATTTACAATTTCTATAAAAAGAAATAATGTTATTAATTTGGCATTAAAATTTTTGCTTGTATTATAAATTAAAACACATTTTTTTCTAATTCCATAATCTTTCTGTATTTTAATATAATTCTAAAGTGGTTCATTTTCTTAAAATATCCATTATTATGTTTTATATTACACTACAGACATGATTTTAATTTTAAATATTTATTAACTATTGTAGTTTTTTAAGTAATAACAAAATAATTTTTTTTATTAGTTAAAGTAATTTTAATTATAGATATTTTATTTACAGAAAGAAGTAACCAGTTCATTAGACAACTGGTTTGCAGTTAACCAACCAACCAGAGGGTTGGATACCATTCCTAATAAACAGGTCAAACGAAATGGTAAGAAAATGCTCAGATAATTTTACATATTATTGCAATATTCTTATCTATAATCCGAAAATTTACAATTTTTTAAGTTTTATTTTAAAAGTGATTTTTAACTGTTGTTACACAGCTATTTTGTTAAATTTAGTTTTATTTTGGTTTAGATGCTAGGAATGAAAGAAAGAAGTCATCGTCTAGTATGTAAGTTATTTTAATTGATCCCTCCCCTAGAGATATAGTTAATGACATTTGTATAGTATTAAATATCCATAACTATACTTATCTTAAGAACCTGTCATTTTTATATCACAACCAATGTGATTTCTAATAATATTTCTTATTAGTTTTTAATCAACTGTTGACAATATCATCTCCGGATAGTTTATAATATTTAAATAGTTTTACAACTTACTGAATTTTAGTTTTGAAATGGTTATCTTATTAGATTATTTTATGTAGATATTGGATTTAAAATTTTCTTATTTTTAAATTTTTTTTTATGTTTGATTTTAGAGCAAATTCCAGTGTAAAGAATAATTTAAAACCTACACTTAGCGGATCTCCATTAAAATCTAAGTCTAGTAAGTAAATTACATTACTTGATATCTAAATACATAAAATAAAGCAATTTTTAAAAAAATTTAAATTCTTTGTTTGAAATAAGAGCTTAACATTTATTAAACTAGTTAGTTATTGTTATCGTAAGATATATTATTATAGTTTTAACTTTACAACCAAATCTCAATTTATAACAAAAAATATAATTTTATTTTTCAGGTTCAAAATTAAGTTCTCGATCATCT
This sequence comes from Corella eumyota, assembly GCF_963082875.1. NCBI lineage: Eukaryota > Metazoa > Chordata > Ascidiacea > Phlebobranchia > Corellidae > Corella > Corella eumyota. The sequence continues at coordinate 5,624,202 of NC_137493.1, read as the reverse complement.
TCAGTTGTAAGTAAGCAAGCCAGTTTTCAAAAATCAACTTTAACATCATCTTTAAAGTCAAAATCATCAGTGAAGGAGGATAAAAAGAACATTTCACCAACAAAAAAAGGAAATGGTATATACCAGTAAATTTTAAGTCGTTTTATTGTATAATAAAACTAAAATAATTTATGTTTTTAAAATTTTACATTTCTTACAAAAATTTTGTTTTTTCATTCTAGAACGAAAACAGAAAGCGTCGAAAAAATCAAGTAGCAGCAGCAGCAGCAGCAGCAGCAGCAGTAGTAGTAGTAGCAGGTATAAACTGATTTAGTTTAAATTATTACATAATTCTAATCATACAATATTGAATACATTATTTCTCTCAATTTTTTTGATGAATTTTAAGTAATATTGAATCCATATCTTTGATAAACTAAAATTTAAAATCTTATATAATTTCTTTTATAAGCAATGAAAATAAAACTCAGAACCTCATGTAATAGGTGTTTTAACTTTTTGGCCATGGTGTGGGTTAGTTATTGTATTATTGATAATTGTATTTTTAATTTTAGTTCAAGTTCGTCAAAGCCAAGTAATGCTGGAACCTACACAATAGAAGATGACAAAAAAGAAAAAGAACCTTCTGCTGGAGCTGACCTTGAGATAGTAAGTTTATATTTATTTTTTTGGGCTTAAATGGACAATTTTGTACTGGTACCAATTGAAATGATTGGGTATAGATTTTTATATTATGTTAAGGGTTTAAACAGCAAAAAAATTAGTTACATATCCTTTAAACTGGTGGTTATAGGGTAATTTAGATATCTTGACTTGACTTTTGTATTAGGTTAAGTAGGTATACAAAAAAAATAAAGTTAAAAAGCGTTTTATGAAAGCAACTATATTTGTTAAATAAATAGTATTATAAATCTAAGAAAGCAAATCATGAATATACTCCATTTTCAGTGCCTTTTATTATGTGATAAAAAAATTACACAAATACAGTCACTATATGTCGCCATAGATTTAGATTAAAAAGATATTCTATCTGCTCATCTCAGATGTTATACATACTGGATACATTACATCCTCCCTTTTATGTGTAAAATTACAGAGGACAGGTGTATTGTGATTAGTTTACAGTCAACACAAAACTGAAAAGATCTCCAATTACATAAGACCCTGTATCCAATGCCTGTGACCTATAATCCAAACTCGATCATATTTTATATGATATGGGTATTAGAATCTAGGAAACTGTGCAAAGTGGGTTGAATTTTTAACAAATATATCTGGTTCTAAAGAATATGTAAGAACTAAGTTAACAAATATAAAAAAGGTATTTATAAAATAATTCAAGGAAAAAGTTATAGTTATTCAGAAAAATAATATTTGCAGAAATTTGATCAAATATTATTTTTTGTTGAAGTAAAAAATAGGTGTTTAACATTTGGCAGGTAACAATAAACCCATTGAGTTTAAGATTAACCTAATAAACACTTTTAATGTAAAGTAAATTTGTAGTGTTGAAACACAAAACCAACGGGGCTTTTGAATTCGGTAGTTCCAATTTTCTTTATTGATAAGGCTATTTTTCGTAGAATATTCTTTGTTATGTGTGTTCAAATATAATGTGAATTGTGCAGCATAATGTTAAAAGCAAATTTATTTTATAGGTTTAACTATAAAGCAACATTTATCTGAAAAAAAAAGGAAAAAAATTAAAAAATTTTTTTTAATTGTTTTAGTGTAAGGTATATGAAATACAAAAAAAAAAGTTTTATTTTATCAATTTTTTTATTTAATGTTTTTGGGCAGGTCAGTACTAGCTAGTCTCAGTTGTTCTAAATATTTAAACAAAATGATGTATTGCTCTATAAATAAATATTGAGAAAATGTATTAATAGAAGATCATTATTTTTTATATGTGTACACTTTTGCGGACAGGATATATTTCAAAAGAAAATTATCATTTTGTGAATTAGAGTATAATGTAGTTCATGGATTATTTTGTAAATATTTTTGGTTGCTATGTTAATTCAAAGAGCTCTCTTGGTAAAAACAGCAACAATTAAATTTTCATTTTTGTTATTAATTAAGTGCTCTTAAATTTACTTTCAAGATTAGCGATAAGATAATATTTTTATTGTTATGACAACTTAGAATTATGACAGCCTTTTGGTGTGAATTTTTCTTATTGTTTAGTAACGGTGGCCAGTAAGTAGCATACTTAAAACTAAAGTGTTGTCATTATAAACCAAAGCACCTTGACACAGAAAAGTGTTTGATTTTTTTCTATACCTTTAGTGATTGATTAGTTATTTTTCCACACAGTAATCAAATATTGGTTTAGGATGATAAGAAAGCAGATATAAATAGCCAAGTTTAAATGTGCGTTAACTGAACTGTTTAAATAGGCAGTTGGGGTAATTTTAGTAAATATGATAACTAGTTGAGAAAAGGTTTGCTCAGTTTTTACTTCTATTACATTTTAAATATAGATTTTAGTATTTGGTCTGTTTTCAAGATTTAGGCAATTTTTTAAACTTTGCCTTTTGTAAGGGCGCGTGCAATACATAAGTAATCAAAGGTAAGAAAGAATTTAAACAGGATTTTACTTAAAATTTGCTAGAAACAAAAAATCAAAGTTTAGTTTGAAACAAGAACTTAGCAATAACTAAAAAAATATTAGCCTTTTGTTAACCCTATGTTAAGTACTCAATTTTATTATAAAATTATTTTTTTGAATTTAAGATTGGTGGGTCTAGTGTTGATGCAACCCAGTTGAGATCAAGTTGGGTAAACGAATGGGTTAACCAACACCAGCGAGTGACAGACAGCAACACTAATTTGAACGAAGGTGTCAACAACACTGAATTAGAAGAAGGTTATTACAAAAATATTTTAAACAGAATTTTTCTTATTTACTTGTACATATTAAAGGAATCATTAAAACTGTTATTTTTTAATACAAATAAGAATTTTAAAAAAGTACATAAAAAATATTGCATACATAAAAAAGTACATAAAAAATATTGCAAAAAATTTTGCAAGTTGTACAAAAAACCACAAGCCATGTTTTTGACATGTATGTAAAATTCTATTTCCTAACAGACAAAATGAGCAGATCAGGATCTGAAGGACAACGAGTGAGAAGATCACTTCCTGCTATACCTCAAAGTGCCGTCAAAACTATACAAGAACGACAGCGAAGATCCTCGCAAAGGTAAATTTGCTGTTTTGTGATATTCAAAGTGTGTAATTAAAATAAGAATAGGTCCTGTTTTTGTAAAAGTATCTTTATGATTACATAAGGACAAAGTTTTGTTAATTATTGTGTAATTATTAAATAAACATTAATATTATTTAGTTCAAGACCCAAATCTCCTATTGAGGTTCATAATTCTGGTAACATTGCTGAAGTTGATGGTAATGACACCGCACCTCAGCCTGATCTTAACATTTCCATGACACAAAACAATAAGTCCAAACCTCGTCCTGACTCAGCGAAATCTACGATCAACGAAAAATATTTAGTGTCTAACATTGAGCCCCCTCTTGTGGATATTCTTGCTCGGAAATCCAATGAGGCTTCTTTGAATCATCGTTCCCGGCGACCTCTTTCTGGAAAAAAATCTTCAATTCATGACACAGTTGAAGAAGAGGAAGAATCAAGATCTACATCCTCTTCATCAAGTGATTGTCAATCTCTGGAGCCCACTCCTCTTCTTAGATCAAACAGTTTTACGAAGATCAAACCTAGTGTTCCTATCACAAGTCTTCCGGATGCTACCCTTTCATCTTCTCCTCCTCCTTTGCTGCGCTCCAACAGTTTTACTAAAGAAACTCCTGGGATCTCCCAAAGTTTGATACCAAAGATTTCCTCGGAGTTCAGTGACTCCTCGGAGTTTTCTGGAGAAGCAATTGTAGATGACAGTCTGGACACCACTCTTCTAATGCAAGAACATGACAGAGTAAGTAATGTTTTTTTAAAATATTTTCTATATTTGCTATAACTTTTGTATCATGTAACACAAATCCCAATGTGGGAATGTTGACTTCTCGGCCTAAACATAAAGTTATATCAGTTACCTTAACCTTGGTAGAGTTGTTTGGAATATTATAGAATACAATTGCCTAAACTGCTTATTCAGTGTTGGTTCAGCAGGATTTTATATGTTTATAGCACTTTACTCGGGCGCTACAGCAAAAAAAGGGCGCTACAGCAAAAAAGCAGTGGGTATCGACCCCAGAACTACATGTAGTGACCCAAATGTTCTGACCACTACACCACATTGCTGGCTTAAAGGTTTAACTTTATTTTAAAAATTTATTATTTATAGGTTATGTCTAAGATACGACAAACAGTTTCCTTGGATGAATCCAGCACAGTTGGTTTAACGAACGGACACACTGACAACAAATACACAAGAGCAAGTCCTCGTAGAGTAATGAGCGAAAAAATCAAAAACAGATCGACAAATAGCAGAGTAAATGTACAACCAAAACAGACTTCTCGTTCACCTAACTTATCTCGAACTAAAAGCGATGTTTTTGGAAGAAGATCACTAAGTTCACAAGTAATATTAGATTATTTTTACACAAAATTGGGTCTTAATACTAGATGTAAACTATATAATATAATTTGTGAGTTTTTAAAGGCAAATTTCATTATATTTCCACATAAAATAATTTTGTCGAATTTTTTAAAACTTTTTTATTTTAGACCTCGACTGGGCTCTCTAGTGACACTGAGTGTGTACGTCAACAACAACGAAGGTCATTAGGCTCGAGGATGAATTCTTGTTCAGACAATGAAAGTTCTGGGTTAAGGTTGAACAGAACCACTTTGTTGAGACAAAATAAAGCCAAAGATGCTGAGAAAAATAGGTATTACTAGCTTTTGTGAAACAGAATATAAAGCTAAGAATATATCAATAATATATTTAAAATACTTACTGTTTAGGTTTTAAATTTTTTGCTTTATTTTTGTTTAGAGTCAGAATAAAAGAATCGGTCAGCAGTTTACCTTCATCTCCAAAAGCTTATCACCAAAACAAAGAAAAGAAAAAGGGTAAAATTTAAAAAAACATAAATATTGCAAACTTCCAATAGAACATAACTAAATTAAAGGCCTATTAATTTAAATGAAATACTGATAAGCAATAATTTAAATGTGAAGTTCTGTTGTTTAATTTTTCTGCAACAAAATTAAATTTAAAAAAAAACATTTTTTATAAAAGATTTTTTATTGCGTATTAGTGCGAACCAGTATGGAAAGATTAAACGAATTATCTAAACCCCCAGCAAGAAGAATGTCATCCAGAAATAGTGAAACTGAAACATCAGATGTTGAAAGTAGGACAACAACAAGTCGAAGAAAAGTAAATTTTGTTCGGTTTATGGAAAAATTTAATCCAAATATTTTAACTATTACTGCTACATTTATAACCGGCAGAATGTTGTTGTGGCCAAAACACTTGGCTTCACTACATTATGTCATGGGTTATTCCCCACTGCTTTTATGCAGTAGCGTTCTAGAATATTTTATACTGCCAAATGCAACTTAAAACTGAGGGTGTTTAGGTCGTGAAGTCGACCTTACCACATCGACAATAAATAAATAAAAAAAAAGTTTTCAGTTTTTTCTTTGTATTTAAATTTAAGCTAATAAGAGTGTTAAATCGTACTTATATTTAGTATTTTTATCAGGATCTGTTACTTTAAACTGTTTATTTTTTTACAGCTCTCTAGTGCACCTGCCGGTGGCACTCGACGACGTTCAAACATCACCAGCGTTTCCATGACAACCGACAGTGACGTCAGCGCCATCGAAACACACAGGACAGCAACGAGCTTGGGGACAAGAATTGTTCGCAAAAGTCAAAACACAAAGTACGTATAATTTATATTTTAAATTAATTTTTTGAGAAATTTTTAAAAGTTATAACTATGTCGAAACAGCAAAAACTCGCTCAACAGATCGGGAAGCTTGGACCGCGAAACTTACCGGAATCGACGTCATTTTTCCCGCCACAAATCACCGGGGTCAGTTAGTTCCGACTGCGCCTCTACTTCCGAGTCGGAGTTGGACTTGGACGGGAATAATAATTTTCAAGTTATTTCTTGTCAGCATCAACTGCCGAGATCGACCTACGTTAATAACAGGCAAGTTTTAAAAAGATATTTTTGTTTTTTTTACTTCAAAAGTTGAAATTTTCTGATTTTACTTTTTTTTACAAATTTGGTAATTAGGTCGCCGCCAGATGGCGAAATGAGCGACGAAATTGCTCGAGCGAGTCACGATTTGGCACGTGACTTGCACTTGCTTAGCACCAGGGACGACGTGACGTCATCCACAGACTTGACAAGCATGACGTTACTGACAACGACTGCCGCGCCTTCAGAAGCGGATAGTTTGGACCCCAAGCCGAAAGTTATTCTCTCCCCGCCTTCCAGTCAGGCTTATTCCCGCAAAACTTGGGGCATCAACGGCGGTGTAGCGCTAGACAGTCTCATGCTATCAAACGTGTGTGCTTTGTCGGCTCGCTTATGCGCCGTGGCTGACAGTCTTACCGGTAAGGTGTCCATGCTACACGGTGGCTCGGCACCGTACGATATATCCAAGTCTCAAGTACCGCTTTTACAGCAAACTGGTACGCAGGAAATGGCGACCATCGTCAATAACCTGCGACATGTTGAGATGCAATTATTACGAGCTGATAAAATTATTGACCCCAACCAAAAACTTGAAGATTTAGTAACGAACTAGTATTTTCGATAGGCTCCTATGCGCTTGTACTACACTGAGCATAACACTGTTAACTGTATGTTGTTAAATCATTGTGAAACACTGTGCTTTACCTTCTCATGAAATTAGGTTTATTTACTTCGGTTTATAAGATATAGAGTGTAAATGACAGTTAAAATATATGTTAACTAAGTGCAGCTAGTCTTCAAAAAAAGCCAACGATATATTGAGTTTAGAGTTATATCTCCAATAGCCTTAACAGTCCACTAAAACCTCTTTATTTCTTATAGATTATTAACCTACGATATTTTAATATGCTGTCATTTATAAGTTGTTTGTTAAATCAAGTTGCATGCAAAAGTTCATTCGTGCCAAAGCAAAAAACACTAAAGATGATGCCTTAAATTAAACCTGTGTGTTCATGAAGTAATGCTGTTGGTGGCCACATTTTTACATGAAATGTTGAATTTTAACACAAAAATGTATTCGAATTGTAGCCTTTTCAACTAATTATTTTTGTACATAAGATATTATGAAATATTTTTTTACCAAATCTTCAATTTATTTTTCGTTCAGAATTTATTTTTTATACCAATGAAATTTATGCGAAGCAGAATAAATACATTATAAAAATAGAATTTCCGTTTTCGAAAATATTTAATATAGATTGAATATAATATAGATTTCTTAATAAACATTACACTACTTATGAAATAATTTTCAAAAAGTCATCATATAGTAATAAAATATATGTATATTATAGCAGGGCTATAAGAAAACTTGGTAACTACTATATTCACATGGCTTAAACAAAGTAACGATGCGGTCAAATCGAAATACATTTTAGTTTCATTTTAAAAATTAAAAAAAGTAAAAGCAAGAAGGCGAAAAATACAAATTTCTTGTTACATTGAATATGTCCATTTTAATAATTTTTTTAAACTCTTGCCATCGACTGTCCCATGGCAGTACCAGGAACAACTTCTCTATTGTCTTGAATAATTGCGCAAAAAGGACAAAGCCAGTGCATTAGACAGTCCATAGCCCCAGAGCCATCGATGCCCCTTTGTTCTCGGATTTTTCCTCTAATAATCATACCAGCAATGCAGCGAGTAAAAAAGTAGGCTGCTCCACATGTTAGGCAATCTTCTCCGATCGCCTCGGCAGTCTTACCAAACGTGTAACAGGGTACAATATAGGTGGTAATACACACACCCAGGTTGCCGAAGCAGTCGCATAGTCCGTACTGAAACTCAGCCATTTTAAATTAGTTTATTTTCAATGAGCTAAAAAAGACAGTTAAAGTCAAATGGTTTAACTTTTTGTACATTAAAGGTTTGCTATCAAACTTAAAAAACCTAATAATCAATTTTCAGTATTCATATATTTCTAAAGTAGTTCGTAATAAGCATTTGCAAGCCGGCGCAACAGAATAACATATTTAAAAAAATAGATCTTAGATTTATAATTTTAAGGTTTCTGCCCTGTTTCTAATCCTCGGTAACTATTCAGCGAACTAACGACAGATACGTTGTTATGGGTCGTCGCATTCTAAATGTTGTTTTGGTATCCTAGCAACCTTTGTTAGGGATTTAACGTACAAAGCAATGTGATACGTACTATAGAGTTTCGTCTTCAGAATGAAAGTAAAATGAAGCCAGGCCGAAGGTTTGGCTCTGTTATTATAAACTTTTTAAACCCAATACCCTAAACGTTGTTAAGAAACACTGTGTTTTGTATTATGGCGTTCTATTGACTGGAATAAAGATATGGCGTCATTTGTTTTGCGAGATAGGACACTTAAGCGTTTAACTTTTTTTTTATAAACAAAATACATTATGTACAGTATTAATAAAATGGATTTTTAAAACTTTTGTGGTAATTTTATACAATTTAAATAAACTATATATATATTAAACAATTTTTAATGTCATGAATGCCAAATCAGTTGAATGGTATTTAAATTAGGTCATTGGAAACCTAATACCCATTTCTAAAGTGAAGAGCTCACGCTAAAAAAATTGATTTTAAATCAATCTATAAATATAAAGGAAACTAGTTTATTTCCTAATTCGGTTTGATGTATTTTTAATCTTAATTTAAAATTTCAGTGAAAAAATAACACTACAACTACTAAAACTGATAGTTTTATTTTGTCGTCTAATTGCCCGCCTTTCAATAACAAAAAGTTTTAAAAGACTAAAATCTCACCAAAAAAATAAATCTATCCAATGTTTTCTTTTCGCATTCTATTAATAGTTGCTAATATAATTTTTTTAGGTAAAAACGTGCGTTGTTTGACAAATTAGAAACATCAAAACAGTATGATCGATGAGCCCCTCTTTTGTACTTTATAACCTCCCAAAGCGACATCACTTTGCGTTTTTCACATTTTTTTAAATGGGTGTTTTTCATTTTTAAACTGGAATTACAGACAACTTAAACTATGTAAAATTTCGGTTGGGATTTATTTTATATAACAATAACATACTGAATGATTGTAGTCTAAAATATTACCATACATTAAAAGCGTGGGCTCAGCACTTTAAATATCCTGTTTCTTTTCTCCTTAACAACTTCACATTTGTCTAATAACGTTTTTTAAACGTTTTTATATGAGTATATTAACCAACCGTTTAAAATAAACACCTCTTCAGTTCAGCTTGGTTTAGAGCGACCCCTTGTAAATTAAAAAAAACAGCAATTGTTAGTCACTGCGATTCTTTTGTTGAAATCAAAAATTTCTATATATTTTTTACACCGTAAACTATTTTAAGTACATTTTCTAACATATTATACACATTTAAATACAGTTTTAACACTTTTTTAATTGATTAATTTAATCATGCCAAATGTGCTCAAGCCATAAAATAGGAGTGAGTTTTGATAAAAATTTCAAGACCGTTGTCGTCGAGGTATTCAGAATGTACCAGTAAATTATTATATATATTAGTTATAAATTCTTTATATGGTTTATGTGTGTGTTATATTGAATGTTTTTAAACCCGAGATATAGATTGAGCTTGTGCGCCACTTGGAACTACTTCGTTGTGATCTTGAATTACGGCACACAGAGGGCAACACAAGTGAATACAAAAGTCGCCTAGGCCGGAACCATCAATGCCCTTCTGTTGACGGACCTTTCCTCGAATTATTCCGCCGGCAATACAGCCAGTAAATACGTAGGCGATACCACAGGTCAGGCAGTCATCACCGACCGCTTCCGCAGTTTTGCCAAGCGTGTAGCAAGGTACGAAGTAGGTGATTATACAAACGCCAAAGTTGGAGAAGCAGTCGCACAAACCGTGTTGAAATTCAACCATTTTTTTAAGTACAGTTGTTTTTATTAAAAAGTTAATAAACACTTGGAATTTCTAGAAACAACAAAAAAATAAATTTAATATAGTGTATCAGCTGTGGGTTGAATAGCATTCCCATGTGGGCATACATTGTATACCAATACACTCCCAGTCACTTAAGGCACTATATTATCAATTTAAAACCACTCCTATTAAGCTTTCTTCGAAATTCTTTTACTACAATAAATATATAACTTTTTCTCCTTATGTTAACAGTTTTAATATGTTTTCAATTCACCTAGTAACATAACTTTGATGCTTAAAAAGTACTTGCACGTTTTTGTAGTGGAAATTTAACTAAATCATTAAGAGTATAAACATTAAAAATGGCAATATAAAAGTTAACATATCACAACGCTCAATTTGGGCCTTGTTTTGTTAACAATTTCTAAACAAACGGTATTGTTAACGAATATATTAATACTAACAAGAACAACATTTATAATATTGACTAAATTGTGAAAAGAAAATATTTTAATCGGATATTAGTCACAGCTTTAAAACAATATTTTGTCAACGAAGTGATGTCAAATTGTAAAAATGCTATTAAAAAAAACAAACAATCAGTCTAAGTGTAAATAAATCTGAAATAAGATATTTCCATTACTCGGTTTTAAGAATACAGTTTTATTATATCCTATAACGCTGCTTTATTTAATAAAACATATTGTAAATTCCAGGAAATTATTAAACAACGGAATGTAACATACTCTGTTACACAAATCATATTTTGCCTGCTTTTACATGGAAAATAGGCGGTGTATGTTGCAATATATCCATTAGATAATTTAGTTTTATCACCATTATTTAAAGTGCCATGCTATTAGGTGTATATATAAACTTTCGGGTTTACAATCCACCACAAACTGTTTATCATAATAAAATGCTAACTGCCTTCCTAATACCATTGGATAAGTATTAATAAGCAGACAAACTTTAGGTTCAAATAAAACCATGCGTTTTTTTAAATTATAAATGTAATTATGATTAGGACATTTTAATATAAAAAATAACCTTTTCTGAAGACACTTAGTTGTATACTAATACTTAGAAAAATGTTAACAATTCGACGTTTTTATTCAACTCCTTAGCTCGATATCTAAAGTGCTTGCTTACAATACTTACATACTGCCTAAAAGGCGTACTATCTATACCCTCTGGCTATTTTCATATAAGTCATGTGTAACAACATTCACTAAGTGAATAATAACGTTTCAGTTGACTAATTTAATTTTATCATCGGTACAGGGACGAAAATAGTTTTCTTCATATGGTATTGATCTTATTTTAAACTAAATTAAACTTTGGTTAGTTGCTACCTTTACGAAAAAATTTTAATGTAGAAAAAAATAGTGTCGATAATAGAAAAGGGGAATAAAATAAACTTTTTTTCTTTAACTAAAATTTTTTAATACCGCTTGTACTGTCATATAACGTTTTTTTTTTAAATTGGATTTTAAAACTTATATAATCTTTTTTACACCAAGTTCTATAAAAAAATACTTTTTTTCTCTACCTTATAACACACCAACATTTATTTTTAAAATGCATTTTTTCATAAAGTAATTTTAACAGAAAAAGGCGTGGCATTCTTTTCCTTATTAAACAAGCCTTTTTTACTATGCTTTCTTTTTTATATCTTAGTATTTATTTTAAAGTACTTTTAAAAATATTCTCAACCTGTATAAGCCTTCACAATTAAATGTTCTTTGGGAATAAATAATACGTGTACAAAATCTCTACATATTTTGTAATGTATATCTGGCTACGTTATCTTTTTAAACAATCAAACTAAGGAACTGCGTCTTTACAAGCATACTTAAATCTCTCTGTATGAGCGCAGTGTGGTTTGTCGTTTAATTCTTTCCGGTGTTGAATAATAAATAAAAGAAGCAAACGAAGCAATACCACGATGTTGTTTGGTAGTATTAAAAACATACACAGTTTACTTTACAGTTTATATTATTCTTACAGTTATCTTTTTTGATCTATTCTTGTTTTGATTATACTTATCTTATTGTACTTGCACAGAAGTAATACTTTAAAGCCTTAATATTTAAAAACAAAAAAATCATTAATCACTAATAGTTTTGACAACAATGTCATTAAACTAATAAGGAAATGAAAAATAATTACAAAAATGCACGAGTTATTAACATTTTAAATATGATTGCATCATACAAAGTCTTAAGTTTTTTTGTTTTTCTTACTTAAACAACATTATGAGTATTTGTACCGCAAGGAAACAAGTAAAGGAAGCTATTCATAGTTTCGCATTACGGATACTTACTTGCTTGTCAACCCACGATTGGGTTTATAGACATGTCAGATTTTACTACAAAACTTTTCATGTGTTGTTTTTTATCCACTGAATCATGAAATTATGTGACAAATTATTAAAGTAAATGTCGTAGTTATTAAAGCGTGTTTATATAAAAACTTCGTTTTTCAAACGTGTCTAGATTTTCATCATCTTTTTTTTTATTTTAAAGAGCAGTTTTTACAGTTGAGTATAAGCCTAAGTAAAATTTTTTTGGGTATATCGTAAGTAAAAAGTTTCTTTGTAAATATCTATGTTTTCATTTGTCAGTTTTTTGATTAATAATTTTACAAAGTTTTATCTCTTTCCGGAAACAGAAATATCATCATGCCTGCTCGAGAATACAGAAAACATTTTATACAATAACATAACGAAAATACAAACAAAGACTAAGTTTTTCTATTTAAAACTACAGTATCTTAGATTTGGCGCAAAATCGAACAGGATTAAACATTTTTGTCTAATTTTTAGAAAAATTTTATTTATATTACTAGCAACATGAACATGTTAACTGATTTAGTTTATCAAAAATATGGTTTGAAAATCCAGTTAGTAAAAGATTTAGCTAGCTACGAAGATAAAAATATATTGGTTAGCACATGGTTCAATGATGACACGAAAAGAAAATATTTGGTACTTAAAATCATAAACCCTCAGGATTCAAAACATTTGGGTGAATTACATATAAACAAATTATCTACTTAAGTTTGTAAAATTGCATAGATAACAATATGTTAATATTTTAGAAATGTTTCAATCTACTTGCCTGGCATTACTTCAATTGAACGAAAAAGGATTTTGTGTTTCTAAACCAATTAAAGGTTTAGCTGGGCCGTTAGTCCATCTATGTGATAACGGTAATTCTCACTTTTACATAATTTGTTATTGTAAAAAAGTTTGCAAATTTAGAAAAAAAATTCTTTTTAGGAAAAGGTCTTCAAGTCTTTATGCTGTTTGAGTTTATACCTGGAATTTCATTTGACAAGATAGACTTAAAAAACGAAAATAAATTTTTAAAAATAATATTACACGCTGGAGAAATGCTAGCAAAACTTAATAAAGAACTGTCGGTAGGTTTATAAATACTTATCATATTTGTTTAAAAAAAAATTTAACTTGTTATATTCTCCACATTTAAACTTATCTATGAAGCCATGCCACTTTTTTTAAGGTTATTATGTTTTGAAAGATCATCATTTGTGATTTTTTTATTAAAGAATTTTTCAAGCGAGTCGTTGAAACGATCAGATAACGTTTGGAAGTTAGAAAACGTTACGCGTAAAATGACTGGCCCGAGGCTACGTTACGTCCAAAACGAGTCCCTGCGAGAATTATGCAGCAATGTTATCAATGCTTTTGAAGATCACGTGCTATCACGTCTAAATAGTTTAAGAAATGGTAAATATTAAATAAATATTACTGGCAATAATGCGATTATAAATTGGCAAATATGTTTAGGTATTATACATAATGACTTGAACAGTGCAAATATAATACTCGAAGATGATGAAGAATACAAAATTTCAGGTATTTTTTTCTTTTTACTTCCTAACCATAATTTTGTGACGAAAATTTTCTAATTCAAACCTTATTTAACATTTTAGGTATTATAGACTTTGGCGAACTCGTGGAAAGCAAACTAGTATTCGACATTGCTACTCTAATTGCATTTATGATGTGTAAGGCCGATCATTTAGACTTTGATATCAAGAAAGCGGCATTGGTAGCGCTAAAGGGTTACGAGAAAGTTATACCTTTATTAGAACGTGAAAGAAATTGCTTAAATTTGGCAATATGCGCTCGGTTGGTTTCTTATATTTGTTCAGCCAGTGTGGCTCTGCAGGTGAACGATATTGATTCGGTCAAACGGAAAAATATTCTTCGCGAATTTGAGCCGGCTACTACAACATTGCCGCTCATATGGGAAAACGGAATTGATTTAAACTAAATTAGTTTTTATTTGTTTGATATTGTAATTTATTTGTGCTTAGGTAAGAAGTAAAGGTATTTAATCATGGCGAAAGTTTAATATTTCATTTTTTTTCTTTCTTTTTGCACCAATTAAACAACAGCTTTTAACCACAACAGTGGAGTGCAAATACTATGGCGACATCGTTCGTAATATTGACGTCATTTTACATATTTTATTGTTACGCACAAGGGCAGGGCTTGATCAAACACATGAATAAAAATCCGGGACTTGTTAAACAACGTATCACCATGCAAACAGTGACCAAATTATTGAAACCAATACAAAGCGGTCGTTACGGCCTTTTCACCTTAATATGCAATTGGTTTTTACCAGTGCGGTTTTCCATTGATTTCTAAGTTGCGCTCGACGAAACTTAAACAAAGAATTTACAGTAAAAGATTTTATATCGCCCTGAGTTATTCTATTCTCGTTTGAATTCGCGTCTTTAAATTTTACAAGTCGCGCTAATGTTTTCATAGTTCAAGTTTTTAATTCTATGAATTGTAGTGGCATATTTTAGCGAAAATTGTAGTAACTATATCACGGATTTGAAAGTTAGTGGAAAACTTTGGCGTTCTGGCGTAAGGTGTATACTGTTGCTCTTACTGAGAATATGTGTTCTGACTAATGGTGCTAAGTTAGGCTTATAAAAACTAGGACTACTATAAGAAGTAAAGCCTAGCGAGTATGGATGGTTGTCTAAGAGGCAGTGCAATTTTTAAAAATATAGATACTTTTACCGATAGAGTTAGAAATTAAATATTTTTGTAAAAGTTGAACAAAATGAAATTAAAAAAGATGAATGGTTCGTCAGCGTTGTTAACCGAAGTTAAACTTCCCACATCTACCTCAATCGTCGAAATGAGAAGAATAGGAATAGGTAAAATCTGATTTAAGACTTAAATTCTGAACCAAATTTAGTTTTCAGATTTATTTTTATTTTTTTTGAAATAAGACTTTAGTTAATAATAGATATTTTTATAAACACACAAACAACGTAAAAATTATAAAATTTAAGACACAAAGTCTGCTTTTTACTTGATTCAACGAAAATGTTTAATGATTTATTATAATTAAAACTAAAATTACATATCCGGAATGACGTCATTTTTGACGTATTTGTATAAACGTTTTCTTTCCAAGTAATGCTTCTCCTATTTTGTTTAATTTCATTCTTTGATAAATGTTGAATGCAAGGATATGACATAATTTCAATCACCGGATAGTTCTACAAGCAATAACTTAGAGTCAAACTGTGTTTAAATTGAGTTCAATTCTCATTTTAGACGAAGCAAAAAGATTTGAGCAACCTACTGTTAGAAAGCAAGAAATGGCAATCAAGCATTTAAGAACATTTTTTGGCGAATTTTTAGCCAGAATTTTGTTATTGGGATTATGTGGGGCTAGTATTTGGCGATTAACTAAATCGTTTCCTGATTTTCCAATATGGGGTTACATACTACTTAGTATCGGGATTTTATTGTCTCTAGGTGAGTTAAAAACCTAACTTTGGGTAGATGTATTATTTTTGTTAAAAAAAGGTTAGGTTTTGATTCTAAAGACTGCTCTTTAAAAAATTATAATTACTTTTTAAAACTGTTTAGTAGCATAAAGAATTGTTATTTTTTGTAGGAGACTGTCTTCAGTCATCGTGGTATAAAAGCAAATTATATGGATACTGGCACTTTTACAAATATGTGCATTGGGGTGGAAGGGTTTGGTGAGTAACCTATTATACAGTTTGCCCTTAAAGCCTATACGTTTTAAATTAAGTGCGATAAGGTATCAGGGTTGTTGTAATTATTACTTAAAATAATTTATTTGCAGGTTGGAACCTAATACCCTTTTCTGTTTGGTGACAATCATTCCAACACTGGCTTGCATAGAAACCGCGATTTTGTGGAGATCCGAAACTTCCACCACGTATGAAATTAATTTTATAATAAACAGTATTTTTTTAAAATATTTTTCATATGCAATAACAAAGCAATGATGCTGTTTAAACTAAGTTATATTTTTCTATTATAAACCAATTAACTCTTTGGGCCATTTTTTAAAATAATTCTTTAAGAAAACATTATTTTTAAATATTTTGTTATGAATTTAGAGAAGCTTTTCTGCCTGAAAATTCAACTTTGTTTTCCACCTCAGCTCCGTTAACAACAGCGTTGGCAAACTACTCCACAACAACAGCTGAAGATGTTGGTAGCGGCAGCGTAAGTGTTATAACTTTTTTGCAAAACCTTTCACTAAATAAAAATTTAAAACTTTTTTTTATTTTGAATAAAAAATATTTCCATTGGAAATTTTAATTAAGCGTGTATACCAAGACAGTCATTTAAATGTTTTATATGGGCTTGTTATTAGTTTGTTTTTTTGTTTTAGGGCATGGAAGAAACGACGACGAGTGCTAGCGAAGTACTTCGAAATTTTGACATTTCAATGGTTCCTGTGGCTGATCGTCGAATTCAAGGTATTAATTTTAAATTTTTAAGAAAAATTTAAAGCTCTTAACACAGTGCTAAGTACATAAGAAATAAACTTTAGATTTTGTGTTACTGGAATTACTGTTAGCGTGTTTAAATAGAATTAACATTTAGGTAATACTTCTGGTCTCACTACAATAAGTTCAACTCTTGGAAACGTTCTTGTGGTAAAAGAAAATGTAAACTATTGGGGTCGTGATATCTCTTTGTATGCGTTGCATCATTTGGTTTACTTGCTTCTCGTTCTAAACCGTCTTCAAGTTCGAATGCCTGACAATCTCCAACGAATGAAGCTTAATCTGATCCTATTTGAGTTCCTGTTAAACGCAGCTGACTTGGACAGTTTTATTGTTAACGCCTTAAACGAGAGAATCGTTCAAACTGACTATAATTTGTTTATTTCGGTGATGGTCTTTTGGGGTGTCGGCTTTATTCCCCTGCTCCTAATTTTAAGTAGGCGGTACGAAATGAACGAATTTGAGAGCGACCGTAACAAGTTAGAAACATTGTACAGTTCTATTATTATTGGCCTGCAGGATATTCCTCGCCTTGTATTAAGATTATATATTCTTATTCAAACGTATAGATTGTTTTCGGTTGAAGCCAACACCAACATTTTATTTTTTGCAGGCAAAAATATCGTTTCTATAATATTGTATATGCATCGCATTCTCGTTTTAAAATTTGATAAGAATCCTTTTTAAAAATTGCTTTTAAGCTATTCATTTTACTATGGGCTATCTTATCCTTTTTTATTGTAATATTTGTATGAATAAAGTTTTACATTGTTCTTTGAAAATGCCGAAATGTACAAGTAATTGTCATGTAATTTCGCTTGCACGACAAAGCACTAAAAATATTTAAAATTATATGGCAACCCTGAAAATCTAAATTAAGGATAAAAATAAAGCAGCGAAATCATTGGTGTGTGGCGTGGGTTAGGTCACCGTTAAGTCATCGTCGTAGGAAGTAAAAACGAAACTTAATTTTAGGTGAATCATCAAAAAAAGAAAAGTCATGACTTAATTGAATTCCTAATAAACTGAGAAACTAACTTTTTAGATTAAGCTGATGTAAAGTGTTTTTTACTGTTTTTAAGATTTTAAGCAAACATTTTAAAACAAAATTTCTAAAATAAACTCAGAGTTATAGATGACGTCATAAACATACGAAAAATTCATCTTTTACTTTGACCTAGAATCAGATTATACAAAACAGTTTACATTTTTACTTTATGCAGTTTACAAGTTGATTTAAAAAAAAATAACTAATCAGATGCTAGAATACTGAACAGTCAACAGTCAGTGATATTTCGATTTTAAATCTATCTATCCCACAGTCACTAGTCAGATAATCTTATTCTTATATATGTGCTTACTAATAATTAAACTGACAAGCTAAAATTGTAATTTATTGAAGATCCAATTATCTTAATAAGCTTCTAATATAGCCAATAGATACAAGCTGATATTTTAGAGTTTTAAATCGGCTGTTTTTAAATTTCTGATAAGGTAATATTGCTAGACTGTGATGGTTAAAACGTTTTTTTAAATTAAACATGTTTAAGATAAATTAACCAAACATTATTTTTTAAAACCAATTACAGTTCATGAATTCTTTTTAATGTATTTTGTTTGTGCCTGCTGTTGTTGAAAGTTAAAATTTATCAAAATGATGCGAACAATTCGTCAAAGTTTTCGAAGAAAGAAGAAACCAAAAGTTCCGGAGAGTAGTCGTCCACATCAATGGCAGCAAGACGAAGAATCTGTGAAGGGAGCTAAATGTAGTTTTCATGTTAAAGTAAAGTTAATTTTTAGTTATAACTTTTTTTAATATATTGATTTAAACGTTATCTAGCTAGTATTGGACAAAAGGATAAAAAAATAGGTTTATCCGACAGTTTATTGTGATTTTATTTTAAATTTTTGTCATTGTTAGCTTTTGAAATTTTTTTGTCTTTTTCGTTCACATAAATTTATATTAAATTGTATAGATTCACTCTTACACCAATCAATGTTAATTTTCCTTTTTCTTAGTAAGCTTATTGACTTATGTGATGTTCATAAATTTTTAATAAAGAATCATAGATTTTTATTTTAAGGCTTATTTTATACACTTAACATAAATAATCTCAATTTTTAGTATCTTGGATGTGTTGAAGTTCAAGAATCAAGAGGAATGCATGTTTGTGAGCAAGCTGTAAAACAACTTAAAGCCGTAAGTGTATAAACCTAAGTTATTCTACTTCACTTAATATAACTTTTGTAGGGTGTATCCAAAATATACAGAATACTTCACTTGATAGAGGCCATGTGTATTTGTTAAAAGCCTCTTGTGGTTAGACTAGGATAATAATGTCATTTTTAAAACTTTATTTATCATGTTTCGAAGACTTACGTTTAAATGATAACTGTAGAAGTTAAATTAAGTTGTTATATTAACAGAGCCTGTAATTTGTATTCACTAATATAAGTCAGTTGTATATTTTAAGAAAATTAACTTTGTATGTAATTAAACAGTATAAGTGTGTTCATGTGTAAGTTATCTAAATATTGCAAGCTTGGCTGATATGTGAATTTGGACGCTTTAAATAATTTTTACGTAGTAGTCTATTGCGTATTTAAGGAATTTATTATTTTATTGCTTTTTATAACCTATTCATGTCTACAGTGTGTAGATATTTATTTTCTATTTAAAATCTAACTTGCTAAGAGCAATCAAAGTCCATAGCTGATGCAAAATTTATTTAAATTATTTGTTTTGTTTTATCTATTGTTTGGAATGTTAATAATATTATTTTTATATTTTATTTACTTAAAATTTTATTATTTTTGTATTTTATTTACTTTAAGTTTTTTATATTTTATAGTAATAACATTATCAGAATATTTATTGCAATATACTTTTGCAATAAAAAGTTCACAATATAAAAAAGCATTTCATGTTATTGTGCTTTAAGTTAATAGTATCAAATTATTTAAACATGAAACTTCTTATTTTATAAGGTTCTACCAAAAACACTCTTGGTTATATTAATAAGAGCACCGTACATATTTGATTCTGTGTTGTAAATAATTTTGTTGTTTTTGCATGATTTAGGAACGAAGAAAAAAAAGGGTCCCCACTTTCTTTGGAAGGGTAAATTATAAATTCTAAAAATTATGCATGCCCCTGCATCCAATATTTTTAACTTTTATGGAATTCATTATATTAAAGCATTTTAACTAAGTCCTAACAAATCAGTTGACAGCTTTTTTATTTTTTTTCATCTGTTCGTAATAAGTTAACCTTTATGTAGCATTGCATCTTGCTTGCATGTATTGGTAGTTTTGTTTTAATTGTAAACATTTAAAAATTTATTTTTTGCCCTGCAGGCGTTAAACAATAATAGTAGAGGTTTTGTTATTATTTAGAATATGTAAATGGACTTAAACTACTGTTCATAGAAACAAAATATAATATATATACTAGCATTGTAGCTACAAGTGGTTTTGAAACTTGTTTTTTTTTTATAATTTTTGATAACTTGTCATTTTGTTGCATGAATCATTTCACTATTTAAATCTTTTGGGAATATCAACAATCAAATGGAATGTCAGCTATTTAGGTTCAAATTTCTTATCTCTTTAATAAACCATATTAACAAATTTTAATATTTTTAATAACCTGGTTAAAAAAGAGTGTGGTGTGCTTTCAAGTATTAAAAACATTCAACATAATAATGTGGTTATTCTACTAAAAATGAAAAACATGAATTACAATTTATTATCAATAAAACAATCAAATAAAAGTGTTAAAAAATACCGATATTCAACCAAATGTCAAATTTTTTTGTATGTTTTAATTTTTATTATCGAATAGGGTAAAAAGAAGAAAATTCGTGCTATGCTTTATGTGTCTCCGGATGCCCTTAGAGTTGTGGAGGACTCCACAAAAGCTCTTCTTCTAGATCAAACCATAGAGAAAGTATCTTTTTGTGCTCCGGATCGAAATCACGAGCGTGCATTCTCGTATATTTGCAGAGACGGAACGACAAGAAGATGGCT
Source organism: Corella eumyota (assembly GCF_963082875.1). NCBI lineage: Eukaryota > Metazoa > Chordata > Ascidiacea > Phlebobranchia > Corellidae > Corella > Corella eumyota. The sequence continues at coordinate 5,603,286 of NC_137493.1, read as the reverse complement.
GTGTCATTCTTTTTTTGCAATGAAAGAATCGGTAAATTTTTGTTAAAAAAATCTTTATTTTTTTTAAATTTTAATTGTTGTGCCATATTTAATACAAAAATATCCATAGTTTGCATTTAAATTACTCAGATATCTGATAACAATATTTTTACTATTTAGGGTGAAAGGTTAAGTCATGCTGTTGGATGTGCTTTTGCCGCTTGCCTCGAAAAGAAACAGAAGAGAGAGAAAGAGACAGGAGTGACTGTGACTTTTGATCAGAACCGGACCACATTTACCAGAGAGGGTTCCTTTAAAGTGAAAACGATGACCGAGATGCGAGAAGAGGAAGAACAAAAGAAAAATGCAGGTTAGTCAAACATTTTTTTCCAATCGATTTTTTACAGTTTAAAAAAAAGAAAAAAATATTTTTTTAAATTTTATACTTCAGTGGTTGAAATGCATATAGTGTCTAAATGCAAAATAAAATTGTCTTTATTTCATTTCAGCATTATCCAGTGACCAGGTTAAAGTTGATGTTCACAACCCAAGTGCAGTGCCGAGACCACACGCGCCACTTCATCTATTAAGACAAGCATCTATGAGGTACATTTTCTATTTTTTTTCTCAAGGTTTTAATATGTTAAATTTTCAATATTTTATTTTTTTTCGAGTAAAATTTAAAATTTTAATTTTTAATCTAATATATTGTATTTTTGCGGCAATTTAAAAATACTTTTAAAGCCTATAAATAAACAAATTTATAGTCTTTTAATCATTTAAAGGAAATAAAATTAAATTCCTGCCGGTTGGCTTATTTTATTGCTTCTTTTTATTTACATTAAAATGAGCAGTCCCTTCTTACACAACTTATAAAATGCAGTTAATAATTAATCAAGACACCAGTTAGTGTTAGATAAAAGTTGCCTTACACTGATTTGTGTGTTTTGTTTGTACAATGTCAACAATAAGGGCATTACGTAATGCTGTAACTTGTATTTACACTGATTTTAACTTGAAATAAATATATTTTTTATAGAAAAATAGGTTTGAATTTAAGTGTAAACAGTTATTTATTCCATGTTCTGTAATATTTATCTGTTACTTTATTCCAATTGCAGTGTTGTTACTTTAAGGTTGTTTTAATTAGTAACAATCACCAAAAACAATGTCTCTGTCACGGTTTTAAGGAAATTAGTTTACGGATGACACATATCCTATAAAAATTTTTATGCGCATGTAAAAGTTCTTCCTATACTTGACTCACACCTTCGTAGTAACACAAAAATTTCCATGTTATTTGTATGGTATTTTGAAACTAAAATCAAGCTGCAACTATTAATTTTTTAGCATTGATATACATGTTGTGTACGAATTGACAACAATATAAGCTAAAACAATTGCACATTAAGGTCTATATTTGACACCATACCCTTTCTTAAATAAAAGTTAACAAATATTAATAAAACAATAAAAAGAAGGTGTGTTTTTCAGATAGTAGTATTATTAATGGTTTAAATTTTATATTTGTTTGCACAGGTCATTTGGATCCAAGAAACAAGGTGAAGTCGATCCTCTTAACTCACCCTTCAAAAGAAATTACTCGCTTCAACTCAACAAGTTACCTTCAAACTTGGATAGAAAGAGGGATCAACGTCAAGTTATGAATCCAGGTAAAAAGAGATTTTTTTCATACACATTGTGGTAATCTGTTTTAAAAACATAAGTTTTTAAAGGAAACAATACAAATGATCAAAATAGGTTTGGAATCTTTTAGATTTTGAATAATAAACTGTTGTACTTATGCCATCAATTGTACTTGTAAATATGGCCGCAAGTCTCGAAAACATACCACAATTTATAAATGCTCACAGACGATTAATGTGGTTTTATTGTGTCGGTAAATGCTCAGAAATTTCCAGTAAAATGTCGTTGGCTCTTACAATAAGCCTATGTTAATTTACCTGGAATACGCAATTTGTAATTATATTTGCTGCAGTTAGCCCTAATTTATTTGTTTATAGTCATATTTTTTAAATTTTTTTTGTATTTATTAATATAAAAGCTGAGTAATATATGACTTAAAATTATTTTAAGCTTTAATATAAATTAAGCTTTTTTTTAAATTTTAATTTTATTTCTGATTTAAGTTCCAGAGGTAGAAGAAGAAAGTCTTAACATAAGTGGGATGTGCTCGCAAATTACAAACACTTTTGCCACCAACAATAACGATGATCCATTTGCCAAAGCTCCCATGTTAGCTTCTCCCATAACACCTAAACAGGGTAAGTTAAGCATTAAACTTCTATTTATTACTGTTGTATCAACCCTATTTTATTTAAATCATATTGTGAAATCAAAGTTTTTTTTTTATATTTAAATTTTTTTTATTAAATTTTAAATTTAATTTGAAAAATATTTTTTGACGTCCACCAGCTAATGGGTTCGACATTCCACTGAAACCAATGGTGCTTCCCTTAAACCCCGTTGTTACCCATCCAACCACCAACCCCCAAACCTCTTCCTCACCTGTTCGTGATACCAACCCCTGGGCCGAAGACACTCGAAAACACCCAGTAGGTGGGGTAAGTGGTGCTCCGGTCCAGGGGCATCGGAGAACAACATCTGAAGCAGATCAGTGGTTGCAAAACGTGGAACAACAAGTTGCCCCGACAAAGGGATTCGGGGTTTTTCCTCCACCGATGCAACCCGCCCAAAATGACCCCTTTATGTGGGGAAAACCTGCTGGCTTTCAAGTCAGTATTTAACAAGGTTATTTTCTAGGTTTACAGCCATTTCTTGAATTTTTTATGAGACCTTCTAATTCGGGATTTCTCCGTCTTATAGATTCCAACTTAACTATGTTTCAAGGTCGATAGGTTATTGGCCATTTGCTGGGTTTTGGAAAGCTGTTAGACTATATTTGGTATACAACATACATTTTTTTTTAACTCTGCGGCTGATATTTAAGTTTATGATACTGCGCAAGTATAATGTTTGATTCGCTCAAAATTATACCGTTTACTAATACGCTGACACTCGGTTAAAATCTATCTACAGTCATTTTATTTACTTCCGGTTCTGAACTATTTTTTTCCTGCTAGTGGACGAGGTGCTTAATGCTGGTGTGTTTTTTAAGTCGAGTCGTTTTTATAATTATGTTTCAAGTTTTATAGATTTTTTTTAATGGTATCTCTTTTTTGCCCGTTTCTATTACTACTAACGTTCGCGCATCAGAAATGCAGTAACTGGTTCGAATTTTGTGTTTAAATGTTTCGCCACGAGGGGTCCTACAACTTAGTTGTTGTCATTTTTGTCAAATTTCACTTTTGTGATACAATCATCCTTTTAACATTGGTACCTCATCTTAACTCTCTGCAAAATCACGACCAACCAACGGTGCGTTTTCATCTGGTACTACGTTATATTGTCCTGTCATAATTTTTAACTGTATTTCTGGAAATGAATTACTACTAAAACAAGCATAGTAGATTGTGTATTTTTTATTTTATTTTCTCCTTTTTAATAATTATCGTTATAACGTTATTTGTTGCGGTTGCCCGAAAAGACATCGGATGCGTTTTTTGTCAGCTTATTCTATTGAACTTTTATTGCCGCCATGTATAGTGTTTATTTACGCATTTAAATAAAGCAATGTATTAACATAAAAATCAAATATAAGTGCACCTAAAATACAACGGGCTATGAATACAATAATTACTAAAGGTAAAGATAGGTCGTACTAAATAATTCAAGATAAATAAAACTAAAAAAACTTAAGATATTAAAGACAATACAATGTTAAGTGGTGTGTTATATATTACAGGTAAGTTTTGTAGTTATCTAAAATATATGGGAGTTGCGAATAGGCATTGTTTTTTTTTTGAATATTTTTGTTAATTACTTGTACGGTGCATCAACCAATCCTAACAACGTACCTTTTCGCCCAATCGGAATTTTTGACTGATCTGTGAATAAAAATCGGACAATATTACTTTTTAAACAAATGTAGAGTAGCCGTTAGTGGGCGTGCGCCATTCATTCAATAAAGAGTTTTTTGTACAGTTACATCCTATCTTATACATACCAATAATAATAATATCAGTGATGGCGTTTAAAGTTGACTTTTAGGCATTCAAAGTATACAAAACTTACATGGTTTTGGTTTACTTTCCTCAAACCAATACTTCATCCCATGCCGACTATGCTCGTAATATACCGACTTTGGAATTTCCTTTTTAATGGTCAGATATTTGACCATTTTTACTTCGGACTTAGGAGGTGGTTTTACTTTGATTTTGGCGATTTTGTCCGCTGGTTCTACAAACAACAATTTGGAAGAATTTACGTAAAAAAACTCAGGGGGTGTTTACGTCATAGCATTATATTTTGATACAAGGTCAATTTATTGGAACCTTACTAATCTGATATCTTAAACCAACAAATGGCAGTTATTATAATTAATTAATTATTACTTTCAGGTTTGTCGTCGCCGTTTGTTTGTTTTCGGTTTTCGTTTAAAGATTGACTGATATTGTGAATTCGTTGTAAGCCAAGCTTAGCATGGTCTAACAGACTGACATCAATTTCAGACGAGTTTGATTGACTTGATTCTAAAATCCGCATGGTTTTACTTATCTTTTACAATGCCTAAAATACCCTATACTTTTAAATAGAGGTAACTTATTTAAGGTTTGGTTATTATCTTTTTTCTTGTCCATTTATCAAAAATACAGTGCTTATGATCTGCTATAGTAGCCTATATCCGGGTTAGGCAGTTCTAGCCTCGGATTTTATTAAAACTTATCCAGCTAAGCCTTAACTTCAATATACTATAGGCCTATATTCAGTAGCGTTATATTTACACGCAGTAGTACAACATATTTTAATAACCTGCTAATTTTAAAATTTTTATAGTAAGTCTTTCTTAAAAAACTTTTTTCTTGCGATTTAATAAAAACTTGCTGTTGTTATTTTATCGCTGAAAGAACAACGCCATTTAAGTGTGTGCTCAAAAGCCTTGAATTGTGACGTAACAAAGAAAACACGAGTCGAGTATTTGATGAAAATTGAATAGAGAAGTAGACGATATGAAAAGATATTTATGTCGACGTCAAGAAATTCAATTATAGGTCGCACGTTAAAATGAAAAAGATAATTTTGTGTCAAATTATAGAAATAATATACTTTTATGTATTTTTAATTTATTTGGCGATTAAATGGTCAATAGTAAAAGAATAATTTTAATCTCCTTTTTGTGTATTAATTAACTTTTGACTGTTGATATTTCTTCAATTAATATTTTCTGTAATCTTATAAAAGTTAAATTAGTTTTTATTTTGATTGCGTATTTTATATCTATACAGCACACTTTGCTTTCGCAGAAGAATTATTTTAAATTTGCTAAATCAGCGTCGCATTAACAGTCACCTTAGTACCCGAGAAAAACAGGCGTTAAATGTTGACTGTGTCACATACTTTTGTGCACGGCAAACAGGTAATTATTGATTGTGAACACATAGTCCGACATAATTTTAACAACACATATACTAAATCTGCAATGTGTAAACGCATTAGCAAACTGTGGTGATTGGGTAATCTACAGATTTTTTTAAAAATTTTAAAACTGAATGCTAACCTTTAATGGTTTATGTATAAATTTTATGGTAAAAAAGAAATACCTTTGGTAATATCCCCAATAAAAAGAATAAAATCGTAATTTTTTTAAAGCAAAAGCGACTTTTTATCTTAGAAAAATTAAGCATACCTAAAAATAAAGATCAGTTTTAAGTAGACATTTCACTGGTTATCAATTTTTTTGTGCAGATACATGTCTGTTTATTTAAACTGTTATGGAGGGAGAAGCTGTACAGTTGGTTTGGCCCAAAGACGCCAAATCAGGCGATGCTGGTGGGTTTAAATTAAACAAAAAGGCACTTGACGAAATATTCTGCAATGATGAAGTAAAAGACAAACCTATTGCTATTTATTCTTTGACTGGTGCGTATCGAAAGGGAAAATCTCTTCTCCTTAATCTGTTTTTGCGGTACCTGTGGGCTGACAAGGCAAGTTTATAAAACTAAATAAATTTATAAATAAAATTATAGACAAAATTAGTTTTAGCGTAGATAAAACAAGATCAGGTCAAGTTTGTATTTCTTAAATCGACGTATTACTTTAAACGTTCTTCTTAAACATCATACTGCTATTTTTTAAGAATCAGCCTATACTTTTTAAGCTTTTCATTAAATTCCGTTACTTTATTTTGCGGTTAATTTATTTTTCTTTTTTTTTCCCTTTTTTATTTCCGGTTTCTTCGTTTTCGTTTCCTTTATTTTTAGGCGATCTCTCATATACATGATCCTTAAAAATTATACTCTTACTCTATACTTAAAATAAATGTAATTTAAACCTTACTTATAATCAATACAAAACTCATAACTTAACGCAATAAAACCAAAAATATAAAAATATTAATAACATGATATATTAATGCCTAAATCACTACACTTTTACGTTTAGTATTTGCAAATAATATATTAAGTTAACAAGCCATTTTTTTTCTTCTTTAAAGAGCTTGGTTTATTTAATATCATTTTAACGTAAAAATTTGGTTTTATATAGAAGGAAGAGTGGATAGGCAAGACTACTAAACAGTTGGTGTATGGATTTAACTGGAAAGACAAATGTCATGACGACACTGTTGGAATATGGATTTGGAACAAACCGTTTTTGTTTAACACTTCACATGGCGAGGTATTTGTTTAACATATTTTTTATGTTATTTGTTTAATTCTAAGACCGATTACACTATGCGTTTAAAAATTTTGATCTTTTATAACAAAAAAAAAATGTTATACGTTTAGTTAAAGATTTGTTGGTTGCGAGAAATTGTTAAACATATTTTTTTACAATTATGAATATTTTGAACGTGCTGCAGCAATATTCTTTAAAATTGCATTAACTTTACAAAATGTTTAACAAGCTCTTAGGAAACTATTGTAGTATATATACAGGTATACAATTTTTACAGCAAATTTATATTGCGCTGAACTCAAGACTCAAACAAATTAACTACCGATATTTTACCTTATGAACATAGTTTTTTGTGTAATTTTTAGGTAAACCTGTTTTTGATGGATGCCCCAATTGCATTCGACTTGGAAGCTGATGTCAAAACTTCTTCAGTTATATTTGCTTTAAGTACATTAATTGGATCTGTGCAAATTTACAACGTCATGCAAATGATAGGCGCCGATGAACTTCAAAATTTACATGTAAATTAGTCGTTATCAATTTTATTTAATAAAGACATTTTTGTTACTTTTTTTAAGTAAAACTATTGTTTATGGATTTAAAAGTTTTATTACTAAAGATTTACTTTATTTAAGCTTCTTGCTGACTACGGAAAATCAGTTATTGAAATGATTAAGCTTAATCAAGCTCCCACTTTTAAACCTCTTCAGGTACTATATGTTTAAAAGATATATCGGTTGCTTTAAAACATAGAAACCATGTATATTATATACTATTTTAATAGCATTTTTTCCTTCTGGTACGCGATTGGACGAATTCAACATATTCTGTTGGAAGAGAAGGGGGTAAAAAGTATTTGGCGCAAGTGATTAAAAATAACGAATCTCAGGATTACAAACATGTTCAGAAGGATTTTCAAAACTACTTTTTAAAGTTCACTTGTTATCTATTACCTAGTACTAATCAACAAAGTATGTAAGGAATTAATGAAAGTAAAAGTATAAAAATGAATGGTAAGGTTTAAACTTCGCAGTTTTAAGCAATTAATAAAACTTATGTGGTTTTTACTGTGAAAAAATTTAATGTTTATTTTAATTTTTGTCTTTTTGGTTAAAATTTTAGATTTTGACTCTGTAGACTAAAATGTATAAATTTTTTTTACCGATTTTAAATAAAACCTATTAATACCGCAGAGATTGATGACTCATTTATACATGAAGTTGAACACATTCAAAGAACGTTGTTTGAACCTAAAAATATTGTTGTTAAAACGAACAGCGGAAGAAATTTGTCTGGTCAAGATTTATACCAATTTATCTTAAATTATTTTAAAATTTTTGAAAACGGAAAAATGCCAAAAGTTGAAACAATTTTAGAGGTTTGTGTTAGCTATTGGTTAATAAGTTTTTAGAATTTTGCAATCAGTTATTTACTTATACAATATACAAATATTTTAATTAACTTCTTTGTAACAAAAAATAATTACAGGCCAACATGAAAGCCGCCACTGATTCTTTAATATTTAACTGCCTTGAAATGTTTAAGAAAAATATGACTGAGGTAAAACTAAGTTTAAATACACAAAAATTTTAAAAACCAAAACGTTAAAATTAACCCAAATGTTTTAGGTATGTCGAACACATTTGAAAATGGTGGACTTTGAAAATGAGCAAAATAATTGCAAAACTAAAGCTTTGGAACTTTTTGATATAACGACCAAATTAGGTTCACAAGCACACGTAGCAGAATCTAAAGATAGGTTATGTAAGGAAATTAATAATGTGCTTCAACAGTTTGTGCAAAACAACGAAGCCAAACTGGTAAATATATTTTTTTTGATTAAACGTGCTTTCTGATAAAAGTTTTTAAAATATTTAAAAATTTAATTAAATCATAGTCTATACATAAAATGCATAGTTAAAAAATAATCAGATCGACGCACTGTCCTAAAACCTATAACGTTCATAGTATACTTTTGTTTCATTGTCACATTTTCATTTGCTTGTTTATCAATCGTCTTACTTAAACTTTAAACGATAAACTGTTTTATATATAATTATGAAGGAAGTCACTAATAAAGGTAAAGCTGTACAGTTGGTTTGGCCTAAAGACGCTGAATCAGGCGATGCTGGGGGTTTTATATTAAACGAGGAAGCACTTGACGAAATATTCTGCAGTGACGAAGTAAAAGACAAATATATTGCTATTTATTCTTTGACTGGTGCTTTTCGAAAGGGAAAATCTTTTCTCCTTAATCTGTTTTTGCGTTACTTGCGGGCTGACAAGGTAAGCCGAGTGGGAAAAAATGTTTCATTTAAAAAAAAACTTACTAAGACAATTAAATCTTAAAATTTTTACAAAATTATTCAATGATGATTTTTTGTAATATAAAACATCCTAAAATTCGTATAAATTGAAAAAAAATAGTAGTTTCTATTAAAGATACTAAAATTTTTTCTTATTTAAAGATAATGTTATGTTTAACCCTGAATAGAAAGAAGAGTGGATTGGAAAAACTACTGACCAGTTAGTCAATGGATTTGGGTGGAAGGGTGGATCGGATGCCGACACTCAAGGAATATGGATTTGGAACAAACCGTTTGTTTTCAACACTCCAACGCATGGCGAGGTTTAAATAAAAAATATAATATTTTACCGATTGTGAATATTTAAATATATATTTTTACTTTTAAACTTACACTATTTAAGCTCCAGCAAGTTAATTGGGGCTTATCTTGGCTCGTAAAATAATGCGCCTAAATAAAATTCGTTTTATTTTAATTTTTTCTTATAACTTATCGCTTTATTTAAATTTATTTGTTTTAATCTTTTTCAATTACAAAAAATCCAGCTCTTTTTTTATAAAAGTTTTTGAAATATTTTTAGGTTAATTTGTTTTTAATGGATACCCAAGGTGCATTCGACTTGGAATCTGATGTTAAAAGTTGTTCAGTTATATTTGCTCTAAGTACATTAATTGGATCTGTGCAAATTTACAATGTTATGCATCAAATTAGTGCCGATGATCTGCAAAACTTACATGTAAGTTATCGATTTTTTAACTTTTATTTTAATAAGTTAATTTGATTGTTATTAAAAATGTTTTTTCTTTTTTAAATTTATTTGTTTATTGTTTTATATTATTATACATTTTTGTTTAGCTATTTGTTGACTATGGAAAATCAGTCACCAAATTGGTTGAAAATGACCAAGTTAAAAATTTTAAGCCATTCCAGGTATTAGCTTAATAACGCAGGTGTTTTACACTATATTAAAACAATTTATTATTTGTAAGTAAAAACTATTTTTTTAGAATCTTATTTTTTTGATACGTGATTGGCCAGATGCTGGTACTAGTTTCGGAGAAGAAGGAGGCAAAGAGTATTTGGCAAATGTTTTTAACAAAAAAAAAAAATCCAATGATGTAAAAAAAGTTCAGAAAGGCATAGAAAATCATTTCACAAACTTCATTTGTTATCTTTTGCCAAGTCCTGAAAAAGTAGTAATGTTCAGAAAAGCTGAAGATACGGAGATTAAAATCAACCGTAATAAATTAAGTTTAGACTATAAACATTTGAATTTAAACTAGAATCTAATGTATTAATATTTTTTATTAATAATAAGTAAACATATTTAAAATTTAAAAATGTTTTTTTTATTTATTTTTCGTTTGATATATTTTACTTTTTAACCCAAAATTTATATTTTAAATAACTATTACGAAATTTTAAAATGTATTAATATCGCAGAAATCGGTGAAGATTTTTTAAACGAGGTTGAAAACTTTCAGAAACTGTTGTTTGAACCTGAAAATATTGTTGTAAAAAAAAACAATGGAAAAATTATGACTGGTCAAAGTTTATATCAAATTATTTTGAGTTATTTCAAAATTTTTGAAGAAGGAAAAATGCCGAAAGTGGAAACAATTTTGGAGGTTAATGTTAGCAATAAATTAGTTTGTAAAATTAAACATTTGCATTCAATTATTTAAGTATACTTTTAAAGCATATTTTATGTAACCTATTTAATAAATTTAAAACTAATCATTTTTGCAGGCAAACAAGCATGCAACAATAAGCCACTTAAGATTTGAATGCTTGCAAAAGTTTAAGAAAACAATGAATGAGGTAAATTAAAAGCAGTATACTAAACCTATAATAATAAATTAAAATATATTGAAATGGAGCTCACGGCTAAAACAGTTGCGAGTTGCAATTATATCAGGACTATGAAAAATGCATAGGGCGAAATTTGAAAAAAATTTAAGAATTTTTTTCTGGCGTTTACAAATAGCTTAAACGGTCCTTATTAATGCACCAGCCTTACTAAATAAAAATAAACAATCTCTTTAAAGTAAAATAGAATACATAATATTTTTGGCCTTGAAGTTGTAAATAAACTTGTTTATTTTAATTTTAGGAATGTAAAAAATACTTGCATTTTTCGGAACTTTATGAAAAACTAGATCGCTGTCGAAATGACACATTAGAACACTTTGATAAAATACCTAAATTAGGTGATTCAGAATTTATAACTAACTACAGACATATGTTTTATGATGAAATTCAACAGGAATTTAAGTTATTTATACAAACTAATATAGCTAACGAGGTAAATGTTTTTTAATATTTTTCTGTATTAAAAGTCATAGTGTAATAAAGCATGAATTTAATAACATTCGAAAATAAATTAAAGAATGAATATAACATTTTACATGGAAAACTAACAAAACAAATCAATATTTATACATGTTGCCCCTTTAATTAGTAATTTTTTTATTTAAAAATAAGTTTATTTTACGAATATTGTTTATCATAAAAAGGAAAAATTAAAAAATAAAGTGCGGGATGCAATGGAAAATACAGTGTTCACTTTTAAAAAAGATTTAAATGAGGTAAACATTTATTTTATTATTGCAATGGTAAGATAAAATTAATTCTATTAACAAAATATAATCATGCGAAAAATTTACTGTGAAAGCATAAAATTTTTAAAATTGTTTTACCTTTGTCATATGTCGAAAGCTGACCAATAAGAGCTATGTAGACGATTCTACATTAGAAAAAATTGAACAAAATTGCTATACCGAGGCTTTACAGTCATTTCAACATCAAACCGAAAACATTGACGAATCAGTTATTGGTGAAAATAAAACAAGATTAAGGGATCTTTTAAAAATTGTCTTTTTGGAGTTTAAAGAAAACAATCGTTATCGATTGGTAAGGCATAATGATTAAATTTTAATTGTTTTAACATAGATGGAAGAGTATTTAACGTGTTTTTACTCAAAAGGGCTTGTTGGTGTATAGATATAATATTTATTATCGATAATCGCTCAACAAAAACTATTTAACAGGACTCCTTGAAACAAAAATTATCCAATCTTTTATTTGAAGCAAGGCAGCAATTTAATATAATTATGAAAGAGGTATTTATTGTTTAAATGGTTGTTTTTCTTTTTTTTATTTTCAATTTCATTAACTTACATTTTTTTATTTAACTTATTTATTTTAACCAAAAATATATTTTATTTAACAGAAATGCTTAGAAAAGTTTGTTGAAGAAGTTGAACTAAATAAAACAGTCTTAAAAGCTGAGAAATCAGCTTTTGTTATTTTTGATGAGTCAGAGATTGGAAATAAAAGTAAATTAAAGCAAGAAGCTAGAACCAAGTTGGCTGACCAGCTCAATGAAGAAAAACGAAAATTTAAAGATACCAATAATATAAATCGTGTAAATTTTTATTTTAACCTGTCAGTTTTTTGACTTCTACAATTTTAATATTTTAAATTAAAAATCTACTCATGTTTAATTTAGGAATTGGCTGATTCTAAAATTTCAAAAACTCTTATTCTGGCAAAAGAGGCATTTAATACTCATATAAACGCCGTAAGTATTAAAACATTTTACAAAACATGATATATACCTCAAGTTTTTTTTTTATTAATTGCATGTTATAAAATTACTTTTATTTAATATTAAGGTTTGTGGGGAAGATTATATCAATCCAGATAAAATTGAAAATGCCCACCAGCAAGGAAAAAAACAAGCCGAAACGATTATTGATCTTTCTTTGGAATCGAAAGGTGAATCGTTCGTGGAAAAATGTAAAAATCAGTTAAATGAATTTCTTACAAGTGAAATGGAAGAACTGAAAAGTAAAAACGAAAATAAAAAAGTAATAGTTTTTATTTCATTTTATAATTATTTTATAACAATTACTTTTCTGTTTCGATTACAGATTTATGCCCAACTTTTATAAAAATAATTAAAAAATAAACTAATTGTAACGGATTGGTACGTTATAAGAAAAATTTAATGTAAGAAAAAGTAAATAAATAAAATAGATTTTTTTTACAACGAATTTAAATATAAAATGTTTTGTGCTGAAAAATAACAATGCTTATATTATTAAGGTCTATTTCTATCAAATGTGTTTTTTTGCTAATTGCTTAACATTAGATAATTTGCAGATGGACTTAAAACAAAGCTTATCCAATCTTTTACATGAAACAATACAAAAGTTTAACTCAATAATGGAAAAGGTGTATTTGTGCTAACTAAGTGTCTAGTTTTAAAAAGTCAAATTTTTATATTTTATTATGTTGTCTAATATTCAGGTATTTTAAATTTAAATTTTTTTGCACCAATGAATTATATTATATTACTTTAAACAGAAATGCAGCGGAAGGGTTATTGAGATAAATGAATTAGAAAAAGAAATCTTTAATGCCGAGAAATCAGCTTTTGCTTTTTTTGAAAATTCAATAATTGGAAATGGATGTGAATTTGAAAACGAAGCTAGAACGGATTTGACTAAGCAGCTGAACCAGGAAAAAATAAAGTTTAAAGATACAAATGATCTTAACCAGGTGATTAAAATTTGGTTATTTTGACATCATATTAAATGTGAGTAGGTTTTAATCTACTTTTTTGAATGCAATTTTAATCTACTTGTAGTTTAAATTAAAAAGTTGTTTTTATACATTTTAGAAATTGGATGAAGCTCAAACTTTGCAAACACTCACTCAGGCAAAGGAGAAATACATTAATTACATTAACGGTGTAAGTTTTACAAAATTAAAATGTTCATATTGCTATAATATTCTTATGTATTATTAGTTTTTTTATAATTTTCAAAAAGTTGCTTTTATTAAAATGAAGGTGTGCGGGCAAAATTATGTAAATTCAGATATAATGCATAATGCTCACGGTAGAGGAAAAACACTGGCAGAGGAAAACATTGATCTCCTTGTGGAGTCGAAAGGTGAAATGTTTGTGCAAAAATGTAGAATGCAATTGGACAAAGTACTTGCCAACGCAATATTAGAACTGGAAAATAAAAATAAAAAAAGAAAGGTAATGGTATTATTGTAGCTGCACTATGAGCAATGTAAGTTTAAAAGTTGTAAATAAATAATTTTTTTTGATGTGAAATTTATTTTAGATTTAAGATTATATTGAGAATTGTTTATTTTGTTCACAACAAATAAAAAAACGTAATAGTCTAATAAAAGTTAGCGGTGAATAAAATTGTTTCTAATGGCTAAACATTAATTTATCAACAGGACAAGTTGAAAAGCAGGCTGAATTATCTTAAATTAGAAGCAAGGCAAAAGTTTAACTTAATAATGGAAGGGGTAAGTATGCACCAAATATTTATTATTTAATTTTTTTTTATTAAGCTTTTTATCTTTTTTACCAAAAACTATACTCTTTTCTGCAACAACAATTATACTTTAATTAAAAGGAATGCACCAGAAAGGTTGTCGATGCAGATGAATTAGACAAAGCAATTTCAAAAGCAGAGGAATCAGCTTTCGCTATATTTGATAATTCGGATATTGGAAAAGGGAGCGAGTTAAAAAATAAAGCTAGGTCAGATTTGGCTGACCTTTTAATTCCGGAAAGTATAAAGTTTACAAATTCTAATGAAAGAAATCGGGTAACTATATTTTTTATTTTGGTGTAAACCATATGCTGTTTTTATAGCGTGTATTATATTATTTTAAATACTGAATTGCTTTTTAGAAAGTGGCATGGGCGAAAATGTTGGAAACCATTATTCAGGCTAAAAATATATACAATAAATGTTTAAATGCGGTAAGTTTATCATTTTAGTTCAGTAATGTGATCTTTTAATTTACGCTTAAACTTTAAAAGTTATGTGGAGATAATTACATTAACCCGGATAAAATTCATACCGTTCACAATGAAGAAATACAACAGATTCAAAACGTTTTTGAGCTTTTTTTGAACTCGGAAGGTAAAACGTTTGTAGATAAAGTTGTAAGTCAGTTGACAGAAGTAATTAACAGTGCAAAAGAAGATATATTGGACCAAAACGAAATGAAAAAGGTAGGCAACCAATTTTGTTACCAATTATGTAAAATGTAAAAACTTAAATCATACTAAAAGTAGGGAATTTTTTAAAGTTGTGTACACCTAACGTAAAAAAGGAGTAGAGAGTAATTTATGGTAAGATTTTTTGCAAATTTAATTTAAACTCTTTTAAACTATTTTTTGTTTCCTGAACTTTATGTATCAACAGAATATTCCGATTTCTTACATAGACAAATATTTTCGAAAAGTAGTTTATTTACTTAAATTATAGTTGGGAAAAGTATTCTGACTTGTTTCAGTTATTCTCTATATTTTAACTAATGTCACCACCTTTTGATATATTTGTTTTCATTTGATTCCATTTTATTTATTTTTGTTTAATTTGTTACCTTTTGTTTTAAATTTATTCTATCATTTTTTTAATAGATTAACGTCTTCCAAATAAATAATGCAATATATTTTTAATGTACATAGTTACGTCTAATTGCGATTTAGCTATTCTCTGTTTTTGATAACAAAATGCGACTTTTTTCAATATTCAGACCTAAAACACCGTTTACATTCAAACGAATCTTTATTTTGAGACATAGTTTTAAATACCTTACGCTTGTTTTAAAATTTTAAAGATACAGGCCCTAGAAAAGATTCAAAATATTCAAGATGAAAGTTTTGAAGAATACGAAAATGATATAAGTAAAGTAAGTAGATAAATGTATCTACGAAAAACCATAACCTTTTCTGTTTATATCAAAAATATAAGTTTTATTGATTTACCACTAAAAAAAAATTATTTAGATGGGATAATATTATGAACTTCTTAATTAAATATTTTATGTATTTTTAGTACAGTATTGGTCAATATCAAGATGAGGACGAGTTAGAATCTAATCATATAAAGTTAAAAACAGCGGCTTTAAGAAATTACAACGTTAAGTGTCCAAGTGAACCTGCTGATGAACGTTCTCACATTCAAAATATACTTAAAGCTAAAATCGATAATCATTATAAGGCACTTAAAGAAAAGAACAAAATACAAAAGGTAATGAGTTTATAGCAAACTTTTTATTTAAACAAAAGTCTTTTAAACTGCTAATAAATCATTTTATATAAACAAGTTAGTATAACGTTGTGGTTTTGTTTTATTACAAGGAAGTTGACAAAGAAAAAGCAGAAAGTGTATTTCAAATTATAAAAGCTAAATACATGGACGAAATGTCAAGGGTAAGTTTTAAATGTAGGTTAATTTTTACTTTATTATTAGTAGTGCCGTAGGAAAATATATAAAAATAAACAAAAAGTAACACTTTTTTTATTGCTTATAAAACTGAATAAGTATTGTTAAGTTGGCACGATATTTTTTTGGCTCTTATCTGCTTTAACAAACTTAAACTCTTTTATAAACTCCTAGTTAGTTTATAAGTTTAGCAAAAAAGGTAGAAAAAGGTTCAATTATTTGTATATTTTATTTAAATTTTTGTATATATAAATTTTTTATTGCCTTATTAAAAATTTGTCAATTGTTTATTATATTTAAATGCAGGTGACAAGTGGAAAGTATTTACTTCCAGAAAAATTAGAAAGTGAACATAAACGACTAAGAGATGAATGCCTTGATACGTTACTTGGCTTGACTAAACACGGTCGTAGGATGCAGAAACTTGGCTTGACTAAACACGATCGTAGGATGCAACATAAATTTATCTTAGAGGGGGTAGAAATTTATAAAGATGCAGTTTCGGCTAATGAAAAGAAAAAACCGTTTTGTAAAATAATGTAATTCTATTTTAAGGGTTTTTGCGTTTCTCCTTAGCAGATTTAAAATGAATTATGAATTGTAAGTTTTTGTTTGTAGTAATTTTATTGTAGTAAACAATGTTTTTATTAACTTGACGATAATGCGGTAAAAATTTTAACATGATGTTTGCTAATTAATATTGTTTTATCTTTTAGTTAAACGTCATGTTTTTTAACTTTAAGCCTTACCTGATATGATTTCATTATTGATTTTATTTGATTTCTGTTTTTTACTTATTTTCTTCACTAAATCCTAAAAATTAGGTTTTATTTCGAGAATGATTACAAGAAAATTACTTTCCATCGTTATTCGTAACGTTTGGTTAATAAATTAATTTGTATATTTTTTACTGCTGTGTAAAGTTATTTACTTCTTTGAACGCTAACATATAAAGCTTTTCTGTATGTTCGCTAAAAATAGCTCACAAATAATTTTGTTACTCATGTGCCTTGTATATTTTGTGTTGTAGTGCTTTTAAATTGCAATTAGAGCGAATCTATTAATGTGATTATTAAAATTAATATGTACAACAGTGGTCTGATTTGCAGGACTATACGGTTTGGGTATAGGTTATAGCTTAAAAAAAATTTGCACGGTCATTGCCTATTTTTTAACATTAGATGTCGGAGAACTATATTTTATTAGTTAAATATTTAACATTTCTGATTTTAATTTTTAAGTAACTTGATTAATCAGAAGGTTCTATGTATATTCCAGAAGACAAAGTGCAATATCTAAATTGGAATTTTAAATTAGTATTACTTAAAGACGTTTAAAATGTTTATTATATTTTTCGGCATGATAAGTTAACCAAAACTACCTTCGATTTAAAATTATCTAAATTTTAAATGTATACGCACTGTAAGCAGTTAGTAATCATGGTCTGTAAATAAAATTAAAGGCCAGTATTATTAAAGGTATAAAAATACAAACGTTTCTATTTATAACACGACATATCATACATATCAAATAGAATAAAATTTGTGTCAGTTTGGGACAATAAATTATCTTGTGAAAGTAATAGAAGAAAAACTTTCTAACCCCCTACAAATAATGAGTTAAAAAAATGTTGGACAACATAAAGTAGCTGCAAAAGTTTAACGAAAAATAAAAAATTTAATAGCAGAAAGCTGATTTTAATTCTAATAATAAAAAAATGTACGTTTTCGTATAATATTATCAGTGCTATTTTACAACGACAGTATGGTTTTATTTTAAATACATGCTTCTAGAATTTTTGTGTTGTTTGAGTTAAAGATACTTTATTACATTTATTTTTTTTTTTCATGTACTTGTACAAAGTTTTACGTGTTATATGTTAACGCATTTTAATATTGTTTTAATTATTTTACTCCAAATTTGCCAATTTTTGTTAAGGAAACTGTAAATAGTCACAATAAGAAGATAATTTTTAATCTGGACAAGTTTTGTTGATATAGCTTAAACTATATTTATTTTTGCTATTACATATAAATAATTTAAAAATACTGAGAAATATGTTGGTTAAAAATCGATTATTTTGGAAAGTTTTTAAAAAGGTAAAACACAAAAATGCGGTAATTATTAATAAAAAATACATATATTTTACAATGTTAGGTTTCCTTTATTAACCAACAAATTTAATCGTAACTGCATAGCTTAGTTCTTTGGCGCATTCAAAAATCCATACATGGTTAATTTGATGTGCCTTAAGCATTGATTGTAGTTACTCTAGTTTTTCGGCGCTGCGATTTACTGCGTCGTTTATTTTGTGCTTTTGCGCTATTTACTAAAAAAGCTTCTGTTCATCATGTGGCCTTTTACTGCAGAGTCTTTTATAATCAAATTTTCGCTGCTAGAGAGGCATTTAAATAAAGAGCTTTGTGCAGTTTTTATACTTATTAACATTAGGGTTAAAGTAGTCGACGTACAGCGAAGTGGTAATAAAGAGTCGTAAAATCTCACTAAACAGTTGTAACGTAGGTAAGTTGTTATTAATCTAAAACATTATGGTAACAGTATATAAACATGTTATCTGAATAATCTTCGTGCAAAAACTTTTTATTTTTTGCTTATCTGTATAAACGTTTGTAAAGAACAATTAGAATTACATTAAGAAATAATTGCAAGTTTTAGGTTTTAGAACATTTAGATACCAGTTAAAAGAATGGTAGACCGACAAAATTCGTTTACTGTAAAATGGATTTAATTGTAAAGTTTAAAACGTATAACAAATTTTAAAGTTACTAATTTACCGGAAAACGTGATTGAGTAGTTAAGTCTGGCAAGGTTAGTTGCCCTGTTTTTACCATCGCTTGTATAACCGCGTAAGTGTTCAAATGGCTTTTAGTTTTTTTTTTCAACAAAAAAATATTTATTCACATTTTAACACAATTAAAGCGACAAGGTAAAATATTAAAGTTTTTGTGTTAAAGTTTATTACATGACATATTAGCATGCAAAATTTTATATAGTGTTTAAGTTAAAAATTACCACCACCTTTTTGAAATCAGTGGATAATTTTACGTAATTTTATTTACGAAATTTGATCAGTATGAATAACAGAATTTCACTTTTGTCTACATCTTGTCGTACAGAGCCTAAGGTTAGTTACCAAAATTTAAAAACTTTTGTTTTACGTTGTGAAAATATATTGATTTTCATTATCTATGTATTGAACAGATGTTTACGACGCGACACATTAAGGAAAAACCAATGTTCATGTGGTTGATAGGATAGGTATGTCGTGTATAGAAAATATGCCACACGAGTGTATAGTTCTCTTTTTTCGTTTCAGTTCCTCTTTAGCGCAACATATACATAAGAACGAAAGTGAGTAGAAAGCGCGGGTCTTACAATTTCATTTTCATAAATAAAGTTTCTTGCTATAATGAATTAAAGTTTCTTGCTATAATGAATTAATTGTAAGATATAACAATCACTAGGTGAATAAATTGGTTGTGTTTAAATTTAATTATCATAGTTCGAAATCTTTGATTTCAAAACGTATTGTTATCATCAGTATTTTATTATCGTTTATCAATATGAAATAATATTTTTGTTTTAGTGCATTACATCATTATTATGCAAGTTGCTATTTAAAATAAAGTTTTAACCGTTGCTAATTCGTGTTTAATTTAATAATAAGTTTTAAAATCACTGTAAATTTAACAAAACTAATTTATCACACTTGAATGATTTAATACAGTTCGCTGTAAAATAGCCCGTTCGCTGTCGGGTTAAAGTTCAAACTATAGGCAAAGTAAAAGTTTGGAAGGATAATTTTTGTTTGTTAATTATTTTTAAACACTTGCTTGATTATTCAGAATTTCAGATCAATTTTTTGCCTTTAAATTTTGTTTAGTTTTATTTTGCAATATCAATCTATCTTGGTATTTAATATATGTATTAAATTTTAACATTTTGTAAAAAGTTTAAACGATTCCGAATCATATTTGATTTTTTTAAATAAATCTAGTTTGTTTGGTTACAGACGAGGGAGAAGCTGTGCAGTTGGTTCAGCCTAAAGACGCCGAATCAGGCGATGCTGGTGGTTTTAAATTAAACAAAAAGGCACTTGACGAAATATTCTGCAGTGACGAAGTGAAAGACAAACCCATTGCTGTTTATTCTTTGACTGGCGCATATCGAAAGGGAAAATCTTTTCTTCTTAA
Organism: Corella eumyota; assembly: GCF_963082875.1. Classification (NCBI taxonomy): domain Eukaryota; kingdom Metazoa; phylum Chordata; class Ascidiacea; order Phlebobranchia; family Corellidae; genus Corella; species Corella eumyota. The sequence continues at coordinate 5,582,760 of NC_137493.1, read as the reverse complement.
TCTATTTTTGCGGTACCTATGGGCTGACAAGGCAAGTCCATAAAATCATTTAAAATGTATGTTATTAAACAAAAACATTTCCTTATTTAAATTTATTTTATTTTTTGTAAAAATTTTACCTAATTAAAAAAATGTTATGCAACCTTTACTTTTATGTTTAATAAAAGGGAGGTTGGATAGGCGATACAACCGAACGTTTAAGTAAAGGATTTGGTTGGAGGGTAGGAATAAAAGGCGACACCCAGGGAATATGGATTTGGAACAAACCGTTTTTGAATGACACTCCACAGGGCGAGGTTTTTGCTTATCTGTAAACATTTTACATTATTATGACATTTTTATAAATTTGCTGTGTTGTTAAAAAAAAAATTAAAAAAAATTCAAATCACGAAAATGCTGTCAGCATATTAAAAAATTTTATACTCACTTAAATATTTAAGTTTGTTTTTTTTTTTACTTTTTTTATTCACAACAGATTGTACTATAGTACACTTAAGTTAATTAATCCACTTATTAGGTCTTTTAAAAAATTCGTATGTAAATAATATTTTCTTTTTATTAGAAATGTAATTTATATTAAAGGTGAACTTGTTTAAATGGATACTCAAGGTGCATTCGACTTGGAAACTAATGTAAAAACTTCTTCAGTTATATTTGCCCTAAGTACATTAATTGGATCTGTGCAAATTTACAATGTGATGCAAATGATAGGCGCCGATGATCTGCAGAACTTACATGTAACTAATCTAATCTTATCTTGTTTTTAGCTTTTAGTTTTTTTATTATGTGTAAATGTATTTGAATTTATTTACCGCTTATTTAGCAATGCTTTTAGGTGCTTTTTGTATCACTTGTACCTTACGGTCCCCGAGAATACAACGACCGTTAGGTTTATAAGAGAATTGGCAGAACCGTAAAGTACAAGTGATCCGTTTTTATTTACCTTGATTAATATGCAACTTTATAAATTAGTTGTTTGCTGATTATGGAAAATCAGCAACTGCACTTGCGGAGCAATATCACATGGAGAACGCCAAACCTTTCCAGGTATTTCTTATCATGTTAGTTATTTAATATCGCTTTATTAAATTACTTAGAGATTAGAATATTTGCCACTTGGTTGAATTTTGGCATACAACTAAAAATTAATAGGAATTTGTCAAACCCCAACGCTTGTGTACTTGATAGTCTGTGTTAAAAAAAGAAAATATTTTATATTTTGTTTTCTCAATGCAAAAACTTCAATGCAGATCAATGCAAAAACTCCGCACATTTTCATTTTAATGGGTTTTTACCAAATTTCCTAACATAAGAAAAAAAACATAATTATGAATTTAAGTATTTGCTTCCACCTAAATAAATAAAATCAAATTAAAATTTAGCATCTTATTTTTCTGATACGTGACTGGACTGATAAAGATTATGAATTTGGTGAAGAAGGAGGCAAGAAGTATCTAGAAACAGTTTTCAGCAAAATAACAAAGTCCGAGGAAATCAAAACGGTTCAGGAGGAGATTCAAAAATACTTCTCGAAATTTACCTGTTATCTCCTACCAAGACCAAGCTCAACTGTGCTGGACAGGGGGTCAAATGATGAAAAAATCCAAGTTGGTGGTAGGTTTATTATTAAAATCCAATACAAAAAGTTAGTTATTGTAATTTTTTGTTTTTTTACATAATTTTTTTATCGCAGAAATTGGCGATCGTTTTTTAAGTGAGGTTACAAGATTGAACAAACATTTGTTTGAACCTGAAAATAGTGTTGTCAAAACTAACAACGCAAGAGTTATGACAGGCATAGAGTTAAGAACTTTCATTTTGGATTACTTTAAGGTTTTTAAGAGTGGTAAAATGCCAAAGGTGGATTCGATTTTAAAGGTAAATGAATAGATTTGGACGTGTAAATATATTGATTTCATAACTAGTACATCTTTCTTGTAGGCGAACATAAAGGCATCCATGTGTTCTGTAATAAGAGAATGTCTTTCTGTATACAAGAAAAACATGAATAAAGTAAATTGTGTTATATATTATATTTCATTTAAGTGCTATTTAAAATAAAGTTATTCCTGAAGTAAATAACACTTGCAGGTGTGTGTTATTTACATGGAACCTGCAGTGTTTGAAACTAAACAAAACACTTGCCGAGATCAGGCAAACCACAGTCGACTAAATTTTATTTGAACAAATGTTAAATTTAAATGTAGAGGTTTGTGTAGTTTAAATAAAATGAAAATAGAAGTTACAAGTATTGTTAAATGTTATGTGTGTTTTAAATATTAGCCAGGTTTATTTGAGAAATGTTTAATGGTTCGGAATTTAAGATTTATTAACAATTAAGGGTATTTATATTACCATATATTACAACTGATAGTGTTAAGTCCATTTATATAAAAACTGATTTATATTTTCTCATTAATTTTAAATACAATTTCACACTCGGTTGGACACCATTAGCCGCTATTGTGCGCTTCTTTTTTGGATCGCCTTATCGCCTGGTCATTTCAAGTTTTTCCCTTTTTTCCAGCGTTCTTAGTCACGTGATTTGTGTTTCGCCTTTTTTGTCTTTATTTGTATCGTAACTTGGAATAATTTTGGAATTCTACTTTTAGTACGTCATATATTTAGAATACGATTCGCCCTGTTCTAACATTTCATAAATGGTCTTTAGTTAGTTTTTGTTAAAAGTAATATTGATTTGTAAGTGTTAAGCCAGTATTGTTTTTGTTAATTGTTTTTCTTGTGTACTGAATATTGAATACATTGTAGAGTATTTCAATTGTTGTATCAGTCGAGTTAGACAGTTGCAATTCTGGGCCCATTATCGGTATTATTTTTATATTAACTGAGATCAATCTGTGATCAAGGGGCGTATTTTATTCTCCGATCAACCTATTGTTGGTCACGTGGGGTATAGTTAGACAAACCCTACAGATAGTGTAATGTAATAAATGTGGTTTTATATTTTTATGTAAATAAAATTTATAATGTTGTACCGTACTATATTTTGGCAAAACGTTGCTAAAAGAATATTTAAAGCAGTCATTTCTATTAACTGTTTAGCCTGCAGTTGCTTATGTTTTCATGGAAATGTTGTATGTAGTGCTTTATATATAAGTAGCTGGTTTCGCTGAAGTGCCATGTAGCTAGTTGCACTGATTATAATTTTACTGTTTTTGCTATCGCGAATTTTGCCCTTAACCGATTTTTGGAGCAATGTGAATTAAAAAAGATCCTTGCTTTTTTTTTGTTTGTGGTATCGAGTGCTTGAATTAGTGTTAACAACTTTTGTTTTGCAAATAGACTCGTTAATTCGTTTTTTAATGTTTAACTTTCAAATAAATTTGTTGTTCTTTGTCGAAATTTAAAGAACAACTTATTTAAAACAAACTTTTAAAGGTTAGGAAACAATATATTATTTTTGTTTATAGATTAACAAAAGGAACCAAGCTACTTTTAACCTAGTTCGAAACTTTTGTTTCGCATTCCGCCATGACATTGAATAATGTATGTAATCGATACATGCCCTTGACGTTATAAATAGATGGCTGTGACGCATTTTCAAAATTTCCATGTTTTAACAAGCTATGTGGTGAGTGAGATAAGGCTATGCCTACACAAGTTTAAAGTTCCTCTTTTTTCGTTGCGGTTCTTTCTTAGCGTAATGTATATATAGAACTTAAGCAAGTAGAAAGGGCAAAACTTACAACTTGATTTTTAAACAAGTTTATTTTAAAAACCCTTGCAGTTCCTAATTTAAAAACAGGATTAAAAATAGTCTTCTATTTAGGCATGAGTTTGAGTGATTACCAATATAGTGAAGAAGGTTGGTAATAAACAATTTCTTTATAAAAATAGTAGTTGTTAAATTTAAATTTAAAATGATTTGAGTAAATTTAAATAAACATCAATATTTCTGTTGTAAATTGATTAAATCGAGTGCTTGCAACTATAAAATGAAACATTTATTTAGGTAAATATTTTTGTGTTTTTTTATATTGTAAGAGACTTTTTCACAATCGATTGTTTTTAAAGTTACGCTCTGTTTGTTTTAGATGAGGGAGAAGCTGTACAGTTGGTTCAGCCTAAAGACGCCGAATCAGGCGATGCTGGTGGTTTTATATTAAACGAGGACGCCCTTGACGAAATATTCTGCAGTGACGAAGTGAAAGACAAACCTATTGCTATTTATTCTTTGACTGGTGCGTATCGAAAGGGAAAATCTTTTCTTCTTAATCTGTTTTTACGTTACCTGTGGGCTGACAAGGCAAGTTTATAAAATCAATAAAAGTTTATGTTATTAAACAAAAAAAATTTCCTAATTTAAATTCAATTCATTTTTTATAAATAGTTACCTTACAAAAACTTGTTTAATTATCAGTTATTTATTTTAAAATCAATAGAAGAAAGAGTGGATAGGCGATACAACTGAACGTTTAAGTAGAGGATTTGGCTGGAGAGGAGGAATAAAAGGCGATACCCAGGGAATATGGATTTGGAACAAACCGTTTTTGTGTGAGACTCCGCATGGCGAGGTTCACTTTTAAAATTAAAAACAAAATATTGCCCTATGTTTTTTTAAATTCACCTTACCTAGCAAAATATAATTTAGAGTAAATACGTCTTTTATAATCTGGAAAAATATTGCTTTTATAATAAGTATCCACATTAAATATAAAAAAAATATAAAAGCAGTTTAAAAAGGACAAATTTTTGTTGTTTTGCTTATTAAGTCTCTTAAAAACAATATTACATAACGTGTAAAATATTACAGGTGAACCTGTTTTTGATGGATACTCAAGGTGCCTTTGACTTGGAAGCTGATGTAAAAACTTCTTCAGTTATATTTGCTCTAAGTACATTAATTGGATCTGTGCAAATTTACAATGTTATGCAAATGATAGGTGCCGATGATCTGCAGAACTTACATGTAAATTATGTAATCTTGTTTTTAGCTTTTGGTATTTTTAGTAAGTTTTAATAAATTCAAATTTTTAGGATCGTTTTCTTAACAATGCTTTTAATTTTTTTTATTATTTTAAACAATCTTTTATGTAATTTTATGATTTAGTTGTTTGCTGGTTATGGAAAATCGGCAACTACACTTGCCAAGAAATATCACATGGAGAACTCCAAACCTTTCCAGGTATTCCTTATCATATTAACACTAGTTGTTATTTAATATCGCTATATTAGACTACATATGGATTAGAATATCTGGCAGGTGGGTAAATTTTGGTATAACTAAAAAGTAGTAGGAGTTTGACCTCAATGTTTGTTTAAAAATAATAAGTTGTGTTCATACGCCCATTTTATTTTTTGTTTTTTGCACATTTTTAAATTTTTTTAAATAAGTTTAAATATATGATTATGCATTTAGTATTTTTGATCTCGTAAATAAATATAAATTATTAAAATTTAGCATCTAATTTTTCTAATACGTGACTGGGCTGATAAAGATTATGAATTTGGTGAAGAAGGAGGCAAGAAGTATCTAGAAACAGTTTTTAGCAAAAAAACAAAGTCCAAGGAAATCAAAATGGTTCAGGAGGAGATTCAAAACTACTTCTCGAAATTTACTTGTTATCTCCTACCAAGACCAAGCTCAACTGTGCTGGACAGGGGGTCAAATGATGAAAAAATCCAAGTTGGTGGTAGGTTTATTATTAAAATCCAATACAAAAAGTTAGTTATTGTAATTTTTTGGCTTTTATACATAATTTTTTTATCGCAGAAATTGGCGATCGCTTTTTAAATGAGGTTACAAGATTGGACAAACATTTGTTTGAACCTGAAAATATTGTTGTCAAAACTAACAACGCAAGAGTTATGACAGGCATAGAGTTAAGAACTTTCATTTTGGATTACTTTGAGGTTTTTAAGAGTGGTAAAATGCCAAAAGTGGATTCAATTTTAAAGGTAAATGAATAGATTTGGACGTGTAAATATATTGAATTCATAACTAGTACATTTTTTTTGTAGGCGAACATAAAGGCATCCATGTGTTCTGTAATAAGAGAATGTCTTTCTGTATACAAGAAAAACATGAATAAAGTAAATTGTGTTATATATTATATTTCATTTAAGTGCTATTTAAAATAAAGTTATTCCTGAAGTAAATAACACTTGCAGGTGTGTGTTATTTACATGGAACCTGCAGTGTTTGAAACTAAACAAAACACTTGCCGAGATCAGGCATTTGCTCGCTTTAATGAACTTCCAAAAATGGGGGAATTCAAATTCATTAGCGCTAGTAAGAAAGTGTTGGAGAAACAAATTGATGAAGAAAATCGAGGGTTTCTTCAACTAAACGTAATTTTAAAGGTAGTTAGAATTTTTGCTTTAAAAAAATGTTAATTTGAAATATATCAATCAAATTTGAATGGTCCTAAGGTGTTAAATATATATTTATGTGTAAGATTTAAGTTTTGTTCAATATTATTTAATAGGTAATTTATAATATATGTTTTACACATTTAAGGAACAGGTGAAGACTAAAGTTCGTGATTTCTTGGAGGAGACAGTGTGTACATTTAAACAGAACTTAAATAAGGTTATTTTTATTTTACCTGATTTACGTTTAACTTTTGTTTTAAATGTATTAAGTTGAAACTAATTAGTTACCATTTAAAAAGGCGAGCAAGGGAAGCTACGTCGACAACCTCACTTTGGAAAAAATAAAGTCGGATTGGTACACCAAGGCTTTAAAGTCATTTCAAGATCAATGCAAAAACTTCGACGAATCAGTTATTGGCCAAAATAACACAAAGTTAAAGGAGCTTTTAGAAATTGAATTTACGAACTTCAAGAAAGGCAATCGCGAAAAATCGGTAAAATAATGATAATAATGGTTTACTTTTAATTATATGAGGTTTACATGTTTTTCAAATTAACTCTTGTGCTATCAATGAATAGATAAAATATGAATATTGTTAACCGTTTAAAATCTGTTAAAACAGGCTGAATTAAAACAAAAATTAACTGGTGTTTCACATACAGCAAAGGAAAAGTTTATATTAATTATGGACGAGGTATGTTTTTATTTTATGTTTTAATATTTATGATATTAAAAACTTGACCCTTCAATGTAAACATAAGTTAACACTTTTATAAAAACTGAGTGTCGGGTTACGTTTGGGCTTCACTACATTTCTATTAATGTTTAACAAACACGAATCTTATTTTTTTGTACTGTATGAGTTAGTTTTGTATAGACATACGCACCTAACTTAGGCTTAATTAAATGTAGTACAACTAAAGTTTAAATGGGTAGTGTTTAAACTAAATTATTTAAACAATACATTTTTTATAACAAAAAAATAATTAAATAGGTTTGCAGCGGAAAGTTCATCGAGAAAAATGAATTTAAAAAAGCAACCTTAAAGGCTTGGGAATCAGCTTTCGCTTTATTTGATGAGTCGGAGATTGGAAATGGGAGCAAATTAAAGAAAGAAGCTAGATCGAACTTAACTGATCAGCTGGACGAAGAAAAGAAAAAGTATGAAGATACTAATGAAATGAACAGGGTATAATTTTTCTTTTTACACAATTTTAATCTACGATGTTTTTTTATTTCAAGATAACATATGATATCATTTATTACTATTTAGAAATTAAATGAGGCTAAAACGTTTGAAACACTTACAAGGGCAAAGGAGGTTTACAGTAGTTACGTTAATGGTGTAAGTATTACAATATGACATTTTTTGTACTCTGTAGTTACCATTCTTGTTTATTGTAACGTCATGGTTTAACATATTTTTTATTGATAATTAAAGGTTTGTGGGGAAGATTATGTCAATCCAGATAAAATTGAAAATGCTCACCAGCAAGGGAAAAAACAAGCTGAGAAAATAGTTAATCTTCTTTTGGAATTAAAAGGTGAATTGTTCGTCGCAGAATGTAAAATTCAGTTGAGCGAAGATTTTTACGCCACAGTAGCAGAACTAAAGTGTAAAAACGAAAAAAGAAAGGTCATACACTTAGTTTTAATTTTGGAAGGTTCTTACAGACTACACTATTTCTTTAACAATACTTGTAAAAGTGCTTGTCATTATTATTAGTATATGTTTAACACCCACTAGTTAAACACATTAAAATACAAAATGCTTCTATTTAGGAAAAAGTATTGAATGATTTTCGAAACATAAGAATAATATGTTTTGGAAAATACAAAGAAGAAATAAATGAAGTAAATAAATATATGTTGAAGATTTATACAAATTAAATGATAGTACAATTTTTTTTAAATGTGTATCAATAAAAAAAAATAAAAATATTTGTATTTTAACTTATTACTTATTCATTAGTTTTGTAGAAACAGTTACCAAGGTCTAGATTGGCATGACCTGGTGTCTAGAAAGCAACGGGAAGTAAAAGCCACTGCTCTAAGTCAGTACAACGATAAGTGTCTAAAAGATCCTGAATATGAACGCAACTTAATTAAAAAGGGATTGGAAGATGACATGGATTATTATATTCCTCCTCCCCCTCGCATTGTCATATGCCTTTTGCAATAAATTAAACACTTAAACATACGTTTTAGCTTCTGTTTTAAAATATTATTTTTTATTTTTGTAACCAAGCTTAACGTTTTTATAACGTATTTGTCAAAAACACATAGTGTGTATAAATGTAATACACAAAAAACGTTTTATTTTCTGAATGTAGTGTTCGCAAAAAACTCGTGCTGGAATTTATGTCTGGTTTTAAACCACAGTCGACTAAATTTTATTTGAACAAATGTTAAATTTAAATGTAGAGGTTTGTGTAGTTTAAATAAAATGAAAATATAAGTTACAAGTATTGTTAAATGTTATGTGTGTTTTAAGTATTAGCCAGGTTTATTTGAGAAATGTTTAATGGTTCGGAATTAAAGAATTATTAACTATTAAGGGTATTTATTCGCTGAAATGCCATGTAGCTAGTCACACTGATTATAATTTACTGTTTTTGCTATCGCGAATTTTGCCCTTAACCGATTGCAGATTTGCACGTTTTTGTGGTTGTGCTATCGTACAACAAATGGGAAGCGAGAAGTTCCAGACGTATGCCTTGCAAATGGTTTAGCAGAGCGTTTTATAAAAGTCAACCGTTAAAGAAAAAGTAATCAGGATTTTACTGCATTAGGAATATGGTCTTATCTTAATAACCAGTAAAGGGTTAAGGCAACGGACAGTTATATTCTTTGTTATATTGGCAAATTAGATAATAAAACTTTATCGTAAAACCGTGTCATTTATTACTTTTATAGTTTTGCCCAATCTTGCATTTATTTTACGGCTAAAAACATTTTGGAGCACTGTGAATTAAAAAAGATCCTTGCTTTTTTTTGTTTGTGGTATCGAGTGCTTGAATTAGTGTTAACAACTTTTGTTTTGCAAATAGACTCCTTAATTCGTTTTTTAATGTTTAACTTTCAAATAAATTTGTTGTTCTTTGTCGAAATTTAAAGAACAACTTTTTTAAAACAACCCTTTATAGGTTAAGAAACAATATATTATTTGTGTTTATAGATTAACAAAAGGAACCAAGCTACTTTTAACCTAGTTCGAAACTTTTGTTTCGCATTCCGCCATGACATTGAATAATGTATGTAATCGATACATGCCCTTGACGTTATAAATAGATGGCTGTGACGCATTTTCAAAATTTCCATGTTTTAACAAGCTATGTGGTGAGTGAGGTAAGGCTATGCCTACACAAGTTTAAGGTTCTTCTTTTTTCGTTGCGGTTCCTCTTTAGCGTAGTATATATAGAACTTAAGCAAAAACTTGATTTTTAAACAAGTTTATTTTAAAAACCCTTGCAGTTTCTAATTTAAAAACAGGATTAAAATTAGACTTCTGTTTAGGCATGAGTTCGAGCGATGACCAATATAGTGAAGAAGGTTCGTAATAAACAAAATGTTTATAAAAATAGAAGTTGTTAAATTCAAATTTAAAATGATTTAAGTAAATTGAAATAAACATCAATATTTTTGTTGTAAATTGATTAAATCGGGTGCTTGCAACTATAAAATGACACATTTATTTAGGTAAATATTTTTGTGTTTTTTTATATTGTAAGAGACTTTTTCACAATCGATTGTTTTTAAAGTTACGCTCTGTTTGTTTTAGATGAGGGAGAAGCTGTACAGTTGGTTCAGCCTAAAGACGCCGAATCAGGCGATGCTGGTGGTTTTATATTAAACGAAGACGCCCTTGACGAAATATTCTGCAGTGACGAAGTAAAAGACAAACCTATTGCTATTTATTCTTTGACTGGTGCGTATCGAAAGGGAAAATCTTTTCTTCTTAATCTGTTTTTACGTTACCTGTGGGCTGACAAGGCAAGTTTATAAAATTAATAAAATTTTATGTTATTAAACAAAAACATTTCCTAATTTAAATTTAATCTATTTTTTATAAAAAAGTTACCTTAAAAAAAACTTGTTTAATTATCAGTTAATTATTTTAAATTTAATAGAAGAAAGAGTGGATAGGCGATACAACTGAACGTTTAAGTAAAGGATTTGGCTGGAGAGGAGGAATAAAAGGCGACACCCAGGGAATATGGATTTGGAACGAACCGTTTTTGTGTGACACTCCGCATGGCGAGGTTCACTTTTAAAATTGAAAACAAAATATTGCCCTATGATTTTTCAAATTCACCTTACCTAGCAAAATATAATTTAGAGTAAATACGTCTTTCATAATCTGGAAAAATATTGCTTTTATAATAAGTATCCACATTAAATATAAAAAAATATAACAGCAGTTTAAAAAGGACAAATTTTTGTTGTTTTGCTTATTAAATCTCTTAAAAACAATATTATATAACGTGTAAAATATTACAGGTAAACCTGTTTTTGATGGATACTCAAGGTGCCTTTGACTTGGAAGCTGATGTAAAAACTTCTTCAGTTATATTTGCTTTAAGTACATTAATTGGATCTGTGCAAATTTACAATGTTATGCAAATGATAGGCGCCGATGATCTACAGAACTTACATGTAAATTATGTAATCTTGTTTTTAGCTTTTGGTATTTTTAGTAAGTTTTAATAAATTCAAATTTTTAGGATCGTTTTCTTAACAATTTTTAAATTTTTTCATTACTCTAAATGATCTTTTATGTAATTTTATGATTTAGTTGTTTGCTGATTATGGAAAATCGGCAACTACACTCGCCAAGAAATATCACATGGAGAACTCCAAACCTTTCCAGGTATTCCTTATCATATTATCACTAGTTGTTAATTAATATCGCCATATTAGACTACATAGAGATTAGAATATCTGTCACGTGGGTAAATTTTGGTATAACTAAAAACTTTTTGACTTCAATGTTTGTTGTTTGACCTCAATGTTTGTTTAAAAATAATAGTTTGTGTTCATACGCCCACTTTAAATTTTGTTTTGAGCACATTTTTAAATTTTTTTAAATAAGTTTAAATATATGATTATGCATTTAGTATTTTCGATCTCATAAATAAATATAAATCTTTAAAATTTAGCATCTAATTTTTCTGATACGTGACTGGGCTGATAAAGATTATGAACTTGGTGAAGAAGGAGGCAAGAAGTATCTAGCGACAGTTTTCAGCAAGAAAACAAAGTCCAAGGAAATCAAAAAGGTTCAGGAGGAGATTCAAAAATACTTCTCGAAATTTACCTGTTATCTCCTACCAAGACCAAGCTCAACTGTGCTGGACAGAGGGTCAAATGATAAAAAAATCCAAGTTGGTGGTAGGTTTATTATTAAAACCCAATACAAAAAGTTAGTTATTGTAGTTTTTTGGCTTTTATACATAATTTTTTTATCGCAGAAATTGGCGATCGCTTTTTAAGTGAGGTTACAAGATTGAACAAACATTTGTTTGAACCTGAAAATATTGTTGTAAAAACTAACAACGCAAGAGTTATGACAGGCATAAGATTAAGAACTTTCATTTTGGATTATTTTAAGGTTTTTAAAGACGGTAAAATGCCAAAAGTGGACACAATTGTAGAGGTATATGCTAAAAGTATTAAGGGTAAATATCTACTAAATTTATAACTTGAAACAAACTAGTACAATTTTTTTTAGGCTAACATGAAAGCATCGATGGGGATTGTCGTAAGAGAAAGTCTTGTTGTATACAAGGAACATATGAAGAAGGTAAATTATATTATATGTTAAATTTAAATACCATTTAAAATAATGTTAATTTCTAAAGTAAAAGTAAATAAAAATTGCAGGTGTGTGATTCTTACATGGGACCTGAAGTGTTTGAAAATGAAAAAAGTACTTGCCGAGGTAAAGCTTTGACTCACTTTGAGAAAATTCCTAAAATGGGTGAATCCAAATTTATAAGCTATAGTAAAAAAATGTTGGAGGAACAAATTGAAGGAGAAAATGTTTTGTATTCACAAATGAACGAAACGCTTAAGGTCTTTATAATTTAATATTAATCTTAAAGGGCATAGTAATACTTTGGCTAAAGAAATTCAAACAAAAAAAATATGCTGAAGTTTTAAATGTGATACAGAAAATTGCAAAATTTTGATTTATTAGCTATGTCAATCGATATTTAAATAAGCATTTGATTTTTGTTTGCAGTTGAAAAAAATGTGTTTTTACTTTTTGTAGGAAGTAATGAAAACTAGAGTTTGTGAATTAATGGACAAAACAGTGTTTACATTTGAACAAGAGATTAATAAGGTTCTTTAGTTTTTTTTTTATATATATGCGTTTTGCTCTAAAAACTATACAAGGTAAAGTCGTTTTATATAAAAAAAACTAATATTATTTAATCTTACAGTTGTTTGTTAAACTTAAATGTTTGTGTAATCAAAAAAAGAAAATTACCCAAAAATATTTTATTGTAAAAAGCAAATCAGTGGAAACGACGTAGAAGATTCTAAGCTAGAAGAAATAAAGAAAGAATGTTACAGCAAGGCTTTAGAGTTATTTCAAGATCAAACCGAAAAGTTTGACAAATCAGTTATTGGTGAAAAGAACACAAAGTTGGAGAAACTTTTGGATGCTAAATTCACTGAGCTTAAAAAGAGTTATCATTATCGATTGGTAAGTTATAAATATTAAGTTTTTAAATCACAGTTACTTGTTTTCTGCATTAAAATAAATTTATAATAAATATAGTAAAGTTTTTTAGGATTGTTAAATAAACTTATGAGACCTATACCTAAGTATTTTTTTTAACCGCTTTGAATTAAATAAAAAAAACAGGACGACTTAAAACGAAAATGGTCTCAAATTTCACTGAAAGCCAGGGAAAAATTTACTTCAATTATGGAAAAGGTATCATTAAACCAAATAATATTTATAATATTTATTTATTATTTTCTTTTTTAAAAATGTTGTATACTAATATTTTTGACATTACAAAGTCAACTTTACTGCCTAGAAGTAGAATGACATTTGACACCTGACTCACACTCAAAATGTTTTTCTGTTTTAAAAATCATTCTAGTAATATTTTCGTGTTATTAATATTAAGGCCCTAGTAACTGATAAAAAAAAAAATAGAAAACAAGTAAAACAGATTTCAATCAAGCAGATTTGTTTGCCGGATAATTTTAAACTAAACAATAAAATTTTTTTTTGCTATATAGAAATGCAGCGGAAAGTTTATTGAAGGAGGTATTTTTAAGGATACAATCTTAGAAGCCCGAGACTCAGCATTTGGTATTTTTGATGAGTCAGAGATGGAAAGTGGAGGAAATCTAAAGAAAATAACCAGATTGGACTTGACTAAACAGCTAAATGCAGAACAGAAAAATTTTGAAAAAACAAATAATATAAACCTGGTATTTTGTTTTTTTGGCGCCAAACAGTTTTTTAATTTATTTATTTTCATGTATTATTTTTTTAATACATTGATTATATTATTTAGAAATTGGATGAGGCGCAAACTTTAAAAACACTCAATCAAGCAAAGGATGCATACAATAGTTACATAAACTGCGTAAGTGTATATTTCAAAAATTTACATTTTATTAATAACATTGTTGGTACTAGCCGTGACATACTAAAACTGTTTTCATAACATTAAGGTGTGCGGGGAAGATTATGTCAATCCAGATAAAATTAAAAATGCTCACAAGGAAGGAAAAAAACAGGCTGAGATTATAATTAATCTTACTTTGGATTTAAAAGGTGAATCATTTGTAAAAAAATGTAAAGAACAATTGGAGGAAGTACTTGCTGACGCAAGAACAGAACTGAAAAGTAAAAACGAAAAAAGAAAAGTAATATTTCTTATTTTAACTTTATAACGTGCTTGGAAACTTTTACAACTTTAATAATGGTTTAAACATGGTTTAATTGTTTACTCAAAGTTTATTATATCCTAAAAGGAAAAGCTATAAATTAAAATAAAACAAAGTAAAAAAATAGAAAAAAATACATTTGTTTTTAGGAAAAGATATTAGAAGGTTTCCGAAAAATGAAAATTATATGTTTTAAAAAATACAACGATGAAATGAAAGTACTTAAATATATATGTTAACAAATAATGTAAATTAAGTACTCCATAAGTAATGTTAATTATGTGTATTTAAAACTTTTTTCGCCATATATCATTGTAGTTATTTACCGATACATATCAAGAAGAAGATAGGCTGCTTAGCAAGCACAATGAGCTCAAAGCTGTTACTTTGGCTCTGTACAGTGATCAATGCCCGAAGGATCTTGAAAAGGAACGAATTTCTATCAAAAACGAACTTGAATTCGACTTGAACAAGGCATTTGTAACCACACACACAAACAACAAACATAAAGAGGTTACCTTGATTTCTAACAAAGTAACATTTAAAAGTATTGATAACATAGAAGCAGTGTTTTAATTCCTTCTGATTGTGTGAAAATTTATATATATTTTATTTAAAAAGGAGGTGGCCAAATTAAAAGCAAATGCTGAACTTGAGTCGATGAAAACCAAGCACATGGAGAAATTAAACCAGGTTAGTTATTTATCTTAGTAATATTTAGAAATATAATATGTCAATTAAAATATTTTTGAACATTTATCAGATTCCCACACATTGTGGTTTAGACTGTAAACTTTTGCTTACTTATCTATTAAAATTTTTTTTTTATTTTCGTTCAATTTTTAATTATTTTTAAATTAGGCAAGTATTTACTTTTAAAAATGTTAAAACTTTTAGATTTTGTTTATTAATTGTAATTAAATTAAAGTTTGTTTATTGAATTTTTAAATTGGATTTCGCATTTAATTTTAAATAGGTATAAAAACAAGTTATCAATATGCAACTTTTACTTTAAACAAATAAATTAAATGTTTATTTGGCAGGTAACTGCAAATGGGCCTGTCGATCCAGTGAAATTAAAAAGTGCACACGATTTTTCAAAAAGTTCCTTACTTATCGAGTTAACGAAAGCTGTTGGCATGACAAAGCAAGGTCAAGATGTACTGCACAAATTTGAGACAGCGGCTGAGGATATTTTTGAAAATGCCAATGAAGCTAATGCTAAATTAATAAAAGCTAGTAATCGATGTGCTATAATGTAAACGTGTTATATCGTCAAATGTGTTATATCGTGAAAAAAATTTTTTTATCACTTTGCAGTACCTACTTTTTAAATTTTTGATATTGACAATCAAGCATTTTATTTGTTTATACATATGGTTTGATCTTTTGTGATTTTAGTAAATATAAAAAAATTGCAAGGTATATATTTATTTAAAAGTTCATGTAGACCTTAAATTTAAAACTTAGCTGCAAAGCAATGTGAAGTAAAACGTTATAAAAGCAACAGGAGGAATAAATTAAAATATTTTTTATAAGAATTACTGTCCTAATAAAGGTTTTACTAAAAATTGTTTTACTTAAAGTAAAATTTATTTAACATCTGACCGAATTTTTACGCTTAAACATTTTATCTAAATTAAACAATTGCCTAAAGTTTTTGGCATGAAAAAGTGAAATTAAATTGATCTTAATTATTTATAAGCAAAAAAACACACATATTAATTTAGCAACAGCAAACAGCAAAAAAACACGCCTTGCCCGTTCTTTAATGCAAAAAAAAGATAAATTTTAAACAACCTTTTGGCAATAAAAAAACAACTATTACAATTTATCAAAATCTTTATAACCCTGTTTATTACAACTGAAAATGATGTTAAATTGATCAATTAACAACCTTGCTAGTAATTGACAAAACTTTTTTAGGCACTTGTTTAATTTTTAGTAAAACGTTTATTAGGACAGTAATTCTTATAAAAATACCATTACTTTTCTTTGCATAAGAGAATGAAAGTCAAAAACATCTAATAATTAACTCTATACTACCACATTTTTTTTTTTTCACAACATGCTTTAGGTCGCTAAAATGTACGCTTACGTTCTGGTTAAAACGAAATCAGAAACGGCAAGGCGTGTTTTTTGCTGTTTGCAGATGTTAAATCAATATGTGCGTGTTTCTTTGCTTTTAAATAATTAAGATCAATTTAATTTCATTATTTTGACAGTTCTGTTTGATTTAGGTACATGAATGCAAGTTAATCAAATTAAAACTTATATAAAAATATACTATAAGGTACAAAATATCCTTAACAAGTAGTATATGTTATACTGTTAAATATTTTTTGAATGGAAAGCTCAGGAAAACAAAACCAAAAAAAGTAGAATGCTGTTTCATAATGGTAGATTAAACTACACTTTATTTTTTACTTTATTGGCTTTATTTAAAGAGTAATATCTAAAACATAGGTTTATAGAATATGAGCAGAAAACGCCTTGTTTAATTTGGCTTTTAAAATAAATGAAGTGCCATTGAAGTAGTTCAATCTGGCATTGTTACTTACGATTCGCTTACAATCGCAAATTATGTGGTCGTATTTATAGATAAAACATATTAGTGTTTATAGATAAAACATATAATTGACAGACGCGCGTGGTTGTTTAAATATTTTTATAACTTTCATTAAGAGAAATATTTGGATTTATGTTCTATATTTAAAATCAACAACGCCCTTGTTAATATTTCAAAATATGTTTAAATTTGAAGACGTAAATTGGAGGCGTGTTTGCGCCAATTTATATCTAGAACATGGCGTAACGCGATCAGCAACGACTAAAAACGAATTCGATAACAGAAAATTTGTGGTTCAGCACTATATGTGATGTTGTCAAAACCCTGAAACAAAAAGAAACTGACGAAGTATGATATTGATTTACTTTTGTTTTCAGCTCGAAAATTTATATCTAGAACATGGCGTAACGCGATTAGCAACGACTAAAAACGAATTCGATAACAGAAAATTTATGGTTCAGCACTATATGTGATGTTGTCGAAACCCTGAAACAAAAAGAAACTGACGAAGTATGATATTGATTTACTTTTGTTTTCAGCTCGAAAATTTATATCTAGAACATGGCGTAACGCGATTAGCAACGACTAAAAACGAATTCGATAACAGAAAATTTATGGTTCAGCACTATATGTGATGTTGTCGAAACCCTGAAACAAAAAGAAACTGACGAAGTATGATATTGATTTACTTTTGTTTTCAGCTCGACATAGAGTCAAGGTACTTTTATGACAATATAAATTCTTAATTAACCTATGACCTCTAGTTAACAAACAAAAGTTAAAACACGTTTTATTGAACTCTTGTGTTTTAAGAAACCACCTGGTGTGTAGGATACGTTTCTTTGTCCGCTTTTGTTTTCCCTTTCACAATATATAACAAACAACAAGAAAACGCTATGTAGGCTACACTTTTTGTTTTCTCCAACACTCGAACAGAGTTATTCGAAAGAAAATACTTGCATTTAAGAATTTTAAAAAAAGATTAACATTTTTCGCTTAGCATCATGGAATCAAAGGTCTCTTATACATGTAAAGAAGGTTAGTATTAAAAACTATTTTAATAAATATTAACTTTATAAATGTTACATTAAAATTGACTAAGACCAACTTTAAAGAGTTATTTATATCATTGTTGCTTGGTTGAGTTAAAAAATGTTTTTAGCAATTTTTTTTGTAAAAAAGTACTACAACATTTTGTTTTTAGGCTTATCTTATATATTAGTTGAGTTGGGAAAACATTTGGCCATTTATCGTTTAATGAGAACCTAGTTCTCAAACAAATGTGTTTAAATTGAAGTTTTTGTTTAGTTAAGGCTGAAGGGAAAGCTGTACAGTTGGTTCAGCCTAAAGACGCCGAATCAGGCGATGCTGGTGGTTTTATATTAAACGAGAAAGCACTCGATGAAATATTCTGCAGTGACGAAGTAAAAGACAAACCTATTGCTATTTATTCTTTGACTGGTGCGTATCGAAAGGGAAAATCTTTTCTTCTTAATCTGTTTTTGCGGTACATGTTGGCTGACAAGGCAAGTTGATAAAATCACTTAAATTTTTACGATTAAAAAGAAATATTTTAAATCAAATTTTTCTTTAAGTTTCAAAAAATAATTTTTTAATAGAATTGTTATATTAATTTATCATTTTTTTAATATTTAATAGAAGGAAGAGTGGATAGGCGATACAACCGAACGTTTAAGTAAAGGATTTGGTTGGAGGGGTGGAACGGATGGCGACACCCAGGGAATATGGATTTGGAATAAACCGTTTTTGTTTGACGCACCGCATTACAAGGTTTTTGCTCTTTTAACATTGATTAACGGTTTTACAATATTATTTTAAATTATTTTTTTTTAAATAAGCACAGTTAAACTTAATTTCTTTTATAGTAAATTTATCAGAAGCTGTTAACTTAATTAAATTTAAAAAGCAATACTGTATTATTTCATATAGGTTAATTTGTTTTTAATGAATACTCAAGGTGCATTCGACTTGGAAGCTGATACCAAAACTTCTTCAGTTATATTTGCTCTAAGCACATTAATTGGATCTGTGCAAATTTACAATGTGGTACAAATGATAGGTGCTGATGATCTGCAGAACTTACAAGTAAATTAGTTATTGCTATGATTTATTGTTTTTAAAGATTTATGGTTTAATTTTTTTACAATGCTTTAAAAAGATTTTTATAGAATAAGCTTTATTAATTTGATCGCTTTCTTATGTTTTAGTTGTTTGCTGAATACGGAAAATCGGCGACTTTGCTTGCTGAGAAAAATCAAATTGAAAACTCTAAACCTTTTCAGGTATTTTTTGTAAAAATGATCATGTTACTTTTTATTGCTTTACTGGATAAAATAAAATATAATAACCTTTGCAGCGACATAGTAAATGTATGCAACTAAACTTGTTAATTAAGCTATTTATCCAATTAATCCTTTCTTTGCTTAAACCAAGTTGTATTACCTTTCTCTTTCCAATCATAACATTATATCACACGGAACTTTTTTATAAATTTTTTTAAATATAATTCAGAATCTTATCTTCCTAATACGTGATTGGGCTGATAAAGATTTTGAATTTGGTGAAGAAGGAGGCAAGAAGTATCTGGCAAAAGTTTTCAGCAAGAAAACAAAATCCAAGGAAATCAAAAAGGTTCAGGAGGAGATTCAAAACTACTTTTCGAAATTTACCTGTTATCTTTTACCAAGTCCGGGCGAAAAGGTTATGCTGAGAGGGGCCAAAGATAAAAAAATACAATTAGGCGGTAAGTTTTTAATTTAAATCAAATATAAAAAGTTATTTATATATTTATAAAGCATAATATGCAGTGTAGTAAATTCAAATCGATTTATAAATTCAAATCGATTTATAATTTTTACAGTTTGACATTTTTGATGTAATGCCTAAATGTTTTATGTTTTAATACACTTTTAAATATTTTAATTTTTGAATTGCAGAAATTGGCAAATGTTTTTTAAGTCAAGTAACAATGTTGAATAGACACTTGTTTGAACCTAAGAACATTGTTGTAAAAACTAACAACGGAAAAGTCATGACAGGAATGGAATTAAGCACCTTTATCTTGACTTATTTTAATATTTTTAAAAGTGGTGAAATGCCAAAAGTGGCCACAATTTTAGAGGTAATTTTGGAAGTTTTAAAAGTGTTTTAAAAGTAAAAAAAATTAAAAAAGTTACTAGTCACGCAAATAATGCTAATACACTTTTTTTAGGCGAACATGAATGCAACGATGATTTCTCTAAAAATGAAATGTCTGGCTATGTTTAAGGAAAACATGAAAAAAGTAAATTAAATGATATTTTGAATTTTTTTAAGTACTAACTATTAGAAATTAAGACAAAACATAAAAAAGTAGAATAAAGTTAATTTATAAAGTTAAAATAAATACAAATTTTAGGTCTGTGCAACTTACATGAAACCTGCGGTGTTTGAAACTAAACAAAATGAAAATCGAAGTCAGGCACTGCTTTACTTTGATAAACTTCCCAAAATAGGGGACTCCGATTTCGTAAACGCGAGTAAGAAGGAATTGGAGAAGGAAATAGGTCATGAACTTAAACTGTTTAGAAATAGTAACGAAACATTTAAGGTACATAAAACTCGTGTCAAAATACTAAACAAAAAATGATTTGCTAAAGTTTAAATTTTTTAGATTGCGGCATTTGGTTTTTGTTTTTTTGTATTCTTTTAAAATTATTTTTAGGAGAAAGAGAAGGCAAAGGTTTTTAATTTAGTGGAGTCGACAGTGTTTACATTCAAACAAGATTTAAATAAGGTTATTTTTTTCATCTAAATTTTAAATTGGTTTCGTTTTTAACTATTCAAATGCTTAAATTGCCATTTTTAAAAAAATACCTATTATTACTAATTTTAATGTAATTAGGCAAGCAATGAAAGCTACGTAAACGACCCCACATTAGCAGAAATAAAGCAAGATTGCTACACCGAAGCTTTGAAGTCATTTCAAGATCAAACCGAAAAGTTCGACGAATCAGTTATTGGTGAGAATAACACAAAGTTAAAGAAACATCTAGAAATTGCATTTATGGAGTTTAAAGAAAAAAACCGTTACCGATTGGTTAGTTACTGATACTACAAATTTTAATTATATAAGATTATTATCGGAAATTGTTAACTTAAAAATACATCTTAATAAGTGAACTCCAGTGCACAACGTAAATAACATATTGTGTATAGTACATTTATCTATAATATTTAATTAACAAACAGGGCGACTTACAACAAAAACTGTCTACCCTTTCACTTGAAGCAAAACAAAAGTTTAACTTATTCATGAAAGAGGTGTGTTTTTATTAAAAAGCTTCTATGTAATTTTGTTGTGTAAGAAATCTGACACAATTGTACAAGCATAGAGTTTTGATTTGCTATCTTTTGTTCTTTTGTTTCTCAGCAGAAGTAAGCCTTGTTAAGGCCTGTGTGTAATTGAACTGGCGATTTAATATTTAAATCAACAGGTTGTAATAACTGTGGTTGTTTTTATATTTTTCTGATTTTGACTATTTAAACTTTATGTATCTAAGCAATTTTTTTAACAACAAAACTTTTATTTTTTTAAAGAAATGCAGTGGGAAAGTTGTCGAGACAGAAGAATTAAAAAATGCAATCTTAAATGCTCAGGAATCAGCCTTAGCTGTTTTTGATAAGTCAGAGGTTGGCAATGGAAGCGAATTAAAGAAAAGAGCTAAATTGGAATTGGCTGAACAACTTCACGAAGAAACGAAGAGGTTCGAAGATACTAATAATATAACCCGGGTATATTGTTATTTTTGTCTTAAATTATACAAACAAAAAAAACTTTTTATGTGCATTTTAGGTTTTAAAAAACGTTTATGTGCATTTCAGGATTTGGAAGACGCTCAAACTTTGCAAACACTCACTCAAGCAAAAGATGCATACAATAATTACGTTTACAGCGTAAGTATAAAGTAATTGAATTTATTTTTTAGTTTATACTAATAATATCATTTATTCAATTGTTGCATAATGTTTTTACAAGCTGCTTTTATTGAAAATATAAGGTAACTGGGGGAAATCATATCGATCCTAATAAAATTGAAGATGTCCACAAACAAGGAAGTAAACGGGCCGAGGCATTAATTGATCTTTGCTTGAAATCAAAAGGTGAAATATTTGTGCAAAAATGTAAAACTCAATTGGGCAAAGTACTTGAAGATTTCAAAGAAGAACTAATGAGTAAAAACGAAATACAGGGGGTATTTATCTTTATTTAAATATAAAACTCAATAAATTCCTAAAATAACATTATTTTTGTAATTAGAAAACGTTAGTAAAAAATATGGGGTAAATAAAAATGATGTGTATTATAACAACCTATTATAACAATTTAACACTTGTTCCCAGTGCGGTGACTTGTTTTAAGTTAATAGTGCAAACCAACATTTTTTTACGTTTTATTATATCAAAATGTTGAACTTAACCAATCTCTTGGCCACCAAAACGCAATTATTTAAAAAAAATATAAAATTGACATGTATTACAAAGCAATTTTTAAACGCAAATATTTAAAATTTTGACTAAAAGGAGACTTTTAAAACAAATCTTGATTAAACGCACTTTTGATAGATCGTTTTTTAACGGCATAAACACCCTTTAGTTAAACCCGATTAAGTAAGGCTAATTAAAATTGATAATTTAAAATTTTGAGCTATCATTACAATTAACTTAAACTATATCCGTGCTTGCCCTGATTTTACAATAAGCTCAGTCCACCGCTCTATGGCTGTATGTGAATCATCTTAAATTAATTTTATTTTTTTATTTTGTTTTATTCTTCTTTGTATACAAAATCCGGTTAAATTGATCCGTATTATTTGTTTTTGTTTTTTTTAAATGGGTTTCGCCTTCATTTTAAAAACTACATTTTTGCTAAGTTTAAATAAAAAACAGTATGCGTAAAATTGCACTTAAATTAAATCTTAAAATATAAATGCCTTTGTTTTAATTGAACTATGTAAAAAATGTATTTTAGCTGTATAAGCATCATAATTTACAATAAATCTACAAATAGGCCCGTCGTGGGTCTCCGAATTTATTTTATTTTATAATAATTTAAAGACCTTGTTATTTTGTAAACAAGCCACAGCCTTAGACTACTTTAAATTTTTTTATAGTCCACTGCGGGACATCTAGAAGGGAACATAGTGATTATCAAGGAATGGGCCAAAAACAAAGACAAGGCTCTTTATCACTTGTTGCTACATAGGCACCAGGAGCACCTAAACAGGGTCGAATATTTATTTTTCATATTTAAACATGAAATGTGTCAATTAAAATACTGTAAATGTAATATGATGTTACACATTGCTGTTTGGGGTACAAACTGAAACTAAAATCTGAACGTTTATAAAAATGTTTTAAGTCTTTAATCTAACGGAGTTATGAATGTCAAATTTTCGCAGGCACCCCGACCTCTGCTCGGAGACGATTTTAATTTCGAGTTCCATCACATTGTTTCCAAACGAAGCCTACTCGGTGAGTTAAGAGATGGAATGATTTTGACTGAACACGTTGAACATGTAGTGCATAAATTTGAAAGAGAAGCAGACGAAATGTTTGACAGAGCTGTTCAGGCCAGAAAAACATGTGTCGTAATGTAATGTTGTGACTTGTGACAATATTTTTGTTTAAACCTTGTACGCCTTTTTTTAATTTCTGGTTATAGCTTATTGTTTTCAAAAAATTCATTTGTCATTTTGATAATATGAGGCGTTTGGCTTTATATTATTATTAGCTGTTTGTAAATGGATATTGTATAAAGATTTTATTTAAAAATGCGTTAATGTTTTGTCAAGTACGTTTAAATACATTTATTTTGTATTTGTCTGGCTTAATCCTTCTTTTAAAAAGTTTAAAGCACATATGATTTTTACTTTTATTATATACAATTTTACGATTTCCTAAAGTATTTTATTGTTGGACATGTTTGTATTCGACGTTAATCTGCCGTTTGTGTTTTTCGCTTTGTGGTTTGATTTAGTTTTGTGTCTTTTTTTATTTTATCTTAGCTTTTGAATTTAACCTTTTTTGATCCAACCTGTTGTACTGTAATTAGGGATTATAAAACTCGTGTAGGTAATACCTATTTTTTGTGTGTTTTCTTTGGTATTATGTAGAAACGCTATAAATGCACAACGTTAAACTAAAATTGGTATTACTAAATTGATGTTAAAGTGAGTAATTGATGGGGTAATTGATCTTCCAATAAGCTGCTGATTGTAACGCAAAGCCACTACAGAATTAGTATTGTATGGAGTGGTATAGCGGTCTTGGCATCAGACTGCGAATCAAAAAGATTTAACTTTTATTCGTGCTGGCACTAAAAAAGGTGTAATTTTAAGCAACACACACTCAACGCATAGTTTTTAGTTTGTTGTAATTAACACTGATACACTTACGACGTTAACTTTTGTTTAAACTTTATTTTGTTAAAGTAATTACGGTTAAATACATAAGTATCAAATTTCAACGCTCAGAACATGCTCTGGGTATTAGAAAACAATGGTATTTTAAGGTAGGCCGCGACCACAGCATTTAAGTACAAAAATTGCGAGGTAATATAAAAACAAAAATCTTTCCTTTTATATTTTTTCCTCCGTTTGCATGTACTTAATCAATATTTGTGTGTGAGTTTCTTTGCTTATTAATTATTAAGACCAAATTAAATTTACTTTACATAACGTTTTTGTTCGATTCAGAAACATCAAGTTTCAAAGTCAAAACTAATATAGGTTTATACTTTGCGGTAAAACATATCCCTAAACAATGGGCTATGTTTTACTGTTAAATATTTTTTTAATGGGAACACTAAACAGAGTAAACTAAAACATAGGATTATAAAAAATGTGCAGAAAACTTTTTGTTTAATTTGGCTTTTAAAATAAAGGAAGTGCCACTGAAATAGTTTAGGGCATTTTAACTGGTAACTTACGGCTTGCTTACAATAGCAAATTATGTGGTCGGATCCTCGGTTGTGTAAACGCCAATTGGGCTTAACATTCGTTTTATTTAAAAAAAATTAACTTTAACTAATAATTTAAACCGACATGGTAAAATAGCTGAGTTTTTGTTTGCATAGTATTCATACATAAAACATATAATTGACAGACACGTGGTTGTTTAAATATTATTATACCCTTTATTAAGGGAAATATTTGCATTTAAGTTCTATATTTAAAACCATCAACGCTTTTGTTATTAAAAATATTTTTTTTTTGTGTGACACTTTTGCTTTAATTTTTGTTTTTAGCATCTAAATTTTATTATCTTTTTTAGTATGTCACGAATATTATAAAAAATATGTTCTTAGTGTTGAATTTAAGTCAAACAATATGAAGATAATTTAAAAAATAAAGCACTTTCTCTGTTTTTTTTTTATCTTGGCATACCAAGCTACGGTACAGTAAACAAAATACGTAATCGTTTGTTTTTGTATTGCGACTTTGTATTGAAAATTATTTTGTAATCAATACATGCCCTTCAGATGGCGACCAAATGTTAAAAAAAAACACCGTCGGGAAAACACCGCTTTTTAAATAACCGTATGGTGCGAAGGAAAGGTTTCTTGTCGAATGGAATTGCGACCACATAAGTTTAAAGTTCCTCTTTTTTCTTGTTACGCTTTAGTTCCTCTTTTTGCTCTATATATAATAAGTCAAGAGTGAACGCGGAACTATAATTCGATTTCCTTGATTAGCGTTATAAAGCGTTAGTTAGCTAGACATATAAAGCTATTCAAGAATCTTAGCAGTTGCGAATTTAAATAAAGACAACTCTTTTTATAGCGTTATGGATTTAAACGACTATCATTATTGTGAAGAAGGTTTGTACTACATATTAATTTTATAAAATAAAACCTGATAATATAAAAAGTGTTTCAATATTACTTTGTATAGTTTATTGGTCATACGAGGAAACGCCGTTATTGTTTTTGTATTTTGATGAAATTAAAAAGGCCTGTTAACCATTTTTAAACTGGCTATGTCTGTAATACCATAAGGTTTAAAACTTGTACTTTTTATGTAAAGCGTATTTAAGGCGCCTCGCTCTCGCATATCATTCATTAAATAGCTACGTTTAAAAATGTATGCTTTCTTAAGCTGCAAACAGTTGTGTTTAAAGTAAACGATTTTTTTTGTTACAGATGAGGGAGAAGCTGTACAGTTAGTTCAGCCTAAAGACGCCGAATCAGGCGATGCTGGTGGTTTTATTTTAAACGAGGAAGCACTTGACGAAATATTCTGCAGTGACGAAGTGAAAGACAAACCCATTGCTATTTATTCTTTGACTGGCGCCTTTCGAAAAGGAAAATCTTTTCTCCTTAATCTGTTTTTGCGGTACCTTTGGGCTGACGAGGCAAGTTAATGAAATCGTTTAAAACTTAGGTTGTTAAACAAAAATATTTATTAATTCCTTTTTTGAATTTAAATCGCAAAACATCTTTACATTTAAATCGCAACAAAAAAAAATTTGTTAAATTTTACTCTTGTACTTTGCGGTCCTAGCTAATTCTCCCTTGTACTTTACGGTCGTTTTTCCGAAAACTGTTAAGTACAACCAATCCGAATTTTATGTTTATTTTTTTTGTTTAATATTTTTAGAAGGAAGAGTGGATAGGCGATACAACTGAACGTTTAAGCAAGGGATTTGGCTGGAGGGGTGGAATGGATGGCGACACCCAGGGGATATGGATTTGGAACAAACCATTTTTATATGACACTCCGCATGGAAAGGTTTTAACTTTTTTAAATACTAAATGGTTTAATGTTATGTTATTTAACATTTTATATTTTTTGTGTCGTTATTTTTATAATTAGCAATACAAACTATATCTGCTGTAGATTCAGTTTTTTTAGTTAAATTGTAAAAATTTGCTTTAAAAACTTTTAGCGCTTCGAAAACTTGTATTTAAATTTATATTTTATATCTAAAACTTCACGACTTTCTCGTAAAGTTATGAATTGTAAAACAGTTGTTAACTTTATTAAATTTTAAAATCAACAATGTGATATATTACAGGTAAACTTGTTTTTGATGGATACTCAAGGTGCGTTTGACTTGGAAGCTGATGTAAAAACTTCTTCAGTTATATTTGCTTTAAGTACATTAATTGGATCTGTGCAAATTTACAACGTCATGCAAATGATAGGCGCCGATGATCTTCAAAACTTACATGTAAATTAGCTATAAACATTTTTACTCTTAAGTAAATTTGGTTAGTTTTTATTGATTCAGGATTGTTATTAAACACTGCTGATATTTTTTAAATTAAATATTTTGACTGTGGTGGTCTTATGTTTTAGTTGTTTGCTGAATACGGAAAATCGGCAACTTCGCTTGCTAAGAAAAGTCAAATTGAGAATTCTAAACCTTTCCAGGTATTTTTTTGTTATATTGTCACTATTTACTTATAGCTTGATTGATATTAAGATTTGGGGCAAATAAAGAAGTCGCACTAATATACTTTTCATATGGTCAAAAATATTTAATTAAAATTTAGCATCTTATCTTTCTGATACGTGATTGGGCTGATAAAGACTTTGCCTTTGGAGAAGAAGGAGGCAAGAAGTATTTGGCAAAGGTTTTCAACAAGAAAACAAAATCTAAGGAGGTTAGAAAGGTTCAGGAAGACATCCAAAACTATTTTTCAAAATTCACCTGTTATCTCTTACCAAGTCCGGGCAAAAAGGTGATGGAAAGAGGGGCCAAAGATGAAAAAATTCAATTAGGCGGTAAGTTTTTGGTATAAATTCGACATATAAATATATTAATAAAGCGTTATTTACACAGTATACTTGCCTATGTACTAATAAATTTCAAAACTAATCCGTATTTATTACTGTTAACTATTGTTTAAATAAGTTGTAAAAAAAAATTTTGAGGTCCACTTTATAAACACTCTTAATTTTACATTGCAGAAATTGACGATCGTTTTTTGAGTGAGGTTGGAAGTTTGGATGAACACTTGTTTGAACCTGTGAACATTGTTGTAAAGACTAACAACGGGAAGGTTATGACTGGCATGCAGTTAAGCAACTTTATCATGGGTTATTTCAAGATTTTTGAGAGCGGTAAAATGCCAAAAGTGGCAACAATTTTAGAGGTAAATTTGGGTATTTTTGTTAATGTAAATGCATCTTTAAAAATTTAGCCAAATAAATATCTATTTTTATATTTAGATATATATTTTTCTAGTTATCTATTTTTCTTATCTAGTATTTTTTAAATATTTAGTTATCTATTTTTCAGGCAAATATGCGAGCCTCAATGAGTTCCGTGATAGTGGAATGTCTAGCTGTGTTCAAAGAAAACATGAGCAGAGTAAATCAAATTTTGTTAAATATTGGTTTAGTAATCATATAATAACTAACTTTTGAAAAGCAACTTACCTTATGGTTTATCACTAAAGTGAAAGTAAATACATTTTCCAGGTGTGTGTAACTTACATGGGACCCGAAGTGTTTGAAACTAAACAAAACACTTGCCGAGATCAGGCATTGACTCGCTTTAATGAACTTCCAAAAATGGGAGAATCCAAATTCATAAGTGCGAGTAAAAAAATGTTGAACGAGCAAATTGATCAAGAACTCCAAGTGTTTCAACAAATAAACATAACATTCAAGGTATGGAATAAAGTTTATATTCACTGGTAGAAAACGGTTAAGTACAACTTTAATTATTTATTTATGTGTGTAAATCAAGTTTTGTTTATGTTTTTTAAAGTGTACTTTATGTTAATTGTTTAAAATTTATTTTTAGGAACAAATGAAATCCAAAGTTCGTGATATTTTGGAGGAGACTGTCTTTACATTTAAACAAGATTTAAATGAGGTTATTTGATTTTTTTAACTTATCAATTTACGTGTACCCGAAATATATTTAGATTAAAACGTCATTATTTTTTAAAAAGGCGAGCAATGAAAGCTATGTGGACGACCTCACTTTATCAGAGATAAAGCAAGATTGCTACACCAAGGCTTTAAAGTCATTTCAAGATCAAACCGAAAACTTTGAAGAATCAGTTATTGGGCAAAATAAAACAAGGTTGGAGGAACTTCTAGAAATTGTATTTATGGAGTTCAAAGAAAGCAATCGTTACCGACTGGTAAGTTACTGTTAATAAACTATAAACTGCATATTGCAAAATCATAAATTAATTTTTGTTTGTCAGTTTTTTTAAGACAAACCAAACATGTTTTTCGCGAATATATTTTCTTGTCCTATTTGCATAATGTATGTATCCATATCATTAACTTACTGCTTATAACTAATTAATTACAGGATGATTTAAAACGAAGACTGTCCAACCTTTCACTAGAGGCAAGGCAAAAGTTTAACTTGATCATGAATGAGGTATGTTTTTACCAAAAAGTTGTTGTATTAATTCCATGTATAAAAATTTGAGGGTTTTTCGACCTGATAACTTTTATCAGGTTTGTTTTGCTCAAAAGCATCCAGTATTAAGGCGGTCGATATTAACCTTTTTACCTAAAATTAAAACAGCAAAACAACTACACAGTCGTTTTTATACAATTTAGAGTTTAAAAATTTAGTGTCTATGTGTTTAAAATAAATTCTTTAACAGCATAAAATTGTATATTTTTAAAGGAATGCAGCGGGAAAGTTGTCGAGGTAGATGAATTAAAAAAAGCGATCTCAAAAGCCCAGGAATCAGCTTTCGCTATTTTTGATGAGTCAGAGATTGGAAATGAAAGTGAATTAAAGCAAGAAACTAGAACGGATTTGACTGACCAGCTCAATGAAGAAAGGAAAAAGTTTGAAGAAACTAATAATATGAACCGGGTAATTTTACATTTTTGCGTTAAAATATACGACAATTTGTTATTTTAATCTTTGACGTTGTTTTAAAATACATAAATATGCATTTTAGAAATTGGATGAGGCCCAAACTTTGCAAACACTCACTCAAGCAAAGGAGGCATACAACAGTTACATTAACGGTGTAAGTTTTACAATATTAAAAATTACAAAAACTACTCAAAAGAGCGATAATCATTTTTGTTGCGTAATCAATTTTTTTTATTATTAATTATAAAGGTGTGTGGGGAAGATTATATCAATCCAGATAAAATTGAAAATGCCCACCAGCAAGGAAAAAAACAAGCCGAAACGATTATTGATCTTTCTTTGGGATCAAAAGGTGAATCGTTCGTGGAAAAATGTAAAAATCAGTTGGACGAAGTTCTTGCGGACGCAGTAGGAGAAATTAAGAACAAAAACGAAAGAAGAAAGGTACATTATATTTTATCATGTTTATTTGTAGAATTTTGTAATAATATATAAAGCAAGATTTAGTAAATCAAATTTTATTTGTTTTCAGGAGAGGGTATTAAATGATTTCCAAAACATGAAAATGATATGTTTTGAAAAGTACAAGGGAGACATGAATGAGGTACATAACATATTACAATTTTTATTAATTAAATACAAATTTTAGGAGTTTTTCCCACTTAATGTACTTCTGTGTATCTACAACTAACTTTACAACTTATTAAAGTTTACTACTGGTCAATATCGAGACGAAGATAGGCTCTTTAGCAAGCATTGTGAAGTAAAGGCAATTTCTCTAAGTCAGTACAACGATAAGTGTCCAAAGGATCCTAAAAATGAACGTGCGTCCAACAAAAAAGAACTGGAAGCTGACATTGAGAAGCACTTTCTGACAATACAGAAAAACAACAAAAACCAAGAGGTAAATCTCGTTTTTAAATTTTTTTTTCTGAAATGTTATTTTCGAAAGATGAAAATGCTTACTTTGTTATTTTTGTGTTTTTAAAGGTATTAGCCAGAGGAAGAGCGGAGGCACAACTTGAGTTAATGAAGTCCAAACACATGAAAAAAATGAACGAGGTTTGTCTTTTTCGTTATTCACACTTATTTACATATAACCAATATAATATGTGTCAGTGTATTATATTGTTAAACATTGCAGTTTAAATCTTGTTTATATTATATTATATGTTTTGTTCAATAAACTGCTAATTTGTACAACACACCAAGTTGGTTGGCTTCCGAAGTTAGTTCAACGTTTTAAAAAAAACAATGTATTTTTTATGCTTAAATTTAAAAATTCGCTTCACATTTCTTTTGGCAGGTAACAAGTGGAAAGTATGTCAAGCCAGACAAATTAGCCAGCGAGCATAGTGCTTCTAAGAATGGCCTACTTGGTGAGCTAACGAAGGTTGTTGGCTTGACAAAACATGGCCAAGAAGTGCTGCCTAAATTTGCTGAAGAGGCTGAGAAAGTTTTCACAAAGGTTGCTGAAATTAATAAGAGGAAAAACGAAGGCTGTGTCATATTGTAAATTTTGTGGTGCATGTGTTATTGACAAACTTTAAGCTTTAATCGATCAAATATTTAGTTGTGTGTACATATTATTGGCTCCTGTTAAATGCTATTGCCTTTGTTGTAGCCTAGCTTTGTATTGCAAAATTAGTTTTATTCATTTTCATAAAGCAAAATTGCTTTTAGCTTAAAGCTTTAGTGGTATTGTATATAATTCTGGCTAAATCTTACGGAAATAAACTCTGAATTTAAGTAATGTCTAAATCCATGTTTATTGAGTGGCGTCCGTTTAGCAGAATGAAATTGCCTAACTGTTTTTAAAACAAACATTTGCACTTAATAAAAAGCAGAAATAAATCGTTGGAAAAATAATTCAATACCAAAAAAACGAGGTTAGAGTTCCCATGTGAAAAGGGTTGTTAAATAACCCGCAAATTCGATAAACAAGTTGTAGTTAAAAGCATTGAAACTTATTATTTAAATAGGGAGGAAAAATACGCCAAAGCTTGGCAGCGAATAAATAACAATTCAATTTCAAATCAACATTAAAAACTATTTGTTTATAAAATTAAAAGTTGGCTTATGTGGATTTATTCAAAATATGCTACAGTATGTTTGTGAATACATATGTTATATACAGTTAAGGGAAGTTATGCAAGATATGCAAAGGTAAATTATTTTTTAGTTATTGCGCTGCTAGAAAAGTTTTTAGGCATGTTGTTAATTAAGAAATAAATCCTGTAATTGTAAGACATTTTAAATTTTATTACGGACTTTCTTACACAACTAGCGTAAACGGTGTTACGTACATAAATAATATTATTTAAGAGCATATGGTTGATTTCATCATACCGTACATCATGCTTTTTAGTTTTCGCAGCCAACATAAGATTACTAAGGTTTTCTGCCTTCAATTGACATACTAAAATTAGGCAGTCAACGAAATTTGAAACTTTTGTTTAACATGGCAACTTAATAATAAAGTTTGTGTGGTAAATAATGCATGTCATTTAGGTATGCCAAAATTGTCGGAAAAGATTAAAATAATGCCCAAACAATGTTACAGCTGCCTTGTTTTTCATTTAATTTCTTTGTTCGCTTTAGGTTTAAAAAACTTCACTCTGCTTTTTTACTATTTCAGCAGAAAAATAGAGCAAACGTCTGGATTTGTTTTTAACTGGATTGTAGTTAGATTGTGTTTGCATTAGAGTGTAAACTAATTTACTTTATATTTTTATAACAAAATAATGCAATATAAATATATGGGTTTTAATAATATACTTCAGATAGTAACTAACTTACATATCGCGCTTATAAAAAAGACGTTAATTTAAATTGCGTAAAGTTAGAATACTTTTGATTTGGTTAGATTGCACAGTTTGTTGTGTTTTTAATTAAAAAGAATTCGCAGTTAGTATAAATTTACTTCCTGGTTTTTGTTCAGACATACCAAACAGGTGCAGTAAACAAAATCAGTCAATTGATGTTCTTTGGGTTCACAACAAATTTCAAAAAACACGGGCAAGGGTTCTTATTGTTTGGAATTCTGCACATACAAGTTTCTAGTTCTGCTTTTTCGTCATTTCAGTTCCGCTTTTCGCAATGTATAATGAGCAAGAAATGCAGAAATTACATTTTAATTTTCTTAAACAAGGCTCGACAGAAGTTTTGAAGTTGCAAATTTTAATAAACATTAAAAAATCTTTGTGTTGGGCAACATGGAATTTAAGCACTACCAAATGTTTAAAGTATGCATTATTTAAAAAAAACTATTTGATTTAACAAGACGATACATCAATATTTGAATAGAGACAAATACGCAGCCAGTAAAACTTTCCGTTTTGTTTTTTATCCATACAAACCAACCAGGTCAGTAAACGAAATACGACACGTTGAATTACATTGTAACATAATTCTAAAGGTCTGTTTGTAATCAATTCATGTCCTGTAGGTTCTCAACAAACAAAAAATACAGGTGAAGTTTCTCGTCGGCTGGAATTCTGCCTGAATATGTGTTAAGTATTCCATGTGTTTGTTTTAGTTTATTTTTGCTTCAGTTTTAATTAACCCTGCTGTATTTAAATTTCGCGGCTAAAAACTTAACAAACATATGAATTTTTTTTTTCTCAACTGCAGTTTAATTGAGTTTATATTAGATTATAGATGGATTTTTTCTTTATTTTAATTAAAAAATAATTAAGTATAAATGCATTGATTCCAATATTTCTCTTTTTATTTTTAAAAAGCTATTAAATTAAGGAATTTGGCGTTCACATAGTGGACTTAACGTGAAAAACAAAATTTGAGACGCTAGTTCCACATTGCACCACAATTATAAAGGTTATTTTGTTTAGGTTCTCAAGAAATGTAAAAAAAAAACACGAGAAAAGTTTCTCGTCGTCGCAATATATAATGAGCAAGAAACGTGATACTTTCATTTTAATTTCCTTAAGCAAGGCTCAACAGAATTTTTGAAGTTGCAGATTGTAATAAATATCAAGATCTTTGTGCTTGGAAACATGGAATTTAAGCACTACCAAACTTCTGAAGAAGGTTAGAATTAAACTATGCTAATCAAAAGCCTGAATTTAAAAAAAAAATGATAGTCTGGGGTTAGATTGGAATAGTGAAAGGGTTTTTCTATAACAATAACAGCAAACAGCAACAAATAAGAAAGGAAAATAACTTTCAAATAAAAGACTTTTAGCGCTAGCACAATACTTTTGAGTTAAATTAAAGTGTTTGGCCGACGCTTTTTGTTTAGTATAATATTTAAGAATTAAATTATTAGGAAAGGTATATGGAACAAATCCCATCCAAAATAGAACTTTTAAGTAGCCTAAGTTGTCTGTAGTTACAATTTTAAAATCAAAAAATTTCAATTTAAAAAAAAAGTCTAAAACGCAAATTGACGTCACTCCGGGAGATTATGACGTAACAATGAAAGTATATGAAGAGAATTATTAAAAGGTCTGCCATACTTTTAACTGAGTCTACTGACTTGATCGCAATTTGTTGTTCGTCTAGTAATTTACTTACTACCACGCAAAGATTCTGTTTGCTGTAATTAAGACAGTATTGTGCCAATATAAAGCGTAACGTCGGTTAATGGTCAGTCATCTATTAGATCGCGCGAAAAAGGTTTCAGTCTAGTTAGCAATCTGTCTTGTCTGCTTGTAGCGTATTAATTTTAGCTAGCTTGACAGAAGGCACGAGTGATAAAGTAATGACAATATAACCTTATTTGCAGACAGACAACAGGAGTGTAGGCAAGCGTTTTTTCAGTTTAGACGTTATACAACATCTATCTTATTTTTTAATAGCATCTACATTATTGTTTCTGTTTATAAATTTTTAATTTACAATGGAATATTTTCGGCAAACTTCTGACTTTTCATTATCTGGTTCTGAATGTTCAAGTTCTAGCAGCTCTGATAACGTTCCACATGAAATACAACCGTTTATGTTTGAGCCTGAATATGCTGAAAATGAAACTTCCGAAGAAATAGCTACTGAAACTGTTGATATAAACGTCCTAAATAACACAGATTGGTAAGCTCAATACTTGATTATTGTATAGTAAGTAGTTTGTCACTGCTAACCATTGCAAAAAAAATTTAACTATATTTTATTGTAGGTGTGAATGTCAGGTTTGTACAGCAATGCCCAAACCTGAAGAATGTGTCTGTTGCAAAGCTTATCCCCAAATTATAGAAAAATTAGATCAGTTTTCAGAGATAAAGTGTATAACCCAACATCCAGGCTTCACATCTGTTTGCCTTGATGAGTGGGTGTTGGAAATGTCTTATTTTGGCTATAGACAGCATCATGGCATACAATTATATGATGGCATTACCACTGTTCATGAGTAAGTTAGTTTAAAGTTTTTTTTAGAATTATTTTTGCTATAATAAAACTACCCAGTTAAAAAATATCTATATACACATAATTTTTAAAATAAAATCGATTCTATTTTTTAGAAAATATCGCTACACTGCGTACTGAAACTTTGTGAGATGGGTATGGAAATGGCTCGGAGAAAAACACAGAAAAATCATTCCTTCATGTGTTGTTACCACCATCCGAAATAAATACAGTTCGGAATTATACACAGGGTTTTTACCCGTTTTACATGATTAGCGTTTTTGTTTATTGGATTTTTGTTTATTATTACATGCACAAATAAAAAATAAAGCACAAGACAAAATTTCAATTTAATTTCTCAAAAGCGAGATTTGTAAGTAGCCAAGGCTTCTTCCTGTTCAGGGTGTTCATATTGTTTACAAAGAGGCTCTGGAATATTGATAGCCTTCCATTTTTTCCTAAAGCCTTCATATTCTTTTTCTGTTGCACCCAACAGAATCGTAATAACTTTGTTGATATACTCTACAAAATACAAAATATGATTATTGTAAAAATTTGTAGACAGTTAAGAAACCATGATATTTCCACTAACCATAAGTGGGTTTTTTTCTAATTTTTCTTATTGAGTATTGTCCTTTTTTTGCCTTTGGGAAATAAACTGCAACTGTGGGAATACCCTCGCTGCTCACTTGTAGATCTCTGTTGCAATTTTCATTATAATGAAGCACCGCCAAATATTGTCTGGGAGATAGAAAAACATGTGCAAAAAGTATATACTAAATTGTTGCTTTTACTGATTTTCCATATTCTTATAGCTACATACCTGCATAGCATTCCTGCAAAGGAAAATGCTCTCAATTTTGGAGCAAACTGTAACAGTAGACTGTTAAGGCTTCTACAGATGATGTTTGTTTCATAGTGCTTAATTTTTTTATGTCCTTGCATAACCTCTTATTGTTTTTAATTTATGTCCTTGCATAACCTCTTATTGTTTTTTAAAAACTTTTCCAACCCCTTGTCATGCTTATCACAGACATGGTTTAATAATGATTTCCACTTGTCAACTATGAGTTGGCGATCATAGCCATCTGACGAGAGAGCACACCAGTACAAATGGTTGATAATACTCCTTGCCCATTCCTTTATTAGTTGACAACCATGCTTTTTTTCAGCAGCAATCAGGCTCTTCTTGACACCTATTTAATGAAAAAATGTTTTTACCTTGGCAATAAGAGTACAACATTATGTATATAATAAAGTAAACGCTTACTTTTTGCTACATGCCACACATCAAAAGTATGCTCAGTTGCTGACATGTTTTCCCTGACAAATTTAGAAATTTGCAAATGACGATCAGTTACCAATGTTTTAATGTGGAATCCTTCACTGTGTAAAAAGTTCATTGACCTTAAAAAACCCTCTTTTTCCATCGCATTGCTGCTTGTGGTTTCATTGCTCTGCAAAACAAGAAATTATTTTTAAATACAATGTCAGTGATAAGGTTATTAAGTTTCAAAAACTAAGACTTACTTGTACTAATTGTAAATCAATTACTTTATTGCAATCCAAGTCCAGAACTGTGTAGGTGCCATACTTTGCACTATGTCCTGGACTATCTGCTCTTCCATCGCCACCAACAGTTAAATTTGCACCATTTGAAATTTTAATTTCATTTAATATAGAGGCTTGCTCAGATTTGTAAAAGTGATAAATCACTGGTTGAATGAAATTGGAAAAATGTCTTTTAAATGTGGTTTGCGAAATAGTAGCTATATTACTAGTTTCAAGCATTCGCAATACTTTGATGTATGAAAGGCCATTGCATATAATTGACTCAGATAACAAAAGATTTCCAGCCGGAATGTTTGATTCTAGTTTCGGCTGGCTGGGCCAAGACCTAGAGAAATCACACTTCCGACATGTCTGTGAAACTTCAATATAGCTTCCCATTCGATTGGAAATGTTTGCATTACAAAAACTGCCACAGAAAGGGCATAAGTTAAAAAGTTTCATTAAATTTTTGTGGTACACAATAAATTTTTCGTCTGTACTTGAATCATCTTTTGATAAGTTTCTGTTAAAAGAAAAAGTTTATGGAAATTACTATTTCGTTTCAAAAAAAGAAATAGTTTTTTTTTTGTTATAATAAGCTGTTGAAATAGCATTATTTTTGAAAACAGTTCTACTTACAGCGTTGATTCTAGATCACTAACATTGTATGAGACATTTTCTAGGGCAAATGTTGGGTCACTCTGCTCATCATCCACAAAACTCAAATCGACATTTTCAAATTTTCTTTTTTTTTGTGGTGTTGAGGTGCTTACTGGACCAATAAATGGTTTCCAAGTTTGGCCAAATTCAAATTTATCTACTGTAGCTTGAACTCCTATTAAATATTTAAAAAATTACACCTAATATTAAAATCTAGTGTAGTTTTTAAAAAAAATAGTCTATCATTTTATTAAAAAAGTGTTACCTATACTTGCTGTTTTAGTATCAGTCTGTGTATATTTTGACCGCACATGATGTGTTTTTGAAACATTTTGTGTTTGTGTTGAAGTGGCTTTACTTAGAGGTTTACATTGGGTTCCCATTTCGCAATATTTTTGTAGCCCAGATGTACTTGCCTCGGCTTCCATAACTACCTGCAAATCACTTTTGATGTGGATTGGTGAAACAACCTGCTTGTAAAAATAATTTGTCAACAATTTGTTAATAATTGCTAACATATAGCTTCTTACTAACCTTATGTGCTGGGTAGATTGAAGGAATAGCATCATTATTCAGGATAAGCTTTTTGGCAAATCCCATTGTAAACTGGTTAAAGTTTTTAAAATCTGTGGTTTTAAAATGCAAACTGCATATTGAAGACTGCTTTTTTCCAGTCTTTGCATTCCAGTTACTTTTAGTTTCTTTAACAAAGAGTACCCACTCTTCTCGAAGTTGTGGGTGTTTGGGGAAATAAAACATACTAACATCTCTTTTGTCAGAATTTCCTTCACAATCAGCTACAACACACCAACTCGGCATTTTGATTGAATGATTTTTTTAAATGGCTTAGTAATTTAAATATATAACCTTTTTCTAAAAAATGCTATATTGCAACACACCATTAGTAAACAAACAACAAAGTATATACATATTAAAGCCTTAAATGATTATATAAACTGAATAATTTAAGCTAGTTATACAATGAATAACATTGCTCTGTTACCTTACAAGCGCCTGAACTACAATCAACAATCAAAAATAGTTTCAATCTGACTGACCTTCTGACAGGAAAATAAGCTACAAACCAAATAAAAACGCTAAAACATTATCAATTTCTACAAATTACTTAAATAACAGTATCACGCAGTGCTAAGCAATTAGGCTAACTATCGTGCCAGCATGTGATAAGACTGATTTTAATTAATCTGTGTAAGGCTTTTTTAGGGCAACTCACGCGCAAAGGCTAAATACTATTTACGTTTTAAGTTTGTAGTAAATAAGTTATAATCGAATAAATGCAACATGTTTAACAAAATATAAGGTTAAAACAAAGCGCAAGAATGTAATCTAATAAAGAATTTTAGTAGTTTAACCTGTCTAAAGTGTTGTCGTTTTTAAATTAGAATTTTGATTTGACGTGTAAGACTATTGTGACATCATAATCTCCCGGAGTGACGTCAGAACCCGTTTTGGACAATTTTTTTTTCTCGAAAATTCAAATTAAGTTTAAAAATAAATTAATCGTTTTTAAATGACGAACATTTATAATTAGCTATATGTTGGCATAAATATTAATTTTAAATTGAGTTGTTTTAGCATGGGCTACACACTTTAACAATACGAGATTCTTTTAACAAAAACTTTTTTGATTTTGTTTAGCACTTTAACTGCATAGAAATACTTTTGGGTAATACCTTACGTTTGTTTACAGGACAAGCTATACAATTGGTTTGGCCTAAAGATGCAGATTCAGGCGATGCTGGTGGTTTTATAGTCTTGTCTTTGCAGATCGTATATTAGTCTTGTCTTTGCATATTAAAAATTAATTTGTCATTTTTAAAAACAAAATGTGTAGTTTGTAGAAAACTACAAGCTTATTGTTTTTCTACAACAGGTTAGGAATAAATATAGTGTGTACAGTTGTTATTTAAATTAGATTAAAGTTGTGCAAGGTAAATTGTGTTGCAGATAAAATGATGGGCAAATTTATTTTAAAAAACACTAACGCGGATAATTAAATCAGTCTTCTGTGTCCAAAGTTTTGGCGTATAATTGAATTAAGTATACTATACCAATTTCATGGTTAAACATACCACAAAACAACAGTTAGAATTTGCACGTTTTGCTAGACTGCAGTTAGATTGTGTTTTCTAGAGATTGTGAATTAATCTGACAGCACGACCAACAGACCAACGACACATAATATTTAAGACGAGTTCGTGGTTAGTTAAACTTTTATTTTTTTTTTACATGTGACATGTCAAAAAGAAGGGCAGTAAACAAAATTTGAAACGCTTGTTTCACGTTGCGACCTAATAACAAAGGTTGTTTTGTAATCAATCCATGTCTTTTAGGTAATTAACGAATGTCAAAAAACACAGAAAAGGTTTCTCGTCAATAGGAATCTTGCCCACACAAGTTTATAGTTCTTGTTTTTTTTTCTTTTTTTCCTATACAGAACCCGCAAACGCAAGGCTTACATTTGAATTTTTTTGATACTAATTAAAAAAGTACAGTTTCGACAATAAATAAAAACAAAATTATAAAACTTTTTGCTCAGGGTCATAAATTTAAATTACTACAATAACTGTGACAAAGGTCAGTTAAAAACTGGTATTACCACAAGCACGTGTTGTAAAATTTGCTTTAATTTTATTTTTCTTTAGGAAACGATTAGAACAAATAGGACAAAAGTCAGTTAAAAATTAAAAAAGGGTGCTAGCTATTTTAACCGATAATAAGATCAATTTTTAGACCTTCATAAATCGTGGGTGCAGTTTTCCATAAATAATTAAAGCTGTAAGAGTAATAAGATATTCGACGATACCAAGGAAGTACTGAGATATAATAATATTTATCGTAATAATATTTATAAAGGTTATAATAAATAATGACATAGCATTAGATGTACAGTGATTATAGAGTTAAAAATCGAATATATAAAATAGCATATTTATAGGGTAAGAGTATTATATGTTTTTCAAAAAAAACGTAAAAATATTAAGTATGTTGAGAACCTTAAAGCACATATGAGAAATTGTCTAATAACCCTTTTTTACCTCAACTATCTTCTAAAAATGTTTTCCTAATTTCTGAGAAATTTCTGACCTAAATTTGTTTTTGAAAAATATAAATGGCTATTGCAATTATGTTTAAAGTTTGTCATATATTTTGTTTAAACCTAGTTTGTTCCTTCTATAAACATTTTTTTAGCTTAACGTTTATAGGAGCTGTTTGTAAATGAATATATTGTGTAGGTGTTAGTGAAAAAAAATCCAAGTTTTGCAAAATGGGCCAATAGAGAGTTTTTTAACAAACTAAACATAAAAATAATGTTAAAAAAAGCAACATCTGAACTTCATTGGAAAAAAAACTTTAAGAAATGATTTAGCTGTAGCAAAAATTTGTGGCAAAGGCTTTAACTAAGTTTAATAAGGTATAACATAACACCCGCTTGTTAAAAAAACGCCTTAATTTGCTCGCATTTACTAGACAGTTAGTTGGTGGTTTTTAGTTTGTAGTAAAATTTATTTTATACTTTTATTTCTAAATATAAACGTATAAATGTGGTTTTTCAGTTATGTGGGCAATAAACAAAACATGTTATTTGTAAAAGATATATATATTTTGGGGTTGTTGAGAAAAAAAAATATTATTCGGCAGGACGATTAAGTTAAGCACCTGCCTTAAAAGTGTCGCTAATTTTTTGCAAACTGCAGCGCTTATACACTGAGGTAAACTTAAATTTTTTTTTATATTGTTTTACGCGCATCAATGACAGTGAATAATAAGATATATAATAAATATTACATCAATGCAACGGAAAAAAATGACGAAATCAATTTAATGATTTAAAACATGCCACAAATATTAATGTTAACATAAAGATTTTAAATATGTTAT
Organism: Corella eumyota; assembly: GCF_963082875.1. NCBI lineage: Eukaryota > Metazoa > Chordata > Ascidiacea > Phlebobranchia > Corellidae > Corella > Corella eumyota. The sequence continues at coordinate 5,541,595 of NC_137493.1, read as the reverse complement.
GGCATGGTCACCAAACTCTTTTTTTTATTTTGGTTTTTAAATAATATTACGTACGTTTAAAAGCATTATTAAGGCACGTCACCTTAAAACTATTTTGTTTTCGCGTCTAGGCAGAGGACGCTTGTATCAAATTGCAACCGAATAATAAAGGTTGTTTTGTAATCAATCGATGTCCTTTAGGTAATCAACAAATGTAAAAAACACGAGAAAGTTTTCTCGTTCATTGAAATTTAAGACAACGTAAGTTTATAGTTTCTCATTTTTTCTTGTTGGTTTTAGTTCCTTTTTTTCAATATATAAGTAACCCGGACACGAGGAACTTACATTTCGATTTTATTGATCGAGGCAATTCAGCGAGGAATTTTTGCAGTTGGAATTTAAATAAGATTACAAAATCATTTGCTTAGCCTTATGGATTTAAATGACTATGACAATTTTAAAGAAGGTTAGTTTTAAAGTATAGTGTTACTACGAACCTGTATTTTATTAGGAAAGGGAAAGTCTAAGTTAAGCATGGAAATGTTAAAAAGTTTGGTTTTTAACGAAAAGGGCGAAATGCAACAATTATCGTGAATCGTAATTGTTTGTTTGGTAATTTTAACTTAGGTGCCTGATCATTTAAACAAGTTTTTAACGCGTAAAATTGTTTTGGGTACAACATTACTTGCCCTGTATGTACCTCACTGTATTTCAGTATCTTGGATATTAAAGTTAAAAAAAAAACAATTTGTACTTTACTGCTACAAACGAATGTTTTTAAAATAAACTTTATGCTTTGTTTTAGACGAAGGAGAAGCTGTGCAATTGGTTCAACCTATAGACGCCGAATCAGGCGATGCTGGTGGTTTTATATTAAACGAGAAAGCACTCGAAGAAATATTCTGCAGTGACGAAGTAAAATACACCCCTATTGCTGTTTATTCTTTGACTGGTGCCTTTCGAAAAGGAAAATCTTTTCTCCTTAATCTGTTTTTGCGGTACCTGTGGGCTGACAAGGCAAGTTTATAAAACTAAATAAATTTATTGCTATTTAACCAAATTATTTTATCCTGTTAAAAATCACAAAAAACTGTTTACATCACTTAATTTAAATTTTTTACTGAATGGTTTTTTTAATCTTTAATAGAAGGAGGAGTGGATAGGTGATACAACCGAACGTTTAAGTAGAGGATTTGGCTGGAGAGGAGGAATAAAAGGCGACACCCAGGGAATATGGATTTGGAACAAACCATTTTTGTGTGACACTCCACATGGCAAGGTTTTAGAAAATTAATCAAAGTTATTTTTATAAATTTGCTACATAATTTAACCCGTAACAGAACGAATGTGTTATTTGGTTGTGTCGTTTAATTGTATTTTTATTTAGTTGGACTTTTTCTTAAAAAAAATATCTTTAAATTTCATAAATTTTTTAAAGCAATATTTTGGTATATTACAGGTAAACTTGTTTTTGATGGATACTCAAGGTGCGTTTGACTTGGAAGCTGATGTAAAAACTTCTTCAGTTATATTTGCCTTAAGTACATTAATTGGATCTGTGCAAATTTACAATGTTATGCAAATGATAGGCGCCGACGACCTTCAAAACTTACAAGTAAACTTGACCCTAAATAATTGTATTTAGCTTTCAGTATTTTAAGTATGTTTTTTTTAATTCAAAATTAAAAATTTTTTTTTTGTTTAAGCTTTAAGGTGTTTTAAACATATGTTTTAGTTATTTGCTGAATACGGAAAAACGGCAACTTCGCTTGCTAAAAAATATCAAATTGAGAACTCCAAACCTTTTCAGGTATTTTTTGTTATAACGACTTTATTTGTGATGTATTTACAACTAAATTATTAGGAAAAGGCAAATGTAGCACTTTAATCGAGACAACGTAGATTTACTTAAACAAAATAACTTAGTATTTAATTTAGCATCTAATTTTTCTGATACGTGACTGGGCTGATAAAGATTATGAATTTGGTGAAGAAGGAGGCAAGAAGTATCTAGAAACAGTTTTCAGCAAAAAATCAAAGTCTAAAGAAATCAAAAAGGTTCAGAAGAATATTCAAAACTACTTCTCAAAATTTACTTGTTATCTTTTACCTAGTCCTGGCGAAAAAGTTATGCTGAGAGGGGCCAAAGATGAAAAAATACAATTGAGCGGTAAGTTTTGGATTTAAAATGAAACATATCTTTTTTTATAAAAACAGTGATTTTTTAATTGAAGAAATTGGTGATCGCTTTTTAAGTGAGGTTGAAAGCTTGGATAGACATTTGTTTGAACCCAAGAACATTGTTGTAAAGACTAACAACGGAAAAGTTATGACTGGCATAGAATTAATTCATTTTTTCTCGGATTATTTTGAAATTTTTAAAACTGGTAAAATGCCTAAGGTGGACACAATTTTAGAGGTAGATTTTGGTAACTCGGAAATTTTATTTTGTGTAAGGTTATGGGTATTAATTATAACGTAAAATTTACCAAGACAACATCAGCACACTTTTTTTGCAGGCAAACATAAATGCATCAATGGATTCTGTTATAATGGAATGTGCCGCTGTATTTAACGATAACATGCGCAAGGTAAATTAAATTATATTCACTGGTAATTTAAATACTATGTCAAATACAGTAAATTGAAAATACAACTCTTAGATGTGTGTAACCTACATGGGACCTAAAGTGTTTGAAGTTAATCAAAATTCTTGCCGAAGTCTGGCTTTGACTCACTTTGATGAAACTCCAAAAATGGGGGGATCCGAATTCATAAGCGCCATTAAGAAAACGTTGGACGACCAAATTAAAGAACAAAGTAATTTTTTTCTACAAATGAACGAAACATTTAAGGTATTTTTTTTAACTTGTAAAATAAAAATTAACCGCTTAATTTTTTTTTTAAATCTTAACGAAAACATTTTGCTAAAATAAAAAAGCTTTTGTAAATTACTTTAAAGTCGTAAATTATATTCACATTGCGACATTTTAAATTCATTGCAGTTTCTTTTATTTTATGTTATTTTTAATTGTCCAATAACCTTTTTTAGGAACAACTTAAGGCTAAAGTTCGTGATATATTAGAGGAGACAGTGTCTACATTTAAACAAGATTTAAATGAGGTTATTTTATTTCTTTTTTTAACCATGATTAATTATTGAAATTAGTTGAGCTTTAAAAATATTACAATATTGAAATTGTTCTATGTTTAAGATCACTTAATTGGATTTTATTTAAAAAGGCTAGCAATAATAGCTTCGTTGACGACCTTACATTGGAAGAAATAAAGCAAAATTGCAACACCAACGCTTTAAAATCATTTCAAAATCAAACTGAAACCTTTGACGAATCAGTTATTGGCCAAAATAACACAAAGTTGGAGGAGCTTTTAGAAATTGTATTCAATGAGTTTAAAGAAAGCAATCGTTACCTATTGGTAAGTTATCTATGCCGTGTGTTTTAATCTTAAAGGTTCTAACTTCTGCATAACGCTAACAAGATAACGGTCAAGTCTACGTGAGTAATATACATTTACATTTATTGCAACCGCTTAATACTTATTAATTAACAGGATGACCTAAAACTGAGATTGTCTAATCTTTCACTTGAAGCAAAACAAGAGTTTACCTCAATTATAGAAGAAGTTTGCACTAAATTTGTTTTATTTTTTTGAAAGTTTTTTAAATTTTTTTTGACGTAAGCCGTCTTTGTGGCTTTAGATATCATATGTTACCCAATTGTAAGTTAGAGAAACTTAATAACAAAAAATTCTTTAAAATTACACCATTTTTATGTAAATTAAAATTTAAAAGGTTAAAAGAGTAAGTATTTAAGCTTGATAATTCTACACTAAAAATATAAACTTGGTAGAAATGTAACGGAACGGCTGTCGAGCCAGATGAATTGGAAGAAGCAATTTTAAAAGCCCAGGAAACTGCTTTTGCTATTTTTGATAAGTCGGAGATTGGTGATGGAAACGGGAGCGCAGTAAAGAAAGAATCCAGATTGGATTTGTCTGACTATTTGAATGCAGAAAAGAAGAAGTTTACAGATAAAAATGAGCTAAACTTGGTGAATTTGGTTTTAAGACAGTATACAATTTTATATAATAATAATTATTTTTTTTTTGTAACAAAAAAAACATTGACTTTTTAGAAATTGGATGAGGCTCAAACTTTGCAAACACTCACTCAAGCAAAAGATGCATACTATAGTTATGTAACTGGCGTAAGTGTTAAATATTAAAAAATTACTTTAATCACTCGTCGAAATATCCTTAAATATTTCTGTCATGATAAAAAGTGTTTCTACTAAAAATTGAAGGTATGTGGGGAAGATTACATCAATCCAGATAAAATTGAAAATGCCCACCAGCAAGGAAAAAAACAAGCTGAGAAGATGATTAATCTCTTTTTGGAATCAAAAGGTGAATCGTTCGTGCGTAAATGTAGAAATCAGTTGGACGAAGTACTTGCCGACGCAGTAGAGGAACTAAAGAGTAAAAACGAAATAAGAAAGGTCCTACTGTTGATGTAAATATTAAACTGAGTGATTCTATTTGAATAAGGTTTACCGTTTATAAAAGTATTAAACTGTTGAATATTGTAATACTGTAATTTGATATTAAGAACTTAATTAGTTTTCGGATATAACAATACTCTCTATAATTTATTGCCATTTTTATGCTCTATAATTTAAGTAAACATAGCAATAAAAAAACAATTAATTGTATTTAGGTCAAGGTATTAAACGATATCAAAAACATGAAAATAATATGTTTTGGAATATACAAAGAAGAACTGAATAAAGTAAATATACAAATGTTAACAACTTTTTTAAACTAAAAACACTTTATTATATACAATATTTAAATAAATTGTTTACAATTCAATTTATTTAAGTTTACAAGTGGACAATATCAAGACGAAAACATGCTGTTAAGCAAACACAACGAAGTAAAAGTAACTTCTTTAAGTCAGTACAACGATAAGTGTCCAAAAGATCCTGAAAATGAGCGTACGTCCAACAAAAAAGAACTGGAAGCTGACATTGAGAAGCACTTTCTGACAATACAGAAAAACAATAAGCATCAAGAGGTTAACTTAATTTATTTCAAAGTTAAATTTTATTAGAAATCTGCTATTTGGTATTTTTGTAATATTATAACGAGAAAGTTTTTACTAATAATAATTTTTTTAATAAAAAAAGGTTTTAGCAAAAGAAAGAGCGAATGCACAACTTGAGTCGATGAAAACAAAACACAGGATGAAACTAATCGAGGTTATTTATTTTATTTATATATTTATGTTAACTATATTAATTAAACGTTTTGTGAAAATAATTTATTGTTAAACCTTTTAGTTTATTTGCAAAATAATACACGCTAAGTTTTAGATTTTTGTTTGGTGGAAATGTTGTATAAATGACTTTATACAAGTTATTTTAATGTTATTGTTGTAGGTAACGGGAAATAGAAGACGTTTTGACCGGGACAGATTAGCGAACGTTCACATTACTCAAAAAAAAGCACTGTTCAGTGAGCTTGAGAAGAAGGTAGATTCAACAAAATACGGTCAAGATGTGCTGCTTAAATTTAAATATGAGGTTGATCAAATTTACAATGATATTTCTGCCACGTTCAGAGAAAAAAAAAAAAGAAGGCATTGGTGGAAGAAGGCATTTTTTTAAAGATACAAATACAAAATACAAAAATACAAAATACAAATACAAAATACAAAAAAAAAATACAAAAATAGCTTTTTTTTAAAGATACAAAGAAAACTTGAAATAACATGTACACAGCCTATTTTGTGTGATAAATTTCTTATTTGCTGGCAAAGTGATTTTTTCTTTACTGCTTTAATTTTCTAAATTAGTTGGTAATTTTGGTAATTTACTGGTTTGCAAATGCAGCCTTTAAGTTTTTTAAACTATCAATTTGGTTTGGCTTTTATTTAGGCCCTTAAGTTGCAAGTACTCTTTGCAGTGTTTAACACAACTACTTTGCTTTACAAATTGGATTTATTTTTTATTTCAGGTATTTCATCTTCTTTTTATTTTTTTAATTTAACGAAATAGTAATTAAAATTTGGTTGTTTTTTCATGCATGTGGGTAAACATTAGCCCTTTGATTAAATATGTTATGTCCATTATCTATCTTATTAAAAATTTGAAATGATTTATTAGCGGGAGGTCACTTTTAGTGAGCACTTGTTGTTCTGTTTATCGATAATGCTTTGTATTTTCTTTATTGTTTGTATGCGCTTTCTCCTATTTTATTTCGCTTTAAATAACTGGCAATATAGCTTTTTGGTCAGTTCGCTGGACGTAAAAACTCATAAATAAGTAAGGCCGAAGTAAGGTTTAACACACAATTAGACTTTCGCTTTTATACTTAATTTGTTGATTATATACTTTGTAGTTTGTGTTTTATGTCATATTTTTGTGTCGCATTTATTTCGCATTTCCTGTAGTTTCAATTCTGATTAAAAGCCGCTTGTACAGATTACATTTGGTAGATTGAATCCTTGGGCAGGTTTTGGTAATAAGTTAGCGAGTTTGATTTAACACGACTATTTTGTGTATTTTAATTAAGTGTGGCTTTCTTATCGATGCTCATCTTTACAGCGTACTCTATTGGGGTTTAATAATTGTTTAAGCCACAGTAGAAGTGTATTAGATCCTACATTGCGAGATTTATGAGTTTTACCTTAGTAAGATTTGGAAAGTAGTTAGGTATTACTTGTGCGTAGTTAAAAGCATTTTTTGTGTGCTAATTTGTGATAGTTAGCTTTTGCAAAGTTGTTGAATATAAGATTCAATAACTTGTGTGTGTGGTTAATAATATACATAGGGTTTTGTTAATTAAGTTGTTAATTAATTTTTGTAAAATATGGTGGAAGGAAACGTCACTTCTCCCGCCGTAACAACGGAAGGTATGGTTGTTACTTCGTCCACCACTGTGGACACTTCGACTAGTAAAACTGTTACTAAGTCGGGACCTTTGGGGTCAAAGGAAGAGCGTACATATGCTCTATCGGCATTTACCCGATGTAAGAACAAACTTTGCGAAGAAATAGAAGCAGAGTGTTCTGATAGTAAAGAAGTCACAAGGTTAAAGGGTGACTTTGATACGGCCTACGAAAGAGTTGTAGGCGCGTGCAAGAACTATATTTCCCAGTCAGAGGGAGATGTAAGAACCTCCGCTACTTCAAAGTTGAAGGAAGTAGAACAGCGGAAAGTTGTAGCCGACAATCGGTACCAGGCATATTTGGAGATCTGTGTCCGAAAAAAATCTTCAAGAGCAGGTTCTGTTGCCGGACGGTCGATCAGATCTGGTCGCTCGCACCGCAGCAGACGAAGCATTGAAGCTCTCGAAGAAAATGTGGAAGTTGTCCGCTCAACAGCTGAGTTTATGTAACAGCGTCACGAAATTGACAAACTTCAAGATGAACTTGAAGCCCAGCGCCAAGAAAGGGAACTTGAAGCCCAGCGCCAAGAAAGGGAACTTGAAGCCCAGCGCCAGCGGCAGGAGCTTGAAGCCCAGAGAAAAGTTAAAGAGTTAAACAGGAAACGCGAGGAACATAAAATGCAAGAACAAATTGTTCATGCACAAGAAAAGGTTCGTTTTGCTGAGAGATACGAAGATAGCGAATTTGGCTCCGACATCTCTGAAGTTTTGCCTTTAAGACTGAAACAATATGCTGCAAAGCCTGTTACCGAACCAGAAGTGAACTTTAATGAAACATCATTGTCGCATTTACGAATATACGAAGGCGACAAATCACCTCGCTCAATAAAGGCAGCGGGGCCGGCACCAACTGCAGTTTCACCGGCATTGGCACATCGACCAAAGCCGTCCGTATTAGCGGACACGAGGGATTATCTTTCCGGCCAAGAGGATCGTGTTTATGACCGACCTCAACCTGTTCAGCAGCATCAGCCGCCATTTTCAAGTTTTGATTTTGCCACGCCAAAGATTGAGTTGGATAGCTTCAGTGGCAGCGTGTTACAATACTTGGGATTTATAAGACGTTTTGAAGAATTTGTTGAACGTAGAATTTACGATAACAGTGCCCGTTTAAGTTTTCTACTTAAATTTGGTACTGGGGAGGCCCTACAAGCGATTTGCGGTTGTGACGTCATTGCAGACCGAACAAAGGCATACCGTGAGGCACGACTTAGACTGCATGAAAAGTACAATCAGCCTGATATACTCAAAGAAGCCGCAATGAATAAAATAGTTAATGCACCAAAACTAAAGGAGTTTGATGCCGACGGCTGGAACACATTTGCCGACGACCTTTACTTATGTGCTTGTACTTTAAGTGCAGGTGGCTTTGAATATGACCTTAACAGTCAAGACACAATCTTCAAAGTCTTACGAAGATTTCCATAAAAAGGCTTGGAAAAGTTACAAAGAATTCGCTAATGACATGGAAGATCATGGCAAGACACCAACATTTGAAGATGTTATGTTGTTCGTAAAAAGAATTGCGAAACATCAACGTCGTTCTTTACACCGCCTGCAGCTTGAACGGGACTGCAGGTCAAAGGTGCCCACTGCCCAATACACCGCTAGAGGTAAGGCAACCCGCTCTGGTCGTGTATTCGCTGCTGTTGAAAAGGAAAGCAACAAAAGAAGATATAATGGTTCCGTGCAAAAGTGCACATCTTGCAGTGAACACCACCCTTTATGGCAATGTGGAGTTTTCAAATCAAAAACCCCACAAGATCGACGTGAGCACGTAAAAAACAAACGCTTATGTTTTCAATGCCTTCGAGCAGGACATCAGTCCCGAGATTGTAAATATGACAAAGGCTGTAGGGATTGTGGCAAGAGACATAATACTCTCTTGCATATTAATATTCCGCCAAGTAGCGCAGAGGCTAGTGCGGAGCCGCAAAGCGAGTCAGCTATTGTGGCATGCAACGAGGTTTCCCACAACAGCGTAAAAAATGTGAAACGTTTCAAGATTGTGCCAGTTAAAGTTTGGGGCAACAATCAAAGTAATTTTGTGAAAACATACGCCTTTCTAGATGACGGTTCAGATACAAGTATTTGCACTGCAAGCCTTGCAAAGAAATTGGGTCTCAAGGAGACAAAGGAACATATTGAGCTCTACACAGCAAATTCGGTAACAAGCCATGGGAGCCGAGTTGACTCGTTATATGTAAAGGGGATCAATGAAACAGAATCGTTTAATGTCGAAAAACTTTTGGTGCTCGACCATATTGTCAACGTAAGTGACAGCATTCCTACGGAAAAGGTGGCAAACATGTATCCGCATCTGCGTGACCTGAAGTTTCCTGAACTTAAATCAAAATCAGTGGAGCTGCTTCTGGGAAACAACGTTCACGATGCATTCAGGGTTTCTGAATGGCGTTACGGCAAAAAGGGCCAGCCTTTCGGGTTACACACGGCTTTAGGCTGGACATTGTTTGGCTCGGACCATAATATAAAGAAACAATCGCAACGAATAAATGTTAACTTTATGCATGAACCTGAACAAGTATCAGCATCATGCAGCGACATTTTGAAGGTCTTGTCGAGCGACTTTCATGACCTTGATTGTGAGCAAAGGAGCGAAATGTCATTAAACGACAAAAGGGCTTTAAAAATTATGGATAAAACAGTTTCGCGGAACGGCGAACACTATGAAATCGGATTACCATGGAAAGAGGAATATATCAAACTTCCGAAGAATAGGAAAATGGCACTTCAAAGGCTGCAATCTTTGAAGAAGAAGTTTATTGCTAACCCTAATATTTTTAGGCAATATAGGGAGAAAATTGATGAATATGTAAAATTAGGACATGCCACTGTATTGGCTAATAGGAACTGCCTAAATGATATAACGTGGTATATACCACACCACTGTACGGGTCCTAAGTTTCGTATAGTGTTTGATTGTGCTGCGAAACACTGCGGTGTTTCGTTAAATGATGTTTTATTACAGGGGCCTGACCTTACTAACAGTCTGGTGGGAGTGCTTTTGCGCTTTCGCCAAGAGGCTATTGCCCTTGTAGCAGATATTAAAGGCATGTTTCATCAGGTTTTTGTGAGACCATGTGATCGTGATGCCATGCGATTTTTGTGGTGGCCCGATAATGACCTTTCTCGAGCCCCAGTTGACTATCAGATGAACGTGCATATTTTCGGTGCAACTTCGTCGCCAAGCTGTGCGTCATATGCGCTTAGGAAAACTGCTGACGACAACGCAACAAAAGCAGATAAGAATGTTGTGAATACTATTAAGCGTAACTTTTATGTAGATGATTTGTTAAAGTCGTGTAAGTCTGTTGATGATACTGTAGAACTTATATCTGCTATTTCACCGCTTCTTAAAAGCGGTGGCTTTCATCTAACGAAATACATTAGTAATAACAGGTCCGTACTATCGTCAATCCCAGCGTGTGACTTGGCATCTTCGGTGGTAAATTTAGACTTACACGAACTGCCAACCGAGCGAGCGCTTGGTGTGTATTGGAACACCTCTTTAGACCGTTTCGAGGTAAAGGTAAACGTTCAAACTAAACCGTCCACGAGACGCGGTATACTATCGATGGTAAGTCAGGTATATGACCCATTGGGTTTTTCTTCTCTATTTATTCTTCCTGCACGCAAACTTTTACAGAAAGCATGTTCTGCACAGTTGGGCTGGGACGATCTGGTTCCAGAACAACATATTAACACTTGGAATAATTGGCTTAACACTCTTGTTGATTTAGAGCACATTAGTATACCCAGATGTTTTAAACCTGTAAATGTTGATTATTGTTGTATTGAGCTGCACACGTTTAGTGATGCTAGCAATGTGGGTTATGGTGCTGTTAGTTATCTACGCATGATTGATTTGTATGGAAATATTTATTTGTCTTTTGTAATGGGGAAGGCACGTGTTTCTCCCCTTAAGCCTGTAAGCGTACCCCGACTCGAACTTACGGCGGCCGTGGTAGCCGTAAAACTCAGCGACCTTATACGTCGAGAACTGGAATATAAAATTGACAATGTTTATTTATGGACTGATTCTACAACCGTTCTCCAATACATTACAAACACATCAACGCGATTTCAAACCTTTGTCGCTAATCGATTAGAAATGATTCATTCGCTTTCGAAACCAGAACAGTGGATGCATGTTGACACAAAGCGAAATCCCGCTGACATTGCATCAAGAGGCTTAATGCCTATTGAACTGCACAATGCAGACCTGTGGTTTAAAGGCCCAACCTTTCTTTATAAGACAGTCGAACATTGGCCGGTTCGCCCTGCTATCTTGCCGTTATTGACCGCCGATCCTGAGGTCAAGTCAGTGACCTTGTGTAATGTTGTTTGCAGTAATCAATTTAGTTTACTGCGTTTGTGGCGTCGTTATTCTTCGTTTACAAACCTACAACGAGCAACCGCCTGGATTCTGCGATATCGCACCTTTTTGTTACGGAAGGTGTCTCAACGGAAAGCTAAATCTAACGACAAATACGCCATTCCTGAATTTTTATCGCTAAAAGAACTAAATAGCGCAACAGCTGCCATTGTGCGGGCAGTTCAACGACAATCTTTTTTGGAGGTGATCAATCAACTTCATGACCACCAAACCCTTGACGAGCCTTTACAATTCAAATCTAAGCAACATCTAAATAAATCAAAACAGCTTAGCACTTTAAGAAAGCTAAGCCCGGTTTTAGTTAAAGGCATTATGTACGTTGGTGGCAGGCTACATAATTCAACCGTCCCTCTAATCACCAAACATCCGATGATTCTCCCATCTAACCATGTTGTAACTGAACTTGTTGTGACAAACTATCATAACAGGCATGGGCATTCGGGAACAATTCATGTCTTGTCCGCAATTCGAGAACGTTTTTGGATTCTACGCGGACAAGCCACTGTCAGAAGGATTCTAAGAGGCTGTAGAAAATGCCGATTTTGGTCTGCTAAAGTGGGGGAACAAATTATGGCCATTTTACCGATGCCGAGGGTCACTTCAAATAATCCTCCATTTACATGTGTGGGAGTTGACTACATGGGGCCAATTCTTACAAAAAGTGGTAGAAGTCAAGTTAAACAATATGCTTGTATTTTTACTTGCATGGCTACTCGGGCTATCACATCGAAGTAGCCCAATCCTTAGAAACAAGTGCTTTTATTGATGCTTACCGCCGATTCTCGTCTCGCCGCTTGGGTCCAAAAAGAATTTATAGCGATAACGGCACGAACTTTGTTGGGGCCGAGAGAGAGCTACGAGAAGGCATCAGGAGATGGAATAAAAAGCAAATTCACGGCGCGCTCCTACAAAACGAAATTGATTGGAGTTTTAATCCGCCAGCTGCGAGTCACCAAGGCTGAGTCTGGGAGCGGATGATACGATCCGTTCGGAAAATCATGAGGCTAATAATGGGCGAAACCATTCTTGACGATTTTTCACTTTTAACCTTGATGACTGAGGTGGAACGAATCTTGAACAGCAGACCTCTGGTGCCACTCAGCGATGACTGCAAAGATAAATTGGCATTGACGCCAAGTATGTTGCTAAAAGGAGCAATAGACAATAACCTGCCTCCAGACACGTTTGTCAAGGCAGACGGTTACAGGCGATCGTAGAGGTTGGTTCAACTTCTTGCTGATCAATTTTGGGACCGATGGACCAAAGAGTATTTGCCTTTGTTACAATTGCGACAAAAATGGCTTCAACCGATGAGGAATTTCACGGTTGGCGACGTGGTTTTAATCGTTAATGAGAACGCGAAGAGAGGACTCTGGCCGAAGGGGATTATCGAGAAGTGCATTAAAGACAAGAACGGGATGGTGCGCCGTGTCCAGGTGCGCCGTGTCCAGGTGCGCACTGCATATGCTACCTTAACCCGAGACATTCGCAAAATTTGTCTTTTAGAAGGGGTCGCATAAATTTGTATTTTCGATGTTTTATTTGTGTTTGTATTTACGCCTGCATGCCTCACAGTTTTTCTTCTTTACACTTTCATATCATTTTTGTAAAACGTATTTTTGTGATAGGTGTGTCTTGTATTGCATGAACTGACACACTTGCTACCTTATATATGTAGCGTTAGTTTTATCGTTATTATATGTTATACGTAATGTTAACTGAATACTTTGTATTTTTGTTGAAGTTTCGAATGCATAGTTATTGTGTTTATTTCTTGTATTTTGTTATCGTATAATGAACATTTTTGTTGTTAAATGCCCTCGTGTTATTACACTCTGTCATTTGGGGCCGGTATGTTATGTCCATTATCGATCTTATTAAAAATTTGAAATGATTTATTAGCGGGAGGTCACTTTTAGTGAGCTCCGGCGTTTCACGCTGAATCATTGGGCTTGATTCCAGCTGCGGGAGATTTTCACTCCCCATCGTCATTTATGACGCACTTGTTGTTCTGTTTATCGATAATGCTTTGTATTTTCTTTATTGTTTGTATGCGCTTTCTTCTATTTTATTTCGCTTTAAATAACTGGCAATATAGCTTTTTGGTCAGTTCGCTGGACGTAAAAACTCATAAATAAGTAAGGCCGAAGTAAGGTTTAACACATAATTAGACTTTCGCTTTTACACTTAATTTGTTGATTATATACTTTGTAGTTTGTGTTTTATGTCATATTTTTGTGTCGCATTTATTTCGCATTTCCTGTAGTTTCAATTCTGATTAAAAGCCGCTTGTACAGATTACATTTGGTAGATTGAATCCTTGGGCAGGTTTTGGTAATAAGTTAGCGAGTTTGATTTAACACGACTATTTTGTGTATTTTAATTAAGTGTGGCTTTCTTATCAATGCTCATCTTTACAGCGTACTCTATTGGGGTTTAACAATTGTTTAAGCCATAGCAGGAGTGTATTAGATCCTACAAAATAGTTTAAACATGTGCTTGCAGAAGTGTGGGTACATATATTAAAATCATGGCTTTTTAATTCTCAATTTTGAAGCTTTTAATTTTAGAGTAGGCACTTAATTTTAGGGTAGGCACCTAACTTTAGGGTGGGCACTTAATCTTATGGTAAAATCATAGGTAGTTACTTAACTTACCATTAGAGTTGGCACTTAACCTTAAGTGACCATTTGACTTTGGGTAGACACCTGACCATGGATAAGCACCTAATTTTGGGAAGGCACTTAACTTAACATAAGGGTGAGCACTTAACTTTAAGCAAGCATCTAACTTAGACATTAATCTTACGGTTGGCACTTAAATTTGGGTTAAGATATAAAACAACTCAATTAACAAAATTAATGATATATAATAAAAAGTTATTATATGTAACATGAAAAATTCTTTGTTGTAATTAAAGTTTATTATATATCATTAGATAAAATATAAAAAATTTAACTAGAATTATTCAACTATGACAAAAATGTTTGACATATGGTAAAATTAAGTATACTATAACAACTACTCGATGAAAACAAAACAAACGTCTGAATTTTGCACGTTTTTACTGCAGTTAAATTAGGTTTGTATTAGATTGTAGTTTAATTCATTTTATTTATCTATTACAAATAGTACAGTATACATATATGCTAATTTCAGGACATATAAATAACTTACATATCATTGATTTAGGGTCTTATACAACTGACGTAAACTTGAATGACCTTACGTCACGTTGTCAGCCAGACAGATAGCCAGACGCGCATAACTAAGTGCTAGACAGGTACATATCAAACGTTGTTAGATATATTGATATTACTTAACATTGTGTTTATGTGAAGTGTGTGCATTTAAGCAGTTAGAAGTTTCAAATTTCAGATATTTAAACAGGTTTTGAATGGTAATTGTCATTGTTAAGTTCCTATATAAATAAATAAAACTTAATGTTATTGTTTATTAAATAAAAAAGGATAACATAGGCATTTAAATTATATTATTATTTATTTTTTTATAAACTTGACATTGTAGTTATGTAAACATAAAAAACCCTTTGTTGAGAAACTGATTGTTGTATATTGTAAGTATAAGTTAGCATTTTTGTATTATGCAAAATTAAAAAAGCTTTTAACAATAAATTATAGAATGACATTGCATTAGTTCCTCTTTTTTATTATTGGCTAGTTTAAGTTTATTTTAAAAAGTTTATTCTAGTATTCTTAGTTATTGAAATAAAATAGCAGACTAATTTTTGAAATATATAATTTGCTTTTCAACAAAAATTTAGATTTTTGAATTTGTTTTAAAACTATAGAAAATTTTTATTAAATATCACAAAATATTAAAATTGATTTTAGTAAGATGTAATTGCTTTATTTATATTTTTACTTGATAACTTGAGGCTACAAAAATCAATTTTGATTTTGAATGTCAAGTTAAGGATTATATTACATATATGTGTGTTTTGTGGTATTTTACTATTCCATATTTTCTATTACACCACTTTCTTTTACATCGCTTTATTTTATTGCCTTTGTTAAAAAATTTCGGGATAAAATATTTTAATTTTGTTTTATATGTTTTTGACGATTAGACCTATGTTTTGATGTACTAAAATTTAACAAAGGAATTCAAGACAATTTTTCATTATATGCTATTTATTTATATACTTATGTTTTTTTGTTCAGTAATGTTTTTCGATATTGCATTTAATTGTATGGGCCATGTAGTTGACTTATTTTAACTTTAATATATATTGTATATCATAAATTGCCCATGGCATTAGCATATTACTTTTGACATTTACCATTTGGATGAAAAATTCGAATGCGGTTTGGTGAACTGCGCTGAAGTCTTGTCTTAATCTCTGTTTAGCATTGCTAACATAATGTTACATGTAAAGGATCTAAACTAAATTTTTGCTTAGAAATTTTGATCCCTTTTAAAGTGAAAAAGAATGCCTTTTTAGTTTTTTTTCCATATTTGCGATCAAGTATGAATTGCCTCATCACATAACTATTTTAATTTATGTAGTAGTTAAAATAATTTAAAAATTATATATAATTATGTAGTTTTTGTGTTGGGTTTTCATTTAACTATTAAAATATTTAAAAACATTAATTTTTAAAACATTTATTTTACTTAAGTACATGTAATAAAAAGTACAGAATGACCCTGAAACAGTTTAATTAAATGTCACTTGTTTAATAGAAAAAAGTTCTTTATATAAATTCCTAGAGCATGTTTGTATTATGTTCATTGTTTATTCGGTTATCGGGTTATTACATTTCTAACAAAACGATTCGCGTTCGTATATGTATATGTATATGAAAACCGACACCCTTGCTTATTATTATACTGGTGACATCTGCGTGCTGTTATTTAATATAAACGGCTATTATCTTTAGGTTAAACAATAGTAGCCCGACTTCTGCTATTTTACCACTATGCTAAGGCAAATTGAAAGGTCGTTTAAATCTTTTCAAGTCGGGCTCAAATCAATAAAACGCTAGTTGTTCGAGGTATTTAAACCTTTTCATACCTTTGTCTACCGTTAATGTATTGATACCGAGCCAATTCCTATTCACACTTGTATCTATTCCTTGTATGTCTTTCATTTCGGTTATGTGTTGTGTTTTGTGTTATGCTTATGTTAATAGCGAAGGGAAAACTTGGAATGTTGATTATTTTGTTGCTAGTCGTAATTAGTTAATTCAAGCTGTCGTTAATCTAGACTTTAAAAAAGTTTGTGGTAAGTTACGTGGCTTTGTGTACAAAAAGGTTAAATTTTGTATGCATTTGTATTATCAGTCTTATTTATCAAGAACTAAGATGTCATCGTATACAAAAGGTTACTTATTTTAAAGGTATTTTGCCAATTTTTTTACGTTACTTTATCGAACTATATTAAACGCTGGTATTTAATTGTTTAATTAGTTTATCGTTAATTCGAAGAAATAGCTATACTGAGATTATGTTATTATTAAGAAAAAGGTTAGCATTTTTTTTGGTATAACTCATAGCCAGGCAAATATGCACAGAATAAATGGATTTTAAACGAATCAATATTTTCGAATAAGGAATCGTTATAACATAGGAATATACGCTATAACTAATAAGATTATTTCTAGTTTGTGGTAATTTTGTCTAGGTGCTGCTATGGTATGTTTAGTATTTTGTCTTAAGCGGAACAGGTTATTTTTTAAATTTTATAAAATATTTTGATTTCAAAATTATTTGCATATAGTTACAATGTAGTAGACGTTACCAAATTAATAATTATTATTTCGGGAAAATATAAATTAATTTTATTTTGGTTTAAACATCGGTTGCCAAAAATTTTGCATAAAAAGACATATTTTTCCCGACAAAGTGACAGTTATTAACGTTCTAATCGCGACAGTTAATGTTGTTTACAATCAATTTAGTTATTACATGTCATCACTAATGCCAAGCCAATGTCAATCTTATAAAACATAGTGCCCGATTGCTTAACTAACTGTAATGACTACTGCTCTTTGCGTGGCTTGCTTTTTAATTAGTGTGTAAGACAACATTGTTTCGAGATAAAAATAATTTCGAGTGCTGCACACGTCACGTCCGTAGGATTTGCCAATTTTTTTTAAGTTAAGAAATGAACCGGCTGACGGAAGTACAATTTTAAGGCACTTGATATGTGAAAGTTTGCGTCTGTCTGGGTGTGCTGCTAATTTGCACATGCCGAGTTATTAGCGTGGTCGAAGTTTGGTTATTTGTTGTAATGTCATCTCTTGGTACTAATTGCCGCGTCTGCCACGTTATTTAAATACTTTATTAATTTGCATCATTTAATTATAGATAAAAATTTGAAAGATGATTAAGCGAATTGTAAATATTTTAGTTATTTTTAAGGGCCAAAACGAAAAAAAAATTAGCAAAATTTTTATTTTATAAATTACAGTTACTTATATATTGTATCTATTAATTCGTGTAGACTGCATACGCATCGCAATTCCTCAAAATAGTTAGCTAAGTACGTGATATAGACTTACAAAACACAATAACTAACAGTAATATACACAGATATAAGCGCTAATTCCGTTTCATCAATTTAACCATTCCTCGTTATATGTGTATTACGGTATATATATATTGCATCACTGCTGTCGGATTGCCAGTTAGTAAATTTTATTTATTTCTGTTAGGAAGCCAAAGCTATCTGGTTGTTGTATACCTTTTGTGATAAATTATTTACCACTTTATGCCGTCATCGAATCAATGATTTTACAGCCGATTACTTATCGTTCTGCCAATGTGTTATGCGGGCCACAAGGCTACTGTCTGCAATATGTCGTCAACTATAAACGTTAAGGGTAATTGTACGACGTTAAGAGACCTGACCATGAACGTAAAAGAAGGCGTTGGCACGGAAAATTTAGGCTGGGCTTCGCGGTAATTTTTTCCCTACATCTAAATGCGTATTAGCTCTTTTACTCCTATAACGTATAATACTATTTCTACATTTACCACTATTACTAATATTACTAGTATTACCGAAAGTTATGGCAAGCAAGGTTATAGTTTAAGTTAATAATGGTAATACTGGTAATAGCAGTATTGGATATAGCAAAAACACGCAGTTGTTTTATTTATGCCTTTGCCTTACTGCTAGGTTTTTTTTAAGGCATTCTTTCATTTGTGTATTGGTATAATATAGTATTTTGCTACTGAAAAATGTAATGTATATAAATAAAAAAATAGCTCATTTACTGGTGTTTTATCTAACAGTTTATTAAAATTGTGTATTTTTGACTTGGATTACGTATCGCAAATAACATAAACCGATACGCGGGCTCGAGTAATTGTTATCAGCAACCTTTTTCGCTTCACATAAATTTTACATAACCCTCTTCCGCTGTTTCGATTTAAAACAAATCGCTTCGTAAATTTCGAACAGTTAGTGAACTTGAAATCTGTCTACAACTGCAATGCAATAATAAACAAGATTAATGAACGCGTTTTTTGTCGATTGTTTAGTAACTGTTTAAATATTGTTAGCTTATTCGCAACTTTACGTTAAATAACATAGGATTTGAGGCTTAACGTAACTTTTTTGGTTGGCGACTTGATATTACAGTGTACAGGTCTTTATTAACTTAATTGCAAATACAATAACTCAGCAATATGTCTACGACCCGATTCGAACTCTTGCGTTATTAATAATAACTGCTTTAACGCATAGCAAACATGGCAATAATAAAAATCGTCTAATTATTATGTCTCGTATTTACAATAATTAGTATTTGTTTGCGTCTTTAAAGTTATAATTTAACTAATAGGTTAGGGCTAAATGGCAGGTCTGGATAGCTTGTTTGTTTGTATTTGTACAGAGAATGTTTGTAGCTTTGTAAATTAGATTTACATTATTAAGTAAGCAAGGAAAAGGAATTGCGTTTTTTTTTTGTAATAAAACAAAAATTGCGTGCAATTCGTATTAAAGGTATGCGTGTCGACATATTTGGGCCTAGCAAGAAAGGAATGCTCATTTTTGCTGAGAATTATATGATAATTGCTAGCGTTGGTTATTAATAGAGTTGTTCGACTGTTATTAACGCGCTCTCGCAATCCAACCAACCTAAAGCGCCTGATTTCTCGCAGTTGCATGATCAAAAAGATTGTAAACGAAAAACATTTCGGTTTTGTGCTGCGTTCTCGCGTCGCCAAAACAAGTAATTAGAATATTTTCGTGAGCGTCTAATTATTAACGATCGTATTCAGGCACTTAACGAAGCTATGTGATTTTGTTATCAATTTGTCCTGGCGTGGTAGCGCTGGTAATTATGACTTGCCAAGGAATCGTACTAATGTCGATAATTGGGCTTAAACGTGACTTAATTTGGTTTAGATCATGCTCAAGTATGTGGGAGCATTTAGCATTGTTTCTTCGTATTGGGTTGTCGACCATTTGGTTATAAATGTATTGCAAGATGGACGGGAAAAAATAATGCAACTTAAGTTGGGTTTTATAGAGATATAAGGACCAGTTTTTTTTTTGAATTTGTTGCATATACATGTGACTGCAACGGGTGTTTTATGATCTTTTATTTTTGCATATATAGTTGAAAAAATCAAACTTGGATTAGTTTTTGTATTAGTGAAATAGATAATGTTAATCAAATACGTTAGTTTACATTTTAACAAAAATGTCAAGTCTTCACAAACTTAGAAAAAAAAACTATAACCTATTAATAGATCGTTAGTCTGTTTTCCATTACCTCATGTTTGATATACCTTTATCGACGAATTTTTGTCAGAGCCAGGGGTATGGTAATATACCGTCGATCCCACAACATTAATTAAGAGCAATTAAGTCACTAATCATAGGACCCGTGGGTAGTAAGCACTGGTTAAAATATACGCAAATGTGTACGGCCCTTGCTTTGTTTAATAAATTATTATTATCGAAATCCTGATAATACGATATTGGGGCAACGGGTATTAGTAATTACTGTGGCCAAGTATTGCATTTGTTTTCGTCTTTTGTTTATTGCATTATCAATAAATATTTGGTCACGTGGCTTAAAAGATTCATATACAGATAGTTTTAGTATGGGGGTGACTATTATTGGTTAGTGGCAAAGGGTAAAGTACAACTTTTAATAAGTTTTATAAGGAATTTAACTAATGATACATCGCCCGTTTATATTAATTACTGACAGTAACTGTGTCGTAATATCATGTTTAAAAAGTAGTAATAGTTATGCTTAAGCAAGATAAAAATGTGTTAGACAACTATTCGTTTTACAAAAAATGTCTTTAAATTGTAAAAAAAAATTTTTTTATTTGAATATGAAATAAACTAATTTCAGTTTTCGAGCATTTTTAGCGGTCAATTTTATATTCGCTTTAGTTTGCATATATACCCGCCCTTATATTTTTCTATTTATTATTACGTTAATGATTACCCGAACTGGTTTAAGCGATCTAGTTAGATATATGTTTTATTAATAAGTAAGCCAGGTAGTTGAATTGTTGATTATACGTCTGCTGATATATTGAAATAACATCTAGAAAAATTTCGTAATACAATAAGTGTTAGTCTTGTATATTCTTAAGCGTAAGTCTGAAATTCGCATTTTTAAAGGCTTTCTTAACAAATATAGTTACATACACTATGGTATGGTAATTTCTGCTTGTTAAGGCGTAGTTTGGATTAGTAAAATTATAAATATCCCAAGTACTAAAATAAAGTCATGTGGTTACTATATGTTACACTATAGGTTAAGTCGTTTTACTAATGGTGTCTCATCTAGCCGATATTTGTCTAAATATTTCATTAAATTGATTCGTTAATATTGATTGATCTTGATTTCTAAACGATGAGGTAATGTTAGGACTGTTTTATCAGGTTTATTTTTACCAAGTTTTTAACATTAGCCTTTCAGGAATTTTAGTTAAGT
Source organism: Corella eumyota (assembly GCF_963082875.1). NCBI lineage: Eukaryota > Metazoa > Chordata > Ascidiacea > Phlebobranchia > Corellidae > Corella > Corella eumyota. Next base: position 5,520,292 of record NC_137493.1, on the reverse strand, counting down.
AGTTAGTAGCCAAATTAATTAATTTATGCATTTACTTTTATATACTGTTATGTAGACTGTTATTTAACTGATTAGGTTAATTATATAATAATGTCAAGTCATTATTTTTAATTAATAAACTATAATAAGTATATTGTCGCCAAACTGGGTTATGCATTGATATAATTAATCGCATTAATGCAACTTTATTAATTTCGCTAACACGTAATAGTAATTAACGATACGGTATGGCGTAATTCGCAGACAGTTCTAGGCTCAAATTCGGCGGCAACGTCCAAATCTATTTTTAACACAGCGCGCTGTCATATTGTGCATTGTTTGCCTGACAATATAAATATGTTTGTATTATGTTCTCAGACGAAAAATCAAGGCTCTGTAAATGCCACTTCCGTATAGTTTAACCTTATGTAAACACGAGTTGTCTGCATTTTCAATGCAAGATGTTGATTAGTCATACTTTTTAACGCATAACACGCACGGTCAATGCATATTCGAGTTTGCTGCTCGAAATGAGTAATTAAATGGCCATAAAATTAGTTCGCGTTTTAATTATAGACAATAGCAGGAAATAAAATTAGCCATACCGAACAATAAGTTTCTGTTAGTAGCTTGAAAAAGTTATTTTTTTGACTAAAATTAGTCATTTTTTGTGTTAAACTTTCTTTGCGAATAAGCAGGAAAAGAAACCATTGTTCAAAAACGAAAAGTTAAAAATTTAAACTGAATGTAGTTTTTGTTAGTTATTGTAAGTTTTTATGTATGTTTTTTTAACCCATTTTAAAAAAAATATTTTTTATTTATTGTAAATAGATTAGCAGAGCATTTTAAATGGTGCTTACAAACCTATGCAAAAGGGTACAACCGAATTACCGTGTTTTCGTATTTCATTTACAGGCTATTAGGTCGTTGTGGTAATAGACCCGCATGTACGCTAATGTAACTAACCATCGCTCTATATAAGCAAGCATGCATGATAACGAGACACCCAGGTTCACGGTCAACCAGATCGTGCTCCTGCAGAAATTAAAGCAGAGCGGTCTCAATAAGGACGAGATTCTTAAAGGCCTTGAGGAGATGGAACGTTTGGACGAGATAGGACTCGGCAGCCCAGCCTCCGGGTAGGTTTAAAATTAAACCTAGGTTTAGTTACTCCAAGTTGTAAGTTTTGGCATTTCCAAAATTATCTCGTTGTTTCGATATATGATGTTTATTCGGCGCGGTTAACTGTTTTTAGATTGATATTTAGGGAAGATTTCCATCTTGTTTGTTATTCATTTCGACTGATTCACTTGAAATTCTGCTTTTTTTAGGGTGACGTCATCTAACCCGCAACCGACAGCCACCGAAGCATCGCCGGGTGACAATATGAGCAACGGTCATTCCACTAGCTCGGGAACAAAGGAGAACGACTACCAGGCTCCGAGTCCGCAATCCCCGCCACCGCAGCACGTAAGTTCCGAAGTATTTTGCGCTCCTCAATTAAAGAAATTTTTTTTCAAGAATTAAGAAAAAAAGGGAAGAAGGGTTATATAAAAAAACGCAATTCGAAAAAAAATTTAAAATATTTTTTTCTAAATAATACAGAAAATGGTTAACAATTATAAACCATTTTTCTTTTATTTACCAAAACTATCATCAGACCAAGGCAATAATTTACATTTAAGAACCTTGGCCCGGATTTTTTAAAATGGCATCTTTATAATTGCCTGCAACATCGTGCCTAATTGCATTTAATTGCGTCCACAAATTGCTTGCATGATCATTCATATTTTTAATATCAAGTATTTACGTGGGCCCGTTTAAACCATAAACGAGCTAATTATTGATCAAATACGTTAGAATAATTAATATAATGACGTCATAAGTTTATTAATTGCATTAAGGATATATATATATATATATATATATATATTTAAAAATATTATATAACACGATATTTTTGGTAGTTGTAAATTGTGCCAGTTGTAAATTGTGATTTGTCAAAATATTTTTTTTCTTTTTCAGGGAAAAATGAACACCCCTGTTAGTTTACCCCATCATCTTAACCCTCCAAACCCACTTATGTTTGGGGCCCATTTGCAAGTAAGCTATTGTATAATAATAAAGTTTTAATTATTTTGGGGGAATTAAAAAAAAAATAAATTATTTTTTTTTTAATTAAATTATTATTTTAAAAAAAATTAAAATTAAACTCAAGTAATAGCGTTTTTTTACTTAACTTAATAGAACAATTATATAATTTAACCCTTTTTTAAACTTAAAAAATGTTCTTTGAAAAATTTTTTTTACTAAATTTGGTCATCAGTTTTGAAATTATCGGTTAAATATTTCGCCTTATTTGTAAACATAATTATCGACATTTACCAAAGCAACTATTAAGCACTTTAACAATTTTTTTCGTAATTATTCCTAATTAAATGTTTGAAGTTTTTTAGTTTCACGATTTTTTTATTTTGAAAATTTCAATTATTAAGTAGGAGGCATTTACGTGGGCTTTCAAGTTTTTTTTACGAGAAGTTTTGACTAAAATCGGTAAATTTTAAATCGCTTTTGCGGTTTTTACTTTGTCAAGACACGTAGTAATGCTTAATACGACCACTTTGACGTGTAATTTTTTATACATTTAAATATAAAACTTGAAAAGAAAAAAATTTATGATCTAAAATTTATTCAAGAATTTTTTGTAGATTAAATTGAATTTTTTAAATATTTAAAAACTCGTAATTTTTTTTAGAATCCTAACCAGCTCACTCTAATGCCACCAGTAGTTGGCGCATGGCCGAACACGTCACAAGCCGTCGCCGTGGCAACAGCGGCAAGTTTTTTACAGAACGGTTTCGGCCACGGGAATGTACCGCACTACCCCAACCTTCTAAACGGTAGAGGTAAATTTATTTGTTTAAATTTTGATTTTTTGCTTATTTTTTTTTTTTGCTTATTTTTTTTTTAATTTACTATTTTTTAATTTTTTTTTAAATTTTTTTTAAATTTTTTTATCCAGGTTTAATGAGAGCAATGTCCTCATCTTCTCCTTGCATGATGTCAGGGGGAGGCGGGGGAGGAGGTGGGAACACGGTCGTGGAGGTAGACGACGAGAAGATCGACATCACGGAGGAACTGGAGGAACTCTTCCGAAGAGACCAAAACTCTGTCAAGGAGGACATTCGAAAGTTTATCAGTGAACGTCATATTTCGCAGTCTGCGATTGCCAAAGCGACGAGAAATGGTAAGCAATTTTTTCGAGTTCGATTCCCGGCGGCGGCATTTCAAATTTTTTTATTTTAATATTTATTTTTTTAATTTGCAAATTTCTTTGCAATTTTGCTTGCTTGCAAAAGTCTATAAATAACGTGCAATTACTAAACTTTCATAATGGTCATGACATATTTTAATTTTAAGATTAATTATTAAAAAAATGAAGTGATTAAAATTAGTCAAAAAAAAATTAATAAAATTTTTTTAATATATTCTTTATTTAGGAAATAAAAACATTTTTAAAAATTGATAGTTAATATTTAAAAAAAAAAACATTTTTAAACATTTTTAGTTTAACAACATTCATGCATGAAAAAATTTGGTCCACCATAATAGATAAATTAGTTTATCAGCTAGGTATACGCTTATGAATACACAAGTATATATGAACCTTAACTTTTAAATAAATCACAAAAAAAGTAAAAAAACTGCAAGGTCTTCAAAAAATTTAAAAATTACATGCAAAATTTTTTAATTAAAAAAAAAGCCAGAAACTAACTCTTAATGTTTAATTGCGGTAATAATTTGCCTTTACATTTTGGTATAATAATTACAATATAATCCGATTACATTTTTTCCTATCGCCAATAACGATTAACATTCTTATTTTGTTACCTAATCTCTAAACATACAATAAACTAGCTAATAAAGATTTCGGTACGTTATGTGTATGTAGCATTTATTAACACGTTACGCCTACTTGTCTTACCACAAGTGTATTATATTTCGAGTATATTTTAAAAATATGCAAAGACTGGTAGTGCCTTACTCTTAAATAATTAAATAGTGAATTTGTTTTTGCTAACTTATTAGATTTATTAGTATTTTAAAATGGCATTTAAAATTTTATGTATTTTTTTATTACCTTTAAAATTATTGTTATTCGTTTTGTAACTTTAGGCAATTTTTTTACTTTTTTTTTCAAAATTTATTTTTATAAATTTTTACATATTTATGACTTTTTAAAAATTTTATTTAAACTTTCTATTTTTAGCAATAAGTCAGAGCTACATCTCCCAGTGGCTTGCCCAACCCCAAGACATCAGTGGGCAGAAAAAGAAGGCGATGTATACCTGGTATATTATCGAAAAACGAAAACCGGCCGGCGTAGTTAACGGTAAAGACAAAAATTTTCCTAAACTCTTAAATTCAAATTTTTTCACAAAAAGTAGTTGATTTGTTGTAAAAGTCGATTGCACAGCTTAAAAGCAATGTTATTATCCCAGATTAAAGCTGAAATACTTAAAATTTAATTTGAATTATGCCCATTTTGTCAGTTTTACAATAAGAGCTTATAATTAAATATCAGTCATTTTAAAAGCGTGACAAAAATTCATGTTCAACCAATTTCTTTCCTTATTTCTAAGATTGATTAAACTCTATTAGTCACACCAAACACTCGTTAAACAATAAACAAACACACGATTTGGCAAAAGATTAACATTTCAAATAGAGCAATCGCTTATGTCACATTACTTTAAACAAAATCGACGATCGGATATTAAAAATTCAGCACCCTCGTTTTGCTGGATTTATTTTCGAACGAACTGAGAAGATCAATTTATTATTTACCGCCTTAGTTCGGTTTTTATTAAATATTCGACCCAGCAAAATGCGTGTTCGTCTTTAATGTCGATTCCAAATGTTTATGATAAGTATTAATAAATAATGGCAAGGCATGAATGATGAATTACTAGCCTAACAGGCGATCACTCTTGCGGCCTTCTCCTTACGACGAAATACCTCGATCGTTAATATTAATAACAGATTGGGCTTGATATAGTGTATTTGCGGCAAAAAAGATGCGCTAAAACTACTGGAAAAATTGTCGAGTTCTGTCTGACAAATTGCTTATCGTTAGTTAATCGAACGTCAACGCGTTTGAGATAAACATGTATTTTGGGCGACATAACGCATCAATTACCATCGCATCTCACAATTTGCCATCACACCTCGACAATCTATTATTTATTGACTAAAAATTCACGCCGTCTGCGCCTTCCGATAAACAACCGTGTTTATTTGCTTCTTTATTTTTTTTCGAAACCCGGTTACGTAACTGCAAACAGCAACTGCCAAGTTTGTATTATGAATATTGCATATTATCTTCTTTTCTTGTTGAAAATAATTGACTAGTTGACAATTATTTTTACCACGAAACAGTTTTGTTCCTTTTGTATATTAATCACCAAAAAAACATAATTACAAAAAAACAAAACCTGAAATACACCAATTAACGAGTTCTTGTTTTCATAAGAAAAAACATTTTTTGGGCATACCTAGGTTTATAATGACGTAATGCTTAACTAGTAACGTGATTGGTTGTTCAGGTATGGGCGGAGTTACACCAATTGTGTACAGAAGTAATGAGTCAGAGGAGGGGATGAATAATCTGTTGCTGAAGTCAAAACGTGGAGCTAGGTGAGTGTGCTCTTTATCACCATCTCGCGGTTTTCGTAAAAAAGCGTTTATTCCGTTAAACGGATAGTCTGTTACAAAAACTAAATATTTTTATTACAAATCCAGGTTTACGTGGCCCAAAGAATGTCTTTCCATTCTAGAGAATTATTACAATGCAAACTCCTACCCAGATGAGTGTAAACGCGAGGAAATAGCACAGGCTTGTAACAGAGTAATCCAAACCCAAAAACCGGGTAAATTTGCTAATTTTTACATCCAATTGGTAGCTCTATAGTTCGGTAGGGCAGACCTACTGGCAGCATTTCACTCTTTCGACTAGTAGCATTGTTAATATTTTAATGAATTTTTGTACTTGTTATTATATCTGTTATTTTTGTCTGTAATTTTTGAATGGGTTTTTAAACTATAATATTTATTTTAATTTTATGATCATTTATTTAGGTTGTATGTTGTCCGAGTTGGACAAAGTGACCACCGTTAAAGTCTACAACTGGTTTGCAAACCGAAGAAAAGACGACAAACGTAGAAGACACATAGGTAAAATCGAAGCCAAATTATTTTTTAGGTTTCAAATTCTTCAGTATACCAACATTATTATAAAAATAAAGTCGATATCTTTACTTACACAGAGCATATAGAGTCGATGAGCCAGCACCAGCATTCCTCGATGTTAAGTCCGCGCAGAAGTTCAACCACTTCACCCTCCCCCTCCTGTAATTCAAATGATAGTCATCCAATCGACATCAACGATAGCAGAGTAAGTTAAAACAATTTTAGTTATTATATCAGTTGTTTGGGTGCAGGCAGAGTGCATTGCTGGCCATTCTATTGTTAGTTTGGTATATTAAACCGCTTCAAAGCAGCGTCATTTGTCCTTATTACTTGTGGATTATTACAACAACGCAAATCCTAGTTTAATTGACAATATCAAAAATTGTGTTAGAATTGGCGAGTAAACCACTTTAAGAATCCATGTAAAATATGGCTTTTAACTGATAGAATATAACAGGGCATGCCGATTAAAGAAGAACAGATGACATTAGCGTTAGAGATGGCGGCCGTCAACAATTCCATCCTTGCCTTGGTTAACCCTCACAACGTCGAATCGAGCAACGACGCTGAAGACAATGATGACGCGTTTGTGCAGCGTCATTCTGACGTCATCAGGCGCGCGCAGGAGGCGAATCACATGCACAGAGTGGTCGCGGGCCGAGGCTCGGAACGGATGACCGAGTGCCAGGGTTATGTAGCTTAACTGTACGTTTAAATAGGGTTTGTATACTTAACATTGCTCTGAAATGCTTGCAGTTGGCCTTAGTCGCATTAGGCCAAATCTACTTCGCACACAGAGTTCACGATCTTGTTTTAAACCGCGTTCAAGACCAAAAAGTTTTCCGCGTTCTTGTATGCCGACATATCTGTAGGTGCTTCGGGGCTGAATTTTCTTCTTTATTTTACATTTTTTTTGTTGCTTTTCACTTTTAATCACTGCGCTCCCCCAGCATTTTTGTTCTTTTTTAGTTAGTTCTATTTTATTCTCTCTTTCGATTGACTTATTATTATTATTATTAATTTTTCAAGGCAATAATCACATTTGCTCTTTTTTCTGTATTAATTTTCCAGATTCTCTGAATCGCCTTTTTCTCTCCTGAATCGTTTTTTTTTACCAGTGTTATGAGCTGTATATAGCTGTGTGTTATATAGATAGGCGCAGGCGTTTAAGAACAGTCTCCTTACAAGTAGTTTAAATTTTATGTCAACAAAAAAATCTTAAAAATATAAACTAAAATTAATTTATGTCAACTTTTTTTTTATTAATATAGGGAAGAAAAAAAATTAAATTTAAACAATTTTGGTTAAATATTTTGCGACAGCCCGCTTTTTTTAGACGCCTATGGTTGAAATATCGCCTAAAATTTCAATGAAATTTTGTATTCTATCTTTCTGTGACTTTTGCACGTTGTTTAAAACTTTTATGTAGATATATATAAATTACTGCATCGTTATATTATTATTATTATTATTATTATTAATGTTATGTTGTGCAGCTAAGCTGTGTTTGTGCTATTTTATCGCCACTTGATTAAATATTTTCTTACCTGTTTGTGCACGAGAGCATAGCTCTATAGCGGCAACGTTTTTACTCCATTTATCGTTAAAAGAATGTTTTTTAATTGTTGAATCTTAATTTTTTCTTCTTCTAAATTACGACTTAAAAGGGATAAGCGTTACAACAATCAATGTTGTTCTGAATATTTTCAAACATTTTTAATTTATTTAATTTTTAAGAAATTCAATCAAACTATACACCAAAACTCGTTTTCTTTTTGTATGATCGGCACCTAGTGTCTAATACAATCCCCTGCGCTTTGTAAGAATCATTGTGAATTTTTTTAAATGTTAAATTATATGGATGTCTGTTGAGATTACTTTTTATGTTAAGAGCAATATTTTGGCGTCGTCAAAAAAAATAGACGCCTGAAAAAAATTAAGAAAAATTACACTTTACTATACTTTTGCCCATTCCCCCTTTTACTTTTATGTTTTATTATTTATTTGTGGCCGCTTTATATCTGTTCTAAACCCACGACGGTGCTATCTTTTATCTGCATGAGTTGAGTCTGTGTTGTTGGAAGACAACATTTTCTCGGTAATGTACAATAAATACAACTCTAATAATACACAATTGATTTGATATGTTCAGTTACAATAATTTTAATATAGATAGTAGCCAATATAACTATGTAAATTTTTTTATATTTATGTTTTTTTTATAATGCGTTTTACTGCTTCCGCTAGTTGGCGCCGCTGAGCAGTAAATTTGCATTTATTGTGAAGTGCGTTTCAACATAAAATCTGGCTTGTTGATTTTCGGATATTACGCGTTGCATCAAGTTATACTTAAAAAAACTTGACACAAAACAGTATTTGATCTATAATTTAAATAAAATAACGACAAAAGTCAGTTAAAATTCATTTTTAGGGTTTCTAACCCGGACTTAAAGTTAGTTACCTTTACATTGATCAATACACAACGGACGAGCAGGGATTTAGCTGCTTAGTGCACGCGTGCGCAGGCAGAATCACGCCTATCCCAGGAAATGAGTAGATGTAATTTCCGGCGTGCTGTATATTCTTTACTGTCATTAATATAGAAGACCAGCAGCAGGCTGCATGCTACGAAACTAGCAAAGTCGTAAGGTTTGAATATTACAACAACGTAAGAAAGGATGCAGTTTAGCCCGGAAAAAGCATTAATCTTGTTTGTGTTGTATTAAAAAGTACGCACGAGTATTCGTAATAAAAAGACACGTTTTTGAACAAGCTAGGTTAGAAGCGAGCAATAGTCTAGACTTCTATCTTAAAATTAATAACTATGTACTTTATTTATGCATCTGGGTAAATTTGAATACAACAAATCGTTTAGGTGTAAAGCAGTTTTATTTAATCCTGTCCTTAAAAGTTAAGGCTTAGTAAAAAAGAGAGTTAAATAGGAGGTTTGGTGAATTTTTGTGTTATTTGTTATAGTATTTTTATGCTTTGTAAAGTTAAGATATTAAACCATCACACAAAGAAAAAATGCAGGTGTAAATGAATTACTTTTATTAGGTTTAATAATATTAATATGGGTTGGTTTTTTGCTTTTCACGTTGTGCAAATAAAACACAAATCTATTTGTTTTAATTTAACCCTTACACCTTTATAACGATATATAAGTAGTGATTAGTATCTATATAAAAACTTATTGTTGTTTTGTTTTACTGACGTTTAGACTGTTTATTTTAAAACAATACTTTTTTGCTGCATTGACATTTCCTATCATTAATTAAGTCAAAATTTTGTTTAGTTTTAGCACATGGAAACTAATGGCAATTTTGTAACAGCTTTGGCGTTAATCTGGTTTTGATTTTACTTTGTAATATGTTATGACAAATTTTCGCTGCTTTGATCTTGTGTTTAGCTATAAATTTCGTAGGCAAATTTCACTCTAGTTCTAAGAATAACTAAATTATACATAAACATTATGGTCACCAAATGAATTTTAATTTTAAAACCTAAGTCAATGTAAAAATGAGATTATAAGAATTGAGTCTCCTTACCTAGATATACTAAGAAAGGATATTCAAGCGTCTATATTTGGTAGACTGATTAATTTAGTCAATATGTTGCAGCCAACTGCGAAATTTGATATTTTTCAGGAAAATATATAGCGACCTACTATTTTAATATTCTACTAGATCGTGGAAATTTGCCAGGTTATGTTGCCTAATAGATTAATAAGACAGCTATTGTTCTTTAGGTAAAATATGTAAACTATTACACTTTTGTGTTAGTTATAGATAACAGGTAAAACTATAGGACACGAGTTGATTAATTTCATTTACCGTCACTAGATATACAGGCCGAGCACACCACGCACGTGCCTATTAAACAGGAAGGCTTATAAGGCTCTTATTTTACTTCCCTATGCAGATAGCATGCAGTGACCTATACAGTTAACAATATATGCAGGCAAAGTTAGTGTTAGTGTATAGTTTTGTGTAGGAAGTTTGGCATATGTGCGCTAGCTAGCTTAGGTTTATTACTCATGAAACGCCTGACTGTAAGACATCACATTAGTCAAAGCTGCATTAATATACCAAGGAATTTAGTATTAGTAGTTTAATAATATTTTTTAATTTGGTAAGACCACTACAGTCAAAATAAATGAAATCTACAACACTGAAGCGTTAAATGTCAGTACTTTTTTAGGGTTCTAGAATCAGAAAATTCCCTTTAGTTTTGCTAATTCATTTAGTCGGTCTTATAATGTTTTTGTTACTACTGTGTAAAGGATTTTGCTTAACACAAAGAATCATTCTTAGTATCAGAAGTTTTACATGGAAAAAGTTAGTCTATTATTGAGTAAAAAAAAGGTTTTCATTTTAAACTTTTTAAAGTATTGTACCAGTTAAGCCAAATCAGTTTATCACATGCTATATTAGTTTAGAAAACAATTTGCAGTAACATATTTTAAACATTACATAGAAATTTGTAAAAAAATCAATATAATTTTGCCTTCTCGAATTACTTGTATAAAATTACGCAATAATTACAACCACCACTATTTATTTGCCAATATTATATTCATGTATATTTGACAGACCGAAAAAGCTTTAAATTTTATTCGTTCAGCAGTCGTTAGAGTCTGCTCTATGACGCAGTTAGTGATGTAATTTGTAGTGGTGTAATGGTATTAACACACGAATAATAAATTAGGCAATTCCATTAATTTTATGTAAACGTAAACACTCGTTAAGGTAGTTACGTGAAAAAAATTCTGGACTTTTAACAATAACATAATTGGGGGGATTTTTGAGGTTAAATTTAAAGTTTATGTGAATCATAAAAAAAGGAAAAAAATATTTTAGATATCTGAAATCCTAAACTTTGGGGCATTATTTGTTTTAATACTACTGTTTGGTTAAAAACTGTTTTACTAGAATTTGTAATATCGTTTATAGATCAGGTAAATCTAAAAGTGTTTTATATATATTTAGTGTGTTTTTTACTTACCTTTTTCATTACTTACCTATCTATACATATATACCTAGTTTTATTAACATTTTATTATATACTTACAATACTTTAACTTTGTGTAGCGTATAGGATTATTTTTCTTTTGAAACTTTGTAGTTTGCGTTTATGGTTTGCTTTATTTTTATAATATCATTCTTCACTTCCGGTACGTAAAGATGGGCCACTTTATTACAATGCAGTCATCACAATATAAAGTAAGTTCTTAATATATCCCTGTTAATGTGCCACCAGGTAATTACACTTGCAATCGTTGTGTAGTTTTCTAAACTTATTATGCACTATACATTGTTTTTAATTGTCAGCTAAGATAAACGACGTTCTCTTTGTTTATTATAAAGGGTAGAAAGTGATAAAGTCTGTAGTTAGTTAAGGAAAGGTTATAGTTTATATATAGACTAAAATTGCTTTAATAAATCAAATGGTTAACGCATTAAATAGCCGGATATAAAAGCTATGATGCCTACGTAATAATAACACTGATTTATTGTTTTAGAGGGAATACGTTGTGTATATTTTCAATTTTTTAAATACTGCTTGTGTTTTGATCAAGTTGTTTAGAACATTTCAAGCTGATAATCTGGTCCTAATGTGAGCTTTATTCAAGACTCAGATGCGTATAAACCAGCATAACACGTTCTGGTAAAATATGTTGAAGTTTTCTAACAAGGACAGGTCAAGCGTCATATTTCAACAGAGTACAAGTCAAGATGAACAGTCGGGCAAAATGTCCAGGAGTAGTTCCGGCGATTCGACCGGTAGCTCTTCAAACCTTGATGAATTAGCTTTGAGCAAAGATGATTCTGGGCATTCCACGGTTAAAATGCGCCCAAGAACCGGAGCAAACCCCAGGCCTAAAAGTAAACAATTTACAAACGCAGAACGTGGTTTGGTTAGACAAGCTGCAATTAAACCTGTTGAGTTAAAAGCAATAAGAACCGGCGGTAAGTAACTTAGTTATGTAAGCTAATATTTAAATTTTTATTATTTTAATTTTTTTATGATTCACAAAGTAACTTGGATATTGTATTGTTGTATTAACTGAGTAGCGATGTAAAACAACAACAAAAATACAAGACAGTTTGAGGATAAATAATATATAAATGGGTGCGACTTTGCAACAGCTGATTGCTCTTGTGATGTCACTATAGTATATATTCTATAAGAATGGTGTTTTAGTTAACGTAAACATGTGTTAAATAGGTTTTGTTTTGATTATTTTTGAGTTAGAGCACGTCTACAATTATTTATTTGTATACAACTTTAAAACGGCCAGTCTTTCGTTTAGCACAGTTTTGCACATACGAAAGACAGCTAATTTACTACTTAATATGGGTATTACCTGATTACTAGCAGACTAGTCTGCTAGTAGTAGTATAAGCAGTTACATGCGTTTATTGAATACTTACCAGTCTGCCAGTTAACGTTTTTTTTATTGGGAAAAATGTTTAAGTATACCATAAGATATTTACAGTTATAGTGGAGAGTAATTATTATTTTCTAGCTTGTTTTATGCCTGGTTTTACATATAAATTTTTAATGAGGTATTTTTTACAAAATGTAGAATTTGTGATGCCTTATATGGTAAAGGTTAGGTTTTTTAAATTGTGATACATAATAAAGGTAGAGTGTTACAACTGTACAGATTTATCTTCACTCCTTCACACACCCTTGTTTTAAACTTTTATTGACTAATATTTTATTTTAATTTTTAGGAGAAGTTTGTTTCACGTCCGACATACTTTTTAAATGGTTTAATGAAATTCGAAATGACAAAGCGAAAGGTAGGCGCAAAAAACTTTTTGTAATATGGTTATAATGTTTATAGTCATGAAATGTGTAATTTTTAAACAATAACATTGTGGAAAGATTGTATAATACTAAGTGTACACTATTTAAACATTCTTAAAAATAAATTTCTTAACTAGCTTTTTTTACTCTTTATTATATATTTAAATTTTATAAAGAAAATTTAATAGATTTTTTTTATTTTAGGAACTCCTGCTTTTAAAATAAGAAATTTAAAATCTCAGGAATTACCTCCAGATTTAGAAGAAGAAGAACCAGATTTTAGAAGTAAATAAATAACGAAATTTAAATAAAAATAAAAAAAAAATTTTAAGAACATATTCTAAATACTTTTTAAATATCTATTAACTTGTATTTTTAATATATATAAAAAATTTTCATAAAAATTTGTAAATAAATATTTTTTATTATATATTTTTTTTAAAAACTTCTATAAACAAATAGTTCTAAGTTGCTTTTAATATATCTATTTTCTTTTGTTATCTTGTAGCTCGATCAAGTGTAGTAAACCGCAAATCATTTATAGACATCACAGGAGAAACTAATATTTACAAACGCAGGGTATCGTCACCTGCCACCTCAGGAATGTAAGTTTAAGTTTAAAAATCTTTTTCAAAAAAAAAAGTATTTTGAAAGTGTTTGTCTGTGTTTTAACAATTATATTTAATTTAAATATTTTGGCCATGTTTGTGATTATTTTTAGCATAATATGATAACTTATTTGTAAAAATATACGTAGTGTTTAGGGTAGTTTTAAAAGTCTAGCCAAGTAAAACCTTTGTTAAAATAATTTATTGATAAATACCTGTTCATAGAAATTAAATTTAAATGATAAACATAAAAAGAAGTTGATTTTATTTGTTGCACTAAAAATATTTTTATAATTTAAATAATATCTAACTCCAATTTTTTTAAACATTTAATTTAATTTAATTACAAAAACAACATTGAAATAATATGTTAATAACTATGGTTTCTATTAAATATTATTTATTGATTTTCGGACAATATAATATAACCTAAGTTTTATACATTTGTTTAACTAATATAAAATAATTTTTTATATATTTAAATGCATGTAGGTATGGTGTTTAATTTGTGTGTGTAACAATGTTTAAGTGTTGTCAAAATGCATGTTTTGTATTTTTACTAATTTGTTTTTATTTGCATGCATCAACAAAATTACCATCACTTACATCTCACATTTGCTTTAATTCTCATTTGCATCTAACTTCAAACTAACACTGGTGAACCAAAATATTCTTTTAATAACACTTTGAATCAGTCACAAAAAGTCGTTCTGGGGAAACTTTAAACAGACGAGAATAGCTAGTTCTTTAAGTCCGACCAGAAAAAAGAAAGGCCTGTTTGCCGACAATTTCGAAATCAAAATAACCGACTCTAGTCCCACGGATATTTACGAGAACTACCCACTTCCGAGTAACAAACAGTTGATTTTATCCAGAGGGGCTTCCCCATCTCGTGCCAGGCTTGCGACCCCACCTAAAGATTTCAGGAACCTTTGGGAGGACCCCAGTCACCAATTGGGTGCTTCATCAAATATAAGGTCAGTGACCCCAGACCCAGTAACGTGGGAGGGTCGTGCTCGCAGTGAATCTCTTAGTCCTATGATTTTGATACAAAATCAAAAAAGCGACAGAAAAGAAGGTTTGAAACAAAACCCAGGCGTTGGCCGCTCGCATTCTTTTTTTCGTTATCGGTAAGTACTTTATTTGCTCAGCTGCTGGACGTTTACAAATTTTTTGAGTTTTTGCAGCAAAAATTAAGTAAACAAAAAAGAAATTTTAAATAAAAATTTAACAAAGATACACTTTTAACCTAAAGAATAATTTTGATTTTCAAAATATATCGGTTAGGTTTACATCTTTAGTATGTTATTAGGATTATGTCATTACTCAATTTTAAGCTTATGGATATATGTATGTTAACCCACACAACATTTTACAAAAAAGTCATTTCCACAGATTATATTTTCACCACATATTTGCATGTTGTGTTAGTGTCTTGCATGCCATTTAAGCTTGTAATAAGTAAGAATTGTATGTTAAATTATTCACTTAAAATATTTAATTATCTTACTTGGAATTATTCATAGAATATTCTTCATTTTTATAAAATTATTTTACTTTCAGTTTATTAATAGTGCATGGACATCATTGTAGATTATTTTTTGATTTTTAAGACAACATATTTGGTGTTGTTTTTGCATCTATTTATTTTATGTTGTTTTTTTGTACCCAACATATAATCACTGTATTGTATTATATTAGTGGAAAGCCTACTGATTTTACCAGAGAGGCAGCTGCCAACCTACGACGTGCAAATTCGGAAAGGCCTTTGAGTGGTGCTGGTAAGAGAACAGTTTTATGAGTAACTTGAATATCATTAAAGTTTGCTAGGGTATATTTTATTCAAGTTTGTTCAGGCATTGGATATTTTTTTTTAAATTTGCAATGTAGCTTGTTTTATATCATTGTATACAGTTAATATTAAAATTATTTTTCTTAAAATTTTTTTGTTGAAATATTATTTTTCTAAAAATTTTACACTTTTTTTATTGTTTTTGTAGATTATCCTTCTTTCAATAAACCCGGTGCAAGCCCACAATCACAGGTTAGTTTCGCATTTGGTAGATTATTGATTTTATTCCTAATGTACGTAATAAACAAGGTTAAAATATGGTAATGTTAATATTTAAACAACAGATTTTAAAGCTCTTTATATTCATGTAAAAGCTTCTAAGGAAAAAGTAAAGTGTTTAGAATTTTAGTTATGTATTTTCGCTTAAAGAGAAACACTTGCACCAATGTTATGCTATGCGGACAGAAATTATTTATCAATTGAATGTGTTACAATTTTTCCGTACAGTTTTCTCTATGAGTAAGCATTAAGTTTGAATTGCGAGTACGATTTCCTCTATAAAAGATGTTTATATATCATATGCTCTTTTTTTGAAAGTATTAGGGGCAGATGCACAGATGTGTATGTGTGTGTGTTGTGTAGATGATAAAAGTAAGGGCACATTTATGGTTGATTTATAGTTACCACAGAATAGTTGGCAGGTTTAATAGTTTGGTATTTGAGCTCAAAAGAAGATTATAATCCTAGTTTTAGATTGTTACATGTGTAAAACATATACTTTGCCTACCAGAGTGTTTTATAAAAACCTGAAAACGTTAAAAAATTGCTCCGATGTTTATCAATTAAAAAAAATATTGTAATAATTAGTATTAATGTATTTTAAAAATTTAGAATTAAAAAGAAAGTTATTATTGATTTTGATAAAGAAATAATGAAATAAACTCGGTTATTAAATTTTTTTTAAAGTTTTGTATTTGTTGCATAGAAAAAACCACTGTATACATCTGTGCATAAGAATACTAAACCCTACTACACTCCTGTGCGGAAGAAAAACAATAATTCTTCCACTGACGAGGAGGATCCCTACTCTCTTCCGGAAGATCACACAGCTCTACCTTTTTCCGACAGTTACTCTGATCGGTTTCGGGCTCAAAGTGTTCCTCCGGACAAAGAAAGTAGTGTGTTGACAGGTGGGAATTTTTTAGTTTGGAAAAGTAATCAAACCTTATTAAATTACCAATTTTAATAAATCCTATATGCCAGTAATACGAATTTTTTCATTCATTCTTTATATTGGAAGTATATTTTTTTATTAAAAAATTCAAATGGAATGCAAAGTTTTTGTTTAAAGTTAGCTGAAAGCACTGTATTAGGCATGTGGGTATAATATCAATAATAAATAAACCTTTTTTTGTTTTCCACTTTAACATTTTTTTTATAAAAAAACTATACACTCAGATAACTAGAATATATCTCTTACAGATCGAAGAAGATCAGGTAGTGTACCAGTTGATGACAAGTTTTTAGATCCATACACCTACTACGATCCTGTTGACTCAATAAAACCTGACACCGGATTCTATCCAATAAAGTAAATCACAATCTAAATTCAAACCTAAATTAATCTATAATGAGGCTAAGTGGACATGTCCAATTTATAGGCTTACAAAATAAAAAAAACTGCCTTTTTGAATTTTTACTTTATGTATTTGTTATACAAGTTTTGCTGGATTTGAAAAGCTCTAATTTCTCAGTTATTTCATTTTTTTCTCAGTTATTTCATTTTTTATGTGGTGTCATGTATTTTTATTTTAATAAATATGTAACTTTTACTTTTTTAGTTCTGAAGATCCAAGTCTTGATGTAATTGATCGGTTTGATGCACACGGTTCAAGTGACAAAAATATCGAAGATTTACAAAACAAGTTCTTTAAAAGTTACGAAGAGGTAAAAAAGAGATATTGATTAGTATTTACATAAAAAATAAAATATACATTAAAAATTATTTTAGAATTAAGTTGTTTGGTTGACTGGTTATTGTTTAAACAAAATTTTGGAAGTATTAGATTTAAATAGCACCAAAAAGTTATAAAATTAATTAGTTTTCCATAGCTCTAATTTATTTAAAATCATAGATTTTTTTAAAAAAAAAACATTTTTTTTTCTTTTTTATATTAAATTAATATAAAACTGATATATGTAATTCCAAAACCCTACAAAGTAAAATTATTGTGTTTTTAGGTCAAAAAAGAAGCTGAAGAGGCTTTGAAACTGGCATCTGTTCAACACCTTAAAGAAAAGAAGAAATTTGGTGAATCAATTCGCCGAACTTTCAGAAGAACTCACCACGACAATAACCTTTTACCCCCGCCCTCTCTCCCTGCACCTGCATTACCCAAAGGTAAAAGTTTAAAATATTTTTTGGGTTTTTTAAATTTATATTATTATTATTTTTGTTACAAATGTTTTTTAGATATTATTATCTTGAAATTAGTTTGCTGTTTGTGGATTTTTCTTTTATTTTTTTTAAATGTTAATTAACATTTAAGTATTTCTATTGTTAAAAGTTTATTTATTTTATTTCAGGTGATAAAACTAAAATCCAAAGATATCATAGCACCAAGCACACCAACGTCAAGCCAGGCCATAGTGCTGTAAGTTTGTAAC
The DNA here is from genome assembly GCF_963082875.1 of Corella eumyota. Classification (NCBI taxonomy): domain Eukaryota; kingdom Metazoa; phylum Chordata; class Ascidiacea; order Phlebobranchia; family Corellidae; genus Corella; species Corella eumyota. The sequence continues at coordinate 5,502,181 of NC_137493.1, read as the reverse complement.
CTTTTATTTATGGTAAAAAGGTTTATCTTTAAAAATTAAAGGTATTAAAGTTAGAGTATTGCTCGATAAGTTAGTTTGTTAAATATTGACCAATGATTATGTACATATCACTCATAAAAATCTTGTTTAATTTCCTATTAACATTATGTGTTTACTCTTTTTTATTGGTATGCCAGGGACTTTTAATTTTTTTAAATACTGAAACACCAAACACTAGATGGTGATAAGGGTTTGCATTTTTGGAATTTTTTTTTAAAGTATTATAAATTGTCTATTTATTTTACCAAATAAATTGAAGAAAACAAGTTTATAACTTGTTTTAAGTTTTTTAGTTTAATTTAGATTATAACCGATCTTATACTTTAAATTGTGTTATAATTTAAGTACAGTTACACTGACTTGTTATACTGAAATACCGACAAAAATAAAATTTTAATCAACTACCTAACTAAAATTAATATTTAACTAGGACTCACTAAGAAGAATACAAAGTGAAAAATTTGACGCAGCTTCTGCCATCAGACTGCGCCAAAGCGTCACCCAAACTAACAGTGACCCATCAGACAACTCAAAATTCAAAGGTATTATTTTGAATTTTTTTTGCAGTTTTTAAAAATATTTAACATGTTTTGATTTAAATTATTCAGTTTTATTATTTTTTTAATTTAATAACATCTCAGGTAGTTGTGCTTGTGTATATTTTGTTTGGTCAATAATTTAATGCTAATATCTGAAGGTAATATAGCAAATATTCTGCTAATTAATATAGAGAGTATTTTACATGCAATAAGTTTTTTATTATAAACAAGCTGGGTCATCTAATGTTAACAAAAAGGCATTTTGCTACATATTATACGACCTTTGCATTTTGGGTTATCTGATGGGTCGCTGACATGTTGTAGAAAATATTATTGTGTGTTTTGTGAAAAAATTCTAGAATTTGTGTTCAGGAAGAGGTTTTGAGGTCATAGCCTAGTGTCATGTTATTGTTTTTAAAGCAATTTAGCATTTTATTGTGTTTGTCACGTAAAACATGCACTTTGTTGCATTAACAGTCTAGTGTTTATAAAAGAAGTAGCTGTTTACTAAACTAAATTGTTAACCAAAAAACTGTGGAAAATATGGGATATAAAAGAATACAATAAATAAAAAAAATAGTAAGAAAATCAAAGTATTTTACATAATCAGTTTAAACTAATACAAGATAACATTGTAACATACTAGTTTATATTATGAAGAACCTAATGATAATTGATGATAAATAGTACTTGCCGGTAGCCAGTACTCTACATTTGACAACAGGTATGCAGTATTAGAGCAATACGGTGGTCTGTTACAAGTTGCAATTAATTTTTAATTTTAAAATAAATAAAAATTAAAATTTAGGCTATGCATTTTTTGTTTGGTTACCAATTAAATGAGTGTTTAATTAGAGCTACTGTTGTTTGTTAAGTGTTCTAGCAATGTTATGTGAAGTACAATGTTATCAACTGATTATTGTGTAAGGCAATTAATTTAATGTTAACAGTGCTTAAAAGGAAGCTATATTAGCGAGGCTTAATCAAATCCAAAGCATTATTTAGCTACACGTAATGATGTTTTGTTACTATATATTTAAAAATACTAATTTTTTGATTAAGTTTATAGTCAAACAATTTTTTTTTGTAAATATCAACTTTGAAGAAGTTAGTTTGTCAGAAAAGAATCTTAAAAATTTATAAAGAAAAATAAGTTTCTGTGAAACATATTATTTGAGAATGTAGAACGGTTCCGGTTAGTTTTATAATATTTGAACTGCATAATATGCTAATTTAAGTAACAGAGTTCTTAAAAAATAGATTTTTGTTTTGTTTTAAAACTAATTATTTCTGATTTTAGTTAAGAAATCTTAATTAAAAGCTAAGAGAAAATTAGTTCAATTAGCTGTAGTAATTATTAGGTACAACTAAGTCTAAATCCAAGTCATGATTTCTTTAAGTGGCTTTCAGTATTTTAACAAGTAACTAACTAAAGCTGCTTTATTGGTATGTAAGACTCTACTTATTTGAAGAAATAACAATTATTAAGTTAGTGCATGTTTGGACATTACAGCCAACATTTGATTGTGTTTTAATCGACTTAACCTCGATTTAAGCCACCCTTAGGCACTTTGAATGTATGAAGTTTGGTTAATACTTCACACTGTTTAAAATATTGATATGCCCATAAATGTAGCAAAAGTCAAATATTTAGTAAGAGTTTAGGTCAGACATGTTTATGAGGTCATAGAATAACATTCCGGGTAGTAAGTTATGAACCTACGTCATTTTTGTCTTTCTTGGCAGGGCTTGTGGATAAACCATAACAGAAGATTAATGACTCTTTTTTCAATCACGTATCTAGTCATGATTTAAATCGCTGTTCGGTAATTAATCAAATGAGAAAAGACAAGTGAACAATGTGTTTTAACTATGTAGCCAGTTTTTGGGTTTTAGTTAAAATTTTTTGTTATTGTGTACATATAAAAATTAAAAATATTTTTATTTGTAAAATGTTGATAAATGAATTTTAAGTTGTTTGTTACATGAAGAGAAAAATATTTCTCATGAATAAATTATAGTGATTACCAATTTAACGCAAGTTGACGTCATTATGAAGTGTAAAGGTATGAAAAATATAATCGATTTTATTGCATCACATGACTTTGACACCACTATGTATATAAGGTTTGTTCTTTTATTTGTTAAACAGTTTTATTATGCTTGTATCAGTTATGTATAAAGAGAAAGAACATACAATATAAAAGTCGAGCACCTGCGAAAGTCAAGCATTGCGAATAGAAAAATCAGGGGAACAACATTATGAATTTGCATTTTAATCCTTTAGAGTTTCTTTATTGAAAAAAGTTTTCTTGTTCAAAAACTTTACATGGAGTTTTATAAAGTTGAGGTTAAATCATTACTATAAGTTGTTTGCTTCTTAAAAAAAAATTCATTGTAACTATGTTAGTAACTTATTATGTCAACTTAGGGTTATTGATCTTGATTTATTTGTTTACACACATTACATTGGACAGTTATTGACATATTAAAATCGCTATCAATTGCTATTGATTGATTTCTTGTCATCAGTTTTAAAGATATTTTTACCAAGGACTGCTAGATCAAAGGATTTATTGATTAGAGCATTTAATTAAAACAGGAAAGTGTAGATAAAATTTTTACATATTTAACAAAAACATTTTTTTTGATAGAATGCGTTTTAGTCTTTAAAAAAATTATTATTAGAACATGTTATTTTAAAAATTTGTTCAGTAGAGACAAGGTTTTGAGTTGAGCTAGATATTTGATCTAATTACTATTTTACGGTTCACTTCATACATATCGTAAAATGATTGTTCATTGAAATAAAAATCCCAGATTCCATTCTACAGTATCAGGTTTCATTCATATTTACTGGCATCATAAACCAGATTTATGTGGTTTTGGATAATGTTTAACATTAACAGGTTTTAAATTTACTCCTTTTTTAATTTAACAGAAAATTATTATGTATGATTTGGTTGTAAATTTGTAAATTATTGTTGTAAATTTTTAAACTTACAATGACTTTAAAGATATATCATGTTGCCACTTTTTATGTTTTTATGCAGTAAATAGTAAATAAAAAAGTTCTTAAAAGGTTTATTAGCTAGAAAGTATATTACTGAAATGTTAAATGTAATTATGTTTTTCAGCATTATTTTGGGCACCCCAAACAGTGTAATTTTTTTAATTGTAGCAATTTGTTACCTGTTGATAACTTCCTGTTGAGTAAAAATGTTTTGGTTGTACTTAGGTGTTAAGGTTGTTGTGTAGTTTTTACTGAGTAAGTCAGAAAAGGGACAAGTCAAAGTTTTTTTTAAAAAGCAAGTTAAAAATACCATACTCAAAAAAAGTTTTAACAAAAAAATTTATTTGAGTGAAGTTATTTAGAAATTTAAATTTTTAAAAGTTATAAACTACAATTTTAAATTAACATTAGTATATTATTTGACTCTTGTTTTATTATTCATATTAACTTTGTTATGTATTATAGTTGAAGCCTGATAAATACCTAGCTTGCTATAAAATGTTTATGCTACATGATTAAATAAACTTTCAAATATTAAAAAATAAAAATCGATTCAATGCTGGTGCTTGATAGAAACCATAACAGAAGATCAAACCAGACAACCAGTAGTTTTCGAATTCGTCGTAAACCACCAAAGAAGCAATTATGGGGAGGTAAACTGGGCAAATTGATTGTTTGAGTGGTAAAATTAAAAATAGCTTTTGTATATCATTGTGGAGTATATCAGTTGTATGTCGTTTGTGTGGTAACAAGCTGCCTTAATTGAGTATCAAACAAATGTTAAATTTTAAAAGTCGGCTGTTTTGTTTATTTTTTGTCATTACTAACAGGTATATTTGTTGTAACTAGGCAAGTTTGTTAGGGTAGGAAAGTATATGCTTTGCTTAATAATAATAATGCAAGATAAGATGCAAAAATGCATGGAAATAGTTGTCAGGTAAATTTATAAAAATGCACCACAAATCAATTTCACTTGTGAGATATGCAAATATTTGTAAGCTAACTGTTTGTCTCTTATTCAAGAAGGGAAATCTGTATTTTGTTATGTGTCATCATAGACCTGTAAACGTGCATTTCCTGTGTATGTTAGTACCATTTTCTATATTACACTTGCTAGAATCTATAGGTGCAGGATATTGCACTAATTAAAAACATGATTAAGGTCTGACTAGTTAAAGACAATGCAGTCTGGTGAAAATTTATTTTCATTGAAAAAAGTTGTCAATGGTAGTTAAAGTGGAGTTATGCTTAAGATAAACATTCAGCTTAGTAGTTATACTTATTGCGTGCATTAGTAATAGAAGTTACAAAAATTGCAATTCTTTAATGAGTGCAATTCTTTTTGGTAGTATATAAAGTTTTAGGGGTAGTTAAAGCTCTTGATAAAAACAAATAAAAATGATGCGGCAGCGGTGGTCAAGCCTAAGAGACGCTCCAGTGCCAACACGTACACAATCTGATAATACATTTATCATTGATGCAACTATTCCAAATAAAGAAAAAAGAAAACTAGGCAAAAGTTATAGCACAGCCAGTGTAATAAACATTGAGGCTGAGGTAGTTGAGTCAACTGCAGATGATGTATTTAGTGGTATGTTACATGCTAGTTGTTTTATGTTGTTATGTCAATGTTTTTAAATATCAACTTTGGATTGTTTTTTATCTGTTTGTAAAAGGCAGTAAACTTAAGTTTGTACATAAGCTTCTTCTAATTAAATCACATGGAAAACTATTTTTATGTTCTAAACTAGTGAAATATTAGTCGTATTAACTAGAACTCTTTATTTGTTGAATACGTTTTTTTGTAATGAAAATACAGTATATTCTAATCTTATTATATTGTGTAAATGATTTTTTACTAACAATTATGTATGTTGTAGGATTTGCTGAAGATAACAACTGGAAAGTTCAGTTTGAAGACTCGGGAATGCCTTTACCACAACCCCCTCTTCCTAACAGAAATCCTCAAAGGTAAATGTTTTAATTTATTTTTTTTTAATTGTAAATTATTTAATGCATTTTGTAATGTTTGTAAATTATTTAATGCATTTGTAAAGAAATAAGTAGGTTAAAAGCTAAAATTACATGTTTATTTTTTATTTAGGTGCCTTAACCAGTATTACATTTTATATTGTTTCACTTCACTATAACAACGTTTTGTTTAATTTTAGACATGTTGATGCTCATTCTGTCAGTACGTTAGAAAAAAGTTTAATCCAAATTCATCTTTTAAATGAGAACTTCTGTACAGTCAAATATGCTGACTCAATAGACATAAAAGTAAGTCAACAGAGTAGGGTTTGCCAATAATGTTTCTATAGTGCTTAAATTTACAAACCAAGTTATACAAACCAAGTTGTTTTTTTTGTTTGATTATTATTGGTTGGTTCGAAGAGGAAGTTAGTGACAAAGCCTCTACGAACAAATCATGTAATAAACAAATACTGAATTCAATACTCATGTATTAGCATTGTGCACTTCTATAAATATGCCTAAATAAAAATATTGTGAAGTTGGCATTTAACATGTGTGGTCAAGTACTATAATCTGTTTCCTATTTCTTTTTTTTTTATTTAAAACTACAAAACCACTGGTTAAACTTGTTTAAAAGCAATAACTGTTTCTGGCAATGTGTTTTAATATATAGGAGACAAATAGGATTTAAAATTATTATAGTATTATCATTTCAACTTTTTTTCTTTATAAAAAGAGCCTTAAACTGTAAACTTGTTTTACTATGTTTTACAGGGCATAATTAATGCGGTCATCAGAAGAAACAATCCAAATGGATTATATTATGAGAGTGCATATGGTTTAAGGTTAAGGCATGTACTTTCTGGAGATGTGTACTGGCTTCATCCTAGTTTAACCATGCTGGAAGTCAAGGAAAGATATGAGTTGTTACACCCACCTGAACAATGCAGGTAAAAAAACGAATAGGTTTTAGAAATAAATTTAGATGAAAATGTTGGTAATTTGTTGAAATTTAATTTATTAATTTGTCGGTTATTAAATACATAAAAATTATAGTTAAATTAAGGTGTTTGAGTAAAACAATATATATCTCTTATTAAATAAGTGTATTTATTTTTAGTCAGATAATTATAAAGTATTCATTTTAACAGATATGAATTAAGAGTTCGATATCTTCCCAAAACTCCTCAAGATATGCACGACCATGACAGATTTACTTTCTATTATTACCATTCACAGGTAACGAATCTGTTATTTACAAAAATTTAAGAAAGAAATCACATTTTTTTATTTTAAAAGTGAACCCAAATTTTAATGTTTTAAAAGTGAACCCAAATTTTAATATTTTAAAAGTAAACCTAAATTTAAATATTTTAGTTGTTCTTTAATTGCAATTTACTATAAAATCAATTAAAAATATGCCAACTGTTATTTTACTGTTTAAAAAGCATTTATCTTGCGGTAAACATGCGTTTATTTGTGTCTTAGGTCTACTCAGATTACCTTGAAGTAATAGCAGGTAAGATAGAACCAGAAATGGCAATGAAACTAGGTTGTTTGGAGATAAGAAGATGTTTTAAGAACATGCCATCCAATGTTTTTGAGAAAAAATCAAACTTTGAACAACTGGAGTAAGTGTTGTTGACCTAACTGTTACAAATGTTGATGCAATTTTATACCAACTAATTTTTAATCAATTTTTTTAATAGGAGTGATGGTCTAAACAAATTCTTTCCTAAATCTTTAATTGATTCTCCAAAAATACAAAAAAACATCAGAAAAATGATAGCCAAGGAATTTAAAGCAATAGGAACATTAACTGGCGAACAATGCGTGTTTCGCTTCTTTGAAATATTAAAGAAAATAACAAAGTTTGATCAAGAGATATTCAACTGTGCACTAGGAGTCAGTATATTTTTACGTTTAAAAAAATATAACTTCCTACTATTTTTTTCTAAATTGCATATTTAAAAGGTCAATTTTTGTACGCAATTAAAAATTTGTAAATTTTACCAAACTTAATGTTTTTACAATGTGGCGATGTAAACTAGAACTATGTCAGTACAGTAATGTATGTGTCATCATATGTAACACACGAACATACCCTGTCCGGTGTTTTGTATTACTAATAACTAAATCAACAAATGTTGCAATGCAAATTCTGTTTACTCGTCTGGTGTTCACTGTGTATTTAAGCCTATTAAAAATCTTTATTTTTAAGAAGTTAATTTAATCCAAATTTTACATGCGATAGCTTATTCGTTGTACTAAAACAAGAACATATCCTTATTAACTACTTTTTTTATTGAACAGGTGGGGTGGAGCATCGCTGTGCAGATTGTGATTGGTCCAGATGATGGGATTGGTTATTGGACAGAGAAGGGTGCCACGCCCACTGTGTTGGCGGACTTTCACCATGTAAGTTATAAATATTTAATTTGGTTACAGTACTTTTATTTTTGCTATTGAGTATTAATATTTGCAGATAAGTTCGCATATTAAAAATTAATTAATATACTCGCACAATTTTTATGCCCATTTTTCATTTTTTTAAGGTTGTATCCATAACGACAGAATCTTCAACTGATCCTGCTAAAAAGGGAGTTTTGTTACTTAAAATACATGGAGCTAAAGAAGTAAACATATTTTTCACATTTTTTTTATTTGGTGTTGAGAAATATATTCTGTCACCACAAATGGCAGTAATATTTTTAATACTGTATTTCTATTTTGAATTTTCTTTATTGGGATGTGATGATTCTACTTACTGGGTCTGACTATGTTTGTTTGATGTCAATTTCCGCTTAGTATCTGATCCCAATAATTCTGTTGAAAACTTACCGAATATTTTTTAACTTAAATTATTTACAAAAAATGGCGTTATTTGGCCTCCTAGCACGTACTATAATACATTAAACACCAAATAGAGTTTAAAAGTTAATTATAAATAAAGTTTAAAAGTTAATTATATATTTAAGACTTCTTTTTGTTTTAGAGCCTTCTTATTACTGCACCATCGTTATTTGTAGCCGAAAATATAGCTGATTTAATTGACGGATATTGCAGGATTGTTAACGGAAATGATGAAAGTCTTATCAAACGATCAGTAAGTTTTTCCTTTATCAATATCAACGATTGGTTACATTATTTATGACAAATATGTGATTTTAAATTTTGATTACACTTTTTTAATATAATATTTTACATTTAACCTTACATAGTCTTGGCCTACTTTGTATGTAGTTTATATTTGTTTAATACGAATTACAAATACAAAAAAGTTTTCTAACATGATGACGTACAATGTGGGCTTTCCTATTTTAACACGAACGAAAAAGTTTAATGTTAAGGAACCAACCCACTTTTGTTAGTCACGTGACTCGATGTTGACCTAATTTTAAGCCCATACATTCAAAATGGCGAAATTTGTAGTTTTTTCAACACGTGACTATTTATTTTAGAACAACAAACGGGAACTCCCCCCGCCCCCCATGAACGAGGAAAACTCGTCGGCCCAACCCCCGATGGTCGAAGCCGTCGCAATGAGGAGTCTGAATAGAAGGGACACGCGGGGAATCACCTCAGGTAAGAGTTTAAGAGTTTTTTTAATTGTGAATTTAGATAAGGTAAATCTCAACTTTGTAATGAACATAATTAGGAATTTAAATTATATTATAGTTATTATTAAACACGCATGCGTATTAAAATTTTAATGCTTCGGTCGGAGAACTTTACCAATTTTTGCATGTGGTAAAAGCGGCTATGACCAATTTAGATATTTTTTACAAAAATTGCACGACACGTAAAAATCTACAATTTTATTTGTTGATTATCAATAAACACGGAACATGTTGTTAAAACAAACACACATACATATGACATTATAATCTGAATCCTCGCACTTCTGGTTCGAACTCGAAAGGTTGTTGCAAATCTTTCGCTTCAACCTCGCTCTCGTCGTTAATTTCACTACCGCTAGAAGGCGGCAGTGGGTTGGGTATAATAACGTTAATCTTGGGCCTTGCGGTTTGGCGAGTTTTTTTCCGACGTTTTCTTTTTTTTGTTATGTATAAGATTGCAATGACAACGACGATGATTATTACTACTACTGCTCCAGCGATCGCACTAATAATTACTACAGGGGTATTTCCCTCTTCTGATACAGGTAACACTGTTATATTAAATAAGGTCACTGTGTCAGCTTGCCCTGTTTAAAATGTAAATAATTTAGAAGTTTCAAATTTTACGAGAGAGAAGTTTGCACAAAATGGAAAACTATTATAGAAATAATGTTAGTAGTAATAAGTTGCTTTAGAAAATAAAGTTTTTATAAATTTCATACTAATAACAACAAAAAATTAAATTATTTACAATAATAAAAACACAGTTAGTCTCGTTGCAAAATGACATAACTTACCACTTTCTGTCCTAACCTTACATCCCCATTCTCCTTCGTCAGTTAGCTTGGTTTGTTGTATGACTAAAATGTTGTCATTTAAAACGTATTGCCCGCTGTTGTTTTTTATTGTTAAAATTTGGACTTCTTTTGAATGATACCACGTGATTAGATTTGGCGAAAAACCTTGAACTTTGCAGAGAAGCATAGTTTCACTTCCTTCGGTAACCTGGAATATTTTTATAAATTTAAAAACAAAAAAATTGATTTCAGTATGAATTAATGTATCTAAAAACATACCTCTATAATTTCTATATTTTGCGTGGCTGTTGTAACAAAGTTCGTCGCAAGAGTCGCCGGTGGTGTAAAAGTAGAAGTGCGTCGCTCACTTAAACGCAGAATGATCGACTTTGAAGTATCCGTAAGTCCGTCACTCAATTGTGCGTAACACGTGTACGTTCCTCGATTCGATATTGTGACGTCATTTATAACAAGACTGCCGTTTAGATGTGCCTTTAATTTAAAAAAAAATAATTTTTGTGATTTTTTATTTTTCAATTATTTTGGAAAGTTTTTCTAAACTGGAAAAATGCAGTAAAAATATACTTTGTAAGTGCACTTTCTATGGTTACACAAGTGTGTATAAAAATGTATTGCACGAAAGTTATATTACTAACCTGTATTCTACTATCCTTATACGGAAATATAAACCCCGACGAAGGCGTTTGCCACATTACCAAAGGCTGCGGGTTGCCAGTTGTACTACATTGTAGTATAACTTGATCTCCTATGCTGTATTGTGTTGACTGTTGAGTTATCTAAATAAGAAAGAAATTGTATTTGAGTTGTTGCCGTTTGTGATACTTTTTTAATTTTTGCTTAAAACTTACTGCTTGAATTGTTGGTCGAGTGCAATTGTATTTTACTGTGTCGTTTTGGAGACATCTAGTGGTCAAATAATCCACGAGCATGCTTCCGCTAGAAGGCGTACTCTTAAACCAGTTTGTTAGTTGCTTTGTTTCGCAGCCACATATTATGGGATTGTCTTGTATTGATAAAAACCGAAGATTGTTTAGTCGATAAAAACTGCTCCATACAATTTTCTTTATTTGGTTATGGGCTAGGTTGAGTTTCTCCAGGTTGGCAAGATAGGAAATATCACCTTCAACAAAAATATATATATAAACTTTTGTTGGGTTATATCAATATATGTTGGAGACCATTTTTTAAAATTTTATTTTGCCATTTAAAAATAGCTTTATGGAATTTTATTGGTTATCTGCTAAGTCTAGTCTTATGCAATATTTGATATACGTAGTTAATTACTACTGTCACGAAACAGCTTGAAATTTATAATAAAACTTGTATATTTCACGTGTAGCCACTGGCTTATATCGTTGACTTAACTTGGTTACGTAAACATAACTCATACATTTCTAATTCCTTATTTTTCTAACCAGAGGTAGCCTAAATTTTTTAGTGACGTTCTCACTCGACGCGACGATAAGTCTGTTTTTTTAATATACGTTTTGTGTGTATTGCAATATGTGGATTTATGGTTAGAGTTATATTTATCTTTGTTACACATTGAAGAGTTTCGAATCTAGTAAAACTGGTTAGTTTTCATTTTAGAATAATTTTAGTACTTTTCCGTGTCAACAAAAACTTTCAAATTTTTTGTTATGTCATGGCCGATGATAGTATAAAAAGGGGAAATCTAAGTGAGCAAATATTAAAACGTTAAACGTAGTAAACAGTACTGACGTGTTAATTTTGATAATGCAGGAAGAAAGTAACTTCCGATTATTATATATAGAAAACAAGTATAGTAATGACCATTACTGCATAAGATAGTGAACAATAATCAGACTGATGTCACTTATTTTTTTAAGCGGCTAACTATAACAGGGAAGTGAAATTGTATAGTTAATAGCAGAGAGCAAAAAAATCAGTTTGTTTATTCAGAAAATATTTTTGTTTTTTATTTTACGAATTTAGTCTGTTTATAATTTAACAGTTAACTGAAATAACAGAAACTAAAATGCAAAAGCCCGACAGTGGATATAACTCAGGGGTTAGCGAACAAAGTGACAGCGTTGCGTGTGTGGATCCCGAAATTGAAGATACTGGATTTGGAATTTACGATAACTATAACCCGTTTACTACTAAGTCTTTAACAACCACGAAACCATGGTATAATGCTCCTGCGAAGTTCCCTTACCTAATACCGCCTGCACTATACGACGTGCCTACCATGACATACCCAGTTGAGACTGTGTCGAATGTTACCCCTACAACCTTACAGAAGGCTGTGTATTATGACACACCTAATACTGATGTGATATCTTACGATACTCCGCGTGAACAAGGTAACGGCGTGCTTTATCAAAACTCAAGTCAAGTTTTAAATGGGCAAAACAATGTTATGTACGATACACCACCGTCGACCATATCTCGACAAGAAGTTTCCTTCAATGCCTTATTATCGCTGAATACTGATAGATTTATTAAGAGTATCGGTAAGTTAACGTTTGATTTGTAGTTAAACTTTTTGTAGTCTAGTAACTTATTATTTTAGCCTAAACGAAATAAAGTCCCGACCCCAAATTAGGTTCTTTGTTTATTTTTTCCTAATTAGCCCCGTTTAGATACACTAACCTCTATCTTACTTATGACGTCACGATTTTATACGTCACACAAAAAATCCTAACTTTTCATAGCACGTTCGGTCAGTGCGGTTTGTGTATACTACTGGTTATTGATTAAAATTTTTTTGAAGTGGCGATAACTTGCAAAGATTACAAACAATATTAGTTTGAATTTAGAAAAATTAAAAAACTTAATCTTACCTGGAAAAGTAGTTAGGTCGTTATGATCAAGATATAGGTTTATGAGCTTGGGTACTTGTTTTAGCACGCCCGGTCTGATATAAACCAGTTTATTGTACTCCAAGTGTAGGCTAAAAAATAATTAAGTCAGTATCTTAGTAGTTCATTGCCACATACAGTTTTTTTTATAAGAGTTCAATGTTTATTTATCATCTTTGCTCATTGTTGTTTTACCTGTTAAGACTGTATAGTTGTTCCAGTGAGTTTTTGTTTAATATTGTGAGATTGTTGTGGTCTAGATTTAATTCTTTTAAATTGATCATTCCACGTAAATCGTTTCCGTATATTTCGGTAATTTTATTTCTAAAACAGTTTCATTAAAAAAAGAACTAATATTTAAATCAAGATTAACATGAAGATAGCGTACGCTTAGTTAATAGCCTTTGTTTAACAGCAAATGTTGTTCAACAAACAAATCATGTTCAACAAAAGTGTTGTTTAACCAATTGCAGAATCCAACAAGCACGTTTCGTTTAAGGACTGAAAATGATTTTTAAACATATCTTGATTAATAAATCCTACCCATTTAACAGTAGTCTTGTAACTTGACGTTTTGGCAATCCCAAAGGCACGACTTGGTGCCCCATACCATGACAATAAGTGCTTTTTCCACAAAAAGTGCACGGGCAGCTATTACCTAATAAGGCTCCATTTGCAAATGGTAGTGTCCATTGCGTTTGTTTTGTCAGTTTGTTAGTGTTAAAATATATTTGATGAACTTCATTGTAGCATAGGTTAAATAAAATTACATAGATCCACGATTTAAGCATAGTTGATTTGCATAGTTGTGACAATTTCGTAAAAAGATCGACGTTGTCGAACAAGGGTTTTATCAATTTGTGGTTTTATCTCCCGGTCATGCTAGTTACATAACTAAATAGTCACCTTTGTTATCCTAATATTTCCTGCAACTAAACTATAATTTAAAACACAACTGTTGCTGAATTTTAACCATTTTGAATTTTAAAATAACAGTTTATTAAAATTAAAGTGAATAAAGATTTAGATAAACGTTGCCTTAAGGGCTTTTATGTATTTGGTTGCGCAATTTGGATAAGTCTATTAAATTTCTTCAATAAACTAAAATCTTATAATTTATGAGTTCATGTAAAATATAAAAACTGCTATTTGTCAATATGTTATTTTAATATTTTTACAATGAATTTGTCAACTGAATTAACTTCTCTATACATGTCATGACATCATTGACATGTGTCAGAAATTTACAACACTTTTTAAAAGTGTACAAATTGTTTTAACTCATTATGAATATAACCTAGTTAAGGTAATTCACAACCCTTTTTTGGTTAAAATCGTTTTCGGCCATTCGTATTAGGCTTAACGTCACTTATAAACAAGGTAAACTTGTTTTGTGCTGATTCACTTAGCAAGTATCATGTGTTTGTTTATTTTATATATATATACAACCTAAATTCAACAATTAACAAGATTAGCGCATTACTGTATCTTATAATTCAAATTGTGGTAAAACCTTTTAACTTATTTTTGTCTGGATTGACGTACAAATTTTAAATAAAGGTTGAATTAACATCAATGAATTAGTATATTTTTTTATAAGTTCAAAAATTGAGGCTTATAGCCTTATTCTATATTAAATGATTTGTTTTGCTTTAATAATTTCGTTTTTAGGCTATGTTGTTAGTTTTTTTGTAACTAGTTCAACTGATCTAGCCTCTGCCTGTCTTCTTATTCATGTAACCACTACATACCCTGATTTTAATCTAGTAGTTTTCTTTAAATGAATGTGTACTTTTTCCAATTAGTATTTAACTAAGGCTTTATAGTGCCTTTTTCAGACATAGATGTTTTTCTTTACCTCTAAGAAAATTTATTTATACTAGCTGCTTAAAGCGTTTTTTAACCATTTAAACTTTAGAATTACTTTTTTGTGACTTCATATTAAAACTTGAAAAGATTTTAACTTAACTTCTATTACAGCCTTACCTACATACATACGTAACGTAATCACAATTGCGACATCGATTCTGGCTTTGTCCCTGTACTAACACAGCCCGGGGTCATATGTCCGTCCAGTAATTATTAATAAAACGGTTTATACGTATTTGGTATAACAAGCACGTCTCAAGTTTATGGCGTCATAATGATATGGTTCTGCGGAGCGTCGCTATTTACTTCGCAAATTATTGTAAATATGTTTGTGACAGTTTTATGAACGTTTTAAAGTTTGTAATTAATTGGCAATTCTTAGATTGATGTTAAGTTTTTTAGGTTTTTTTTTAAATCTATTTGCAAGTTTGTTCTTGAATTCGTCGTTATTGTCTTATTTGGTTAATCTTATTAGGCCTTAATTAAGGCGTTAAATAACTAATTCATTGACGCACAATTTTTACACTTTAATTCTTAATATAAGCCTTAGCGGATGTTATCGCCTAAACATGAAAGAAAAAAGTTGACTTTACAAAACTCAATTCGCTTTTGGCTCGTTTCCTGTCATTCAGAGCCGATATATTATCGGTTTTAGTTTATACACAACATTTGTACATACACCTGGGGATAAATTACATATATATTATAAGTAGTTAATATAGTGGACTTTGAGCTAACTAGCAGGCTAGTTTTGTTTATTGCAGTTGTAGGTAAAAAAGTTAAAATGGGTCTGTAAAGTCTGGTTTAGAATTTACATTGAATTTTCCTGAATGTATGATCTCATATTGAGTAACAGTCCTGTTTTGTAGTTTATTCAGAAAAATACCAGCCAAACTTAGCGTTCCATATTGTTTAAAACTAAGTAAAATAGTAAATGATGAAATGCCCCTCGCCTCCTCAGATTTTTCCGCTTTATTCTCACATCCATAAAACCAACAACATTCTGCCACACAGTCGCCGTCGGTCATGCAAGTCCATGGACGACTTATCTGACTCTGGAGCCTTGTTAAACAATGACGTCACACCTGATGAAGTAGACGATGACGTGTACGTCGATTTGCAGATCTCGTCTACGTTTTGCGCAGAAAGACGACGTTCTAGTGTTAAAGCTTTGCTTGCTAGTCAGCATATTGGATTAAATCGTGCTTGGAAATCTATAGCCAACGTGCACGAAGAAAGCATTTACATGAACTTTAACGGAGACAATGACGTAACGAATGATGTCGTCACTACGTTGTCGTATCGAAAAGGAGACGCTTTTACGTCACACAAAACTAAGATGGAGCCAACTTTCAAGGTTATTACTTCAAAGAAAAATTCAAAAAAATCACCTGTGACTAAAACCGCTTCATCGAACCGCGGTACCCTCCCTAGACTTAAAAGTGAACCAAACCTGGTCCAAAGAGCTCTTCTAACTCTTCCACCACCTCCGAAGAATGTAAGCGAGGAATCAATTTATACGGTTATGTCTGGGGGGAATTTAATCGACGTTGACTCAAACCCGTTTCCATTTAAGACCATGGACGATTACGGTTTAAACATGAAACGCCAGCCTACTCAAAAGTTTGCAAGTTTGGACAGGCGGTTGCTAAACCAAAGAAGCAAAAATAACTACTCGTTTAAACCATTACCCAGTACGCCTAAACCTGCTAAACCTAAGATGACTGACGTTGCATCACAAATGTTATCGCCTGAAGAAGAAAGTCCATACGTTGAGTTAACAGTCAATAATGTTGCAAGCAAACACGTGGATACACCAACAAAAGAAAGGCCTTTGTTGATACATAGTGGTGGTTCTTCGTTCGAAGAGGGTTCGACGCCTAGTTTGTTTTGTTGTTCTCCAACACGATCCAGTAGTACTCTAAGGCCGCGGATCTTAGCTGATAACGAAAAAGAAGTAACCGAGTCCGCACAGAAATCAAGCAAGCTGAAAAAAAAGTTAGGTAATTATGCATTTTGGAAGCCGAAAAGTTCTAGCGCCAGGCTGCCTTCTCCAGTCGACAGACCAACGATTTCTGACCCTATATCAGCTGTTCAAATAACTTCTTCAAAGAAGTATGGAAGGGCTCTTTCTCCGCTACCTCCGGTGCCCTTATCTCGAGAAGAAGTCGAAAATTTAGGTTCTTTTGAACTTTCATTAGCTTTATCTCCGCGCACTCCGGAGCTATCTAACCGGAGCCAAAATACTTTGCCGTATTCTCTTAAACAAAAAAGTTCTAAATCAAGCATGCGACTTAGTTCCAGCTCACTGCCTTCACCTTTGTCGCCAGTACGTCGCCTAAGCGCTACTCTACCGCCAATGTCGCCACGGCGCATGCGCACAAAAACCACATCGGACAGCGACAGTCAAGGCTTTTTCCCACACCGACATTCGACAGGCTCGACAGCTTCTGACATCAGTCAGACACATGTGTTTGGTAGCATCGCAGCTAGAGGGCGACCTACCAGTCTACAGGATACTTTAGATGAACGCGCAAATAAGAGAAAACAAGTCATTTCGTCACTTCCTCTTATTGAAACTTGGTACAAGGAAAAAGCTGACATGTACGACTATGATATTCCTAGCAGCAAGCCAACTATACCTAAGCTGCGTCCTAAACAAGGGATTGACACAAGGAGCGCAAAAGAAAGGCGAGATGACCTGAAACGCTTGTTAAGATCGTTCGAAAACGAGTCTGACGTCACGTCACCTCGTTCTGATTCGTCGACTGGGTCAAGTTTTGAGGCTATCATATCACCCGGAGTACAGCTAAGAAATCATGAGGCTATAAAACGAAGAGCTCAATCTGTAAGCCTGTTAAAAAAGAAACGATCTTCCATGCCAACGTTTAGCTTGTCTATGCCTTCAAGTCCCAATTTGCCTTCAAAATTCACTCCTTTACTGGAACACCCTTCTGTTCTTGATGTGATTAATCATGATCTTTATGAAACGCCCATACCCAGTCCCAAGACTTCACCATCACCTCTTAAATCTAAATCCTTTATATTACCCAGTCCAAAGACATTGCAAACTAACCAGAATATCATAACGTCGCGCACACAATGTTTTAACATAGGAAACGCACCCGACTTAATGCATTTACCGAACACGACTGACATACTCACGGACGCCCACTCGCGGGCTTATATTAAACGAAATGACTCAACAAATTGTTTTCCTCTTCCAGATACAGACGACTATGCTGAGATTACGGAAGAAGATCTTTTCCATAAACCAGCAGGTAAAAAATATAAAAGTTACTTATTCGTCTGATTTATTAACTTAGGTCTAATCTGACCTGATATTAAATATTTTTTGTTTTTCGAAAAATATAATTTTTATTTTATTTTTTACAGAATTTGATTACGAAATTGAAAGAGATCGAATTCGGGTGGTAACAACTGTAGGAGAAGGTCAGTTTGGTGACGTACATAAAGGAATATACAGGTAATTTTTAAAATTCTTTATTTTTTTTATAAATATTTTATTAATTTTGGAATAAGTGTAGCTTAACCTCAAAAACTTTAAATTTGGGTTGTTTTAAAACTAAATTTAAATTGCAATGTGCTTTTCTTCGTTTTTTTTAAGTAGCAAAAATTTTTCCCTTTTAGTCAAAGCAGTAGTCACCCCGATATCGCTGTAGCGATTAAAACTTGTAAGTTCCAAGGTCAAGACAGTGTTGGTGTCGCTGAAAGGTTGTTAGAAGAAGCACGTAAGTAACTTTAAAATTTCAACAAATTATCGTCGCCTTATTAGGTATAGCCTTATTATAAACTACCGGCCTTAATAATGAATTATCGCAGCCTTAATGATTATTATATAATTTCTCATTTATTTTTTAATGTATATTATACTTTTTTACACCTGATATAACAGGTTTGCTCAAATTTTTAAGCTTGTGATTCTGTCCTTTAATTTTTTGATGGCATTTTATTTACTGCCAATAAAATTAAGATTATTACAATTTAATTTTTTTATAGACACGATGCGGCAGTTCGACCATCCTCATATAGTTAAATTAATAGGAGTTTGTACACAACATCCTGTATGGATTGTTATGGAATTCTGTAAATACGGCGAGGTAATCACCTTTAAAAAAATATTAAACAGAGCAACGATTTAAAAGTTTCTACTATACGTAAATCAGTCATTTTCAGGCATTTGGTATTAAGAAATTTTTAATTTCAGTTTTCAATTATATGCTATACTTTATGAAATAAAGATTGTTTAAAATGAAATGTTTTATTTTTAGATGAGATCCTACTTACATACAAACAAGCATAGTCTAGATGTTTTTATGTTAATCCAATACACTTTTCAACTAAGCCAAGCTCTCTGCTATCTCGAACACAAGAAATTTGTACACAGGTGAAATTTGAACTTTATTGCAAACAAAATAAAAATTCACATAATTTTTATTTATTTTTTAAATATATATCAAAAAAAAATTATTAACTCACATCAAAAAAATAACTATAATTTTTCCAGCCTTTATTAATTAAGTCTATAATGTATTATATAACAACAATGTATAATAAATATATTAAATTTTTTGAGTGACGTAATATTTCGTTGTGGCATTTGAACTAGTTTTAATTGTTTGGTATTTATTTAATGCAGAGATGTAGCGGCTCGTAACATTCTTATATTTCAACCGGAGTGTATAAAGTTAGGTGACTTTGGCCTATCTCGCTACATTGAAGATCAAAATTATTATACAGGTTAATAAAATATTATTTTATAATTATCAAATTTAATTTGCATTAAGTTTTTATTTTTAATAACAAATTTAAAAAAAAAAATTGATAAATAACTAACTGATTTTTCATAAATGACTTTAGCCTTACTTATTTTTAAATTTTTGTACACAAGGTAATGATGAATTAAAAACGTGACTACTAAAGATTTTTAATTTTTGACTAAGATTTATGAACAGTACTTTAGGCCATTTTTTATTTAATTTTTCACGTTTTTACAAAATTTTAAATTTTTTATTTTTCTCGATTTTTTAGCCTCGAAAGGAAAATTGCCAATAAAGTGGATGGCGCCAGAGAGCATCAATTTTAGGAGATTTACAACTGCTACGGACGTATGGATGTTTGGTAAGATTTTAATTTCTTTAATTTAAAAAAAATATTGAGTAGTATTTTTCACATTTTAGAATAAATTTTATTTTAAAATTTATTGAAATACATTTTGCCTGGTTTAGTTTTTTTCAATTCCAGCACATAAAAAGGAACTAAAATTTTATTACTTGAATTAATTTACATATACTAAATTTTTTCTACGTTTAAAAATCGAAGAAAGTATTGCTATTATTAAAGTCATATATTAGCGATAATTTTATTCTCGAAAATTAATAAAGTTGGTGTCACAGAACACAAAAATGATTTTAACTTTAAATGATTTCACCTACTTTTTAAGTTACAAAACAATTAAATAAAAAAAAGAAAATGGAAGCCCTGTTTGTGATGACGTAGAAAGTACTACCTTGTATACGTTTACTACGCTACTTGGTACTTTCTACGTCACACAAAAAATATGGTAACCTGTTTTTTTATATTAATCATTTTCCAGTATTTTTGAAAATTAAATTTTAAATACCACAAACATTTTTAAAGGTTCCAAAGCCATTTTGTAATTTATTGTCAACCATACTAACGTGCTATATACATCACTTACAAAATTGCAAAACTCTGTAACATAACACTTTAAGTATACACGTCTTTATAAACTCTAATTAATAATAAATTGTAAATTAATAGTTTGTCATTTTACTTGTTTAAATTTCCAATAAAAGCTTATTTACATACTAACATAATGATACGACAAAGTTAAATTTAAACATTCATGATCATATACCAGACAAACAAAACAATTTTTTTCTAATGACGCAATCAAAAAGAATTTAAAATATTTTAATAAAAAGCACAAAATACAAGTATATGGTGAAACATTTTTTTTTATGCCGCAAGAATGTTTATTAAATTTTGAAATTCGATTTAAAAAAAAAAAAAAACGATTTTCGATTTAAAAAAAAGGGAAAAAAATTTCCTCCCAAAAAAACAATTAGAAAACAATAATCTACTGTTTTGCTCTTGGCGTTATACGAATTTACGATGTAAAGTAATACCTGAAAATTAATGCCCCGTGATATTACACATATACGTTGTTAGACTATAATATGCCTTAAAGCCTGTGTATTTGTGGTTAGCTCAGGTTTTTATGGTTCGCGAAGGCCAGTTTCCGACGACTCAAAACTTGTTGTGTCTAACCTGGATATTACCGTATATGCATTTTTTTCGAATTTGAACACGAAATTTGAGCTCGCGATTTTTTTGTGACGTCATTACCGCAAAAGACGTGGCTCGAAATTGGCAGTGTAACAAACTTGGCGTTGGAATTTGTTGGTTTAACTATTATATTGCGTGATTGAACTTTCGATTTAGGAGTTTAATTATCTAAAAAGGGACATTGTTGCCAAATTTTTGTTTGGACTAGGCTCTAGGGGTATAGGTTCCGCTTTGCCAATCAAAATAAATAATTTAATAAATATTAAAATTGTGGTTTATAAAAATAAAAATCTGTTTTTGTAAACAATATATAATTTGGTATTTGACATTTCTCATTGACATTGAATTAAATTTATTTTTTATATAATTTTTTTAATTTAGAATTTATTTATTTTTTTTAGCTGTCTGCTGTTGGGAAATTTTAATGATGGGGGTCAAACCCTTTCAAGGGGTGAAAAACAATGACGTCATAGGAAAAATAGAAGGCGGTGAAAGGCTGGCTATGCCTTCGAACTGCCCACACAACCTATATAACCTCATGTCAAGGTGATTATTACGTCATAGGGTTTTTTCATGACGTCATTCAAGGAGTTTTTAAATGTCATTTTTATTAAAATTGTAAATTTGTGAACTTTAATTTTCTTATATTTCTGTTGCATTGGTAAAATAAAAGTGTGTTATGAATGGCGATCTGTGACGTAAGACCCTTCTGAATTGACTTAATGACGTCATGATTATTCATTGTATTTCAGGTGTTGGTCTTACGATCCTGGGTTCAGGCCTCGATTTGATGAAATACAGCACGAGCTAGGGTGAGTTCTACATTTTTTAAATATTTTTTTTTAATTTTGTGTTTGGGAGGAGTGGCGAATATTTTGAATGTGTGAATAGTTTGTGTGTATTCTTTCACGAAAAACTTGGCAAAGCAAAGTAATTTTCTACTCTTTTTTATTGGACGCGAAAATCAATTGCGTATGCATTTTCGAGCAGATTAAATATCGTGGTTTTTAAGTGTTAAAGTCAAATTTAAAAATCGTGTTGATAAGTAAACGAGATTTAAAGTTAAGTCATGCAAGTGCGCTCTAACGCGACCCGCATAGTTTCTCTGATTGATATTTCTTGTACTGGTTGACGTATTCTCTTTGGCAATCTTGATCAAGACGCGGATAATAAAATTTTTGTGGTAATCTCAATCAAGAATTTGGAAATGAATGATGAATTGGAAATAAACGAGCTAAAAAAGTAAATTAAAATTGATCTCTTTTAAAAAAAATTGTAAATAGGGCAATAGAAAATTTTGCTATTATTTTTTTTTTTAGTGAAACCTAACGTTTAGTAAAGTGGTACAATTTTTGCTATCCTTTAGCATATGCAAATTGCAGGCTGTAGAGTAGTGCATGTGCCTTTAAGCTATTTTTTATAATACCAAGCTGCATAATGACGTTTTTAAAATCGAATTTTGTTATTTCACGATCTGAAACAATTACTTCAAAGATTAGAGATTTCGCCGAAAAAGTTGCTGTGCGAAAATGTGGTAAGGCTTACCATGCTTATCGTGCAATTGCCTGTTTAATATGCTATATAAAACTTGCCTTAACTGCGGGAAATTCAGAAATGATAGGTTCGCGTTTTAATTGAAAGGTTCTTTTCAATTGCTGTCTGCGAATTTCAATAAAGTTGTAAGCCCCTTTGTATTGACAGAAAAAAACAGGTTTAAAAAAGATTCGGAATGTTACATTTGTTGTGTAGCAATTTTAGCTAGAAATATTTTGAACGGACTGTATACATATTATTAACAGCGATTTGTATTTAAAACAGGCCAGCTTGGTTAATATTTTTAATTTAGAAAATTAGTTTATTAGGCATTTAATATATGAATATCCAATAGGCTATTTATCATTCATAGTTAAGTGTATTCGAATGTAGGAAAAACTTTGTTAGCTACAATACCGGAAAGCGAAAGAGATAAATCTTGTGTTTGAACACAACAAAATCTTAGTAAAATAATCACGAGGCAAATTTATAACTGACTTCTTGGTTTTGAAATATCAAACAAATAGCACCGCTTTTCTTACAATACACTCACATATTAGTCTTAAAATGGCCATTCTTAAAAGTCCAGGCTATATACTCACTTGTATACACAAATTGCCTTTTGTAGGCGCGTTAACAGCGGACGTGTTTTATTGTCGTTTTTTAATGGCAATAATAGCCTTTGTATTTAACGACGATGACAGAAAAATGACGGAGGGTAAACAGTAACGAAAAAGGGCTTTGAAATTGGAGATGATGTTTTGAGTCGATGTTTTTTTATGACTTTGATATGTAATCTTTGTGATTCGAAATATCTGTATGCTATTTCAGAGGATATGACAGTTTATGGCAAAGTATTGAGCGTTAAAACTAGTTTAATTTAACAGGAGTTTAAAAAACTTAAAATAAATGAAATTATAATAAACTATAAAAATTAAAAACAATCGATAAAAAGTTTGATAATATGTAAAATTAAACAATATTATAAAAATTTTAGTGTGAAAACTAGTTTAATTTAACAGGAGTTTGAAAAAATTAAGATAAAGAAAACTCATACATTATGAAAAATCAAAATATCGATAAAAAACTTGATAATATATGTATTAATAAACAGTATTATTAAAATAAAACACAGAACTTGAGATTAGAAAATTATATATAGGTTTAATTGGAAAAAAAATCATTTTAAATTAGGAGGTAAAATAGGTTCGATTTTTCGAGGTTTATTTTTCCCTTGTCAATTTCCGTATTTTTAATGGAATTTTTTCAGGAAATATTAGCTGTGTTGTTCAACAACAACTAGGCATAGAAACGATATAATAATTAGATTACAAAATGTTGTAAAACTGTTTTAGGTTTGCGCTAATGTACCAATTTTTCCTCGAAATAGCAAGTTTTATATTTTTGTGCAGCGGGCCATGTATACCAAATAACATATTGCCAAAGTTTAGTTTTGTAAAAGTTTGAGTGACAGGTTCAATTGAGAAGGAAATATATCAAAACATGACTTGTTTTAAGGTTAATTATGATCTCTTCGGGATAAATATTGTTGTTTTTGAAAAGTTATGATTGATTTTTAAATTAAAAAAAAAAAATTTTTTTCAAGTTGTTTTTTTTTCGTGAAATTTGTTGTTTAACATTCGCTAAACCCGATTTTTTTAGAATCTGATTTACGTGTGTATGTCTGCACACAAATCCTCGGTTACTTAGGCAACTTAAATATCCCTGCGTCACAAATTGCTTTGGGCTAATAACTTTGTAATTCTCATTAGGTTATGGTTAACAACATCACTCCTCAAAAATGTATTACTTCAAAAGAAATAAAAATAATAGATTACTAACTTTAGAAAAATAGCTTTAATATAGATTTTGAATTGGCATGAACTATTTAGTTACAAGAAGGGTAAATTTTACAGTTAGTTATTCAAGTTTGCCCACTTTTGAGTAGTGCCTATGTCTGTTTTGTGATTTGGATTATAGGAGTTTACTACACGCTGTGATATTTGCTCAATTTAGTGATTTATTGGTTCGCTCGTTAGTAGTCCACGATCAACCAAAACTATTTCGAGTTTTAATGTAAAAATGCTCTTTAAAAATATTATAGTTAAAATAGTAAGTTAAAAAACAATTAAAAAAATGTAGGTTAAAAAAATTATAATAAGCAGACAAATTTACTGTAAAGTTTTATAGATGTAAATTTAGGTTTATTAAAGATAAAAATATTTCGTTACTTTTGGATATATTTATTAATAAAGTATATAAAAAAGGGGAACGTAACTTAAAATACATTCTTAGATCACATTTTTTTTAAAACGCCTACATAAACGATAGTGTGAATCACGTTAAAAAAAGCCTAAAAAAGAGAAAAAAATTCTCGCAGGTATAGCATGACGTCATTGATATAACACGCCAGTTTTAAGACCGAATCGGCTAAGAGAAATGGGTTTATTACGACCAAGCAGAACAACACGTTTTTCAGTTAGACTGCATAATGAACAAATACGTTAGAAGAGTAAACATCGTGTAGGCTTCAACAATGTATAGTTATTGGGAGATGTATTTGCTTAAGGCAAACAGCGTGTGCTTTAAACAAGGTTCTTGTTAGAGTAATTTGATGTTTAAGTGAAGTTTAAAAGGATTTGGGTTTGTATTAAAGTTGTCAGTTACCGGATATTGCGTAGATGTAAGTTGAGTTTGTTTTGGTGTTAGACAGAGCGCGCGTACTATAGTTATTTAGAAAATTATAAATATTACAAAATTTTGAGTAAGTTTTATAAAAAAAAATCACGTGTTAAATTTTAGAAGTTTTTATTAAAAGATTAGTTGTTTTATTTTCTAAAATGTCAATAAAAAATTTAATTATTGTTTTAAAAATTATAATTTTAATGTTTTTTTGTTATTGTAGTGTAATTTAAATTTCGTTTATCCATATTAAGTCATGTTTCAGTAAGACGATCCCCGAGTTTGTGATTACACCCTAGCTAAATTACGAACCGGTAATTTTTCGTAAACCTTAATTTAGCTAACAGCGTAACCTAACCCGTAATAGAACATGACACACGGTTGAACCAACGCCACAGCGATTGTCTAATTCGAGCGTTGTTCTCTCTCGAACAATTCGAATATTTAAGTGCTGATGATTTTACCACAATGATAGGCTATATGTGTCGTACATTTCGAATACACGAACAAACCTTGTGAAAGACTCTCCCGCGCCTTACTTAAAACCGCTAGATTGCTGCGAGCAATTAGTGGCCTATAGCTCTATTTTTGAGGTTATGTGCGTAGAAAGGTAATATTTCTTCGCTCTACAGCGCTGTGTACCTGCAGATTAGGCTACGGGTTTACAGCTTGTTGTGCCGTGTCGTCTAGACATCGTTAAACGTCGCCGTACACTGTCCGCCCTGGAAACCATTTCCGTTATTTAAGTAAAAATCTAGCGAGCACTTTCGTTAATTTTCGCTATTGCCCGATAGCTAATTTGCGATAAGCGTTTTTGGTTATCGTTGCTTGGTTAACGCCGTATTTGTTTTCGATAAACAAAGCTCAGATAGCAGGCGAATTAAAGTGGCACATTTTGAGTGCAGTTTTGCAGTGGTTAATTTAGGAAATCGACTTGTTTTTGAGCTTTCGTAAACTGGCTATAATTTAGTGCTATATAATTTAAAGCATTTTCTAGTGTTGTAGTACAGCCTTATAAGTAGTAGGTCATGACTAACATGTGGTCATTGAATTTTTGCAGAATTGCCTTTGCTGTGCAGTCCTAAAACAATGCATTATAGAAACGCAACTCTTTTTTTGATTAATTAATATTTCCTGAATTAGGTTGCGTCAGTTCTGACTTTTTAATTTTAAGATGAGGTAATTAGCATGTGACCGAGCACAAAAAATGCGGTCCAAAGTTTTTAAAATACTATTCCTATATCTTAAAGTAAAAGTTCAGATTTTAGTTTGACGTCATCAGTTTAGATTTTAATTGGCGAATGACATTTTAAATCGTTCGTGTTTTCATAACCATTCCCTAACAAAATCTAATACCGATTTGTTATTTTTAGTTTGTATAATTTTTGTATCCTTTTTGTTATCGGGGCAATACAGAGTCGTTCGTTCTTTTGTTGTTAATAAAACAGTTCTCGTTTAGGCCTTTGTTTGAGCCCAATACACCACCGTGTTGTGTGTGTTTGACGATCATTATTACGATGTTGTCATTAGGATATCACGTGACTAAACGCTCGGTTGAATTTCAATTGGCGACGAGAATAGCCTAAGCGGACATTCGATTTCGTGTACGTTTTGTTTATTTACTTTTCCCTCGCTGAGTGCCGGGAAAATTGTATTCTCAGAGTGAGTCATTTTTTCGAAGGTGATCCGGTAATGGGTTTGCGTTTAGTTATTGGTCGTTAGTCATTTTTCGAAGCATTGCGTTCCAATAGAATAGGATCGGCAATCCCCTTTAGTTTTGGATAAGCTATTATGTTCTCAGGGAAGCTATCACCAAATTGTTTGTTGAAAATATATGAAGGTTCAATTTATAACTTTAACTAAGCCTAGGCTTTTGGTGTTAGGTTGTTATTATTACATGGGAATATTTGTGCATCGACTAAGCGTATTTGTTGAAATAGTAGTAACCTTTACGAGTATGCAAAATATGCATTATGGCCTTTCCGAAAATCAGGATACAGGGTCCAACTGAATAACTATAATGCGCATTAAACTTGTACTTATACAACAAAGGCTTGGTGCAGCATTTCGCCTTGTAAAACTATTTGTTTTGTCTGTTATAACACGTAAAGGTTATAACGGGGAGTGTAGATGGCTTTCTGGTTAAGTGAAAATCAAACGCTACCGCACCCTTATAAAGTCTTGGTGTTTTTATGTGCTTGGCAGAAAAGGGCGAGAATTAGATATATTTTTGGTCGTCGACAGATATATTAGGCAACCAAGGTTAAACTCTGTTTACAATTTTTCGCTACGGATTATGATTTTATTTTAAACTTGAGGTATATGAAGATAGCAAGATGCTGTTTTAATTAACTTTGATTGACGTGTAGTTAATAAGAAGTTGGCAAAATTAATTTAGTGGACACAGCAAATTTGCAGCACTTCGTAAGTGTATAGTTTAAAATTAAGAGTAAGTTGTATTTTAGAAAGAAAATGAAATATTTTTGCGAACATTTTATAATTTAAACTTTTTCTATGCATAGGTGTTTGCACTTACAAAACTTTTAGAAAATTCGTCTAGTAACTTATAATTTAAAAACGTATTTAAACCTGTAATGTTGATTGAGATGGACCAAAGAAGAATGGTCGATACGCCAAGAAGGTTCTTGCAAGATTACAAACTACCGTCGTTCGAACCTCCACCTTCGCCTGCCACTAGCGGCACAAGTGAGCTAGATAGCGAGCACGACACGCTGGATAGCGGCCGGGCCAGCGAGATTGAATGCAGTCCCAAGATGGCGCACTACAGCCGCGTTAAAAAGTACAATAACGGCGAAAAAGTAAATACTCTCAAGCAAAGAGATGCAACAGTAATGTCAAACAATGAAAATAACAATGGGGTACTAACTACGGGTCTTCCCCGCGTTGGAAATAAGTTGTTAATCGATGAAAATATTTTGAGAACTGTTTTGCAGTTTGCACGGGACGCAAAGATATCACTGAAAGAAAACGAAGAAACTATAGCACGCTTGAAAAGTTCTAAGCTTGTCCTACAAAAAGAATACGACCTTAAGTTGCGTAACGTTGCACAAACTCTGGGAACATTGCGCTGCCAAAGATGTGGAAATCACATCGTACCGAAGAATAATTCCGACAGCACCAGGCCGGCAGATAGCGCTAAAGAGAGCGACAGAACTCCTAGTCCAACAGAGCAGAGTAACAATCCTGCAGTTGAAACAAATAAAACAAACAACAACTTAACAACTGATGAATCAAAAAGTAGCATACGCGATTCTAATCAGAATGTTGCAGAAGAGAATTCACAAACTGACGAACCAGATCAGAATATGGTAACGGGCCAGCACATCGAAATCAGCAGAGGGGTGAGTCACGAGGCCGATCCAGCCAATCAGCATCCTGTTTATGCGACTGTTAATAAAGAATTAAAGACGTCCGCAAGCGAGCGTGATTCACCCAAAGACGTAACAACTCCCACTGAAACGCAATTGAACATTACTAATTCCCCTACTGTAGAAAAGAAGCTTACAGCATTCGAACAGGCGCAAATAATATCAGGAATAGAGCAGAAAGTTACAACAGAAAATCAAATTGAAATAGCTGCAAATGCTGAGGTAAACATGTTTGGAAAGGAAAATCATGAAAACGGAATATCGAATTATCACTCTTCAAACGGTGGATATTACATTGGAAATAGCCTTCGTAACAAACCATTATTGACTGAGAGCCTTTCGAATAGCTCTGACAAAGCACCTGCAAAAAAGGCGTCAAGTATAACGCGTAGGCTTGACAACAAGACTGCATTGTTTGTGGCCAAGTTCAAGCGAAAGTTAAAGCCTAAATTAAGTCACGCGGATTCTGCCGAATCTTTGCAATCGCGGACGTCATCTATTAGTTCAACAAGCAATCAATACAAGACCCAATCCCCTGGTTTGGACAGCGACTTGGATGGGGTGAATAATAACTTAATAGACGCGTCGTTGACTCGAAAGAAATCGCTGGTGTCGGTAAAAGTGCAAGCCGTGACTCCCCTTATGCCACCAACTGCTCCAAATTCACAGAAATACAAGGCGCCGTTAATGCCGCCGCAACAGGTCATGGACAAGTTAAAAGAGAATCGTTTGTCACGGGTGTCAGCCACCCTTTCTGAGCAATCTGAAAATCATTACACTTTTGTTGATGAAAATCCAGACTCGAACAAATACCAGCGCCTTAATCCGAGGCATAACCGTGACCCAAACCAAGTACCAGGCTATGAGCAGTTGAACTTCAAAACGCCGCCTTCACCTAACCCCTATGCGTCACCTAACTCGAGCCCCGCTTTACCCAGGCGCTCGTTCACCCCGCCTATCCCACCGCCGCTATACGAAACGCCCCAGCATTATCGAATCCCACTTAAAAAGCCTGATCAGTTTAGCATTGGTAGCTCTGCTAGTAACAGATCGCCCGATCGGCGTAGCCTGAGCAATGCGTCTGAGCTTTCGTTGCAGTTTTCACGTCACAGCAGCGCTAGTCGCTACAGCGAACAATCACGTAACAGTACAAATCTAAGTCTTGGCGATCTTGAAATCGACGAAAACGACTTTTCGTTGCATCCAGTTGTCTCCAATAGTCTGTATGAACCTGCTGGTGAGTCTCAAAGGTCATCTATGTCTCCTTCGATACCAAATAAACAGCAAGTCGACCGACAAAAGTCTTGGGACCGAGTTTCATACGAAAATGATGTATTTTCCCCAAACAGTAATCGGTAATAATTAAACCAGTAATCAGTAAAATTTTTCTTCTTCTAGCTCGTTCATGGTTTTCGTCACGTTTAGATGGAACTTGGCGTTAAAATAAACATCAAAATTAGAAATTCAAAGTCACGATAATGATATATTAATTGTATATTTTAATGTACTTGCCATAACCTGCTATATGATGTGTCAGGGAGTGAATATTTATGGACTTAATAGCACGTATTACATATGAATAATAAACTAATTTAAATTTGAAGTGAAAAACAAATACGTCAATCAATTTTCGATTTATCTCGAATCTAAGTATAAGGAATAGGTTATAAACAAACAACAGCCCTTCTTTAAGACGAGTAATGGATATGTGTTTAAAAGTTGTGTAAAAAGTTTGTTATTTATTCCTGTAAAGTCACATTTAATATGTAGATTTTGTATTTACCTTTGTGTTTTAAAGGGATACGTCAACAGAATACCACAACACTCCAATATTCACACACATTAACCTTAATACAATACTACCATATATGTTATGACGTATTTGATTCGCATTGGCCGTCCAAGTCTTGCGTTTATCGTATTTCAATTGCTTACTCGTCCTTGATTTTGGCATGCGCGGCCCGAAAAACAAATTGTGTGGATTTAAATGACGTGCGCGGATTTCCGTGTTCAAGATGTTAAATTTGTGTGAAAACTTCTTTGCATTGAATGTGTATTAATGTTGTTTTTTTCCTAACTGGGGTTTGGATTGCTTCGTGATGTGATGCATTAAAATGCAATTTTTTGATGTTTTTTGACGAAGTCTTACGTCATTTTTTACGCATATTTGGGCTAATTAGTTTGGGTTGTGTACGCAGATATGTGGTTATTAATAATTGGGTTGAATATTTGTTTATGTTTAAAACATTTTAAATTGTTTTTAAATAACTTAAATATTTACATTTAATTTTTAAACGTAAATGAAAAAGTTAAAAATACTTTTTTTTTAAATTTAAAAAAAAATTTTTAAAGATGTTTTTTTTTATTTTAGAGGAATATTGGATGGTGTAGAAAGAGAGCAGGAGGACCTAAGGAGGTTGGAATCGGGGGGAATCGCATCACAGTGGCAACAAAAAGATGATCCTCCCCCAAAGGTAATTTTTTTTAAATATTTTTTTGATTTCCAAAATTTTTTGTATTTAAAAAAAAAAATTTTTGTACAGTTTTAATTCCTCTTAGGTAATTTGCATAAATCAATTCAAATATTTTGACAAATTTCTTATACGTAATTCGAATACAATACGGTTTCTTAAAGTCATAGATATAAAATTATTTATCTATTTTTCCATATAAGTTGTTAGGGAAACTTACCGAAAAAAATCTCAAAATTTTTATAACTTTCGTTAAGTGGTTAGCGAAAAATGGAATCCGAAATTAGTTATTACCCAACCTACCGTTATAACTCATTTGCTAATTACCATTTTAACATTACCATGCTATGGCGGGGCAATTGCTAACGTGCGTAGCGCGTGCATGTGCTAACATATTTATAACGACCACCTATATGCACGTCACAATTTTCACAATTTTTAAACACGATATTTATAAAATATGTTTTTTATATAACATAACAATGGGGCAAAGGGCGTCTTATTAATTAAAATTTGTTATTTTGATTCCTATTGAATTGTAATAGACATATATTACAAACAAAATTAAAAATAACCTATATTTTTACGCTGTTGCTTATATTCATATAAATTCTTGCTTATAATAGCACCTAAAATCTTCATATTTATTTTTAACCTTAACACTATTCTGGTTATATAATACAACCTTAACAGTTCCCAGAAAAATTTAAATTCTTGCAATTATATAATAACGAATATGGAATGCTGAAATGCTAAGCGTGCAAAAATATTGTATTTAAATTGCAAGGTTGCATAATGTTCTAATATGGTTGCAACTCAAAACTTTTTTTTGATTCACCAAACCTCACTACATTACGTAGCATGGGTAATAGCATTCAGGTGCCTTTATATCATAACTTTTTTTTGACGCAAGTTTAAGTTGACATACGTCATAACATTTGTTCATCGATTTCCTTCTGCTTGATAGTGTATAGGCTTTTGAGCTCTACGGGAAATAATCGCGACGTTTGTGATGTCATAAACACAATTCCTTAAAAGGGACGATTTCGCTAGAAATGTGATTTGTTAATTTTAATTTTTTTTTGCTAAAAATCTAGCTTTTAAACGAAATTGGAGCCAAAAATTGTGTTTTTTTGGGCAGCATAAAATGTCAGTTTTTCTTGATTGAACAAGATTTAATTATAAAAGGATTTGGATTTATTTTGCTAATTGCTTTGTAACGAGCAGTTGTGTCAAATTTTTAAGCGTTGATTGATACATTTTGGTCATATGTTCGATTACAGGCGATATTAATAACTCTTTGTTTTGTCATTTTAATTCAATTCTTTTTTAATTTCCAAAAAAAAAATTTATGATTTAAATCATTTCGATTTTAAATTTGTTTTTTCGAAAAAAAAACGAAAAACCTTTATTTTGTTCGTAATACCATTTATAAACTTGATTTAAATATTGTAAACAAACTCAGGGCATGTTTTATTTAAAACTCATGGTATATCACACATTTTACTGCTCCCTAAAGGTATGCCTAGCATTTGACGAATTATTACGTGCATATATTAAAAAAAAGAAAATATACGTGCATATGTTAAATAGCTTAGATTCTCGTTTTCAATAACGTGTATTGTCAAAAATTATATAACATTTAAACATTAAAACACGTTTAAGCCATTATTTCGTATATTTAAACATAGAACCAGTGCCAATAACCTGTACTTAATGGGAAAATTTTTGAATTTTTAAATTTTTAACGAGAATTAAATTTTATAAATTTAACCTTTTTCAATTATGTCAAATGGGTTTCTTGTAGTTATAAGGATCCTTAATTAAAGCAAATGTGTATTTTTGGTCCACCAGGGCGTGGGAACATTGCTGTTTCCGGATATTGTAAAGTTATTAAGGGGGCTTTGGTGGAAATCGATGTTTAATCACAAGGTCTTAAAAATATCAAAATTGTTTTGTTTTTTGTTTTTTGACATCTTTAAAAAGGAGAGTCACTTGTGATGCATCTTTAAGCTTCCTAATTTATTCCGAAATGGTTCTGATGATACAAAAAAAATTTTGAATTGACGTATCTAAAACGTAGAAAGTCACTTCTTATTTCAGAGAGAGAAAGTAACAAACGCGATTGGCTTGTTCCCGGTCACGTGACCGGAAAGAAACGGTTGTTGATTGACTTGCCTGGTACAGGTGGAGAGGAAATCGAACGCCAAATACGGGCCTGCGATTGGCTCGTTCCAGTCACGTGACAGCTATTGAAGAAAAGAAATTCGACAAAATCGACAGAAAGTAGCTTGGCGCTGAGCATTTCAAGAAACAGTTTTAAAGAGCGCGTTTTCAGTTGTCAGATCAGAAAAAATATATAACGAGCAAGAATGTTTGAATTTCACTTTTCTGGGAAACCGAGAAAAAAAACACAAGTCATTTTAAAATATACAATTCATCTAAATGACCATCAATATCAGGAAAGTTATAATAGTATTTCGGGTGAAGTATAATTAGCGACTATCGGTATTCTGGTTTCTTTGTAACAACAAAGTAGTACTTCCCATAAAGTGACGTCACAATAAAATTACATTGTTTTGTATTGAGGCATGAATAATTATTTTTACGTGACCGAGTATTGCTATTTATGTCACAAGCAAAGGGTAGCAACTGTTAGCTGCGATGACGTCATTTTGCTTTAATGCATTATGTGAGAATTGTCATGCGATGTGTTGCCTTGTATAGTCGGACTTTAGCCCGGTCTTTTATAAAGGAAACTCTCGTTTCGACAGCTTGCCATTTCAAAGTGTTAGCCAATCGTGGTCACAAGGCGATTAGGTTATGATTTTATTGCAACTCAGTGTATAAGGTTTAAATATGATTGCTGAACTTGCATTAGTGTAGATCATAAATAACCACAGTGGAATTTGTTTAGACAGAATAGTTTGTTATTTAATATTAAATAAAAAGTAAGAGAAATTAAGATTTATTGGAAGTTTTTGGATTTTAAATAAAATGTAAAAGAAGTTAAGATTTAGAGTTTAAAAGAGATTTGTATATTATAAAAAACAAAAAGTATTTAAATTTAAATTCGGTATACAGATAAACAAATAAGCTGTATAACAATATTGAATAAACTAAAATGAAAATGTCAGTCGGAGTAATGTCGCCAAATATAGCAAACTCCAACAAACTAACTGAAAACAACGCCCACGAGGGGGTGGAAAAATTAGAAGAAACTTTACGCTTGCTGGCCGAAGTGTCACTGTCTTTACAGTCACGTGACCCTGAGTTAAGCAAAGAGCCTTTCGACGAAAACAACAACGAATGCGCGGAACGAACGGCGTCTTTTCATACGAAAATAGGGCCCGACGCCCTCTACACTTGCGTGCGTAAAGTTAATCGAAGGAATAGCGGCCGCGTGTCCAAAAAATGGGTACATAAAAATTTTGAATTTTTTTTTAAAGTTGGGCGATCAAAAAATACACGCTTGCGTTTTTGGCTTTAACTTTATATGCGTATGGTGGAAACTTGGGTATATTAGGCACATTAGCATATTTGTCATCTTTCTACGTGTGCTTGCATTTTCTTATGATTCAATATGTTTCGTATGCTCAATTGTATAACCAATTTAATTATATAAATTTTTTATTTTTTTAGCCTAGTCGACCCGGATTTCCAAACAGCGGGCCCAACCGTGGTTACTCGCAACCTCCTACCGGACCCTCAATATATCAACCCACAGGGCCACAAATGTACCCACAAGGCCGCTCCAACATGCCGATGGTACCCCCGAAAAGTGGTCCCAAAATTTTGTCAGCTGAGGTAAAATTATCAAAAGTATAAAAAAATCAAAAAAAAGTTTTTTTTATCTGAATATATTTAAATATCATATGTCACATACTATGTTTAAATGCAAATACCTTTCTACGCAAGTCTAAAGTTTCGAATCTACAAACTTAAACAGTAACATAACGATCTACTGAATATTAGCATATTACACTCAAAAGGTATGACACATTTTTTACCAATGATTTGAATATAGGAAATCGAGGATAGAGAGGCCAGGGAAAGGTTAGAAAAGTTACATTTGGATACCAGAAGTTTGAGTGACCAACTAGAACAACAAAAACAACAGTCGATGGCCGACGACGCTTGGATTCAAGTCGAAGAACAAAATTTGGTAAGCAAAAAATTTAAAAAAAAAATTTTTCGAAATTAAAATTTTTTCTGCGTGTGCTTGCATTTTCTTCCTTTAAATTTTTATTATTTTTTATATCCAATTAAAATTAACATGTCATAAAGATTATACCTAATTTAAAAGGATCTTTATTTTATATTAATAATATTAAAAAAAAAGTTTTTATAAGTGCAAAATTTCATTTGAATATTTAAATGTTAATTTGGTTCACTTAAATGGAAGAAAGGAAATCGTGTCGAATTTTCTTTAAAATGAGCGCAATAAAAATTCCCAATTTCTAAATCACTATTTCCTTATCTAAAGCTCATTAGAATTTTCTTCGAATTTCGTTTGATGCAACACTCGATTAGGTTAATAGATTATATAAACCGCCACGTGATTTTAACAGTCGTGCCCAAAAAACGTTTAACATACCTTTGAATGACCTTAATAGATTTAGTCACGTGACAGTAAAAATTTCTTTTATGACGTCATAACCGATCAGTGGTTTCAAGATCCTGTCACGCCGCATCCGGTGATTGATGGCTGGCATGTAAACCCGATTTCAAAAACTTTTCCACTTTTCTTATTTCGTGTTTTTGTGTAATTCGTAACGAAATTAACTCTTATTATTGTTATGTCACAGAACCCCGAAAACGCGCCCTCTATCGAGGATGAAACTGATCCCCAACATCTTTATTCGAGTCCGGATGAAATAAGGGAAAGAAAACCTGGTAAGCTATTTTTGAAAGGATAAAAAAAATGAAAAATTATATTTTTCAAGATTTAAAAATTATTTTATTTTTTCAAATATAATATTTTTGTTGAGAAAAAAAAATTATTTAAATACCTTTTTTTTAATCTTGTTTATTTCTCAGGTTTACCAACCAAACCTCCACGAAAACCTCCTGTAAAAGAAGTTCCAATTCCTCCTATGCCCAAAGTAAGTATTCAAAACTAGAAATTACTCGACTAAATGTAGGCATTTTTTAAGGCCTCTTATTACTGCAAAAAAAACATTTTTTTTTCGTGTTTAGTTTAACTATTATGAGCGCTTTATAAGCATATTTTTTTATTACAGACAAGCCTACAAGAAGTAAAACCCACTCCTACCATGAAGTTAGATCGAAGTAACGATAAAGTATACCAAGATACAATGAGTGTGGTTAAATGTGTGCTACAAGCCAACCAAGAAACTATGGGTTCACAACCTGACGAATTATTCGTTCTCGTAAAGGTAAAAGACAAGTGTTTAAACATACTTTATACTATAGAGTACTAAAATACAAAAAAAATGATTTTTTAAATTTAATATTTTTTGTTTTTTCAGAACATTGCCAAAGCTTTGAAAGAACTGTGCACAAGTTTAGATCAGGAAATGATCAAACTGCCCGAACAATTTCACCGAGAAATCGACATGGCCCAAAAAACAACAAACAAGGATCTCTCCCAGATCATCAACCAAATGAAATTAGTGAAACGATTTTATGCCACCACACAAGTCACCGACTACAAAAAATGTAAGTTTGTTGAAAAGTCACTTAAAAAAAAATTACGATTAAAGGAACTTTTTAACTTAAAAAGTATTACAAGAAAATGTAAAAATTTTACAAAATAAAAAAAAATTAAATTTTTCTTTAATTTCCTCTTAGGTATGATGGCTGCAACCCAGGTGCTCGCTATGGACGTAAAAAACCTTCTGGATGTTGTCGATAAAGCTCGTCTTAGCGAACCCTCCCCTTCCTCTTCGTACCCGGAGAGCAACGGACACATTCCCGGGACCTCAACGTCTTCCATAGACTCTTCCGATCTTCCCTCTCCTCCTCCCAGTTTGCTGGAGGAAAGCTAAAGATCTGTTCAAGTTTCTTGACTTATTATTTAGACACGTGACCGCCCATGTGACGTCATGGTGATTTGTATATGACGTCATATCAAACAGGGGCGAGATAGAGAAGTGCGAGCCTTACAATAGCAGCGCAAAAATCGACTTTTTTCTTCATTATCAAAAGCAAACTTTGTTTTGTTCGGACAGTGTTACGTTTGTCGATGCGAGTGACGTCACTTTTTCAATGACGTCACTTTCTTAAAACGCTCTGTATTAAAGCAATGCGACTGACATTGCCTTGACGACAAATTCTTAACTGTATTTTTCGATTTTTTTTTTGTTCTGATTTTTCATTTCTGTTTGCTTGTATTTATAAGCTGTGTTAACTTTGTTTTTTTTTACGCAGTTAAATAGCGCAATGACATAATTGTTTTCTTTTTTTTTGTTCCACGATTTTCAGTCATAATGCAGTTTTGTTGTTTGTTCTTCTTGTTTTGTACAAACGCGTTTGTATAAAAATTTTGTTTGTAAGCCAACATCAAGTATCTTTATTCAATCTAACGTCGAACAGTCCCCCTATTTATCGCGTTGTTTTTGCTATGGTTAAAGATTGTGAGGGACCAAAAGAATGTGTATATTTATTTAGCCACTTCGGCCATGGTGTGATTTTTTATTCTATTTTTTTTTTTTTGTTATATTAATTGTTTATTCTTATTATTATGATATTGTTCGTTTAATTAAATTGCCATGTTATGCACTACGAAATAGTAAAATAAAAGTGCTGCAATAATTAAATTAGTTTTTACTTTAATGTGATTGGTTTTTACAGTTAAATCCAAATCGTATTACTTTAAGAAGGGTATTTGTATATGAAAATAAATCAACGAAATTACGTTTAAGTGGAGATTAGTTATAGGCTAATATAGTAACTAACAGTTTTTTTTGTTTAAAGTTGTTAAGGCGTATGATTCTGAGTTACCACAATATGTTATTATGCATTGAGATAAAAACGAGTATTTATTATTACAAAAAGGTGTATACCATTAGACGGTTACTCTTAATTGATGTCATTTTGAAGTATTGTTTAAAAAATTTAAAAAATCCACAACAGAAAAAAACAGATATAACATAAAAAAGACAAGCTGTTTCGCTAATTATTTAGAATATTAAGTGCCATTTTATATTTTTGTTGTTTTATAACTATTGAGGATAACTACGTAACTAAATTTTCCTGCGTCAGCAATATTTTTAGCAAATGACGAAAGTGACTTTGCATTAGCATCAACAATGCGATACAAAATTATGAAATATTTAAATGTTCACCAGTTAACTGTTTGTTATTTATCTAAATAATTTTATTTTCAAATGTAATGATTGAACAAATTATAAAAAAAGCATTAAAATTAAGTATTTATTGTCAGAATGTAGCTGTATTTGGTTTTCATAGTCAGCAGGTTGTATTGAAATTATTAAATTAACGTTTGATTATAAAAGTTATCCATTTTTTTCTAGATTTTTTAATTTTTTCTTGTTAATATTCTGTAATAAATTTCAATCTTATTGTAATGGCTAATCAGTGTTTAACAAACGTTGGCGGGATTTCTCACAAATTATTTAAAACAACAATTCAAACTGCTGCAAGGTCATCATCATGGTGGAGTGGTGTCTCTATGGGACCCCCGGACCCAATTCTGGGGGTCACAGAGGCATTCAAGAAAGACACTAGCCCGAAAAAAATGAATCTTGGTGTAGGTGCTTATCGGGACGACAATGGTAAACCGTATGTGTTGCCAACTGTAAGAAAAGCAGAGGAAATGAACAAAGGTTTAGATAAGGAGTATCTCGGTATTACTGGGCTACCTGCTTTTACTAAAGCAGCAGCTGAGTTGGCTTTTGGAGTTAATAGTTCTGTGATCGCAGACAAAAGAAATGTCACTGTGCAAGGTATATCTGGGACAGGATCGTTAAGAATCGGGGGAAACTTTATTAACCGATTTTTTCCTGGAAAGAAGACAATTTTTCTCCCAACACCAAGCTGGGGTAATCATGTTCCTATTTTTAAAGATGCGGGCTTAGATTTAGAGAGGTATCGCTATTACAAACCGGCAACCTGTGGATTTGATGCAGATGGTGCAATGGATGATCTCAGCAAATCTTCAGATAACTCTGTTGTGTTATTCCATGCTTGTGCGCATAACCCAACAGGTGTCGATCCCAAAACAGAGCACTGGAAAGAAATGTCTGCGATATGTAAAAAGAAAAACGTTTTGCCATTCTTCGACATGGCGTACCAAGGGTTTGCAAGTGGTGATATTGACAAAGATGCGGAAGCTGTTAGAATTTTCCTTGAAGATGGACATAACATACTTTTAGCTCAATCTTTTGCTAAAAACATGGGACTGTACGGTGAGCGTGCTGGTGCTTTTACTGTTGTTTGTGCTGATCAAGAAGAAGCATCAAGAGTTGAGAGTCAAATTAAGATTCTAATTCGACCTCTTTATTCTAACCCTCCATGCAATGGAAGTAGAATTGCGTCGACAATTCTTAGTGACCCAACTCTACGCGGTGAATGGTTAATTGAAGTTAAAGGTATGGCGGATAGAATAATATCCATGCGACAACAGTTGGTTGATAACCTTAAAGAAGAAGGATCAAAGAGAAATTGGTGCCACATCACCGATCAAATTGGGATGTTTTGTTACACCGGGTTAGAGCCCCAAGAAGTAGAAAGGTTGACCAAGGATTTTTCTGTTTATTTAACCAAAGATGGTCGTATATCAATGGCAGGAGTCACTTCGGCGAATGTTGGTCACTTAGCTCTTGCAATGTATGAAGTTACCAAGTAAATAACTTCAAAACCATTTTTTCTTTTAAAAAAAATTAAAACAGAAATTAATTTAAAATCAATGTCAAAATGTAATTATGCTGTAAATTAACTTATTTAGCTTCTGTATATGTCACTATACCGCTGTATATAAGGTGTTAATAAAGGGATTAATTTAAAATAAACACCAAAGATATTAAAACTTAATAGTAGACAACTTTTGGATAATAATTTAAAGTTCATCAAAAATTGGTCATTTTTTAATTTTGGGTGCTAAATTATTTTGTGGGGTTAATGTACATCTATTTCCTTTTAACACTTACTTGTCAATTGTTAATAATGTTTTTTAAACACTTCAAAAGTTCACTTTACACTGCAGATACTAAAATTTTTATTTAAATTTATTAAGTTGCATGCCTATTGCTTATTATCATTGCCAGCTTTTATACAAAAATTGCTTAAATTTATTATTAAAAGTAAAGGTAAAAATCATGTTTTTCGGTGCACTAGACTTACAGTAATTTAGACTTACTGTTATTCTGTAACTTCTATAAATTGTGCTGTAATTTATGTTTAAAACTTTGTTTAATGTATGTGATATTAAGTAACTTATGCCTTATCAGATTCAGCAGAAAAAAATACGTAGAGTAGAAAACTAAAAATACAAGTATGAACTTATGTACTATTTGAACAATTACAATTATAAAATAATAATATAATCGCTCTTTTTCATTTAGATTCTTCAAAACTTTAAATTAGACTTGTTTAAATTGTTGTTGTATAATTTTCTGACATCATGTTTTCTCGTTGTCAAAATGGAATGTAGTTAAAAAAAGAAAATGGCTCCACACTGGACTGTTTCACTTGTTGGGGGTCCTCGAAGGGTGAATCACTCTGCTGTAATAGTTGGGTATCAGATTTTTATGTTTGGGGGTTACACGAAAGATGAGAACTATGAACACAAAACCCCGATAGATGTCCACATATTTAACACCTGTAAGTTATTTTGTTTATTGTAATTTACTTTACATAGTTAGTATACTAAGCATTAAGTTACTTAACGATAATAGTGAAACAATTTTATGTTTAGTATGTATTTAAAATTGTCTTTTTTCAAGATTGTAAAATTTTTGGATTATCTTTTTGATCTTTTATAGATTTTAATTAAATAGTTTAATAATTACCGGTTATTGAATTTAACCAATCTTATTTTTTTTAATCTTATTTAAGTTTTATTGATATTATTGTTTTAGATTCAAACAGATGGATTAAAGTACCAGATGAAGTGATTATGGAAAGTGAATGTGATTCTGATAAAAACAAACTTTTTAATGTACCCTACATGAGGTAAATAAAATTTTAAATTGTAAAATTTATTATTTGTACTATCATTTGTAATAAGGTTTTAAAAAGAAACTGGATTTTACTTTATAGTTATAGGTAAATAAATATGACTCACAAATAAAAACCATGCAAAATTGACCCCATTTTATAATAGGCTTATTACACTGGTATAACTAAAACTAATCTTTACACTGTATTAGATATGGTCATGCCTCTGTTGCTATCGGAGATGAAGCCTATTTATGGGGAGGAAGAAATGACTCTGATGGAGCTTGCAATAAACTCTACTCATTTAACACCAGTAAGTTTATGGCTTAAACATATAAACCATATATATACAATTTTTAAATATAAACAAATTTTTGATGAATACTGTAAGTAATTGATTAGACATTGATTTCATTGGGATGTTGTTTATTATTTTTAAAATGCTACACACTAAAATATTTGTTTTGAGTTTTATAAAGGCTATATTTTGATTTACTGTAGATTTAATTTGAACTTGTAAATTATGAACAATATATTGTTATAGCAAATGGGAGTAGTTAGTAAATAATTGACTAAATTTAACTTCAGGCAAGTTAAGATGGAGAAGGAAAATAACAAGAGGGGAACAACCGTCAGCGAGGGATGGACATGGAATGACTTCTATCAGACACAAAATCTATGTCTTTGGTGGTTATGAGGAGCTGGTATGTTAAAATGTTTAAATTAAATAAATTTGATTTATAAAAAAATATATGTAAATAATGAGTATGAAAAAAAATATCTAGGTATTGTTTACAAATTGTTTTGACAATTTTGATGCGAGATTATATAACATAAACAGTCACATATTTACAAATAGTTAGATTTGTATTGACTATTTAAATTGTAAAAGCTGCATTTTAATTGTTGTACAAGTTGCATTTTAATTGTTGTAATATGTTGAAACTAATATATGCTCAAGGTAATCTACTCACACCACTATTTTCATTTTTTTGAAGGTTTTTAAATTAAACATACTCTTATTTTACATCATATATTTACATCACTGAACTCCATTACATAAAGAATATGCTGAGTCAATCTTTTTAAATAGAACTTCTTGTTAAATTTAACCTTGCATCGTATTTTGCAAAAAATAGGTCATGTCAACATTATTTTCTTGTTTTTAGCTGGATTGTTTTTCAAATGAAATATATGAACTGGATACCAGGACATCTTTGTGGCTACTTATAACACATAGGGTAAGAAAGGATTTTTTTATGAAGTCTTATAAATTTTGGTTTACTACTTAAGTAATTAAACTAAGTGACCTTGACCCTTGTACAACTCTTTAAATAATCAATACCGTTACAAATGCCTGCTATAAATAGAACAATACAACATTGTACTTTTTAAGTAACTTAATACAAAGAATATCAATAACATTGTGTTTTTGGTGAATCGTTCTCTTATTCAAAATAGATTTTTCTTTGCTAAACTAAGTTGCATGTTATATTTACAAGTTTTCTACATAAGCGTGTTAATTAAAAAATAAAATATAACAAATTTTACAAATTTAACAAAAATTAATATTTTCCAAATTTTTTTTTTTAAAGGAAGGTGAATCGGCTTCTGGCAGAGATTTCCACACAGTGACCTCTTGTGGCGATTTAATTTATGTATTCGGTGGCCGACGTAATCAATATTTTCACCATGCACAACCTGATGTTTATGATGACAAATTAAAGGTAAAAATAAATATTAAGTTTAGGTTTTATTTTAACTTGAAATTACTGGGCAATAGTTTTTAATTTAAAAAGATATCGTTTTAATTTTTTAAATTCTACTTTGATTTAGTATCTGACTAAAAAAATTGTATATAAACCTTTTTTTAATATTTTGTTTTAATTACAATACAAGCTGTATTAAATTGTATGTTTGGTTTTAAGCTAATTATATTAAAATATTAATTTGTATGTTATAGCTTTAATTATTTAAAGCCATTGGGTAAATTTTATCATTTTTTTCGAAAGAACTATCAATTTTTTTTCGAAAGAACTATCAATTTTTTTCGAAAGAACTATCAGTAGATTTAGTATATAGAAAACTAATGCGATATATATTAAATTTGTTTTTGTTAGGTATTTAACACTAGGACAAAAACCTGGACTGAGCCAGTTAATCCGAACTCCCCTAAACCTTGCGGAAGAAGAAGTCATTCTGCGTGTAAGATTTAATTATTTATTTTTAAGTTAATTATATTTTACAAGGAAAAGTGTCATAGCTTTAACACAGGGTAACATTTACCCTGTTTATATGTTGCGTTCTTTAGTTTCTTTTGATATTATCCATTCGCTAACTGTCAATTAATTATCAGTATTAGTATCTGTGATTAGTAATCATTTAAAAAAAAATTTTTATTATTGTAGTTGTTTACAACAAGCAGTTGTATCTGTTTGGTGGATATAATTCTATACAGGACAAACATTTTAACGACATTTGGAAATACAATCCTGGTGGGTTTCTATTAAAATAACCATTAAATCTTCCTTAAATTGTTTTTTATCTGACCTAGGGCATAATAAGCTGTACTTATATTCAGCAATTTTTAATTTAAAATAGAAATAACATCAATATTTACAAAGCTCTACACTTATATTTGCATTTAATCTAATGTTATTACTATTTCAAATATCGTCAATCAGAAGTTCGAACTATTTTAAATTTAAACATATATTAATTATTTATTTTATTTTTCAGCTACTTGTTACTGGATGGAAGTAAACACAGCTGGAACGTGTCCTGTACCACGTAGACGTCAATGTTGTTGCATGTTTCATGACAAATTATTTGTTTTTGGTGGCACCAGGTGGTTTACGTTTTGTTTACTTGATTTTAATTAATTGTGAATATTTATTTAAAGTTGTTAGGTGATTTCCAAAACTTTGATAACTTGTTTTTTGTTTGGCAATTTTATTTTTAATATCAAATTATATTGCATAATATTTTAGAAAAAAATCATAGTATTTACCTATTTAATATTTAAATATATATAATTAAAATATTATTTTAAAGTCTTTGAAATTCTTTGTTTTTATATTTTTGTAAGCCTCATGTAGGTTCTAGATTCTAGATTATTACTTGATTTTTTTTTTGATTACTTTAGTCCATATGGGTTAAAGATGACAAATTGGTTGATGGGATTAGGAGAAGAGGAAGAGGGAAGACTTTATGATCACAACGACACTCACATACTTGACTTTTGTAAGTTGTTTAAAAAATTCTGGATAATTTTGTTTTATTGTTTAACAAAATTTTTAAATAATATTGGTAAAAAATTTTTTAAATTTAAAATAATTTTTTAAAATTGTTATACTAAAATACCTATTGCTAACTGTAATTTCTTATTATTGTAGCTCCATCATTAAAGACACTGTGTATTATTTCCGTATTGAAATTAAATATTGATATTCAATCTTTACCACCAGATGTCAGGTAAGATTATAATTTTTGATTTTTTATACTTTA
This sequence comes from Corella eumyota, assembly GCF_963082875.1. Lineage (NCBI taxonomy): Eukaryota > Metazoa > Chordata > Ascidiacea > Phlebobranchia > Corellidae > Corella > Corella eumyota. The sequence continues at coordinate 5,457,426 of NC_137493.1, read as the reverse complement.
TAAATTTACCGACCCTTTGTTTCAAAAACATGTTTAAAAGTAATTACAACAAACTTTCTTATTTTTAATGCTTTTTTTTAATTTAAGTTAACATTTTTCTTGTTGGTTTGTTAAAATTTTTTATTCATTACTTAAATTTTAGGTGGGAAATTAAATGCATGACTTCTCCCAACACAATAAGTGCACCCTTACCCAAAGGGTAGGCACTTTTATCACAATATATTTACCTTTAAAAAAAGCAGTACCTACCTACTTGTTACTTAACCAGAAATTATTAAGTCTTTTTACAGTGTTATCTTTAACTTACAATAGAGTTAATATATTTTATTATTTTTAACCACATATATTGCCATTACAAATAATTTATTTGTAAATGTTTTTTTAAAAGGGAAATAATGTCTTTTAAAGTGTTTTTATTTTGTTTATGTTAAATAATGATATTTAAATTTAACAGTGTTCTTGATGCATTTCAAATGGGACCAGTGTTTTATTTAAACTTTTTGATTTTAGAGTATAATAATGATGTAACGTACTTTGTTTTATTAACAAAAAAGGAATAATTTATTATCAATTTAAGTTCTATTTATTTATCTTCGTAACCCTTTACATTTACAAAAATTCATTATTTAATTGTCTTCAAAATTAGGTTTAGTTCAAATAGTAAAACTTTATGTTATAGTTATTGTATTTACCTAGCTTGGTGAAAAAACAATTATTTTTAGATTTAAATTTCTGTTTTTACTTAGATGGAAATATTTATTGTTATATAATTCTTGTGTGAGGAATTTTTAATTAACTATTGTGTGATTTTTTATCAAAGAAAATGTACTTAGTAGTTCTACATTAGTTTGTATGGTCTTTTTATCACTGTCTATCTGCGTAACTTTTATTGCACATTTTAAATTTTAAAAACGAAATAAAATACTTTTACATGCTACACCTTTAAGGTAAATCTTGCCTTAAAGATTATTTAAAATTTAATCTTCTTGCTTATCAACTATGCTATCTAAATTTTTGCATTAACAGAGTATTACAAAGTTAATGTAACTTTGATTGAATTGTAACCTTAGTTATTCATTAGCATATATACATTACACACAGTGTTGAGAATAAGGGAACAAATCAATATAAAAAGTGTTTTATTGTTAGTTTAAAACGGCAATATTTATGCATTATAATAATTTGTGAATATGTTTTTACACAATTATTCATTTTTAGCGTTTCGTTAAGTAAAATTTGAATGTTTCAGTTTGAGGATAACCTAAATTAAAATACTGATATGCATGAGCAGTCGATAAACTAGTGTTTTGATTCGCTTTAGTGATTTTGTTGCCATGCCTTACATACTTATCATTGACGTGGAAAAATTACTATTTGTTATTAAAAATGACTACAAAGTGTTTTTTAATAGTGTTCACATGGTGTGTAGTTACCATTTTTATCACAACATTCGCTGAAGAAGTTTGCGCAAATATTGAGGATGCTAAAGTTGCAGATTCCGATTCAGGTATTTTTAATAGGCACTTAGGTGTCTTGTATAAACTTTGTGAACTTGTATGTTTTTAAGTTAAACAGACAGACAGAGTACAAATTTAAACACAAGTAAATTTTTTCATAAAATTCTACAAAAATTGTGAAGATTAAAATTAGTTTCATGCATTACATTTATAGGAAAAAAGTAATTATTCTGATTTACAAAAAAATTATTTTTTAATTAACTGTTATTATTTTAACATTTTAGAATACAAGAATAAGCACTATTAAACTTTATTATAAAATTAGATTGGACTATTACTGGCAACATATGCCTGGAAAAATATTCATGCGAAAACAAAGAAATAAAATGTGCACCAAATGAACTGAACTATTCTTTAATTCGAGTAGGAATAAATATTTTATTTTCTAAAATCAAAATTCTATTAAAGGTCTAAGCATAGGTTAAAATATTGATCAAAACAAATTTACTAAACTGACAAAGCAATATATAGGCGAATTAAAAATTGAAAAAAAATTTAGATATTTATTTTATATTTGTATTTAGGAACAAGCAACTAAAGTGAGAGATAAACATTTGCTGCCTTTAAAATGCGAGGATCTAGAATTAACTATACAAATGGGTACAATAATTTTTTTCATGTTTTTTTGTTAAAAACGACAATTCTTAATATAAAGAAATCTGTGAGAAATTAATTAATTATAAAAGTTAATTTTTTAAATTTTAAAAGATTTTTAGTTATCAGTAGCTTGTATAAGTTGTTTAAATTAAATCTTTAATTTTATAGGAATTGGAATGGTTTTGATTAAAAGTGGTTACCCTGAAGTAGCAGTTGACCATTACAACAAACTATTAAAAGTAATATAAATAATTTTGACTAAAGATAATATATACAATTTATTTTGTAAATTTCATATTTCAACTTTTAGTATAAGTTTTAAACAATTTACAATTAATTTTTATTTTTGTTTTGTATTTTCCATAAATTTTAATTAAAAAAAACTTAGAAAAAATGTTTTTATATTCTAAGGACAGTCCACCTGCCCAACAATGTGCTGCTATATATTATGGAAGAGGGTTAGCTTATACTAAACTTGGTTTGGAAGATCAATCCAATGCCTTGGATTCCATTGCAAGTTTTGACGAAGCCTTAGAAGTTGCTACTTTTCAAGATTCCTTGCAAATTTATGAAAAAAGAGCAGAGGTAGAAAAAGAAACATCGTTTTTTCGATTTTTAACTAATCTGACTTTTTTTTATAAAAAAGCAAACTGCCATTTGGGTAAATTATAGCGGGCAAATATTAATTAAAATTTTAACTGTATTATGGCAATTAAAATCAAGATTATAGGGCGGGCTTTTGACTAGGGTTATATTATGCAACTAAGTAAGATTTTTTATAAATGTCATTTTTGGTTGAAAATATTTTTAACAGACATACATGATGACCTACCAGTACAATCTAGCCTACCAAGATTACACTGATGCCATCAACATGTTACCTTCATATCAACTCTATTTAATGAGAGGAGTAACTCTTATATTTACTGAGGTAATTTAACATTTCATTTAAACATGTACATAGTAATCACAGTAAGGAAAACAATTTTAAACAAACTAGGGATTTTCTGGCAAAAAATATAAATTGTTTTTTATTATAACATTTGCAAAAACTTTGTTAAAAAGTATTAAATAATTTTTTTGTTTTAAGGCATAACTTTTCTTTTTTAGTTCTATAGGCCTATTCTTAATTAATGTGCATCTTAATTTCAGAGATATAAATTGGCATATGACGACTTCAATGAATCTTTAAAATTACAACCCAACCAAGCTGCTGCATTTCACTACCAAGGCACAAGTTTGTATCATATGCATCGACTTGAGGATGCCATTCAAGCATATGAGAAGTGTCTCAAATTGGATCCAAATAGAGAAAATGTAATGCAAAGTCTGGCACAGGCTTACCAGTAAGTAAAATTACGTTTATGTAAAAAGATAGGTTTATTTTTAAATAAGATAAATGTGATATCATATTGTAAATTTTTTTTTATGTATTAGTCTTTTGGTTAAACAATGGTAAATAAAAGTTAACCGTTTTTTTTGATGATTCATTTTTTTTGTAAAAAAGATTAAATTTTTTAGTGAATTGGGTGACATTCCTTCAGCTGTGAAATATTACAACAAACTTATTGCAATATCACCAGACAACCCTTTATTTCATCAACATAAGGGAGAGTGTTTTTACACATTTGGGAGAATGAAGGATTCACATGAAGCCTTTAAGGTAAGTAAGGCCCAATTTAAAAATAGCTGAACAAACTGTTTTTTTTTTGTAAAATTGAATGGTATATATATAAATATACTGTTTAAATGTGGATTAGGCAACTCAATTAAATTTGTATTGGCATGTTACTTTGCAGCTCTGCCTATTGAGCACATTGTATTTGTTTACTGATTTTTGATATTAGTTTTAACTTTTGTTTAGAATTGCCATGCACTGCAGCCATTCAACAAGTTATGTCTTTACTTTAAAGGAATGACATCTGCTGCTTCGGGACAATTTTACAAAGCTATCAAAGATATTTCAAAGGTTATAGCTAAGCTTTAATTTTACTACAAAATAATTTAAAACATTTTTTGGATATTGTGTAGCCTGCACTTTTTGTTTTTTGCAATAGTTAAAATTTTGCATTGTTGATTTTTTTAAGAGTTTTGAATTAATAATTTTAGGCAACTATGGCTACACCAATGAGATCACCAGAAGGAAGTACAAAATATCCAGGAGAAATGTATGCTAGAGGTTTGTATTTTGTAATGTTATAATAAAGCTATGACAAAAAATACAGTGAAATAATATTAAAGAGGGTATACGAAATTATTTTTTTGTCAGAATGGTGTAGATATTTACATTCACACTTAAACCATAATTCTTCTGAGTACGATCCAGAAAAAGATATAAACCCAGCTTATAAGGAAAAGTGGACACGTCACCAACCCTTTGTATTATATGTAAGTTATTTATGTATTGCATTAATAGAGTGAAGTTACTGTAATATAAAAGTACAGCCAAATTATTTTTAAATTAGCATAGAATTTGTATTTCTCTGTTAAAATAATGTAATTTTTTTACATTGTTTATTATATAGGCTATTTAATTTTACAATAGCTAAATTTTAATTTTAAACTCTGATTGTTTCTTTGGCAGAAAAATATAGGCTTTTATTTATACAACTTTATGTGAACACTGGCATTGCATTCTTTGTCTTATTTAGTTTTTATTTTATTTTTTTAGAATTATACTGAACAGCCAGGCCTACAGCCTAACATTAAGTAAGTAAACAATTCCTTTTACAGTTTAAAATAAAGAAAAATAGATAAAAAAATTTTATACAATCTTTTTTAATAACATAAGTTAAATCTCACATAACCAGTTAAAATATGCTTTTATACTAGTACAAAGAACTGTACATTTAATTAAGATTTTATAAATAAAACTGTGATTTAATTTTTAATATAGAGATGTAGAATTTAAACCATGGAGTACATTGCCATCTAGAACCCAATCTCTTGTTTGCTATGCTTATAATATGGGAAAAAATTTACATTTAAAGGTTAAACATTTTGATAGTGGTTGTTATTATTTAGTTTTTTTTAAGTTTCTAAAAATCAGTTTAAATTTGTTTACTTAAATTTTCAGAACAATAATGTGAACTAAACTGTAGGTTTTTTATTAATTTTATATTGTTAAGTTAATTTTTTTTTAGTTTTCTCAAAGAGGTGACCTGTTTAGGATTAATCAAAAACATTGGATAGCAGCGGGTCTTGCTGCTTTAGAGGTTTCACAAACAGTAAAAAAATATTGGAAAAACCCAAAGACTGTTCGCAACAAATTTGGTAAAACTAAAATGTTTGCATTTGATTATTTTAATGCTTGCTTTATTTTTAAAACTGTGTAAATTATTGTTTGGTTTAATTTTTTTAAGGAAAGTCATTTTCTTGGAGGGATGTCTTTGAAATAACAACAAAATGGACGAGGTAATTTAAAAAAAAAAATTATATCTGTGCATTCTAAATATATTTTTGATCTAAACCCAAGGCAAGATAGACAGTCTAATTTCTTTAGCCCATTGTGTATCTGTGAAAATTGTTAAACTTTATGATAAAAGTTTTTATGAAATTGTATAATTTTAAAATTTTTTTCAATGTTGTCAGGTTTGTTGATGTAAATATGCCAATATTTTGGGTTGACGAACCATTTAAAATGTCTGAAGCCTTTTATCACCGACTTACCATAATAAGGTAAATAAATTAAAAAAAAATTCTTTTACATTTATTTTTTAATAGCTTATATATTATCGCAATATTTTTTTAGTAAAATATTTTCTTTCTTTTTTTTGTATCATTTTTAATACATAATTTTATTTTTTTTTTTTTTTTTTAGAGACAACCAGACTTATGAAAAATTTAATATTTATCTGCCAAAGATTTTTCATATTATTGCCCAAGAACTGTAAGTATCAGATTTAAATTTTTCTACATGCTACACTTTGTTGAAAATAAAACTTAATATTTTTTAATTTAAGACCTGGGACTGAGATACATTATGATGAGAAAAAAGATCCTGTTGAAAGTTTTTACAATATTTTCGAAATTCATAAAGTATTTTCATTTTTTAAGTTTTATTTCGATTTGGAGAAATAATTTTTTACTAGTGTTTTTTTCTACTTTAATTCTAAGGCCTAAATAACTTTTCATTGTTGTATAGTTTAAATTGTCTTTGAATAAGTAATAACTTCCTTCTAGCTCTATTATTATTTTAGACAGTTTTTTGCAGTTTTATACTATATATATTAAACATTGAAATTAAAACTTTTTATAAATTGGTTATATTATTTTTTTTTGTATACATCTTTAAACTCCATGTGGGAAATAATGCGCGACTTAAACGTAGAGTAACATCAGTTACTCCGACCCAGTCTCGAGTTGCCTGTGGCAGTTTGAGATATTATAGATAATTGCCCGATAATTATACTGTTATACTGTTGATTAAGTGCTGGCTCAGCAGGAGTTCATACCGTTTATAGCGCCTTACTCAAGGGCGCTACAGCATGAGATCAGTGGGGATTGAACCCACGACTTAATGTGTGGTGTAGCAAGTGTTCCTATGCGTGGTGTAGCAAGTGTTCCTATGCGTGGTGTAGCAAGTGCACTACACCACGCTGCCAGTTGATTTTATATCTTTAAAATAAAAAAATATAAAATATATTTTTATATGTATTTATATTGCTTTTTAAAAATTGTTTTGTATTTTTGTTTAGGGAGTATTTGAACACAACCTGGTTAACGACGATTTCTTTATTCGAATAAACAGTAAACTAACAAGCAAGAAAGATAAGGCTCAAAAAACATTGGACGGGTTTAGTCTTCTTATTTTTATTAACAGGTTTTTGATTTTTGTAAAATTTTTAAATACTTTTTTTATAAAATAATTATAACATGTAGGTAATATAAGTAAATTAATAAAAAAATTTACTTAATTAGTCTCATTTGACGAAGTTTTTTTATATATATTTGTTTATCTTCGATGAGGGAAGGTCAACTTAACAACCCAAACATAGACTAACATCTGTTAGGCCAATCCAGTCCAAAGTTGCATTTGGAAGCTTACTTGTTTTGACCACTACACCATGCTGCTGGTTAAAAGTTATTATTTTATTTAAAAAAATATAAACATCATTTACTTTTTTGTTTTTAGTCAAAATAAGTTGACTGTTCTACTCGATTTTCAATTATCTTGGGCAAAAACTCAACAATATCATGCTGAACTTGATTATTTGTGGAATAAAATTACAAACGAGTTTAATTCACCTTCTAAATCTGCTCAGGTATTATTCTTTAAATTTTTTTTAATTTTTTTTGTTTAAATTAATTTTGCATTTTTTTAATTTTTTAAAATTGAAATACCAAAAGGCCCTTTTTAATTTTTTTTATTACATTTGACATTTAAATTTTAATAAATGTGTTTTATGTGTTACAGCATACTTCTACTGATACCTTTGTTAGTTTGATTATTTCACTGACGTATTACTTTATTAATCTAATGCCAATGTCATCACATTCTACAGCGTGAGTCTTTCAAATTTACTATTGCAATAAACAAGCCAAGTTAACTCATCCAAACTATAAGCCTAAATAAAAAATGGGTAAAAAAATAACAACCAGCAGAAAAAAACTTTAAAAAAGTTGTTTTTTCTATGATAAATTTAATGTTTTTTAGTGTCTTGGAAAAATATTTTCCAATGATAACTACCTAATCATAAACTCTAGTACCTTTTTGTTAACTATTTGAATGTGGTTGTTCTGATAAAATCATAAACCAATAAATGAATTAAATATTTTTAAATTATAGATCAATATCGTATACCACTACAGTAGGACTTATGTTAGCTCTTGGTAGAGATATGGTTGGCACTTTTCCAGCTGGCAAAGTAAGTTGTAAGCATGGGTTTATACTTGTTTATATTTAAAAACTTTTTTCAATAAGCTAAGTGTCTTGTTAATTAGTTTTGGTGGATTTAAGTGGCCTATTCTTTATATAGTCCTCTATTTCTTATTTAAAATTTCTTATTAAACTGCTTCCTTTTTTAACACTTTATATAATAAAAAGCAGACCATATCTAAAAAAAAATTTAAAGCCCTTTTTGATCATCAAATTTAATTAAATATGTATAAAAGCGTTAATGCTTTCATGTTATTTTTTAAATCTTTGATGTTTATTTGTTTTAGGATATCCGCATGGAGGCGATAACGATTTACGATCCCGACCAGTTTAAAGCCGAAATGAAAACTCATTTTTCGTTTAAGAAGTAAGTTTCTGGGTTTTAAACAAATATGAACGTTATTTTAATAATTCGTATGGTTTAATCATAGGGTACTGTACCAACATCTATTATAAGGCAAAATTTGGAAATCTGTTTATTAATACGACATTTAAATATAATAGTAAGCCGATTTTTCTTAAAAAATTTAAAAAATTATTTAGTTTTTATAAACACACGCTTGACAGTTTAGTTTTAAACGTTTTTCTATAAAAATTCAAGCGATCGTCATAACTCTTATTCGAGTAAAATTTAACTAAAAAAAAGTAACCTAAATGGCAAAAAATCGAATAAAAACGTAAGCCCGCCACGAAAATAAATATCAGTATTTTAAAAAACCCCTGAACCGTTATGAACCTGTTTTGAAGTTCACGTGAAACTATAATCTATCATCACGTTAAATATATAAATCGTTATTTATTTCAAGCTATATTTAAAAATAATCTTTATTTAATTAAGAATTAATTTTTTAATTTAATTTTGCGCCTCGCACGTTTAAAGTCCGATCTCAGCAAAGTCGTTTTATTAGCATCTCATATTGGCCTTAATTAAAAGTGATTATTGCATCATGCCGGCTATAGCAGACCTCGTACTAACGCCCATCTTTTTAATGTGTCTGCGTTTTTAAATTATCTCGCTAATAAATCGGTTAATTGGGTTTAAATGTATTATAATCGGTAATTTAGCCGCTTTTGCTGTCTGCAAAGTTTTGCATTTAATTTTCGTGCAAATATTTTAGAGATTTATTATTGTGTATCATATTTGCCGTAATAATTAAATATTTATTGCAAAAATGGCAAAGTATTGTATTACGATTTAATGTTATCACAGTTTTCCACTTGCCTTTTTTATGCTCTGCAAATCGTACTAACATATGTTTTAATTTCAATCCATCACCAGTCACGTGACCAACATTATGACTATTACACGAACTGTCAACAACAAATTTGAGCTCATAAGCTTACGCTAAAGTTGTTGATTTGGTTTTGTGTCATTTGGGGAGGTTCGGATTTTTGCCACGAATTTCGCGACGTTCGGGCTCATTAATCGCCGCAAAACGCCCTTTTGTTTCCGTTCTGAAATAACCAGTCGCTGTTTTTAAACCGAACTTGTTTCCAAACCGTACCGCAGTTACGCATTTACTCGGTTAGGGTGCTACGACAGCTTGCGCGGGCAATACGTCCACTATTACCGCAATAACATCTTAATGACTTCTTTTATACTGTTGCCCTGTCAAATGTGTATTGGATTGGGTTGTATTTACAAGAAACGCGTGTTTGCGATAAAAACCGAACTGCTCTGTCAAAAACTAAGTAATTGACGAGCACATTAACTTCGTAGTTGGCGGCTTCGTTTTCTGGGAAAATTTTGCGGAATTCTGATTAAAACTTCGGGTCGTATAAGTTTGGTTTGCAACTGGGTCGTGTTTTACTAATTAGAAGTAATGTTAGTTTGTTTCAAATGCGTCCGAATGTCAACTTAGTGATTGTGTTAATTAGAAATTAACGTTGAGAAATTTAAACCACGTGTCGTGCCGAATTTGAAACATGTTTTTGTTATTTGGTAAATAATTAATTTTATTGAAATATTGCTGTTTAAAATTAATCTGGCAGCGTGGTGTAGTGGTAATACCGGCAGCTTGGTGTAGTGGTACGAACACTTGCTACACCACACATGAGGTCGTGGGTTTAATCCCCACTGCTCTCATGCTGTAGCGCCCTTGAGTAAGGCGCTATAAACGGTATGAACTCCTGCTGAGCCAGAACTTAATCAGCAGCATAATTATCTGGCAATTATAATCTATGATATCCCAAACTGTTACAGGTAACTCGAGACTGGGTCGGAGTAACTGGTGTTACTCTATGTTTAAGTCGCGCATTCGACTTTCCCAAATCGAGGATAAAGATATATACAAAAAAAAAACTTTAATCAACAGAAGGTAAACGAGAGTGTCACGTGACCTTCTACTAACTTTTTTTTCAGGATCTCTCACTCTAAAAACTTTGACGACGTTTCCGAAATGTTTGCAAAAACGAGAACAATGTTCGAGATTTTGCAATACGACTACGCGAAACTATGCAACACCTAAAAAAAGGGAAGGCCTGTTTTTTTTCTATGCACTATTTTATATTTTTTGGAAACCCTGTTTTATTATTTTGATTGGCATCGTTACCCTTGTCAGTTCACATTTTTCTATGTCTGGAACTCGGTCAATATTTAATTAAGTTTTTGTTTCTTTTTTGGACGAGAAGCACATGACGACATGGTTGACGTCATTTTTTATTAATTTCTAGCCCTTATTTCGCCGAAAATAGCCTTCCGCGAATTTCTGAGCACGTTATTCATTTGGTTTCGACCCAAACACCGTCATTTCATTGTTTTCCTTATTAATTAACTTTCACCGATAACAACAAAGCCTTCAAGACACGATTCGGGCTTGTAACCTATTTGTGACCCGGCCTCTAGCCAGCGTTTCCTTTCATCAACCTTTTAAGCGAGAACTCAGAGCACGATGTTGTTTTTATTTGCGGCAATTACCGTTCGTCCTTACTTACACTCTGCATCGTGACGCAGGTGACGTCACAAAGCCCATTTGTTCTTGATTGCATTAGGAGTTAATTAAATCCATTGCTAATTTGAGTCGATATTAACTCCTTATACGGATAATGGTGTCATTAACTCAGACGTTATATTAAATCTATTGACGCATTCAACCTGGATATTATATGCAATATTCATTAAACACATTGTTAAACAGGGTTAGAAAGGGGCGTAAAGCTGTCATTTAGAAACTGCGTACGTTGTACGTAAACTGGTTATTGAATTGTTTTTTTTTGTTTGGGCTTAAAATTGGTAAATCTGTTGGGTAAAATTTTATTTTAATACCCATATTGAATTTTTAAGTTCACAATACAAATTGGGTTGTTTAAAATATTTTTTATTTTTTGCAATTTTTTGTTTTTACTTTTTTGTCGCACCGATTAAATTAAAAAGGCTAAAAAACACAAACTATATTTTTTAAGCAGTCTTTATAGAAATTATTTGCTGCGAATATAGCAAAAGTGGTCTCTTTAGTTTTAAACCAAAAGAAGATATTTTAGCGTCTTCCGTAAATTTTTATTGATGCATTATAAAATCAAAAATAAAAAAAAAACATTTTTGTTTTTGGTTTACTAACGTTATTACCTCAATTGAACACGGTAATAGTTTTTAATAATCCTTTTTAACTTACCCAAAAAATTATATAAATGGATAAAGTATATATATAATATTAAAAGAACTAATATTCTCTTCGGTTAATGTAAATGGTTGCTTAGGGCAATGGTCGGCAACCACGGGCCGCGGCCCGGTACCGGTCCATGAGCAGTACCTTACCGGGCCTTTTTTTTCCAGGTTAAATGCTTAGAAACAGAAACGTCTTTTCTTTTTGATTTGTAAGCTTTTTTTGTCGTAGAAACATTTAAAAATGTTTATTATCGATTTGATATGGGAATAAATTGCTTTAAACTTATTTGCCCCTCTTAAAACATCATTATTAGCTAAACTGATTGATTTCTTTCACCCAAAAATGCAAAAATAATTGTTTTTTTAAAGGCTGGTCCGCGAAAAAGATTTTAGTTTTAAATCAGTCCGCAGTGCGAAAAAGACTGCCGGCCTCTGGCTTAGGGCGTTAATAAAACTTACCTAAAGATTAAAATTAATCTTCTTCTTCTTTGGCTTTAAGGATGAGTAATATACGTACCTATATGGGAATCTAATTTTCAACACGTATTTAAGTAATGTTCATTACATTTACAAGAAACGGCATATTTATTGTTTTTTAAGTAGCCTAAAAAATGTTTTCGTACACGCGTACTTATATTCATTTTATTACAAACTTCCATTTAAAAAAATCATGTTAGGTTAAAAGCTTGCGTATAATGTACCTCATATCGTATTTCATGTTTTGATTTTTCTAAGGAAATCTCACTGACCGAATTAATCGGTTTTAACTAGCAGCATATCGTGTAATTATTGACAACCTGAAAATGCAAGAAGGTCACGTGACGCGTTGAAATGTAGTCACGTGGTCTTGCAAAATATGAACTCGTTAATGGGTTGATTTTAGTTTAATTTTCTTTTTTGGCGCTCGTTAGTCCATTTATGGAAATATTTTTATATTTATTTTTTTTCGATGGTAAAATTCCAAACGAGGTTCTTTTTTAGTTTCTGAATTTTATTAAAAGTTTAATCGATTACATATCCGATTTAATCTATTATGGCTAATTACCAACGCTAATGATCAATTGTTGAATCTATTATTGTTTTAATACAATGACCAAATAACGTTGCTTATGGTGAGCTGGCGAGCGCACAGTAATTCTTTGAATTTTTTCTTGAAAAAACACAAAACCTGGAAAAGTTTGTTTTTGTGTATAAATTTCTAAGAACCTAAAACCTGGTTATTTATTGAAGTGGAGGTCGTACAACATGCTAAACGTGTCTGGAGCTCTCGCCCTGAAAATGTCAGCCGAGTTCGGTTTTAATTTAGTTGTTGGCAAGTAGTACTAGTGATTTATCGTCTGTTAATAACGGCAGGCGTGTATTGTCTCTGACCCTAACAACGTGAGATAACGAGCGAAATAGTTCGATCCAATTAAAAACGTGACTCCATAAAAATGCCAGTCTAAACTTAGAACCTATTGGATCTTAATTAGGCTCGACTAAAATGGTAATATACAAGGAAGTAAGAGTATTATAAACGCCTATAAACACTGGCCTATTTTTTAGATGTTTTTGGGGTAGAATTCTGTGCTAAATTTTATATTTTTTAAATAATTAAAAAACAAAAATTTTTGTTTGTTTTAGGTCTGTTCTTTTTATATATTTCTGTTTGGAACAACGTGCATTTTTTTCTTTTTGTGCTTTTATTGGCTAATATCTTCAACACCAAAACGCATTTTTTTTTAATAAAAAGAACTATGTTTTACCTTGGCGAATGATAAGCACACCATATCGAAATTGTACAACAACGGATTTATATACAAACTTAGCAAAGAAGATGTAAAAACAGTTCAAAAAACGACCATTGCACTTTGCCCTTGCGCATATTTAGAATAAAAAGCGTATTTAGAATAAAAACGAAAAAACTAAAAGCCAAAGAAATGAAACATTGAACTTTTGTGTGGATATTTTTGTACGTTTAGCAACTAATGACAACAGCTTGATTTAAGGTGGTTTCAGTTTTCGGCATCATATTTGTAGGTTCCGCCTTTTCTCCGCTTTTCAATTCTTGCCGCCATTTCATTCTGCGATTCTGAAACCAGATTTTAACCTGAAACAGAAATGAAAATGATTAATTTTGTTGTTTTGGGTTCATTTTACGGTGATGATATTTTACCATGTCCTTAAAATGGCTACCTTAGTCTGACGCCAAATTTGGAACCAAATGAATTTATTTTTCGGTTTTAGTAACATATGATTAATATGAACTCTTGCAGTGCCCAAAAATTACGTAGTTTTTTCTCAAAATTGGCAAAATGCGGCCTAATTTTACAGTAAACGTTTCACACGTATTTTTGTTTACGTAAAAAATTTTTTGACATCGTCACTTAGCATAACTCGTGACACCCTATAAGCACAAGTCAGGTTGCTATTCCCTAAATTTGTTGACGCATGGCACGGTTAGTTAGGTATTAACCCGATTAGTTATTTGAACAATGTATAACCTAATAACGTCCCCGAATAACTTCCGCTTTCCTGTTCTTATTTGGAGATTTTCGCGGTATTAAATTACTAAAAGTTTTTACGATTATTTACGATTCCTAAAACTCTGTTAAAACACGTTTCTAAAATTATAACTTAATATTAAGTTTAAAATAGATTCCTTAACAAAAATAATAATATATTTTTTTAATTTCGCAAACTTATTGCTTACCAAAACCTATTTAACCCCATTTTGTTTACATTATATTGTAAATAAATCAATTTAAAATGAGATAGCATAATTTTAAAAAATAAATTGTTGAAAACCAAAAAAAGTTTAAGTGAGAAAATCAAATATTTACCTGTGCGTCTGTTAGTCCAAGAGCGTCGGCCAATCCTCTTCTTTCAGGTTTGGCAACATATTTCTGAACCTGAAAGCTCTTTTCTAAACCCCTTCTTTGCATTAAACTGTAAAATTAAAAAAAGGATAACTAATAAATCCTGAGCAATAATATTGAACAGTTACCAAAACAGTAATTTGTTTTAAATAGCAAATTTTGTATTTAAAGTTGGTAAAATATTTCAAGTAATTTTAGAGTAAAATTCTGACTAAAAATTACAAAAAAAATCTTCACAAACCTAAAAACTGCTCTGCTCCACTTTCTCCTCTTCTTTCCTCCACTTCTTTTGAACAATTGGGAGGAGGAAGACGCGGAGGAGTTTTGCCCCTGATCATCTTCTTTTTGGAACCCGGTCGGATCGCTCCCGGAGGAGTCGTATGCCTGCAGGGATGATCTCATCGCTGCCATAGCAACCGAAGCAACAGATGGATTCGTGTTGTAAGGATACAAAAGTTGACGGATCGCAGCTTGTTCTGTTCAAAAAATTAAAACAGTTTTTAAAAATTTATTCTGCCTTATTTCTTTATTTAACTTAGCCATTTTTTTAATTTACAATACTCTTAAATATGATTATAACTTACGACAGTTGGCGGCCATTTTCTGCCATGCTTGGAAGGGTAAATTGTTTGGCAAGGTCGGGGGTGATAGAGATGCTTGTCTTGCGTACATGGGATGAATGTATGGAATGGTGTGGAATGAACCTTAAAAAAAATAAAAGTTTATTTTATTTTGAAAATAGGAAAAATTTTTTTTTATTTATCTCGAAAGGTTTTGGAAAAACGCATTTAATTATTTGGTCAACTTTTTTTACCTTTCAAATATTGAGGTGGAATACCGAAGGGATAAGTAGTCATAGGGTCGTGGGTTGGCGCCCCGTACCTCGGCTCCCACGGGGAATTCGGACCCGTGGAGGTTTCGTCACTACTGTGAAACACGTCATCAACATCTTCGCTCAACTTTAACTTTTTAGAAAAACTGTCCTCTTTGGCCATACCCGCTATACCCTGAATAACATCGGAGATCGTTCGCTTTGTTAAACGTTCTTGTTCTATAGGCGGGGAGTTTACGGTACAGGACATCGGGCTCGAGTCGGACCTGTACGCGGGGATCGGCGATCGTTCGTTACCGCTGTCGCATCTCGCCTGTTCGTGATCCCGATTTGTATCACAAAATGGCGATTTTTTTAACGGAACGACGTCGTTTTGATAGCGCGGGGACAGGCTTCTACCCCTCAAGCGATTGTCCACGGGCAATTGAAGGTTAAGTGACTTGGGTGGGTCGGAAGATATGCGAGCAAGGACAGGGTGGTCTTGCCTGTCGGTGTTAACTTCGTTTTGTTTTGGCACCATTCTTGCAGCTTGCGACTCCTTGTAAATTTTCTGTCGATGAATGTAAAGGTCACGATATTGTCTGGCAAAAAAGTTTGACATTCTGCGTGCGGTAGCATCGTCTATTTGCTGTTTCTCGTCGATTGGGCTTGCGATTTTTGGGACCGTATTCGTTGGGGTTTGCGAGGGTGATTTTGTGACGTCATCTGTTTTTAAAATGTTGTCGATACCGAATTTTAGTTTATTAGGCGGGGATAGGTCGTTAATTGCCTCATTGACCTGTCAATCATAAAAATACGTGTTAATTATGGAACAGTGTAATGTTTTGTAATTTATTATTTATTAATTAGTGGCAAACTTTATTAAAAAGGCCTAAGAAGCAGCAACCCTGCTTTTGGTATATTTTAATGGAAATACTTTAATGTTAATGCCATACGTTTATTTTAAAACAATTTTTAAATTAAATGAAATATTTCTTTACCTTTTCATTCATATTTCTATCCTCTTTCAATTGTTGTTGCAAGTTTACAGTTTCCGTTCTAAGGTCGAGTAATTGCTTGATGGAGTAAGTTTTCCGATGTTGATCTAACAAGTTAAAATTTCTCATGTTTCGAAATTCTTCTTTATTCATGATTGAAATATCGTTTATTTATTTTTAATAAT
This sequence comes from Corella eumyota, assembly GCF_963082875.1. Lineage (NCBI taxonomy): Eukaryota > Metazoa > Chordata > Ascidiacea > Phlebobranchia > Corellidae > Corella > Corella eumyota. The sequence goes on along the minus strand of NC_137493.1, from coordinate 5,440,978 downwards.
TATTAAAATAACTAAAAATAGCTAAAAAAAAATTTTTGAGTTTAATTTACAATTTAATAATTTTTTTAAACTTTTTAGCTTTAGTTTTTTTATTTATCAAGTCATTACGTTTTTTAACAAAATCAAATATATTAAGCAAAATTATTATACATAAATAAGTAAAAATCTAATAATTTTTACCTTATTACTGGTTAATAGACCCCTAATTATTTAGCTAAAGCGTTTTTAACTAAGATTTAACTAACACGCTAATTGATGTAACATGCGCAAGGTAAATTAAGTTGTGACTGACTATTAAGTGTGTTCACTTTTTGTTATATTAACCGGAAATTGCTGAAGAAGTTACACTAAACATGATATACGATATAACTGGGAACCCTTTAAACGCGGAATGGCACCAATTTGAGCCTCGATGTTATAATTGTCGTGCATAAACGCATTAACGATGTTTTAAATAAGATATTGACTAAAAGGTAGCGTTTTTTAGCTTACATAACTTTTAGTTTGAACATTTTTAATCTTATGTAATATTCAAAAAAAAAATAATTTACGAATAATTGTTTTATTAATTAGAAGTTCTCAATTTAATTTTTATATTTGTATTTTTATTTTGACTTACTTATTAGAAACTTTTGTTCAACAAAAAATATTTATAAAAAAACTAATTATTTAGACAAACGACAAATCAAGATTTTTAGTCAAAGTTCTACAAAAATAAGTTTGCTGTAATGTTATATAACACCTACACGCGCTGACTATCAACATATGACACTAGTAAAACCCAGTTAGGTCTAAATCAAAAGACTTCTTTCCTGAAAAGTATATATATATGTGCAAAAGTTATCATGTAGATGTATCCAAGTAGGATATGGGACAGAATAATTGTTCAGCAACATACTGTGCAAACTGCTCAAATCGGAAATACGTTAAAGAATGCGCAAACAAAATTATTCTAATTTATCACACGCAAGGCAATACGATCCCTTTTCGTAAGCGAGCATACGGTTGATCTGTACAAGTTAGGAAACGCAAGTGATTTGTAACCGGGCCTTAAGCCGAAAGTCTTGCGTTTCTTATGTTTGTTTAGTACTTTGTCGATTTGCCGATGATCGAACGCGGAAAGTGACAATCTCTGACAGAATCACGGAAACGCAAACCTCGTTTTCTTGTCATTCTGAGCGGATCGAATTTCGCAGCATTATTGAAATAGTTTTAAAAGTCCATATGCGACATAAGTTGGAGCGGATATACTCATTTTGTAACTAATGTTGTTTATGGTAGGCTTAATTTTTATATAATTTTATAAAACAACTATGTTCTATTCGAATGGCATGAGCTCTCGTAAAATCGAATATCTTTACATTTTCTAACTACGTAAAAATTAAGCTAATTGTCTTATTAGGAAAAGCAATTTAAGTTGTTCTTTGTTAAATATATTTCCGCGTACACAGGATATATTATGTAAATGCAAATTAAGTTTAAGAATATAATTAAAAAAGACAAGTTAAATAAGGGTATCTCATGACGAAAAATCATGTCACTCGTTCAACGATTAAGGGTGTAGTTAAACGTTTTATAATGTACCGTCTTAATTAGACTTAATTAAACATTTTTGTATATTTTATTATTCAATTACATTTACATTAGCATAAATACTATGCATAAGGGCGTTTAACCAACAGCGCTACACAGTGGCAAAAAATATAAAAATACTTGAACGTTACTATATTAATAATTAATCTTATTTAAGAATTATTCTGAAATAAAAAAATGGTCATAAGGTTATACAAACTACATAGTTGTCAAATTGTAATTTCATAGTAAAATAATGATCTCTTTAAAAGTAATATATGAAAAAAAGCAGCTATAGTTATTAGCTATTATTAGGACATAAGTTAGTTTTAAAAAATAAGTATTTTTTGTGTATTTGGCCGAAAGTAGAATAGGCTTATTCTTAAACTAAATAAAACGCTTATAGAACATCTTATTTAAATCCCTAAAAACAAGGAATTAAAATCTTAAAAAAGGCAAAAGCTTGTTTCACTAGCAAACAAAACCTTGCAGCAAAACCAAAACTACTGAAATATTTTCGGTGGCCCCAGCGGTTACTGAAGCGCGCACAATTCTCTCGCAAACTAACTCGGCAAACTTTGAGGTTGAGTCGTCATCGTCTTCAGCGCTTAAAATTGATTTGTTGGATTCGAAAGAGTCCAACTGCAAAAATAAATCCATTTTTTGCCATTGTTTTTAGGTTAAAAAAAGAATTTAATGCATTTGGTATATGCGTTAAGTTAAACATAATTTTTTGTATTATTTTTAAGACTTTTTTATTATTTTTTTATAAATTAACTTTTTTACAATATTTTTATTTAAAAAATAATTTTGAACCTCTGATATTGTCGAGTCATCGTCTCCATGGCTACTCCTAACAATGATTACTTCCTCGATTCCTCCCTCCTCCTCTTCTGTCTCCACGATACTGTGAAGATTTCGTGTTACCATGCCAACGTGCTCAGGCGTGTCGTTCGTGACGTTTTCGTCGACGTCGAGTGGCCGACCGTATGACGTCATCACTGAATTAGCGTACATGGACGGGTAGTTGTAGGATCTGCATATAATAAGGTTAAGGCATTTAACAAAAGTAAATTTTGGACGCTGTGGCGTTTTTAAATAAAAAGGTATTGCCGTTTAAATACAGCCAAAATGCTAAACTTATATTTTTTGTGTACATCTTTATTTTCAATGTGGAAATGTTGAATGCGCGACCTAAACATAGAGTAACTGTTACCCCGACCAAGTCTCGATTTGCTTGTGCCGGTTTGGGATACTATAGATTATAATTATTCGATAATTTTGCTGCTGATTAAGTGCTGACTTAGCAAGAGTTTAAACCGTTTACAACCCTTACTAAAGGGCGCTACAGAATGAGAGCAATGGGAATGGGAATTGAACCCAGGACCTCATGTGGTGTAGCAAGTGTTCTTACCACTTCACCACGCTGCCTGGTATAGTTGTGTACACAATTTAATAATTGTGATACACACATTTTGTTTGCAAGTTTTTAATATTAAATCGCCTCTAAATTAACTAAATTATAAAAAATAAAACTAGGAAAAATTACTTCCATGTTGTTTTAATGATGTAAGAAACTTCATCAATTGAAAGATGAGACCACAGGCCCTTTGTTCCCATGACAATGTACTGACTATCTTCATTAATTAAGGATGTACAAGTATGGGGGTCAGATATAACAAGTTTTTTAAGATCTGGGTCTCCATGATTACCTGCATGGAAAGACGAGATGGTTAAAACATTAAACAACTGACAAAAAATCTGGTTTAAAAAAAATTTTTTTTCATCTAAAGCCTACAAGTAAAAAACGTCTTTTGTTTATAGTTTTTTGGAAAAAATAAAACTTAAAGTTAGTTGTTATGCTAACCAAGTCCTCTTGTTGTCTCTATCGCACTGTTGACCATATTTCCAATAAGTTTTCCACCTGCTTCTTCTGCTCTTTCCACTTCTTTATTATTGTGAACATTGTGTAAATTTGTTAAGGAAAATGGCTTGTTTTTGTGCATAATGTATGCCTGTACATCACCTTTATAAAACAATATTTTGCTTAAATGTTGCAAAAATCCTAAAACAAATGGTCATTTAGTTTATTTAAAAAAATAAATACCAGTATTTCCCAAAAATAATCTTCCATTTTGAAATTTCTCATTTAAAGGAACAGAATGCTGATCTTCTTCCCCATCTATATTATAAAAATTTTATATTTATTAAAAAGCGAAACTAGGCACATTGTTCTCAGTTTATTTTAATTTAAACTGATGACTACAAGCCAATGGTTTTGTAACCTGATATTCCAAGGTACATTTTACAGAGGATTGATTTTCCTAACTAGGTTTAGGTGGAGCAAAGTTACCTTTATTGATAATGTCATTGTTTTCATCTTGAATAATACAAGTGGCGGCTGAACAACCACTCCATCTTGATCTAAATATAAAAAGATCAATAGTTTAATAATTAGGTTTGTCTTTTATTTCTTATTAGTGGGGTATACTATTTGTAATTAACTTTCAAAGATTTAAAAGTGCCTAAAAGATGTAAAATTATCCTTAATTTAGTTTTAATCCATATTCTATTATTGTCTTTGATACTTTAAGTTTTTTAAGGAATCAATTATTGATAACTTATACCTTGACATTTCTCCTATTCCACATTTTAATTGGTTGTCAGTTATTTTAAATGATTTATGTATACATTTTAAGATGATTTTATTGTCATTAATAGCTGTATTAGTATTGATTTTGCTTTCCAAATCCATTTCACTGGTTGTTGTAAAATTGTTTATTCGATTTATTAAACTTTCATTTTCAAGATCAGACCCAGCGTTGTCAGATATGTTTATTGATTTTGATTTTTCAATACATTGTTTAAGAGTTTGATGAAAATTTTGGCAACACTGTTCAGCTGCACTATTACCATTATAACCACCATAAACACCAATAAAACAAGAATTTTCTTTATCATAGTCCTCCAAATTATCTGAAGAAATGTAGTTTATTGATGACTAAATTAATTAAATTCATTCTTTGGCGCAAAACAACCTTCTTTTAAAGATAAACAAAGTTTTTATACTATTTAAATGGTCAGCAATGTTTCTTTTTAAATAAAATTTTTTACTTTGGTTTGCCAAAAATGATGGTTGGATATGAATTCGATCTTCCATATTCTTTCTAGTTTCAATATTCATTGCTTTACAAGTTCCTATTGCAAGCACACATTGTGGAAGTTGGAAATTAGAATGTGACATCACTTGTGATTGAATGTCGTTTTGCAAGTCTGAAACAATAAACTTATCTTAGTCATATTTTTTTGGAAGACCAAAACAAAACTTAATCAAGTGATTCTAGTATAAAATGGTATTAATTGTAATTTGATATGGTGAACTTGGTACATGAAGATTTACATTGTTTATATAAATCTAACTAAAACCCAATAAATCAAAAAAAAATTATCAATCATAAAAGTTTATTTTACCAATGTCCTCAACTTTTATTCCTCCTTCATTTTTACTTGCTTTTTCTATAAGTGGGTTGAGAGAATTTCTAATTGACCTTCCCCGAAGTAAATTAGATCGAACCAAATCAAATGCCTCATTAACTCTAAAGTGGTTAAAATTTTTTGGGCATTATTAACATTGCAGATATATGCATAAAAGTACAGCAATAACTTAAAAGAATATTTTTACAGCTGAATACTTTGCTTTTTTAATTATTATGATTTATAGAGTTATTTTTTCAAAAAAAGATTATGTTTCTAAATTTCAGGTTTATATTTGTGTTACAATAAAATATTAACTTACTTGTTCACTCGTCGTAACAAATCATTCTGGTTTCCCTTAAATCGTGAAACAAGTTTCTTGATTATTAATCTTCTTCTCCGTAAAAGAATATTGACATCTGCTGGTCCATTAGCACCTAAAAATAAACCTTTGTTTAAATATTATTGTTAAAACATGAATTTACAAGTAAAATGTAAAGTACAAAATATTTTGCTCTCTTTGTTTCCTGGTTACTTTTTGGTTCACATCAAAAAAGGTTAATGCTAATTATTAAAGTTAGATTTTAAAAATAAAAACTGTAACCATTATGTAGATCATATATTTTCTTAAATTGGTACAACCTTCTTTATATTTGAGAACCTTTAATGCATTGTGATGTCGCTGGTGATCAGCCAATGAGAATGCAGGAACAGTGTTTTTACACATTGAGCATTTTAGTGATAAATCTATAGCCTGGGCCGAAGCCATTTTGGCAAATATTTTAGTTGTCTATTCTCTATGACAAACAAACAATCACCGTTTATTATACAAATAAATAAAACATCATTAACACAAAAAAATTTAAGTTAGTTTTATGGCTTTAGCGAATAAATATTTTGTAAATTAACACTATTGTACTTTAGTGTTATTACAGGTAATCTCATATTTGTGCGGCAGTAACCAAACTACTATTAAATTAGGTTTCTAAATGACAGTGAACATTTAAACAATTTGTTTTACATATATACAGTATGGTGGTATAATATGATATGAAAAACATAATTAACAAGAGACAGTAACAATTTTTATTACAAGATATACACAAAAAAATGCATGGATGACAGTGAAAATCTTAACTACAGTTTGCAGAGTGGCTACATGATTATCTTGATTGATTATCTCCAAGCTTCCACAGATATGTTGCGACTGTATTGCGGGAAAGTGTCACGGTATCGACTGTACACATTTGCTGGTATTGGCTTCTGTGCATATTGATCTAGCTTGGGTTCTTGCTGCAAAGTGTATTTCCAGGATTGGCTAATCTGTGGCTTTAGGTATCTGACAGAATATCCACTAAATCTGAAATGCTTTGGGTCATATTCTGGCAGTTTGAATTCACCAGAAGCTGATATAAATTTTGACCAATCATCTTTTGTGACACTTAACATGTAGCGATTTTTTGTTGGTGCAGTATGGCTAACCCCAGCAGGATAATTAGGGACTATTCTCTGCAAAGAACGGCCTGTAGTGGTGATCCCAGCCCCAGAAAAAGGACGACGTGCATTATGGAAAAAGCTAGAATTGGCTTCATCAAAATCTTTGGGGCCACATGTTGTTGTGGTCCTGCAGTGTTTTTCTGGAAGCTTCTGTGTGGCTGTGTCCATATCCATTCTTCGAAGGCTGGGCAGTCTTGGGTGATACAAACCTTCCTTCACAGAGGCCAGCATGACTCGGCGAAAAGGAGGAGTGTTGTAGTCGGCATGATATTGCAAATGAGCATTTGGATGTGGTTTGTTTGAGGAATCCATGATTAAACTATCCTAGGTTAATACAAAACTGCCTGACCACTATACAGCCCTAAATCAGTAAATATAAATCAATAAATTTTTAATCTTTTTTTGAAAAATATCATTATTTTAAAAGGAAATGATTCAAATTATGAAACTCCGTTCTGTCTCGTGCCTGATAAGAAATTTTATAGTTTACATACTTTAAAGTTTTTTTGTCTTAGTTTTAATCTTTCTTCGCCTAATCATAAACTAAAGGGGGGTAGTTATTTAGTCATCTACATGCAATTTTTAACTGATATGGCAATATTAAGTTTGTTGGGGGTAAAATGATCCTGCACGTTTTTCTTGTCTGATTTTCGTTTTTCATATCTAGCTTTCAGCTTTTAATTTAAACAAGGGCGTTTGTTTTTACCTAAAACATAAATTATCTTACCTCCTTTCTTTGTTTCTAATAGAAACACGCACCATGTAACTGGATAGTTTGTATTAAACGAATTCGTTAAACGTTGTATCTGTAAACATTTCTCTTTATTTTGCCAAGGACATATTTTATTGAGCCTATTTACCTTTTTCTCGCGCGTAACATGTTACTATAGAGACCAGTGCTACCAATCTCTTTTTATGTTTTTTTGTAGACTTACCAATTTTCTCGTAAATAAAAGTTGTATTGCCCTTTGTTATAGTCAGAGTTGTTACATTCTTAAAAAAATTGACATTAAAAATACTTTAATTTTAATTGATGTTTATTCCTTGTTAATTAAAGCACATAGGTAACGTACCGTAATTTAACGACAGACATTAGTTAGGTCAAATTACAATAATTTTAGTTAAACATAGTTTAACTAAACACTTTAGGCGGTAATAGTGTTATGGAGCATATACAGCATAAACTCGGGGGCGTCAGCTGGGACCATGTGTCCTGCTTTCAGAACCCACCAAAATTCAAAGTTGTCAGATTTCTTTGAGTAGCCACCGGTGTCTTGACCTAAATTTATACACCAAAGGTTTAATATTCTATGTTTATATAGTTTTAGTCAATCTTATGCATTAGGAATTTAGACCTACCTGTGTATGCGTACTCCGGAGTCCAATCTTTTGCCATAAAGTCGTTAAGTCCGGCCCAGTTCATTTTTTTGAGCCACAATTCTTGCCCTAAACAAGTATTACTATTTAACTGCAAAACTTTATATACACAAGAAACTCATCTAGTAAACAATTTATACCTGGAGTATCCACGATAAGATCAAGATGTCCGTTATACACAACAACCTTCATGCCAGTCTCAATCAACTGCTCGACTATAAATTACATAAAAGTTTAGCCAAATGTAGTTTTCTATTACGATGCTAAATGCATTTAGTGAACTATAATATTTTAAAGAGTTTGTTTGGGGTGTGATATAATAACGACCTGTTTCTATTTCTGGTTTCATAAAATCTCCTTGCTGAGCGCTGAAGACATCACCAGATTGACCACCCCAGGTAACGGAAGCGGGTATTTCCAGAAATTGTTTCACTTCAGTGTTCATCAACACAGTTAAAGGGTCGGCTGCGTATGCAGCAACGTTAGTCATATATCCAGCCACTAAAAAACAATTTTGTTTATTAAATTTTGATCTTTTATCTATTAAAGATAAAAATACAATTCGCTAAAACTTAGTAAGATCAATCTTTAACATTTTTTTAATGTTAACTATTGCATTTTTCCCTTTAAAAACTTACTTAATTCTTCGGGGACAACTCCTGTTAAATTTCCTGTCATACGTGACGTGGTGTCGTGGTGAGGGAACAAGATGTTGTAGAAATCAACATTGTCAGTTTTTTGCATAATCTGTTAACAAAGAGGATACAACCAATAACCTTAGGGTTCACATCTACAAGACACCTTAGCTGTTTATAAGTGTTATTATTTGCATAATTTTTTTACAAAAAATAAATACGTACTACAATTTCGGTCATGGTCCATAAATTTGTTGCCTTCTTCCATTCTCCGTTATCCACCGCTTTCTGTGTAGCTGCTGCTGCGTTGTTAACTGCTAATAATCCAGCATCGTCAAGCAAACCCTAAGATTTAAAAACAATATCTTTTGTTACGCAATATTCACGAACAGCGTTCGATTTCAGCAGGGTATGTAGATGAACGTAGAAGCAATTTGTTAATGACAAGGTTAAGGTGCTTGTTGTATTTTTTTCTTCCTAAGCTTTTTATTACTTAGTTTAGCAAGGCATTTGAAAATTTGTGGTTGTAAAAGACAACGCAGTGCTGACGTAGTTTGTGAATAAACAATGACATGTAAATTAATTATCAGTTACAAATATAGCAATATTACCCAACACAATATATATATATATATATATATAACAGTTCATCTAAAGGCCACACGTACATTGTATTGTTCTTTTGTGTGCTAGAATATTAATGTTTTAAAAAAAACAATATTAGGATACGAAGTCGCGCAAATGTGGTCAATACTTACAGTGTGATATAGATAAGGCCCCCACGTGTTTACTGAATCCATGGGAGACGTCCAGCTGTCGCCTAACCCAACTCCTTTTAAGTTAATGTTCATTGTACCAGCTTCGACTTCCTGTAATTGTTTACAAGCTGTATTAACTAACTTGTTATAAACACATTAGAAACCTCAGTTATTTATTGATGTTATTAAACCTTGGTAATTTCCAAAGCTGTTGCAGCTGCCATTTTTCCTCCATACGATTCACAGAAAATGTAAAAAGGATTTGTCTAAATTATACTTGTTTTGTTACTTTTAAAACAGCCATAAAATTATTTATAAAAATTTTATTGTAATTTTTTAAAGAAGTCTTACGATAAGTTCTGGGTGTTTATCATAGAATCCTTTAAGTAATGCAACCATGTCTTCAGCAATTTGTTGAATATCGGTCGTGTAGGCATTGCTGTTGCTTACATAACTAAACGTATATGCATTTTTGTTATCACATAAGTTTCTTAATATAACAATATGATATATAACCACTTGTATCTATTAAAGAAAAACTAAACCCAACGAAATTTTCAGGCACAAATTAAATATAATTTATTGTACAAAATTTAACTTAGCACATAACAAATATAAAAAAATAACAGTGACCTGTATCCTGAGCCAACTGGATTGTCAACAAACAAAACATGAGCAACCCCAGTCCAAGAACTCTCTCTTCTGTTTAGGTTCAAATCCAAAGGTCCAAGTTCTTCAAAGTTTCCGTAACCTGTTCCAGATGCTCCGGGACCACCCTGGATAAAATAAAAAAACAAAGTTGCTGTATAATGGTCTTGTAGATATAACTAATGGTCCTGTAGATTAAGGAAAGACAGCCTTGAAATTTATAACATATACACAAATTTTTTTTTTTTTTTTTTGTATATCTCTTTATCCTCGATGTGGGAAAGTCGAATGCGCGACTTAAACATAGAGTAACATCAGTTACTCCGACCCAGTCTCGAGTTGCCTGTGGCAGTTTGGGATATTATAGATTATAATTGCCCGGTAATTATACTGCTGAGTAAGTGCTGGCTCAGCAGGAGTTCATACCGTTTATAGCGCCTTACTCAAGTGCACTACAGCATGAGATCAGTGGGAATTGAACCCACGACCCCATGTGTGGTGTAGCAAGTGTTCTTACCACTACACTACGCTGCCGGTCAAATGTTTACCTGCAACCAAACAACAACTGGTATAGGATCAATAGTGGTAAGAAAGGGTGGTTGGTATGTGGGATCCTGGTAAAAAAGCCACCAGAACATATGAGCGTCTTGTCGTACGTCTACGTAACCCCAGTCAGATTTCACATCTTCTAGACTACCGCGAGGCGTTTGCAATGGCGTTGCCCTGCATATTCCTAGATATATTGGAGAGTTAAAATTTTGTTAAATTTTAAGTTAATAATAAACAACATAATAAGCCATTTACCCAACAACAAGAGTGCTAACAAACACCTAATTAACATTATTCTCTTTAAGTCAAAAACAATTTCTTATTTCTAAAATAAAAAAAATACAGGCTATAATTATTTAATATTTCTTGTGCACTTTTATTTAAGCAACTGAGCGCAATGTCTAAACGTATTTTAATATATAAGACTTTAAACAAATATTTACAGTTGATTATATCACATGTTAAGGTGCTATTTAGTATAAGTAATTAAATAATTTAAATTGATAAATTCATGGCACATATTATTTTTTAAAGATCTATTTGTAAAATTCAAATAGTATTTTAAAATTTAAAACAAAAATTTATTTATGTTTTATTTATTTTTAATAGAGAAGAGGGGTGACGAATTAAATGCAATATAAGTAAAATAAAAAGTGTGGGACTTTGTATTAAGACATGAGTTCGCATAAAGCCCATATTCTTCTCACAAACTGTGCGAAAAAGGACAACCGAATTCACAGTAGATTTTTAAAAACCTCACGCCGTTTTATTGTAATTAGCTAGTATTCTCAGAAATATACGCAGCTGTGCTGCATACAGGGAATCTATGCGACTACTGTGTTTATTACATATAGTAATTGCCTTAAAAATAGAAAAAAAGCTTTTTTTAGAATTTGAAACTTTGTAGTCTTAATTTGGTCATAACTGTTGTTGTACATAATGGCGGGAATGCTTTTCTCTTTCTATTAGTTTGGATTGTCAGGTAAGATTGTTAGATAAATGCTATCGTCAGATCGTATGAAATTGTTACATGTTTGGATGGATTTTTTGCACGATATATTTAAAACAAATTGTGAAGAGCCACAACCTGCGTTATTGGTTATAATTTTTGTGTCCTAATTTTTTTAGTTTATATTGTTTAGGTTTTGTTAATGCATTGTACTTTAAATGGAAACTTAACAAGAAAGTGTTTTAACTTGTGTGCATCAATTCAAAAAAGGTTTTATTCTAAGCTTCCTGTTTTATTTGGAAATTCAAGTGTAACAGAGAAATCTAATGTAAGTTTATTTTTATTTATAATTTGATTTTGGTATAAAAGTTGATTTTACTTATCTGCCTTTATGGGTGACATTAGGTCCTGGGTTTGATTTGAACTGCTTTAACATTAAAGTGTGCTTTATGCATTGCTAACAGTTATTAATTCTGTAATGTTCAATTTAAATTTATTAGAAATTTTAATCACTGATCAGCGATTAAACAGTCAGATAAAAAAACTTATTTTATGGTTTTCATAAAAAGTCATTTTGCTTTAATTAATTATCATGCATCACCATCTGACCCTTGACCCTATAATAATATTATGAACCCTCCTAACTTTACACAAAAATTGTTTTATTTAGTCTAAGAAAATGGATGACTCGGATTTCAGCCATCTTCCCACTACTCCTGTTGGAGGAAACAAAAGGCTCTCGGTGGAGAGGATATATCAGAAAAAGAGTCAACTGGAGCATATCTTGCTCCGACCTGACACCTACATCGGATCAGTTGAACCTGTTACCCAGGTACAATTTTGATCAAAAAAAAATAACTTAAAAAAAAACTGTTTTTATTTACAAAAACAATCAGTTGTGTCATTTTTTAAAAATGTTTGCAATGTTTTTGTAAATCTGACTAGCTTGAAAAAAAATTTTTTTTACAGTCCATGTGGGTATGGGATGAAGGTGTTGGGATGGTAAACAGGGAAATTACTTTCGTTCCGGGACTTTACAAAATATTCGACGAGATTGTTGTTAACGCGGCTGACAACAAACAGAGAGATTCGAAAATGTCAACAATTAAAATTGACATTAATGCGTAAGTAATTGGCAATGATTTAAAAATGAGAGAAAAATTAACAAGATTTGGTTGAACTATATACATTTCTAATCTTTAAAATAACAAATTTTGGTTCATTTAGATTTTATTTAAAAATTTTTTGTTTCTTTGGTATTGATATAGTTCTTTGGTAACCTAATTTTTTTAAATTTATTTATTCTTAAAAAATTAAAATTGATTTGGCTCAAATATATACAACATATATATAGCCCCATTTTCTACATTTTTGTAATTCTTTCAGCTACCAGCATCATTATTTATTTTTTTTAGTGAGAAAAATGAGATTTCAGTGTGGAACGATGGAAAAGGAATTCCAGTAGTTGAACACAAAGGAGAAAAATTATTCGTCCCTGAGATGATTTTTGGTCATTTGTTGACATCGAGTAATTACAATGACACTGATAAAAAAGTGACAGGTAATTTGATATGTATATACAAAAGCATGTGAAAAATAAAAAAATTGGTCTTAAAATAAATTCTACATTAGCCTATTTTAAATTATCATTAGTTTATTAATTATATAAAATTATACATAGTCTATACTGTAAGATTTTCTTAAAAATTTTAATTTATTTTTTAATCAATTAAAATTAAATTAACAAAAGTTGATGTATTATAAAATATTTATAAACCTAATATAAATTTGTTATTAGCTGTTGATAGGCTATATGGAACTACAATTGTTATTCTAACTTTAAATATTTTTGTTTCTTGATAAAGGTGGTAGAAATGGATATGGTGCCAAGTTGTGTAATATTTTCAGCAAAAAATTTACTGTGGAAACTTCATCAAAAGATTACAGCAAAGCATTTAAACAAGTAAAAATTTATTAATTTAAAGACTTTATATTGTTGTCAGTTGTCACAAGTTAAATAGCATTAAAAATCAAATTTATTTATTAATATATACAATTTAACCGGCAGCGTGGTGTAGTGGTAAGAACTCTTGCTACACCACACATGAGGTCATGGGTTCAACCCCCAATGATCTCATGCTGTAGCGCCCTTGAGTAAGGCGCCATAAACGATATGAACTCCTGCTGAGCCAGCACTTAATCAGCAGCATAATTACCGGGCAATTATAGTCTCTATAATATCCCAAACTGGCACAGGCAACTCGAGACTGGGTCGGAGTAACTTATGTTACTCTATGTTTAAGTCGCGCATTCGACTTTTCCACACTGAGGATAAAGATATATATATACAAAAAAAATACAATATATTTTGACTAACAAATTGTTTGTTTTTTGTAGTTTTTTGATTTTTAAATTTATTTTTAACTTATTTTTTCAGTCGTGGAGTAATAATATGGGCAAAGCTCATGATAAGAAAATAAATTCTGCAACTCGATCTGATTTTACCAAAATTACTTTTCAGGTAAATTATTTTTGTATAGGCTTTTATTATGTTTTAATTTTTTTCTTGTTAAATAATTATCCAAAATAAATTTAAAAGAATTCAGGAATGACAATTAAATAGGTAATTATGCTGTTTTTTTATTTTGTTACAATTTAATTTATATATATACCTATTAAATTAAGGAATTTTCAATAAAAACTTAATAGGCTTTGTTCACTCATAAACTATAACTGAATTCTAAACTCATTGCTAACTATTTTTATAAACAATCTTTATTTATTTTTTGTTGTAGCCTGATTTAGCAAAGTTTCACATGGAAACGTTAGATAAGGACACAGTAGCTTTGTTGTCAAGAAGAGCTTACGATATTGCTGGTGCATCTAAGGGAGTTAAAGTCTTTCTTAATGGGGAAAGAGTTGCTGTAAGTAAAACAAAACTTTAAATTATTTTTTGACCAAATGTTTTTTTATTTTTATGCAAGAAATTTATTAATCAAGAATTTGTAATTTTGAATTGAATTTTTTTTTTTTAATAAAAATATATCTACTTAAAAAAGTAAAAAATATATTTAATTTAAAGGCCAAAGGTTTTCTGGATTATGTAAAGTTGTATACCTCTAATATGAAAACGGAGACTGGGGAACCACTCCAAATATTACACGATGTTGTTAACCCAAGATGGGAGGTAGAATATCAATTCAATTAATTTTTATTTCATTAAAATTAGATCATATTATAAATAAGCCTAAATGTTGGGTTAAAAGTTTTAGGATAGAAATTTGTTATTTTTGAAGGCAAATATTTTAAAATTTGTTTCAATATGAATAATGTTTTTTAAATTTTTAATATTCTACTGATTTTTTTTTCTAGATTTGCCTTGCTCCATCAGATAAGGGATTTCAACAAATATCATTTGTTAACAGTATAGCTACAACTAAAGGTGGAAGACATATCGACTATGTTATGGATCAGGTATAAATTGAATTGTTTTACTTTGAGCATATATTTGCTAAACTTAATTTTATTTTAAATATTAAATATAAATTTCAACAAAATCAGTTTTAAAACACATAAAATATTGGTAGTAAAAAATACTTGCAATAATTTTTAAATTATATTAGTAATGGTTAAAAACTATATATATACATTTTTATATATATTTCTGATTTTTGTAGTTATTTAACTTTGTTTAATTTAGGTTACAAAGAAACTGATTGAAGTAGTTAAAAGAAAAAATAAAGGTGGAGTCGCTGTTAAACCATTTCAGGTAAATTGTGTAAAATTTTAATTTTTAACAAAATGTGTATAACATTGCCTTAAAAAAAAATTTTTTTTCAATAAAAATTTTTAACTGTATTATTTTTTTTATTTTAGATCAAGAACCACTGTTTAATTTTTGTAAACTGTTTAATCGAAAATCCAACTTTTGACTCGCAAACAAAAGAAAACATGACTTTACAAGCTAAAAAATTTGGTTCTACTTGTTCTCTAACTGATAAATTCCTAAAACAGGTAGAAGCGCAATAATTAGTAAGCGCAATAATACTTGTTATTTTAATATTTGTTTTAAACTTGTTATATTTAATATTCGTTTTGAACCGGCAGCATGGTGTAGTTGTGAGATCACTTGCTACACCACCATGAGGTCGTAGGTTCAATCCCAACTGCTCATGCTGTAGTGCCCTTGAGTAAGGCGCTATAAATGGAATGAACTCCTGCCGAGCCTGCCGACCCTTAATCAGCAGTATAATTACCGGGCAATTATATTCTATAATATCCCAAACTGCTAAAGGCAACTCAAGACTTGGTCAGAGTAACTGATGTTACTCTATATTTAGGTTGCGTTTGACCTTCCCACATCGAGGATCAAGATATACAAAAAAAAATAAATAAAAATAACTGATATTCTGAATAAAAATCTTGTGTTTTATAGGCAAGTAACAGTGGTATAGTTGACAGTATCATGAACTGGATGAAGTTTAAAGCACAGTCTCAAATGCAGAAAAAATCTGCAGGGAAAACAAACAAACTTAAAGGTATAAAATTATTTTACAAGATAACCTTTTTTTGTAAATCTGATGAGCTCTTAGTTAATTGAAATATCTTATTTTCAAACCAAGAATACTTTTATTTATAAACAGTAAAATTATGGTAGCCTATTTAACAAATGCGAAAAAATTTCAAATTTATTTTTTTTACATAAAAAAAAATTTAACACTATTTGTTAAAAAGATAATTTTTAGTTTTTTTGTGTAAAAATAGACCCATCATTTTAAAGGCTTTAATTATAGTCCAATCAATACATTCCCAACTAAAAGCAAATCTAAATAAACTTATTATTTTCAAGGTATTCCAAAACTTGATGATGCAAACGACGCTGGCACAAAAAACTCGGTTGATTGCACGTTGATATTAACCGAGGGAGATTCGGCCAAAACTCTTGCTGTTTCAGGCTTGAGCGTGATTGGTCGAGACAAGTATGGGGTATTTCCCTTAAGGGGAAAGTTTTTAAATGTGAGAGACGCTTCACATAAACAGGTATGTTAAAAATTTTTTTTTGTTTTTAAAAAAAAATATTTTAAATAAAGATTTACTTGTTTTTTTCAATTAAATTAATTTTTTGCGAATTTTTTAGCTAGTAATTTAATTGGCCTTATATTTTGTAAAAATTTTCATTTTTTTTTTGTTTATTAGATAATGGAGAACGCAGAGGTAAATAATGTGATTAAAATAATGGGATTGAAGTACAACAAGAAATATGATAGTGACGAAGATCTTAAGTCCTTGAGATATGGAAAAATCATGATCATGACAGATCAGGTTTAAATTTAATTTTTTTTTAAAAAGGCTACTTTTTTATTTAAAAAATTTTGTGCCTTTTTTAAGTGAATGTTATTCAAAAAAAACAAGAGTTTTTTTTAATTTGTTTTTTAATTGTTGTGATGTTAAGTTTTCATTAAAATAAATTTTTGTTTGATTTAGGATACAGATGGATCTCATATTAAAGGTCTTCTCATTAATTTTATTCACAGTAACTGGCCCCACATGTTACAAAGAAGGTAAATATAAGTTTCATATTAAAAAAATACCTATTAATTTTTACATTTTTGTCCATGCTTTAAATATTTATATAAAAAAATCATAGGCAAATTTAACTAAAGTTACACGAATTTTTGGTAAAGTTTTTGTAAAATATAAATTAAATTTTTTTTTATTTCACTAGAATGTTGGAGGAGTTTATTACACCTATTGTTAAAGTAAGCAAGGGGACCCAAATCCTTTCATTTTACACTTTACCCGAGTTTGAAGAATGGCAGGGCAGCATCGAAAACTCTAAAACGTGGAAAGTGAAATACTACAAAGGTTTTTATTTTAGATATTTTAATTTTTGTGTTTGGTTACATTAAAGACTTAAAAATTGTTTTGTGTATAACATGCTGATAAAGTGATATCCAATTTAAATAAAGTTATTTTTCATTTTTAAAAAGTATTTACACAATTATTTTGATTTTTGGTGGTTGGATTAATTTTAACTTATAACCTGGGCTTACACATACTTTAATGATATTACTTGGTTATTTTGTTCTTATAAAGATTTTTATTATTTTATCATGAAATTTTTTATTTTTTCTAAGGATTGGGAACCTCAACTTCTAAAGAAGCAAAATCTTATTTTGCTGACATGTCTCGACATCGAATTAGGTTCAAATATTCAGGTCCTGAAGATGACCAGTGTATTGATATGGTAATCAAACCTAAAATAATTACTTTCTTAACATGGATTTGTATCATATGGGCTAATTCAATTTAATAATCGTTGTAATAAATATATGTTAATGATTTTTTTTTGGGATGGGGGGTAGAGGTTATTTTTAAGTAAAATTTGTCTTTACTGCTATGTTGTAAGAAAAGTGTCTTGATATTTCTTTAACTTTGTGATAATTTTTTTACGTGTTTTTAAATATTTTGTTTTTATTTTGTAAATTACAATTTTTACCAATTTTTGTTGAAATTTTTTTTTAATTTATATTTTTTTACAGGCTTTTAATAAGAAGCGAGCCGACGACCGAAAGGACTGGTTAACCGGATTCATGGAGGAGAGAAGTCGGTGTCGCCAGGAAGATATTCCGGAACCTGGATCTACTCTCTACTCAGCTGACACAAAAACTTTAACTTACAAAGATTTTATTAACAAAGAACTCGTCATGTTTTCTTGTGCTGATTTGGAGAGATCGGTACCATCGTTAGTGGATGGTAAATCAGTTAAATTTTTTTTTGTATATATCTTTATCCTCAATGTGGAAAGGTCGAATGCCCAAACTAAACATAGAGTTATATTAGTTAAACATAGAGTTACATTAGTTGCCTACAGCATAAGGGCAGAGGGGATTAAACCCACCGCCTCATGGTAGCAAGTGTTTTTATCACTACACACTGCTGCCGGTAATTTTTTAGAGAATTGTAAAAAAAATGAAGTAGTATTTGAAAATTTGGAAAACTACTAGCCCTGTTTTTTTTTGTTTTAAAAAAGTCTTTAGTTTGCATTTTTTTCAAGATTTTTTTATAACTTTAACTTAAAATAAATTTTTTATTAGTAATTAAACATGGATTCAGCTAACTAGCATATTAAATTTTAAGTTGATTGTTTTTTTGAAATTGAAAATTTCTTTTGCAGGACTTAAACCTGGTCAGCGAAAGGTGTTGTACACTTGCATGAAGAGAAACGATAAAAGGGAAATTAAAGTTGCTCAACTTTCTGGTTCGGTTGCTGAAATGTCAGCATACCATCATGGAGAGGTAAATTCAAAACTATTTTAAAAACAAATATATTTATATTTTAAAAGAAGGGTTAAATTTTTAATTTTTTTAATATTGGTTTAGTACTAATATTTTTTCTTAGTATTTTGTTAACCTTTTTAAATTTTTTTTTCAAAATTTGTTTTTAGGTTTCACTTCAAGGCACCATAATCAACATGGCTCAAAACTTTGTTGGATCGAATAACTTAAACTTGTTGCAACCGATCGGTCAATTTGGGACCAGATTGCACGGGGGGAAAGATGCTGCTTCCCCTCGGTATATTTTCACAATGTTAAGGTTAGAAATCTAAATTGTTTTATTTTTTTTTTTAAATTTCTAAAAAAACAGTCAAGTGTTTTAAATAAGTAAACAATGCTTTCAAGTAGTTATATACATATGAAATATTTAATAAAATTTAATTTTTTAAAACAGGCTTGATTAAATTACATTACTGCTTCATTAGTAACTTTAATTATTTTTAGTTGGATTATGATAAAAAATAAATAACAATCAATTTCTTTCAAAATTCTATGATTAAAATGTGTTTAACTTTAGTTTTAAAAATCTTTTTTATAATATTTTTAGTCCCCTGACTCGGTTATTGTTTCCAGCGGTTGATGATAATGTTTTAACTTGGTTGTATGATGATAACCAGAAGGTGGAACCATCTTGGTAAAAAAAATTTTGCATTTTAAACTTTAAATTTAACCAAAAATATGTAATAAAATTTTTCTGTGTACTGTGGTCTATAAAAAGTGTTAATTTTTTTTTGTATATCTTTATTCTCGATGTGGAAAGGTCGAATACGCGACCTAAACACAAAGTAACATTAGCTACCCCGACCCAGTCTCGAACTGCCTTTAGCAGTTTGGGATATTATAGAGATTATAATTGCCCGGTAATTATGCTGCTGATTAACTGCTGGTTTAGCAGGAGTTCACACCGTTTATACACCTTGAACCCCAGGACCTCATGAACAAGTGTTCTAAAACTACACTACGCTGCTGGTTAGAAAAAACTATGACTTCAGCAATGTGTATTTATTTATTTTTTTCCTTTTTAGGTATTGTCCGATTATTCCGATGGTATTAGTGAATGGTACAGAAGGTATTGGAACTGGTTGGTCGACGAAGATACCAAACCACGATGTAAGAGATGTTGTTGCTAATGTGAGAAGATTAATGAGGGGAGAGGAACCAAAGGAAATGGTAAATCACATTTTTGTTTCTTTTAGGTTTAATTGTCTTACTTTTTCTGCAGTTTTAAGTATTAAAAAACTATTAATTCTGTAGTGATTACAACGTAAAATAATTTTTTGTGACTACTTTTATATATAATTCCTTTTTTTCTATTGATTTAAAAAAAAACTTTTAACCTTATTTAGCTGCCATCTTACAAAAATTTTGCTGGGTCTTTTGAGAGAGTAGATGAAAACAGATATGTTGTTAACGGGGAGGTTTCAATTCTGGATGATTTAACTCTTGAAATCACTGAGCTACCTGTTAAGACTTGGACTCAGGTATTTAATTTGCCATCTGTTTTAAAATTTAACGAGTTAAGGTCTTCAGAAATTGACTGATTTTGTTAAAAAAACACACTTAAATATACATACTTTGTGAAAAAAATATAAAGTCTGATTATTTATTAAAACAAGTTAATATTGTTTCAAATAATTTTGAATTTTGGCATAAGTTTTTTAAATTGCAATTTGTCTTCAAATTTAACAAGTTAAAGTTAGAGCGATTTACTGATTTTTATTTTAATAAAATACACATATAAATATGTTTTATTTTTAAATATGAAGTCAGAATATTTATTAAAATATATATATATATTTTTTTTTTGAGTTAAAATATTATTAAACAAAAGTTAAAAATTTTTTTTCAAGACCTACAAAGAAAACACACTTGAACCTATGATGCTTGGAACAGAAAAGGTAGCTCAACAGATTAACGAGTACAGGGAATATAACACAGATACGTCGGTTAGATTTGTTGTTAAAATGGGAGAACAAAAATTGAAGGAGGCCGAAAGAAGCGGTCTACACAAATTTTTTAACCTACAAGGGTCTCTGACTTTTTCCAACACACTGGTGAGTGCTTGTTTTTGTAATTTTTATCTGAATTTAAAAAAATTTAATTTCGATTCTTAAATATTTACAAATATGTTTAAATTTTTGAACTGGTAATAATCGTATAAACATTACTTTTATATATTGTTGTCTATTAAATATAACCGACATTGTGGTGACATGGTAAGAACACTTGCTACACCACTTTGTGTAGCACCCTTAAGTAAGGCGCTATAAACGGTATAAACTCCTGTTGAGCCAGCACTTAAACAGCAGCATAATCACCGGGCAATTATAATCTATATAAAATCCAAAACTGCTAAAGACAACTCGCGACTGGGTCACAGTAACCAATGTTACTCTATGTTTAGTTTGCGCATTCGGCCTTACCACATTAAGAATAAAGATATATACAAAAAATAAATATGTATATATTTGCAATCTTTAGTAAAATTTAACGCTTAATATAGCCTGGTTTTTATTAAATTGTTCAATTTTTTTTATTCAATTAGGCACAAACAAATATTTAAAAATATTATTTTTAATTAGGTACTGTTTGACGAATATGGAAAGTTGTACAAGTTTGAAAGTACCCTCGACATTCTGAAAAATTTCTATAAAGTTCGAATTAGCCTTTATGTCCAACGTAAAGACTTTCTTTTGGGTTTACTCACCGCAGAGGCTAAGAAGTTAACTAATCAAGCCAGATTTATTGTGGAAAAAATTGAGGGGAAAATTAACATTTGTAAGTTAAAACATAGATGTTGAACTTATGTCCAATATATAGCTTTGCAAAATAAAAAAACTGCCATTTGTGGTGTATGGGTAAGTTATGGTTTACAAATATAGTTAAGAGTTGCAACCATATTTTGACAAATAAACTCCTGCCCTTAGTACGGGCTATTATTTAGTTTAGAAAATGTAGTTTTGGTAAAAAA
This sequence comes from Corella eumyota, assembly GCF_963082875.1. NCBI lineage: Eukaryota > Metazoa > Chordata > Ascidiacea > Phlebobranchia > Corellidae > Corella > Corella eumyota. Next base: position 5,419,210 of record NC_137493.1, on the reverse strand, counting down.
TTTTAAATACATAAACTTGGAAATTATATTTATTTGCAATAAAACGATTCTGTGAATTCATATTTTATATTTAATAATGAAAATTGAACAAGACCATACAATCTATTTGTGGTATTTATTACTTTCTTAAAACATGATTTTTTAATCTTTTTCTTATTTTTTTTAGTTAACAAGGCAAAAAAAGTGCTGATTAAATTATTGGTTGACAACAAATATGATTCTGATCCATTAAAAGCTTGGCAGGCTACAATCAAGGTTGAGTTTAATTATTAATCAATTTTATTTCAAATCATTAAGCAAAAATAATTTTAAAAAAAACTGCAACTTTATTCCCACTTTTGAAGCATTTTTTATTTAAATTACAAAAATTATTAAAATATTCAGAGAGCTATAGCTATCGAGAGCACATCCGATAAAGATGAGGAGGAAGAAAATCAGGAGGAGTCTTCCGGAAAGGGTCCGGATTTCAACTACATCCTTAACATGCCTCTCTGGAGTTTGAGTAAGGAAAAGAAAGATGCTTTGCTGAAACAGGTTATTTTTTTACCATTCTTTAACTGATTCTAAATGTGCTGTTTAGTAAAATTTAATATTTAAATTTTTATTATATGTAGTATTGTGTACTTTGTGTTTTTAAAAATGTATTTATTTAGGTTTTATTATTCTAAGCCTAATAAATCCTTAGTTTTGTTAGAACAAAAATGTTTTTTAAGATTTGGTGACAATTAACTATTTTTAAATAATTTTTTTTGTGTTTAGAGAGATATGAAGTTACAAGAACTTGAAGATTTAAAGAAGAAAACTCCTCTTAATTTGTGGGAGGACGATTTAGATAAATTCTGTGAAGAACTTGAGGTAATGCCTTTTTTTTAATTTGCAATAATAAAACGAAAAAAAGTTTGGTCTGAAGCCTAAAAATATTTTTTTTATATTTTGGTACCTAAAAAATATTTTTTTTTAAATTTTAAAGAGAGTTGAGAAAAAAGAAAAGGAAGAAGCAATGTCCGCTGTGCTCCCCGCCAAGAAAAAAGGGATTTTTGGGGGTCGCACTAAGAAAATGAAAGCTGAGTTAGAATGTAAACCCTCACCCCAAGGGTTAAGGGTGGTTCCCGTAATCGACCCTGCTTTAAAATCAAGATTAATGGGTGCCTCGAAAGTTGGCAGCAAGAAAAGGGTAATAATTTTTTTTTAATAAAGAAAAAAGAATTATTGCATACATTAAAAATAGATTTTAAATTATAAATTTTAATGGCAGATCAAGAAGGAAGATCCGACCGTGAAGAAACTTGATTCATATTTTAAGGAAGCAGACGACAAAAAATCAGATAATAAAAAACCAGTGGTAAAATTAGGTAAATGCACTTTGTTTTAAAATTTTTCCGTTAGAGTAATAATATTACATATAATAGTGTAACAGGTGTACAAACATATATATATTTTTCAAGTTTTTTTTATTTTTAGAAAAACTGGCTCCCACTGTGGAGGAGAGCAGTGATGAAGATCAACCTCCTTCCCTGATGAGCAGAATCACCTCAAGTTTAAGTAAGTTTTTTTGTATTTAAGCAGCCTTTTAAATTATCATGAATTTTTACTTTTGAGTTGGGTGAGTTTTGATGCATTTTGAGAATGGCTTTTAAGACTTCATTATTTACCATTTTCTAGCATAAAATAAAGTCTAATTTCTTCCTATTTGAAAAATTTAGTTAAATATTTGTTAAAAAGGCTGGTTAAAATTGTTGGCTTAATTTTAATATTTACCATTTTTGTTTAGCTAAAAAGCCAGCAACCACACAAAGCAAGTTAAATTTTAAGGCAAAACCAGTAAAGAAAAATGCTTTGGATTTATCTGACAATGACTCAGATTCAGGTTAATTTTGTTTTTATTGAAACTGATTTTGTTATGTATATAAATCTTAAAACGTATTTTTTAAAAAGCTTGCAGTTTAAAGTTGATTGCTATCAAATTTGAATCAATAATTTGTGAACATTTTTTTATTATTTTATGTAATTTTTCTTTTCTAGTTGCTCCTAAAAAAGCAGCCACCAAGCAGAGCACGATCAATTTTGCAGCAAAGGGGAAAAAGAAAAATCCATGGGAAACAGATTCGGATGAAAATGAGGAAGATGATGATGATGATATTGAAGATCTTGTTGTTTCCTCTAAAAAACCATCTAAAAGTAAATTCTCGGATTTATTAATAAAAAGATTTGATTCTTTGGTTTTGTATAAAATCTGTAGTCGAATTTTTTTAAATTATTGCCAAAACATGTTACACAATAAATATTTTTTTTCCTATAAAAATTTGGTCACACTAGTTTATTAAAAGCCTACTTATGGAATTTTTTTTTGAATATTTTTGTTTTGATTTAAAATTAAGTTGTTTTTATTTTTTGGTAGGTTCAAATAACAAACCACTTTCTTTTGAATCAAGTGACTCAGAACCACAAGTAAACGGGTAGGTTTATGAATTTAATTAAAAAAAAATTTATCTTATAAGGTTGGTAAAAAAATGTCCAGAAAAAGATCTGAAAACTATATTTAAAAATAAATTTAAATTATGCTAAAATTTTCTTAATTTATAGAAAAGAGGATTCTGAATCTGATGATTCATTTGTAATAGAAAAGAAGGTGTCTACAAAGGTAATTTTTTTTTTTAAATTAAATGTGAAATTTTGTTTTTTAAACGTTAACTTATATTTTAGTTAAAAAACTGCCTTGATAATTTATTTAAAAAAATTTGTAATATTTTTCTACAGAAACCAGCTTTGAAAAGAAAGAAAGCTTTAGCTAAAAGCTCAGATGGGGAGAGCTCAGATAAACAACCTCCTAAAAGTAACAAAAACTCTTACCTCTATTTTGTTTTTCGCTAAAACTGATTTAGTTTTTCATATTTTATAATTTTATATAAAACGTTAAAAAAAATTTTTATTTTACAGAAATTGCCAAAGAAAAACCAACAACTAGCAAACCTGCACCGAAGCATCAGGTAATTAAAATATAATTAAACATTTGGATTGTGTAACATATTAATAAATTTACCATTAAAAAATGTCTCACTGGAATTATCTGTTTTTTGTTACTTAGCCTAAGAAGGCTGCTCCACCAAAAAAGAATGCATGGTCCAGTGGCTCTGATGATGACAGCGTCAAAATCGATGATTCTTCTTCTGAAGATGAAGTCGAAAGACCTTTTAAACCAAGAGTGCAATCTGGAAGACAGAGAAAGCAAACCAAATATGTGTTTGACAGTGATGACAGCGATTAATTTTTTTTACTCCAAGATTTAACGTTTTCTATTGTTTAAAAACAGTTCTTTCTAAGAATCTAACCTGCTTTTTTATTCAAGGAAAGCGGTTTGTTACCTAGTTAGTTTTAGCAATGCATTTTTTCGTTATTGCCTTGTATATTCCACTGCCATTTTCCATAGTTTTTGTGTTTCTTTATTGAACAGTTTTTGTCGTTTGTAATACAGTTCGAGGTTAATTGCAAACTTGTGAACAAATATAGGTGTAGGTGTTTTACCATTGGTAAGCGCTTAGTTTTATAGGTATACGAGGTATAGTATTGGATTTTATTGCAAGGGGTTTTAGGTTCGAGCTGCACTAAAATAAACCTACTTGCTCTTGTTTCCTGCTTTTTGGAAAATAACTTACCATCAACTTATATGCACACTCTTCCAAAAAAAAGGAAAAACAGATCACTTTCAAATGAACATCAAAGTTAAGTAAAAAATTCGCACACCCATTAATATTTTAAAAATAATTAGGACAATTTTAGCTAACAAAAAAAACATAATGTAGTTATTTCACTTTGAGGATAAAAAAACACAAATACTAGTATACTTATCAACACTTTGGTATAATGTGTATCTATATGCTTAAGTAAACCAACAAAAAGGCCGCGAAATTAACAGAAAAAAATCAAAAAATTCAACACACTAACCAATTTCAGCTAAAGTTTTCTTGGCTCTTTGTTGAAACTAGTTGAAAAAAACAATAATTTAAAGGTTGTTTTTTTGCGGTTTACAATTGAATAATTTGTTAAAATTTCGTATTTTCGTATATCTGTATATTCTCCATTGAAATGTCGTCGACGTCAACTTGTGAAGCAATGGATGCTCTGTTGGAAATGTCTAATATTTTGGATACAGGCTTAGATGCCAAAACATTAAGTGCTTGCGTGGAGTTATGTGAACTTGGAATAAATCCTGAAGCAATAGCAACAGTTATTAAAGAAATTCGAACACAAACTGCAAACTTACAAAAAAGTGACAACCAAAAGTCATAACATTTTTTAAATGTTAAAACAATTTTAGATGTTCTTCAGATAACTGGCAAATGGTTTCTAAATGTGGAATATTATTTAAATAGCATGTTATTTTTATATAATTGTTTTATTTCATATTTGCTTTCTTCTATGAAATCCAAATTTTTAAATTTATTGAGCTAATCTTTAAACTGAAGAAAACAAAATTTTTATTTTTTTTGTTCATTAAAAAAAGTAATGAAAGGTTTTTTTAAAATAATACATTTCTGCAATGTGATATATGCTGTATTGTTAATTCAATATTTTTTTTGTTTTAAATATTGTATATAAATGTAATATTTAATATATTATCACTTTTTTGTAATATATTATTACTTTTTTTAGATTTCCTGTCGAGTTAAAACAAGATTAAATGTTAAAATGGATGTAGTTAAAAAGTCTATCAATGTATTTACTGAATCTGGTCTTCGTGATTTGGAATTTGAAGTTGCTGAACTAAGAAAAACTAGCCAAGTTAAAATTGAACAAATTGAAAAATCCATAAGCCAACAACAAATTAATTTTCTACAAAATTACAAGCCACAAGTGCCACCACTTGAACCGATTGCAAATGAAAACCCTGTTGAAATACCTGTAGAGGAATTTAAACAAGCTTTTGACATTTTAAAAGAAAATATGCAGGTTTAGAAAAATATATATTTTGGTCTAATTAGTTTTTTGTTATATTGCTAATATAGCAACAAGTTAAAGGCAAAAATTTGTTAATATTTTAAACAAATTTACCCAAATACTATTTTAATCTTTTTTTTTGTATCCTTTTTTGGTATATCTTAATCCTCAGTGCGGGAAGGTTAAATGCGCGATCTAAACATAGAGTAACATCAGTTACTCGCCCCTACTGTTGAGTTACTTTTAGCAGTTTGGGATAGTATATAGATCATAAATGTCAAGGAATTACTCTGCTAATTAAGCAGGAGTTTATAGCGTTTATAGCGCCTTACTTAAGGGCGCTACAGCATGAAAGCAGTGGGGGTTGAACCCACTCCCTCAATTTGGTGTAGCAAGTGTTCTTACTTACCACTACACCATCCTGCTGGTGTTTAACACAAATTAAACCATAAATAATTATAGATAGGCAAAATGCTAATGGTATATATATATGCCAAATGCCAGCTAACAAAATATGTCATAAAACACTAAAAAATGTGTAACCATTATGGCATTTAAAACTATGGTCAATGTTTTTTTTAAATTATTACGTTTAAACATTGTGTTTATTTTTACAGAATACCAAAAACTCATGATTGTAAAAGGCAAATTCTTGATTAATTAAGGTATTAATAACTGTGTTTTTATACACAACCCTATGGTGTATTGTTTAAAATAACATTAAAGACGTTGACTAATAGTTTGATGCTCTTACAATTACAACACTGCCTTGAAATTTGTATAATATACTACATTGTAGAATGGTAATTTATATATTGCATACATCGTGCTAAAAGTACAAGTCAAATACATTCAAATATTTTTTTATAAATATATGTTTGGTATTGTTAGTATAAACTGTAATTAGTAATTTTTATTAGTTTTAATATATCAACCAACGTATTTTTCTAAAAATTATTTTAATAAAAGCTGACGAATAAAACAAGCAACGACGACAAATATATATAAATTTTTACGTTGTTTGCAAAATAAAGAACTACATTTGTAAAAAAGGAATCAACTGTATATACAAAAAATTATAAAGATAAGCCATTCCTATAGCAAAAAGGTTTTTTAATCAGTAAACTGTAAAAATTTGAAGACAGGGTTAGTATGTGCATTTACTGATTTTTTTTCAGGAGCTTAAGACATTGTTCTAATTGGTTTATAGCAGTGGGTATATCTTCATAATTTAAAGCACTCGCAGCAAACTTGCACAATTTTTCAGCCTCTCGCAGATCAGTTTGAGAGATACCGGTGCTAGTGGCATTGGGGTTATAGCTATCATCTGGTTCATCCACCTGGGGCTGGGGTACTTTGCGTGGGGCAGCTTTAGGCTGAGGTTTGTAACTTGAATCATCGTACTCATTGTTTTGTGATGTCGTGGGCTGTTGAACATAATCTCCGGAATTATCCTGGGCAGTTTCTTCCTCCCCTGTTGTATCTTCTAAGCCACCAATCGGACCTGGTACAGGTTGCTCGTTGTTTTTTAGGCAATTGTGAATATAAGTTGCCTTCCATCTTGCGTATTTTTGTTTTGTTTGAGCTTCCTCGGATAATTCCTCCTGAAAAACATCAAGGACATCAAAAAGGATCGAGGCTGTGTAAAATGACTTTACAACATGCTTGTTGAAGTTCGATTTCCTATCCTCACCATCAGCCCAATTAAACAGCTTTATAGCTACGCTTTCAACACATGCATTTCCAGTTATATCGCTGGCTAACGCCTCACTAGATGCAGGATTCTCCTTTAAAGCACTTTTAAGTTCCTCCACATAGTTCATAAGTTGTATCAAATAGGTTTTGCCCTCCTTACTGGCTTGGTAGTTTGTTTTCAAGCCAAGCTCGATAGCATGTAGATTACAATAGTAAGATACGATTGGATCACGCTTTGAAAACTCCTTTCCTACTTTTATATAGGGACGAATACTTTTCAGAACAGGGGGTATAACAAGAGAGTCATCCATAATTATACAATAAACTTAATCTTGTTACAAAACAGTTATCAGTTAATAATAGTGTTTTTGTTTAATTTTAACAACTATAAAGTAGTATAAATCTAAAAAAAATATAATAAGGTAATAATATTGAATTGCAAACTGTTTTAAAAACTTTAATTAAAAATTTTAAGGCTATTGAAGTATTAAGACTAATTTTAATAAAAACATGCTCGCTACACTAGCTGACTAAAAATTACAAATCGAATTTTTTTAACTACAGATATTTTTAGTAAACAAGGTAATTACTCACAGGGTTTTCAGTTAGTTCTGCTACACATAACGATTCGTTTATTTACAAAATCTAGGCGTAATTTATACCTATTGATGTATATTTATTAACTCGAATGAATTAAAAAGGTGATAAGAACTAATAAAAAATGACCCAAATAACGTAAATAAAAAGAACAGCAATTTAAACTGACAACACTGGACATTTCTAACAACAAGGAAGTTAACTTAATTATGGCTACCGCCAACTCCACGCATTCTAACTAAAATATCATAAACGACGTTTCTTTTACTTCTTGGACGTTTGGAATAACATATGGTGTTGGAAAGGTAATTTTATAATTTTGTTTATACATATGTAAACAATAATGTTCTAATATTCCACCCATAGTCACTTAAACCATAAATATAATACAAATTGTTAGGATTATTTAGTGTTATCAAAAATGGAAGCATGTTAACTTGTGCCCAGTGTGTTGTATGTTATAAAAGTGATCTGGTAGTAGTTATGTATACTTTTATTTTTCAACATTCCCTTAATATGACATAGAATAATAATATTTTTTAATTACATCGAATCGAGATGTAAAAATAGATTTATTAAAAAGTTTTTTTAATATGGTTAAAATTTTTAACAATTTTCATTGTCATTTCATTTGTATATACAATTCGTAGACCTTAAATTATAAACTGTTACTAAGTTGTTATTCGAAGATATTTATTAATTTATTTTTGATAGCATTTTATTGTTTAGAATTTATTAATATGAGTGTTTTACTTGTTAAAAATGAAGCAACAACATCAAGCGAAAAATCAAATGCAAGTAAAACAACTTTTAATAACTCATCAACGAGTTCAACGGCAACTTTATACAATTTCGGATACGCACCAAAACATATCATCGAAAAATTTCAAGAATTTTGTTATGATCACATCACATTAGCCGATGCCATCAACGCTTTGCTTGAAAGAGATAGCTTGTTAATCAAGAAATATCGTTTTCAGGACTGTTCGGTGTCTTTTCAAATGCTAGCAAGGCCAACGAAACTGGATAAGGCACACCTTGTACGCTCTGCTGTGTTGGCATTACATAAATACACAAGGGAAGGAAGATTCAAGTCGGTGGCCGATGCCATTGAGGAGCTACTTTTATCGCCGTTATTAAATAACTTTGCTGATTTTTCCGATAATACGACTTCTTCTGATATTTGTGAATACTCAGAGCTTAGCCTTTTGGAACAAAATGCTCTAACTAAAATTGCCGATGCACTTATTATGCAAATGAATAAAATAGAAAATTCGATGCCGGCCAGTCGAGTGATATCAACGGTTAAAACACAAAAACAAAAATCCGCTTTTACCCCGTATCCTAAAAAGAAGCCGCAGGTATTCGCAAAAAGTTTGCTATCAATGGATCCTGATTACGATCCAGTCCCTGGAAAAAATAAAACAATTTTAACCCAATCGAGTTGGCCACAAGCAAAAGAAATAACCCTTATGAAAAGCGGCTCGTTTTTAGATGAAAAAAGAGAAGAGCCTGTTGACATTGAAATGTTGATTCCAATTAAAAGACTCGCTCAAAATTTTTCACAACCTAAAAAATCAAGAGTTGTGCAGCGACAAAAAGCTCTGGCAAAAACTGCAGGATCAAGGAAATGTCTGTTTATGCTAAATCAACTTGAACTTATAGTTAATACCATAACTTCCAATTCAAAAAAACCTAATAACAATTCTTCTTTATTTGAATCAAATTTGTTACAAATTTAAAAGGAGTTAGCCTATAAATTTGAAGAATTTGATTTTTTTCTTTTTTGTCTCACTGTATTGTTTATGTTGAGATAATAAAGGCTTTACAATCATTTTCTAAGTAAGATAGTAGCCTAATTAATAATATTTTTTTGTTATTACTTTCTACCAAAGTGGTATATATTTGTGTCAAATTTTTTTTGTTCAAATTTCAATCATAATTTATGTTTAAAATATTTCTACTAGTTTAAGTTCATTGAAAGTCTGTTTATATTTTCTATTGTTTTTGTAATGTAGTTTTCCTAAATCACTTTTTGTTACTTTTCTAAGGGTTTGGTAAATAAAATTATTTTAAATTAACAAATAAATGTAATTAGCTTGAAAGATGAATAATTACGAAAAAATCAAAGTGATTGGAAAAGGTGCTTTTGGGTAAGTTTTGTATAAATTCTTTTTTAGCACTGTCAGATAAATAAATTTTGGAACCTATCTACAATTTATATATTTAAATTTATATAATGTGATTTTGCTTATTGAAACTGTGGACTATATATTTGGATTAAATCTGAATTGCAACTAGTTTTTATTTTAATTGTTATCCATTTTTTTAGAACTGTCCATCTCACAATGAGAGTAGATAAAAAGTTGTGTATTTTAAAAGAAATTTCAATGGAAGATATGACAGCAGAAGAGAGAAGTTCTGCTCTAAACGAAGTTCAAATTCTAAAGGTAAATTCCGGCACTATTTATGAGAAACTTTTAAATAATTTATACACATTTGTAGAGGTAATAAAAATATATTTTTTGTATTTTTGTTTTTTGTATTATCATTTTTTGTAATTTTGCAATATTATTTTAATTTTATTATTTTTTTAGAAACTATCCCACCCAAATATTATCCAATATTATGAGAACTTTTTGGATGCAAATAATTTGGTGATTGCAATGGAATATGCACAAGGTACACCTAATTTTTTAAACTTATTTTTGTAAGTCTGTAAGTCTTATCAATGTTCTTGTTTTAACTTTAGAAAAATATTATCATACAGCATTGAAGTATACAAGTCATTTGCTTATTTTTCTTCGGGCTACTTTTTAATTATAGTGACATGGTTATAACTGGTGATTAATATAGGCTTGTGATAACTTAACTTTTTCACTTTGAAGTCCTATAATTTGGTCAATCATACATTTCTATATTGTCAACCAACTGTAACTTGGTAAATAATAAGAAAAATTTATTTTTAATTTTCCATGTAGGAGGAACTTTGTATGATTACTTAAAAGCACAATCTTCACCACTAAAAGAAGAGGTAAGCAAAATGTGATTATTTGTTTTATTAAATCATTATTTTGTATTATATATTATACCCATTTCTTTTGCTTTTTTTTAACATTAGCTGTGTATAAATATTTTGAAAAACATTTTTTTATAGTTTCACTTGAAAGATTTTATTGTTTAAAAGATATAACTTAAAAATACTAATTTAATATTTAAAAAAAAAATTTTGAAAAAAAATATATTGAAAGCAAATGTTTACTGTTGCCATTTTTAAAATTGAAATAATATTCACAAATAAATTATTTTTTTAGACTGTTCTATCTTTGTTTATTCAAATTGTGGTAGCACTTCACGACATTCACACAAAAAATATTTTACACCGTGATTTAAAACCTCAAAATATTTTAATGGACAGACAGTGTCGCATCTGCAAATTATCCGATTTTGGAATTTCCATTGTTTTAAATACCAAGACAAAAGCTGTCAGCGTGAGTCATTTATGCTACAATGCATTTTTATTTCTTAATCTTAATGGTTTTGTTTTTTTGTAAGAAAAAGCCTTAAATATAAGTACCAAGATTGTCTACAGTACAAGGAATTTTAAAAGGGTTTTAAGCATTTTCAAATACAATTTTTGGTATTTAAAACTATGCTAACATAAACAATATGTTTTTTTTTTGAAAAACACCAAGGATTATAAAGTTAAGTAAATTTTTTTATTTCTAGGTTGTGGGTACACCATGTTATATTTCACCTGAATTATGCAAGGGTAAACCATACAATCAAAAAAGTGATATATGGGCTCTTGGTTGTATGTTGTATGAGTTGATGGTTAGAAAAAAGGCATTTGAAGCCCAGGTATTGTTGCATTTAATTAATTAATTAAAATAATATTATATTTTCTGTAGTTTGTTACAAAAAAAATGACAGCATGGTATAGTGGTCAAAACACTACCTACACTACATGAGGTCCTGGGTTTGATTTCTAATGCTCCCATGCTGTAGTGCACTTAAATAAGGCGCTACAAACAGTATAAACTCCTGCTGAGCCAACACTGAATCAGCTATCCAGCAATCATAATCTGTAATATTCTAAACTGCCTAAGACAACTTAAGACTGGGTTGGGTTGTTACTTTATGTTTAGGTCATGAAGTAGACCTTCCCACATCGAGTGTAAGGATATATTAAAAAAAAATTAAAAAGAAGTATAAAAACATGTTTTAAATTAACTTTTACAACAAGCCTAATTACAACAACCTCTAATCTTGTACTTAAAATACAAAAAAATTAGGAAAATTAATAAAACTCAGAAAATTATTAAAAAAAATTCTACAATTAGGAAAATTAATAAAACTCAGAAAATTATTAAAAAATAATTCAACAAAATTTTGGAAAATTATTAAAACTCAGAAAATTATTAAAAAAAAATTCTACGAAATTTAGGAAAATTATTAAAGTTTAAAAAATGTGTATACTTTACTGTAGAATATTCCAGCTCTTGTAATTAAAATATGTAAAGGACAATATGACAAACCCAAATCCTTCAGTCCCAATTTAACCAACCTTCTTCAATCAATGCTTGAAGTTGAACCAAATAAAAGGCCGACCGCACAAGATATTATGGCAGAAGCATTTGTGATGCGATCCCTTATTAATCTGTATTGTAATATTGGTGCAGTAGAAGTTAAGTGAGTAAATTTGTGATAATTATTTTGCTGTTTTTAACAAAAAAATTTGCTGATGGTGAAAATATTAAAATAAAAATATTGGGCCAAAATTTATGATATATACAAAATTAAAAATATTTTTTATTTATTTTTTTAGAAATGCAAAGAGTCAGTTAGTTCTTCCAAATTCAGCAGCACGAGGAAAACAAGGTGGAAATTTAACTCATAATTCATCCACCATTTCAGTGGATGCATTTTCTGCAGTAAGTTCGTTTTGTAGCTGTTTTTGTAACGTCATATTTATATATATATTAATATACAAATATTATTTTTTATAGATTTGTTTTTTTGAAGTGATTTTTTTTAGGCAAATGTCCTTTATTTACATTTTACTTCAAAATAAAATCTAATTTAAGTTTAGTCGATTATTTTTATAAATTGTATTTAAGTGAAATATATTTTTATTTTTTGCAGACCAAAAACCCGAAGCATTATTGTGTGTATTACTGGGGAGGTGGTGTCACACAACCTTTTAAACTACCACTACCACATACTGATACACAGGTAAAAATCAACTTAAATTACTAAATTGTGTATCTAACCAAAATCATAAGATTTGTTGTAAATATATGTTTAATTTTTTTCATATGTGTATATGTTGTTGTGTATATTTTTAGTAAATGAACGTTTTTTAATTTTTTTTGTAGGTTGCTCAAGCAGCAATTGGAAGAACGAAAAAAGCTTGTGTTACTAATAATGGTAGATTAGTTGTATGGGAGGTATGTTGTATAAAAGACTATGCAGTTTATGCAGAATTATGAATATAAATAAATATAATCTGATTTACTTTATAATGTATAAATTGTATAAGAAATGATCCAAAATTTAACTTAAAGCTGTAGAAAATATCTTATTAATTTTTTTAAAGCTCTTAATTGTCATTATCTATATCTAAAAAAGCTTAATGGACGATATATATTTGTATCTATAAATGTATGTACAATTTATGTAACTACAAAATAAATACACTGCTGTTTGTGGTGCCCAGTAAATTAATGCAGACAAATATAATTGGGGGTTGCAACCACTTTACGACAATTACAATAGCAACTGTAGGACAAGCCAATTGCTTATGTTTTTTTTTTAATTTGTATTAACAGCCTTCAGCATCTACAGCCCTTCCTGGTGCATTTGGTGACTCTCAAAATATTCCAGCCTATACTCCAAGGTTTATGGAAGGACAATCTGGTGTAAGAATTAAACAGTAAGTATTGTAATAAAACTTATAACTTGGCACTTTTTGTTAAAAAAATATTCATAAAATTTTAGTGAGAACATATTTCTACAATTTTAGATAGGCCCACCTAGTTTGGTAATATTGCCTTTGCGTTAATTATATCATAGACTATTTAAATAAAGCTAAATTTTTATGTATATACTCTTTTGTTTTTTTATTTAAATTTATTTGCTTTTATGTTTTCTTTTTATATTTTAAAGAGTTGTCTGTGGAGATTCACACACTGCTTGTTTAACCGACAGAGGTATTTTAATGACATTCGGCAACGGTGTAAATGGTTGCTTGGGTCATGGCAATTTTCAGGATATCGAGAGACCGACGATAGTCGAAAATTTGCTTGGATTTGAACTCACACAAATAGCAAGTGGATCTTATCATATGTTGGCTGTTGCCAGTGATGGAGATGTGTTCGCATGGGGCAAAGCAGATAATGGTAGGATTGGGTTTTAATTTGTTTCATATATTACTACCTTTTGAAAATAAAAATAAAGTGTGTTAAAATAAATTAAATAAACAGAAACTCAAATTTTTATTTAAAATTAAGGTAAACTCAAAAAAATTAGAAAAACCAAAAAATATTTTTTTAAATTTTAAACGATAAAAAATTTTTAATTTTTTTTAAATAAACAAATTAAAAAAATTATCTATTTATTCAACTAAGTTGTTTTTTTAGGTCGATTGGGGTTAGAAAAACAAGAAACCCATTCCACTCCAACCCCAGTTCCTTTACCCAACCAACTAGAACCCATGTCAGTGCATTGTGGGACTGATTGTTCGATGATTTTAACTCGAGGAAATATGTTGCTCGGATCTGGAAGTAATCTCCATAACAAGTAAATTTTTTTTATTTTCAAGAAATAAGTAATGAAAATGTGCTATGTTAAAAAAATTCTTTTAAAAAAATTTTGTATACATTTGTTGCTAAATCACTAAATATAGCATTTTGTTTTTAGGTCTAATTTGCAATATAATATGTTTTTTTGAAGTTTTTAACCAACTACATTATTTATAGTCTATATTATAATATGACTATAATTATAGTTTTTACGTATACTATACTTTTTTTTTTTTTATTTTGTTGAAAAATAAATTAATTTTTAAGCTAACTATATATTGACAAATACATTGCTCATTACAATTATTCTATAAAACATAAAAATTACAACCTTTTTAAATGAAATTGTTTTACGAATTGAGATAATTTTTTGTATTGATTGATGTTCTTTTTAAAGGTTGGGGTTAGATGTTGTACATGAAGGAAAGTTGATGAAATCGACCGACAACTCGAAATGTTTCGTTCCATTAAGATCTGAACCTTTATCGTTTGGAAACATTTTAAAAGTTTCACTCGGATTACAACACTCAGCTGTTATAACAAGTAAGTTTTATTTATTTTTTTTATTAGAAAAATTGGTTTCAATTTGGTATTATTAAAATTGTTTTTGTTTTTTAAGACTATCATCCAAGGGTTGTAATTTTTTTGTGACGTTAACATATTTTCATGTAAATCTATATATAATGGACTTAGTTGAATATTTATACATGTATGGGTTATTATAGTCCTACGAAATAAATTTAACTGCCGTTTGTGATGCGCATGTAAATTATTGCAGTTATTAATTGTGAGTTGTTGACCATATTACCATATTTAAAACTTCAACCGTTGGGTAGACTATAAACTTTTATTGCAAATGTTTAAAATTAGAGCAAAATTGCAATATTTAAATTGAAAACTAGTGGCTATAAATCGCAAATAATATAGAAACATGTTGATTTGTAGGTAATGGAGATTTGTTTATGTTTGGAAATAACAATTGTGGACAGTTAGGTGTCGGTATTGAGCAGAGTCCACCTTCTTCAAGGTTACCTCATCAAGTTACAGCCGTTAAGGATGCCAAGTTGGTTAAATTTCTTTGTTAAAAAAAGGGAAAAAAATTAAAATTTTTAAAGTGTAGATAACAATTGGGCTACATGGTTTGCTTAACAATTTTTTTTTGCTAGATTTATTTTACTATATTTGCTTTAATTTTTTTTTAAACCACATAGCTTTAATGTTAACATTTTATAGCTTTGGTAAAATAGAAAAAACAAAGTAAAAAAATATTTCATTGAAGGTTTAAGCATGTTAGTTGTGGGGGGACTTTCACCCTCGCTTCAACAGTCGAGGACAAAATTTATACTTGGGGCAAACCGTCCAGGGGTCAACTAGGAAGGCCCTCCTCCTCAAAGATGTCTTCTGAGCCGCAAGAAGTTGTTCCTCATGGTCTTCCGAAAAAAACAAAAGTTGTCTCTCTTTCAGCAAGTCATGGAATCTCTCTTGTTGTTATTTCAGGTAAATTTTAGTTTTTTTTTTAAAAAAATTTAAAAACATTTTGAACTAAATTTTTTATTGATGTTTTTATAATTTAAAGGAACTGAACCTGGGGTTGAAACCAAGTTTCGGAATAGCTGGGGTACAAATACTTGGAGGGAGGAGGGTAAAATTTCACCCCATGATACCCAAGTGCTGTAAGTTTACCTCCAAATCAAATTTATTTTTTATTCAAATATTTTTTTTATTTAAAATTTTTAATATTTTTATTTTTTGTTGAAATTTTTTTTACCTTAGTAGTGCTGATATTGGTTCTTACACCTTAATTTCGTAATTTAAATATATTCTGTTTTAAATTTATATTCTGTATTTTTTATTTGAAATACAATTTCGAATTTAATATATCTAAGGTAGGCTACCTATTTTTTTGTTTTTATTTTAAATTGCTGAATTTGTTTTAAAATTCTATATCTTTGCAATTGTGCCTTTATGTCTTTTTAAAGTTAAAATTTTCTTTTTTCTTTGTATATATATTTATTCTTATGTGGGAAGGCCAAATCTTGTTTTTGAATTCTTACATTTTTTACGTATTGTTTTTACACTGAGTTGACGCGGTCATTCTATATTTCCAAGAAATTTTATATACACTTTGACTTTTTTTTTTATAATAAAAACCACGAAGATATAAAAATGTCTAACAAAAATTTAATCTTATATGCAAAAATTGTGTGGTCATTCTAAATAATGGAGAACCGAGAAAAAACAAGGGCAGTTAGAAACAAGAAAATAGAAAACAATTATAACCGCAAAAAAAATAGGGTACCCTACTAAATGAGTATACCCTAACGACGTAAACGAAAGAATGGGAAATAACTTTAACCGCAAAAAAAAATCTAATTTTGATTCCCTACACGATCTTGTATATTATTAGATTAGTATTAGAACGATCTTGTACTGCGGTTCATTCAAACTGTATACACAACAAGTTGATCTTCGCGTCTTAATTTAGAACTGCGCTTGTGTGCAAAGATATTTTTTATTAAATAAGTCAAAACCTTTTTATTTTAAACGTAATTTTTGTTATTTCTGCTCTATAAAATATTCCTTATGCGACCTAATGGATTAGCGCTTCGTTGCGGAGAACAGTTCACGTGAATATTCGTCATAGAAAGAATAAATTCTTTTTTCTTAAATTTCACACGCGCCTGTGTTCCCGGAAAAACTAAACCTATTAAAAAGAAAAAACACGAATTTCAAATGGGATTAAATCGTCGCTGGTCGACAGATAGTCAATACAGATTTAATTACCTTAAACTTTTTGATATATATCAAACAAGATATTCATCAGTTAAAGGTAAAACTTTTATATTTAAATTTAAGGCTAAGTAACAATTTAAAATCGCGCACAATATACGAACTGTTTTTAGTTAAGGTTGAGCGACAAGCTTAGAGTATACAAAAGTTGCGGGCAAGTTAGTTCGTATATTGTCATTCATGTTGCGTTAAGCACTTGTTCAGCAAACCATCAGCACAGGAAGCAAATTATTAATTAGCCTGAGGTAAAGTGTTTTCTTTAAAAGAGTGACGATGTTTGTTATGAGTGAAATACATATTAAGTATTATAGGAGCGGAAAGAAGTGACTGACTTTCCTTTCATTTTAAAAATATTTTAGATTAATAGTTCAGTTTTAGTTTTTATATAAGTCAGGTTTTTTTATATTGTTGTACGTGTTTTTAAATTAAATCAGCAATTTCTAAAAACAGTTTAGCTGTATCGCGTTTACTAGCAAACAATTGTTAAGATTTTTACAGCATAACTTGATTTTAGGAGTGCTTAAAAATGCAATTATTATTTCGCGTTTTGCTTATTCACACGATCACGTGGTCATGCGGCGATTGTATTCTTCAGACCACATGTTATCACAAACAATTCCAATGCCACGTGACCAAGAAGTGCATTAACCGTGACATGGTAAGTGACGTCATTTGCTAAGTAGTCAAGTAACTTTGTGGTTTGAGTTTTAAACTTGAATTTCAAAAGAATTCGAATGACTGTTTTATGTTAAAGCTAGATAATGGTAAAATTTAAAGATAAAAAATTGTAGTTGATATAGCTAAAATTTTAAAAGTATTTAAATTTTTAAAATAAAAGTCAGAAACCATGTTAACCAAGATAATATAAATATAGCATCTTTAAATGTATTACAATAAATTTATCTGTGCCACTTTTAAATAATTAAATTGGTATACATATATTTGTACATCTATATCGACTTTTACCTACATTTGTTTGCTTTCAGAAAAATATTGAATTATTGATTTAACTGAAACGTGTTACATCGAATTAAAAATCACTTTTTTTAAATTTTTAAGGATTTTTATTCAAAATGTATTGTTACCCTTATTTAACAGGCATTTTTGTTTGTGTGTTTTGTTTTTTTAAGTTGTCTTATAAATTTTTAAGGAAATTTGTTACAATAATAAATTTAAAATTAAACATTTTTTGACCATTTTTCTGTTTAAAGACAATTTTTAATTCAGGTGCGCAACAAAAAGTTTAACTGTGGTTTTAACGATACAAGCGACGAAGATCAACCTCTCGCTAGATGTCACGCGCAAACGGAACACCGTTGCCGTGGCAACGGTCAGTGCGTACCACGTGGTTGGATTAACCGAGCGGTAAGAAATTTACTTCATGCGGTTATATATATAATTTTCTAATCAACTTTTTTTTAATAAAATTAAATAAAAATGTTAATTAATTTGTTTTTCTGCTAATGCATTTCAGATTAATGAATAATAAATTATTTTCTAGTTCCTAGATTTTTGAGTTTATTATTAAAAAATTTTAAATTCCAAAAAATTATTTCAAAAAATACAAAAAAAAAAACTGGATTATATTAAAATAAATAACTGAACTAAATTTAGATACCTCTGTGTGCGGATTTCAGTGATCAAGGTCGAATAACTGGTTTTCCTTGTGGGAAAAATACTGAATTCAGGTAATTTATTTTTAATACACATTTTACCAAATACACCCACACAAAAAATTTTAAAAATAATTTAAAAATGACAAATAAATTTAATTTTGTGTTTTATATTAGGAATACACACATTTAAAACCTACAAAAATTAAAAACACAGCGTCTTACCGTGACACTTATTTAAAGTAATAGTTTATTATCCTTACTTTAACATTATATTATTAGTCTTACTTTAACATTATACTTTTCACTTTTATTATTCCCTTTAAACTTTTTTAATTTTTTTAATTAAGGTAAAACAATGTTTTATGTAACTTAGGTGTAGTGAGGGGAATTGTATAAGTAGAAGAGAAGTGATGAACGGAAATATTAACTGTTCTCCAGATGGGAACGACGAAGTAAAACCAATAACTTGTAATCCTAACACTGAATTTCGGTGTTCTGTAAATGGGAGATGCATTCTAAGAAACAAGGTAAAATTAAATTCAAGGCTTAATATTGATTTACTGTATATAGTAAGGCAAATTTTGTATAAAGTTACAATACTGTTTTAAAAAGGTAAACAACAATTTAGTAATAGTTTAATATGCTTTTGTGGAATAAAAACTTGTAAATTAGCTATTTTTGAAATCGGCATGTCAAATTTTTTAAAACCGGCAAATTATTATATTTTATGTAAATGTTTTAATACATAACTGTTAGTTTATGTATGTTTCACTTTTAAATTGTATCCTTCACTTTCTAAAAAGGTTTTAGATCGTTTAAAAGACTGCCCAGACAGTGAAGACGAAAACGCCTCAGCAGCGCTATCTTGCGGAAACAAAACAGGCGAGTTTCAATGCGAAAATGGAAGGTGTATACAGCGACATCTCGTAGGTGATGGGATCCCACAATGCAAAAACGGAGAAGACGAAAATTTAAAGTAAAAATTTAATCTTGTTAAAAAACTTCGTTTTAAACTTAAAAAATGTAATTCTTAAATTCTTGCTTAAAATAATTATTTTTGATATAGGCCTTCCAATTTTTAATTATGTTATTTTTAAAAGCATTTGCCCAATTTAAATTTACATTTGTAATTGTTAAAAAGATTCTTAGTGTTAAAAACAATTAATAAATATGCACGTGATAGTTTCACCTAATTAAAAATCAATATTTTTTTAGTTTAACACAATGTCTACCTGGAACGGAATTTGCCTGCCTTGCCAAAAATAAAACCAATGCCCCTATACAAAAATGCATCTCCATATCACAAGTAAACGATGGTCTTACTGATTGTAAAAACGGCGATGACGAATCTGTGACGTCACTACCTTGTGACAAAAGTTTGTGGAGCTGTGATGGCGGTACGCGATGTCTTACAAAAGAAATGGTAAATAATATAAAAAAATTTTTATATAAAATATTGTCCTGTTAAATATTGAAAAAAATAGCCATATATTAAAAAAAGTGTAAATTCATTATCATGTAATTCGTTTTCTGTAAAGTTGAAGTATTATAACTTTTTGCATGTGTGCGCTAAGTTTACGTGAACGTACTTACAGTTGAGTCTATTGTCGGGATTGTATAGTTATAATGTTTTGGCGTTATGTTTTAGGTTTGTGATGGATTGGTTGATTGTCAAGATTGTTCGGATGAGATGGAATCGGATTGGTGTCCCAAATATAAAACAATTCGTTATATTTCGTGTTCAAATACTACTGGCGCTAATGCGACGTTGTAAGCTAGTTTTTCTATAATTTAAAATTTGGCCACAACTTTTTAAATATGTTTATAGGCTACAACCGTGTTAGTAAATAGGCTTATTATATATAAAAAAGTAAACTAAATAACTCGGTAAGTATATTAAGTCCGGCTGTAATTATTAATTTATAAACTGTAAATTACTACAAACAAAATATTTTTCCCAAATCAATTTTTTTTAACGTAAAATTATTTTTTTGCTGCTTTAACGCAGTTCAGCTATAATGTCATCGAACTGTATACTACGTAGTTACTTTTGTGATGGAATAAAGGATTGTCGGGACGGAGGTGACGAAAGAGAAATCGGGGTCGGGTTAAAATGTCGGATCACAAAAAAATTCCAAGGTCATTTTTTCATGTATTTATTTAAAAAAAAGTTTGGCATAAAAATAAGATAGTAAAACAAAGTCTATTTTTGGTTCTAATATTTTTTGTTTTTAGTCAGTCTTAAACAATACTATGTTTAAAAAAAAATAAGTAAATATTTTGGGGGTAATGTTTCAAATGGAGTTTCTTTTATTTTTAAAGGTGATTCTAAAACTCGAATTTGCGTCTTACCCCACCAACTGGTGAACGATGGAATAACCGATTGTGATGATGGATCAGATGAACTTGTATTTAGTTCAATCGATAATCCCACCGCTAGCCACGTGACCTGCCTGTCATCACGTGACATTAAAATAACAAAATCACAGGTACGTTAAAATTTTTACTTCGTTTTAACCTGAAATTTTATTAAAAAGTTTTGTTGTTGATTTAAGTGTTTTACCCTATTTTTTCTGTTTTAGGTCTGTAGTGGTGTATTTGATTGCCCTGACTTAACGGACGAGTGCCTTTGCGAAAAGACCGAAGCGGCAGAGGCTTGTGACAATGTTTGTTACTATGAAAACGCCACAAACCAACAGCTATCAGATAACCAAGGCTTGGCTTGTGCCACTTGCACTATAGGATTTATGTTGTGCGATTCCACAATAGAAGGTGCTTTAACAAAATGCATACCACCAAGTTCAATCTGTGACTACACACCCAATTGCATTGATTTACTCGACGAAAAATTTTGCAATTTTGGCGCCGAAAATTTGAGTTATCCGAACAGTTCCAGCATGAACAGTACATACAAGTGTCCATTGGTCGGAGATTTGAATTTTTATTATAGCAAATATAGCAAAACACAAGGCGACCTGCCATTGGAAGGAAAATTGTGTGATGGTGTACCAGACTGTTTTGGTTTCTATGATGAATGCGGGGAAAATGGAAGTTTAGTTACAAGTTGTAAGCACAAACCTGTTCCGATGTTTTGCGAACACCTTTCAGGAAAAATCGAGTATGTACTTGAAAAATAGGTTACCTCTTTATGTTTATATTTAGATACTCTTTTTTAATATTAAACCAATTGACTGCTTGATTTAATCAAAAACTGAAAACATAATTTAATTATTAATTTATTGAGGTTGGTTGTTTTTAGATGTGATAATTCCCAACCTCTTTATCCTTGGAACATTTGCAACGGTAGAATCGATTGTCAAAGTGGTATTGACGAAGCGTATTGTAACGACACCCAATATAGCTGTAATATTAGCCCCGGAGGTCTTGCAGCGGTAAGTTAAGAAATTAACAAAGGTTTTTATAATCTCAAAGCATTACATGAAACTAAAATAACATTAAATATATGAAATGGACACAGTATAGGTTCGAATGTTTTTGTATTTGCTGCAGAATCCACATGTGATTGACCTTCAAAAAGTTAGTATCGAAAGATCACGTGTTTGCGATGGCCACGTGGACTGTGACGACCAATCAGATGAGTTGAATTGTTCAAACCATTTTTATTGTTTGTACGACGAGAGTCCATTATTTATATCAAGGTTACATATACTAATTTAAATTTGGAGTACACTTTCGTGCACAATTGCGATGTTAATTTTAAATTTTTTAAATTTGTTGCTGTTTGTTTTTAATTTATGTTAGTTTATTTAAAAATCTTTAGAAACAAGGTTTTGGATGGCCACAAAGATTGCTCTGGTGGAAGTGACGAATGCCCTGATTCAACCCTCTACTCAAATGACCCTTTGTCGTCACGTGATCATCTTATTAGGCAATGGTGGTTGCGGTGCTGGCTATGGCTGGTTGCTGTTGCAGCCCTGCTTGGTAATCTAGTGGTCATGGCTGTTAGCGCAGAGAAAATCTTGACGTCACCTAAAAGTATGGGGTCAGCGCAAATGTGCCACAACCGCTGTACGACTGGAAAAGGTAAGGTAAATGATAGAAATATGAAAAAAAACATTATTTTAGTTTATACAAACAATATAGTTTGTTAACATAGGTAAGTAAATTTTGTACTTAAAATATTTTGCAATTTAAGGTAAATTAGTCCAACGTGCTGTGAGTCCACTGTCGAGATGCAATGACATTCTGGTGTTCAACCTCTCTTTAGCTGATTTTCTTACTGGCATTTACTTGGTAAAACATTTAAAGTGAACTAATTTTTATATAAAAATATTTCTCACATTACAACTTTGGAAAATATACAATGATTGTATGTTTTTAGTAATATTAGGGATTTACGTTGTTTTATTTTTCCATATCTTAGATGGCTATTACGATTAAGAGTTACGAATATGCGGGATCTTACTGTAGATATGAATATCAATGGAGAACTTGTGATACTTGTCGAAACATTGGTGTTCTATTACTTACTTCATGTCAAGCATCGGTGAAGTCTTCATTTAATTTTATCTTTCACTTTTTAAATTAACTTACTATAGTAGGAGGTGAAATATTTAAATATGTAATTCCAAATAACTTGAAGATTTCAAAAATTCTAACTGCACTTTAATAACACATTTTAATCTGAATATATAACAGGTGGGAATAATGGCAACCCTCACAACTTATCGTCTGTATGCTGTTGTTCAACCTTGGAAGGTAGCTTCACTTCGCATTTCATTTACGTTGATGACATTAGCGGTGGTATGGACCCTTTCGGTTTTGATTGCTGTAGTCCCTATACTACCCTATTTTCGGGAACTATTTACGACAGCAACCTTACTGGCAACTGGAACTGCTAGACCTCTTTATTTTTCATCTGAAGTTGCAAATAAAACTGAAATGGTCAACTTTTTGACAAGGTCTTGTTCACTCTATCAAGGTGATGATAGCAAATTAAAACAGGTTAGCTATATACTACAGTTCTGGAATGGTGCCTTTCTAAAATGTTAATTTATTTTGTTGGCTTTTTAATTTATTAAAAAAATTATATTCATCTAAAGGTATATAAAATGCTTTTTAATTTTAATTTTTGTCTTTTCAAAGGCTTGTTTAAACATGATAAATCATCAGACGACATGGAATTTAATTGAATCCGATTGGTCGAAAATATCAAGTCAGGTGCACATAGTTGGTTACTTTGGTTATTTTAGCAGTCATGGTGTGTGTATGCCCATGTTCTACCCTATTCAATCCGATTTTAATAACGGGAAGTTTAATTATACGCTAACTTTGAAGTATACCACGTTTGTGTTGACTTTGGATTTTGTGTTGTTTCTGTACATTGCGTTTGCGTACTCGCTTGTCTCATTTCGATCCATGCAAAACATGAAGAGTTTGCGACGCGGTTCGAACCATAGCGGCGAAGTAAACGTCCCTTCCCTACAAGAAAAAGCCGCCGCTAAAAGAATTAAAAGAATGCATAAGCGCATTGGTAGGCTCGTAGTTACCGATTTCATTTGTTGGATCCCAACTTGTACGATTGCGTTTTTTGGGATCTCAGGGCATCAAATACCAGCATGGGTATACTCATTTACTGCGGTGGTACTGTTGCCTATAAACAGCGCTCTAAACCCTATATTATATTCAGACGTTCTTATAAACTTATTTGAAAAATTATACAACTCAATTAAACTACTTTTTTGTCGACAACAAAATCGAAAACCAACGAAAAAAATAACAAGTGGTAATAACTCTAAACAGTCTCGAAAATTGCTTATTAAAATTGAGGACACCACACAGAAAACAAATTCATTGGGAGAAACCTTGGATAATAAAAGCAAGTCATCGTGTTTTGAAAGAATAAGAAATTTATTTTCTACCCACAAAAGAAGGCGAAGTCGATCTAACTCCTGCGGTTCAGAAGTGGAAAGCCTGAACAGGGTACAGCACACATTGGTTACTGTTGCAAATATGGAACCAACAAGCAGAAAAACTACAACCTTATAAAAGACTTTTTTTAAACACACAGAAAAAGCCACTTGTTGATTGTTTTTGCATATTAAATCTTTATTTAACGCTAGATAACTACACAAGATGCTTATTGGTATAACTTGGTAAAGCAACTTAAAAAAAATTAAATAAAAAAACTGCACAAATTTGATTTTAAATACATGACTGAATTTTACCCATTTAGTCTAAATAGTATTAAAATAAAATTAAAAATCACTACAGCCGTTAATATTTGGAAACACTGACCTATGAGGTGTCACGTGACATTGTTTACATTTATTTATAGCACGCTTGCTAAGAGCAAAGTACATGAGTTAAACTAAAGAATTTTAAAACCGTAGTTCTTGTTTATGTTAAAAAGTTGTATCTAACCTAAATATATTTTGTCATTTAAACTGGATTTAGTTTTGGGATTATATAAGGAAAATCGGTTTAAAAATAAACATTTAAAGTCAATCAAGTAATTGCTTTTTTGTTTTCTAAATTTAAAAAAAATTGACCAATTTATAACTCGTAGTTATTATATCAAATTCTTATTAAATGATATGAATTGCTGTACAACTATAAACCATTTCTTAAAATACTATGTAATTTTAAATAATAACATTATGTTTACTAGGTATTAGACAAAAATTTAAAAAATGTTGTAAAATTGCTAATTACTCTTAAATAGCATCACTAAATACTGGGATGCTAAGAAGTTGTTAAGAGAAGTAGACCAAAATAATATTTATGTGTAAAGATAGAATAAGACTATTGTAATCCTTTAATTCATAATGTAAAAAGTTTTTAACACATTTAGATTAACAGGGTAATTTTTTTTGTGTCAAAATAACTAATATTGTGGTTTAGAGGTAGTAAAACTAAGGTAATATCAGTGGCGGCTCGTGTATGTAGCTAATGGGGCTAAAACCCCCAACTTTTTTTAATGGTTTTATGTTTTAATTTATATATATATTTTTTAATTAATATTAAATTTTTTAAATAATATTTATTTTTTTGCACTGTTTTTCGCTAAAATTATTTAAAATATTAAAAAATAGCGCCTATTTTGGCCACAAAATACGCAAAAATTTTCGAAAAACGTAGCGTAAACATGTGAGGGCTAAACCAAAATTAGCCCCACGGGCTGCCAAATACAAAATATCATCACGCCGTTTTTGCTGTCAGAATTCCGAAATTTGGAAAAAAGTTGAGAACTTTGATCGAAATGTGGGGCTAAGACCACCATAGAGTTCCCAAATATTTTGGCAATTTCAAACGTTGTATATTAACAAATTTTATCGTTTTTGTTTAACTATTAAACAAAAATAAAATAAAATAGGTGTAAACTGGGTATTTTATTCTTGTTTAAGGAAGTTTTAAGGCCTTAAATAATATTTTTAAGTTAAAAAAATAGAAATACTAATCGTTCGATCGAGTATATTTTCACATTATATTTATGATGAAAAGGCCTCGCTAAAGCTAAAACAGCAAGTTTAAATCAGTTTTTGCATTCTTTTTAAAGAATTGTATGTTAATTAATGCTTTTAATTTCGATTAAGGCAAGTTTTTAAAGATAATCATAATGGATTTACTGCCTGACAAGAAGACTCAAGAGCAGGTTGCCTGTTTGCCTGCCTGTCAAAAGAGCATAAATAAAGTTTGCCAATGAAGAAAAAACATGCAATGTACATAGTTTACTAGTGACTGTAAACACTCAGTCATAGATTAGGATGACAGACAACTGTTGAAACTCACAATAAAAAAGTTGAAAGAAAAAGGGCACATTCTAAGTAACTTTATCAAACCGCTGACATTTTGTGATGTGCATATTTTGATATGTAAGAAGTTAATTAAACAGCAAACTTTTGTAATCAAGAAATATTTTGGTTATTTGCAGCTAAAAGCTTAGTTCGACATCATTTTACAGGAGCATTTTGTAAGTGCAACAGTCATTAAGTGCACTTCTCTTTCTGTCGGTTTACTATTAAAACTGTGTTGGTGGAATACACTAACAAAAGTAAGGTTGATTTTATTGCAGCTCAACCAGATAAATCGACTAATATTAATACAATTTGCAATTCCTTTTAGATTTATCGTAAATGGTTATTCTGTTAAACAGTTTTTTGTTATATCACAAGGCCAATGATCTTACATGATAAAACATGTGCAATGGGTGGAAAAATTGCTTTCAAAATTAAAGTAAGTTATGTAAAAATAAATACTTTTTGAATAGCCCATTAGATAAATAGCCTTTTTTATTGCAAACATAGGCTATTTATGAATAGTTATGTACATTACACAAACACTTAAACAATAAGAGTAGGACAACAACATATACATAGAGTGATGTTGTAATTGTACAGAAAAGAGAATGAAAAGAGGAAGAATGACTAGGAAAAAAAGGAAGGAGAGGGGGTGGTGGAGATTTAAGTATGTGGAGAAGATGGGAAAGATTTGTGATATATGATATTATTTATGGTTTTATTAATACTATTTGAAAAAACTCTATAATTTTTTAATTTTAACTATAAGACTTACTTTCTAGGTAATTATTTAGCATACAGCTAAGTCTGATATACTTTTAAAATATATTTATTCAAAAGAAAAGAAAAAAGTGAAATAGATTATTAACAAAAACTTAATCTGTTGTGTCTTTATTTTAATACTTGATATATATATCATGTTATTTCATAGAAGAGCTGACAAGATGAACAAGAAGTTCAATAAATTGTTTTTAATATTTTTTTTTTGAATGGATTGATTGTCAGTTGTTACATAACTTGCACCATTATTTTTCCCACGTTTTTGGTTTTAAACTTAAAAAACGCTTTTAGTAAAAGAAATCTATTATGCTACTTTGCTTTTTATTGTGTCATCTCAAGCTCTATTAAAATCGAAATTTAAAAATATACAAAATACGTTTTATATTATAAAGAAAATAGACAATAATAAATTAAGATTAAAATCTTGCTAACTCAATATTTATTAGAAATTTTTTTAATTGTTTTCAACACTGGGTAAGGGAAAATTTTTAACCTAACGCATGTTCACACTACAGGTACCGCTGCGCTGCGTTAACTTTACAATTTTTAGGGATTTTTTTTAAATTTTAATAAACAATATCTACTAAAAGTATCCCGCTTACGAAATCTTGCGTAAATTTTGCTCCCAACACAAAACTTGCGTAACTTTCGTACGTGTGAACGACGTTACGTTGCATACGCCGTGTAAAAGGGCCTATACTTTAAATAATTAACTATTAAATGTAAAAGTAGCGTGTTTACAGCGAATAATTTACAATATTTCTGAGGGATCCAGACCCCCCTAGCGGTGTTGTGATTTTCTAAAATTAGCCCCCTCATTTATTTAACCCACGAGCCGCCACTGGGTAATATTAATGTAAAATTTGAAGCAAACAACCATTTTTTGCAAATGCTTTAAAAATTGTGGTAACAAACAATTAATTATGTTATAAAATAGGTTTTAAAAATAATAACAAACATAATTAGGCTTTTAATTTTGAATCATATTAATTTCAAACCAGACTTCGTGTCAAAAATCATGCAACCGAAAAAACGCTCTAATATTTTTGATTTGAAAATATTTTTGCCATTTTTTTTATTATGATTCAAAATCTTAGATTTCGAAACATATTGTTATTGTCATTAAGGTTCGAAATCTTAGATTTCGAAACATATTGTTATTGTCATTATATTTATTGTTTTTATTCTTATTTGACCGAATTTTGAGGGACGATAACTTTTGTTCTTTAAAATTAAAAATTCTAAATTTTCAGTATGTTTGTTATTATCCCAACGAATCGCGAACCTCCTATTAACGACATTTAATTATCACTAATTACTAATTAATATATTTTATTATTAAAATTTAAAGATTAAATTTTCTGAAATTTTAATATGTTGTTGGTATTATTATTTTGTATGTTGCTATTTAAAATGAAGATTTAACTCTAGCTAAATATCGTTTAATCATTAGTTCTAAATATCGTTTAATCATTAGTTCTGGTCGCCGTCAAAAATCGTCCTTTTCGCTGTCCATTAAAGTAAAATATATTGGTTGAAAATTTAAGTAAAATGTTAAAGTATAAGTAAAAAATGTGTAAAATTTTTTTTTTAATTGTTTTGTTATTATTATATTTTAATACTCGTTTGATTACCAAAAATTAGGATCGGTATTTTGCTTTTAAATTTAGTTTACTTTTATATTACAATATCAATGAATGCGTGTTCGTTTGTTAAAATTAGGTTTTAATTTAAAAAAGTTAATATTTAAATTTATAATTTATTTAATAAACCTACTAAATAAATTATATTAATAAAAAAGAATCAAACGATTTCGAACCATATTTTATTTATCAAATAAATCTAGTATTACATTTGATATTGTGATATGGTAAAAATGCGGTAATTCCTAACATTTATAAACTTAGATTTAAAAAAATTTAGACAACGAACTTATATCAACGGAAGAATAATTTAACAAAAGTTAACAGGTTCGATAAAAATTTTTAAAGTTTTCATATAAGTAAAATTTTTTAAATTATTTTTTTTTAAATTATTACGCACCACAAATAGTAAAATATTTATTTATAAGATGTAATAGCAAATATGCAATGATTTGTGGGGCCCCCCACAACAATTGAAGCTTATGTCTTATAACTTTAGCTTGAAGGGGACGTGTCATATTACATTTGCTAATATGATACGGTAGTAATTTTTAAAGTTTCCTTGAAAGTTAAATTTTTAAAATTATTTTTTTAAATTATTACGCACCACAAATAGTAAGATATTTATTTATAAGATGTAAGAGCAAATGTGCAATTATCTGTGTGGTCCCACAACAATTGAAACTAATGTCTTATGACATTAGCTTAAAAAGGACGTGTTATATTACATTTGATGTGATATGGTAAAAATGCGGTAATTCATAACATTTATAAACTTAGATTTAAAAACATTTTGATAACGAATTTATATCAACCAAAGAACAATTTAACAAAAGTTAACAGGTTCAATAATAGTTTTTAAAAGTTTTCATAAAAGTAAAACTTTTAAAATTATTTTCTTTAAAATTATTACGCACCACAAATAGAAAGATATTTATTTGTAAGATATAAGAGCAAATGTGCAATTATCTGTAAGGTCTCCCCACAACAGTTTAAACTAATGACTTAAGACTTTAGTTTAAAAGGGTTGTGTTATATTACATTTGATTTTGTGATATGTTAAAAATGCGGAAATTCCTAACATTTTTAAACTTAGATTTCCAAAAATTTAGATAACGAGTTTATATCAACGGAGGCACAATTTGACAAAAGTTAACGTGTACGATAATAATTTTTAAAGTTCCACAAAAGTAAAATTTTTAAAATTATTTTCTTTAAAATTATTACGCATATTACATTTGATATTGTGAAATGGTAAAAATGCGGTAATTCCTAACATTTTCAAACATAGATTTAAAAAAATTTAGATAAACGAACTTAATACAATAATTTAACAAAAGTTAACATGTTCGATAATAATTTTTAAATTTCCATAAAATTTAAATTGTTAAAATTATTTTCTTTAAAATTAAAGTTTCATAAAAGCAAAATTTTAAAATTATTTTCTTTAAAATTATTACGCACCACAAATAGTAAGATATTTATTTATAAGATGTAAGAGCAAATGTGCAATTATCTGTGCGGTCCCCCTACAACAATTAGGCTAATGTCTTTTGACTTGAGCTTGAAGGGACATGTCATATTACATTTGATAATACGATACTGTTATAATTTTTAAAATTTCCTTAAAAGTTAAATTTTTAAAATTATTTCCTTTAACATTATTACACACCACAAATAGTAAGATATTTATTCATAAGATCTAAGAGCAAATGTGCTTTTATCTGTGAGGACCTCCCACAACAATTTAAACTACAGTCTTATGACTTTAGCTGAAAAGGGAGGTGTTATATTACATTTGATATTGTGATATGGTAAAAATGCGGTAATTCCTAACATTTATAAACTTTTTATTATTTTCGAAAAATATTTTGTAAACACGGTAATGGAACTGTGCGGTTCTAAAACAACAATTACTTTTCGATTTAAAATTTTTAGACTTTTTTCAAAAAATTTGTATGCAATATCATTGGCCAAAAATATCACGTGACCTAATTAAACCCAAAATAAAAATTACCTCAAACTTTTGTTTTACTCAAAATTTTCGCGAAATCTTTTATATTAAATGTTAGTTAGGCCAATGCGCGTCTAATAAAATACAAAATTTTAGGTTTTGAGATTTCATAAATTTTTAATAAAAGTTTCATAACTTTCATGAATATTAATATTTTCGAAAAATATTTTGTAAACACGGTAATTGGACCTGTGCGGTTCTAACACAACAACTATTTTTCGATTTAAAATTTTTTATTTTTTTTTTAAAAATTTGTATGCATTATAATTGGCCAAAAATATCACGTGACCTAATGAAAACCAAAATAAAAATTACTTCAAACTTTTGTTTTACTAAAAATTTTCGCGAAATGTTTTATCTTGAATGTTAGTTAGGCCAATGCACGTCTAATAAAATACAAAATTTTAGGTTTTGAGATTTCATAAATTTTTAATAAAAGTTTTATAACTTTTATGAATATTAATATTTTCGAAAAATATTTTGTAAACACGGTAATTGGACCTGTGCGGTTTTAACACAACAATTATTTTTCGATTTAAAATTTGTAATTTTTTAAAAAAAAATTTGTATGCAATATCATTGGCCAAAAATATCACGTGACCTAATTAAACCCAAAATCAAAATTACCTCAAACTTTTGTTTTACTGAAAATTTTCGCGAAATGTTTTATCTTGAATGTTGGTTAGGCCAATGCACGTCTAATAAAAAACTAAATTTTAGGTTTTGAGATTTCATAAATTTTTAATAAAAGTTTCATAACTTTTATGAATATTAATATTTTTAAAAAATATTTTGTAAACACGGTAATTGGACCTGTGCAGTTCTAACACAACAACTATTTTTCGATTTAAAATTTTTTATTTTTTTTTAAAAAATTTGGTATGCATTATCATTGGCCAAAAATATCACGTGACCTAATTAAACCCAAAATAAAAATTACCTTAAACTTTTGTTTTACTCAAAATTTTCGCGAAATGTTTTATCTTGAATGTTAGTTAGGCCAATGCGCGTCTAATAAAATACAAAATTTTAGGTTTTGAGATTTTATAAATTTTTAATAAAAGTTTCATAACTTTTATAAATATTAATATTTTCAAAAAAGATTTTGTAAACACGGTAATTGAACCTGTGCGGTTCTAACACAATAATTATTTTTTGATTTAAAATTTTTTATTTTTTTTCAAAAAATTTGTATGCAATATCATTGGCCAAAAATATCACGTGACCTTATAAACCCAAAATAATAATTACTTCAAACTTTTGTTTTACTGAAAATTTTCGCGAAATGTTTTATCTTGAATGTTAGTTAGGCCAATGCGCGTCTAATAAAAAACAAAATTTTAGGTTTTGAGATTTCATAAATTTTTAATAAAAGTTCATAACTTTTATGAATATTAATATTTAAAAAAAATATTTTGTAAACACGGTAATTGGACCTGTGCGGTTCTAACAAAACAATTATTTTTCGATTTAAAATTTTTTATTTTTTTTTTAAAAATTTGTATGCATTATCATTGGCCAAAAATATCACGTAACCTAATGAAAACCAAAATAAAAATTACCTCAAACTTTTGTTTTACTAAAAGTTTTCGCGAAATGTTTTATCTTGAATGTTAGTTAGGCCAATGCGCGTCTAATAAAATACAAAATTTTAGGTTTTGAGATTTCATAAATTTTTAATAAAAGTTTCATAACTTTCATGAATATTAATATTTTTAAAAAATATTTTGTAAACACGGTAATTGGACCTGTGCGGTTCTAACACAATAACTATTTTTCGATTTAAAGTTTTTTATTTTTTTTTTTTAAATTTGGTGTGCATTATAATTGGCCAAAAATATCACGTGACCTAATTAAACCCAAAATAAAAATTACCTCAAACTTTTGTTTTGCTAAAAATTTTCGCGAAATGTTTTATCTTGAATGTTAGTTAGGCCAATGCGCGTCTAATAAAATACAAAATTTTAGGTTTTGATATTTCATAAATTTTTAATAAAAGTTTCATAACTTTCATGAATATTAATATTTTCGAAAAATATTTTGTAAACACGGTAATTGGACCTGTGCGGTTCTAACACAACAACTATTTTTCGATTTAAAATTTTTTATTTTTATTTTAAAAATTTGTATGCATTATAATTGGCCAAAAATATCACGTGACCTAATGAAAACCAAAATAAAAATTACTTCAAACTTTTGTTTTACTAAAAATTTTCGCGAAATGTTTTATCTTGAATGTTAGTTAGGCCAATGCACGTCTAATAAAATACAAAATTTTAGGTTTTGAGATTTCATAAATTTTTAATAAAAGTTTTATAACTTTTATGAATATTAATATTTTCGAAAAATATTTTGTAAACACGGTAATTGGACCTGTGCGGTTTTAACACAACAATTATTTTTCGATTTAAAATTTGTAATTTTTTAAAAAAAAATTTGTATGCAATATCATTGGCCAAAAATATCACGTGACCTAATTAAACCCAAAATCAAAATTACCTCAAACTTTTGTTTTACTGAAAATTTTCGCGAAATGTTTTATCTTGAATGTTGGTTAGGCCAATGCACGTCTAATAAAAAACAAAATTTTAGGTTTTGAGATTTCATAAATTTTTAATAAAAGTTTCATAACTTTTATGAATATTAATATTTTTAAAAAATATTTTGTAAACACGGTAATTGGACCTGTGCAGTTCTAACACAACAACTATTTTTCGATTTAAAATTTTTTATTTTTTTTTAAAAAATTTGTATGCATTATCATTGGCCAAAAATATCACGTGACCTAATTAAACCCAAAATAAAAATTACCTTAAACTTTTGTTTTACTCAAAATTTTCGCGAAATGTTTTATCTTGAATGTTAGTTAGGCCAATGCGCGTCTAATAAAATACAAAATTTTAGGTTTTGAGATTTTATAAATTTTTAATAAAAGTTTCATAACTTTTATAAATATTAATATTTTCAAAAAAGATTTTGTAAACACGGTAATTGAACCTGTGCGGTTCTAACACAATAATTATTTTTTGATTTAAAATTTTTTATTTTTTTTCAAAAAATTTGTATGCAATATCATTGGCCAAAAATATCACGTGACCTTATAAACCCAAAATAATAATTACTTCAAACTTTTGTTTTACTGAAAATTTTCGCGAAATGTTTTATCTTGAATGTTAGTTAGGCCAATGCGCGTCTAATAAAAAACAAAATTTTAGGTTTTGAGATTTCATAAATTTTTAATAAAAGTTCATAACTTTTATGAATATTAATATTTAAAAAAAATATTTTGTAAACACGGTAATTGGACCTGTGCGGTTCTAACAAAACAATTATTTTTCGATTTAAAATTTTTATTTTTTTTTTAAAAATTTGTATGCATTATCATTGGCCAAAAATATCACGTAACCTAATGAAAACCAAAATAAAAATTACCTCAAACTTTTGTTTTACTAAAAGTTTTCGCGAAATGTTTTATCTTGAATGTTAGTTAGGCCAATGCGCGTCTAATAAAATACAAAATTTTAGGTTTTGAGATTTCATAAATTTTTAATAAAAGTTTCATAACTTTCATGAATATTAATATTTTTAAAAAATATTTTGTAAACACGGTAATTGGACCTGTGCGGTTCTAACACAATAACTATTTTTCGATTTAAAGTTTTTTATTTTTTTTTTTTAAATTTGGTGTGCATTATAATTGGCCAAAAATATCACGTGACCTAATTAAACCCAAAATAAAAATTACCTCAAACTTTTGTTTTGCTAAAAATTTTCGCGAAATGTTTTATCTTGAATGTTGGTTAGGCCAATGCACGTCTAATAAAAAACTAAATTTTAGGTTTTGAGATTTCATAAATTTTTAATAAAAGTTTCATAACTTTTATGAATATTAATATTTTTAAAAAATATTTTGTAAACACGGTAATTGGACCTGTGCAGTTCTAACACAACAACTATTTTTCGATTTAAAATTTTTAATTTTTTTTCAAAAAATTTGTATGCAATTAAATTGCCCAAAAATATCACGTGACCTAATTAAACCCAAAATAAAAATTACCTCAAACTTTCGTTTTACTAAAAATTTTCGCAAAATGTTTGATCTTGAATGTTAGTTAGGCCAATGCGCGTCTAATAAAATACAAAATTTCAGGTTTTGAGATTTCATAAATTTTTAATAAAAGTTTCATAACTTTTATAAATTTTGATATTTTCGAAAAATATTTTGTAAACACGGTAATTGGACCTGTGCGGTTCTAACGTAACAATTACTTTTCGATTTAAAATTTGTAATTTTTTTTCAAAAAATTTGTATGCAATATCATTGGCCAAAAATATCACGTGACCTAATTAAACCCAAAATAAAAATTACCTCAAACTTTTGTTTTACTGAAAATTTTCGCAAAATGTTTGATCTTGATCGTTAGTTAGGTCAATGCGCGTCTAATAAAATACAAAATTTTAGGTTTTGAGATTTCATAAATTTTTAATAAAAGTTTCATAACTTTTATGAATATTAATATTTTCGAAAAATATTTTGTAAACACGGTAATTGGACCTGTGTGGTTTTAACACAACAATTATTTTTCGATTTAAAATTTGTAATTTTTTTTTTTAAATTTTGTATGCAATATCATTGGCCAAAAATATCACGTGACCTAATTAAACCCAAAATAAAAATTACCTCAAACTTTTTTTTTACTGAAAATTTTCGCGAAATGTTTTATCTTGAATGTTGGTTAGGCCAATGCACGTCTAATAAAAAACTAAATTTTAGGTTTTGAGATTTCATAAATTTTTAATAAAAGTTTCATAACTTTTATGAATATTAATATTTTTAAAAAATATTTTGTAAACACGGTAATTGGACCTGTGCAGTTCTAACACAACAACTATTTTTTGATTTAAAATTTTTAATTTTTTTTCAAAAAATTTGTATGCAATAAAATTGGCCAAAAATATCACGTGACCTAATTAAACCCAAAATAAAAATTACCTCAAACTTTTGTTTTACTAAAAATTTTCGCGAAATGTTTTATCTTGAATGTTAGTTAGGCCAATGCGCGTCTAATAAAATACAAAATTTTAGGTTTTGAGATTTCATAAATTTTTAATAAAAGTTTCATAAATTTTATGAATATTAATATTTTAAAAAAATATTTTGTAAACACGGCAATTGGACCTGTGCAGTTCTAACACAACAACTATTTTTCGATTTAAAATTTTTTATTTTTTTTTAAAAAATTTGTATGCATTATCATTGGCCAAAAATATCACGTGACCTAATTAAACCCAAAATAAAAATTACCTTAAACTTTTGTTTTACTAAAAATTTTTGCGAAATGTTTTATCTTGAATGTTAGTTAGGCCAATGCGCGTCTAATAAAATACAAAATTTTAGGTTTTGAGATTTTATAAATTTTTAATAAAAGTTTCATAACTTTTATGAATATTAATATTTTTAAAAAATATTTTGTAAACACGGTAATTGGACCTGTGCAGTTCTAACACAACAATTATTTTTCGATTTAAAATTTTTTATTTTTTTTTAAAAAATTTGTATGCATTATCATTGGCCAAAAATATCACGTGACCTAATTAAACCCAAAATAAAAATTACCTTAAACTTTTGTTTTACTCAAAATTTTCGCGAAATGTTTTATCTTGAATGTTAGTTAGGCCAATGCGCGTCTAATAAAATACAAAATTTTAGGTTTTGAGATTTCATAAATTTTTAATAAAAGTTTCATAACTTTTATGAATATTAATATTTTTAAAAAATATTTTGTAAACACGGTAATTGGACCTGTGCAGTTCTAACACAACAACTATTTTTCGAATTAAAATTTTTTATTTTTTTTTAAAAAATTTGTATGCATTATCATTGGCCAAAAATATCACGTGACCTAATTAAACCCAAAATAAAATTTACCTTAAACTTTTGTTTTACTCAAAATTTTCGCGAAATGTTTTATCTTGAATGTTAGTTAGGCCAATGCGCGTCTAATAAAATACAAAATTTTAGGTTTTGAGATTTTATAAATTTTTAATAAAAGTTTCATAACTTTTATGAATATTAATATTTTCGAAAAATATTTTGTAAACACGGTAATTGGACCTGTGCAGTTTTAACACAACAATTATTTTTCGATTTAAAATTTTTAATTTTTTGTTAAAAAATTTGTATGCAATATCATTGGCCAAAAATATCACGTGACCTAATTAAACCCAAAATAAAAATTACCTCAAACTTTTGTTTTACTGAAAATTTTCGCGAAATGTTTTATCTTGAATGTTAGTTAGGCCAATGCGCGTCTAATAAAATACAAAATTTTAGGTTTTGAGATTTCATAAATTTTTAATAAAAGTTTCATAACTTTCATGAATATTAATATTTTTGAAAAATATTTTGTAAACACGGTAATTGGACTTGTGCGGTTCTAACACAACAACTATTTTTCGATTTAAAATTTTTAATTTTTTTTTTAAAATTTGGTGTGCATTATAATTGGCCAAAAATATCACGTGACCTAATTAAACCCAAAATAAAATTTACCTCAAACTTTTGTTTTACTAAAAATTTTTGCGAAATGTTTTATCTTGAATGTTAGTTAGGCCAATGCACGTCTAATAAAATACAAAATTTTAGGTTTTGAGATTTCATAAATTTTTAATAAAAGTTTTATAACTTTTATGAATATTAATATTTTCAAAAAAGATTTTGTAAACACGGTAATTGGACCTGTGCGGTTCTAACACAACAATTATTTTTGATTTAAAATTTTTTATTTATTTTTTTTTAAATTTGTATGCAATATCATTGGCCAAAAATATCACGTGACCTAATTAAACCCAAAATAAAAATTACCTCAAACTTTTGTTTTACTCAAAATTTTCGCAAAATGTTTTATCTTGAATGTTAGTTAGGCCAATGCGCGTCTAATAAAATACAAAATTTTAGGTTTTGAGATTTTATAAATTTTTAATAAAAGTTTCATAACTTTTATAAATATTAATATTTTCAAAAAAGATTTTGTAAACACGGTAATTGAACCTGTGCAGTTCTAACACAACAGTTATTTTTCGATTTAAAATTTTTAATTTTTTTTCAAAAAATTTGTATGCAATATCATTGGCCAAAAATATCACGTGACCTAATTAAACCCAAAATAAAAATTACCTCAAACTTTTGTTTTACTGAAAATTTTCGCAAAATGTTTTATTTTGATCGTTAGTTAGGCCAATGCGCGTCTAATAAAATACAAAATTTTAGGTTTTGAGATTTCATAAATTTTTAATAAAAGTTTCATAACTTTTATGAATATTAATATTTTCAAAAAATATTTTGTAAACACGGTAATTGAACCTGTGCGGTTTTAACACAACAATTATTTTTCAATTTAAAATTTTTTATTTTTTTTTTTAAAATTTGTATGCCATATCACTGGCCAAAAATATCACGTGACCTAATTAAACCCAAAATAAAAATTACCTCAAACTTTTGTTTTACTCAAAATTTTCGCGAAATGTTTTATCTTGATCGTTAGTTAGGTCAATGCGCGTCTAATAAAATACAAAATTTTAGGTTTTGAGATTTCATAAATTTTTAATAAAAGTTTCATAACTTTTATGAATATTAATATTTTCGAAAAATATTTTGTAAACACGGTAATTGGACCTGTGCGGTTCTAACACAACAATTATTTTCGATTTAAAATTTGTTATTTTTAAAAAAAAAATTTGTATGCAATATCATTGGCCAAAAATATCATGGACCTAATTAAACCCCAAAAAAAATTACCTCAAACTTTTGTTTTACTCAAAATTTTCGCGAAATGTTTTATCTTGATCATTAGTTAGGTCAATGCGCGTCTAATAAAATACAAAATTTTAGGTTTTGAGATTTCATAAATTTTTAATAAAAGTTTCATAACTTTTATGAATATTAATATTTTTAAAAAATATTTTGTAAACACGGTAATTGGACCTGTGCAGTTCTAACACAACAACTATTTTTCGATTTAAAATTTTTTATTTTTTTTTAAAAAATTTGTATGCATTATCATTGGCCAAAAATATCACGTGACCTAATTAAACCCAAAATAAAATTTACCTTAAACTTTTGTTTTACTCAAAATTTTCGCGAAATGTTTTATCTTGAATGTTAGTTAGGCCAATGCGCGTCTAATAAAATACAAAATTTTAGGTTTTGAGATTTTATAAATTTTTAATAAAAGTTTCATAACTTTTATGAATATTAATATTTTCGAAAAATATTTTGTAAACACGGTAATTGGACCTGTGCAGTTTTAACACAACAATTATTTTTCGATTTAAAATTTTTAATTTTTTTTCAAAAAATTTGTATGCAATATCATTGGCCAAAAATATCACGTGACCTAATTAAACCCAAAATAAAAATTACCTCAAACTTTTGTTTTACTGAAAATTTTCGCGAAATGTTTTATCTTGAATGTTAGTTAGGCCTATGCGCGTCTAATAAAATACAAAATTTTAGGTTTTGAGATTTCATAAATTTTTAATAAAAGTTTCATAACTTTCATGAATATTAATATTTTTGAAAAATATTTTGTAAACACGGTAATTGGACTTGTGCGGTTCTAACACAACAACTATTTTTGGATTTAAAATTTTTAATTTTTTTTTTAAAATTTGGTGTGCATTATAATTGGCCAAAAATATCACGTGACCTAATTAAACCCAAAATAAAATTTACCTCAAACTTTTGTTTTACTAAAAATTTTTGCGAAATGTTTTATCTTGAATGTTAGTTAGGCCAATGCACGTCTAATAAAATACAAAATTTTAGGTTTTGAGATTTCATAAATTTTTAATAAAAGTTTTATAACTTTTATGAATATTAATATTTTCAAAAAAGATTTTGTAAACACGGTAATTGGACCTGTGCGGTTCTAACACAACAATTATTTTTGATTTAAAATTTTTTATTTATTTTTTTTTAAATTTGTATGCAATATCATTGGCCAAAAATATCACGTGACCTAATTAAACCCAAAATAAAAATTACCTCAAACTTTTGTTTTACTCAAAATTTTCGCAAAATGTTTTATCTTGAATGTTAGTTAGGCCAATGCGCGTCTAATAAAATACAAAATTTTAGGTTTTGAGATTTTATAAATTTTTAATAAAAGTTTCATAACTTTTATAAATATTAATATTTTCAAAAAAGATTTTGTAAACACGGTAATTGAACCTGTGCAGTTCTAACACAACAGTTATTTTTCGATTTAAAATTTTTAATTTTTTTTCAAAAAATTTGTATGCAATATCATTGGCCAAAAATATCACGTGACCTAATTAAACCCAAAATAAAAATTACCTCAAACTTTTGTTTTACTGAAAATTTTCGCAAAATGTTTTATTTTGATCGTTAGTTAGGCCAATGCGCGTCTAATAAAATACAAAATTTTAGGTTTTGAGATTTCATAAATTTTTAATAAAAGTTTCATAACTTTTATGAATATTAATATTTTCAAAAAATATTTTGTAAACACGGTAATTGAACCTGTGCGGTTTTAACACAACAATTATTTTTCAATTTAAAATTTTTTATTTTTTTTTTTAAAATTTGTATGCCATATCATTGGCCAAAAATATCACGTGACCTAATTAAACCCAAAATAAAAATTACCTCAAACTTTTGTTTTACTCAAAATTTTCGCGAAATGTTTTATCTTGATCGTTAGTTAGGTCAATGCGCGTCTAATAAAATACAAAATTTTAGGTTTTGAGATTTCATAAATTTTTAATAAAAGTTTCATAACTTTTATGAATATTAATATTTTCGAAAAATATTTTGTAAACACGGTAATTGGACCTGTGCGGTTCTAACACAACAATTATTTTCGATTTAAAATTTGTTATTTTTAAAAAAAAAATTTGTATGCAATATCATTGGCCAAAAATATCATGGACCTAATTAAACCCCAAAAAAAATTACCTCAAACTTTTGTTTTACTCAAAATTTTCGCGAAATGTTTTATCTTGATCATTAGTTAGGTCAATGCGCGTCTAATAAAATACAAAATTTTAGGTTTTGAGATTTCATAAATTTTTAATAAAAGTTTCATAACTTTTATGAATATTAATATTTTTAAAAAATATTTTGTAAAAACGGTAATTGGACCTGTGCAGTTCTAACACAACAATTCTTTTTCGATTTAAAATTTTTTATTTTTTTTTTTAAAATTTGTATGCATTATTATTGGCCAAAAATATCACGTGACCTAATGAAAACCAAAATAAAAATTACCTCAAACTTTTGTTTTACTCAAAATTTTTGCGAAATGTTTTATCTTGAATGTTAGTTATGCCAATGCGCGTCTAATAAAATACAAAATTTTAGGTTTTGAGATTTCATAAATTTTTAATAAAAGTTTCATAACTTTTATAAATATTAATATTTTCGAAAAAGATTTTGTAAATACGGTAATTGAACCTGTGCAGTTCTAACACAACAATTATTTTTCGATTTAAAATTTTTAATTTTTTTTCAAAAAATTTGTATGCAATATCATTGGCCAAAAATATCACATGACCTAATTAAACCCAAAATAAAAATTACCTCAAACTTTTGTTTTACTAAAAATTTTCGGAAAATGTTTTATTTTGAATGTTAGTTAGGCCAATGCGCGTCTAATAAAATGCAAAATTTTAGGTTTTGAGATTTCATAAATTTTTAATAAAAGTTTCATAACTTTTATAAATTTTGATATTTTCAAAAAATATTTTGTAAACACGGTAATTGGACCTGTGCGGTTCTAACACAACAATTATTTTTCGATTTAAAATTTTTAATTTTTTTTCAAAAAATTTGTATGCCATATCATTGGCCAAAAATATCACGTGACCTAATTAAACCCAAAATAAAAATTACCTCAAACTTTTGTTTTACTCAAAATTTTCGCAAAATGTTTTATCTTGATCGTTAGTTAGGTCAATGCGCGTCTAATAAAATACAAAATTTTAGGTTTTGAGATTTCATAAATTTTTAATAAAAGTTTCATAACTTTTATGAATATTAATATTTTCGAAAAATATTTTGTAAACACGGTAATTGGACCTGTGCGGTTTTAACACAACAATTATTTTTCGATTTAAAATTTTTAATTTTTTTTCATAAAATTTGTATGCAATATCATTGGCCAAAAATATCACGTGACCTAATGAAACCCAAAATAAAAATTACCTCAAACTTTTGTTTTACTGAAAATTTTCGCGAAATGTTTTAACTTGAATGTTAGTTAGGCCAATGCACGTCTAATAAAATACAAAATTTTAGGTTTTGAGATTTCAAAAAGTTTTAATAAAAGTTTCATAACTTTTATGAATATTAATATTTTCGAAAAATATTTTGTAAACACGGTAATTGGACCTGTGCGGTTCTAACACAACAATTATTTTCGATTTAAAATTTGTTATTTTAAAAAAAAAAATTTGTATGCAATATCATTGGCCAAAAATATCACGTGACCTAATTAAACCCAAAATAAAAATTACCTCAAACTTTTGTTTTACTTAAAATTTTTGCGAAATGTTTTATCTTGATCATTAGTTAGGTCAATGCGCGTCTAATAAAATACAAAATTTTAGGTTTTGAGATTTCATAAATTTTTAATAAAAGTTTCATAACTTTTATGAATATTAATATTTTCGAAAAATATTTTGTAAACACGGTAATTGGACCTGTGCGGTTTTAACACAACAATTATTTTTTGATTTAAAATTTTTAATTTTTTTTCAAAAAATTTGTATGCAATATCATTGGCCAAAAATATCAAGTGACCTAATGAAAACCAAAATAAAAATTACCTCAAACTTTTGTTTTACTAAAAATTTTCGCGAAATGTTTTATCTTGAATGTTA
Source organism: Corella eumyota (assembly GCF_963082875.1). Classification (NCBI taxonomy): domain Eukaryota; kingdom Metazoa; phylum Chordata; class Ascidiacea; order Phlebobranchia; family Corellidae; genus Corella; species Corella eumyota. The sequence goes on along the minus strand of NC_137493.1, from coordinate 5,376,673 downwards.
GTTAGGCCAATGCGCGTCTAATAAAATACAAAATTTTAGGTTTTGAGATTTCATAAATTTTTAATAAAAGTTTCATAACTTTTATGAATATTAAAATTTTCGAAAAATATTTTAAAAACACGGTAATTGGACCTGTGCGGTTCTAACACAACAATTATTTTTTGATTTAAAATTTTTTATTTATTTTTTTTAAATTTGTATGCAATATCATTGGCCAAAAATATCACGTGACCTAATTAAACCCAAAAAATAAAAATTTCCTCAAACTTTTGTTTTACTGAAAATTTTCGCGAAATGTTTTATCTTGAATGTTAGTTAGGCCAATGCGCGTCTAATAAAATACAAAATTTTAGGTTTTGAGATTTCATAAATTTTTAATAAAAGTTTTATAATTTTTATGAATATTAATATTTTCGAAAAATATTTTGTAAACATGGTAATTGGACCTGTGCGGTTCTAACACAACAATTATTTTTCGATTTAAAATTTTTAATTTTTTTTCATAAAATTTGTATGCAATATCATTGGCCAAAAATATCACGTGACCTAATGAAACCCAAAATAAAAATTACCTCAAACTTTTGTTTTACTCAAAATTTTCGCGAAATGTTTTAACTTGAATGTTAGTTAGGCCAATGCACGTCTAATAAAATACAAAATTTTAGGTTTTGAGATTTCAAAAATTTTTAATAAAAGTTTCATAACTTTTATGAAAATTAATATTTTCGAAAAATATTTTGTAAACACGGTAATTGGACCTGTGCGGTTCTAACACAACAATTATTTTCGATTTAAAATTTGTTATTTTAAAAAAAAAAATTTGTATGCAATATCATTGGCCAAAAATATCACGTGACCTAATTAAACCCAAAATAAAAATTACCTCAAACTTTTGTTTTACTCAAAATTTTTGCGAAATGTTTTATCTTGATCATTAGTTAGGTCAATGCGCGTCTAATAAAATACAAAATTTTAGGTTTTGAGATTTCATAAATTTTTAATAAAAGTTTCATAACTTTTATGAATATTAATATTTTCGAAAAATATTTTGTAAACACGGTAATTGGACCTGTGCGGTTTTAACACAACAATTATTTTTCGATTTAAAATTTTTAATTTTTTTTCAAAAAATTTGTATGCAATATCATTGGCCAAAAATATCAAGTGATCTAATGAAAACCAAAATAAAAATTACCTCAAACTTTTGTTTTACTAAAAATTTTCGCGAAATGTTTTATCTTGAATGTTAGTTAGGCCAATGCGCGTCTAATAAAATACAAAATTTTAGGTTTTGAGATTTCATAAATTTTTAATAAAAGTTTCATAACTTTTATGAATATTAATATTTTCGAAAAATATTTTGTAAACATGGTAATTGGACCTGTGCGGTTCTAACACAACAATTATTTTTCGATTTAAAATTTTTTATTTTTTTTTTTTAAATTTGTATGCATTATCATTGGCCAAAAATATCACGTAACCTAATGAAAACCAAAATAAAAATTACCTCAAACTTTTGTTTTACTAAATATTTTCGCGAAATGTTTTATCTTGAATGTTAGTTAGGCCAATGCGCGTCTAATAAAATACAAAATTTTAGGTTTTGAGATTTCATAAATTTTTAATAAAAGTTTCATAACTTTCATGAATATTAATATTTTTAAAAAATATTTTGTAAACACGGTAATTGGACCTGTGCGGTTCTAACACAATAACTATTTTTCGATTTAAAGTTTTTTATTTTTTTTTTTTAAATTTGGTGTGCATTATAATTGGCCAAAAATATCACGTGACCTAATTAAACCCAAAATAAAAATTACCTCAAACTTTTGTTTTGCTAAAAATTTTCGCGAAATGTTTTATCTTAAATGTTAGTTAGGCCAATGCACTTCTAATAAAATACAAAATTTTAGGTTTTGAGATTTTATAAATTTTTAATAAAAGTTTCATAACTTTTATGAATATTAATATTTTCGAAAAATATTTTGTAAACACGGTAATTGGACCTGTGCAGTTTTAACACAACAATTATTTTTCGATTTAAAATTTTTAATTTTTTGTTAAAAAATTTGTATGCAATATCATTGGCCAAAAATATCACGTGACCTAATTAAACCCAAAATAAAAATTACCTCAAACTTTTGTTTTACTGAAAATTTTTGCGAAATGTTTTATCTTGAATGTTAGTTAGGCCAATGCGCGTCTAATAAAATACAAAATTTTAGGTTTTGAGATTTCATAAATTTTTAATAAAAGTTTCATAACTTTCATGAATATTAATATTTTTGAAAAATATTTTGTAAACACGGTAATTGGACTTGTGCGGTTCTAACAAAACAACTATTTTTCGATTTAAAATTTTTTATTTTTTTTTTAAAATTTGGTGTGCATTATAATTGGCCAAAAATATCACGTGACCTAATTAAACCCAAAATAAAAATTACCTCAAACTTTTGTTTTACTCAAATTTTTCGCGAAATGTTTTATTTTGATCGTTAGTTAGGTCAATGCGCGTCTAATAAAATACAAAATTTTAGGTTTTGAGATTTCATAAATTTTTAATAAAAGTTTCATAACTTTTATGAATATTAATATTTTCGAAAAATATTTTGTAAACACGGTAATTGGACCTGTGCGGTTTTAACACAACAATTATTTTTCGATTTAAAATTTTTAATTTTTTTTCATAAAATTTGTATGCAATATCATTGGCCAAAAATATCACGTGACCTAATGAAACCCAAAATAAAAATTACCTCAAACTTTTGTTTTACTCAAAATTTTCGCGAAATGTTTTATTTTGATCGTTAGTTAGGTCAATGCGCGTCTAATAAAATACAAAATTTTAGGTTTTGAGATTTCATAAATTTTTAATAAAAGTTTCATAACTTTTATGAATATTAATATTTTCGACAAATATTTTGTAAACACGGTAATTGGACCTGTGCGGTTCTAACACAACAATTATTTTTGATTTAAAATTTGTTATTTTAAAAACAAAATTTGTATGCAATATCATTGGCCAAAAATATCACGTGACCTAATTAAACCCAAAATAAAAATTACCTCAAACTTTTGTTTTACTCAAAATTTTTGCGAAATGTTTTATCTTGATCATTAGTTAGGTCAATGCGCGTCTAATAAAATACAAAATTTTAGGTTTTGAGATTTCATAAATTTTTAATAAAAGTTTCATAACTTTTATGAATATTAATATTTTCGAAAAATATTTTGTAAACATGGTAATTGGACCTGTGCGGTTCTAACACAACAATTATTTTTCGATTTAAAATTTTTAATTTTTTTTCAAAAAATTTGTATGCAATATCATTGGCCAAAAATATCACATGACCTAATTAAACCCAAAATAAAAATTACCTCAAACTTTTGTTTTACTAAAAATTTTCGGGAAATGTTTTATTTTGAATGTTAGTTAGGCCAATGCGCGTCTAATAAAATGCAAAATTTTAGGTTTTGAGATTTCATAAATTTTTAATAAAAGTTTCATAACTTTTATAAATTTTGATATTTTCGAAAAATATTTTGTAAACACGGTAATTGGACCTGTGCGGTTTTAACACAACAATTATTTTTCGATTTAAAATTTTTAATTTTTTTTCAAAAAATTTGTATGCAATATCATTGGCCAAAAATATCACGTGACCTAATTAAACCCAAAATAAAAATTTCCTCAAACTTTTGTTTTACTGAAAATTTTCGCGAAATGTTTTATCTTGAATGTTAGTTAGGCCAATGCGCGTCTAATAAAATACAAAATTTTAGGTTTTGAGATTTCATAAATTTTTAATAAAAGTTTCATAATTTTTATGAATATTAATATTTTTGAAAAATATTTTGTAAACACGGTAATTGGACCTGTGCGGTTCTAACACAAGAATTATTTTTTGATTTAAAACTTTTTATCTTTTTTAAAAAAATTTGTATGCAATATCATTGGCCAAAAATATCACGTGACCTAATTAAACCCAAAATAAAAATTACCTCAAACTTTTGTTTTACTAAAAATTTTTGCGAAATGTTTGATCTTGAATGTTAATTAGGCCAATTCGCGTCTAATTAAATATAAAATTTTAGGTTTTGAGGTTTTGTCAATTTTTAATAAAATATCACGTGACCTAATTAAAAAAAATATCACCAAAAATATCACGTGACCTAATTAAACCCAAGAAATTTTCGAAAACAATTAAAAAAACAAAAATAAGAGCATTTTTTTATTTCACGTACATTGAATCGTTCGCGTGACCTTTTGACTTATCAAAACTGTATACTTAGCTCGACCAATGATCATACAAGGGTTGTATGATCATTGGCTCGTCCAAAAAATATTTTTTGTCGCAAAACTTAAAATTTTATAGTTATTTAGAATTGTAATGACGTTACTAAGATTCAAGATAAAGAAAGTTTTTCAAAAAGTCAAAAGAACAAAAATTTAAGCACTTTTTTCTTTGCGTATTCATAACATAAATTTTTTTTATATTACAGGTCGTGACTATAGCTATGCGTGAAAAAAAAAAATTATTTTCAATGGTGAAGCTGGGTTTCGAACTTTAGACTTTGCTACTTACAACGTATGGCATTACGCGTTGAGCTACCGGACTCGATTTATAAGCGTTACTTATTTATATACATATGTTTGCAAGAGAATTTCGATAATAAAAAAATATTATGATCAATTTTAGTAAACAAAAATGATTTTATAAAATTGAACAACCGATATTGTTATGTGTTGTAATGATCAATACTGCCTGTAAAACAAAAATATATTTAATAAAATATTACATAACGTAATTTGAAAACTTAAATTACACGCGATATATGAATATAAACTGTATACGTAATATAAAAATGATGTAATTTTTGTTCTGTTCAATATTTTTTGATTTTTTTATCTTAGGTGTTCTTTTGAGTGTTTTAACATAAATATAATCTCAAGTTAAAGTAACGACATCCAACTATTTTGAAGTACTTTAAAAATAAAATTTTACTATGATTGTTTAAGCCAAACACATTTTAAAAGTTAAAGCAAACGAGCCTAAAACCTAAATGTAATCAACAAATTAAATTTATTTAAACTTGATAAACGCAGAAATGAAGTTTTGTGATCGTCAGTAGAGATATAACAATATTAGAGATATAACAAGACACTTTGGCACGAAGAAATACTTTTGTAAACAGTTAATATTAATAACATGTTAAAACTATGAATTTAACTTCGTCATTTTTAGGTTGCACTTGATGAACTTCTTTTGTTAACCTTCCAACTATTTACGTGAAAGCGAGAAAAACCTAATCAAAAAGAAAAAAGAAATTACAATTTTCTTCAAGACGCTTCGGGGAACTCCCCGATTTCTGTTTTTATTTATCACGCTCGGATGGTTTTAGATGTAAATTGCTTTATCCTCGATTATATAATATTTCATGTTAATTAATATTTTACATTTTTAAATAAAAATTGAATTACAATGTATGTAACAAATTTTTGTTCTTAATAAGTTATTATTTTTTTGTCTTAATCAAAAAATTTAAATACAGTTAAATATTTCCATATTTTTTAAAACTTTACAAAAATTATCATTAGTTAACCAATTTTGATATATTGTTATTACTACATAAATATTTATTTTTTGGGATGTATTTATTTAGATTTCCATACTAAATCAAATACTTTAAAGCTCTTAAACTTGATACACTATCGAACACATCAAACAATCATTTAAATTTCTTAAATTTAAAAATAAATATCTATTTAATTTTTAACTTCTTTAGTTTTTAAAAAAATGCTAAATTATGTATTTAACTGAATGTTAAAAATTTAGTTAACTTTAAGATAACAAAAAATAGTTTTTAAAACTTAAATATGTTTTGAATCATTTTTTTTTAATTTAACTGTAAAACAATTTTTTAATTTAATTATTTTTTTATTTTAATTTACTATTGAACCCTTATCATGGTTCGAAATCTTAGATTTCGAAACATATTGTTATTGTCAGTATTTTTATTATTTTATTTTTATTCTTACTAATCCGAATTTTGAAATCGAATAACTTTTGATTTTGTGTATATAAATCTTCAAAATTTTAATATGTTGTTTATTATCATATCGTGTTCCAACCCTCCTATTTTGATAATTAAAATATTACTAATTACTAATTAATAGGTTTTTATTGATAAAAATTTAGAAATCGTTATTAGGTTTTCAAATTTTGGTTCAAAAGTACATATTTAAAAGATAATTTTTGTTTGTTTATTATATTTAAATGCTTGTTTATTTATTAAAAATGAATAATCAATTTTAAGCATTTAAAACCGTGTCTAATGTATATTATGATATCAACAACTTTAAACTAAGTTAAAAAATTACTTTTTGTTTGTTAAGTATATTTAATTACTTGTTTGTTGATTGAAAAATTAAAGATCGATATTTTAAAACTTTTAAAATAATTTTGTTATGAAATTTTCTTAGTTCAATAGTTGAATACATTTTTAGTCTTATAATTAAATACTAATGTTTGATTTTATAAGATAGTTAATATTTTTATTAAGTTTATTTTATGCATAACTTGGGTCATTAAAATTATTTTTGTTTTTTTATCATGTCTAAATGCTTGTATATTAAATAAAAATCAAAAATCAATTTTAGGAATTTAAAATTTACTATAATTATTTACATCCTAATATTACCTACTTAAAACTGGGTTAAATATTAGTTAGTATTTGTTTAATATATATAAATGCTTGTTTGTTTATTAAAAATCAAAGGTATGTAATATTCTTAGTTAATGTTTTTGCATATCTTTTTTATTTATAAAAACTTATGTTAAAAATAATCAAATAATTTCGAAGCATATTTTATTTATTAAATAAATCTAGTTATTATTTTTATTCTTTCTAGTCCCAATTTTGAAAGAAGATATCTTTAGTTCCTTAGAATTTAAAAATCTGAAATTTTAGTATGTTGTTTATTATCAGATTAGGTTTTTATTCTTCCATTTACAACATTTTATTATCACTAATTACTAATTAATAAGTGTTTATTTATTTAAATTTAAAGGTTGTTGTTAATTTTTTAAATTTTTGTCAATTGTATATTATAATATTAGTAACTCAAAAATAAATTAAAATTTTAATTTTTGACACTAATTACTAATAAATAGGTGTTTGTTTATTTAAATTTAATGATTGTTATTAGGTTTTTTAATTTTGGTCAGTTATATGTTATAACATTTATAACTTGAAAATGAAATAAAAATTAATTCTTGTTTGTTTATTATATTTAAATGCTTGTTTGTTGATTAAAAGTTAAAGTCCGATATTAAGCATTAAAAATTTGGTATGATGTATTTTAAAATATAAGTAGTCAAAAAACATATTTAAAAAATAAGTTTCAATTGTTTATCATATTGAAATGCTTGTTTATTTAATTTAAATCAAAAATCAATTTTCGGAATATAAAATTTGGTATAATCTATATCCTGATATAAACAACTTAAAACTGCGTTAAATATTAGTTTTTGTGTGTTTAGTATATATAAATGCTTGTTTGTTTATTCAAAGATATGTATATTCTTAGTTAATGTTTATGCATTTTTTTTTATTTATAAAAATTTATGTTAAAAATAATCAAATAATTTCGAACCATATTTTATTTATTAAATAAATCTAGTTTAGTATTTTAGTTACACAAATGCATATTAAATAAAACCCTTAATTTTAATTTTATTGCTTCTTTTGATAATCTATATTTAGAAACTCCTTATAATAAAAAAAAACTCCCTACAAGCGTCATAAAGCGTATTTATCCAACAAATAAGACCAACAATGGCTGTTTCAATACCAAAAAAATTTAAAAATTTATTTCTAAAATATAAAAATGTAAAATTTAAAAATGATTTGGCGAATGGTTCAATTAATGACTTGCATAACTTTTATTTTAACGTTGGAATTACTGCATGGTATTTTAGATAAGGGAAGTTATGCGATTATGTGGGTTGCCAATTTTTTACTTCAATTTATAAGAGAATTGGCAGGTTAGATTACATTTTATTGTACAAAATTTCTTGTTGCTTTCAACTAATAAAATTAATACTAATTTTTTTTATAATTTTATAAGTTTTTTATTACATCTTTAATTATAAATAAATATATAAAGGTAGACTAAAAATAACAGACGTTTATATAAACTAATTATATCTATCCTTTGATTTAGTTTTTTTATTATTATTTTATCAAAATTGCAATACTAATATGATTTTATACATATTAGCACCTAATCCTTTTAAAGTCAATTTGTTTTATTTTAGATGACTTACTGGCACTACGAACACAAAAAGAATTCGACAACTCAGAATGCAGCAGTTCGGATGAAGTTAAACTAACAACCCGGTATACTTGTTTAAGCGACGGTTCAAGCCCTTTAACATCACATCTTCGGACACCAACTTAAATTTTTTTAAAAATGTCGAACTACAACATTTATTAAACTTTAACATAGTGAATGTTAAAATACACACAATCTCATATACATAAATTAAAAAAGAATATTAGCGGTAAAGTATATTAGAATATAGCGGTATCTACATAAGCCAATCTCACATTATTCTAAACCAGTAAAACTAAATAACACGTAATTAAAATTACAAGATAAGGTGTATAATAAAAAATTCTAACTAAATCATTAAGTTTATTGACCCGAAATCTAATACAAACTCACTAGAGCGTGGGTTTATAAACATTAAAACAGTAAAAAAATATAATTATAAAAAGGTTGTTTAAAAATAATACAAATTCCAAAAAAAAAATCTGAATTAGTTAGAAGAAATAAAAAAAAGTTAATAAAATTCTAGCAAGTCATTGTATTTAGCCCAGAGTTTTTCAAAACCTTGATATTGAGTTCCCGCCCTTTTTAACCGCGCGTTCATTCGTTGACTTTGAGCACGTGACATATGATTCTTCCAATCACCGACAACGCCTTTCCGCACAAATGGAAGGTTCGCAGGTCTTTCTTCAAGACACTGGAAAAACAAATTTTTGCGATAACTAGTATAAGTAAAATTCAATCTCTTTAATTTTAGTCGAAAATGAAAATAAGTTGCAAAGTTAAAAAACAGAAACAATTAGATTTTACAAAATCAAAAATCAACTGCGATTTTTATTACAAATTTTTTTTGTTCTCTTTTCATGGTTGAAAACGAAGAATGGTTTAGAATTTTATGCAAAACTTTTTGGTCGTCTGCTTCTACTATCTTCCGATATGAAGGGCCAAGAAAATCGCACAATTTTAGCAGCTCACTAAAAACGACATCCGTTAAAAAACCTTTATTTTTAGTTATTAAATTTAAAATATGCAAATATAACCATATGATATTGTCAGAGGGTAAATATTAGAAATCAAAACATATGTTCCGTATTTACATACAAGGCTAACATGTGTCACCTTTTCAAATCTACTTTCATATCCTCGTATAACATAAAATGAATGTTGTCCCGCAGTTGGCTTTGTTTGTACCATTCCGGGACCATTTTAAAATAATCTCCGAAATCGCATTCCCCGGCGTCAAAAACTTCGAAAAAATCGTCAAATTTCCCGTCAGCGAATTTATAGTATTCGTCAAAGCCAACCGTGTGGTGATAATAGGATACCACGCAGTCCTTTGGATTACGCGCTGAAACAAATAAACACGAAATATTTTCTATTAATACCAAAATTACAGGTTACATGTCGTTTAAAAGATTTTTTGATCCATTAAATAACTTAAAATTGGGCAAGAAAATACCTACGAATACGTATTTGCTCTTCGGGTTTTTTGGAATATAATTATAGAGCAGATGACTTTTTATAATACGGGGACTCTCTCTGGCCTGTGCTATTTCGCCGCCCACAAATTCTAGAAACGCAACCTTATCTTCGACATTTCCGTTTTTTGGCACCGGGTTACCGTCATTATTTAACAGGTATAAAATGTTAATAAGCCACGTAGTTCCGCATTTTGGATACGAAACAGCGAAGACGTCATCGCAATGCGGCTTGAACGAAATTGCTGAGTTGAAAATTTTTTGGTCCAGGCAAGATACCAAAGTATAACTTTCCTTTGTTACTGGATGTGTGACGTAACTATAAAGCGGTTTTGTCGGTGGCGCAACACTCATTTTTATTAGCTGTGACGTAAAAGCTAAGGCTGTAAAATACAAGTTAAGTTAAAACTGCAATACATTCTATAAAGTTTAAACTTTCGATCACTATACTTAGAAATAAAGCTTTAAAGTAACCACTTGACATATTACATTTGTTTTAAATCCAAGTCAACCGCAACACATTTTTTGTGGTTCTACGTAGGCTTAGTGTATCTAGCAACACACGCTATTCTAACGTAAAAAAAATTGAAACTGTGCTTATTTGTAGCTAATTTCGATCGATTAAAATAATCAATGAAAGGGCATACATGCATTTTTTTCCAGTCTGTTATGCTGTGTACATTGTTAAAGTGGTTACGTGCAAGTTGGTAAACAAAGCGAAAGAACGCATTATGGATTATAATAATGACCTAACATTTAAATAAAAACTATTTGGATTTTAAACAGTTTAGTAAAGTTGGGTGGTATATTAATCCAAATAGAAGCTAAGTTGGGTGGTATATTAATCCAAAAGGCAGACGTGTTTTGTTATTTTAAGTTTTGTTGTACAATGTAAAGGTGTAACCTTACTTTTGTTGGCTTAAAGACTCTATCTTATTTATTTTAATATATAAAACCATTGACATTTGTATTACCTTCTTTACACCTTTACAATAACATTGTCTGAGATTAATTGTCCCTGTAATACAATAAGTTACCCTTACTTACCTAGTTTAAGGTCTGCTAAACTTGTTTTGTTCGCTTAAAAGCTGTGCGCATTCAAGCAGAACATTAAGACCTCCCTTAAGTTTAAAAAGTATGCCAAGCAGCGTAAAATTTTAAAGTAGAACCTTTTTTAACACTTGCTTAATTTAATAACATGTTGTTTATTTGAACTTAAAAAGGTATGGTACAAATACTATACTTCTAAATCTTATTACGGTTAAAGAATATAAAATATCAATCAAATGTAAGATTACTTAATTCTTTTATTTACAATCAAAGTTACATCAAATTTATTTACAACCATGCAATAAATGTTTCATATAATTAAAAAAGGGAATTTAAAAACAATAATTATACGTTACACAATGCTTTACACAAAATACATAAAGTTTTAACTTCATAAAACTTCAGCGACCGAAAGTTGAGAAGTTTGAAAGTTATTATCACAATATGCAACTTGGTTAAAAACTTGTTCCGTCGATTGGGTTTGTTTCTCCCAATTTGCAGAAAAACTTCCTTGGACAATGTTTCTAATTCTCACGTGATCATGGTTGTCTATGACATCATACTTAATGATGTCGTTGGGCTGCTGGTCGCTTGGTTCGATTTTTTTAATGTAAAATCGTTTTGGAATTAGCATGTCAACTTCTGCAAGATTTGTTTCACGAATGATGATGTTATTTTCTTGAAATTCGACTGTTGGGTTGTTATTTCCTAATCTTAGTTTAATATCATGTTGTAATGGCAGCATAAACTTTTCAAGTGGAATTGGTGGGTTAGATTGACTTGGGATTTGGCGATTAAATATATTAACGTTACCTTCATTGGTAGCATCAGCAATATACCAAGTAAGTTCCCATTCAAATCCTCTTGTTGAAGTCCGAGCCATGTAACCATACGTTAAAAACTGTTTTCGAATATTGGAAACATCACGAAATGATGCTTGCGGTGAAAAATCTGAGAAATGATCAACTTGGAATTTTATTACACCATTGGTATCTAAGTTTACAGTAGAATCGATCTTTAGTTCGTCATTGGTATTTTCACGTGAAAATATGGGGATTTTTACAATCTTATTTTTGTCCATTGAAGAGTAACTTGTTTTTAAAGTGATGGTTACTGGAATCAAAAATTTCAAACCAGACGGTTCACAGCGTAACATTTTCGAAATACCAAAATGGATGGTGTTGCCTTGTGTGCAGTTTTCACTTTTTATGGTACTAAGAGTGATGGTTGTGTCTTGTGAAACACAGCCTGGAGGAAAATCAAGAGTAAAATTTTCACATTCCATGCAACCGCCTTCTACGCCAATCAATTTAACGGTGTTTCCACTTTGCTGAATTGAACCATTAGGACGACTTTTACCTGAATAAGGCTTAGTGGATATATTACCTTCAGTTTTAATCTCATTTACTAAAGCTAAGTTATCGTGTTGTACAACAGAAATATCGGTTTTGTCTAACACTTTCTGATTATTTTTTTTGCATATAGTATTTAAAATTTCTGCAAACACATTTGAGGATTCCAAAAACATAAACCCAAATAATAACCCACCACAAATACTAGTAAAATTAAATTTCCAATTAATATTACCAATACAGTGAATCGTAAAAAAAAAACATGAAGGGAAGTAAAAAAAACTTTTAACTACATTCCACCGTAAGTTGTTTTTCAAAAGATTTAAATTGTTGAAAAAATTAATAAAAAGAAACACACATCCTATAACCAAAAAGGCAACATTCCATCTAAAAGACTGGTTTGTATCCATTCTTCAAAAATCAGTTGGAAAAAAAATATATATTAAAACTATTTCTTATTAACGCACTACAAAATTTTTATTTTTTATGCCTAAATTTTCACCATCCGACCTTGACTGTTAAATATAAAACTTGTAAGTTACTTTGTATCTTGTTTTGTTACCTTTGTTATAAAAACACAAAACAATCTTATTGTTATTAAACAGAGCGCTTAAAACAACAAGATAAAAATGTATATAAATTGTTTTTTACATTAAAAAAAACACTATTGCATACAAAAATATCCTTTTTTGTTAAATAAAAACATGAAAACTATTGAAGTACAGTCTTTAAAACTATATGTCTTTAGTACAGGTTAAATTTAAATAATGCAAAACACATTTTAGATTTAACAGGTTTAAAATATAGTAAAGTTCAAGTTTTGTTGTACAATGTAAAGGTGTAACCGTTACTTTAATTGATTTAAAAACTCTTTCTTATTTTTTTTTAATATTTAAAACTCCCGACATTTGTATAACCTTTGTTTACATATTCTTAATAACAATGTTTAAAGATTAATTGTCCTAGTATTACAATAAGTTACCTGCTTACCTATTTTAAAGTCTGCTAAACTTGCTTTGTTTGCACTAAAAACTTTGCGCATTTAAGCAGAACAATAGGACCCCACCAGTTACGCCAAATATCATTTTTCATTCTTCAATAAAGCAAAATATAATTCACTTTTAGTTATAATAAACTTTAAATAATGCAAAATCAATGTTAAAATTGATATTCTCATACTATGTGATAACTTTTTGAGAATAAAAAACTATGATCCAGGTAAGAGTTTGATTAAAAAGTTTATTTTCAATATATAGGAATTTAAAACTACGACAAATTTAATAACAAAACTAAAAGAATAAACAGGCGTTGAATTGTGATGTACAATACTAAACATACAAACAAACTACTCATCCAAACACAATATACTACACATTAACGCTTCACTGAGGGTATCAGTACGCTATACAAAACTTACTAGTCGCCCCTCACATCTGCTTGCGAAGTTTGAACGTTAGTTTCACACTGAACGTTTTGGTAAAGAACTGGTTCAACAACTGGTTAATTTTCCTTCCAGTTAACATAGAGTCTTACCTTGACATCATTCCTTACTCTCACGTGATCATGATTATCTTTAATAATATATTGAATAATGTCGCTTAGTTGCTGGTCGTATGGATCAGTTTTTTTAATGTAAAATCGAGTGAAAACAAGCATGCCAACTTCTGCAAAATTTCTTGCACAAATGATGTCGTTAATCCGTTTTTTGTTGTTGTTGTCTAAACTAAGTCCAAGATCATGTTGTAATGGCAGCATAAACTTTCCAAATCGAATTAGTGGGTTAGGTTGATTTGATATTAAGCGAGTAAATGTATTTACGTTGTCCTCGTTGGTGGCATCGACAATATACCAAATAAGTTGCCATTCGAATCCTCTTGTTGAAGTTGGAGCCATGTAACCATAGGTTAAAAACTGTTTTTGCATGTTAAAAACATCACGAAATGATGCTTGAGGTAAAGAATTGGAAAAATGATCAACTTTAAATTTTATTACGACTTTACAGTTGAGTCGATTTTTAGTTTTTTATTGACAATTTTACGTAAAAATATGGGGATTTTCACAACCGTATTGTTGTTGATTGAGAGGTAACACGTTTATAAAGTGATAGTTGCAGGAATAAAAAATTTTAATCCAAGCGGTTCAGGGCGTAACATTTTCGAAATACCAAAATGGGTGTGTCTTGTGAAGCACAGCCTGAAGGAAAATCAAAAGTAAAATTTTTACATTCCATGCAACCGCGTTTTACGCCAACCAATTTAACAGTGTGTCACAAAGCCAAAGTTATCTTGGTGTGAAACAAACTTTCTCGTGTAACGCTTGTTGGTTATCTTTTTTGCGGAAATTTTTCAATTCTTTTATAATACCCATTGAGAATTCCAAATATAAAAACCCCAAATTAACCCGCAACAAATACTAGTAGTAAGTAATGCAATATCAACGGTGATGTAAAAGCAAGTCGTAAAATGAATGGGACAACATAAGCAAAAGATTGAAAGTAAAAGTGTTTAAAAGTTAAACAATAAAAATTCAAAATGATTCAAGGAATTTTTTAATTAACAGATAAGTCCTTTAATCGTTTTTAAAGTAATTTAGGTAAGACAAAAAGTTTCAAACGAACCACATAGCTTACAAGTTTATTTTTAAGAAACCCTAATTTTTTTGTTTTGTATTGTTTATTTTTTAAATCTTAACATATATCTGTTGATCCTAAATAATCAGCTAAAACCTTGCGAGGGTGGTAAATCCGATTGTTGTGGTTTTATTAGTTTTAGAGTAGGCTAAAATAAGCATAGTAAATCTGGTTCAGGTCACAATATTGCATTGTCAGTTAAACAATGTATGGAAATAACAAAGTTACGTTTTACGGTGCTGTACACCGTTTAACTACACCAGCAATCAAAGACGGATTACGTGGATTTACCTACATTGCAGGTTAGATTAGCTTAATTTTTCAATTTAAACTGCAGCTTTGCAAGTACAACAGTCAGGTTAAAGAAATATAAAATGTTGAAGTATTCAGTTTTCCACATGACCTGATTTGTAAATACGCGCCTTGTAAACAACATTATTTCGGATTTACTTGCATTTTCCTAGTATTTTTTAGCTTAGCTTCAAGCAACCTTGGGTTATGTACAAAACTTGCAAAATCATCCGAACTTATAAACAACAATCATAAAATGTTTAAATAATGCTAAACAAAGGATGATGACGTTGTTCTTTAAGCCAACTTGAAAAACGGGGGTTAAAAAGAATAAAGCTAACTTATAATTTTGAATTTGCAAAAGATTTACGTACATTTTTATATCTTGCAATAAGTTTGCATGGATAACTTTGAAAAAATATTATAATCGATAAATAAACCCAAGTAGACCCAGCGCATTTTCCACATTGCTTTAAAGTGGTTAACGGTCACCGTGTTAGTCTTTGGAAGCGTTTTCAACCTAAATTTTGGATATTCTATATTTTAAAAATTTTGGAAATTCTATAAATATTAAAAGATTTCATATTAAAAAAACCTCTAATTTTATTAACATTTTTTATGGCGAACTTATTAACAGACATTTTTAGCCCTTTTTGTTTTTTATAGCGCAAAAAAATAAGTGGGCAAATTCAACGTATTTTAAAAATAAAATAACGTAATGGGTAAACCACACATTTTTATGAGCAATTTTTTTCATTTTGCGAAAAAATGTGGGCGTAAGTTTTAGCTATAAAACCCCACAAAAATTGAACTGAACTCATTCGAAAAGTTCTTGGAACTTAAACTTATTATATGATAAGAAATTGATCACGCGGAAAAAATTAGTCTAAAAAATTTTCGATCTATAAAAAATAATTTTTTTTATTAGAATTGAGCTGACGGCTTTAAGCAAATACAAATTAGTTTTTAAATAACGCTGTTTGGTAATCTTACGATAATTACTAAAGTTACCCCAAATTTATTTTTTAATCTTTTTTGCGTATTACCTTGAGGTAAAAAATTATAATATTTTCGTCGGGGAAGAGTGTTCCGTTGGCACGTGGTTGAGCTACCTGTAAACGCCAGGCTGAAGGAGCGAATAGGTGGCCTCAAACCCGAAAACTTACGGCTCGTATAGTTTCGTTGGCATTGGTGAAACTTAAACCCGAAAACTTTCGGCTCGTAGTTCGTTGTCATAACCAGTAAACTACACTACCGAAATTAATCGAAAAATTTTATATTTGTAGGGCGTTGTTGTTTAATAAATATCCAAAATATAAGACACGATGCAGAGTTTTATTTCCGCGTTACTCGTGGTAACACTTCTTCCTTTTTGTCTGGGTTCGCATAGATATGGCGGATTCTTTACATGGAAACCTACAGGCGTGATAGTTAACGATATTGTTGAGGTAAAAACTAAAACGCTAAATTGATTTTTTAAATTTAATTTTTATAATTTTTTGGTGATTTTTAGTGTTAAACAACAGTCCGGTTTTGTGTTAAAATTTTAATAATAAAGTTATAACAAATTAAGCGTGTTTCGTACATAGGTTTAAAATATTAACTACCTACTTTTACTCTGAAATTAATGGGTATTGGCTTTAGTCCCAATATTTTTGACTTAAACTGGTAAAAATTGGTTTTTAAGTATTTTTATTGCCACGTTGTTTAATTTTAAAGTTAAACGAAAAACTTAAGTTAAACTGCAAAAAGTGCGATTTTTAAACAATGTTAAATTTTGTTTTAGATTGAAGTTTTGGTGCGGCACACATGGCGAGGTATTTGCCTTTACAACAACCCAAACACGGTCGGCCTTTGCGACAGTACGGGTAATAACTGTCAGACGAATACTCTTCCTGTTATCTTCAACGAAACTTGCACGGAAAGAACTGACCCGTCGGCGGCGAACGCATGGTCCATTATGCAGAGTTATTTTTTGACGAACGTCAGTACGACAGATTTCAGCGGACAATTTTACCTGCAGTAAGTTTGTCGCATAATGTGTTTATTTCTGAACAAACCATGTTGTTTAGTAATAGATCTTCGTTATTTTTATTTTGAACGATTGTTTTGTATAAATATACCAATAAGACTATAAAAACAGCACACTAGAAAAAATTTATTACTGCGAATTAAAAAATGTATTTTTTTTCTAGGCAAATTTTTGTCTGTTGTTGGGTGAGCGGAATAACTGGAACGACCTTGGGCGAGGAACTGTATTCGTTGATTGATCTTTCGATTCGATCCGATACCGGAAGACCTAACACGGCCCCCGATGCAGTTTACGTGCCTTTTAGAACGTAAGTCGCACTTTAAACTACCACATCAAAAAATATTAAAAAAAAAATTAAAAATTATATTTTTTTAAATTGTAGTAGGGCTAGCTTGAAAAAAAATGATAAAAATTGGTCGTAGGCAAACAAAACCTTTTCAAGTTTAATTAAATGAAATATTTAAGGACATCTGCTCTGTGAAAATCTATATTTTCTCTCCTTACCTAATTAATTTTTTATGTTTTTTAAGGTTTTACAGTGGATGTGCTGCTGAAGTCCCTGTTGTTGCAATTGACACCGATAACGATAGAATATCGTGCAGAATTGCAAACGCTTCAACAGTCGAGTGTGGATTCCATCCTTGCAATCTTAACGGTTACTTCTCGATGGTCAGTAGGCTTAACTAACCATTCATATAACCCAATTTTAGCTAGTTTTTTTTAAACTGTTATTTGCAGGCTTATTACTTTATGTTCACAAGGTTTTTATATTTAACAGCAAAACTGCAGACTGACATACAACGGAAACGGGAGTCCTTCAAATTTGAGATACGCAGTGTGGGTGATTATTGAGGACCATCCAAGAACAACAATCAATGTTGGAAATAGGGTAGTTACTCCGAACGAAACCCTTAGCAACGTCCCATATCAAATCATTGTTGACGGTAATTTAAATGTTTAAAAGTTTTTATATTTAATAAACAGACATAAAAAGTTGAACCCAGAAAGAATTCTTTTATTAAATTTTTGGTGTGTATTTGGTTTAATCGTCTGCATCAAATTATTATTTTCAAAAATTTTTTTTATTTGTAAATTCAGTTATTCCAAGTACAACTTCCTGCACCCTTCCAGAGTTTGGAGGCAATACTCCAGAAGATGGAGCAACTTTCGGTTTAACCCCTACCGATATTTTTAACGTCACTTTGGAGTCAGCACCGACGTAAATTTTAGAATTTTATTTATTTAGGCAAAACTTTTTAAACATGCTTTTTAGTAGCCTTAGGTAGAAGTAATTATTCTTCCGTAGTCCCAATTTAAAGCACGTTGTTTTTACCAATATTTAATTTTTTATGACAACTTGTACAGCACTTCAAGCTTTAACGTTATTGGACCGGATGGCACAGTTGTTTCCAGTATATTTCGTCTACCAACCCATTCTTATGTTATTGTGACATGGACACCTGTCGGGTTTACTTCGGATTTTCTTACCTACGTTTGCTTTACAGCCGAGGACAACGGGTAATATTAACGATATTTTTTAACACTAAATCCCAATAAGAAGTAAAAGCACAAAATTCAAATTCATTTCGCGTCAGCTGAAATTTTTTTGAATATAATTTTAAGCCTTTTTAAACACTCTTTTGTAACAGAATATTTGTTTCAGCCATTTTACTTCACTAACTCAACAATCTTACGTATTTACAATAATTCAGTATCGAAATTTTTGGTCCGGAACTTAACATAATGTTATTTGAGTTTCATTTAAAAAGAAAATATAATGTAATGTTGGTGTTAATCCCTTTTAAGTGTGTCATTTCACATTCGTATTACAAAATGGCTGGGTAATGAGTAATTTGTGCCAAATTGTCGCCATAAGTCTTTTTAATAACGTGAGAAATACACAAATAACAAAACTTGCCAGTCTTGCCTAAAACGACACTGAATTTATATATTTATTTCTCAAATTAAGTCAACAATTTTAACAACACATGATATATTACTAATAATGATAGCATAGCTATTACAGAATTTAACTGACTGCATTTTTTTACAGAGTTTTGTCGAATCAACGTTGCCTAACTATTCTAGTAACAGTAGCAGGTAATAGAGACTATTTTGCTATTCAAATGTAGTTTTACCATATAAACATTTGCATGGCGAAATAAGCTCAATTTTTGCAATTTTGTATATGTACAGCACCTATAAACCCATGTGAAACAAATAATGGAGGATGCAGTGATCTTTGTGTTTGGGGAGGTACATCGATGGTTCATACATGTGCCTGTAGCAGATCTTGCTGGAGTGTAGCACAGGACGGAGTAACTTGTATCCGTAAGTTGAAAAATAAGAAAAAATTTATTTATTAAACTTAAGTTATGGACATACTTAGTAAAGCGATTGTGGTAATGTGCTATGACATTGTAAACTTGAGTCACGAAATCGAAAAGTTTGCAAGAGATAAAAGGTTATTCAATAGCTGCTAGTCCAAACTTTCTTTAATTTAGTTTAATGTTGGTTAACAATAATTGTAATGCTATTTTTTGTGCACAGCCAACATACAGGTTGTATGTCCCAACAGCAACATGAACATTACTGTTCCTGACTGTGCAGTGGACGTCTTGTTTGGCTTAACTCAATATTCTATTGGCAATACTTCGCTTCCAGTACCTTCGGGTTGCGCGTTTACCAGCGATGGAAATAATAATTCTATCGCCGCTTTTCCTGTAGGAACTTGTGGAACCATTGTTCAGGTAACTTTAAAGCCCTTTGGCTCTATATAACCGACAGCCTATTTTGTCATTTAAAAGCAGTGCCCTTTACTAACGAAGTATTTGTTGCAACAGGACGAAGTATTGAACATTAGGTTGATCAATTACGTTCACATTTACCTTGCTGGAAATGAAGCTGACAACTCAGCTATTACGCGTGTAGGAAACTTTTACAACCTTGAACTATCATGCTTTTACCCGAAATATGCAAATATCACTAACCAGTTTAGTGTTGCTGCAGAAACACAAGTTGTAAATGAGTTATCCGTGCCAGGACTTGGAGCTTTTGAATTCAACTTTGATTACTTTTCGGCTATCGATTTTACCGTATGTATTTGAATATGTTTGTTGTTGTCTTTACTTTGTAAAGTATATAGCATTATGTTAATCATTTGCTTTAGTTTGCCCGTTCCTTGTACGACTACCCTCTCTCCTACGAACTGAATTCCGATGTATTTTTTGGTATACGGGCCAGCTCAAGCATTCAAAACGTTGTACTTTTCACCAAGAGTTGTTTTGCTTTTCCTGTGGGCGGAGATGTCAGTACCCGATATGATCTTATTGTTGAAGGGTAAGGCTGAATTCAAATATTTTATGACAAACCAAATATGAGAAATTTTTTGAGTAATTGTAGTTATGAACTAGTCACCCTTAAACAATTAGGGTTTAAACAAAAGAAATAAGTTTGCGCTACTTAGTTATATATATCCATCATGCTTTAGCTTAGCTAATTTATAGATTAGCTGCTGCTGGAAAACCTATAATACATTTATTACACCCGATTACCTTTTGAAATGTACTTACGATGGATGATTAACTTCTGTAATCCGTGTAAAACATCTTGTTATGTATTTAGATGTGCAGTGGATACGACCATTCAGCAATACACTTCGCCTTTCGACCTTCAAAATCGCTTCAGCATAAAGGCTTTCCGTTTCAGATTCGGCTTACCGGGCATTACTGCCAATACCCAGATCGCATTGCAGGTGAATATTCATTTTAATGAAAAATGTAAATAACTAAAACGTAAAATAAATAGTAAACAAAAACTTTTTACAAAAAAAAACATTTTTTATTATTCTAAAAACTGATAATGACAAGTTTTGCTTACTAAACTTTAACAATGTCGCGAAATATATTATTTTCTTAAATATTTTTATAGTATTTTAGTAAAAACATTACTTTGATTTAAAATGTAGTGTACAGTTCAAATTTGCGTACAAGGAAACAACACAAGATGTGCACAAGGTTGTATTCCAGCTGCTGCCAGGAGACGTCGTCAGATCTCATCATCAGACCCGACAGTTGTCCAAAATAAGTAAATATTTAACTTTAATTCTATACCAAAAGTGTTATTTTAACAACAAGTAGTCAGTTTTTTGTTTGTTTGGATACTTTAAAGATATATATTTACCAAAAATATAAATTAAATTGTCCAAGTTTTAGTCAACATTAGGTTTTCAGCTTTATTTTCCACATGCTAATATAAAATTAAAAACTGTATTTTAAACTTTAAAATTTCTGTTTATAACTTTTATATATTAAGAGTTTAAATTTTCAAGTACGACCTTTTTTTATTTTTAGCATCGACGCTGAAGAAGAGGAAGAAAGAGAATCTTTCGTTCCGACTGTTCAGGAATCCCCGAATCATGAAATTACTGGAGTTGGACCAATTATCATCCTTATTCCTAACGATGGTAAAAAGTTGTATTTATATTTAATTCTTTTTTAATTCTTTATGATAAACAAAACATTAAAAAGGGTTTTGGCAAATTAAAAACACAAAGGCTTATAACGATGTTTATATGCCTAAATTCTTGTACCAGAAAACATATTTCACTTAGTTTATAAAAGTTCGATGTGGTACCAAATATATTTAAAGTAAGTCATGCATAAAAACAATTGCTAGGTTTAAAATTCTTTCTATGCATCCCATACTTGAGTAAGCATCAGGCGATGTCTAATTACACAAATTTATAAATATTTTACAGATATAGGTAAACATAAAAATTATAAATGATATATTAGTTTTAAATAACTATAAATTTGTAAAGAAATTTTTTTCATATATATTTAAAAACATTTTTTTAGAACTATTTTTATATCTTTGTCTATTTTTGTTGTTGTTTGAATTGTAATCTTCGCTGTCTAGACGTGCAAATAACAGTTTTATCTAAAAAATATTCCATTTAACTATATGCCATAAACTAAAAACACCTGACGTGCACTTTTCCGAGAAAGCTAAATTATCTAAGGCATTCGGGCATAAATAAACTGTTATTGAATTTTTATGCTTTCAATTACCATAACCGAAAGTATAAAAATTAAATATTAGTCACCTGGATAAGATTAAGTTTTAAATTGCTTTAAAAGCAAAAAATGTGTGGATTACTCATTTTATTCGCTTGCAGTTATTAGAAGGTTAATAAAAAAGCAAGCAACATCATGTTATAAAAATTTAAAATTCTGTTAAAGTCAACAAAAAACAGTTTTAAATAATAAGTCATAAAAAAATTTAAATAACAAGTAATAAAAAAACTAATCCCCAAAACTTATAAAAAGGTTGACAGAGTGATATAAACACATCACATTTCACAGTTAAATATTTAACATGTAAATAAAATAGATAAAAATAAAATAGACAAAAATATAATTAATCTTAAATAACTTACTTTTTAAATTTTTAGGCAATGGGGAAGAAGGTCCTGAAGTTGAGCAGAAGGAAAATTCTGATCTTCTTTCAAAGGTCCTAATTGCTGGAGGAGTTATTGGAGGACTCATTGTCGTTCTTCTTGCAATCTACATCATGATGAAGTTCCGTAGAAGCGGAGGAAAAAATGTGGAAAATATTGCACTTTAAACCGAGCTCCACGACTGGAAATTTTGTACATAAAACACCTGATAAAAAGATGCAAAAATAAGGTTTAGATTTAAAAAAAGAAAACAATTTTGTCCCAAATTGTAATTGTCAAAAACCATTATGCCTAAATGTTGTTCGCTATTTGTGCTTTGTCTTTAAAGTTGCTTCATCTGTTGTATTGTCTATAAACAGCCTCAAAAAAAATAAAATTTGAAATCCAATGTTAATATTGTTTTTCCTTCGCAATTTTGTCTTATTATAGTTTCGTAGCAACTATTATTCAACCTGATCCTTTTTCAAAACTGAAACTTGTAAATATAGCAGTTATAATAAAATATTTGCATCAACCATTGTTTGTACTAATTAAAGTGACCAAAGCAAAAAAGTTTAAAATTTCATTTTTCTATTTATTGTCGATGTAAGAAGGCGACTTCACGAGCTAAACAATAGAGTAACATTAGTTACTCAACTCAATTTTGAATTAACTTTGGCAGTTTAAAATAATATAGATTATAGTTGCACGATAATTAAGTTGCTGAATAAGTTGGCTCAACATGAGTTTGCAACGTTCAGAGCGCCTTACCTAAAGGCGCTGCTGCATAAAAACATTTTTCAAAATCTGACTAACAATAAGTTATTGCTAACTGCTACTAGAAAACAAACTTCTTTTGTTCAAAATCTCAAGTTTTTTGCAGTAAAACTACAAACCCAAGTTAAAATGTTAAAGTTCTGCTTAAACAAACCCCTTGCTTCTATTAACAAGAGATACGCTACTTGGCAATAATTTTAGTCTAGAACCAAAGCATTTAATCAAGTAATAAAACATTTAATTAAGGTCTGCACCACAAATGTCGCGTCAGGCAACCCGCCCTAGAACGTTACAAAACGTTACATTTCTCTTATTTAGGTGACCAATGTAAGTTACTTTAGGTATTAATGTCGTTCCCTTAAAGCTGCAGGAGTTTTATTAATTTTTTTTAACTTAAAATGCGTTTGTTTTGTTATTTTTAAATCGGATTTGTGAGGGTTCCAAAATTGTTTAGAAAATTTTTATGAAAATATCTCTAAATGTTACAAAAAAATTATTATTGCGCTTGTAAACTTGCGTAGAGGTGAATCTCCGTTTAACTTAGACAGCTAAACCAATTTAAGTAATTTTATATTTTTTTAACGTGTAAAAATTCAGGCCATCAATTAGCAATTAATCGCTTCGAAGCAGGTTAGAAAATGCGCTACGTCTGCTGAGTTATTTTTGTTAACGCCTAAGCGATATAAAAAATAAAAATGTTTAAATTTTAGTTTATGAAATATACTACTTTAAACCCAAACGTTGACTCATTTAAGTAATAATATCTTTTTTTAAGAAACCGAACTATTTATAAAAGGGTATATATAGTATTTATTATATTAACCGCTTAAACATAACTTAAAAGACCTGAAGCGACTAATGCAATTTGGGGTTACTTAAATTAATCGCTTCAAAGCGATTAATGGCCTCATTTTATTTTTGTCTTGAAGCCACTAATCGCTAACTAATCGAGTGAAAAAATTTTAGTTTTATAAATATTTTACTATAAAAGTTGCGGTTTGTAAATAAATTTTAATACGTTAAAAATAACGTGAAACACAAGATTCTACGTTAAAAATAACGTGAAACACAAAAATATAACTAAAAATAAAATAATATTTTTTAATTATTTTTGGTCAAGTTAAAGAAACTATTATCTTGCAAATTCTTGTATTTAAATTAGATTAATAAATTTAGATTTAAAATTTTGATCTTCGACCAATTTCTGTATTTTTTTCCATTAAAATTGTTAAGCCATGCTTAAAAAAACCTTACCAAACAAATTCCTCATATATGAAAACATTTTCTTCTGCCAAAACTAATTAAATTAAATCAAACATAGGTTTATTGCGACACTTTCTTGCAATAATATTTAGTTTACCATTAACTTAATTATCAAAAAGTTTTGATAAGCTTTACCATTCAATGGCCATTTAACAAAAGCATTTGGCAATGCGTTTGACGATAAATAATAATAAAGAAGAAAAGATAGTGCATTAAAATTCTTTTCCTGATGTTAATACTCTTTTGCAACTGTATTTTTTTTTGCAACAAAGAAAAAAAGAAATGTGTTTTAATATTCGTGCTTTAGTGAATATGCGCTGCATTCGAAAGATATGTAGAAGGTGAAACTACAGTTTTACAGTAATTTTTTGGGCTTAGAAAAATTAACACTTTTACTTAAAATTTTCGACAAATTTTTTTTTTTTGGAATGAAATTATTTAAATTTTTATCAGGAGATACTTTTAGACTACATTCGTATATAAACTATTATATTCAGTTAATTTAAACAATATTAATTTTAGTATTCGCAATTTTTATTCAATTGATAAGGTTTAATTACGATGCAGAGTTTTATTCCCGCGTTACTGCTGGTAACACTTCTTCCTTATTGTTGTCTGGGTTCGCATAGATATGGCGGATTCTTTACATGGAAACCTACAGGCTTGATAGTTAACGATCTTGTGGAGGTAAAAAACGTACATTCATGAAAAAAAACATTTTTTAATGTATTTATTTAAAATAAGTTTAAGCCTATGTTTTGCCAACTAATGTTTAAACGATGCGTTAGATTGAAATTTTGGTGCGCCACACATGGCGAGAAATTTGTCAAAACAACAACCCGAACGCGGTTGGCTTTTGCAACAGTGCCGGTTCCAACTGCCAGTTAAATACTCTTCCTGTTATCTTCAACGAAACTTGCACGGAAAGATCCGAAGCGAATGTAACTTCGAGATGGTCTATTATGCAGAGTTACTTTTTAACCAACGTCAGTATTACGGATTATGTCGGACCGTTTTATTTTCGGTAAGATTAAGTTATTATTATAGTAACAATTTTTAAATTATTGCTTGTACTGTTCAATCAAACAAATATAAGTGTGACAACAAATTTAAATTTCAGACAAGTTTTTGTCTGTTGTTGGGTGTCTGGAATAACTGGGACGACTTTGGGGCAGCAGTTGTATTCATTGGCTGATCTTTCAATTCGATCGGACACCGGAAGACCCAACACAGCCCCCGATGCAGTTTACGTACCCTTCAGAACGTAAGTTACTTATTTAATAAAGTTGTTCTTAAAAAATAATCTGCAGTAGTTTAAACTTTTTGCACAAATCGACAACGGTGCTAGTCATATATATGCAAAACTTGTTTTGTAAAATCAAAACCTTAATGTTGGCGGTTAATCGCATTAATGCCCAAAAACGCTGTCCCCATAAACCGCTTCTAAGGGGGTAATATTGCGTTTCATTTTATTATTATAATTAGGACATAAAGTGATTCATTTTGTAACAGTATATTTTACATGTCAATAGGTTTTATAGCGGATGTGCAGCAGAAATCCCTATAGTAGCAATTGATTCCGATAACGATAGAATATCGTGCAGAATTGCGACTACTTCAACAGTCGAGTGTGGATTTCATTCTTGCAATCTCAACGGTTACTTCTCGATGGTTTGTATTATCAAAATAATGCTCAAAGCTTAATTTATTGTTAAATGTAAATAAGTAACCTAAAATATAGGCACAGCGAATTAATTCGTAATATTTCAGGCAATACTAAAGTACGAGATGCGGGATAGTGCGGAACCTTAAGAAAAAATGTTAACAAAAATTTGCGAATAACGAGACGGAACGGCATTTTTGTATTTTAATCCAGGGTAAACGAGGGTATTTACTTGGGATAAGGAATGATGTAGAATTGATTTTAAAGGTTAAGGAATAATGCAAAATTGAATATAAAGTGCAAGGAAAGACTAGGAAAATGTATAAAAATTCCACCCATCCGCTTTCAGCAATTTTTTGTTAACGTTTACATACGGCCTCAATATTTCCCGCACCCCGCAACTTCCCACATTTGGTATTTTAGTATTATCCAATATATCTCTGTGACCGAAAGTTTAATATAAAATAGCATGATACTTTTACTTTTTAAATAATAATATAGCAAAACTGTCAACTGACGTACAACGGCAACGGTAACCCCAGCGGAAGTTTTAGATACGCTGTATGGGTAATCATTGAAGACCATCCCCGAACTACAATCAGTGTAGGGAATAGAACGCTGAATCCTAACGATACCTTGAGTAATGTCCCTTACCAAGTCATAGTTGATGGTATGTCATTAATCGTAAAAAAATTTTTAGAATTTGTAAAAAGAATTATTTTAATAATTTCTGATTTTACGCTTAGTTTTTATCACTTTAACGTAAGAATTTGAATTCAAAAAATTTATTTTTTGTATTTAAGTTATACCAACCACAACGGCTTGTGCCGTTCCAGAATTCGGAGGCGACACCCCAGAAGACGGAAAGACTTTTGGGTTAGCCGCGAATGATATTTTCAACGTCACTTTGCAGTCATCAAGAAAGTAAAATTTTTTCTCTCAAAAAACAATTTTTTATAAATAATAAAACTTAGTTCCTAAAATAAGAAAACGTTTAAAATAAAAGGGGGTTTAGTCATGCATATTAAAGTTTTACAACCAGAAAAATATTTTTGTTAAAAAACCTTTTTTTGATACTTTTTAAGCACTACGAGCTACAATGTAATTGGACCGGATGGCACGGTTGTTTCCAGTATATTTCGTTTACCAACATACTCTTATGTTATTGTGACTTGGATACCTGTCGGATTTACTTCAGATTTTTTAACCTACGTTTGCTTCACAGCCGAGGACAACGGGTAAATTTACATACTTAAATTTAACATTTAAAAAAAAATGTATTCTTAAGTTACTAAAGTAATACAAATATTTAATTTTGCAATGGTTTGTGTTTTCAAATTTTCTGAAAAATTTTGCTGTTAAAAATATATTCTTTCATAATCTACATCCATGGCCTTTTTTACTAAACAATGTTATGAAGATAGTTATTTGTTTATGTACAAAATAAATTTCCAAGAACGACATTGTCATGGTGTAACATTACTCTAATAATAAAAGTCATAACCATTTTTATACTTTTTGCAGAGTTTTGTCAAACCAGCGCTGCTTGACGATTTTCGTTACAGTTACAGGTAACGGCGGATAGACTTAAATAAAATTAATTAAAATATTTTTCAATATTTTTTTACAATTTTGGGTGCAGCAATTAACCCATGCGAAACAAATAACGGAGGATGTAGTGATGTTTGTGTTTGGGGAGGTACATCGATGGTCCATACATGTGCATGTAGCAGATCTTGCTGGAACTTAGCACAGGATGGAGTGACTTGCATCCGTAAGTTTAAATAATAAAGTTTTCTTGGTGTCAACTACTATATTGAAAGAAATTGTTAAAACGATTCTGGTATTGTTCCAAGTCATCCTAATTGAAAGCCGAAAAAGTTAAACGCCTTTAAAAGTGAAGTAAGTCAACTGATGACTGCTTTAGTAATCTTAAACAACTGTTTAGGCTTAATAAGAAATATTGGTTGACAGCAATAGTAATGGTTTATTCTTGTACACAGCTAACATAGAAGTAGTATGTCCGAGCAGCACCATGAACATTACTGTTCCTGCTTGTGCAGTTGACGTCTTGTTTGGCTTGACTCAATATTCTACTGACAATACTTCGCTTCCAGTGCCTTCGAGTTGCGCGTTTACCAGCGATGGAAATAATAATTCTATCGCCGCTTTTCCTGTAGGAACTTGCGGAACCATTGTTCAGGTTACTTAATGTTTAAAATTGTTATTTGGCTCACTATTACCGACATTTTCTCATTTAAATACAATTGCTTTTCTCATTTAAATACAATTCCTTGTTGTAACAGGACGAAGTCTTGAACATTAAGTTGATCAATTACGTTCACGTTTACCTTGCTGGAAATGAAGCTGACAACTCAGCTATTACGCGTGTAGGAAACTTTTACAACCTTGAACTATCATGCTTTTACCCAAAATATGCAAATATCACCAACCAGTTTAGTGTTGCTGCAGAAACACAAGTTGTAAATGAGTTATCCGTGCCAGGCCTTGGATCGTTCGAGTTCAACTTTGATTACTTTTCGGCTAACGACTTTACCGTATGTTTACATTAATGTAATTGTTGATATTTTATGATGGCAAAAGTTGCACATAATTATGTTAAATTGTTTACCTTAGTATGCCCGTTCCTTGTACGACTACCCTCTAGCTTACGAACTGAACTCTGATGTATTTTTCGGTATTCGGGCCAGCTCGACCATTCCAAACGTTGTACTTTTCACCAAGAATTGTTTTGCTTTTCCTGTTGGGGGAGACATTAGTTCCCGATATGATCTTATTGTTGAAGGGTAAGGTTGGACTAAAGCTTATAGAAAATGTAAAAAGGTTCATTAAAACCTATTAAAAATCATTTAGTATTGGAATTTACTAATATTGAAATTTATTGGAATTTACAAGTCAAATTTAACCAAAAAAAAAATTTACACAACTAAAAAAAATTGTAACATAACAAAAGATTTTTTAGATTTTTTTCGCTTGACTTAGTTGAAGAATTACTTGTTTCTTGAGTCTATTAAAGGTTTATTACATAAGATTATCTTGTGAACAGTGATTCACCTACTATGTAAAAATTCCTGTTGTGTATTTAGATGTGCAGTGGATACCACCATTCAGCAATACACTTCGCCTTTCGACCTTCAAAATCGCTTCAGCATTAAGGCTTTCCGTTTCAGATTCGGTTTACCAGGCATTACTGCAAATACCCAGATCGCATTACAAGTAAATGTTGATTTTAAGTTCAGTAAATAGTAAACAACGAATTCTTAAAATGGTATTTCTTGTTAAGGACTAATACCAAAACAATTTGTGTTGGCAAAACTTAGACTTAAATAACTTACCTTTTTCTTGAAATTTAGTGCACTGTACAAATATGCGTTGGAGTAAATGGAACAAGATGTGCACAAGGTTGTATACCGGCTGCTGCCAGAAAACGTCGCCAGGCCTCATCAGACCCGACAGTTGTCCAAAACAAGTACCTTTTAAACTTTAATTTACATATACAATTATAACTGTTATCAAAGAAAAGATTTAAAATTGCAAGTACGACCGTTTGTTGTTAATTTTTAGCATTGACGCCGAAGAAGAAGAAGAACGAGAAACTTTTGTTCCGACTGTTCAGGAATCTCCAAATCATGAAATTACCGGAGTTGGGCCAATCATCATTCTCTTTCCTCCTAACGATGGTAGCGAATTTTGTTTTTAATTTTAAATTATTTTTAAAAAGACAAAGCATGCTGTATACCTAAAATAAGGTAGTATCCTTAAACAAGAAAAAGTATTATTAAACATAAAAACAAAATACAAAAATAATTATTTAATCTCAAAAAATAACAGAACTCACCCTTCAAATTTTTAGATGATGAAGAGGAAAGTCCGGAGGTCAAACAGGAGGAGAATTCTGATCTCCTTTCAAAGATCCTGATTGCTGGAGGGGTCATTGGAGGACTCATTGTCGTTCTTCTTGCGATCTATATCGTAATGAAGTTTTGTAGAAGTAGAGGAAAGAATGTGAAAAATACTTCCCCTTAAACAGAGCTTCTAACTGTTTTTGTACATAAAACACTCGGTAAAAAGAATAAAAACATTTTAGAGGTTTAGAAACTAAAAAAGTGAAGTATTTTGTTTTAATTTGCATTTGCCTAAAATTACATATTGCAGTTTTGTTTGTAAAAAGTGCTTTGTGGTTGGGATTGCTTATTGGTTATTTTTTAATAAGTAACCAAAAAACTTAAATTTAAAGTATAACGTTATTAATGTTTGTAACTCACAAATTTTATTAAGAATGGTAAATATTTAGCCTGTTGTTTAAATTTTATAAAAACCTTTAAAATTTAACAAAACATAAACTTGTAAATATTGCAGTTTTAATAAAAGATTTGCATCAATCAATTTTTCTGTTTACACTTGTTTCCAAAACAAAAAGTTTAAAACTAATGTAAGTAGCGTTTTTTTTTTTTGATAAAATAATTATGCTTACGTAACCACCACGTTAACCTGATAGCAAACAGTTTTTTTATGTGTGCAAGCCATCTCTTATCAGCGTTTAACGTAACGAGGCATTAAGTATAATATCTTTAAAATAATTAGAAATGCTTACCTACCATACAGTTCAAGGTAGTTAACTTAATTCTTCGGTTGTTTTTCTTGTAAATTGCCTGATATATTTTCTATATTAAGCCCTCGTATATTTTATAGTTTAATATTGCGAAAGGTTACGTGCAACCGTCCACTAGGCCTATAGCTTGCATCACAAATATTAACCTAATACAGTACAATTAAACAGTTAAAGCAACAAGTCACGTGATACAGAACACGTGATAATGATAAGATGTAAAGACGACACTCTAGGTGTAAACACGTGACAAGGAATAGATAATATTTAGGATAAACAACAATATGGTGGATTCGTTATAATATAGAACAATATTTCAACTTTATTTTTATATCCACTTTATATGTATGCAGTTGCAAATTATTTAAAGTCATTATATTATAAATTTTAATGAATAAAAAATATATTAAACCTTAATCTAGCTTTCAACTACCAATGAATATTTAAATCTAGTCGTCTTCGATTTATCGTGATTTAAGTTTAGTTTTTTAAACGTCTAGACTCTGCAGTTATTGAAACTTTATCGCTATCTTAACAGCTACTAGAAAACAAACTCATTTTGTTCAAAATTTTAAGTTCTTTGAAATAAAACTACAAACCCAGGTTAATATCTTAAAGATTTGCTAAAACAACGCCTTTGCTTGTATTACCAAAAGATATGCTATTTAGTAATCATTTTAGTCTAGAACCAAAGCATTTAATCAAGTAAAGAAGCATTTAGTTAAGGTCTGCACCACAAATGTTGCGTCAGGCAACCCGCAGCAGGACGTTACAAAACGTTATTTTCACTCATTTAGATGACCTATGTAAGTTACTTTAGGTTTTAATGTCGTTTTCTAAAGCAAAGTTTTATTAAATATTTTTTAACTTGAAAATTTAAAATGCGTTTGTTTTTTTATTTTTAAATCGGATTTGTGGAGATTGCAAAGATGTTTAGAACATTTTTATAAAAATAAATCTAAATGTTACAAAAAAATTTAATATTGCCCTTGTAAACTTGCATAGAGGTAAATCTTCGTTTAACTTAGACAGTTAAACCAATTGAAGTAATTTTATATATTTTTAAACATTTTGGCCATCAGTTAGCAATTAATCGCTTCGAAGCAGGTTAGAAAATGCGCTACGTCTGCTGAGTTATTTTTGTTAACGCCTAAGCGATATAAAAAATAAAAATGTTTAAATTTTAGTTTATGAAATATACTACTTTAAACCCAAACGTTGACTCATTTAAGTAATAATATCTTTTTTTAAGAAACCGAACTATTTATAAAAGGGTATATATAGTATTTATTATATTAACCGCTTAAACATAACTTAAAAGACCTGAAGCGACTAATGCAATTTGGGGTTACTTAAAGTAATTGCTTCGAAGCGATTAATGCCTTCATTTTATTTTTGTCTTGAAGCCACTAATCGCTAACTAATCGAGTGAAAAAATTATAGTCTATAAATATTTTACTATAAAAGTTGCGGTTTGTAAATAAATTTTAATTTTAAGATTCTACGTTAAAAATAACGTGAAACACAAAAATATAACTAAAAATAATATTTTTTAATTATTTTTGGTCAAGTTAAAGAAACTATTATCTTGCAAATTCTTGTATTTAAATTAGGTTAATAAATTTAGATTTAAATCTTTGATCTTCGACCAATTTCTGTATTTTTTCTATTAAAATTGTTAAGTCATGCCTAAAAAAACCTTACCAAACAAATTCCTCATATAAGAAAACACTTTCTTCTGCCAAAACTAATTAAATTAAATCAAGCATGGGTTTATTGTGACACTTTCTTGCAATAATATTTAGTTTACCATTAACTTAATTATCAAAAAGTTTTGATAAGCTTTACCATTCAATGGCCATTTAACAAAAGCATTTGGCAATGCGTTTGACGATAAATAATAATAAAGAAGAAAAGATAGTGCATTAAAAATCTTTTCCTGATGTTAATACTTTTTTGCAACTGTATGTAAATTTAACATTTTGCAACAAAGAAAAAAAGAAATGTGTTTTAATATTCGTGCTTTAGTGAAAAGGCGCTGCATTCGAAAGTTATGCAGATGCTGAAACTACAGTTACAGTAATTTTTTGGGCTTAGAAAAATTAACACTTTTACTTAAAATTTTTAGCTAAGTCATTTTTTTTTTGAAATATAGAATTATTTTAAATTTTATCTGGGGCTACTTTTAGACTACATTCGTATTTGAAATTTTACTAACAGTTAATTTAAACAATCTTTACAGAAGCATTTCTAGTTTTTATTCAATTGCTAACGTTCAGCAACGATGCAGAGTTTTATTCCCGCGTTACTGCTGGTAACACTTCTTCCTTATTGTTGTCTGGGTTCGCATAGATATGGCGGATTCTTTACATGGAAACCGACAGGCTTGATTGTAAATGATCTTGTGGAGGTAAAAACTTGTTCTTAAAATAAAATATGTTATGTTAGCAATAAAACAGTAATTATAAAAAAATATAAATACATGTTGAGCCTGACAAATTTTTTTTAGATTGAAATTTTGGTACGGCACACATGGCGAGATATTTGTCGATACAACAACCCAAACACTGTCGGTTTATGCGAAATCGTTCAAACTTTCAACGGAACGAGCGGATCGACGTTAAGCTGCCAACAGAACACCAATCCGATCATTTTTAATGAAACTTGCACAGAAAGATCGGAAACAAATGCGGCTTCCAGATGGTCTATTATGCAGAGTTATTTTTTAACGAACGTCAGCATTACAGATTACATTGGACCGTTTTATTTTCAGTAAGTTATGATATATTATTATCATTATTGTGATGATATACAACGGTTGGTTGCTTGTACTAGTTTTATTGTACATTTCTATATATAGGTTACACACATGTCTTATAAATAAGTTAAAATTTTAGACAAAATTTTGTCTGTTGTTGGGTGGCTGGAATTTCAGGAACGACTTTGGGGCAGCAGTTGTATTCATTGGCTGATCTTTCAATTCGATCGGACACCGGAAGACCCAACACGGCCCCCGATGCAGTTTACGTACCCTTCAGAACGTAAGTTACCATAGTTTAAACTTTTTGCACAAATCGGCAACGGTGCTAATTATAAAATATGCAAAACTTGTTTTGTAAAATCAAAACCTTAATGCTGGCGGTTAATCGCTTTAATGCCCAAAAATGCTGGCCCCATAAACCGCTTCTAAGGGGGTAATAGTGCGTTTCATTCTATTCTTATAATAAGGACATAAAGTGATTCATTTTGTAACAGTATATTTCACATGTCAATAGGTTTTATAGTGGATGTGCAGCAGAAATCCCTATAGTAGCAATTGATTCCGATAACGATAGAATATCGTGCAGAATTGCGACTACTTCAACCGTCGAGTGTGGATTTCATTCTTGCAATCTCAACGGTTACTTCTCGATGGTTTGTATTATCAAAATAATGCTTAAAGCTTAATTTATTGTTAAATGTAAAAAGTAACCTAAAATATAGGCACAGCGAATTAAGCTGCAATATTTCAGGCAATACTAAAGTACGAGATGCGGGATAGTGCGGAACCTTAAGAAAAAATGTTAACAAAAATTTGCGAATAACGAGACGGAACGGCATTTTTGTATTTTAATCCAGGATAAATGAGGGTATTTACTTGAGATAAGGAATGATGTTGAATTGACTTTAAAGGTCAAGGAATAATGCAAAATTGAATATAAAGTGCAAGGAAAGACTAGGAAAATGTATAAAAATTCCACCCTTATCCGCTTTCATCAATTTTTTGTTAACGTTTACATACGGCCTCGATATTTCCCGCACCCCGCAACTTCCCACATTTGGTATTTTAGTATTATCCAATATATCTCTGTGACCGAAAGTTTAATATAAAATAGCATGATACTTTCACTTTTTAAATAATAATATAGCAAAACTGTCAACTGACGTACAACGGCAACGGTAACCCCAGCGGAAGTTTTAGATACGCTGTATGGGTAATCATTGAAGACCATCCCCGAACTACAATTAATGTAGGAAAGAGAACGCTGAATCCTAACGATACCTTGAGTAATGTCCCTTACCAAGTCATAGTTGATGGTAAGTCATTAATCTGAGAAAATTTTAGAATTTGTAAAAAAAATTATTTTGATAATTTCTGATTTTACGCTTAGTTTTTATCACTTTAACGTAAGAATTTGAATTCAAAAAATTTATTTTTTGTATTTAAGTAATACCAACCACAACGGCTTGTGCCGTTCCAGAATTCGGAGGCGACACCCCAGAAGATGGAGAGACTTTTGGGTTAGCCTCGAATGATATTTTCAACGTCACTTTGCAGTCATCAAGAAAGTAAAATTTTTTTCTAAAAAAACAATTTTTAATAAATAATAAAACTTGGTTCTTAAAATAAGTAAACGTTTAAAATGTTAGGGGGTTTAGTCATGCATATTAGAGTTTTACAACCAGACAAATATGTCTGTTAAAAAAAGCTTTTTTAATACTTTTTAAGCACTACGAGCTACAACGTAATTGGACCGGATGGCACGGTTGTTTCCAGTATATTTCGCCTACCAACATACTCTTTTGTTATTGTGACTTGGATACCTGTCGGATTTACTTCAGATTTTTTAACCTACGTTTGCTTTACAGCCGAGGACAACGGGTAAATTTACATATTTAAATTTAACATTAAAAAAACTGTATTTTTAAGTAACTAAAAATGTATTCTTAATAAGTAATACAAATATTAAATTTTGCAAAGCAATGGTTTGTGTTTTCAAATTTTCTGAAAAATTTTGCTGTTAAAAATATATTCTTTCATAATCTACATCCATAGGCTTTTTTACTAAACCATATTATGAAGATAGTTATTTGTTTATGTACAAAATTAATTTCCAAGAACGACATTGTCATGGTGTAACATTACTTTAATAATAAAAGTCATAACCATTTTTATACTTTTTGCAGAGTTTTGTCAAACCAGCGCTGCTTGACGATTTTTGTTACAGTTACAGGTAACGGCGGATAGATTTAAACAAAATTAATTTAAATATTTGTCAATATTTTTTTACAATTTTGGGTGCAGCAATTAACCCATGCGAAACAAATAACGGAGGATGTAGTGATGTTTGTGTTTGGGGAGGTACATCGATGGTCCATACATGTGCATGTAGCAGATCTTGCTGGAACTTAGCACAGGATGGAGTGACTTGCATCCGTAAGTTTAAATAATAAAGTTTTCTTGGTGTCAACTACTATATTGAAAGAAATTGTTAAAACGATTCTGGTATTGTTCCAAGTCATCCTAATTGAAAGCCGAAAAAGTTAAACGCCTTTAAAAGTGAAGTAAGTCAACTGATGACTGCTTTAGTAATCTTAAACAACTGTTTAGGCTTAATAAGAAATATTGGTTGACAGCAATAGTAATGGTTTATTCTTGTACACAGCTAACATAGAAGTAGTATGTCCGAGCAGCACCATGAACATTACTGTTCCTGCCTGTGCAGTTGACGTCTTGTTTGGCTTGACTCAATATTCTACTGACAATACTTCGCTTCCAGTACCTTCGAGTTGCGCGTTTACCAGCGATGGAAATAATAATTCTATCGCCGCTTTTCCTGTAGGAACTTGTGGAACCATTGTTCAGGTTACTTAATGTTTAAAATTGTTATTTGGCTCACTATTACCGACATTTTCTCATTTAAATACAATTGCTTTTCTCATTTAAATACAATTCCTTGTTGTAACAGGACGAAGTCTTGAACATTAAGTTGATCAATTACGTTCACGTTTACCTTGCTGGAAATGAAGCTGACAACTCAGCTATTACGCGTGTAGGAAACTTTTACAACCTTGAACTATCATGCTTTTACCCGAAATATGCAAATATCACCAACCAGTTTAGTGTTGCTGCAGAAACACAAGTTGTAAATGAGTTATCCGTGCCAGGCCTTGGATCGTTCGAGTTCAACTTTGATTACTTTTCGGCTAACGACTTTACCGTATGTTTACATTAATGTAATTGTTGATATTTTATGATGGCAAAAGTTGCACATAATTATGTTAAATTGTTTACCTTAGTATGCCCGTTCCTTGTACGACTACCCTCTAGCTTACGAACTGAACTCTGATGTATTTTTCGGTATTCGGGCCAGCTCGACCATTCCAAACGTTGTACTTTTCACCAAGAATTGTTTTGCTTTTCCTGTTGGGGGAGACATTAGTTCCCGATATGATCTTATTGTTGAAGGGTAAGGTTGGACTAAAGCATATAGAAAATGTAAAAAAGTTTATTAAAACCTATTAAAAATCATTTAGTATTGGAATTTACTAATATTGAAATTTATTGAAATTTACAAGTCAAATTTAACAAAAAAAAAAAATTTGCACAACTAAAAAAAATTGTAACATAACAAAAGATTTTCTAGATTTTTTTCGCTTGACTTAGTTGAAGAATTACTTGTTTCTTGAGTCTATTAAAGGTTTATTACATAAGATTATCTTGTGAACGTACAAACAGTGATTCACCTACTATGTAAAAATTCCTGTTGTGTATTTAGATGTGCAGTGGATACCACCATTCAGCAATACACTTCGCCTTTCGACCTTCAAAATCGCTTCAGCATAAAGGCTTTCCGTTTCAGATTCGGTTTACCAGGCATTACTGCAAATACCCAGATCGCATTACAAGTAAATGTTGATTTTAAGTTCAGTAAATAGTAAACAACGAATTCTTAAAATGGTATTTCTTGTTAAAGACTAATACCAAACAATCTGTGTTGGCAAAACTTAGACTTAAATAACTTACCTTTTTCTTGAAATTTAGTGCACTGTACAAATATGCGTTGGAGTAAATGGAACAAGATGTGCACAAGGTTGTATACCGGCTGCTGCCAGAAAACGTCGCCAGGCCTCATCAGACCCGACAATTTTCCAAAACAAGTATCTTTCAAACTTTAATTTACTTTTACATATACAATTTTAACTGTTATCAAAGAAAAGATTTAAAATTGCAAGTACAACCGTTTGTTGTTAATTTTTAGCATTGACGCCGAAGAAGAAGAAGAACGAGAAACTTTTGTTCCGACTGTTCAGGAATCTCCAAATCATGAAATTACCGGAGTTGGGCCAATCATCATTCTCTTTCCTCCTAACGATGGTAGCGAATTTTTTTTTTAATTTTAAATTATTTTTAAAAAGACAAAGCATGCTTTATATCTAAAATAAGGTAGTTTCCTTAAACAAGAAAAAGTATTATTAAACATAAAAACAAAATACAAAAATAATTATTTAATCTCAAAAAATAACAAAACTCACCCTTCAAATTTTTAGATGATGAAGAGGAAGGTCCGGAGGTCAAACAGGATGAGAATTCTGATCTCTTTTCAAAGATCCTGATTGCTGGAGGGGTCATTGGAGGACTCATTGTCGTTCTTCTTGCGATCTATATCGTAATGAAGTTTCGTAGAAGTAGAGGAAAGAATGTGAAAAATACTTCCCCTTAAACAGAGCTCTTAACTGTTTTTGTACATAAAACACTTGGTAAAAAGAATAAAAACATTTTAGAGGTTTAGAAACTAAAAAAGTGAAGTATTTTGTTTAATTTGCATTTGCCTAAAATTACATATTGCAGTTTTGTTTGTAAATAGTGCTTTGTGGTTGGGATTGCTTATTGGTTATTTTTTAATAAGTAACCAAAAAACCTAAATTTAAAGTATAACGTTATTAATGTTTGTAACTTGCAAATTTTATTAAGGATGGTAAATATTTAGCCTGTTGTTTAAATTTTATAAAAACCTTTGAAATTTAACAAAACATAAACTTGTAAATATTGCAGTTTTAATAAAAGATTTGCATCAATCAATTTTTGTATTAACACTTGTTTCCAAAACAAAAA
Source organism: Corella eumyota (assembly GCF_963082875.1). Taxonomy (NCBI): domain Eukaryota; kingdom Metazoa; phylum Chordata; class Ascidiacea; order Phlebobranchia; family Corellidae; genus Corella; species Corella eumyota. The sequence goes on along the minus strand of NC_137493.1, from coordinate 5,337,857 downwards.
GTTTAAAACGAATATAAGTAGCGTTTTTTTTTGATAAAATAATTATGCTTACGTAACCACCACGTTAACGTGATAGCGAAAATTCTTTATGTGTGCAAGCCTTCTCTTGTCAGCGTTTAACGTAACGAGGCATTAAGTATGATATCTTAAAAATAATTAGAAATACTTACCTACCATACAGTTCAAGGTAGTTAACTTAATTCTTCGGTTGTTTTTCTTGTAAATTGCCTGATATATTTTATATATTAAGCCCTCGTATATTTTATAGTTTAATATTGCAAAAGGTTACGTGCAACCGTCCACTAGGCCTATAGCTTGCATCACAAATATTAACCTAATACAGTACAATTAAACAGTTAAAGCAACAAGTCACGTGATACAGAACACGTGAAAATGACAAAGTGTAAAGACGAGACTCTAGGTGTAAACACGTGACATAGAATAGATAAGACTAATGATAAACAACGATATGGTGGAATCGTTACAATATAGAATAATATTTAAACTTTATTTTTATATCCACTTTATATGTATGCAGTTGCAAATTATATAAAGTCATTACATTATAAGTATTATTGCATAAAAAATCTAACTTCTAAACTTTACTCTAGCTTTTAATTACAAACGAAAATTTAAATCCAGTTGTCTTTGATTTATTGGGCTTTAAGTTTGGTTTTTTAAACGTCTATAGACTCTGTAGTAATTGAAATTTTTAGGAATGTTTTTGCGTACTGCAAAACTGAACTCATGGGTTTGTATGTAACCAAGTCAACCCTAATTCACCTTTAATAAATATAATTCATCAATTTTTAAAAGTAGTTTAAAATCTTACACCAAAATTGAAATTACTTTTTTTCTGAGATTTGTAGAATATAAACCTAACCCACCTTCATTTGCTTTGTATAAACATTTAAAGCTTATTTGGCTGTGATACATCTATTACTTTATTAGAGTTTTGGAAAAAATCTGACCTAAAACATTACTCAGAAAGCTTTTAGGTACAAATAAATTCAGTCGTCTTTGATTTTAATGCGTTGCGAGACTTTTTGCTCAAAACCAAGCGTTTTAACCAAGCGACGCTTTCCTAAAACACCTGTAAATAATATGATTAAAACAGAATATATAATCAAAACTCTCGTTTGAAATCCAAGACTTAAACTAAATCTTGAGCAAGACCGGAAATATAATAGCAAGTTATTGTTAGTCAAACTTTAATAAAATGATATTTGTGGATAAGTGTCAAATATGGTTTATATAAATATAATAAGCTTTGGAAATTGTGGCAAATTTTGGGCAAATACACAATAGTAACAATGTTTTAATAGCCGAAACATCGCATGTGGTCGCTTTGTGTATTTGAAAACTTTTATGTAAACACTTAACCAGATTAAGAAAAAAGCTTAAAAAAACAGTTCATGAATATGATATATAATTTAGTAAAATTAATCTTATTAATTAATAAAGAAAAATTACTTGCCTTTAAAAATGTGTTATGTTATGTTTTAATTTTTTCAAGATATTGTAGGCACAAATCGTTAAAACGTAAAACATTTAAAGACTTTATATACTCTGTAGCGCTTGCTGTGGCAAACATTTTATTTGTAAAAACTACTGATTAAGTACAAAAAAAAAATTACCTGCTTCACCTTCGACTTTATTGGTTAATTCTTTTTCTTGATTCGGTTTAGTTACATATATCACAAATGCTATACTTCTGTAAACTTTCTGCTGTTTTTAGTTTAAGTAAAAGCATTTTAATATTTTGAATCAAGGAGCAAACTGGACTTAAAGGTTTTAATTAAATAACCGACATTGGTAACTTTGTCTTAAAAAAAGTTGTCGGTTTCGTTTGATACGCTTCGACACATTTTGCTCAAAAGCAAAACTACTTTTGTTGCTATGAGGTAAAAAGCGATGCGCGTCTGATATAATCAACAAGTTAACTAGTTTGGATTTTCTGGATATAACAGTTTTTTAACATATGCTAAAAGAATTAAAGGTTTTCGAAATGGGATTTCAAAAGAAAATGGTTATCGTTCTTATTCTAATAACCTTAATTTTACATAAAGCGAAGTCAGACATAGGTAATTTAACTTTTTAGTTTTTGACAAAAACAAATTTTTTAGATTTTACTTAATTTAATTTATAAATTGTTGCGACCTACAGAAATTTTGTACGATACGAAAGCAGCTAGAAGTGATCTTTCGTGGGTAACTCATCCAACGTCAAACGGAGTAAGTTTTGTAAATATTGATTAAAACAGCAAGCAAGCATATATTAATATGTGTTATCATATAATATTAGGCAATAATGCCACAGTCCTGCATTTAATTCGTTCTGCCTGTCTCTTCCATTCAAATACCAAGGGATTCTAGTACTAACACCGTAAAAAAATATATTTTATTTATATTCTGAATACATAACGTGTGTGTAATTACAGTGGGAAGAAGTAAGTGGTTTGGATTCAAGTGGAAATGTTGTACGAATGTACCAAGTATGCAGTTATCCGGACCAAACAGATACCTCCAACTGGCTGCGCACCCCTTGTCTATACCTAAAAAACGTGGTAACTGCCAACGTTACATTTGGTTAGTTACGCTTACAAGTTAAGTTATAACAACATTATGTTAAGTTTAAACAAAAAACTATTCTTGAAAGCGCTTTTGAACAATAAAGGTTTTTAACTAAAAGATCGTATCTGTTGAAGAGTTTCATAAAACCTAATGTTTGTTTGAGTGTTAATTAAACAGCGACAATATGGTTTATATTTTTGTTTAAACAGGGGTGCTAAGCAAGCCTACATCGATGTTGAGTTTTTAATGTTAAGGTGCGATGGGTCAAATAGCAACTGCCACGAAAAATTTGAAATGTATTATTATGAGTAGTACCTTTCCGCCCTGGCAAGAAAATCCTTATACTAAAATAGAGTTTAACAACAGAATAAATATTACCAACCCTGCTAATTCAGCAATATTGTCATTTGGTACATTAACCAAGTAAGTAAGATTTAGTAGTTTAAAGTAAAACTTTCCTGGTTAATCTATAATTTGATAAAGTCTGTTTTGGTATGCCTACTTTGAACACTAACTCCTTTGTAAAACTAAAAAACTTGTTAATTAAATAATGAGGCAATGCAGTTTTTAAAGCAACCTTTAATAATTGCTTTTTAGACGTGGATTTTACATAGCTGTTAAAGACATGGGAGCCTGCATGAGTCTTAGGAGTTTAAAGGTGTATCATTACTATTGTCCAGCATTGGTCTTTTCTCTTGCTGTTTTTAATAAAATAACCACTGCTGGGGAGTTGACAAAAGTTCAAGGAAGATGTGTTGCCAATGCCGAATCCTCTATATGTAATTTTATAAACTATATATAAAATCTTTTGTTAAACGTAAATAAAAAATAAAAAGTGGCGCAGTTTTTTTTTTTACTTTTGTTTTGTTTTTAGCTCTGGTTTCATATTGCAGCAGACGTGGTATATGGTTCTTAAAAAGAAGATATTGTGATTGTCAACTAGGTTATAGACCTAACAGAGGAGACAGGAAATGCAAAGGTAAACACCAATAAACTAATTATTAGGTTATTACCGGCAGCGTGATGTAGTGGTAAGAACACTTGCTACACCAAACATGAGGTCGTTAGTTCAATCCCCACTGCTCTAATGCTGTAGGGTCCTTGAGTAAACGGTATGAACTTCTGCTTAGCCAGCAGCATTATTATCGGGCAATTATAATCTATATGATTCCAAACTGCCACAGGCAACTCGAGATTGGGAGCGCATTCAACTTTTCCACATTGAGGATAAAGATATATACAAATAAAATTTAAAAAAAATGCTATTTATAAAAAAAAAATTATTAACATAGTTTATTTTAAAAGCAAAATTTTGTAAAAATTTTTTTTTTTAAATTTAAGAAAAATTTTGTTTCGTAACTTAAGAAAAAAAAAGTATTATCACAATAAGAAAAAAAATCAATTAATAAATTTTGTTTAGTAAAAAAAAAAACAATAACCGGAACAAATACTAGTATACTTATTATAAATAATAAAAATAACGAAATATTTTAAAACCTTTAAATACTAGAAGGTTTTTCACATTTAGTTTTTATTAAACAAATTATTTTTAAATTAAACAAAAATAAAGTAAACTATATCTGTGTTAAAAATGGTCCATTTGAAAGCCAACCTTTCTATTCTTTGTAGTTGTTTTTGTTTAAAATTTATTGCGAAATATTATTCTGTGTGTTGCCAAAACAAACTAAAGTCAATCATAAAACTATTTTGCGACCAAGCAAACTTAGTAGTAAACATAAAACAATCTGCTGTAAATAAACTGAATTAAGTATACATACTGTTTCTTATTTCTATAAAAGTGCATATACTTTTAGTACCTAAAAAGGAATGAATGGAATTTTGTATCCTTGTTTTTAATATTTTATTTTGCCGTTCTTGAAAAATATATTTAAAAAAACTTGTTTAACATATTTTAATTTTTTTAAATAAAATATAAGGCAATTTTTTTGTATATAATTTTACTGTTTGTCTTACTTTTTTTAAAAATGCGGAAAATTACATCGTTTTTTTTTTTTTTTTTGATAAGTTTAAAAATCACATCGTTTTTTGTCCTTGTTTTAAATGAAATTAAATGCTAAGAATAATTTTTTTTATTTATTTGGTTTACTTAGATTAAAACCATTCTTATAAAAATATAGTTTGATGTCTATATAAGGAACTTTTTTATTAATATTTTTTATTAAAATTTATTTGTAATGGAATTTTTATGATCATAGTTAATTTCGTCATTTTTGCCTAAAACACTTCTATATTTCTTTTTTGAATTTTTGTCAAAATTGTTTCACTTAAAATGTTGTGCATTGAATAGTTTTTGACTGTATTGCGTTTTCTGTGTACAGCAAGTAATGGAATTCGTTTTTTTAAAGGGTGTGGAATATTTTTAAATGAAAGCCATCGTTAGTGGGAGCTAGCAAGTCAGACGTAAAAAAAATGTCGCTCGCCTTCTGTTTAATACGCTTCGGCACATTTCGCTCCAACGCAAAACGAGTTCATTAGCTGCGATGCTTTGCTAAAAGCGGCACGCGTTCGTAATTAACAAGCAAGCTATAGTTGGGCTTTAGTAAACCAGCGTAATTTGTATGTTGTAGTATATGAACAGTTTAGCATAGTAAGTTTATTAGTTATTTATACAGCATTAAAATAGGTAGTGTATATTTATTATTTACTAAAATCAACAAGCAGTCGAATTACCCTAATTAGCTTTTTTACTTTTTTTCGGGTTTACCGATGTATTTTAGGCCATTATGAAAATGCCTTAATTTTTAACTAAATATAAATTGATTGTTTAAATTTTGTATAAAAGGCCTCGAAACTATGATTAAATCACTAGTTGCTGCTAAATATTTAACTCCGGAAGGCAATAAACTGAATAAATCTAATGTAAATACCAGCGAGTTACTTGTTAACGTTCAACTAAAATGTTTACTGACATTGATTAACCCACTCTTTAAAATTGTTTCAGTTTACTTTTTGAGATTTTCTGGTTTTTGATTTTAAAATCTAATTTATTTTGTTCAATGAATTTTTAATCGACCGAGAATTTGTTACTTCTACTTTATACAATTTACAATGGAGTTTGGATATATTGTGATATTTGGTTTAATCGTGTTCTGTACACACCAAGCTAAATCAGAAAAAGGTATTTATTGAATTTTAAAAATTTACTTATACATTGGCATATTGGCAAAATATGATTTTGGAAAGGAATAACTGCAAAATCGTATGCAGCAAATTGGATATATTTTAAAGTAAAAAAATAAAATCAGTTTCGACGTAAGGACATTGTCCTAAGCCTGCAGTCAGCAAACACAATATCGTTAGCGTTGCATTGTTGGGTGGTACCGCGTATTATCAACAGCGGAAATCTTAATTAAAGATTTCACAGCATTGCTTGCATTCTTTTGAATATTGTCATACGCAGGGCTTAAGGCTTTTTGTAGGCTACAGATCGCCCAGTAATTTTTAATCCGTCTATCCGTTGTATGAACCGATTGATCGCAATCTAGCATACGGGATGTAGTGTTTTATCTCGGGTATAAACGCCCGCGGGCGGAGCCGAGGTTTTGCATTTATTCATAATTCAAATCTCAACCTCATTTGCCGTAAGTTTTGATAATGACGTCACGCATATCAATGGCCTGTTTATCTCGATGATCTGTTGATACCGTAAAATCGGAAACTGCTTTTCGGTATAATTCGGGTCATGGTCAAGCTAAACCGTTTATAGGGCATTATTTGTTCCGGCAAATTAGGCATTAGTTTCGCATTACCTAATCCCCACTTCAAGTTAACAATGTTATGGTAACCATTACTTATAAGGTAAACAACGTTGTACAAAGATTTTTGATAGTACTGTAAATACCACCAATAGCGCTTTGCAATTTGCCAGTGCTATTCATTTGCAGTATAATCCCTTATTTACAACGGATATATTTGAATAAATTAAGTATGGTCCGTGCCAATTTAAAACATGATTACTGTGTTCGTTTCAATTTTAACCAATTTTGTGTAATTACAGAAAGCCTGTACGACACTAAATCGGCTACTAGTGATTTACTTTGGACTGCCTATCCAGCTACAAACGGGGTTAGTTTTACTAATAATAATTTTTGTTTTTTTTAATAAAATCTTAATTTTATTTGTTAAAATTTTGCAATTTCTACTCGATATTGTTATTGGATGTGGCCATTAACCATAACGAATTAATTTAAATATATTACAAAGACTTTTAAACGCTGTATTGAGAATTGAATATATTATATGTGTAGTTGCCACAATTAGTAACATTTCTCTTTATAAAACAACGCCTAGACAACAATAACGAATTAAGTGAACAATTAGGTCGATTGTTTTTTTATTTCACCAAGCCATTGTAACCAGTCATAATATCTTAAACTGTTGTTGTGAATCCCATATTATCCCAAGGGAAAAATCAGTTGCTACAGTTTTGTTACGCCAGGGCATTTATGGAATACCATTATTAGCTGTGTTTTATTGATCGTTTAATAAAGGAATTTTCATTCTTCGCCACCCTAGCGTGTACAGCCAAGTTTTTATAATCTTAAGGCCTGTCGTCGTTTATTAAGGTTTTAGGATATGGTCTAATGCTATTCAAACCGCCAAAATTTTTTTTAAGTGATCAAGTAAAAAAATATCCGAAAAATATATTTTATTTTTTCATCATCTTAATAACGCCAAACAACAACCAAGCTATTGTGTAGCAAAATATTTGTTTTTTTTTGTTAAATTTTTATTTTATATCACGACAATTGTCTAACGTAACATTTTAAATTTGTTTGTGTCTTAAAAATACCAACTTCAAAATACTAATAATACTAAATTCTTTTCTACATCAATCTTAAAGTAAGATGTGTGAATTCAAGTACCAATTTAGACTTGGGTCTATTAACCCACATAATTTAAATACAAATAATTTACTTTGTATGTTATATAAAGTGGGAGGAAGTCAGTGGATTGGACTTGAACGGAAAAATAATTCGATCTTATCAGGTTTGTAAACATGATGACCCGAACACAAGCAACTGGGTGAGAACGCCATATATTGAATCCAGGTAAAAAAAAATTGTTTATATTTATTTTTGTATAAACATTTTAACAGTTAAATTTTAAAAACTAAATGTTGGTATATTGTTATATAATGTATATTTCTAATTTATTGTGTACGAAAATTTAATGTATGAATATTATGTCAAAATAGTTTACCCCAATAGTCTCTGGTTAGATATTTTATACTTAACTTAATTTTTTATATGTATTCTTGGTTTGAAGTCTAATATTTTGCCCAAATATTGCGGCTAGACCGTGGCATATATCATCTTTAAAATCAACAATTGTTCCTTTTCCGCGCTTACCAAAAAAACAACTAGAAAACATGTTTGGGCTACTTTAAACCAGAGTTGAAAAAATGCGGTTTTTGTGGATTTGATTTCAAAGCTAGGATATGGGTGACGTGGTATGATAAACTGGGGCTGTTTGTGAGTCGTAGTTAATATCCTAACCCCCTCGATTTTTGGGTGCAATAAAATACGCGCGCCAGCTATCGTGTTTGGTTTGGCAATGGAGTGTGAAATACAGGTTATTATGGCTTAGCGAAGTGTTTATTTGCTTTAAAATTGGGGTTTGGGACTCTTAGTGTTATTATTGTATGACTGAATGCCATATTTGAAATCTTGTTTTGAGCTTAGGGGTTATAAAAATGCTTTAAACGGTTCGTTGGAATTGACTCTTAAATTGTGTTGGTACGACAGTTATTTTGATTCATAAAAAAATCTTGTGTTTTTTTTGTATTTTTTTGAGGGGGAAGTTGTGTTTTTAAAAAAAGTTTAACCACTAATACAGCTAACTTGCCTGTACACTGACAGGCTCATTTTTCAATTACATCATTCTATTGTATTACCAATTCGCAGGGGAGCACAGCGAGCATACATCGACGTCGAGTTCTCCATGGTAAAGTGCGACGAACTTAAAAAGAGTTGTCGCGAAACTTTTAACTTGTATTACTACGAGGCCGACAAAGACCTTGCGTCCAGTACTTTTCCACCGTGGAGGGAAAACCCCTATATTAAGATCGACACCATTGCGGCCGGGGAAAGGTTTAGTGCTGTGAACAGCAATAAGGCTGGTGGAGTTAACCTGAAAACTTGGACGCTGGGCCCACTAACGAGGTTAGCTAATATCAATCAACTTATTGTTGCCATATTTAAACCTATTCAGCCTTAAAACAAAACTTTGTTAACTTTACTTAAAAAATAAGGAAAATCATCATTTGTTTAGGCCAGTCACATTCTTTGTTATTTTTAAGTTGTTTGCTAATCTAACTTTCAACTTTTTTAGTAATGGATTTTATATTGCTGCACACGACAAAGGAGCATGCATGTCGCTTATGAGTTTAAAAGTCTATTACTACTACTGCCCAGCACTGGTGGACGCTTTAGCTGTGTTCCCTAAAAGAGTTGCTGGAGTAGAAGTGACGTCACTAGTTAAGGTGGACGGACAGTGTGTGCCGAATGCAAATTCGACTACGTCACAAGGTAATGACGTCATAATTAAAAAAAGGATTTCTTAACTGTAGAAATCTGAAATCCGCGGTAGAATAACTAAGTATTTTGCAACAATTTTGTTTTAATTTAAAGCTCGTTTAACTAGTACTTGGACCTAGTGATTGACGCCTAGGCTTAGAAAAGAATGTAATTGCGGTATTAGGGATATATTCCGACATGTAATATTGGTAAGCCCAAACTATGTTTAGCATAAGCGGATCTAAACTGCAACACTAAACCCAGTTTGTTTACAACAAATTTAAATATAGAACCTCATTATTTACGCCAGGCATATTTTTTTAAATCTGGCAAAAAATAGGTTTAAACATTGGTTTTATCTAGGTCAAAATATTAAATATTTAATTTATTTTAGCTAAACGTACAATAGACCATGTAGTGTCTATAAAAAGTCGATGGCAAAACTATAGTTTTATCGCATTTAATTTACTTTCATGTTAAATTTTAACTAATTAAAAATTTATATTTTCAGCCTAATTTATATTTTCAGCCCCTCGGTATTATTGTAACAGTAATGGTGAATGGAAGGTGAGAACTGGAACTTGCCACTGCCAGCCTGGTTATCAAGCCAACCTACAAATGACTACATGCAACGGTAAGCTTAATTTATAATTTATTGTTCGTGTAATGGAAGAATAAGTACGCCTATAGGATTGTTTATTCTAGGTACCTAGGTATATAAGGGTAGCACTGCAAACCGTCTTAGTTGTGTATTTCAGCAAATTGCTGAAATCAATTGATTTATGCAGCGTGATATCCTAATTCCTATATCGTAACACTAATTTGTCGAATTAGCACTTACTTAATCGTAACAACGCTCAAATCACTGCTTGACCCAAATACTTAACTGTTATCGCATATGTAGAGTACAATTGGTTTTCTGTAGGCCTGTTGTGGACTTATACTGTTGTTAGTAAATCCTGTATGTTTGTGTTTTTGGCATATTTATGTAGAAAATAGAATTGCTGGTTTTAACGGAAAGTGTGTTCGTTGTTAACACGAAAAGTTAATTTAAAGTTTTGCACATTTTTGCCGGTCGGTGCTTTCCGAAATTAAATCTAATTTTGAGACATAGCGGTTTCGGTAATTGTATGGTAAAAAAGGTCGTTATCGAAATCTTAAGTTCTTTAGCAATGGTAGGTTATACGTGAACATTCAAATTAAAATAACAATCACAAAAATAATATTTAATTTTTGTTTTCCGAATTACAAAATTTGCAAACTAAATATTTTTTTTATTTTTTGTTTTTTAACATTTTACCAAAAGAAGTCACATGCTTGAAAAACCTTTTTGTACTTGAGTTTTTGACAAGGCACTCACTTAGCTCATAGTTGTTATAAGATAGTTCAAGCCTGCATAATATAACATGCTTTGGCATGTGTACTTTAAAATACTAATTACAAAACTATGGTAAAATGCATATTGCAAATTAAAATTCAGTGCTTACATTTCACCGTACTATGCTTTGGATGAATAAGTGTCTTTATATTATAAATTATGTTGTATAGTAGTTCTATTCTTTTTAAGTACACATCGGTTTGTTCGTAAGGTTTAGTTGTTGATATTGTTACAATATTACGCCATGTCGAGTATTGATTTAAGGTAACAATTGATAGCGACGTTCGACTACTCCGTCGAATCTGTTTGCTAAACCCTTAAAAGTTATCTTCGTTTTATCAACGTACTTGACATTTAAGAACTGTATTTCGACATCGAATTAAATTGTGCTTTCCTTAAAACTTGAGAACGCATTCCGATGTAACTGTGACGTCATAATGATGTTTGTCCGTCGCAAGATCCGTTGGCCTAGTTGTATTGTTCGTTCGGTAATTGTGCTTAAATGTGTTTTAAATTAGATCTGATGACAGATTCCTGTTGCCTTTAATCCACTACAATTACAAAATATGTTATCTCATAACAGACGCATTGTAAAGCGGTATGATTAAACGGTTGTGGCGACATTTCAAACAATAAAAACAATTTTTTCTTAAACATTGCATTTTGAAGGCGAACAATTAAATGTTAGGAAGCGTACGCGACAATAAGTTTTGTGACGTAATTAAAACAATATCTTTTGTTCTTTGTGTTAAATAGGTTTCCGTTTTTAATTAGCTGTTTGGCATTTTTGTTAACAAATTTTATAAAGTGTGTTCTATAGCATTATAATGTGTAACATATTGATTTTAGTGTAACAATAAAAAAGTATAATTTTTTTTTAATATTTATTTTAATTTCTAGGATTTTTAAAATTTACCTAGAAACTAATGACGTCACGCGATTAAAATACCTCCCTTGTGTAAACCGCGCCGCGGAGACGGGTAAATAAATCCCGCGATCTTCGCAAACAAGATGTTATTGCGCCATATCCGATACAAATTGCGCGTTTTTTTTCCAATGGATCAAATTTAATAGCGAAAAAATTGTATTATGTTTTATCTAGGTAAGGGGTCGATTTGATAGTGTATGACGTTTATGTAAACGAGTTGTTGGCGCGCTTTCATGTATTTCCTCATGTTTGAATCCGGCATGACATTTACCCTACAAATCTAATAAAAAAAAACTGCGCAAATTCACGATTAAATTAAACTACGAAAGGGTATTGCCCATAGAAAAACATGTAAATTTTTTTTTATATTGAAATATTATTCAAGGCCACCTTAAGTCAATATTATGTGATATATATCATATTATAACCACCAAATAGTAGCAAGTTTATATAACTAAACCCAAGTTTATATGCGCCTTTTTCTGCTATATTTATTTTCGTTATCGCCTTGGTTACTGCTTTTGAATATAACAATTTTAATGACGTAATTTTTGCCGAGATTTGTCGTCAGACAAGGCGTCTAAGGTTTTTGTTTTTTTGTATGCGCGGATTCGTATTTTTAGCAACATTGTACTACCGTCTGGAATTTGAGTGTGGTTTTAGCGGAGAACGCGAAAAGGGCTCTTAAGAGGGATCGAGTGAATTCCGGACATACCAAATAAACAGCAATTCTTCGTATCCGACGATCGCTTTATTACAAAAGAGATTTTTGAGAAATTTTCAAAAAAAAAATTTTCTATCTTGATGTATTTTGATTTTAATCTTACAATTTTACAAAATGGCCTACACGAATTAAAGTTCCCGTTTTTTTAATTCTTTTAGGGTCGTTCATATTTTAAAAGATTAACTTTTCAAATAAAATGTCCATTGGAGCGCATGAATTTCATAAGCAGTCGCATTGTTTGGCCCCCATTTATCGCGGCTTATCACTTAGCGAAATGATTTAATCAAATCTTGAAACGGACCGCTTATGAATACGCTATTAGTAAATGCGTTTTATCACGACGGTATCTTTGTTGGTTATAGCGGTATACCGAGGCAAATTTCCAAAGGCCATGTGTGACATAATGTCTGTATTTAGGTATTTGTATTGGTTTGGTTTATTCCAAGAAAAATGTATTAAGAAATATAAAGATAATGACACAACCTTCTATTAGTGATTTAATTTTTTTTTAATTTAAAGAAAATTATATTAAATAGTGTATACAAAAGCATACTTTTTAGAGCGAAGAACATTTTTTTCATACTTTTTTAATTAACTGTATGCTATATTTTTTTAGTAAACCACATTAATTAAGATGTAAGTTTGACAGCATAAGTACCTTCGCAATTATCGCGTTTTTTTGAAGCAGAACCATAACCATATTTAGCTTTCTGTTTAATATCTCATTCATAAATATCAATTGCTGTTGTTTACGCGCATTTCCAAACCATTAGACAAGGTGATATAAATCTTCTAATACAAACAAGCTTAGTTTATGCAGTAGAAAAATAAACTAAAAAATTTTCAAAGAATTTTGCATAATTTTTTTGGCGATGCGTTTTAAATTTTTTTGACATTTATTTGCGGTGTGTAGAAAGTTGATTCTTTTTTTCACACGAGAACTTTTTCTTCTGGGATTACGAGGTGATGTAAAGTTATGAATAATCCGAATCTTGGTTAAAGGGAATTTCAGTCATTTTTTCGAAGAACGTGCTTAAATGTTAATACAATTTCATTGAAAATTTTTTATAGAAAATTTATCGAAATATTTTTTTATGTATAAAGTTCAACTACTTTTCTCGTATCATATAATATATTAATATTGTAATTTTTTTTTTAAATTAGTAAAAATTGTTTTTAAATATTTTTTTTATTACAGTTTGCGAACAAGGAAAATACAAGAACTCGCCTGGCAACGGCGCATGCGCAAGATGCCCTGCATTCAGTTCGAGCGTTGCCAAGGTAACGGACGATGACAAGTCTTCAAGCTACTGCGCATGCGTATCAGGATATTACAGGGCAAAAAATGAAGACGTCCACTCGCCCTGCTCAAGTAAAAAAACTTTTTAAATTTTGGCATAAAATTTTATTTTTATTTTTTTGTCAATATTCAATAATAGATTATAAATAGAAAAAATGTCACTAACAATATACTGTTTTACGCAAACAAAGGACACATTCATACAATAAAAGTTATTATGTAACTTCACCTTTGAATTAAAAATCTTAAGCCCCAAAAATGATGTCGCAAATTGGATTACATTTTTTACGGCATGTCTTTTTCAACCAAATACATTATTTTGAAACCGAAATCGGCAGCGTATAAAAAAAACAAAAAAACTTGCGTTTTACCGAAACAAAAACTGTTAGTGAGTAAACATTAAGGACTTGGTGGTTTAACGACACGAACCCAATACTTAAATAGGCGGTAGATTTTTGGCGCCTGATAGCTGCTACCTTTCATAACTCTAATCGTGTTAGAAAAATGATTTTGAAATTCGCACATTTGGAGCAGTTTTAAAACGAAAATTATGGTGTAGAATGGTGGGTTAATTTTTCTCAGGTCTGAGAAGTGTTTTAAACTAAACTAAATCTAATTCGTTTTATTTGGCATTTTTAGAACTGCATCGACGTTTTAAATAAGCTTTCAAGTTATTTTTTATTAAAGTTCAATAACTGAGATTCTGGGAATATTTTGACGTTAACAAATATTGAGTAAATGTCTTTACATTGACTGACCGTTGATTTAAATAAATATTGATCCAGCTAATAATTAATTTTTAATTTTTAAATCAAGCCCTTTGCGCTGTCAGTCACATTTAAAATACAATTACTATATTAACAACAGTTTATTAATATGACAGTACTCAAACCAAACATTGTGGTTAAAAATCTTTTTTTTTAATTTGAAATTAAAAATCTTTTTAGGGCCTCCTACCAAACCCACCTCAGTCAAGTTTAAAGTTAATTCGACTTCTATTATGATCACGTGGTCACCACCTACCATTACTGGCAGAAGAAACGATCTATATTACAAGTAAGCTTAATTAAAAATAAATATTAAATTAAAAAAAAAATATATTGTTTTACCTTATGAACACTATGGACAAACGTTTAATTCTGCAAACTAATATTGGCTATTATTTTATGGCCCGCTGCTTACACAATTAAAAATGTGTCGTGTAGTCTTAAATTCCAAGGTAAGGCCGAATTTTTTTTATGTCAGGTTTATGATTAGGTTATATAAAATTTTAAATATGTGTTTATGAAGTCTTGTTTATGGCGATGAGCCATTTATTTTAAAATTGAAAAAAACACAGTATTTTTTTATATAATAACTGGTTATGTACATTATTATATTGAATTTTTAAGCTGTTGTATTTAACCTAACTAACATTCATTTTAAACAGTTTAAGGTACTTGTTTTATGCAGTACTGCTATTTTATCTTTTTTTAATTTAAAAAGAGTTTTTTCTACCCAAACTTTGTATTTTTCTTAGTGTAACTTGTTCTAAATGCTCTTCATCAACTTGTACACCTTGTAACGGGGACGAAGTATTTCATCCAAGTCGGCATCAAGTAATTAAAGGAAGATCTTTAAGGGTCAATCAACTATCTCCATTTACAAGTTACAAATTTCAGGTAAAATTTGAATTTCATGCAAAAAAAAAAAATTTTTTATAAATCAGTAAAATGTTGGTATCAGATTTTGCCAATAACATTACTCTCTATAAACAATATATAAGTATATTTGTTTTTTTTTAATATGTCGTAAACACTGCATAAGGCCGAACGTAAGCCCTACATTATTGATTGTAAATAGCGAACGCAAAGGGGATTTAAAAGCACTTATCGATAATGCAAACTTATTGAATATTCCGTCTTGTTATTACCGGTCCGTTGTTTTGTTATATACGTCACGGCTTTAATCTGGGAGGTCTTAAAGAGTGTTAATTAGACGTATGGTTGGCGTCTCATGCATATTTCAAAGACGAGTCACTTTGTTTATTATGCGATAATTTGCGTCGATTTAAGCCTATTAATAAAGCTTTACACAGTTTCTAAACTACAGTCTACTATATACCACATATACAAGTAAGCGATCCAACTTCAAAGCAATACGCGCGGTAACGTTACATCCAAATTTAATGACTTTATTTCTTGGCCTTAGCTAACCTTGTAATAATTATATAGTAGATAGGCGTGTAGTCGCCAAATTATTACACAACGTGATGGCGTTGGATCGAAAATGAATAGTTCTTCCTGTACAATGACGTTTAGCTAGCCCGTACTACCGAACTAATAGGTTATTAGTTTAATTTGGCCTTGAACTAATACTTAACTCACACTTTACAATAAAATTAACTAATTACAAAATACTTTA
Source organism: Corella eumyota (assembly GCF_963082875.1). NCBI lineage: Eukaryota > Metazoa > Chordata > Ascidiacea > Phlebobranchia > Corellidae > Corella > Corella eumyota. Next base: position 5,322,012 of record NC_137493.1, on the reverse strand, counting down.
AAGCATTTATGTAGTCATATTGGGCTGTTTTATTATTTCAATTTGGGTAACTATATCTTTTTAGGTTTAGTAATATTTAAGCACAAGCCCTTTTTTATTTAAATAAGCAAACAATATTTGCAGATAATATATTAGTAAAGAAATTTAAAATTAAAAAATAAATAATATCATGCATTTTAAATCACCTAACTTAAAAGTGGAAATTTAAAAAGTTTAATTTAACAACTATATTTCCCTAACAAATTGCTGGTCATGTCAGCTAGATATTAACATTGTACAAGTTACTTTTACAAGGAGGCGGAATGCGCCCCTAATCCACTCTATGTTCACCTATTGAAATTACATAACATCCCGCCGCGAATTAAAGCTTAATCATGGCCGACTACCGTAAATTATTAATGCCGCTCTATACAGGGTTTATAAATCTTTATTTTTTTTCGCTTACAATGATCGAGTAGCACTTTTACATGATCGACTACGGATCGTGACGTCATCACGTAGGTGACGTCATTTATCATAATTGTTCAACGGATATTTGTATAGGGTGTTAGGTTTTTGAATTAATATTTTAAAATATTTGAGCCAAGGGTTTTACGTATGTTAAAATTTTTAATAAATTTGTAATGTTTTGTAATTGTTTACCTATAAACATTAAGTAATGTTCGCCAAATTTTAAAAATTTGTCGAATTTTTACCTGGATTAACAATCAGTTTCTTATACTGCCCATAAACCGAAGGTTGCACGTTATTGAACTTTATATATTTATGGTCGACCCGAGAGCTTTCCTATCTTCAAATTTTAAACGAATCATTTATTTATAGTCGGGCTTCGATTTTTAAACATGCCAATCTTTTTTGGTTAGTTTTTTCTCAATGAATCGCAGGCTCTGCCAATTATTTTTGACAAATTCAAGTGATTAATGCGTATCCTATGTGATTTCACGGTGTAGCAAAAATAATGATGTTTATGTTTGCGATATTTGGCATAAATTGAGCAAATGATAACATATAATGAACTAGATAGTTATACTTGTTTGTCAGGTTGTTTTGCAATGTTTTCTGTATAGATCACGTTAATAACAAATTTTTTTTAGAGCTGTGTATTTTACTTTTTATTTTTTTCAAGATTTCTGCTATGAACGGCGTTTCGGCTGTCAGCAAAACTGCTCCGCAGCACGCTCTAGTGGTGGCTGTCACAAGCGAAGCAGGTAACAACAAATTAAATGTTTTTATGTTTTTTTTTTTTTTCTAAGCCTATTTTTTTGTTTTACATTTATCATAAATTTATTGTAGTACTCATATGATAAAATAACATATTTTTGACATGAGGATACATATGTTAAAAACCTAATGTTAGGACGACTATTGCAGTAAGATCTTTTTGCAAGATGCATTTTAGATAGCTAGTTTCTTGCAAATTGGATTAAGGTTTAGTGACAGGCGGAACTAACCGGTTTAACTATTTAAAAACTCGGTCGCAAGGGTTTAAAACGATAAAGATATCACAAGTATTGTTACAAGACAAAAAAATGAACCCAAAGTGCTTGAAAAAATAAATATAGAGCTAAAAGATCGTATCTAATAAACCTATCAACCTTTAAACAGTTTTTGTTAAGTTGACTTTGTTCTAGGAAAAGTATATTTTGAAATAAACACAAGTTAATCCTATTTGTTAGCGACATGAATTTTACTCACTCTGAGATTTTATTCAAGGGGCCATAAAAGTGACTTGTGAAATAATTTCTAATTCAAGATTTCTATGAAAATTCGTGAAAGGTCACTGACCCTTTCATTTCAAAACGGCCATTTTTGTATTTGATTTAATATAATGAATCGTGATTTTGTCTGGTATTGGGTTAAGATGTGTGACTATAAATAAAGCATTGTTGTTGCTTGAAGATTACAAAATCGCATTAACTTTTTCGTTGGCGACTTTTAAAATAAGGTTTTTTGTTTACAAATACTACTGTACGATTTACTAACGTTGTATCTGTTTTGAATTTTGAAATCTTTTTAATTCCTTATTTGTTTTATTTAAAACGGGACAAAATATTTCCGCAAAACAATACTAATTAGCCTCAAAATTTTGGGTATAACAAAAAAAGATTAGCTTTGAGATAAGGTGGGTTGGGAAACGAAACACCGGTAAAGTTATATACCAGCAACGGTGCGTTAACAATTAGTTTTCTTTATTTTTAAGCAAAAAAATTCAACCCTGGGTTTACTGTCAATGTTATCTTTTAGTTTTCTTGATTTTTCGCTTAGATTTTTGCCGTTATCTCAAGCTTATTGGATTATGAGCTTCGGTTAGTCAAAATTTGACCCTGCAGTTTATGCAATCTAACTGTAGTATTGTGTTTCTTATGAACGCTCCAAGCAAGTTTGTGCCTAAAATATGTAAGGTCATAGGTCACGACTTATTATCTTGCTCTGTGGTTGAGGTCTCCTTGTTTTAAGATGCTAGTTTGGTTATGGTATTAGATAACGTAATTATGCGAACCTGTTTGTATGCCCATGGGACCTAGCGATGACGTCATTTGAGGGTTGTTTTTTACCCGTTGTTAATTCAATCAAGTTTGGCTCTGCAAAGTTTAAATTTTTGTGGCGACATGATATTGGTAAACTTAAAATGAATTAAAACCTTTTAGAATGGTCAATTTTTCTAGAATGTTGTTGATCTATTTTTTCTCTAAGTCATTTTTAAAGTTTTGTATTAGGGTTTTAAATAGAACTTCGTCATTGTGTTTGGTTTCTAGGATTTTTGAGGTTCAATTGTGTCAAGTTTTACGATTTGTTTTCATGATCGGTTTAATAAAAACGTAAGAGACCTTTACCATAATCCGATTCGAAGTTCACTCACATGTCAGTGAAGTTTAAAAGCAGGAAAGCTTAAATGTTATTAAAATTAAACCCGGTGATGACGTCATATTTAAATGTGTAATACTTTGTTTTTTTCAATGAAGAGTGACCACATATATAGAAAACCCAATTTATTGGTAAAATTTGTTTATATTTTTTAGGAAAAGAAAAATATTCTTTTTTATGTTCACTATGTACTTATTACATGTTTACTTTCTTTTATTACAAAATTGTACATTTATTTATCTATTATTTTTTCTCACAGAGCCTTCAGCAGTTCAAAAAGTGAAATTACTATCGAGTGGGGAGAGAAACCTAAGTGTGGCATGGGCCACGCCACAGTATTCCAACGGAAACATCGTAAAGTATCAAGTTCTCTGCTCCGAGGTGTCAATGCTAGACGACGAAATAGTAAAAAACGAAAAAGCGCCATTTTCTTTTGAGGTTTGCATTTTTAAAGATTAAAAAATGTGACGTTATTTTTTTATAATGACGCAATTAAAAACGCACTGGTGGATTTTTGCTATCCCATTAGCGTTTTCCCTGGGTGTTTATAGGAGTAATAACTCACTTATGGACGATAATATACGCTTTGATATATAAGCCTTCCTCCTTAGAGATATAAGATCAAATAGTGGAAAAAAAATTTTGATGACTATTTGTCATAACAAAACAATGAAAAATAAAATCTTAATAGGTTGTTTATTTTAAAAATAAATAAGGCTATCTGAACTATCAAAATTCATTTTTTTTTTAATTTTTAACTTTAGTAAAATTTATTCTTTCAGCCAAACTTGTAATACATTTTTTTTCTTGCAGACTTTAAATAAAACACTGTTAATAAGCGGTTTGGATCCTGGACATTTATATTCAGTTCGGGTAAGGGCTGCAACTTCTGCTGGTTATGGACTATACAGTTATCCCGTTACCATGCGAACTAATACAGAAGGTAAACTTTAAAGCAAAAATGCCTCCAAACAATATAAATGTAACATTTTTAAAATAAAAATTAAAAAACATTTGTTAAAGTTTTAAAATAAATTCTTATTTTAACAGATATAAGAGCTCAGCAACAAGATTCAGCAACCTCAACAAGCTTGGTAGCTGGTATTGGTGTAGCAGTTATTTTACTGTTGGCCGTTCTTTGTTTGGTTGCTTATTTTCTCAAAAGGTATTCTTATTAATAAATACTTATAAATAAATGGTATTTAAATACTATATTAAAAATCGTATAACTTTGTCTTAACAGCATTTTGCTGTTTGTTTGGACAAGAAAGGGTGTCATTTCTTTGATTAAGCTAGTGTATTACATTGCTTAACGACAGTACTTATTAAAGTATACTGCAATATGCTTATTTACGTAGAAAATTGATAATTCTAATTTTTAATTGCCAAAAAGCTATTTTAAATTTGGGTTTGTTTTAGTAGAAATAAAAAGATTGATAGTGAACAACTAAGTGAGGAATCAACAATCGACGAAAAAGAACCACTGGAGGCGCACTCAAGGGATGAAAGCTTAATTGGTAAGATTGTTATTTCAATATTTTTAATTAATCTACTTTTTAAATTCGAATTTAAGGCATTCGAATTCAAATAACGTTTTTGATTAACAATACTCTTTGAATGAAAAGTGTTTGGCAATTTATAGCAACTTTATTACATTAACAATGAAATATAAATGTTTAGTATATTTACCTGAATCGTATGGGACAACAAAGACCTATGTAGAATACCCAGACCCTAGAGCAGCAGTAAGAGAACTTTCTTGTGAGATTGACCCTAATTTACTTTACGTCGAGCATACAATTGGACAAGGCAAGTTTTTAATAAATTAATAAATATAATTTGATGTTTTTTTTTATTTTAATGTTTAAAAAATATATTGAAAGGGTATTTTTTAAGGGTTCTTTTGCTTTAAAGTTGCATTTATTATATAATGATATAAATTACTCGTATAAGTATATTTTTAAATTTGGCTTTTCTTTAAATTATTGTAACAATTTTTTTCATTTTATTAATTTATTTTTTTACAAGTTATGTGGATCTCTTGTGTAGTCATAAATAACCCTTTAACTTTCAGGTGAATTCGGCGAAGTATGTCGCGGAAACTTCCAAGAAGAGAGCACGAACGAAACGTCGCTCGTCGCGGTTAAAAGGTTAAAGCACGGAGCTAATGCAAAAGATCAACTTAATTTTCTTAAAGAGGCTTCAACCATGGCACAATTTTCCCACCCCAATGTCGTCAAATTAAAAGGAGTAGTAACAAAAAGTAAGTCTCGACTATAAATTTTTTGTGTTTCAGTGATAGTGATAAACAGTTGAAAAAAAATAATTAAATTGACTGCTTTATTTGACGGGATTTTTTTGAAATTTTGGAATTTTTAACAATAATCGCCAATTTAAAAATAAAATTATATTATTAGGTTTAAATAAAAGTTTTTAGTGCTTAAGTTTTGAAGTGACAACGATATTGGCCTGCAGCAATGATAAGTCGTACATTTAACCACAATCTTATATTTGTGGATCAATTATGTTTATTTAAGTTAATCGAAAAATTTACAATCTTTAGGCTCAAACGCAACAAAAAACTTTAAAAAATATAATTGCTGTTTTACCAAAAATCGCCATTTTAAAAATTCAAGAAATTAGTGTCCTGCGGTGGCGCTATTAGCACGTTATAAAATTTTAAAGATTTTCGAGTTTAGCAATGAACAATTTTTAAATCACTAACGTTTTGATTTTTTGAAAACCATTTTTTAAATAACGAAGTAAATTAAAATCAAATTTTTTAGGTTATGTGGCTATGTGAATGCCAATTTTTAATTACATCAATTTGTTAACGTCATGCTTATAAACATACGTGGTCGCTTTACGTACACATGCGATACAGATATTATCTTACTTTAAATATAACTGAAATATTTCAACTTGTTTAATTAACAAAGTCGGGTCTTAAACAGATAAGAATCTTGACATTAAAATCGAATACAGATTAAGGTATACGTTTTTTAATAACTGTCATTTGCCAAGGCGTTCTTGGCAACTTGTTTAGCAATGCGTTTATCTTGCTTAAAATCAGTGTTTTTGGGTATGTTTATTTTTAAGTTGCACTGGTGTCCTTTTTTACCGGTTTTGAGGCTTTCAACTTCTGTAAACTACCACGAAAAATCGTGTCGAAAAAAGCGGGCAAAATATTATGGGAAAATAGCTCATTAAAAGGTTAAACAGGCATAGGAAAATTCTCGAAATTGCATGATCAAATAAGGTTAAAGCAGTTCGCGTTTACCAGAAAAATTTACAAAAATTTTTTAAAATTTTTTTTTATTTTTAAATGTCAATTTCAAAAATAATTTTTTGTCTTAATTTATTTTTTAATTCGAAATGTGATTTAAAATTGTTGTGTTTTTGACTTGCGATTCAAATCACGTATTTTCGATTAACCTACGTGCAAAAATATCAGAAACTCAGATTAACGCATTATACCAACGGCGCAGTAAATAAACAACGACCAAAACAAATTCCAATTTAAAAGACATACTCGAAAATTTATTTATAAATCGTGTTCCAGCAATATGTCATTTCGAGCAGCGAAAGTTGAAAATATTTCCTAGAAACAAGTGACGAAAGATTGTTCTTCGGCGTGGTGTTAATGTTGTTGTTGTTTATGTTAAGGTAGACCGCAAATGATCGTGACAGAATACATGGAGAATGGATCCCTGGACTCATATCTAAAGGTGGGTCGAGTTCTTTTATAAAAAAATGACATATATGGATAACCAGTTATGCCCAACGCGCATATCTTACCCAAAATAAGTAGTTTTTTAGTTCTTTTTTTTCAAACATATATTTTCTTCGTTATTAAGTATACAAATTTAATCCCAGTTTTGTTTTTAACCCTAACCCTAACCCTAAAATTTGAAAAAAAACAATTACTGCCTTACTTACTGCCTTACTTACTGCAAAATCTATAATTTCTCTTCAACCTAAGTTAACAAATATTTTTTTTTAAATCATTATCCAAATATGTCTAATGATTTCAACTTGCGGTTCGAATTAAACGTATTAAATAAAAACAGGTGCGTGTTGAAAACCACTAATTGTATTGACTCCATTTGCGACGTCAATTAGCGTTTATTGGAATAAACAAGCAATTTATTCATAAAAAACATGTTATGTATTTTATTTTTCACGGTAAAAATAAACAATTCAAATTTTTATAAAAAAATAAAAATGTCTTATTTGTGCTAAATTGCTGTTGTGGTTTTAGCAAACTAACCTTTTTTATTTTTTGTTATAGGATAATGTTAACAGCCTTAGTATGCTTCAACTGCTTCAAATGCTAAAAGGAATTGCAAGTGGAATGAGATATTTGTCACAGATGAAATACGTTCACAGAGATTTGGCTGCTAGGAACATTCTGGTTAACTCCGAATTCTCATGCAAAGTCTCGGACTTTGGTCTTTCCAGAACGTTAGAGAATGACCCACACGCTATATATACTACTCAGGTATAATTTTTTGACACTCTTATGCATTGCTACTAATTTAAATAACATATAATTGTATAAAATGCGTTTTTTTTTATTTATGATGACAAATAAGAATTTAAACTAGGGTTTCCGTTTACAGGGTGGAAAAATAGCAATCCGGTGGACGGCGCCCGAGTGTATTCGATGCCGTCAATTCACGTCAGCTAGTGACGTATGGAGCTTCGGTATTGTCATGTGGGAGGTGATGTCGTACGGGGAAAAACCCTATTGGGATATGACGAATCAAGAAGTCTTGGAATCGATCGATGAAGGATATCGTTTACCAGCTCCTTATGTAAGTTAAACTTTTCAATAGTAAATAACATTAGTTAGGATCTAAATTGAATTAATAAATAATAAAATGATTAATTTGTTTTTGTATTGTGCCATGTGCTTAACAGTTATTGACTTGCGTAACACTTTTGTATAAATATTTGTTTTCTATCTTTTGTATGCTGACAAAATAATATTTGTTTGTTGGAATTACGAGGACAAAAGTTTAATCCTTTATTTTGGAATACGATATTAGGAAATACTTTTAGTTCATAACAGTTCAAATTTTATCATGGTGTTTAAAAACTCGTTTGCCTTAATCCGAGAAATTGACATGTAGTGTAAAATTGATAATTTGTTTACTGAATCCGTGACTAAATGACGGTTTCCATATACCGTTATAGTTTATTAATTTGAAAATTTACTCTTTATATACTCTGCCGTGTAATTTTTTTTATTATTAAATATTTTGATTTATTTAATTTGTTTTAATATGTAGATATGTAGATTAAATGTATGTAAAATAATGTGATGATTACTAACTTAACCATATATATTTTTGGCATATCTCAAATACCCAGATTTCTGCTAAGAAAATCTAAATTTAAAATCTTTTTTTTGTAAATTTATTTTTTTGTAAAATTTAGAAAAATGTAAACTTAAAAAAATGTTATTGGAGTATTTAATAAACCTTTCTATTTCATTACAGGAATGTCCCATAGTCTTGCATCGCCTGATGGTAGAATGTTGGTCGTCAGATCCTCACAAGCGACCAAGTATGGACCAACTTTGCGATAGGTTGGACAACCTCATTCAACAACCTGATGAACTAGCCGATGTAAACATGCAAGAACCTACTACGCCAACAACACCAATCACCGAAAATCCACTGTAAGGATTGAATTTTTTTTCATTTTTAAATAGCTAAAATTTGCTCCTATATATTGCCAATGTATCAATATTAAAATGAACACTTCGTTTTTATTTTTTAATTTTTAATTTTTTAAATATGTTATTTTTTGTGTTTAGGAATCACTTTGACGAATAGAGTTAAAATCCATTTGAATTATTTTATGCAAAATTAAAAAAGACAAGAATCCAATGTCAATTAGAAGAGTTTAAATATTTATTGTCCTCGCTGTAGTCAGAGAGTTTAAATGGAGCAACTTTGAATCGTTTGCACTGCACTAGAAGTTGTGACCGAATTGTGCACGAATAGGTACGCCACGTGATAGTTGGCCACTGTACTGCCACGAATCCATCAGTACCTCATCTCAAATTTAAAGTTATTTATTCGTACTAACAATCATAAAATTAGTTGGATCTCTGTAGCACATATTGAACTTATTAATACAGAAATCGTTGGATTTTAGACTATTGAAAACCCACTTGTACCCAGAAATATTGTGCAGATTTATTTATTTTGTTATATTTTTATTTAAAATAATTTACACAAATGATGCTCCAAAATGTGGCATACCACGAAACATTGCAAACTTTTTATTTTTATTATTTATTTTATTTTTTGTTTTTTCGTTTCGCATTTTGCCGCAGTTCAAATAAAATTCGAATTCTTAAAATTTGTATTTTGCACAATTTTGGAAAAAAATATTTTTATTTTAAGAAAATATTTTCTACAAATGATAAAAATTAACAAATAATAGCAAATTAATAATTGGAAAAACCGCGCTTATTATAGAACTAAAAATGCTAAAAAATTTTGTTTTTAAATAATTCAAAATTGATAACCTTTTAAAGTACATTAATAAGGTCAACAAAATGCTACGCTTAGCTGTTTACATGCGTTGTCAAAATCCTGACAACATTTATTGTCTTATATGTTTATACTCAAATATAATTAAACATATTAAATCAGGTTTAAAATGATGTTGCATATCAAAATATTTCGAAAAATTAGAAATCTAAATTCGACTATTAAGCAAAAATCTGAATAATTTAATCTTTCGAATTTAGATACAGCATTTTAATCTAAGTGAGAGATTAACAGACGTTTAATGCCACACGATTTTGTGCTTTGCAGGCAAAAGTTCAAATGGTTAAGCCCGAATTAAAATTATTTATAGTATAAAATGGAAAGTCGGATTTTTCACGCACGCAAGATTAAAATGGAAGTTGTAAAATTTAATTCCAAATACCTTTAAGAAATAAAACGTTACGGTATTTTGTCTTAGAGCACAATACAATTTTGTGCACGCTTAATAACAGGTTAAACAATAACTTAGAAAATAGAAAAAAATTATGCAACAAGAACTAGTTATTATTTTTTAGAGTAAATCAAAAAATAAAGCGACCAAAGTTACGTTAGACAAAAAAGTAATGTTATAGTTAATATGCAATAGTCACAATTCTTTTAGTAGTAATTTACTAAAAAAATAAATATCTCAGCCAAAGCATTAATAGATTTAAATTTATGACGCTGGTTGGCGCTGCGGGGTTGTTAATTTTTTAAAGTTTTTTTTTTATTAAAATTAGTACCTAATAATTTTTAACAAAGTACATTTTGCTCCAAACCTTAGATATGCAGTTAAAACAAATAAAGTTTAATGCATGGGAAAATTAACTATATGACATATGTCTTTGAATGATCAATCAATTAATTATAAATATATATTGATTGATTGATAAAAAAATCAAACAAAATCAAGCACATGCTAAATACAGATTTAAAATATTGATTGGTTACATAAAATTAAAAACAGATTTATATTGAATAAGCAAAGAGTAAAATTAGGGCCAATAACTTTAAATCGATTTTATCTTTTTTAGGTAAATATATATGGGCGAGCGTTTATTTACTTTAAACTAATCTATAAATATTTAAACCAAATTTGTAAAATAAATTTGTAATTGCATTGGTATAAAAGGCAAAGTTTGTTTTTTTAATTTTCAATATAAATATTGGCCCAATAAAATTTTATTTAATTTAAAATATCAATGGCGTTGCGTTTTATTGCCTTGACATGTTAAAGAGAATGGTTTTCCTTTTATTAAATTTTTATTAAACTGTGTAAATGTCGGCGGTTGTTTAATGAAATAATATTTCCAGTAAATCGTGGCGGAGGTGTCCATAAAAATTTTAATTTTATTATCGTTCCTTTTGTGCTAAAAAAACAAACAAAGGACTTAACTGAAAATTATATTGAAAAAAATTTATGTATCAAAAGAATAACTTGAAATTGATAACTAATTGAGTTAATTAACATGGTTTAAGAAGTTTAAAATGTCAAAGGTTTTGTATACTGTAAAGCACCTAGCCCTGCCTATAACATGTAGTTCGGATTTAATGATAATTATTCCCTTTTTAATTCTAGGTGTTTTAAACACTACGTTTAATATGACCATGGGAATTAACTTAGCTGTGACGTATTTTGACCAAGCCACAGTGGTAATAAAGGGATTAATATTTTACTGCTTTGTAAATTAAACGGAACCGACTTCAAAAGTTCATAGGCTAAAGTATTTCATTTTCCAGTTAAGGTGTTTAGTTAATTATACCTTTAACGGCTTCGCCAACTGGGTAAACAAAACTTGATTAGCTCAGCTACTGCCTGCCTGCTCGCGTGTAGCCTGTCAGATAAAACAAGCAGACTGTCACGGAAATAAGCCGCCAAAGTGTGAACTTGGCCAGCTAACTAATCTACAGCCTCGATTTCAATTAGCTCTAATGAGTTAAGTAAATATATACTTTCTAGACCGACATCATGCGATGTAGGGTACCGGTTAATGTTTCAACCCGATTTTGGGAGCTTATCGGGTCCCTTGACTGAGTGTTAGCATGGGAAAATGTATCAATAACGAGCAAATAAACATTTAAAAACATGTTGAACGATGGGCGACCTATTTGTTTACGCACGAGTTAACATTCAGTGTGTGATCTGAACATTGTTGATGTAATGTCGAAATTATTGAAATCTCTAAGGGTTTCGGTAATACTATTTTTAAACGTGACTTAAAAATTAATTAATTTTCAGTTTGTAGAAAGCCTTTAACGCGTCTACTTTAATTTCGTAATTAAATTTGTGACTGCTACATATTTACGACCCTTTTGTATTCCCGCTTATTGTGATTCTATTGTTTTTTTATTCACGGAATTGACGACAGTGCAATGTCACTTGTCTCGAGTCGAAAGAGAAAAACGCGACGGGAGAAAAAAAAAGAAAAAGGCAAAGTGAAAACGCGATTTGCGAAGCGACGGAATGGTGAAATAGTAAGACGAAGGTGCTCAAGAGAGCATAGTTTTATTTATTGTGTTAGGTTCGGTTCGTATGTTTAGCTCTAACAAAAAAATAAAATAACTTAGTTTACGACTCTGTGCCTAAAGCTTAGTGAGTGATTCACAGTGGCCATGAATTTATGATTGAACAAGGACCTATGACGTTAATTCAGATATAAATAAAATTTAAATTTAGTCAATTTATTTTTATGCGGGTATTTTTCAAGGGAGGCGAACTTAACACATTATATTTTTATTTTAAATATATTTGTCATCTTTAATGGTATAGTTTATATGGTTCGAAAACTTGATTTTTTTTTTAAAGTTTTTAGTTTTAGAACGGTTTCAAATTAAGTTCATTCCAAAAAAGTTTAAAATTTTGCTAGTTAGCACGGAGCTGTAGAGGTACATTCGATTTTAATATTTGTTTGAAAGATTACCCAACAAATTGCATGCATGTCTGGCATCCTGGTATTTATACAGGCAGTAAGCTTCTTATATTACGTAAGCTTCTTAACCGTTTTATTATTTTTGTAGAAGTATATAACTGAAACCCGAACTTTAATAATTTGCCTGTTACATTTTACTTTTGAAGAAAAAAAAGTTATTTTTACTAATACTTAAGAAGGTTTTGTGATATTACATAAAGGCTTGAAGAGTTTCCCAAAATGGGAAGACTGGAATTATGTTTTCTTTTGCTTGCAACTTTATTAGGATATGCACGATCGGCAACCCGTAAGTTAATATTCCTTAGTAAGCATTATGTCATTCGTTGTACCTTGTTAAAATATTGACCGATCTCAGGAATGTACTGGATCGTAAACAAAACTTGGTTTCGTCAACGTCGTTAAAATTTATCGAAAATCTTACGTAAGAATTTTTTTCCAGTATTTGTTTTAACCAACGTAGGGATAGTTCGTTTGTTGGCCAAGCGAACTACACAAATAACAGGCGCAGCTAAGGCTTTGTGACGTATTCGACTAAACAAGTACGTTTGTTGACGACAAGATCCGTTTGATTTTGGCTATTTTTGACCTAAAATGCCCGTGTTAAAGCGCCTCACAAACCGTACGTATTGAAGGCTCTGCGCATTGATCTTATGGGCTTTTGTGTGTGTAGGGCGGGTTAAAAATCTCGTATGAAAACGTCGGTAAGGCTAAAATACATTAATGACACTCACAGCTCTCAAACAAATCACTTTCTGTACAAGCGAAGGTTCTTTAACGTTTGGAGCCACAATGTCTAAGCACAATAATGAAATTTACACTTTTTTATCAACTCGAATGTACTTCATGCAGATTAGGCTAAAACTGAGCCCGGATTTAAGTTAAAATTAACTGTTGCTACTAGCGACGAGGAATGTTATCGAACGTTTTTGTCGGCTACGATTTTATCAACTTAGCAAATCTGTTTTCAATTGTGTATTTTAGGGACAAGAATGCCATTATACTGTCGAGCAAGTTTATAAATTGTCGCGATATTTAATCTCCAATGTTTTAAGGCTTACACAAAGATCGATTACAAATTATACTTAAGTGCATTTTGCTGTTTAGGGAATATTATTCAAAGCCCTTTGTTGGATAAGCAATTGACCACAGTTTATAAAATCAAAACCTGTATTGACTTTGCCGTAATTAATTACCGTATGACAAAGCTCAGTATGTACTCAACCAATGTCTATACAACATAGCTCCACAATGATGACTATATTCACATTTTAGATTAACCCGTGTACGATTATAGACTGTCAACCACAAGACAATGTTATATTTATTTATCAAGGCTAGGACCCCAAAAAAACTGAGAAAGAACCTTTTGTGATAATTGAATGTAATTGTCATAGAAATGCTATATAAAGTTTTGCCATCTTGCTTAACCAAAAATCTTAAAACGGTCGTCTGTCAGCGGTTGGCACGATGCCAAAATAGTGGAAATCAAATGTTTTTAAATCGCTACTTGTACACTTTTCTCACGCGAGTGATAAAATTTTGCCACAAGACTTATATTTAGCTAAACTTAAACGCCGTTAATTGACCGTTATTACATCGATTTTGGTACAAGCGCGATGGATTTGCCCGGCCCTAGTGACGTAGAAATACTTAACATAATATTAAATTCTGACGACGAATTTTGTAAGATAACAGTTTCGAAAACTAACTGTGAATCAGAAATAGGTTTGTCAAAGGATTTTTTTGAAATTGTCGTACGTATGATTTTAAGATAATCTTTCCTTTCTCAATTCGTTTCGCCTAGAGATACAAATATCATTTCTTTAAATCAACATGAGTCAAATATAGCAGAAAACGTTCATGTAAATCCTATTACTTAACGAATCGTTTTATTTATATAGCATTACAGTTCAAGCAGTTGAATTCTCAAAAAAATTTACAGTTTTTTAAAAAGCTTTGTCATGGCAAAGTTACCTAAAGTCTCTTGCGATATGGTTACGAAATTTTGGCGTTTTTTTACTCAGGGGCGTTGCGTTGTTATTTTCTCATAACATTGTACACCGAAATACAGCAAAAAATAAACTTTGACGCAGGGAAAAATGTACGGCAATATTCAATACGTATTTTTTTCACGATTAGAGCTATAATTTTCCTGTCTACAGTTATTGACGTTGACATATCACTCGAATATTCTATTGTGAGTCACGGTGGTTAATGAATAAGGGCGGGAGTGTATAGCACTATAACAATATCGAATTTAAAATAAAATTATAGCGAACTCGCATTTTAATTCACTTTTTTATAATATTGAACACTCTTTGTTTAAGGCCTCTCATTATCGGCTTAGCTATACAGCCTAGTCCAATGAGTTCTCATAATTTAACGCCGTGGTAAGATTTTCGAAAATTAGTAACTGAATTACTTGGAACGAAAATTATGCTAAGGTTTAAATGATACATAACTGAAAGCGCACATGCATTACCACTTAACCAAAATCCGTGTTTTCGGAAAAATATTTGATTTGTATCGAGTTTTGAAAGTGAGCCGAAAATTGTCGCCGATTTTGTCAAGATGCCCTTAATCTGTGAGTTAATTCGCACGTGTTCCCGCTAAGTGTCTATTGAACGACTGAACCGTTAAGACACATAATATAACACCAGTAACTTGCGAATAATGGGAAAACCACCTTTGTTACACTTGACAATTGTAACAAAGGATTTGAACTTGGTGTGATGCTTAATCCGTTGCTAGCCAGCCTACTGCAAGTAAGCTACAGACAATGGTTGAATAGGTTTATGAAATAAGATCCCACGACCAGACAGAGCCTATATAGACTTCTGTGCGTTCCTGTTTCAATTAACACGGTCCTATGTTCAAATTATATGTGTCATGAATAATCACTTATGGCTGTGATGATTAATGTACGGGTAATTATATTTTTATGATATCAACGATATTGTGCACTGGGAATAGGAAAGTTGTTATTAAAAGGGTGATAGAGTTGTTATATTACATGTATGACGAATATGTATAGAATTGCCATAAGGTCGTTGTGTGTGACCTAATGACATCAAGTGCCAGCAGCCATCGTTGAGAACCACTTGAAATATATGTTCAAGCGGAATTTAAACGAGGCTTATACGGACTTTGTTAAAAAAATCCATAAAATACAACACATAAAAACTTCAAGCAAAAAAGACAAAACAGATGTCTGTTTTTTTTTGTATTTTAATCAAGCGCAAAAATAAAAACATAATTTTGAAACTGTCTAAAATATTTCAAAAGTTCAATTAAAACGATATGTAGCCTGTATCGCCAAATATTCTTTTATGGAACCGTTCGTTGTGTGTTGCTACCAAGCGATTTTCCATACACAAAAGAATGAATAGCACCAGCACAAAAGGCAGTCGGTATACCCATTGCTTAAAAATGGCAAAGGTTAACACGTCTATGCGCCGGACACAATACCTTTCCTTGAATCATAAATCGATATGAAATAGCTGGGCGCTAGACTTGTAAGGAAAATATCTTTTGTTTGTATTATTTGAACGATTTCGCAATTTCAAAGCAATTTTCAAACAGAAAGTGAACTCGGAATAACTATTTTTGCTTAACCAGCAATTAAATAAAAATGAATAATAAAATGCATTGTCCACCAGTTTTACTTAATTTTCAAATTTGCGAACAATATCTATGTATAGGCTATATATTAAAAAAAGTATTTATTTAACAAACCAATTTACAAAAATCATTATTTTTAATTTAATTTTTAAGTAATTGTTTTTATTTACATTACAGAGGTCCTTTACAATACAAAGATGGCTACAAGTGATATGGATTGGTCTCTACACCCACAATATAACGGGGTAAGTGATTTATCGACATTTAACATGTTGTTATGTCAAAAAACAAGCACCTAGATCACGTGGCAGAATAAATAAATGTTTTTTTAGACATTAGTAATAAGTATGCCCACTTAGTCTTAAAATAACGACGTCATTTTTGTTTATGTTAAAAATTGTGCGTTTTGTAATGAAACACTGTTTATTGCCCTTTGTGGACTATTGGCGGTTACAACTTTTGTTATTAATTTTAAAGTTCAATTTAAGGACATATTGGCGTCTAAATGTAATATTCATTTTATTGTAAATTTGCCTTAACATTTTTTATAGTCGTTTCGCGAGGGCAATCATATTAAATAACCCTGTATCTAAAGCTTTGTATTAAGAGTTCAAAGTCGCCTTATATGGCCAAGTTCTTACAGATCTTGTGCCAAGGTTTCGATTATGACGTGGTTATTAAATGACTATCCGGAAATTGTCTGCTTGTATAATGTACAAAAATTGCGCATTGGTTAGTTTAATGTGCCGCCTTCAAAGACAAAACGAATTTAAATTTTAGGGTTTTTTACCTGATGAACATTACTGTATTGCGTGAATATATTCGTATTTAATTAAATGTGTGTTTAACACACGTTTACTAAACACGAAAACGTATGTTAATTACTTTTATTTATTTGCACAAAATCTCGCAACCCGTTTTTTGCCAATTCGTCTCAATTATATCCGAAGATTGGCAATATTTATATTTAAGCCACATCGATAATTTACTCAAATCGTTTATTCAAGTACGATATCAAAGAGGACACAAAATAAACCGAAATAAATTGTATTTGTATAGGTGCAATCTGACGTACTTTTAAACTTAAATACGGAATCTAAAACAATAAATCAATTCGCAAACGCTACTTTGGTATTCGATTCCATTGTTTAAGTCCCTATACCAAATAACATTACATACGGATCTCTTTGTCTTTTGAAAAAGGTCGACTTTTATTTTTGGAAAGTTATTTTTATTGTTTGAATTACGTAAACGTTCGCGGGAATTATGAGTATCAAACTTAAAATTTACTTTACCGCGTATTGAGTTTACTGCCATACCATTACCATTACTCGCCTTTGATTTTATTTTTGTAACACAAAACCTTATGATGTCCATTTGGATGCGAGATCAAATTGTTTCTAATTGAATTCGGGAGAAAGGGGAAGCTGTTTTGTAATCCCAAAAGACGAGTTGACTATTTAGATAAACAGCGGCGGTTGATGTCTTTGATAACTTTAAAGGGTATTATATTGAAATATAAATTTTATTGCGCCATTTTAAGGGGAGTCGACGTTTCGAAAATTTATTAGACTTTATGTAGGTATAATTTACATAATCACCCACTGCTGTTGACTTATATCGTAATAAAATCATAGGCCTTACAATATACATACTCGGCCATTTTGATGGCATTATAATTTAATGTTATGATAATACGAGATTAATGGCAGCGAGGCGACATAAATTCTTCACATAAAGGTCGTTAAGAGAAATAATACACAGGGGCTTGTTCGTGCCAGTACTGGCGCATTTTTACGGTATTGAAAATTGAATTACGTTACCATATTGCGCAAGGTATTCGCATGCCTGTGCGCTGAATACTGCTCATAAAGAAGTAAGAATGTGGCTTGAGCGCGTCGTTAGAATCAAGATACATTTTTTTTCTGGTAAAATCTAGTCACGAAGATATAGCTAACTTGTGTGGCCTTTTGCTCTGAATATTCCTTATATATTTTTAAGTAAACTCGACTTATCTCTTGTATATACAGACTTATATACAATTCGAGTTTTATATATATACTAGAAGCGTGGGGTTTTTAAATTTTTATCATTTCTAATATTCGAAAAACAAGCTTTATTTCGGCTCAAGTTCTTTAACGTCTGTGTGGGAATTTTTAATGAATCAAGCCAGGTCGATCCTTTGTTCAAAATTATAAATAA
The DNA here is from genome assembly GCF_963082875.1 of Corella eumyota. NCBI lineage: Eukaryota > Metazoa > Chordata > Ascidiacea > Phlebobranchia > Corellidae > Corella > Corella eumyota. The sequence goes on along the minus strand of NC_137493.1, from coordinate 5,303,846 downwards.
AAGGACCTCATGTTTTGTTAGTTAACTTGCTTGTAGTGCGCGGTTATTAACTATAATAACACGATGGACTACCAGTCATAGTCACGCAATCTAAATTTCGTGGTTTATTTTTATACTGAGATATAACTTTAGATAAATTACCAAACTGTGATTTAACATTTCGATTTTTTGCGATAAATTTAGAACCGAAAAAGCTAAATTTAAATTTACAGCATTTTTTAAATCATATAAATATCTTAGATGTAACGTTTTAGGCGGTTTTAATAAATGTCACAAAATATGGTATTGGTTAAGAATTATGGCGCGACTGATAGATTTTCACTAACCATAGATCATGTATTTTTTAAGGATTGTGTGTTTGTTTTGGCTAAGAAGGGATTTGTTCTATTTTAAGCCCTCTCTAAGTCGGACATATATAAACCCAAATACATGTGTAACGGAAATATTCGATGTTTTAACTAAAGCCTAGCCTGTCTAGGGTCTGCCTTCCAAGATCCGTCACCTACATAACTTAGTCTCGCGCAAAATTTTTTCAGCCTCGTGCGAACAAAAAGTCCTTGATCGTGTCTTTAACATTTTTACCAGTGTAATGTATCAAGTTGTTAAGCCTGTACAAGGCTTAGAGCGTGTTAGAATTTGCGTAAAGCATCTCAGGAATGTTAAAAACGCATTGCGCGTACATAAACTAATTTTCCTGATAAATAAACGGTAGATTTCGCTATCTAAAGACCTGACTAAGCAATATTAACCTAATTGGGCTTTAATTTACTTAACGCGTGTTGTATTAGGCCACATTTATTTCCAAAATTAAGATCCCATAAAGATCTTACGCGTGTAAGATGTACAGGGGTTAAAGTTGCGTAAAGAGGCTGACGCTATTTCCGCAAATCCCCCGAGAAGAAACGCAGGCTTTGATATTTTGGTGGCCTTACGCGATCCCCGTGCATTGGAAAATCGCGTCTTTTACCACCTAATCATTAACGGTGTATACCCGCTAAACCTGAGCGCTAATGCTTAATAAAATTTTAATATCGAATTATTAGGCCGTGTAAAGGTAAACCTACGGGCTTATAGATTGCGTGTTATACGTAATTCGTAATACCCGACAAAAACGTGTGTATTATGCCCGACTTAAAATGTATTTTTCTTTTTAATCTAGTGGGAAGAGCTAAGTAACTTGGACGTGGACGGAAATACAATAAGGTCATACCAAGTTTGCAAGATCGAGGATGAAAATCAGGACAACTGGGCTCGATCACCATATATTAATGCCAAGTAAGACCTATAAATCAAATTTTAAAATCACACTAATGTATTGAGAATCTATTTTTTAACAATTTAAAAACAGTCTATGTTGTAATACATAGTGTTTGTTCCTATTTCGTGTAGCATTGAAAATGTAAATTACCCAATGATTTCATAACATAGGAATTCGAAAAATCACGTGCTATGTGTGTATGCGTAATTCGAACGTATAATTATAGTAGTTTATTATGCATGGTGTAACTCTTCGTGTGCGCGATCTTTTAATTAAAATACTTGAATTATCGAATACGTCGCTGTTCCAATTGGCATGTTGAGATTTTGACTGGCACTTGACAAAGTGGTTGTTTCATTTTAAACAAGATTGAGATGCGCTCGATAAAGAGTGTTATGGTATCAACACTGTCTGTATACTAATGCGGGCATTCCTTGAGTAAGACAAAATACCTTTCACTTGAAATGTAAGCGATGGATTTAAACGTGGAGTTGCCAACTAGACATTTTGTGAACTTATATTTGGATCCTTATATTTTTAATTGGTAAATTTACATTTAAATTTCAGATCTGCTAAGAGGGTATATATGGATATCGAATTTTCCGTCATGAAATGCGAAAATTGTCGCGAGACTTTCACTTTGTTTTATTACGCTTCCTCGTCCAACGTCGCTTCCAGTACTTTTCCACCGTGGAGGGAAAACCCCTACATTAAAATCGACACAGTAGCTGCTGGGGAACGGTTTGATTCAAGTAGTGCTGGACCTAATGGAATTAATAAGAAAACTTTGGTTATTGGACCTTTAGAAAGGTAAAAACACCTACATATACAATCAAATATATTGTCAATAAACTAATTTAAACATGACTTTATTATTGTTTATCACTTTTCTTTATAAACAGTTTGTAAATACTAAAATAACTTTTATGCTTTCATTTTCACAGGAGTGGATTTTATATAGCTGCCCAAGACCAAGGCGCGTGCATGTCCTTAATGAGCATGAAACTGTATTACCACTACTGTCCCGAGACCACTTACAACCTAGCTTACTTTCCAAAAACTGTTGCTGGTGGCGAAGTCGCTTCTCTTGTGTCTGTCGAAGGAAAATGTGTTTCAAATGCAGTGTACAGCAACAATGAAGGTAAAGCCAGTTTTGTATTTGAAAATTAAGCTATAGGCTTACATTTTAACGCTCTAAAGAATATAGAATTAATTTTAACTCGTAAATATTGTTATATATTAACTTAGACATAAACATTTTTTGAATGAACGTCTAGAAATATATAATAACAGTATTAATAACTTGGGTGCGTTCATTTTGGGGATCAATACTAATCTATATCAAATACAAACTTGATCTTATCCTAAGCCAGTGTTGTATAAATCCGTATCAGACTCTATAGGTTAGGCTAAGGACAATAAATTAAATGAGTCATAACTTGTATTATTTATGTTTCTAGTTCCCAAATATCGATGCAACAGCAACGGTCATTGGAAGGTACCTACTGGTATGTGCGAATGTCGTGCTGGATATACCCCTAATAGACTCAGAACCGCTTGCGAACGTAAGTTTCTAATTTATTATGGTATATTTAGGCGCTTATCTAACGTAGATTAACGGATTCTATTCCAACGGTTGATTTTATCAATTTAGTAAATTGCGAATGCCACATTTATGTCTGGGCCTAAGCCTAGAAGTAAGTTGATACCTATAGGTAGCTTAATCTCCTAAATAAGACCCTTAAACTTTTGAATATTTTATAAACTAAATATATACTGGCGATTTGTTTATTTAAAACCCGGACCAATGTTTAAAATTTTGCTTTTGAATTTTAAACTTTCGGTTTGCTTTAACTAAATTAGTAGTAACGCTCCGTTTAACACGTAAAAAGAGTGTACATAGCCTTTCTTAACCTATACCAGGATGTCATTACTGTTAAGAGAGTGTAGATTTTGTAGCTGTTTCGAACCAATTAACACACTAAGTAGTATATGTTAGCACACATTGTTATCTATCGTACAGTCAACATTGCTTTGTGTAAATTGGATTAATTGTGCCAGGTGCATTTATGTTTTCCTTTCGTCCGTATAAATATTTATAGTGTAGCGGCATGGCTTAACTATCCTATAATGGTAGTAGTTTGTCCAACAAATTGACCTATTAAAGTGATTGATATGGCGCAGTTAAGCCGAAAATTGCATAGTTTTTTGTCATGTCTATACTAGGTTTAGCATTTTGTTTATAGTTAACACATGCCTATGTTTTGGTTGACGTAATATGTAGGTAGGCATGTTTAATTAAAACTGTGTAATATCACGTGTAAACGCCCATCATATACAGAATATAAAAGTGTAAACATGTCTACAGCTGGCTGTGGTGACATGGCTGAGAAAGCGGGTGGCTTAAACCTGACGTCACGATTATGTCACGTGACAACGCGGTCGCAAGCGTAAAAACCCGAAGTAAAATATTCCGACCGCGAAGTCGTTATCACGCGGATATAAATTAATTATCTCCGAAATTACAAAAATCGAAATTCCCTCGACGGAAATTAAAACGCAAACTTCGGAAAAAAATCGAACCCGTCGTACCAGTATACAGCGAAGCCTACAGAGCGATGATGACGTCACGCGAAAAACGCTGTGTCGCGAATTCACGGGTATCCGATTTGCGCCACCGCCGAAATCAACTTATAAGTTCACGGCCGACTTTCACCCAAAATCCGACATGTGCATATGCGAGATACAACCGCGCATAGTTCATGTTAGTTTTGTATGACAACACACCAATAACGTAACAGTAACCGATCGCTTGTTATGGAAATGGTTTGTTTGCAGGAATGGTTCGACTCTAAGCTTAATCTGTGGACGTCGATCATGAAAAATTAACTGCAAAATTCTTTCACGTTTGTGTCAATGATAAATAAATATATTAAAACAAAATTGTTTGGCGATTTAAAAAAAAAAAAAAAAAAACTAAAATCGATTTTTGTCATTATTTTGAAATTTTTTTTAAATTCCAAAAACTGATTTTTGTTTTTATTTTCGGTCATGCTGACGACACCTGCGTTTAAATCAGTCGTGTTCGCGTTTTTAAGCTTTAGTAACCGGAAGACTAGATTCGAATTCGTGCTCAAAAACTTCTAATTACGCCGAGCCTTATCAACAGCTTTGACTATGATATATCGATAACTCATATTTCTTCCAACATTAAAACAATCAACTGTGATATTTTTGCGTGTTATATATATATATGTGGTTAAAACGTATGGAGAACAACGCAAGATAAAAGCGCCGTTTATTGAATGGTGTATTTGTCTTTTGACTCCCACGTTGATTAATATCAACACGGTATATCGATTGGTGCAGGTGGTATGTATTACAACACCTAATAAACCTAGGATTAATTCTGATTGACATTACAGTGGCTGTAAAGCTATTTCTCTATAAATAAACACCGTTTTTAGACTGTCTTATAAACTATGTCGTTGGGCAAGTTTATAGGCATGTGAAAATTAAAAACGTCAGGTTTTTTATGGAGATTTAATATATTCTTACAATAACAGTCGCTTTAATTTGATTTTGCGTCATTCGCAATACCCAACAATACATACATTGTATATGCGGTAAATCTGTATACGTTATTCAATACTCTCTATAGAATAGGCAGCGGTTTTTACGTATGTCATATTGCTTCGGGCATTTCGAATTTCAAGAATGACGGCATCCTTCAGTAATGTTAAAACTTAGACTCGTAAATAAAAACGCGATCGTGATAACCTGTCATACGAATCCGGCCGATCTATATCTAGAGCTCAAAATCTCCTTATCGAAAATCTTGATCGAGAATAAATTGCTTCTAGTACGTTAATCCGCTTTGATTTTAGGCTAATTTAATGCAATTTTGAATCCTACCCCATCTGTCCTTGAGTTATATAAACAGCAAATTGTGTAATATTAATTGAAAGCGGTTTTATAATGCATTCAATACGGAGAACCTCTTAATCAATGTGTTCTTAAGGAATTACACGATTTTATGTATTCGTTAAACTTAGTGTTTACGAAGATCAAACAATGTAAATTGGACTTTGTCATGCAATATATAGTGCGTTAAAACACCCTAAATTAACGACCAATACGAGCTCGTTAAATTTTGCGACATTAAACATTTCAGAAACCAAAACCACTAGAATTCCATCAAATTTTGCGACACTTTTTTTGCTATGTAAAAAAAGATCAATCTTGTTTGAAGGCCGTAAATAGCCCACCCCTGCCGATATAACCCCCCTATTATTTACACTACCCTGTTCTTTGTTTGATAATTGGTGCCCCTGTTCATTAACAATATCTTCCATCATTTGTTAGACGCGCAAACCTATTTTTAAGGCTTAATGTACCACTTAAAGGCGAAATAAAACCTATGAAACGTGCGAACGAGCGTGTATTGCACGCTATAAAACGTAAGCCCCATTTAATATTCTTTGTATATTGGTTCGTAAAATAGCTTTTACAGATCGTAGATATGAAAAAACGGATCGAATTTGTTATAGCACTTACGTACGACGTTCAATTATCGTGTGCCCCGCTTGCGTGAAAACACATATTTAATTATACGGAAAATGTACCGGAACATTTAAGGTAGAGCATACAATTAAGCATTTTTGTGGATTCTTAAATAAAGTAAAGAGAAACGATTTGTACATTAAAAAATATTAAATTTGGCAGTAAAAAGCGGTATTAATGGTCTAGCAAAACGCAATATTTTTTTAATTAAATTTTCATGTCTTAAAATATATCTGCCCAAATTAAGAAATTACAATTTTAGTCGCTTATGCCCTGATGGCTTACATATCTATATCCGCCAGAAATTACTACGCGTAGTTTGCCGTGTAAATCGATTCGTTTCATCTTGTTAAGGATTCGGGGGATTTGTCTATCTCCCCTGCTCATTTCAGGACATGCGGTCGTGCCAAAACAAACAAATTTCTCACGTCCGTCAACGCTTTTTCCCAAACTGGGCGCGCCGCTAAAAAAGGGCGCCCGCCATTTTACCGTGAAATCATACAACACTGTGTAAGCGTAACGTCGTTAATTTCTGTCAAATATTATTTGATTTTTGAATTCACATCCGGTTACGCCTTGTTCGACGTTGTCACGTGACTAACGGGTAGTTTACACTTGGTCAATTCGAAATTTCGTTGTCGCTATACCAAAATAATCTTCTATCCGCTATGCGCGCACGAAATCGTTGATCTAGAGGCAATCACAACAAACAGAGTGAAGTACGGTGCCAAGGTCGAGGCCTGAAATATGTGAATTTTCGTTAAACGTTGTACGCCTACACGAAGTGATAACAACACACTTAAATGCACTGTTGGGCAGTTTTATAGCGTATAGCATATGTGTTTCAATGCTTTATTACGCTAAAGGTTCAATTTGTTTTAACTATATACCTTTAAACCAGTACCTATACCACACAACATGGTTACATGCATTAATAACACGACCACAGTTTTACGCTCACTCGACCTTACTCGGTTTCCTTATTACGCGAATAGAAACCTTAGCGTTGCGTGATTAGAATTAACCGAAATTTTTGTTGTGGTTATTTTATAGCGCAATTGCCCACGCGTATTTATCTATTTCGAAGTCGTAAAGTATAACAATGTTATCATACCTTATTTGGTAAATATGTAAAGTAATAATAACGACCTTATGAAATGATTTGAATATAAGGCAGACACGTAAATTTTTGTGTGAAGATCGAATGATGTCGCAATTCTATATAGAGAACACTTCTGTAACTTCCCCTTAAGAATGTGTAGAAAGCTTCTATATTAGGTATTGTTCTTTGTCAAACAGGATAAATTCACTTAAGAATTTCTACTCGAGTTTTTCGTTGCTTTAAGTTGACATTTTACCGCAGAATTTGCTCCCTTAGCTACTTGAACAAAAGTTAATCTTATATTGTATTTGCTATTTGTGTATAAGGGAGCACATTCTACTTGATATCGCCTAAAGTGGCTCTTATGTACCTTCAAAGAAATAACTTTGCTATTTATCGCATCTTAAAAAAGTAGCTTAATGATTCACTCCCTTAATTTAGTCAAGTTCTTTGCCTAATAATTGACAACTTTATCACATCTTTATTTTGACAGTAAGGGAGTGGGGTTTATATCCATATCTTTAATATACGATAAGTTGTATTGTATTTCTATTAAAATCAGTAATATTAGTTAGTTTTTGGTCTTGGTGTTATTAATTAAATTTTGCTGTATTTAACAAAGGCGTTGTCGTCCTTAAAATTTATATTTAAATTTAATAGCGGCGCGCTATATAGGCTCGACGTTTACTTAAGAAATATGTGGTACTGAAATTACTGCTCGCACGTTAGCGGGTTACACAATACTAACCACGTATTTATTAGCGCTTATTATAAAGCGATTGCGTAAATCGGAAAAACCGCGTTTCCGTTCAGAAATCTAACCGCATCTTTTCTTTACACAGCTTGTAAGACCGGAGAATATAAATCAGCGATTGGAAACCATGCCTGCTCGCCTTGCCCAGACCACAGCCAAGCCCAGAGCGTCGGCTCGGCGAAATGCATGTGCGCCAACGGATACTACAGAGCGGAAAGCGACTCCATCAATCAACCCTGCACACGTGAGTGACAGTTTGACAGTAATTTAACTGAGGTTTCAATTTAATTAGACTGATTTCTCGAAAATTGTTCCGTTTTCGTCGAAAATCGAATCAGCGCGACCACCTGTTAACGTTAACACTTGTTCGGTTAATGAACGGTGCACACCTGTATTGAACCCGATTTTTTTCATTTATTCATAAGGTTTACTCACACCCTTATATAAGGTAATCGATTCGATTTGGTATGCGATAAAGGGACGTTATTTGTTATGGGGTCACCAGCGTGGCAAGGGGTCCATAAATAGTGCTTAAACTTAAACCTCAAAGGTAAAACGTAGACTAACCGTCGTCCATGCTTCCTGGAATATTCGCATTCTTGCGTCATTTTGTGCTCGCTATATGATTTAAAAATACCTAACATTTAAATAGCAACAACTTGCCCGACTGCATGGGATTTAGATCGTTGTTTATGGTAAGTGTCAGTGAACTAATTCTCGTGATTTATAATGGCGCGTGGAGTCGAAATAATTTGCCTGGCTTTAAATATCAGTTATCGGATTATAACTTAACCGATGCTTCATTAAAAATGGCTTAGACTAAGTTACGTCGGTTTTACATACTCCAAAATGTTATTACGGCAAAATCTACGTCAGCGGTCGATGTTGACTGTTTTTGACCAAAACTAGTTTGAGTTAATTTGTTTGTTTCGGGTCCCAACAAAATGGCGATTTAGACGAGACTGTCACACGGGGCTTTGCATCTGAAACCTAATCTTATCTGGCCAATCACGCGACACTTGATGGCCAGGCTGTTGAGGATGTCACCTTATCAAGATTTCCGCATTGTACAAGCTAAGAACAGGTGTCGACATGCGTATTGCCTTCACTTGACTTTAATCAGTGTCAAGTTCGAAATGTCCATGTTTTACAACCACGTGTGCTTCTTACTTTAGCACCGTTGCTATTTTTAAATGTTTAAAATTGTTCTGTAACTGAATGCGAATTGTTTTTAAATTCCGCGCGTGCTCTTCTTTTGTTATCCGACACCAAGTATCACTATACAACTTATTGTAAAGGATTATGTGGATTTAGATATGCGCAGCTGGTACCGGGTGCACACCTAACACCATGTGACACTCTCGATCGCGTTTTATTAGCACCTAAGTCTTTGTTGCCTCCTTAAAGATCGCGAACTTTCGGCGTAAGAATGTCCGCAAAGGACGTTTCTCCATTGTGAGCAATTACAGTCTGTGCATAGCTAAGCAACTGATTCAGCTTTTAGGTAGCAGAATATGTCGACGGGGACATGTAATATAGCCCTAATGGCCGTAATTCCAAGGTGCTTTTGCTATGAGTTTGTTTTTTTTTCGGTCCACTCATAGGTTGCATTTGGCGCTTCGTCGACCTAAACAAACACAATTTCGAACTGGAAACCGCAATTTTAGGGTCAGTTGTGGACCTGAAACGTAACTGTAGCGCTATTGGAAGTTAATGAGCCGTGTATAAGATGGACTTTAAAGTAGAATCCGTACCGTCGAGTGGTACACGTCACCACTTTTCAGTGTCATTTACTTAGTCATAACTCACAGGAGCCAAATCCCCGCAGAGCAAAATTTCCCAATCCCAAAAACCCTAAATATATTATAAACCAGTCGCTAAGCTTGTAAAAAGTGGGCAGCCAAGTGTTTTCTATGAAAATTCCAATTAAATCCGTTACACGGGCACAACAAAACAACAAAAATGTTTTCATTTCAAAAATATCTTTCGCCCGAATGGAGTTATTGTCTGGCGCGGTATTAATAAATAAAGGTAGCTGGGAAGGGGTGTGTATAGAAATTCTTGTCTCCTTTCAGCGCACTTGGAAACACAATACCAGGAACGAGCACCAAGCTTCAAAATCGGAAGTCAAACACAAAGGAAAACTAACATGAAACTATTCTTTTCATTTGGCTAATTTTTCAAGTTTTTCCCAGCGAGATATGCACTACAAGAAACTGATTGTTTATTGTTTAATGGGTATAGATTTTAAAGGCCAGTTCCGTTGCCAAGTGTGCCAGTTGTGCACATACCAAGTTTGTAACTCAATACCCTTTTTTGCATTCGTTGGAGCGAATATGATAAATAGGATTGACATAACCTTGGTCAGGCCGTGACCCGCCTTTCAAAAGAAAATAATTTCGAAACAAGAAATCTGTAAACGCGCGAGCCTTCTGAAATAACTCCATCTGTATAAATTTGTCAGGACCTGATTAAAAAACAATTATTCAGTTACCCAAAGGAATGTATTCTACGATCTTCTGGCGTGTTTGACATATTTAGGTTTCTATAGGCGGTAACATAGGTCGATTCAGGTGCTGTTTACTTAATTGTTCTAGCTTGTCCGCATTCCAAGCAAACAGAAAGTGTTTGTATTGTTTAAAATATTACTTGATGGCTCACTTACGCAATAAACATTTATCAAATCACGAGACCCCGAGGATTTCTACATTATGACGTCATCTTATGGAAATACCAAGCAAGAAATATTAAACGGGCTGAAACTAAACTTGGTCGGATTTCTGTTTTTGTAATATCGAATAACGAATAATTTACATAGGTCAAACCCATTATTTGACATCTAATAGTTCGATAAAAACATCGCTTTAAAATAAATAAAAACTCAAATGACGTCACCATATAAAACGCGATGTTATCATTTTTTAAAGTCGTCTAAACAAGCGATCATCTATTCAGATTACATGTTGTTCAATTCAAAATCTTAAATTTATCGAGGATAAAGTATTAATGACGTAATGATATGGGATAATACCGCGCTATGTGAGATAAATAATTGTGGGCCTGTACTGGTGGTGGCACGCGTTTGTTTTCATCACAATTCAAACAATGGCCGTTGTTATTTTGAAACAAACGGATAATCATTACAGTTGTGTCGCTTTAGATTGATATAGGAAATGCCTGTCGTCTGGACTTCTAAAAAAGGGGAACAATGGTATTGAAATACCTGTAAATGGGTTACTTTGCTTCCCTTGACCTTTTCACGGCTTATAAAGCTTGACCACTTGAACGTTGGACAGTGAACGGGCGGGTTCAACTTGCCAGCCTAATGAACTGTTAAGTCCATGTCTGCATTTTGTGCAAGGCCACATTTTGGGGATAAGATCTACTAATTACAAGGGGCTTTAAACTCCAAAAACAACTTTAGGCTTTGGTCATTAGATTAAACTTCACTGTTCTTGAAGGGGTTTGTGTCTATATTGATGGTGATTTGTGGTTGTGTTTTTATGGAATTAGGGCGACCTCAAGCCTGTTTTGTTGTATAAACGGCGAAATAGAAATCTAAATACCTCATGTAAAGATGTATTGAGCTTCATTCCGAAAACAGCGGGCAGGCATTTACGGCTCGTTACTCTTATGCTATTTTCAACCTCATACACAAAACATGTTGAACTGTCCGTACATTTGGGTATCCAATTAAGCAACTTAGGCTTAAAAGGGTTCTATAATAGTCAACGGGCAGTGCGATTTACCTGCCAAGAATTCGAACAGTTGTCAAACGAAATGATGTCTCTTCTTAGCCTTGGGGCTCAGCCTGACAGAAAATGTCATCGCGAAGTTTGTTTGACGTCACAGAACTTCGTCACTCGAACAACAACTGATTTCACACGGCATATCCACCTAAAAAAAAGGCAGCAGTGATTTATGAAAAACAAACTTTGTCGCGTACTAAGAAAGTGCTGTTTAGTGCCCATTAAAGCCTCGTACATTATCATCGTGCTAAAAAACGGCTGCGGACCCCATAATTTATCCATATTAGCCAAACGTGTTGTTGTGCTTGATTTTGACACATGTACACTAAGATTAATTGTTACTGCAAGGCTGCACAGGGCTGCAATTACAAGCATAAGACCCCCTGTATCAATATAAAACACGCCAAAGTAAAATAACAAATGAAAAAATCATTGGCAACATTATAACAGTCTATTTGGTCGAAACCAATTAATCCTATTGTGCGGTTTGTCTAATCGGGAATCTAATAACCTTATTCCAGTCTAATAGAAACAACCTTAAGAGGCCACTTAGTTCTAACTCCATTAAATCGTTGTGCGGTCCAAATAAACTTATCTATTTCCATTGTGTGGCCGCTTAACTAAGCGAAAAGGAAATTTGAAATAAGGACATTTAGCGGTTTATGGACATTTAGCGGTTTATGGTAAAACAAAACAACGCCTTATGTTTATACTGGATATACTAGATACTTTAATTTTGGCATCATATTGTATCATTCGACTGTCAACCCACCCTTACCTTCAAGCGTTTGTTATTTCCGAAACGATTTTTATGTTGTGATAGGTTTATATATAAGCCTGGTCAAGCAAATATAAAGCGGGTGAACGCGTGCCCTAGTTCAATAACGTTTAGGTATGGTTATCGGCGTTTAAAAGGTCGTTTTCTGGGTAAAAATTTGCTGTATTTTTTTTGGTATGATTGGCAGCTAGAGTCAATGTTTTGAGTGTATTATACAGGGTCAAATTATACTTAACCCCTACCAATTATAACCTATCTATAATTTAAGAAAAACAAGCTCGTTTTAGGTTTATCCAATTTATAATCACAACAAAAATTCGACTTAGATGCTGACCGGTGGGTTTAGCGCGCTTATGAAAACAACAGAAAAAATGAGCTCTCTGTTTGTTGGGTTCTAAATCGAGTGCTTACGACCTTCCACGGGTATAGGATAGCAAGTGATCAAAGTGGCGTTGAAATTGCACTGACCGCCTGACCGCGTAGGCTAATTAGACTCGCCCGTATTCGGGTACGAAAATGAGCGATACATGCTCTAGATAACATTCCGCTTTCCGCGAACCGTTAACCGGTTAATGAGTTTATGAAAAGTAATAAAGGAAGGTCGACAAGGGCAAAACTCGTCGTGAGAAAATTTGATTTTCACATTTTCGCGCTGAGGGTTATTTGGTTACATAGGTTGGTGGGAAAAGCAGTTTGCTAATTCCATAGCGTTTATATTTGTTTTTATTAGCAATTAAACTAATTGTTAGATCTTAAGATTGCCTACAACACCAAAATAGTTTAAAAAGATACGGGTGTTCCATAACATTAAGCAGTTTTAAAATTGCACCTATCTATATTAAATTCATTATATATACTTTAGATTAGCTAATTTAATCAACATTTATTTTTTGTTTAATTTACAGAAACGTCATCTGCACCTCGAAATGTCGCCTACGAAGTCAATAAGTTTTCAGCTTCAATTCGATGGTCGACCCCTCTTAATAATGGCGGGCGAGACGACGTTTATTACAGGTAAAAACCACGACTTAAACTCGAAATCGATTTTTAGATTCGGATAGCCATCTTTCTTATTAAAATAAAAACCGTGAAGCCACAACTGCATCGTTAACGCATTATTAATACCATGGTGTCTTATCTTTACATATATCTATTTTTAAAGAAATTAATAATTTATAAAATCCAACAACATTATTTTTACATTTGATTTTAAGAGAGTGCCGTTGGTTTATCAGAGCATTGAACTTTGTTGTTGTGCGATAATTTTATTTACTGCCGAAATTAAACTCTATGTAGCTTCGTGGAATGTCTTGATAACGCGTTAATGATGTTTAACTTCGTGCGACCAGATGCCATTAAATATTAAAGACCCGCATTGCTCGTATACCGTTGCTCCAAATCAAATATATGCTTTGCGGTCGGCACGCCGGCTCGAATTTCAGTTAAAGGCATCTGTAGAAAAAGGAATTATGTTGTTATAAAGGGATCTAAATCTAGTGTTACATAGGAAAAAACTTTAAAAATTTGGTTCTAAACAATTGTTTCTGTAACTATAACATTGGGGCCTAACGTTTGCTAGCAATAACATCTTATAAACATAAAAAATTACATTTTTAGTGTCGATTGTGAAAAATGTGATAAGAAGTACACAAAGTGTCTGCCTTGTCCATCCACTACCGATTACAGCCCAGCAAATCCTAACCACGTGACCGGATTGTCCATGGAAATTACTGACCTGGAACCGTTCTCTAATTACAGGATAAAGGTAAATTTTTAATTGATTTTTGTTGTAAATTAAGTCAATGTTTGGAATTACGTTTGTCCTTAGCACCTGGCTTTTACAAACTAATTATTAAGAAATTTAGACAAGGGGTTATTTTGACATAAAAAGTGCTTTCTTTTTTGTACTTTTTTGTTGCAAAATTAACAATTTACGAATGTTTTTTGTAAGGTTTTGACGTTTTTTAAAAACCATTATTTTGCGCACTTTTATTTGAAGTCAGAACTTTGTGGTAACCGACAATTTCTCAAACTTAAACTATTCATTTACTCACAACGGAAATGTTTAGTCTGAATAAGGCGTTGAAGTATTTTATAAATATCCACAACATTTTTCAAAAAATAACTATTTAATAAAACTAATGTTGACAGTAAAAAAAATCCCTTAATAATTGGTTGGCAGGCTAAAATTTATATTAAAACAAATCCATCAATCAAGGACTTATATGGGCTTAGCGTTGGTCACGATTTTAGATATTATGTCACCTTTTCTGGACGATTTTTCAATAATTGGCACCGTCCTTTAACAAAATTGGTCGTTGTTTTTGTTATGCTTCTATCTCAGGCCTTGATCACAACTTATGAAATATTCAATCTTTTAATTGTTGCTTGCGTTGCCTGCGATGCTACGGTTAAGACAATGAGCTTATATCAAAGCAAGCAATTACTGGCAAAGCCTGGGATATAATTTACACTTAAACATCTAAAAAAATCGAGTTTATAATCCAACAAAAACAACTTAAATCTGACAGTGTTTTCCTTATCAAAATGGATTGCAAAATTTAATAAGCGCTTGTTTTAATTTTTAGGTGTCTTCGCTTAACGGGGTTTCGAAATTCGAGGATCAAGAAAAATTTGAGCTAGTTCAATTTTCAACAAGCGAAGCAGGTATGCCTAAAAGTCTTTTTTTTATTTCGTTTTAACATAGATTTGAAAGTCTCCAATTTTATACATCTTAAAATGATTTTATCAATTAATTAACATAACCAATTATTTTTAGTACCCTCTGTAGTCAATGGATTAAGCTTGTTACTGAAAGAAGAAGGGAGCCTTACTGTGGAATGGTCTCCAAATGCAGATGTTAACGGAAATGTTATTGATTATGAGGTCATAGCTACACTTCTCAATACCGGTCAAACAAGAACGGATAAGCCAATCACACCTTTAATAATTCGGGTATGAAAAATAAAAATCTAAAAAAAAAAAAATATCCAAAAATTGCAAAATTTAAAATAAATTTTTGTTTTTATCATCATAGGCTTACTCTCGAAACGTGACGTTAGATGGACTTAACCCAGGAACCTCCTATCAAGTAAAAGTTCGGGCCCGCTCGGACGCCGGATACGGTCCATTCAGTCAACCCCAGACCTTTTCAACATTAAACGGTAGGTTAAACAATAATAAAAAAATATTTTTTAATATTTAGTATATGTTTAAAAATTGTTGTTGTTTTTTGTATAAATGTTTTATATTTTGGTAATATTTAAGTTATATAGTTTATTAACTAATACAATATTTATAGCTCCTACAGCCACTCCCCAAGAAGCAGGCGGTAGTACCGGTATGATTGCTGGAATAATAGGAGGTGTTGCTTTCTTACTTATCATAATCGTTGTCATTCTAATAATGAGACGAAAGCGTGAACAACAACATAAAGATGAGGAAAATAGAGCAAGATCTAAATTGGTCGTGGATAGTAGCTCGGAATTGTTGAGCGGATTTGGTAAGACTTTTGTGGAAATTATATATACACTCCACCCTATAGTGTATGTGTTGGTTTGCTTTGAATAGTTATTAAATTTTATTTTTATTTTTTTAGGCGGTCACAACCCCAGGAAAACATACGTCGACTACAGAGACCCACATAAGGGTGTAAAGGAAATCGCCCGAGAAATTGATGCGGCCAAAATTCGCATCGAACGTGTGATTGGTGGAGGTAAGTCACGTGACTTTAATTTTGTAGAAACCTCGTTGAACTATAACCAACAACTTGAATTGAGTTATTTTACATATTTGCAATTTTTCAACTGAAACAAAATCGATCACAATTTTCGTATTTCCAAATTTCAACTTGTTTTATTTGTTCAGGCGAGTTTGGCGAGGTATGCAAGGGCAAAATGACTGACGGGAAACAAAATGTGCCAGTGGCGGTTAAGAGGTTAAAACACGGAGCCAGTCTAATCGACCAAACTAACTTCTTGCGAGAGGCTTGCACCATGGCTCAGTTCCACGACCCTAACATCGTACAACTAAAAGGAGTGGTTACAAAGAGTAAGTTTAAAATTATCATTTTTGTGCTAATTTGATTGCGTTATCTCTAATTTGGCATTGGGCCCCAGTCTAGTCAGTGAATAGACTTGTTTAGGAGAAGTTAGAATGTCAAATATTTTGAATTTTTATATATATTCCATTGCAGACAATAGTGAGTTCGCATAAAACCGTTTCCGCTATTTTAAATTTAATTACAATCTTTAACGAGTAATCAGCAAAGACCGGAATCGCTTTGGGAAGCAGGCATTTTGGAATTCGAATTTGCGGGCACAAAGCTAGCAATAAACGCGCTCGAAAGTGGGTCTGGCGCTTATTAGCCTACACATAATACTATGCTTTTCGCGGAATTGGTAAACTTGTACTCTAGCATAATTGTCGTGACCTTTTACCCGCTCCTTATCAAGTTGAAACCGGCTTACTCCTGTATAGCTTGGTTCACATTAAATTGGCTCCAATTTGCAAATTTTTCGGCGTAATCTTGTGTTATGACACTAGCTGCGATAAAAGTATATCTTGTGAAGCGGTCTGAGTTTTAAAGTAGGGGGAGTTAAGTAATACAGTTTTAGGTCTGGCAGTTAAAAATTAAAAATGTTTTACTAATAGCTCGTGTGTTTGAACAAGAAACAGTTTTTTTTTTTTTTGTTTTATATTATTTATTCGAAACAAAAATTTTCAACATGTTATTTATTTTTGTAGGTGTGCCAGCAATGATTTTAACCGAATTTATGGAAAATGGGTCACTGGACAAATTTTTAAAGGTAAAATTTGAAATACTACAAAGAAAAACATAATTAATATTACTACTTCTATATTTAAATTAACCTATCTGATTTTGTTTTAAGTTTTAAAAATAATTTGTTTTTTTGCTTTATAGAGAAAGAGGGGCGAACTTTCTATGCTTCAACTATTGAAAATGTTGAAAGGAATTGCAAGTGGGATGCGATATTTGTCACAGATGAAATACGTTCACAGAGATTTGGCTGCCAGGAACATTCTGGTTAACTCCGAACTCTCATGCAAAGTCTCGGACTTTGGTCTTTCCAGAACGTTAGAGAATGACCCACACGCCACTTATACCACTCAGGTAGGGGTTTAGCTGTTTAAAAACTTATTCCACAATTTTTTTTTTGAATTTTGTGTAAAAATTTTTTTGGTACATTTAGGGAGGAAAAATTGCTCTCCGTTGGACGGCGCCCGAGTGCATTCGTTTCCGCCAATTCACGTCAGCCAGTGACGTGTGGAGCTTCGGTATTGTTATGTGGGAGGTAATGTCGTACGGGGAAAAACCCTACTGGGATATGAGTAACGATGACGTCACAGAAGTGATTGAAGATGGATACAGACTTCCTGCACCATCGGTAAGTTCAAAAAAAAAATTAAAATTAAATGTTTTTATTTTATAATGACCGGTTTGTTTATTTCCCATCAATTTATTCAAAACCACTATCATTAGCTTTGAACTGAAACAAAGGCTCATATTCACATTGTTCGCAAAATTATTACACTTTATAATTATACGTTATTGCTTTTGTATTCTTGCAATGAAAACTCGTAAAAAACATAAATGCGTCAACGAGATCTTAAAATTAAAAATCGGGTTTAAATTTCCAGAAAGCTAAACCTAGTGTCGGATTAGGATTTAGTTGTTGTAAAAAAATCAAAACATTTTGGGATGCCCTGTTTCGTCGAATACAAATTTCTTTTTTAAAGCAAGGCGCCTCACTGTCCACTAAGTCCTATTAAGCTGGCCAGATAGGAATACGAGCTTTGTTGGGTTTAGTTTTCATTTTGGGGCTTAGTCTACCCTCTTTATTCCTGCGTTTTCGACAAGATTTTATCTACTCGTTTAACCCTATTTAGCCGCGAAACTAAGCCTGGCTATTACTTTAAAAAATTACTTTTTCTTTAAAAGTTTGCTTTGAGAATAATTTTCAGGGACATATACAAAAAATAACACAACCTTTTAAGACAAAAATTGACTTTTTGGATGGTTATTTTTTTAGGCAAATTTGTTTGTTTTTACTTTCTCGATTTAACGCACCATTACTTAATAAAAACAAAAACAACCAAACAACAAAGTGGATAAGAAAATAAACATTGCCACACGACTTAATAATTAGTAAACGATATAGAACCAACATTTTTCTATCACAAAACTTTTAGTTTACCTTTTTCCGACACGATTTTAATCATTTTTAAAAACGTGATATTCCGTTAGGCATGACATTTTAATAATGTATACCTAATTTATTAGCTTTAAGAAATTATTCTGTTTAAAACAAACAGAGTATTGACTACAGTTTAGAAAATACCACCCAAATTTACATACTGTGTTTCGTTGATTAAAATATGCGGTACACAATAATCGTTTTTCAACGTTAAAACCCAATATTTTAGCTTTAACTGATTAGGTAATGGCAAAATTAACAAGCAGATACATTGTAGATCGAATTATATATTATTTCTACCTGTGTGGCCCGTTTTTCTCCATAAAAACAACCGGAATTTGCGAACCGTATGTAATATTCTAATACTTTGTGCTCAATAAACTCGACATTGATGGATATACTTATTAGCTCAAAATTAAAATATTTATGCAGTTTTAAATTTCGTGGATTTACTGTTAGGGCAAATTCCGCATATTTTTAATTTTATTGGCAACCGCAGACTTCATTTTCGCGGAATTAATATCGGGTTCACAGGGCGTTGTTTAACCACGTGTTTTTGAAAATTAATTTAAAATAAATTAATAAAACTCTGTTTTTTAAATCGCAGTTCTCGATAACGACACTTTGTAATACAATATGTTTAACAACATGTCATTTCATAAAGTCAAAACAACAAGTGTAAAAAAACAGCAATTTTTGCTTAATAACCGCTTTATTTAAAGTCATAAGGTCAAGAGGTATTGCGTAGGCAAATAGAAATTAATGAAATAAAATTTGTCATAATAACCGCCCTTATCGGGATTCGAATCACCGACCCTGTACTTTGTAGCTTGGTGCGGAGGCTCTAGCGTGCAATTTTAAACTAATTAGAAGTTGGCCAGTGTTAAAAGTGCGACTATACGAAGCCACGCCCTTTATTCATTATAGCCATACTGGTCATTTTTATATCGTACAATTGCTAGAGTGTGATAACACTTAGATCTATGCGCACGCAACGTACTTCAACGTCTTATAAATAATGTTGACAAAACATGGGGACTTTCTATAGGATCCATACGCAATAAGATGCCGGTCTTTAATTTGCGCACTTGACCGAATCTTACTCGAGAGCCACAGGTGTTGTAAGACCCACAACTAGTTTTTAGATGTAATTTTCCGGTGATGCGCTACTCAATGGCGAGCCTAATAGAACACTCCACGGGCCGCGTATAATTAACGTAGTTTCACACGATCATTTTCCAATCGTTATATTGTACTAAGTCATAGCGTTTGGCGGCGCCTTAGGTTTGAAGTGCGCCATAAATAGGTGCGATTTGGAAGCACAAATTACAATCGGTTACAGTAGTATAGGTATGGCGGAACGTTCAAATAGACCACAAGTGATTATATTTGTACAGGGTTTGATTTCTCGTACTTTGTGCGTGCCTTTAACCGACACACAACCAAGCAACTGATACACCTTAGAAATTAAACACAGATCGCATGTCTAAACACGCTAGATAAAATATTTGCCCACAATGTCATTTATAATAAAAACTGCAATTTAGAAAACTAAATATTAGATATATAGAATGCTTAAAATGTATTATCAATGCCTAAACCTTGTTTTTTTTAATTTTAGGACTGCCCTTCTGCTTTACACAACCTTATGTTACAATGCTGGTGCTATGAAGCCAGAAGGCGACCAAATTTTAATGAGGTTATTAGTCAACTAGAGAAATTTATCAGACAACCTAGCTTACTTAACGACGAAGAAAACTTAAACGAATCAAGGTAAATAAAAATAAATTTTCAAATACAACAGTTTTAAAATGACAATGTATAATAACTTAGTTTTATTTTCTTGTTGCAATTTTAGTAAAATATTTTTTTTTTATTTTAGTGCACCATTACTTAACCCTGACAGCCCAACCACACTCGAAGATGTTAATACATTGGATGAATGGCTCGATATGGTTAAGTTAGGAAGATATAGAGGAAGCTTCTATGCACATGGAATTAACGATCTCGAAAGTTTGGCACACATCAACCCAAGGTAGGCATTGGAATATATTAATTTTTTAACCAGTCTCAAAAATTTTGTAAATCTAGTTTTAGCCTAATTATAATAATAGTAGAACGATTTTTTTCTCAATTAATCGTTTTCCAACTTTACTATAGTCGAATTAAGGCTCATATGCCTTTGATTTTTCAATCTTTTAAAAATTATTTTTATTTTTTTTATAGCGAACTAGAGCGTCTTGGTATTTCTTCTCCGGCTCACCGCACTCGACTTCAAAGCGGCCTCGACACATTACGTCATCACCTCACCACCGGTGCTCCAATATCACCAAACGGTTCCGTGGTCGGACTTGCCAGTACCATGCGAGCTACGAGCGAAAGTAGGCCCGCCTCGTCGGCTGCTAATGCGTTTACTCTACCTCCGCAAAATCCACGTCGGCAGGTGTCGCGACAGAGCAACCACCAAGTGGCGATGGTGTGATTGGTTTTAAGGTTATAGAAAGAGAATTGTGTGCATTACGAGCACACCGAAAATCAGTGTTTCGAGTCACGTGGTGCATGGCTTCAGTGACGTCATGAAGCGAGAAGAACGCTATTGAAACTATTTAGTATTTGAAAATGTTGTTATTATAATTAGAAAAACAAAAAACAAAAAATGTTACAATATTATTTTATTGTTAGGAAAAAGATTCACATTTAAATTAAACAATACAAATCTTGTCATCATTATTTTTGTTGTTTTTATATTTTTCGCTGTAACGACTTTATAAGTTTCACCTATTAGTTCAAACAAAAGGACTAGAATTTCGTTGAAAATTTGCATGTACCGAATTCACGTTACGTCATCACGATTATGACGTCATAATACTACCACCCGGGCGGTGGCTTTAACTTTTTCAAATAGTCACAATTCTTCTCATGTAGCCAATTGCCAAACGACAAAGCTTTAGTTTTTTATCTATTTATTATCACGTGTTCTGTACGCGGTCACGTGACCAGCTGCTTAACGTTATTTATTCGCTTTATTATTTTTGTATTTTTTTGTTTAAACTATTTTCATTTTTTCTACGCTTAAACGATTTTTTGTACTTTTCGTGCCATGTTCTGAAAACTATTAAAATTTTAAAAATAATTTTTTCTGTTTGTGGTTAATATTGTGAAATTCGATAAGTGTTAGCTGATTTAGGGTTAGAAGGAGCTTAGTTAAGTTAATTAAGTGTAAGGTACTTATTAAATACAGTAGGGAAACCATTACCAAGTATGTAGAAAATTAATTAAATTATTATTGGATTAATGTAAATTTTAACTTAATTTATAAGACAAACTAAAAGTTTTAATAATTAAAATGGGATAAGACAATTTTTGTTTAGACAAATAGTTCAATCAATAAGATAACTAATAAAGTGTTTGTATGTATTTTTTTGTTTGGTAAGCCTATGTCCGTTTTATTATATGTTATATTTTATTCTAAGACAACAAAACCCGTTGTATTTGAATTTATGACGTTTTCCAAATTATTTTTGAATAAATCAACATTTTATATAAAAATGGCTCATCACGACATCGAGGGGTCAATATTTTAGTAATAATTTGAACACCGTTAGTCGCTACATAGCAATGTCTAAATATATTTTACACCTTGTGACGGTGGCCAAGTATTAAGACTGGACTATTTATTTTGCTTCAGACATGTGCTCTGGTGCGATACATCAAGCTGTTGTTTGTGCAAAAATAAATAACGGAGAGGTCGAGCCACGCACTCGTGTTTATTTACTTACTTTATCTGACACTAGCATCAGGCCCAGTCGGTCGCTGGGCTGTATTTAATTATGTAAGCAAGGGTCCATTCAACAGTGAAAACAAAGTATCAAGCCTAGCGTCTGTGAAGGCGCGTGGCCAGCAGATCAAGGCTACGTGCGAAAACTCGAGAAAAAAGTGAGTAAACCTTCGGATTAAGCAAGGGGCATTTAAGTTTTGCCACCTACACTTTTAAGCTTCAGTGTACGCTGTTCGGTGCCAGGTTACAGAGCTGTACAATTTTGACCCTTGATCGTTTAAGAAGTAAATATTGAGCTGTTTATATATTATGAGCGTACGGCGGTTGCTATCATTTTGAAGATCAGAACATCAGACTAGTTTGGGTGTAATAAGTTTAATACTTTAGAATTAAAATGGTTTACTGCTGAGATAGAGTAATAAAACGGTCTTGCAAATTCTAAATAGATATACACTTACTAAATGAAGTTTAAATGCTAGGTCAGATATGCTTTCTGTTAAAGGCTACACGCAAACATTATATTTTATCATGAAGAACTGATAGTAGTAATAAAATAATCAGGAAAAGTTTGATGTTTAATTTTCATGTAATCGCATTTTTATAAGAAGTTTATTCATAAGTTTAATGTAAATCAATACCATCTATATCTTTGACCGACCGCATAAACTGAACTATGTTAACATTTTGAATTAGTTTAAAACAAATAATAAATAGAGTAATAACCTTTCACTACTATTACGAAATTAAAAATCAATTTACAAAACATGGTTTTAATTACCAATGTCACACCGTATAGGTGGTAATTATTGGAAATTTTCGTTTAAATGTAGTGGCACACCTATAATTATACCGTACACAAATTAGTAACACTTTAAAAATGTTTGTACAAGAAATTTCCTATGTATTAGGGATGATAAGTTTATAGAATAAACACTTATGGGTTGTAGTTACGTTTTGCTTTTTGGTTGAACTAACTTTAGTTTAAATATACAGCGATGACTTAATTAAACGCGTATCTCCGTTTAATTTTAATTTAATAAAATAGAACTTAGTTTAGACTTTCTTAATCGGGAAATTAAGGATTTCGGGCAATTAAATGAACTGTGCAAATCGCATTATATCAAAGCTAGGGGGTATGAAAGTCATATGCGTTAACAATAGATAATCCATTTCTACCCCAAAACGTCCATTCTTAGAGCGAGATAGCATTCCGAGTATTATCTAGGATGTTTCATTCTGCGCCAGCGTCGTCTTTTGTTTGCTTTCAAGCCGCGATCTTTTTTCGTAGAGCGAGATTCGACGTAGCGAGTAGTCCTAGCCTTCAGCATTCAGTCGCTTATCAGCAGCGTGCGGAGACGTAACGGCTAGGTCGTGAGGAATGTGCCTAGGCATGTCTGTTCGCATCTGCAAAAAGTACGCATGTTCTAGTTTTTTTAACGTAGGCCTATACTACAGATGCAAGAATTTGCTAATAATTAAAAGCACGATCAGGTTTATAATTAGTCATATGTAACCTTAGCTAGTATTTTATGAAAACAATTTGAATTTTAATAAGCTTGCATTTAGATAATCTTTAAAATATATTTAGTCGGGAAGTTTTTTAAGAAAATTTAATAAATTCCCAAAAAAGAATATTGTTATATTAGCTAGTAAACTCATCTATCTTGAATTTACCAAATCTTGCAGAATATAGCACTAAAAAGCGATTTTTTGTTAATTATCTTTTTAAGTTACAATTCAAATTTTAATTTAACAATTTTTCAAAACTGGTCAAAAAAGTTTGGAATATTTTCAAGTCTGAAGATGGTGACATCATCGTTCAATGGCTGTTTAAGCCAAGTTTTAGCTTCAGTGATTGTAATGGTCAGCATTGTTGGATATACCAATGGAGATATAAGTAAGTTAATACTCCTTTTTTTGAAGTAATTTTGTAAAAAATACAGGTAGTTTTAAAATATGGGTATCGGGTTTCATAACAACCCAGGTTTAGTTTGGTTTGTGGGTTATTTTTTTGCCCCCTTGCCATCTACCCGGTACAGCAAAATGTAAACAATCGTAATAGCTTCTCAATTCCCTTGTTGGGCCTGAAAAGAAAAACAAACGGTTCATGATAACACAAAGCGAGTGAAAGATGATCCCCAGGGGAAACTGGGAAGGTGTCCCCGGCTTTTTCGAATCGAAATTCCGCGCTATTGTTCACCAGTTCCGGGCTATCGAAAAATTCTTAAGCGCCTATTAAAAGCGATGAAATATTTTTTGCTTGTTTTCATAAGCCCGTATCGGTTGGCTTATTGAAGTTACTGCCGCGTGGTTCTTTTATCACCTTGGCCCGAATTCCAATCGATATTAAACGGATAGTTCTATTGTGTAGGCTCTTACAGACAATATTAACAATAACAGTGCTTAAACCTAACGATACATATCCGTAACCTCCCAATATGACGTCATAGTCGAAATGACACATAAGTAAATTATCAGGTTTTGGCCGTAACCAAGCGAAAATTACCTGTTGTTTTTCTAGCCTTAACTTAGATAGCGATTACCGGGTAACTGCGTCAGTTTAACCGTACATTTGCCGTCATAACAGCTTATCGCATATCATCACAAGTATAAGGTAGTTAAAATAGCCTGAAATCAGTCGAGCTAGGAGTTGAATCGATCACGTCGTATTTTCTCATAACTAAAATAGTGCGTATGCTGTTAAAGTTTTACGATATATTATGACGTATGTCAAAACAACAATCGTTTTACGATGCAACTTGACTTTGTGTTGACGAATCTTCATCTCGATTTCGAGAATTCGGATATAACAAAATTACGTCATTGTTTTCTATCTCAAAAAGCAGGCACGTTAATCTGCTAAGTCGTTGTGTTAAAAAGATCACGTGATACCACAAACGTAACCTTACCCCGTGTGAACCTTTAAGTTAAAACAATTGGGTTAACAGAAATTAACTAAGGAATTTTTGTTCATTTCGACTTTAAATATCTTTCAAAATTTTAAAATCTAATTCTGACGTGTTCCGTTTATCTGTATAGGCCTATAAGGTTTTATTTCCAAGAAAAATATTCTAATTAATTACCAATCTTGCTTAATGTTTAACGTTCGATTTATTTACCATCAAATATAGAATGTTAAAAAATGTAAACAAGTCTACAGCGAAATATGTGCACAACACGATGGATCAATTATTATTCAAACACTGAAAAAACAGAAAGTTTTCGGATTCTGCGACTATTTTTGGCCCATCTTAACCGTAAAGCGTAAAGAAGATGCCATGTCAATATAGGATTATAGTGAATGTTTATAAATTGTGGTGACCTATTTGTGTGAATCCGGGCGGCTTATAAAGTTCGCAAAAAAGATCATTATTTGTTTTTTTCACGGTGTTTGTTAAATTAAAAACACAAAAGTCGAAGCGATATTAAGTTATGCCATTCAAAGTGCATTGGATTATCTAAACCTTAGAGAAAATACAGCGTCTTACTTAAATGTTTAATTTAAAACACCCTTACTAATTTCCATGCATAAACGGATTGCGTAATAACTTGATATTCTGTGGTTGCTACGCAACGCGGTTGTATATTGTGGCTCGCTCGACTGCACACGTGTGAAAGTGTCAATTCTCGAACGAGGCGCGAATTTACGATTTTCTTATCGTGTTTTTCTCGATTGTAAAACTCCGGATCCGACGAAAAAAATGGAGCGTTAAATGGGAAGCGTTTTGTCCGTGACGTCATAATTAGTAACAATGGCAAGTGTTCAGTGCGATGTTTAATCTGGGTCATCGTTCCGTTATTTCGACTTATTAAAAAAATAATTCCTTCAGTTTTAATTTAACAAAATTAAACGCATTGTGATGCTGTGTGAGATATATGGGATTATCCAGTATTGACTTCCAAGCCTAATAGGTCATATTGCTAAACGTTAATTAAAAGTTTTAAGGATTATTTGGTTAAAATTCGAATTCTGCTACAAGTGTAATTTCCCTTCTATTTCAATTATTGTTTCCTAAATTCAACTTAACTTTGCAAAAATCGGGTTTTAAGGGCGTTCATTTCCCGCCCCCGATTATCACATTACCCCAACACACCTGGCGTGCATCTCACGTCACGTGACTTGTCACTAAGTGATTGTGACGTCACACTTATCGTCGTACTTATCTGATTTGTTCCGTATTAGCGATAAACAATGGCGATTCATGCCAAGATAATCGATTTTTGTTGGGCACCGGCATTTTTTTGTAAACAATCGTTTATATAACGATTTTAAAGGCGATATAGAAAATCGGTTTTTATTTTGTTTTAATATTTTTTTTTGTGTTTTAATAGTGGAAATTTACAACACGAAAATTGCAACAAGCGACCTCGGGTGGACGAAACATTCTTCTGGAGAAGAAGGGGTAAGTGAAAAAAAAACAATTAATAATTCAAATCTTAAATATATGTTATATATAACGTTTTGTTTTGTACTAGAATGGTGTATATTTTTTTAAACCCAGCATATTCTCCAAACCTTTCAATTCCTGTTTAAAGTTAAAATAACCCAATCTATATCACATCTTGGCCTCTTGTAAATGTCGCTTGACTCGCTTATAACTATAAACACGTATTTGGTTACTTGATATTTCAGAAAAAACCCACATTCTTTCGCAATACATTTAAACTGGTATTCCGTATTGTAAAAACCCCCGAAAAGTTTATCGAATATCTTTATGCAAATAATTAACTTAACATAATCCTTAAACGTTTATTGTTTAACGCCTACACGAAATTGGCCTTTAATATTTGTTATCGTTAGACCGTTTGTTTGTACTTGTTCTTTGTAAACACGAAAGGATATTTGCATAAGGTTAATGAACTAGTTGTTTCAAACGGATGTAAGTTAACGACTTAATTACTTGGTAAAATAATGTAATGTTTACTAACCGGCCTTGCGCAATGTTTATTGGAAGATAACAAAGAAATAAAGAAAAGGGTTCTTCGTTTAAATCGTTACTAAAATAGGTGAATAGGAATTACTGTCGTTAGGTGATTTATTGAATAATCTAAACACCTTAATAAATTATTCCGGGTTGTGTAAATTTGTTTGGACTCAATTTTAATTAAAATCGTTCACATTTTAAGAGCGTTTATGATAAATAACAGAAAACCGCAAAACCAAGAAAATTGTGATCCGACTGCATTTTCAAGGCCTTACGCGACTTGTTTTTTTGCTCGAAAAAAAAAGTGCGGTTTAGTCGTTTATTTTATTACAGTGAATCAGGAAGCCTGTACACAACCCTGTGTCAGTTTATTGTGGTGCCCAGTCAAAATATGATCAAAATCGTGCGTAGATCTTAATCTAGTTCACTCCATGCCCTCGCCTGACAGGGCAACATACCAAGTCGCTTCAAAGTTTCTAGCCTTCTAAGCGAAATAACTTCGATTTTAAGCCGTTTCATGTGGGTTGAAGCCTCACAATTTCAAGTAATATTCACGTAGTTGACAATCTTTGGAATTTTCTAGACCTGAGTGTATAGTTTATGCTTGGCCGCGCACCATAACCAATTCTCGTCAAAAATGTACTTGACGTTGATATTAAATTAAGACGACGGAACTGAAAAAAATATTGCGCCATTTTCAGGGTTGCCAAATAAAAAAATATTTCTTTTTAAATGTTAAAAAAACTAAAATTATGGTAAAAGTAGGTTAGCAACTGAGACAGAATGCTGTAACAAAATGTAATATCATGTTCTTATCATTACATTGCAATATCAAGGGTTATTGAATTACACAATTATTTCTTGTTCCTTTGTGTGTTTTAAATGTTAATCATTAAGCCAAGAGCTCGGAATTTGTACGATCTTATAACGACCGTTTTATGAATGGCTTTTGACGTTGCAATATACCTTTATAGCCTTTGCTCTATTTGCAAAGAGCCTCACACAATACATTCGAATATTATATGGGACGTGATTTGAAAAGGCTGTTTTTTATATTTTACCTTTTGAGAATTGCGAAATGACAAAAGTCTCAATACAAGGAACAAGTATATTCGCGAAAATAACTTCTTTACAACAGTCGTTATTGCGCTATGCACTCAGAGTCGAAATGTAATAAAGAAAGTCTTTTATTCGATCACGACATCAAATAAAGAGACTAGCTTGATTCTGAGCCATTAATAACCCTAATTCCCCATGCCACGCCTTTGCAATTTCAATCGTAACTGGTAATTTCACTTCCGGCCGGCGTTCACCGTAATACACAAAGACTACGTATAATTTGCACAATTTTATACGCAGTAGAATTTAAAAGGTTTAATTTTATTGATATCTCAGCGGGGTGTAATTGTATTAAGGTCCCGTTCTAACGTAACCCTATAAAAAATGTCTGTTGTTGTTTCGAGGGTTTATTTCATTTTTTTAATTCTGAATTCCGTAAATTCGCGACCTACACTTACAACTATGTAGCCACTCCTTTTGGTTGACGTACCGACAATGCGGCAAAGACGAGCGTCTAAAAATAACCGACTACGACAAGTGACGTAAAGGGCTTAAGATCATTTTATTAAAGATCATTCTTGTTTGCAAGAATGCCACATACCAGTGTTGTTTGCGTTTCTCGGGAGAACCTAAAATTCGACAAGGAAAACTTTAACTTATTTTAACCACAAAGCAAAATGACATTTCCTTGAGATGGCTTAGGACATGTCGTTCTACCGAAATCCCTACCAGGTTAAGTCGTACATAAGTCTTATCGTGCCAACTCGGAATTGACATAACCGCACGCTTTAATCGCCGTTGTATAACATCAATACGGCCCGGTTGAACCCTAAGTTAGTTTGTTCAAATGACGTAACGTTTTCTTAAGGGTATATCAATTCAGAGTTTACAGAATATAAGAGAAAGATTAATGGCCTCAATTGTGGGTATTACAAAGCGTTTTAGGGTTTAAACTTTAACCCCCTCGTGCTTGTGTAATATTATGATTGGCGACGGGTATTTGTTGGCCTGAATCGAACACTTTTTCGTTTTTTATCAATATTTATTCAAGGCGTAGCGGTCCGTCTTCGGGCGAATAACAAAAGTTAACCCAACTTCTAATAAACCCATTGTCACCCTTTCTAATTTGAATGGCTTATTATTTGCCAAGGCATCGCCCGTTCTTTTGTGTTGTCGAACCTTTAGAAACTTAAAAACAAATTTCCACTTGCCTATTTCTACTTTGAGACTAAAAAAGAGCATAACCTTATTAAAAACAAGCATTCATTTTTGTACAATATTTTTTTTAAATCTTTTAAAATTTTCTATTTCTTAATTACAGTGGGAAGAAGTGAGTAATTATGACCGAAATTATGACAGCGTGGTTAGGTCCTACCAAATCTGTAACATCAATACTCAAGAGGAAAACAATAATTGGATAAGATCTCCGTTTATTGAAGCAAGGTAGACCACGATTTATTTAAAACCCACGAATTTAAAACAAATATTTTGCTGTCTAGCTATTGCAGTGTGTTAATAAAACAGTAATTTATTTATTTGGTTATTTGTATTACATAGAGGTGGAAAGCAGATTTACATGGACGTCGAATTTTCGGTGACCCGATGCTCTCCCGGTTCGATTGAAAATGCAAACGCAAAATGCAAGGAGACTTTCAACATTTTTTACTACGAGGCTGCATCCAATATTGCCTCCAGTACATTCCCACCCTGGCATGAAAAACCTTACATGAAAATCGACACTGTGGCAGCTAATTCTGCCAACGACATTAACAAGAAAACATTCAAGTTTGGTCCATTGTCAAGGTAGTTTTACCCTCTCCAGTACTCAGTACATTATTATAAAATATTGTGTTGTGTATATTACATGCCTTTGTATACTTTCTATACATACAAAGTTTTGTTATAATGTATTTGAACAATAGACATTTTCCAAATATTTTGGTATCTCAAGACTGCTTATACCATCTTTAAAAAGGTTTTTTAACTATACTATTTTTTTACCTTCATTAACTATACTATTTTTTTACCTTCAGAGATGGTATATACCTAGCTGTCCAAGATCAAGGGGCTTGTATGTCTTTGATTTCAGTTCGTGTTTACTATTATTACTGTCCTCAAATTGTCAAGAACTTGGCTGTCTTTCCACGTACCATTTCGGCCAATGGTGTGGCATCTCTAGTGACTATAAAGGGAGAATGCGTTGTAAATTCGAAAATCCCAACTACAAAATGTAAGATGTTTATATAAATATAAGTGTGACTATTTTAATTGAATAAAGCTGTTATTTTATTAATAAGAATCTAGTTTTGTAAATTCCTCAAAATTGAGTGACGTCAACGTACTTTTAGCAATTTTGCGATAATTATAAACTTGCCTAGCGACGGAATGTGCGCCTCGACATTTAAATACTAGTTTAGTAATCGACCGTTTTGCTTTTCAGCCGCCGAGCCTTTATATCACTGCAGCAGCAACGGTCAATGGCAGATAATTACTGGAGAGTGCGAATGCGAAACAGGATACCAGCGCAACTTTCTCAACACAGAGTGCAGGGGTAAGAAGATTTCACAATATTACCTTAAAACCATAATAACAACTTACCTGTATCGATTTTTAATATGATTTAGGGTTATACGGTTTAACAGTTCGCGCTTTAAGCACGTATGATATCGCGGGCTATAATTAATTCTTATGCAATCCCACAATTATGTTTTGAGATGATGTAAAAAAGCTAGACCGTATGGCTTAAGCTAGTCTCGATTTAATTGTTAGCTAGCGCCTCTTTATCTTTTCATGATTTGTAATTGTTAAAAAAAGGATTTTTTGAAAGCCTTGCAGATCACTTAATTGTGTTTAAAAGCAGTGGTGGTCCAAGTGTCCATTGTTATTGATGTAGCCTTTTCTCAGAATGTGTAGGTAACAAAGCCTATCAAGTACAGTTCTAGCGCTATTTTGCTTTCTTGTTGACAGGATTTTGTTCCTATAATGGTCACTTGTATTTCCGCTTTGTCTTGCTTGATTTATTTAAGCACCCTATGCAAGAGTGTACTTAACGTCTTACTCGGTAAATAACTGGTTAACGATTACGTCATGTTTTTACCTTTCTTGACTCGACATTTTTATGCCCTTTTTTTAATAATGTCATGATATGTTTTGTCGCTATAGTTATTTTACGGTTAGGAATTTTTACGACCCGTTAGCCACGTTGGGACTACAAATTTAGGGTTTACAGTTTACCTATGTTCTATACTTTGCCATGGTCGTAAAGCATTAAATTTGACAATGCGGGGGTAGAAAAGTTTACCCTGGCCGTTTATGGGTTTTTGTGCGAATATTTATTACATAATATAAATCTGTAAGCCTTACTTACCTGTTATAAACACGCGTTTGAAATTTATATTAAACTTTCAGATCCCCTTTGTGTATTAAAGCCATTGGATACAGTTAAGTTTGACATTAAACACAATAAACTGTTATTTTTGTAAGACATTCCAATGTGATTTAAGCGTTTTAATAAAATTGGTATATGTTGAGTGCTTTTGAATTGCGGTGACATACCAACTCGTTCAAGTCCATGGCTACATTTCAAATTTTTCTATTCACGCAAAACGGTGCGTTTTATGAGAAAGGACCGTGTTACGTATTTTTGGCATTTCTACATATAACAAACACTTATAATTCAATAATTCCCAGATATTTCTAGCGTTGTTGATAAAGATATTGATTTAAGTTTGCTGTTTAAGTCGGAAAATAGTAAGAAGTTTTGGGCTGGCGGCGTTCAGTCTGCTGAATTGGCGTGTTTTTATTCGTTCAAAACCTGTTGTTATTTCAATACATATTTTCACGTCGCGATTTGACCCTATACTTATTCAACATAATGGCAATTCTATGTCCATGTAACTTGAAATAATAGAACCCGATTGGCATGGTTGGCCTAAACCAAATACCTTAAATGCTTTAATAGGAAAGTAAAGACATTAAATTACTCTATCTGTTTGTAATCAAAGGCCACACCTATAACAATCGCTGTAATATAAAAAGCAAACAAATTTGTCTTTTGCATGTGGAAGTCATAGACATCAAGGTGCCTTTAAGGTTTGTTTAATTAGGTAGTTACACCATTCGGGTTGGCATGTTAGCCTTGTCAGTTACTTGTTTTCCCAATGCTGGCCTCTTATCTACGCATGCTCAGCCACCTAAGACTACTTGATGGGATATCTTTGATGACATGGCGCAAGAGTTTAACATTTAAAGTTTTAAAACCCTATAATGACCAACGGTGAGGAAATACTTGGGAAAATTCCAGCACTCCTAAGGGGATTTCGAATACCTAAACGGATAATCACATTTTTGAGAAATAACACATTGTTTTTTGAAGGTTTCTGAGGCTTAGAATTGAAATCTAAAAAATGTAAATTGGCTTATGCGTATGATCACGAATCTATTTTAATCTGTTTTCTATTTTGGGCTATTAATCGCCAACATTGGCAGAGAAGCTTTATCTGTTATCTTTCTTGTTTAAAATATGTTGTTTCGTTTTGTGTGGGCCCGGTGCTGCGGCGGAATAATATTTCCTAATCAACAGCCACATTTACACGACTTCCGTAACCCATAAACATGCAATCCAGGTGTAAATCAAAGTCTTGTTTAATCCTATTTATAATCTTACCAAATTCACTGATCAAAGTTAGTCTTTTTATTTGTAGTTCGATTGATTTAAAAGAGGATAGGCCAATAATTTCCGATTCTGATTCGGAAATGTTTGTTTTTATTATTTGTTTTGTTCTCTTAATAGTTGACTAACGCTCCACCCGGCTTCAATCAAAAACTTTGTTAAACATAGTCTCCAAGCAAGCCCTTGTCGTTAGCTAATTTCAAGTTTATAATCAATTCTTTTTTTGTAATTGGTCACGGTAAGGAACAACCCCACCTTACATACTTAAAAGCAGGTCTTACATTTCCATAACATTTGATTTTCTTATCAAAACTTTGGCTGAAATTTGACTGGCATTTGTTTGAAATATTACAAGTAGCGCTGGTCATTATATTTTCAGTGTTACTGATCCGGTGTTTTGAGGTCGCAAGGTGTCAATTGGTAAGACATTTTTTAACCTAATTAACTAAGGACGCTTTGCATGCCTGTTACATTATTCCAGTCGATAAGCGAAGTGCACATCATGATATCTTTAAAAATACAGGATGCTTAACAATGCAGAAATGTTTTTGTCGATTGTCTACACATGGGTTTTGTTGTTCAAAACCTTAACACATATTTTTTAGTTTTATTCTCCACTTTTTTGTCCTGTGCGACCACAAAGCTCTTGTATAGAAACTTAGGCCTAAAAAGTAGTTGCGCCCCGACCCGTAAAATTCGTTAAGGTTGGGGGTTCAAAGGTTAGCGCAGCAAGATTTGGAGCGTGGCGCCGATATAGCAAATGTTTCAACTGCACAATTTTCACGGTTTAGGGTTTCTTTAGCCTCAAAACAATGTTAATTTTCCGCTTAAAAATACCAAAAAAAATACGTTATTTTGTTGAGATCTATCCCTTGATTTCCTTAATTCCTGCTTCGGGGTATTGAACATGATTTAAAATCTGATGACGTCATTGCGGTTGAATACAACCACGTTTGTCTTTTGTTACATTTCACGCGCTCCAGAACTATTCTGATCGCGATTATGTCACTTCTATCGGAAATAGTTTATCGTGAACTTACTGAAAGCGCTTTTGTTGTGTTAAAGGGGATACGGTTTCCAAAACATTGGACAATCACAGGTAGAAAGCGTTACCCGAATTAGCTTTTACTTCCGTTTAAAGCCTTTGTTAGACTGTGCCTAGCAGCATCAGTGATGCCGGGCTATTGTTTCTACTTCGGCTTGTTTTCACACGAGTTTTCCTAATCCCTTACCTTGCTGTTATCGTGCGAACGTGGAATAGGAAAACCCAGCGTCGTTTTCAACAAGTTGATTGTGCGCCTTAAAAAACCTAAATAGAACAGGAGTCCCGTATACCCCATGGTTTACTTAAAGGATTTTGAAAGTGAATTCGTGTTGGCTTTACACGTCCTTAGTGCTAGCAGTGCCCGACAATAGGCGCCGCGTCGCTTAGCCAGCATTTTGGGCTAAATGACGTCATATTCTATGGATGTTTATCGCTATATATCTGTTTATTGATAACGTGTTATAGATGGGAGAAAATATATCTATTTTGAACTGTTTTGACATTATGGCATTTACCACGTTTTATATATCACAAAAAGCGCGCAAAACTAATTACCAAACACATTAGCAGGTTTAATATAACATGCAAACAAACTCTTTAAAAACGTGCAGTTCTATAACATTTTTTTAGCCAGCTGTTTTTGTCGTCTATTTGAATATGAGATATTGACATGAGCGATGAGGGCGAATTCCAAAAACAGAAATCCACTTGTATAATCATTACTGAACTACCGGGTACTGTTAGCACACAGGCCAAGATGTGCGCTACTGATTAAGCACCAAATATTTGTTTTAACTCTTGAACCGGCAATATTTTAACGTTACATATTCAGCTTGAGGATTAATTTTAATTCAAATAAGAGATCGGCTATTTTTAAGTTTTGTAAATATGCTTAAAGCAAGACATATATAGCTAAAACGAAATACTATTCCGTATGGTGTTTTTAGGAAAGTATTTTTAGTGATCGATCTTAATCCCTGTCTTATTTAAATCCCACTGTAGTGACATCTGTCCTTCGCTCTCTTACAAATTGGTATCCATTTACTTAAACCTTTAGAAGCGTGTTGCATTTATTTTCTGACACTATTACAAGTGATGATGTGCAAATGATTGTTCCGTTCAATTTACTTGTCATTTTTGCCATGTTAAGTTACTTGTAAACCGTATCCAGCCATTAAGTCGTTAAATTTAGCGTTAAATTAGCCATGAAAATAAGCTTCTGCAGTGATAATGATTTTCCCCTAATTGGCCCTTTTTTCAAAGTCTTGGCGGTTGGTCATTATGATTTATGAACAGGAAAAAATCCACTTATTCAAATAATTGTTATGGATGCTACCCGCTGTTAATGACGTCATGGTACTTGGGAAATAGCGATTTTAACTGTGGCCTTACTCAATCAGTTTTAAAAAAAAATTCTTGTTTGAGGTACACACATTTTTTAAGCAACATTTTTGTTAACGTTTTAAAATTAAACCTAAACAATTTCATCCTTTCTACTCGCACGCCATGCGGTTAAATATCATTTCCATTCAAAAACGGCTTAATTGTTTGACCTTGAATTTTTCTCTGCTTTTCATTGTTTATTAATATACAATCAATCGGTATGCACCTGCGAGTACATAGGACAAAGCCGCAGGGTAGATTTTTTTGGGCGTTGAAAAGCGATTTAAAAAATGTCAATGAATAGTGTGTGCATTGTGGCAATACCTTTCACTAAGTGCCAATCGCTAATCCAAAGGCGTAGTTTGCAAATCGACAAACATTTTTGTCAAATAAACCGTAAATATTAAACCAGGCGTAACTGTGGACGTTAAAACTTGTTAAACAGGCATTTTGGAGTTCCTGTTTCTGTTGTTGCGACTTGAATATGAATCATAGGTGCGTGTTTACGACTAAGATCTAGATAGGAATTTCTAGAATGAGGGGTTTAAATCACTTAATCAGTAACATCAAACAAGACTGCAGTTAAATATTAAAATCGCCTCACCTTTATTTAACGTTGCTGTAAAGTAAAAATAGGATTAAATACCCAAATAAATTTGTAATTATTTTTTACAGAATGTCCAGCTGGTACTTACAAGTCGACCACGGGCCAAGAAAAATGCGAGAAATGTCCCGGAAACAGCGGGATCCCGGAGAACCCGACCTCCCCCTCCACCGCCATCGGAAAGCTCTCAATACCCCACAACGAGTGCCCCTGTCACCCAGGTTACGCAAGAG
The DNA here is from genome assembly GCF_963082875.1 of Corella eumyota. NCBI lineage: Eukaryota > Metazoa > Chordata > Ascidiacea > Phlebobranchia > Corellidae > Corella > Corella eumyota. The sequence goes on along the minus strand of NC_137493.1, from coordinate 5,267,725 downwards.
CCGCGGGCGAGGACATCAGCGTTCCGTGTACAAGTAAGTCACGTGACTTTAAAGTATGTATGACGTAGATTGGTTCAATCCCTAGCGCGATTCAATTGGATTATCCTCTAATAGCGACTTATAGGGTACACTTTGAATTTCGTGTGAATCACGAACAAGCCTGAAATCTGTAATTTTTTTCGGGCACGCGCTGTTTTCAAGTTACAATTAACCGCACTATTAATCACGATCATGTCGCAAGTGTTAATTAAGCCATAAGTTAAAACAACAACACCTAGGCTCACGCGCAATATTCCCATAACTTCAAAATTAAAGTCAACCACATCAGTCTTCTTTATTTGAGCCTGATAAAAGCTGTCGTACTTCATCACTCTGATTTGGAATTTTTAACATTCTGGAACTATCAATGCCTTTTTTCTTTATGTGTATTCGAGGCTGCGGTAAGGCAATAAAATTTATGCCTCGTTCGTGTAAGTTTGTTCTTCGGATTTTTTTATGGGCATCCCGTAAATTACTGGAAAGGCAAATATTTTAAGAGTAGGCGCTCATATGCACGCGATTGTATTTGCTATTGCGTAACACAACTGTAAAGAAGTTTTAAAATTGACGTTTTGTTATAGGATTATTATAATTTTTGCCTAATTACTTCAATAAATACACATATTTATTAAATTCGATTTCCCATTGTGTTTATAAGGATATAAATCATGAACCACAGCTCACCTAGCGGATAGATATTTAACAAAAGCTAATACCACTTTCCTGTAAACATTCGTCGCCATTTTGTCCTTCCCATGTTTAAAGTTACTCCCATGTTTAAAGTTAGCACGCCTTTAAATACAAAATTAACATTTAGATTTAGAAAGTTGAAAATTTAATGATAGATTGTATATAAATTGTAGAATGCAAATCATTGTTTAACCACAGGGTTGATTGTATACAAAATTAAGGTACGGTACTGGCGTCTACACTTTACGTTAAAGTTGTCGAACAGGAAAAGGTTAGACATTGCTCTTGGCGTGGTATGTTATACTATAAACTCTGACGTCAAAACACTGTTACCTTAATGCCTTTGTTTATTGATTGAGATTACGTCTAAGAGAATTCGAGCGCCATGGGTTTGACACTTTAACCTTAAGGCAGTGACGCAATATATAAGTTATGCAGATACACCCTCGTATAAACGACATTTATCTAAAGTGCGCCCGAGGTGGTAAAACATAAAAATATAACTTTCGTCGTATACATATGGCGTTATATTAAATACAGGCAATTATGCCACCGCATGACCTCCAATGTTAAGTTACGGCATTCATATACCAAAGCGAATCGTGTTCAACTTTCGGCTGTGGTTTTGTCTCCAAACTGTTTACGTCATGGTGCAATACAACTTCAATTTCATTACCTTGAAATCGAATGAATAAAGTGTCGAGTTACCGACCCCCAAAACGGTTGTTACCACAGACTTTTATATTTTACTTTTAAGCTTAAGATAAGGAGCATTAAAATAAGGCTGTAAGATACTTCAACAAAATTTTACTTTTGTTTTTTTAATCTAACAAAACGCATTAAGTGCTTATTAAAAAACAAATTATCAATTACTATCAGCCCTCTGATAATTTTCACTTAACTCCTTAAGAATTGCTTAAGTAATGTTGAAACAGCTTTTATAAAATAGGCCATTTCCTTATCCCAGTCTGCCCTACAAATTTAGAGACATATCTTAAATTGGAACGCTAGACAAAGATAATTACGTTTTAATAGCAATATAAAATCATGCTGTCAGAGGATAAAATTGTTAAGAGACTCTTGTTTGCCTATTCCTTTAAGGCTTAACCACGAACAATGTACAGCCTTTTAGAAAATAAATTTTCTTGTAAAATATTTTTAATATGTCGCCTATTTTTATGGTTTAAAATTTTTCAAGGTTGTCATTTATTTTTAGTTTAACACCTTGTATATGTTAACAAAGGCAAACACATGAAATTACGTTTATTAAATTACGTTGTTTTCTAAACAAACACAATATTGCGCATTCCTTTAACATGTAACTACATAATAAGCCTTATTAAAGGTTATTGTTCTTCTCGACAATAAAGTGCTACATAATTATAAAGATGGTGTCATTGTTTGTGCTTGCGCCACCGCAAATCGTTTTATTGCCTACAGTTTAACAACAACACACGATGATTTATTAGACAAAACTAATACGTAAGCATAGGTATTATAGTTCTTAATTTGAACCTATAAATATATCCGTACCTTGAAACGATGTTACTTAAAATTTACGGCCCAAATTTTCATTACTGAAGGACCACAAACTTAACTAATTTCGGTTAAATATATCTGTTTTGTTACCCATAATCATAGCCACCAACAGAACAAGTCATTGTACAGTAACGTCTATAAATGTCACAGGCTATTGTTAATACAAATTATCGTTTCATGAAAGAAATAGCGTGACAGGACAAGATCGGTAAAATATTTTTCCTAATCGGAAGGGATCAATTTTGGGTAATACCCGCGTCACAAAAACCATAGAAATTTTAAATTTAGTTTTGTATCTTCAAAGACAAGTTTAATATTCATGTAAATTGTATTAATATGACCATTGTTAAATAGGCCGTTATAAATGTCATAAGTTTTTTAACCTTTTCAGCTATAAAATGAATGCATATATACATATTTTTTTGATGTTTTATTTTTTTTAAATTTAATTTACTTTTACTTTTACCAGGACCTCCTAGTTCACCATTAAACCTAGAGGTTACGAAATCCAACGCAACATACGCCCAACTACAGTGGTCAGCCCCAAAACAAGATGGCGGACGCAGTGATCTTTACTACAAGTATGTTGTAATATTTTAAATATTTTTTAACCAACTAAAATAGTTTTTGTAAATAAAAAATCTGTTTTGCCTATTATTCAATTACTTAAAAAATTGGTATTTTTGTATGTAGTCGATATTTACCAAAATGGCCGTCTTTAACAAAATACTGTAATTTATTTTAGTATCACATGCTCCTACAAACCCGTCGCTAGTGGCGCTACATCACAATGGTTAGACTGCACCAAGCCCATCAAGTTTTTCCCACGTTTGACTTCAGGAAAATTTTATGCAACTAGAATAACTGTCAAAAGCCTCGAGCCTTACACAATGTACAAGTTTAAGGTGCACTCGCATAATGGTGCCTCTGCAAGCCTACAACACGAATTTCCTTCAACAGGAGTGGCTGAAGTCGCAATTACAACCAACCAATCAGGTACGGCATAAATTTATTTGGTATAAATTTATAAAAACTTTAAAATTAGGAAATTAAATATCATATGATGTCTATGTGTTGTGACGTCCACATATTTTGGAATATTGGTGGGTCAAAATTAATTAAACCACTTTCCTGAAATTTGAATTTCATTTGTCCTCGGCTAGACAGATATTTGTCAACAAAAATAAGAAACGTGCGACTGCGGTTGGATTACAGTTTTGTTACTTTCTGATTTAAAATAATCCGGATATTTTGATACTACCAACTTTTCGTGAACTTTTCTTGTTTTAAGAATCTCCCTTCGGTTTGCATTTAAAGCGTCTATAATATGGATATCTGCTGATCTGGTGATGTTGTCGTATAAAAATAACCACAGTTTACGTTTAAGTGTTTTGTATTAAAACAGCGAGGAATTTTTACCTTAAATAAGATAGATTAAATTTTTTTTCCGCATACGCTGTATGCTTATTGATGGACGCCCTAGTATGTTTAACATAACAACCTTAAACACGTATGTTTTTTCTGAGAACACATTTCCAACATAATTTTAAGTTCGCCGCGGTTTTGCATTGAATGTCAGGCTTTGAAATGTATCGGATTAGGCCATTAAACCGCCTTAACTTGGCTTAGGATTTAGGGTGACACTTGCCTGTCAGTTTAGATTAACTTGTTTTCGGAACTCCCTGGAATTTAAAATTTAAGCTGTAATTCTTAAAAACAAAGAATTGTTTTATTAAAATTTAAACAAAGATTGTATAATTACGTTATTAAAACGCCTATGGGTATGTTTATGCAAAAATTAATTAAAAGTTTTTCATTTTTAGCTCCGTCAGTGCCAACTAGCGTTCGCGTCACAGAGCGATCTTCCAGTGACGTCACGATTGCGTGGCAGTTACCAACCAATCAAAACGGGTTAACAACCGGTTACGAAGTGGAATTACAAAAACGGAATTCAGTTTCTCCAGGAAGAGCACAACCGTTGAATATTGCACCAATAGCTAAAGAGGTAATTTATTAAAACAATTGATAGCTAAGAAAATAAATGCGCTATCTATACTTTTTGTCTTCAATTCATACCTTTTTTGAACATGAAACGCCTTATTACAGACTATCGCCAGGAAAATGAGCTTCAACCGGCTCGAACCTAACACCGAATACCAAGTTCGAATTCGGGCAAAAACATCGGCAGGTTATGGCCCTTACAGCAGAGCATCGACCTTTACGACTGCCCAAGGGAGTCATTCTGAACCTATAACCGAAGACAACAGCAACATCATGATGATCGTTGGCATCGTTGCTGGCGCGGTTTTGGTCGTGTTTATCTTGGTCGTGGTGTGTAGGTACCAGAAGACCGGAAAGTTATTGTGCTTGAACACCTCGCGGACGGCAAAGAAACAAAAGAAACACAACACCGCAACTAGCAACGGAAATTCGCACAACGAACATGCTTTGCAGGAAAGACTTATAGGTAAATATTAACCATTTATAACATCACCTATGTTAATGCATGTTGGAAACTTTCATAGTTAGTTAGTATATTTTAAATGGGGTGTTTTGGGGTAAAAATCGTAGTTCACTTTTGTCATGTAAAAATTGGGGGCCAATGCGTCTATATACTTACACAGTTGACCTACCCCCACCAGGGCAGAGAATCTACGTAGACTACCCTGACCCGAAGACCGCGATCGCAAAATTCGGACAAGAGATTGACGTCAGCAAGATCAAAGTTGAAGAAGTAATAGGAAAAGGTAAGAAAAAAAATTTTTTGTACATGTTGAATTCAAATTCTAAATGTAGTATTCTAAGGCAATACTTTAGTAAACACTTGTTAAATAAAGTGCTTTCATAACATTATAAATACTGGTTTGGTTTTACAATTTGAAAGCCTGATATTTAAAAGTTAAGCGTAGATTTGCTCAAAACAAATCGTTTTAGCAGTTATGTAACCAAGCACATATCAACCTCTATTATATTATTTGTGTAGGCGAATTTGCTGAAGTATGTCGCGGGACGTTAACTGAAGGCAAACAGCAGATCAGCGTTGCGGTGAAGAGACTTAAGTCAGGTGCAAGTGAACGTGACCACATTAATTTCTTGCGGGAAGCAATGACGATTGCTCAATTCGGCGACCCGAACATTGTTAAACTGAAAGGAGTTGTCACGAAAAGTAAGTACATTTGTAAAATAGTTTTGTTATATAAATATGTTTTAGTTTTATTTACAATCTATTTATCTTTAATTTTGTTCCTTTACAGATCGACCTTTTATGATTGTGACTGAGTACATGGAAAACAGCTCTCTTGACACTTATCTTCAGGTAAGCTATATTTTCCTTCTTATTAATAAAGAAATTTTCTTAAAGCAAATACTTATGGTTAAACACGTCAACCAATTAAAGTTTCATTTTTGTGATTTTAATTAGATATTTGTCTGTAATTTTTAGGCACGACAAGGTCAACTTACCATCATACAACTGGTAACCATGCTACGCGACATTGCAAGTGGGATGCGATATTTGTCACAGATGAAATACGTTCACAGAGATTTGGCCGCCAGAAACATTCTTGTAAACTCCGATCTCTCATGCAAGGTCTCGGACTTTGGTCTTTCTAGAACGTTGGAGAATGATCCACAGGCAATATACACCACTCAGGTAAGGCTAATTCCATATATTTTATTACCTGTTGTACCTTCTAAAAACTGTTTACAAATTTATGTAAATTTTTTTGAACGAAATCCCTAAAATAAATTTGAATTATAGGGAGGTAAAATCGCAATCCGCTGGACGGCGCCCGAGTGCATACGATATCGCCAGTTTACTTCAGGGAGTGACATATGGAGCTTCGGTATTGTTATGTGGGAGGTGATGTCATACGGGGAAAAACCTTATTGGGACATGGGTAATCTCGAGATTATGGATAATGTTGAAAATGGAATGAGACTACCATCGCCTATGGTAAGAAATATAAAGTGTCAATTTTGGGAAAAAAATAATAAACTTTTACTTGTTTTGTAAACGCTAGGTTAGAAACAAAAATTGTAAGACAATATTTAAAATAACATTTTACTTTAAAATAGGGCTGTCCGAAAATATTACACACCACTATGCTCGATTGCTGGCAAAAAGATCCGAACATGAGACCAACTTTTGGAGAGCTAGTTCAGAGGTTCGATTCCCTTCTACGGCAACCCGAACCTTTAAGAAATGATTTGTCAACAGGAGATACTATTCCCCAAAGATCATCCGCCGCCAAAAACATGTAAGTAATATGCACTTGACCTTTAAAGATTTTTTTATCTAAAAGATCTGCCACAAAAATAACTTTTACTATTTTTCAGGGCCACACCCAACCTTGGCCGAGCTATTAACAATGGTGAAGTGGTTACTGTCGAGCAGTGGCTGCAAATTCAAAGACTCAGTAATTACAGTGACCAGTTTAGAGATCGGGGGATTGACAGTCTCGACAAAGTGTCCGAGTTAACCATAAAGTAAGTAGTTTAAATAACCAACATTTTGTTTCTGTTTAAGATATATGGTGCACTTTTTTACTAATTATCATTAATTAATGTACAGCGATTTAAAAATGATGGGAATTGACGTCACTCTTCATATGAATAAACTGGAAAACGGGATTCGCACACTAAAAAGACATTTAAGTACTTGCACGAGCACACCTAGTTCTTCTGCGCGTACTTCAAATTCATCTTCGATTATAATAGAAGAAGAAGAGCCAATGTTTTCAAGAAGTGTAAACGTATGATGTTACGCAGCATGAGTTGTGATCTAACTAAGCGCTTCAAAAGCAAATGTCATTCTAATCGGGTGGACGATGGAGATCTATTTTAGGAAAGTGCATTTGCTTCCGGCTACCTGTTAAACGACCAACACGAACATTTTTTAAATATCCCTTTCTAACTGAAACCTACCGTTCCGCAGCGTACCATCTCCTAATTATAACAAGTCATCATGTTTATAATTAAATTAGAAAAATCAGATTTTTTCTTTATCTTTTTTGAATTTTGTGGTTATTTTCTTGTTTCTGTATTGGCTATTATTTATTTTTGTTTACAACTTTATAGTAATTTACAAAGGTCAGTCGGCCATGCAAGCTCCCAGAGCATGCACGTTCTGGATTTGTTTACTACAAAATAAACATATCCTTAGCTATGACGTCTTTTTGGCAAAATGTCAATTTTTTTTTATATTCCAGTTTATATAACCGGACAAACATGCAAGATATTTTGCTTCGTTATTCTCCATTTTTCACATTTTTGCAAGACGAGCGTACAATATTTTGTCAGCACTGTATTTGCACTTTTTATGCGGTGAACATTTTCGCTTTAATGCGGTGAACATTTATTTTTTTCAAAGTTTATATTTACCGAATGTGTTTCCTGTTTTTCGAATAAACGTGAAGCTCAATTTTTTTCCTTATTTTAAGAAACATCGGAACAGCTCGTAGATAACAAAGCTTTTTGTGTTTGATTTCAATTAAGATCTGTACTGGAAGCAACAAAAAAGTTGACATGAAACATCTAAACATTGATTATCAGACTAAATACTTAGATATTTTTTGCGTAAAATGTAAATAAACAAACACGTTTGCTAACTTGTTTGTTTAAATTAAGATTTATACCACTTTAAACTAGATTGATTTTGTTAAATAAAAACAAAAATGTTTGTTAAACCCAACTTTTTTTGCAAGTTTGTATAACATTTTAAAAAAAATGTGTAACCATCTTTGTTGTCTATTTATTTGTTGTCTATTTATTTGTTGTCTAAATTTAAAGTTGTGAAAAAAATTAAATAAAACACCTTATCCCCTTTTCAATTTAAGTTAAGATTATTTTTTTGAACACAGTTTTTAAAATAATGTTGAGAATAGGGAAAAAAGCATACAGTAGCTTTGTATATAACATAAACTGGTGGCTTTTGCCTTTAAACAAATTAAACCGAGATACTAAACATGTAAATTGCGGTAATTATCTTTTCTTGTTGTTATAATATGCATTTTTGAAAGCTTTATCGGATTTAACGTGGCATTCGATGGATTAGTACAACGCGAATATTGAATGTTGGTGTAATTTGTCGTTAGTAATCATGTACTGCCTAAAGATATAAACAATTTGCTACTTGCTTTCTCCTTCTCTCTGTTTCAATTTAACTCGAGTTTTACTCGCGCGATCGCACTTTTGCAAGAAGATAAAAAATTTGAGATCCAGACAGTCAAAAAATATTTTGCTAATTTTAAAATAAATTTCTAAATTTAGTTCTTAGACAAAATATTTAAAGGATTATTAAACTAGAAGGACAGTAATTTATAGGAGAAAATGTTAACAGACTACGCAAGTCGAGTTAAATATAAATATATCACAGCGTTATCTATGCAATATTTTAACAATATATTACGAGTTTTAGGGTTAACAAGTTAATCTACCTTGCCGCCTCCTCAAAATTTATGCAGATGTCTCCAATATTTACGTAGTCGAGCAATATCACTCACTAACCGCAACATTTTTAGGCCTTAGGTTACATCATGTCTTCAGTTAAACCTTTAGATATATTACACAAACCAGTATGAACTATATCTAGTAATTTTGCGCTTTTAGTTTTGGTTAAATTGATTTTCCTTTGAAAATGGTTTTCAATATAAACTATTGTATGGAAAAGTTGTGCATAATTGCATGTTTATCTGTCAAAGTTGTATGTTTATTTACACTCTTAATATAGATATGAACATTAAAAAATAACGATTTTTTTTGGTTGTGCAGTACGATTTAATTCCTGATAAAAATTTCAACTCATTATTTAATGTGTTTTTTGTTTGTGTATTTCTAATGGTTAACAACAAATTAATCACATGTAGTTACGAAGGTTGAAAGTCAGGTTAACACAACTACAATGCGGTCCAAACTTTATTTAAAGTTAACGAAAACTTATTTTTGGTCGCGTTTTTAAAAATATAACTCTATTGCGTCAAAGCCCAACAGTGTTACTTATTATTTTTTTGCGGATTGCTTCGCAATATGCCGGCATATCGCCATTTACTGATTATCTTTCTTTATGTTTTAAATAAACGTGATATAAAAACTAACCGCACTTCTTCTACTGTTTTGATAATTTTTTTCAATTTTTTTTTATATAAATAGGTGTCCGATGTAATTAATATCACTATCGCATTTTAGTTGTAAAGTGCTTATAAGAATAATTTAACTTAAGAGTTTCTACAATGGTATTACAACATGCCTTACCTTTTCGATGTCAGATTATTAATTGTATTTCTACCGGTTGCACAGTAAGTTCAGCTTGTTTATTACCCACAAACTTCAAAAATGCAAGATTTTTTCTTCGAGTAATATTGTGTTTTACCTTTGGAAGCAATGTTTCGTTTTCGGTCCCAGTAAAAACAGACTCAATTTCTTTTTTAAGCACCAACGACATTTTCAATTTACCTCAATTGTTATTCTCTGACGACGAATTTGCCGCGCTTAAAAGATTAACCTGTGCGTTAATGTGCTGCGACTGCCTAGACCAAACAAACATGCTTAATAAACTTAAACTGCAAACCTCAATCGATTCAGTAGAAGAATTAATTTGCCAAGAAGAAACTATAAACAACGTATACGACACTAAGCTGTCTGTCCGCACTATAAGAGCAAATAGCAAATTATGTGCTGTACGAGGCCGTAGAATTAAAAACTGGGCAATTTGGCGCAAAGGACATCTTTATATGATTGCGCAACCATCGAGAACAAACGGATATTACTATTTTCTAAGAGAATGTTCGGGTAGAGGCCTGTGCCTGTCTTCAACACCAACAAAAGGCAATGAAATATTAGATAGTCCAATTAACCAACTATTTATTTACGAAAATAATAAGTTGCAACACTTGCAAAGTGGACTTTTTGTGACTGAGTACAGCGTTGGTGAAAGGCATCTTATCGGGTTAACTACACCAGAGTATGCTGCGGACTGGAGAGTTGGCCACCAGCTACGAGTTAATAATAATTTAAGTAAGTTACCATTTAAACTAAACGACACTTTGCCTTCAGGGTGTAATAAGTTATAAAACTTGTTAACGAATATATTTTTGTTATTTGTTTTAACAAACCATCGATATTTTTTTAAGTTATGCAATGTTTTGTAGTATATTTTGTTTAATTTTTTTTATTAACATTAGTAAAGTAATTATCACAAGCCACATTTTTATTGCCATCTTTTTATACTATTTATTAACAGTTTGTACAATTGATTGTGAAAACAGTGCCTTTATGGTCGAACAAAATCTTCCTTGTTTAGTGTTTTTTGAAAGCATTTAATGCATGATACTTTTTAATATTTTAATTGTCATTTTTGCCAAGTTAGACAGTTTGTAACGCGCAACATTATTTTACTAGCTATAGGACCAATACCTTTAATATAAATGGGACTTAATAAAGTTTAACGATAGGCATATTAAAAAAGATACAACTGGTCGATTACGCAAGTAGCTATTGTGGATTAATCATTTCATGATCAATCCTTGGTACGAGTTTATTCGGGTTTATCAAGGTCAAGACATTGCAATACAGCAGCTGCTTTATTCATGTAAGGTTTATGCGTTCGGACCGGTCAAGCAACCTTAAAGCAATTAAAGACGGTCTCACAAAACAATAAACTGCGCGATTTTATTAATCAACGACCACGTCGTCATTTGCCGCAGTAAAACGCCTCTAACCAGTTTACATGATGCCTGCAACACGATGTCAACGACCAACAAAAGGAACAAACCTAAACATTGATTATACTTATAAACTCGTACCTATTTTATTGCCCTTCTTCGTAAACATAATTATCTTATTTTTGGGTATAAAAGCCCATTGTTTTTACTGTTATAAAAAAAGACTCTTGCAAACAGACCTTACGTCAGACGCGTTCGTCTACCTTTTTGGTAGACAAACAACCACAGTTGTCGTTATTATGTTAGTTGAAACATTGTAACTATAGCACGAATGTAGTTTTATTAATTAGTATTTCGACGCAGTTTTTACGTAGTTATTAAGTTATGCCCGTGTTATATCTTTCGTTGTACGTTAAATATAATATGTGAAACAATCAAATTACTTACGTCATATTTTTATAACTCAGACAAAAGTTTACTATTTATTATAATGCCAGATTTAACCAACAAACTTAAAATATTAAATAACTAAATTCAAATAGTCAGATTCATCATAGGATTTCAGTAATGAAGGCTATGGTAGAATCTGTGGTGACCCCAAATCAACAATAAACAATTAACCTAACCAATAATCAATAAATAACTACATAAACAATAGTTTGAATTAAATAACCCCTACACTATGAAAAGTTAAAGTTTGCATAAACGTTCTTTTACAATTAAAGGATAATGTAAAGGCGATGCCACGATACCTGGATTACAGTTTAAAGCAATATTTGGCATTTTTGGATTGGCACAAAGTTGAAATTTTTGCAGAATAGACACTACGAATACAAACACTTCCATTCGTGCCAAATTTTCGCCAAGGCAGCTACGCATTCCAATTTGAAACGGAATAATTTTCTTAGACTTAATAAAGTTTCCAGTTTTATCTAAATGTCGAGTCGGGTCAAAGATTTCAGGATTTGGCCAAAGGTCTGGGTCATTTTGAATCCACCATAGATTGGCTATAACCTATGAAATAGAATTTTTTTTTAATTTTTTGGCAGCCCTGTGATAACACGCGGGTTTGTTTACATATTTTAAAAAAAAATCTGAAGAAGTAGAGTTATAATAAAGTATTTAATTATAAAAGATACTTTGTTTAAATTTATTAAAAACATTTATTAATGTGTGCATTATGTTGTATTGTATCTAAAAGTTCACCACAGAAAAGACAACTTTAAGCAGAATTTTGATGAATCATGTAATATTTACAGCCGACCTAACAAGGTATTTGCTTTTAAAACTTTTAAAAACCTAGGTTGAATCGTGTCAATTTATTTGTTACACTGTTACCGAAACTAAAGCATGGTTTAACCTGTGGCATATACCCACTCAATCCATAACAATAGGTTTGGCAAGCATGTTATTATATCATCACAACAGGGTGTTTATAGTAATGTAAATAAAGTTGTTTACTAAACTTACTGAGTATAGTAATAGAGTTTAAGAAAATTACATTTGGTCTCATTTAATAATCCTAACCCAAATAGGTAAGAAAAATGTACTTTTGTTTAAAAGTAACATTAAAATCGAATTAAAAATTTTGTATTAAATTTTATATTATGTTTTTTTAAGATTTTCAATGAACAGAATGTCTGTAATTGTATAACCTTAACATTTATAATACATATATACTTTATACATTAAATATTTACCTTTACTCAACTATTTGGGAAATTTGTATTCAATTAAAAGTAAAAAAGCTATTTTTACCTGAGTGTTTTTTGGAATGTGGTATCCCATAAGTTCAACATCATTTGTTGTACTTCTTGGTACACCCAATGGAGTCACTGGTTTGATTCTATATGTCTCCTGCATAACTGCTCTGGTGTATGGAAGATTTGATTCAGCTCTTACTTTGCCATCCATACCTTTAAAAAGTTATAAATTTTGGCTTCTTTGAAAAAAATGATTTTATTTACATTTTATAATTTTTTATTTGCATTCAATAACATTGAAATTTTGTTGTTGGTTTTGCATACCTAAGACACTGTCAATTTCATCGTGAATTTTCTTTTGAATATCTTGATGTTTTATAAGTCTTAACAACGTCCAGCGAATCGTACTGGTTGTTGTTTCGGTACTGGCTGCAAAAAGATCGCGCAGAAAACAACGCAGCTGCTTAATCTGTTAGTAAACATGCACAACATCTTTTAAATATTCTATAACCAAACTAGTAGTACCACACAACATGTGTATTTTTTACCAAATTTAAACGACATTTATAAACTCTCCACCAAATAAAAGTTGCTTTTACCGAAAAATTTGGAGTTTTGCGTTTGTTTTCTATTAAGAACAAATCAATAAAATCCCTCGGTGATTTCGGATCAAGACTTAAAGTATGCTCCTCAATGATTTCGTCTAGTAAAACTGAAAAGCACATTTTTAGTTTGAAATAATAAAATAAAAATATAACCTAAAATACGAAGTTTGTTTACCATTTCCATCAGCTATTCCCTTTTTCATAGATGGCAAATGATTTAATATCGGAGGCAAATATCGCGTCCAGGGCAAAACAGTTAATAACGAATATATCATCCAGTCACTTCGAAAACTAAAAAAATGGAAAAAAAATTGTTACATTAAAGTATACAACTTTTTATAAAATTTTTGGTTTGATTTTTACCCATCAATAATGTGTCTTAAGAAAGCCAGCAGTTTTTCGCTTCCTTTATCTTCGATTCTCATTCCGAAAGTAAACGAGTTAATGACGTTTGCTGTGCTCAGGATAAGAATGTCCTGCGCAGTGTATTTATGAGATAAATAAACATTTACTTAATAGGGTTTACTGTAGTTCAGTTTTTGCTATAACCTTTTATTATAATATTTATATATTTTCTTATCGTTGGGGAAAAGTTGCCAAGTCTAAATGGCATGGTTAACGAAATGTTAAAGTGTCTGATATGACATTTCAAAAATTTTCGAAAAGTAACGTAAAGCCTAATATAGCAAAATGTTAACAAAACTGCACTAGCGAACAATAGTTAAACAGTTTTATTTATAGTATGTATTTAATTACGGCATATCTTATTCAAGTAACCTCAATAACAAAAGGGCCGTTTTTCATTTTTGTCCGTAAGGTCTTGCATAAATTTTCAGCTTCTCCTATTAATATGTTCTCCATTCTTACACCAGGCAATCCACCACTAAGCAGCAAATTTTAATAAATTGTCAACCAAATTATTTGCATTCCGAATATTATATAAGAAGAACGTAATTTTTAACTGTTTTTAAAACTTCAAAATTCAATACGTGATTTTTGATAGGCTTTGTGTGTATATAGTTACGTTTGATATATACATTACAAAAGTTACAGCCTTAAATGAATTGTTAAATTTAAAATTTTCAAATTAAAAAATAATTACCCCGAAATTGTCTTTAGTCCAAACCTACGCTGGGAAGCCCATCCCTTCTGTTCATTTAAAAACAAGATGCCGTGTCCGCCTTCTGAAGCAAAGTCCGTTAAATAAGTCTTATGTCGAGCATTAAACTGTACCGCTTGCTTAACGAATGCCTGTTATAAAAAATGTAAAAAAAAGTATGTAACATACCTATACCCTATACACGATGTAAAATTTTAATATTTTTACTTACGATAAAAGGCCCTCTTACCTGCTCAACAGCTTCGTAGCTATTCAGTACAACGTTTCTAACATTTCCTGTTTGAACGGTGAAGATTGGTCCATATATTTTCGACCATTTCGCAAAGGTTAATTCCGCTTTAAAGTCCATAAAAGGCATGCTTCCGAAAATTGGTATCCCGAAAGGTCCGGGAGGCAATTTACTTTTTTTGTTGTTGTACAACACATACAGTACCAACATCCATGTGCATAGCATTAAAATTTGGGTAAGGGATATGTTTAAAAATATCGCTGCGTTGTTGCAAAAAATTTGCATACTTGCACAAAAAGGGTGCGACTTACAAATAAATTATCTGTTAAATTTAATAAATGATCGTACTTTTATAAACTTTTAAATTAAATTTATTTAAATACTATAAAAACACACCTACTAATTATATACCTGAAAAAATTTAAAAACAACACAAGCAACTAAGTATACGCTGTTTTATATCATGAAAATTCCGTTGTAAATTTAATACGATATATGCGTATGACGTAAAAGTAATCACAAATTGTTTGCCAAAACCTTTCAAGGCAAATATATTTGCAGCGCTAACCGAATTCTCGTTATCCAGTGACGTTTTTGCATTTAATGACATATTTGAGTTTTGTGACCTTGTACCTTTAACCTTGCTGCTGTGTACATTTATTTTGCACAAACAAAATATAACCCTTAGTAACCTTTATCTCTCAGCTTGTATTGTGAATAAATTAAAGGTGTTATAAGTATTGTCTATAAACAAAAAATAGCTAAAATTTCTAAGAAAAAAATTTTATTTTTATGTACCAAAACACTCTGCGTTTTTTTTATTTATTCAGGATCAAATATCAATAAAAATTTTTTTGGTTTTTATTCAAAGACTGTTTTATTATTTAAATCTAACTAAAATATCATTACATTAATTAAAATAAATTAAAAAGGTGATTTTTTAACCAAAAAGGAATTTAAAATCATCTAACAAACCCGAAATATGTGAACATTTAGAAGTTATACAGTATGCATTTATAAATTTCTATGAACAAGAATTATTTAAAATTGCGAAACCTTGTGACACGTTACATCCAATTTTATCACTTAATCGTAAAATCATGGTAAACATCAGTGTTAATTTCTTAAAACCTAACGCGACGGTGTTTTGCAGTAAACATGATTAGCGCCGGTAAAGTTCACAAAAAATTCATTGACTATTAACAGTTTATGCGACATACGACCTTGATTTGGCTACAAATTTTAATGCACATTACCAGATATTAACTTATTGATGTTAAGTGTTGTTTGTTGAACGAAATTTAAAGGAAAGGTGATCAAAAAAGGCTAGTTATTTTTTTCTTCTTATCTCTTAAAACACCGCATATGCTGGTGAAGAAAAGTATGAAGTCATACAATTTCCCAGAATTTTCAAATCCAAAAATAAAAATCATAATTTTGTTTATTAAAAAAAAATTATAAAAAATCGCTTTATTAAATTTAGCCCAATACAATTTTCAGATGCGAGTAATAAAACATTAATAAAATTTAAAATTAAGGCAATTTTTTTTCAGTGAATTCTGTGTCTTAACACTGGCTCTTTAAATCAATAAACTTGACTTCAAGTTATTACTTCATCATAGCATTGTAACAGACTCAAAAACTGTATTCTGTCAGTTTTTTCCAATTTTTTTTTGTATTTGACGTTTCTTCTTGTAAACTAGAAATCTTTCTTAACAAGGACCTAAAACGATTTACGAGATCATATTACTTATTATTAATTAGGCCTGCTCTAAATTATATCAGACAGCACCTTGTTTTTTTACACCTACCTTAAATAAGGTAAGCAGGGTAATACATTACGTATTTATAAGGTTAGCAAAGGCGAGGTTTAAGGAAATAAGGGTAAAAAAATAGGAGAAAAATTATAATAAAAGATAACAGTGGTTTACGTATTTATATAGTTAGGGTTAGCAAAGGCGAGATTTAAGGAAATTAGGGTAAAAAAATATCGACAATAGAAGAAAAATTATAATAGAAGAAAACAGTGGTTTGCAGTAAAATGCATTGAGTATAATTGTTAACGAGTTCGCAAACCAGTAAAAACATTTAGCTACTCGAATTTTTATTGTTTAGGTTTTGACATAATGCAAAACAGGTATGGTCAACTGTTGCCTATCACGGTACGTTACTGAGTAAATTTAAACTTTAAGAAAATAGGCAGTTGCTGTATTTATCCATAACAACAACACACTGGTCATTTTAAACAAAGTAAAGGTCGACCTTACCTGTTTGGTAGCTTCAGGGCTACTAAGAAATGCAGTATATCTTAAAAATTGCAGGGCTGCTAAGAATTGCAGTACATTTTGATTGACACACTTGTCCAGTAAATTTTTGTTCATATTGCGAAAGTTTTTTCGCAAGCAAATCTAAGAAAAGCAAACTTGCAAATTTAAGCAATCCTATCGGCATTGCCAGTAAAATGTCTTCACTTTTTTAACAAACTACTCGTAGCTGTAGTAGCGTAAAATAACGAAAAAAGCATTCGTAATACTGAAGGAATTTTGGTTTTTGGGGTTATATGGGCTATATAATCACATCATTTTAATCGGACAATACTAAAATACAGGATGCAGGGTGGACAAGAATTTTTGGATTGTGGGACGGTCGGCATTTTTGTACTTTACCGCGGGATGAATGCGGGTATATACTTAAAGGGCTAATGAACAATGCGGAGTTGATTTTAAAGGTCGACGGGTGATGCGGAATCGACTACAGCGCAAGAAATAATGAGGACAAGGTATAGAAATTCCGCCTTGTTCGCATTCCGCTAATTTTGTTACCGTTTACATACGACCCCTGAACTTTCCGCATTCTGTATTTTTTCCGCATTCTGTAGTATACTCTTCTGCATATCGTTATTGTTGCGTTATTCGGCAGAGAAAACCGCGTGACATTCGATTTAACGAACGAAACAGATTCGTGTGACGTCATTTTTTTAAAAAAGAACACGCTCGACCGATTTCTTGGAAAATTCAATAGTTTTACTACCTAATGTTAGTATACTACGTTATTTAAATACTGATTAGCATTGAAAATACACATGGCCTAAGAACAAAAAAATCTTAATAAAAATTATAAAAAGTTTAAAAAATTAATTAAATAATAAGTTTTACACGAACTTATAAAAAGTTTAAATTAGTTGCTAGTATTACCCTTTTTTACATTAGTATTGGGAAATAAGTTATTTGTGTTATTTTTTAACTTAAATATTAAATACAATGTATGCCTTGAATATTGTTAACTATACTAAACCCAATTAACTCTTATTAATCGATTACGAATTATATAAAAATTAGAAAACTAAGTGATATGGAATCACGATTTGATATCTAAAGCATTATATGTCGCTGTAAAACGTTAAGTAATGTAAAACGTTTTGGTTAAGAGTGAGTCTACATCGTGCATATTAAGTTTTGATTAGTAATAAAAAAGTGAATTTATTTATAACTCTTTCGGTGAGGCTGCAAGTATTGCAAATGCATGTTATGGTATGTTTACGTTTAAGCATATATAATTATGTTTAAATTCTGGCACGATTCAACAGTGTATTAAAGTAATTCGACTTATTTAGTTGGTATTAAAGTGCGATTAATGTGTGTAGGGTTACCTATAACGACGATAACACTATTACGTTATTAGTACATAGTCATAAAATGGTTTCAAATTAGGTTAGAGGTTGCACAGCAATTACTATTATTTTCAACACGCTATAAATTTCAGCTGACGTTCCCAGAAAATATATCGCAAGATAATTGTACTTTAACCAACTTATTTGCCAATAACATCATATTAGTGCTAAAACAAATTTTGTATTAAATTCCTTGTAAAAGTTTTTTATGACGTGACTTTGTAAAGCAGTGAGTAGAAGCGTTAAAACCAATTTTTAAACTTAGAATTTATTAAAAAAGAACTTAACTGCTTTAAACCAAAATATATAAGAATTAAAAAATAATTCTGTAAAGGTAAAGTTATGTTACAATTAATTCAACAGCGGTTAAAATAACTAATGTCCTTTAAAATAGATTGAGTGACATTTATTGCATGGAATATTTTTAGTTAAATGTACGAAATTAAATGCTTAAGTTTGTTTTACTTTATTTTTATGTTATTTAAAATGCGCGTTAAGTCAGCGGCACGAAAGTAAAGCTATTTTATAATCGCTTGCGATATAAAACCAAAACACAGTTTTTTCAAAGTCGATTTTCCCTATCTCGAACAAATCTCATACTTTCGAAAAAATAAATAAACAAATTATCGTATTTCTGACGTCATTGACATGGTCTAAGAAAACATTTTAGCGAAGGCAACATTGTCGGACAAAATCGCATACCTAATCTGAACTGTTTTTGATTACCCCTACCGTTATCTCTGTGATTATCCCAAAGTCATTGAGGCAAAGAAAACGTTTGCTAAGGGCGCGTCTCTTTAAAATGTAATCTAAAAAATTGTGAAAAAGGGATGTTTACAAAATATTCAAAGAATTTTGTTTTTCATTTTAGACTGACCACTGGGCTGACTATAGGGTTACGTGTTAACAAGTAGTCCATTTTAAGACAGAACTTATATATCTAGTCTTGTAAGGACGCATTATTTGGGATTTTTAGGAAAGAATACCTATGGCAACAGTATCAGCAAGTGTATTAAGGCTGTTAAGAATTATAAAAAGAATAGCTGTAAGTTTTATTAATAAAATTAAATACTTAAATAGACAAAAATTAAGGTGTTTAACCCAGCTATAAATAAAATAAATTAAAAATATGAATAGGCAACTAATTTTGTTTCTATCGTTTTAAAAATTTGGTTCAAAATGCTTTTATGTTATTTTGATTGTGAACGAAATTATTTATAGATAGCAGAAACATGCTTCGGATCCATTTGTTTTATCGTTCATTTTGCTTTTATTGTAAAATCTCCGTTTGAAGATAATACTTCGCTGTTCGCATTTCTAACATCAAATGTAGTAAGTATTTATAGGTAATTCGATTAGGTGTTATAAATGTTTATTCGTGAACAATTTAACATTTAAAAAATCTTGTTGAAATCAAAATTGCTTTTATTTTAAAATAGCTTTTATTTTTTTATTTTTTTTTTTTTATATTTTTAATTTTATTCAAATTCGCCCTAAAAATTTAAAGTACGTCATATTATAATATCCTTGAAATTAATTACACACCTGAATACAGAGTTTATCAATATTTACATTAATCTGACATTGTGTTTCTGTAGATTATTATCGCTGGTGGGTTGGGCATTGTAGCAGGCGGCAAAATATCCACTGCATGTTTGGTATGAAACTATTTCTATTTTTTGCAACGAAGTTTATTGGTAATTTTTTTTAATATTTTGATTTTTTTTCAGATAAATTCACATATGGGATTTAGCATTCTTGTATCGTTGCAATGCCTTGCTGTTATCACCATTGGCATCAAACAAGTTTCTGATTACTTTAATTTTTACTACGACAATTACGAGGTATACAAAAATAGAATTTCACGAGCCCATTATTTTTTTTCGAAATTACGAAGCAATCTTAATTCACTTTAGATGGGTGAGCCGATTGAACTACAAAGGCCAGTGGCTCTCTTTCTTTTTGAAATTGTTTCTGCAATTTGTTTTGGATTGTTTGTTGCCAGTGCTTGTTACTGTTACAAGTTGAACACTGCTTTGGGTAATTCTAAATTATGCGGTGGCTGTTACGAAGACGACTTGGTGATTTATAATTTCTAAATATTAATAAAAAATAGTATTAAAATATATATTTATATTTAACAAGAATAAGTAAACCACTTCTGGAGTGTTTTTTTAAAGGAACACTTTGTGATGAAGTTAACAATTTCTCAAATTCTTTTTAGCAGGAGCCATATTTTGGGTTAAATGCAATAAGGAATAAGAATCAAAACAAAGCAGAAAATAACGGCAATTCGTTAGCCTTGCCTTCGGTTATTAAATACGAAAAGGAAACCTCTTCGTCAAATACTTCGAATCCCAACTCTGATGAAAGTAAAGTGACTTTTGAGCCATTACCAAAACTTCACAGTTCTTGAGTTAAATGAAAATTTGAATGCAGTAATAATGTATCTAAACGCAGATTCAATGCGTGTTATATAGTTTTAATACACTCCGTTTGCCTATACGGTCAACTAAGTTATGTTCTTACAAATAACTTTTATTTAAACAATCATATTGGGATTGACTCACGTGGGTTGTTACTACACTACTTTTTACTTGTGTTTGTGTAGCCTAAACGTATGAAGTAAGGGGCTGGAAACGGTATGAACTCCTGCTAAGCCAGCACCTAATCAGCAGCTTAATTATCGGGCAATTATAATCTATAACATCCCAAACCGTCAAAAGCAACTCGAGACTGGGTCGGGGTAACAGTTGTTACTTTATGTTTAAGCCGTGAAGTTGACCTTTCCACATTAAAAATAAATATATAAAAAAAAGTAATTAAACCACCACAAATGAGACTTTAAAGTATATTTATCAATGTTAGTAACTAAAAGTCCCCAACATTTTTAGAGAGTTACTATAACGTCACAAATCTGCGTGTTTTAAACCATGGCAACTATAAGTGATTAAAATATTAGAAGGGTTAATACCAGACAGCAATTGCAACACAATTTAAAACTCTTTAGTTTTACACGCTTTTTAGAACGTCATTATTTTCTTACTTTAGCAAGTTTTAACAATAATTACCCTAATTTAACTACAAAATTAAATTTAACAATAATTTATTAAGCTCTAAAAACCGTCCTTTTTTAATTTATTTGGTTTGTAAATTAATAACTAAAGTTTTAAATAAAAAGATTTCCAAATTCGCGCAAAAAATTCGCAGATAACATTTTTACGCGCCATTTTATAATATTCTTATAATATTCTAGAAATCCGTTTCAGCAAATTTTAATATTAACCAGCGTATTAATCTATGCTCAGCGTTAATTAACAGTCTATCTTAAACTTATCATCGTATTAGCGTAATATTTTACTATTTTAATCATTTAAATTGGTAAATGTGTTAAGGAATGTCGAAAAATCTAGTAAAAGGGGTGTTGGCATTGCGCTATGGTAAAAAAGATATCTTAAAAACTCATTAAAACACTTGAAATATAATTGGTGACATGATATTGTTGTAAATTATCAGAAATGGTCTTAAATTGGAATAAAATGTTATTCCGCCCACCGAAATAGATGTTTATCCTTCTCACGTCATAATATATTATTAGAAACAATTAAACCTTAATATATACCAGTTCATGTGATAAGTAACAATATTATTGTTTTTTAATCAAGAAAAGACAGTAAAACCAAAACAAACTTACCAAAAACGAGACATCTAAGAACAAGGTTCCAAAACACGTGCGCACAGCAGGACTGCAAAGCGAAAAAATAACTTTACAAGCGCCCTGTGACGTCACAAACCACGTTCCCGCGTTTCAGTCTTGAGCAATTCTTGCGGCGACATTGCAGCGCTGATTGTTTTTTTTTTTAATGAACTAATTAATTAATAATTATTCTCATGTTTTGAATGCCTATGTTCTCAAAATTTTAACGAGTTTATCACTTACTTGTTAATTATAAAAATATTATTATAAATTCTCATGTAAACAAACTGTGATTCCTGGCAATAGCTTACTTATCACAAATAAATTTTGCTTTTAAATTTTGTTTAGTTCCAGTAGCAAAATTTGTAACACCTAATTTTGCTTATAATTTTGCAAAAAGCAAATCCCTTACATAGTGTAACGATTTTGCCTCATCGTCTTTTGTATCAAAAGCCGTATTAATATTTGTAGTATTTTATTGCGTAAGATTTACGTGAACCGTCCACAAATTGTATCACGATTACTCACTAATACAATACAATTAAACAGTTAAAGCAACAAGTCACGTGATAATGATAAGGTGTAAAGACTAGGCACTAGGTGTAAACAGCGTACGTGATTGGCTGTTAGTATTCTTAAAACTCAATCTTTAATCTCTCTTTGAGATTCTAGGAGAGCCAGGTTATGAGCAACAGGGAGATTTGCAAAATCTTTGAAATGCTCCTGCATTCCCCCTGTTGCCGTGTATAAAAAGGGGAAAAAATACCTGAACATATTGTTGGATTTATGCGATAAAAATCGCCATTGTTACGTAAAAGCATATATTGTTTTTTTTGTGTTACGACAGCCAATCACGTACGATATTCTCATAAAGTTGATGAAGTGGGACTCAATAGATAAGACTTAAGAGTAATAACAATATGGCAAATACCTTACTATGTCTTCATTTAAATCAAAACCAAAATGAAATTAAGTCCTACACATTCTTCCTAATCACAACACAATCTTTTATATTTGCTTTTTATATTTAAAAAATATTTTTTTTACCGAACTGATTTTTTTAAACAATAAAACAAAAACAAAATTTACAACCGCAAAGAATGTTATTGATTAACCCACACAATATACAACAACTAATAACGATCATACGTTTAGGCTACACAAACACAAGTAAAAAGTAGTGTAGTAACAACCCACGTAAAATTTTTTTTGTAAAAATGGCTAAACATTTTACACAGTTGCCAACAAAACTTCAGAATATGAGTAAATTCTTTATGTACTTCGAAGTATTTTGTAGCGCTAGTATTTATCGTTTTATTTGCGTTTTTTTTTATAATTCATACTTGACCAATCTTTACTTTTATGTAATGTTACATATACAACGCCAATTTAATTTTACCATGATAGCAAATCTTGTTGTTTATTAATGCATAGCGAGGTAACCACAACTTAATAGACTTTAACATCAGGCTTAAAACTAGCTTCTGATCAAAGTTCATGTGGTTATGTTAAACTTAAAAAGAAAATAATTTTGGAACATATGAAAAATGCTTTGGTCTAGAAATACTAAATTAAACGTTATTAAAAATTTTTTGTATATGTTAAAGCACTCATTACGTTCAATAACAACGTTTATGGGTTATCTTGTTACAGAATGTAAATAAGAAACTGAATAATTATGTATTTGCAATTTCCAGGAAATTGTGTGTGCATACAATTATTATTTTAACACGAATTCGGCAATCCCTTTTTAAATTAAAACGACTTATAGCAACCGAGACTGCTAAGCATTAACCAAGACTACAGTAAAATATTATTTAAACGGTAAAGAAAGTAGATTGCAATAAAGCGCACGCCCAATTTTAACTAACAGTTTATTTTTACAAAACGATAGTAATTTACCAAAGGGTTGTAAAATTTATTAAAGTTAACTTATCTTACAAAATGGATGCCAAAAAAGAGCTAAATTCTGCTAGAGAAGCTTGGTCTCATTTATTTTCCAACAAGCGGCTATTCGAGGTTAACACCAAAAAATCCGTTGAGGGAAACTTGGCCGAATACGATGATTTGTCTGCAACTTACGATATAAGCCTAAAATATATTGAGTATATGGCACCCAACATGTTGGTTCAAACTTCATTGGAGAAATATAACTCTGATACAAGTGATCTTAAGGTACTGGACATTGGTTGTGGAACAGGGTTAATTGGTGAACATCTGTTTAAAGCCAATTTTAAAGGGGTTGTCGACGGTGTCGACGGAAGCAAAAGTATGTTGGACCTTGCCGAAAAAAAGAACATCTACTCAAAACTAATGTACAAAATTGTAACTCGTTCAGATCCAATTGATACAAAACCCTGTTTCTACGATGCTATCACTGCATCTGGAGCGTTCGGAAAATCACATATAGCTCCTGATGTTGTAATTGACCTTGTATCATATGTTAAACCAAAAGGCTTTTTAGTTATTGCGATGCGAGTTAATACAGACGAAGTTAATTTTAAACAAATGGAAGACATCATAAAAAAATTACAACAACAACAATTGATCGAATGTTTATCAAAAACGCCAATTGATTACTATCGTGTTTGTTTTAATTCAAATGAAGAATGCATGAAACCACATCAGGGATTTGTTTTTTGTTTGCAAAAATTGTAAGCCGACAAAGAAAATAAATATCACCCAAAGGCGTAATAACACATAGTGACATTTGTTTATATTGTAAACCTATAGCCTATACAGTTGTTTGTTTAAAAGGGCTTTATAATTGCTTTCAACGAGATCTTCAACGGACTAGCAAAAATCAGCATTTTAATTTTACTTGTACGGCGCTTAAATTGTTTATCTTACTGTTAACTAGTACAATGTAGCTGTTAATGTTTAAACCGTTTTTTATGTTGTATTTAATGTAGAATAAGGAAATTAGATGGCTGTGAAAATAAGGGTGCGTACATTGAAAACTGCGTACTTAGACAAAATGAAAGTTAAGTTTAGACTTTGCGTAAAACTTTGTACAAAGCATAGCCTGTGCATAAGTGTTGTCCACAACACAGTTCAACAGCGCAGTTTCTTTGTATTATATTCTTGCTTTTTCTAAAATAAAGATGTATATGTTTTAACTAGTGAAGGCTTATATACATTTTTTTGTTTATTTTTGATGAGTATTTAAATAAGACAAAATTTCTTTAAAATATGTCATTTGATATTTTGTCCTAATTTCCTTCCGATATATATAGGAAACAACATGTTGCTTTAGTCTAGGTTTTTGTTGTAATGTATTAAAAGTATTATTTTAAAGTAAGTAAATAATATCACAAAGAAGCTTTGGTGAATTAAAAAAAAGTTTTGGCAACAAGTATGGGTTTAATTACAAGAGTACTATCTTACGAAAAAGATTGGGGTCAAATTGTAAAGTTGGCCGACTTAGTTTATTTTCCAGGGTTGCCAATTTTACGATTGATGTCGGTTGGAAATTATCAAGATAACAGTAATGCAATACGACGAGGGTTTTTATCACAGAAACGTAAAATCATTGAGGAAAATACGAGTCTCGGAGTCTTTGACAAGTCGAATGGAAAGCTTTTAAGCTTTGCCTTTTCTTACAAAATTCAAGGTCCTCCGACCTATGATAGACACCAGGAGCAGGCGGTTAGAATAATAAATACGTTTAGAGAGTACATGATGCAAGAAGTATACAAAAAAGTGGGTTCAAAATTGGGTATGTACCTCGGCTCAGCAGCTACCCATCCATCATGGCCCGGTAAAGGTTTTTGCCATTCCTTATTGTCGGATATTCATTTGCTCGCTCAAGAATCAGGAGCTAATTACACTTGCGCTGTGCCTACCACGGCGTTTAAGTGCCAATATTTACGTTCCTGTGATACTTTAAAAAACATTGTTTATGCAATATATAGATGAAAACACTAAAGTTCGACCATTTTTATATCCATTTCACCCACATACTCATACTGTCACTTTATATAAAGAAATTAAATGATCTGTTTTTAAGGTTTGTTATAAATTAATAACATTAGCAAAATTTAGTGCCAAATCACTGCCAATTGCAATATATCTTAGCGCTTTATTATGTAACTGTATTGTGTTAAAATTATTATCTTATACTGTTATAAAAAAGTAGTTTTACCCTTAGCGGCTAAAACATTAAATGAATAAAAGATGGTTTAATCTTTGTGTAGTATCAACTTAACGAATGAGTCAATTTTCTTATTTACATTGTTTTTATTAAAACAAACGACTACATATTTATTATAACACTATTATTATTAATTCATGAGGATTTTTTCACACAACAAACTTTGTGGTTAATTATAATTAAAGTTTAATGATTGCAGTTTTATTGTTGCTCAAGACGTTCCACTTTATTTTTCAGTCGACGCAGTTCTCTTTGAAGGGTTTTGAGTTTTGTTGCAAGTACGTTATTTGCGACGCTTTCAGACATTCCTGTGTCACCCTTTAGCCCTGGAAATCCTATATTTCCCTTTTCACCTGGTATTCCCATCAATCCAAACAACCCCGGGTCACCTTTACTACCTTTGTCGCCTTTAATAACTTGAATACTGTCAGCATTAGGCACATTGACCGTCACTGGTTCTCCCTTTTCGCCTTTTGCACCGTTCAACCCAGGAAAACCATTTCGCCCTTCATCGCCCATATCCCCTTTAAGATTTTGGTTATGATAACTGATAGTTCCCGGATCTCCTTTCTCGCCTTTTCTTCCCGGTAACCCTGGAAAACCAGAATGTCCAGCCTGTCCTTTTGTCGATACGAATAGTCCGTCAACGGTAACAAAAAACCCTGAGCTGCAACTTAGTTCGACTTTTTTAGACGTTGATATCCCCTGTTTAACAATCAAACATACGAGAAATAACAAAACAAGCAGTTTTGCCATGTTTTTGACTTGTTTATGCCCTAATTATTTGCTCATGCCTAAATGAAATTTTCTGCAGTTACCTTTTAGCTTTATTCGTTTTTTTCCTCTTTTTTTACTAAAAATAGGCGAGCCTGAAAAATTTAGCCCTTTGTTGATCAAAGTTAACAATGGATTTCAAGTGTTTTTGCGTCTAATGTTTTATTTCGCTGTACTGTTAAACAGGTTAAATTTCTGCACAAAAATGTAACAAAAAAACTTGCAGCGAGGTTGCTTGCAAAATCACGATGGGATTTTTTTGCGTAAGTGGTTTTGAACCACAATTACGTTTTAGGTATTATAGACCCAAGCTACGTTAATCTTTTATTTATATTTGTAATACAAGTCTAATTTGATTTAAAAATTAGAAAACTGTTTTTTTTTTCTGCTTTTATCTTTTTATTTTGGAATTCTTAGGATAAAATACAATAGACGTGGTAAAGTAACCATACTGTTGTCATAATCTTTATTTAACTTGTCCCAAATTAGGTTAAATCTTTGCTCGTGTACTATTTGTCAAAAAAACTTTATAAAATAGTTTAAAAAAAACGAAATACAGTGTTGGTGCGAATTTTAATTTAGTCTGCATTACGATAGAATGGTTTATAAAAGTATGTTTCAATTAATTGCCATACACCGGAAGACTAATAAAATTTAGTTCGGTTTTTTTCGAAACCTGTTCTGTCTGTCTGTTGTTATTTCCAAAATGTAATTGGTATAAAACATACAATTAACAGATAAATCTGTTAATTGGCTTACTGTTTGCTTAGTTTTAAATAAAAATGAAGCTTTAAAAAAGGCTATACTGTATATAAGTTAACCATAGTGTAAATAGCATTTAAAGAGGAACCTACCTACTGACCTACAACAATTAAGACATATCTGTTGTATAGAATCAGAGAGGTTCAGTGTAAGTTTGATAATTATAAACCATACCCTTATAACTATAAAATTCATCCAAACCGTTCTTATAGAAATTAAGTTAAAAATTTTGTTTAGGTTGTCTGATAATTTAAAATTCTGTTATTATTTAGTTGCAACCCATATTTGTTTTATGTTTTTTTTTTTTTTTTTGTATATATATTTTTATCCTCGATGTGGGAAAGTCGAATGCGCGACTTAAACATAGAGTAACATAAGTTACTCCGACCCAGTCTCGAGTTGCCTGTGGCAGTTTGGGATATTATAGAGACTATAATTGCCCGGTAATTATGCTGCTGATTAAGTGCTGGCTCAGCAGGAGTTTTTACCATTTATAGCGCCTTACTCAAGGGCGCTACAGCATGAGATCAGTGGGGATTAAACCCACGACCTCATGTGTGGTGTAGCAAGTGTTCTTACCACTACACCACGCTGACGGTTCAATGTTGTATGCTTTTTTTATGAGAAATGGTTTGCCAGGGAAAGTGAGTTTATTTAAAAACCCTTTACTATACTCGCAGTCCCTGACCCTTATGCTAATTAAGTAAAAAAATTATTTGTGTAAAGTTTTGATTGCAATCAAAAAATATTATGTAATAATGTTGACTAAAACATGAAAAAAATGTTGTTTAAAATGACCACACTGACTCATAACACTAATAACTGCCTTACGTTTAACTTACATTATAACCGAACAGTTGTTGATTGTTTACTTTTACCCAAAAAATGTAAAAATTCAAAACAGTTTGTAGTGGATAACATTTAAATGCTGAATTGCATCAAACAGTTACAAAAATGACATAAGGTTAAAGCAGGAAAATTTTCAAAATAAAAATTTTTAATTGCATAATATAAACCTATAATAACATAATTTATAACTAAATTTGTTTTAAAATACTATGCATTTAAATGCATTCCCACAATTTTATTTTAATTTTTTTTTTAGATCTGGTAATTTTTTTTAATTGTGAACTCTAATTAGAAACAACAAGATGCCAAAACACAGACCTAAGATGTTGAACATTGATCTTGGACTAGGAACTCCAATTGAAGGAGCAGAAGATCTCTCCAACAAGATGGATGATCTGGAAATCGATACCGCTCAGAAAAAGCGATTAAACGACTTCATTCAGCAGAAACAAAAAGTGGGCCTGATGGAAAACGCCCATAATGTCGATTTTACAAAAAAGGCCGAGCTTGGTGCTGGTAATGGTGGTGTTGTGCATTTAGTAAAACACAAGGCTTCAGGATTTGTGATGGCAAGAAAATTAATACACCTAGAAGTTAAGCCTGCTATACAGAACCAAATAATGAGAGAACTAAAAGTCTTGCATGACTGCAGCAGTCCTTATATTGTTGGTTTTTACGGTGCTTTTTACAACGACGGGGATATAAGCATTTGTATGGAAAGCATGGATGCTGGGTCCCTTGATTTAGTTTTAAAGAAGGCCAGAAAAATACCAGAAAATGTCCTCGGAATTGTTAGCAAGGCCGTAATTCTTGGCTTACAGTATCTACGAGAGAAACATAAGATTATTCACAGAGATGTTAAGCCATCCAACATCTTAGTTAACTCTCGCGGAGAAATCAAACTTTGCGATTTCGGTGTCAGTGGACAGCTTATTGACTCTATGGCTAATTCTTTTGTGGGCACACGTTCATATATGGCACCCGAGCGCTTACAAGGGTCAAAATACACGGTGTTGTCTGATATTTGGTCTTTAGGGTTGTCCTTGATAGAAATGGCAATAGGACGCTACCCAATTCCACCTTTAAGTGCCAAACAAGTTGCTCAATTGTTTAATACAGATGGAAGTGATGATAAGGGTACTAGTGACCCAGGGCCGAGACCTATGGCTATTTTTGAACTCTTGGATTACATCGTTAATGAGGTGATTTTCCTTGGTTTTTTTAAATTAAGTTAGTGACATAAATTATAAAAACCCTGAATAAACCATATAATACACTATAAAACACGATGTAAATTTTGGAATTTGTGGTTCCCATTTTAAAAGGGCAAATTCAACTCCTTCTTAATACAATAATAAAGTACGTCATTTTAAGTTAAAAACATTAATTTATAATTTTAGCCTCCGCCTAAACTGCCAGCTGGCATATTCACTGATGATTTTGTGGATTTTGTTGGGAGTTGCCTACAGAAAAACCCCAAAGAAAGAGTGGATTTATATGCTCTGATGGATCTGGCTTTCATAGTTAATTCTACCATGACACAAAGTGAGTTTGCAGAATGGATTTGCAAGACCATGAATCTGACAGCACCACCATTAAATGCCATACCACAGTAAAAAAAACTTTTTAAATTTTCCGACTAGCTTGTTATTTTTTTGGAAAAGACAATCATGTATTTTTTTTATAAAATTCAAATTATAGTTCCTTTGAACAATTATTATGTGCTGTAGTTCATGTATTTTTTCTAGTTATCCAACTCTTTTGTTAATAGGCTTTTGTATTTAAGTACCGATAAAAATATTTTATATAAATATTTGTTACAAATTTTTTATCCAAAATACTAAACAGTTTCTAGAGTGTTGCTTAAGTAAATATAATGTACCAAATTATATTTTGGCGCAATTGACTTAAAGAACTCTTAACGTAAAACCTTATTATTTTTTTCGTAATAAAAACAAGATTATATTTTTGAAAATAATTAAGAAATATATATAATAAAATCACTTTTGTTCACTTTTGGTTTTAAATATGACTCTTTTTTTGGTAATACATATTTAAAGTATAGACAATATGCAAATAATGATACCATTACATCTTTGTAACTAATATTATTATGTATTTGTTTAGCATAACTATTGAAATATTAATTTTTTCTTTTTTAAATAGTGCTTTATGTTCTGTGAAGACTTAGGAAAGATTTGATTAAATAAATAAAATAAATGGAAAAATATTTTGTGATATAATATAGTAAAAAAATGCATTATTTTATGTGAATACGAATTTTGGTACTCTATTATCATTTGGTTTTTATACAAACCTAAGAAATACGAGATAGTTTGGTTTGTATTTTGTTAATCATTAATTATTTTTTTTTTTTTTAAATTTCTGTTTAAATAAAAATTAAAACCACTGTTTTGTTGTGTAATATTAAAAATATTTAAAAAAATAATAAACTTTGTCTATTTTGTGATCTGGGGAATAAGTTTAAATATGTTTTATTAAATATGATGTTGTTTTAAAAATATTATTTAGCGTTGGAAAATTTCACATAACTTTTAAACATGTGTTTAAATTTCAAACATGTTTTATAAGTACATAAAAATATGTTATCTTGCTATACTTAAGTTGTGTTTATTGACTGTCTGTATTGCAGTTCTATAGTTAAGTCATATTTTTATGATTGTGAATTTTTGATTGTCTTAGTTAGTAATATTGATATATTTTTTGCTTGTTTGATATATCTAGTGTTTGGTTATTTAAATTTTAATATTAAAATGTGTTTACAAATTTATTACGTAATTTGAAATCTATGAAGTTTTAATAATTTATGATTAGTGGATATTTTTTGATTATTATTTTATTCACAGAATAAATGAATTATTTATATTTAAAAGATTGGTGATTATTTAATTTTAGATTTAGTTAATTCTCAACAAAAAATCCATTTTTGGTACCACCAATCCAATAAAAAATGAAAAACCAAAAACTTGTTTCTTTTTATAAGTGTGTACCTAAAATTCCCTTTTTAATTTTAAAGTAATCTTGTAAGTATTAAATAATTAAACTTGGGTTTTAATTTTTTTATAAGTTTATATCTAGGCTATTGGTTTAAATGTTTATGCAGGTTTATTTTATGCAATAGCAGTTTTGTGAATTATTTTTGACGAATGCACTACAACAGTTTATTTTTTAACGCATTTTAACATATTTTAAAATTTTACTTTATTAAGAAAAATATTTTTGTTTTAGCTTAAAACGAGATAATAACACAGAAGAATCGAAGTAGATTTGGAAAAAGAAAATTTATCTAACAAAGTGTAAAATATCAAAAAAAAATCCTTTTTTTACAAATTAGTTTATGTTTGACTAAGTTTAATAAAATAAACAATTATGAACATTAAATAGAGCATTTTCTATTTTTTACTATTATGTAATTAATTTAATTCACTTGTGTAGTGACATAGTTATGTTTTTTTTAGTAAATGAAACATGGTATGTACATATATTAAAAAATAAACATTATTTTTAAAATTATTTAATAAATTTTATTATTAGTTAATTTTAAAAATTCACACAATAAAATATTCTGTTATTATTGTTTAATAAAATATTCTGTTTTTATAAAATAAATAATAATTAGTTTTAGATTCAACCATTTACCTATTGCTCTTTTTTTATTCAAGTTGAAGGCTGGACCACATAAAACATTTTTCAAAAATTTTCAGTAAAACAAAATTATGAGCAAAATTTTTATTCCGGTTTAATTAGGTCACGTGATATTTTTGGCCAATGATATTGCGTAGAAATTTTTTTGAAAAATAAAAAATTTTAAATCGAAAAATAATTGTTTTGTTAGAACTGCACTAGTCCAACAACCTAAAATTTTATATTTTATTAGACGCGCATTGGCCTAACTCACATTCAAGATAGAACATTTTTATTTTTTTGTGTATTTGATTTTTTTGTTGGAAAATTTTGTTGGAATCGCTAACCTTGGTTGTTCTAACCCTAATCGAGCTTAAGCCCTAGCTCATGGGTTTTTGAGAGCGAATCGCTACATTTGTGACGTCACCAAATATCGCAAAAACTTTAGAATGTTTTAAAATCATTCATACAGAAATTTAAAAGTATTTACTTATTCAATATATAATAATAATAAACTTTTTTACTAAATTAACTTCAAAGTTTATGTTTTTATTGCAGAAGGTCATAAATATGGAATATCGAGGATAACCGAAAAAATATAGAGCGTGTACGACTCAGTGACTTTAGCTTCCATTCAAAAAATTTTAAATGTATTTAATAAAAATAAACAAAATTTAAATCCTTTAATTGATTTATTGTCCTTAATAAATTCCAAATAGTTAAAATTACCATCTTAATCCTCATGTGGAAGTGGTCCTCTTTTACACAGATAACTCCTTTTATATTAATTGTCAAACCTGGGTCCATTAATTTTTCTCAATATATTTTTACCTAATTATTTTCCACTGGAAAAAAACACTTTTTGTGCTTATTATTACATGTACTTGTATAGTAGTATCAGCTTTTAAACTGGTTTCTATTTTGTCAATTACCAAAGTAATAAATAATCTTGGTACCAGTATTAAAATCAATTTAATATTTCTATTTTGACATAATGTTACTTTATTGGTTAAATTTAGTAAGGTATTTGGGCATAATTATGGTTCGAAATCTTAGATTTCGAAACATATTGTTATTGTCAGTGTATTTATTATGGTTCGAAATCTTAGATTTCGAAACATATTGTTATTGTCCGTATATTTATTATTATTTTTATTCTTACTAATCCGAATTTTGAAATCGAATAACTTTTGATTTTGTGTATATAAATTTTTAAAATTTTAGTATGTTGTTTATTATCATATTGTGTTTCAATCCTCTTATTTTGATAATTTAAGTATTATTAATTAGTAAATAATAGGTGTTTATTTATTAAAATTTAGAGATCGTTATTAAGTTTTCAAATTTTGGTCAGTTATATATCATAATATTAATTACTCGAAAATGGATTAAAAATTTAATTTTTGTTTGTTTATTATATTTAAATTCTTGTTTGTTTATTAAAAATAAAAGTTTGATATTAGGCATTTAAAATTTAATATAATGTATTTTATAATATTTGTAATTAAAATACATGTTTAAAAAATAATTTTTGGTTGTTTATTTTATTTAAATGCTTGTTTATTTATTAAAAATCAAAAATTAATTTTTGGAATTTAAAATTTAGTATAATGTATATCCTGATATTAACAACATAAAACTGGGTTGAAAAATAAATTTTATTTGTATAATATATTTAAATGCTTGTTTGTTTATTAAAAATCAAAGATATGTAATATTCTTAGTTAAGGTGTATGCATATTTTTTTTATTTATAAAAATTTATGCTAAACATAATCAAATAATTTCGAACCATATTTTATTTATCAAATAAATCTAGTTTTTATTTTTATTCTTACTAATCCGAATTTTGAAATCGAATAACTTTTGTTTTTGTGTATATAAATTTATAAAATTTTAGTATGTTGTTTATTATCATATCGTGTTTCAATCCTCCTAATTTGATAAATTAAATACTATTAATTAGTAATTAATAGGTGTTTGTTTATTAAAATTTAGAGATCGTTATTAAGTTTTCAAATTTTGGTCAGTTATATATCATAATATTA
Source organism: Corella eumyota (assembly GCF_963082875.1). Lineage (NCBI taxonomy): Eukaryota > Metazoa > Chordata > Ascidiacea > Phlebobranchia > Corellidae > Corella > Corella eumyota. The sequence goes on along the minus strand of NC_137493.1, from coordinate 5,233,543 downwards.
ATAACTCGAAAATGGATTAAAAATTTATTTTTTGTTTGTTTATTATATTTAAATTCTTGTTTGTTTATTAAAAATAAAAGTTTAATATTAGGTATTTAAAATTTAATATAATGTATTTTATAATATTTGTAATAAAATACTTATTTAAAAAATAATTTTTGGTTGTTTATTTTATTTAAATGCTTGTTTATTTATTAAAAATCAAAAATCAATTCTAGGCATTTAAAACTTGGTCTAATGTATATTTAGATATCAACAACTTAAAACTGGGTAAAAAAAATTAATTTTTGTTTGTTAAGTATATTTAATTACTTGTTTGTTGATTGAAAAGTTAAAGATTGATATTTTAAAACTTTTAAAATAATTTTGTTCTAAAATTTTCTTAGTTTAATAATTTAATACGTTTTTAGTCTAACAACAATTAAATACGTATTATTTGATTTATTTATTTAGTTAATAATCTTAATATAGTAATGTTTATGCATAACTTTATTTACTAATAGAGATTAATTTTAAAAATAATCAAATGATTTCGAACCATATTTTATTTATCAAATAAATCTAGTTATTATTAATATGGTTCGAAATCTTAGATTTCGAAACATATTGTTATTGCCCGTATATTTATTTTTATTCTTACTAATCCGAATTTTGAAATCGAATAACTTTTGATTTTGTGTACATAAATTTTTAAAATTTTAGTATGTTGTTTATTATCATATTGTGTTTCAATCCTCCTATTTTGATAATTTAAATATTATTAATTAGTAATTAATAGGTGTTTGTTTATTAGAATTTAGAGATCGTTATTAGGTTTTCTAATTTTGGTCAGTTATATATCATAATATTAATAACTCGAAAATGGATTAAAAATTTAATTTTTGTTTGTTTATTATATTTAAATTCTTGTTTGTTTATTAAAAATTAAAATTTGATATTAGGCATTTAAATTTTAATATAATGTATTTCATAATATTAGTAATTAAAATACAAATTTTGCTTGTTTATTATATCTAAATGCTTGTTTATTTATTAAATATCAAAAATCAATTTTAGGGATTTAAAACTTTGTCTAATGTATATTGTGATATCAACACATTAAAACTTGGTTAAAGAATTAGTTTTTGTTTGTTAAGTATATTTAATTTCTTGTTAATTAATTAAAAAATTAAAGATTAATATTTTAAAACATTTCAAATATTGTTGTTCTAAAATAATTTAATACATGTTTAGTCTAAAATTTGAATACGTAATATTTAATTTATTAATTCAGTTAAATTTTATAATTATGTAATGTTTATGCATAACTTTATTTATTAATAGAGATTAATTTTAAAAATGATCTAATGATTTCGAACCATATTTTATTTATCAAATAAATCTAGTTGTTTTTATTCTTTCTAGTCAGAATTTTGAAAGACGATCACTTTTGTTCTTTAAAACTAAAAATTCTAAATTTTTAGTATGTTTGTTATTATCTAAACGAATCGCAAATCTCCTATTTACGACATTTAATTATCACTAATTACTAATTAATAGGTGTTTGTTTATTAAAATTTAAAGGTTGTTATTAATTTTTTAAATCTTGGTCAATTGTATATTATGATATTACTAACTCAAAAATAAATTAAAATTTTAATTTTTATCACTAATTACTTAATAATAGGTGTTTGTTTATTAAAATTCAAGGTTGTTATTAATTTTTTTTTTTTTTTTTTTTGTCAATTGTATATCACGATATTAGTAGCTAAAAAACGAATTTAATTTTTGTCACTAATTACTAATTAATAGGTGTTTGTTTATTAAAATTTAAAGATTGTTATTAGGTTTTTAAATTTTGGTCGGTTTTATCTTAAAATATTTATAATTCGAAAATAAATTACAAAATAATCCTTGTTTGTTTTTTATATTTAAATGCTGGTTTGTTCATTAAAAATTAAAGTTCGAATAATAAAATACAAAATTTTAGGTTTTAAGATTTCTTTAAAATTTTAGGTTTTAAGAAATTTTAGGTTTTAAGATTTATTCATAAAAGTTTCATAACTTTTAGGAATATTAATATTTTTGAAAAATATTTTGTAAACACGGTAATCGGACCTGTGCGGTTCTAACACAACAATTATTTTTCGATTTAAAATTTTTTACTTTTTTTTTAAAAAATTTGTATGCAATATCATTGGCCAAAAATATCACGTGACCTAATTAAACCCAAAATAAAAATTATCTCAAACTTTTGTTCTACTCAAAATTTTTGCAAAATGTTTTATCTTGAATGTTAGTTAGGCCAATGCGCGCCTAATTAAATATAAAATTTCAGATTTTGAGATTTCATAAATTTTTAATAAAAGTTTCATAACTTTTATGAATATTAATATTTTCGAAAAATATTTTGTAAAAACGGTAATTGGACCTGTGCGATTCTAACACAACAATTATTTTTCGATTTAAAATTTTTTATTTTTTTTTCAAAAAATTCGTATGCAATATCATTGGCCAAAAATATCACGTGACCTAATTAAACCCAAAATAAAAATTATCTCAAACTTTTGTTTTACTGAAAATTTTCGCGAAATGTTTTATCTTGAATGTTAATTATGCCAATGCGCGTCTAATAAAATACAAAATTTTAGGTTTTAAGATTTCATAAATTTTTAATAAAAGTGTCATAACTTTTATGAATATTAATATTTTCGAAAAATATTTTGTAAACACAGTAATTGAACCTGTGCGGTTCTAACACAACAATTATTTTTCGATTTAAATTTTTTTTTTTTTTTTTTTAATTTGTATGCAATATCATTGGCCAAAAACATCACGTGACCTAATTAAACCCAAAATAACAATTACCTCAAACTTTTGTTTTACTAAAAATTTTCGCGAAATGTTTTATCTTGAATGTTAGTTAGGCCCCAATGTGCGTCTAATAAAATACAAAATTTTAGGTTTTGAGATTTCATAAATTTTTAATAAAAGTTTCATAACTTTTATAAATATCAATATTTTTGAAAAATATTTTCAAAACACGGTAATTGGACCTGTGCAGTTTTAACACAACAATTATTTTTCGATTTAGGATTATTTTTTTTTTTAATTTGTATGCAATATTATTGACCAAAAATATCACGTGACCTAATTAAACCCAAAATAAAAATTACCTCAAACTTTTGTTTTATTGAAAATTTTTGCAAAATGTTTTATCTTGAATGTTAGTTAGGCCAACGCGCGTCTAATAAAATACAAAATTTTAGGTTTTGAGATTTCATAAATTTTTAATAAAAGTGTCATAACTTTTATGAATATTAATATTTTCGAAAAATATTTTGTAAAAACGGTAATTGGACCTGTGCGATTCTAACACAACAATTATTTTTCGATTTAAAATTTTTTATTTTTTTTTCAAAAAATTCGTATGCAATATCATTGGCCAAAAATATCACGTGACCTAATTAAACCCAAAATAAAAATTATCTCAAACTTTTGTTTTACTGAAAATTTTCGCGAAATGTTTTATCTTGAATGTTAAATATGCCAATGCGCGTCTAATAAAATACAAAATTTTAGGTTTTAAGATTTCATAAATTTTTAATAAAAGTGTCATAACTTTTATGAATATTAATATTTTCGAAAAATATTTTGTAAACACGGTAATTAAACCTGTGCGGTTCTAACACAACAATTATTTTTCGATATAAAATTTTTTATTTTTTTTCAAAAAATTTGTATGCAATATCATTGGCCAAAAATATCACGTGACCTAATTAAATCCAAAATAAAAATTATCTCAAACTTTTGTTTTACTAAAAATTTTCGCGAAATGTTTTATCTTGAATGTTAGTTAGGCCAATGTGCGTCTAATAAAATACAAAATTTTAGGTTTTGAGATTTCATAAATTTTTAATAAAAGTTTCATAACTTTTATAAATATCAATATTTTTGAACAATATTTTCAAAACACGGTAATTGGGCCTGTGCAGTTTTAACACAACAATTATTTTTCAATTTAGGATTATTTTTTTTTTTAATTTGTATGCAATATTATTGACCAAAAATATCACGTGACCTAATTAAACCCAAAATAAAAATTACCTCAAACTTTTGTTTTACTAAAAATTTTCGCGAAATGTTTTATCTTGAATGTTAGTTAGGCCAATGTGGGTCTAATAAAATACAAAATTTTAGGTTTTGAGATTTCATAAATTTTTAATAAAAGTTTCATAACTTTTATAAATATAAATATTTTTGAAACATATATTTTCAAAACACGGTAATTGGACCTGTGCAGTTTTAACACAACAATTATTTTTCGATTTAGGATTATTTTTTTTTTTAATTTGTATGCAATATTATTGACCAAAAATATCACGTGACCTAATTAAACCCAAAATAAAAATTACCTCAAACTTTTTTTTATTGAAAATTTTCGCAAAATGTTTTATCTTGAATGTTAGTTAGGCCAACGCGCGTCTAATAAAATACAAAATTTTAGGTTTTGAGATTTCATAAATTTTTAATAAAAGTTTCATAACTTTTATGAATATTAATATTTTCGAAAAATATTATTTAAACACGGTAATTGGACCTGTGCGGTTCTAACACAACAATTATTTTTCGATTTAAAATTTTTTATTTTTTTTCAAAAAATTTGTATGCAATATTATTGGCCAAAAATATCACGTGACCTAATGAAAACTAAAATAAAAATTACCTCAAACTTTTGTTTTACTAAAAATTTTCGCAAAATGTTTTATCTTGAATGTTAGTTAGGTCAATGCTCGTCTAATAAAATACAAAATTTTAGGTTTTGAGATTTCATAAATTTTTAATAAAAGTGTCATAACTTTTATGAATATTAATATTTTCGAAACATATTTTGTAAACACGGTAATTGGACCTGTGCGGTTCTAACACAACAATTATTTTTCGATTTAAAATTTTTAATTTTTTTCAAAAAATTTGTATTCATTGGCCAAAAATATCACGTGACCTAATTAAACCCAAAATAAAAATTATCTCAAACTTTTGTTTTACTGAAAATTTTCGCAAATTGTTTTATCTTGAATGTTAGTTAGGCCAATGCGCGTCTAATAAAATACAAAATTTTAGGTTTTGAGATTTCATAAATTTTTAATAAAAGTGTCATAACTTTTATGAATATTAATATTTTCGAAAAATATTTTGTAAACACGGTAATTAGACCTGTGCGGTTCTAACACAACAATTATTTTTTGATATAAATTTTTTTATTTTTTTAAAAAATTTGTATGCAATATCATTGGCCAAAAATATCACGTGACCTAATTAAACCCAAAATAAAAATTATCTCAAACTTTTGTTTTACTGAAAATTTTCGCGAAATGTTTTATCTTGAATGTTAGTTAGGTCAATGCTCGTCTAATAAAATACAAAATTTTAGGTTTTGAGATTTCATAAATTTTTAATAAAAGTGTCATAACTTTTATGAATATTAATATTTTCGAAAAATATTTTGTAAAAACGGTAATTGGACCTGTGCGATTCTAACACAACAATTATTTTTCGATTTAAAATTTTTTATTTTTTTTTCAAAAAATTCGTATGCAATATCATTGGCCAAAAATATCACGTGACCTAATTAAACCCAAAATAAAAATTATCTCAAACTTTTGTTTTACTGAAAATTTTCGCGAAATGTTTTCTCTTGAATGTTAATTATGCCAATGCGCGTCTAATAAAATACAAAATTTTAGGTTTTGAGATTTCATAAATTTTTAATAAAAGTTTCATAACTTTTATGAATATTAATATTTTCGAAAAATATTTTGTAAAAACGGTAATTGGACCTGTGCGATTCTAACACAACAATTATTTTTCGATTTAAAATTTTTTATTTTTTTTTCAAAAAATTCGTATGCAATATCATTGGCCAAAAATATCACGTGACCTAATTAAACCCAAAATAAAAATTATCTCAAACTTTTGTTTTACTGAAAATTTTCGCGAAATGTTTTATCTTGAATGTTAAATATGCCAATGCGCGTCTAATAAAATACAAAATTTTAGGTTTTAAGATTTCATAAATTTTTAATAAAAGTGTCATAACTTTTATGAATATTAATATTTTCGAAAAATATTTTGTAAACACGGTAATTAAACCTGTGCGGTTCTAACACAACAATTATTTTTCGATATAAAATTTTTTATTTTTTTTCAAAAAATTTGTATGCAATATCATTGGCCAAAAATATCACGTGACCTAATTAAATCCAAAATAAAAATTATCTCAAACTTTTGTTTTACTAAAAATTTTCGCGAAATGTTTTATCTTGAATGTTAGTTAGGCCAATGTGCGTCTAATAAAATACAAAATTTTAGGTTTTGAGATTTCATAAATTTTTAATAAAAGTTTCATAACTTTTATAAATATCAATATTTTTGAACAATATTTTCAAAACACGGTAATTGGGCCTGTGCAGTTTTAACACAACAATTATTTTTCAATTTAGGATTATTTTTTTTTTTAATTTGTATGCAATATTATTGACCAAAAATATCACGTGACCTAATTAAACCCAAAATAAAAATTACCTCAAACTTTTGTTTTACTAAAAATTTTCGCGAAATGTTTTATCTTGAATGTTAGTTAGGCCAATGTGGGTCTAATAAAATACAAAATTTTAGGTTTTGAGATTTCATAAATTTTTAATAAAAGTTTCATAACTTTTATAAATATAAATATTTTTGAAACATATATTTTCAAAACACGGTAATTGGACCTGTGCAGTTTTAACACAACAATTATTTTTCGATTTAGGATTATTTTTTTTTTTAATTTGTATGCAATATTATTGACCAAAAATATCACGTGACCTAATTAAACCCAAAATAAAAATTACCTCAAACTTTTTTTTATTGAAAATTTTCGCAAAATGTTTTATCTTGAATGTTAGTTAGGCCAACGCGCGTCTAATAAAATACAAAATTTTAGGTTTTGAGATTTCATAAATTTTTAATAAAAGTTTCATAACTTTTATGAATATTAATATTTTCGAAAAATATTATTTAAACACGGTAATTGGACCTGTGCGGTTCTAACACAACAATTATTTTTCGATTTAAAATTTTTTATTTTTTTTCAAAAAATTTGTATGCAATATTATTGGCCAAAAATATCACGTGACCTAATGAAAACTAAAATAAAAATTACCTCAAACTTTTGTTTTACTAAAAATTTTCGCAAAATGTTTTATCTTGAATGTTAGTTGGGTCAATGCTCGTCTAATAAAATACAAAATTTTAGGTTTTGAGATTTCATAAATTTTTAATAAAAGTGTCATAACTTTTATGAATATTAATATTTTCGAAACATATTTTGTAAACACGGTAATTGGACCTGTGCGGTTCTAACACAACAATTATTTTTCGATTTAAAATTTTTAATTTTTTTCAAAAAATTTGTATTCATTGGCCAAAAATATCACGTGACCTAATTAAACCCAAAATAAAAATTATCTCAAACTTTTGTTTTACTGAAAATTTTCGCAAATTGTTTTATCTTGAATGTTAGTTAGGCCAATGCGCGTCTAATAAAATACAAAATTTTAGGTTTTGAGATTTCATAAATTTTTAATAAAAGTGTCATAACTTTTATGAATATTAATATTTTCGAAAAATATTTTGTAAACACGGTAATTAGACCTGTGCGGTTCTAACACAACAATTATTTTTTGATATAAATTTTTTTATTTTTTTAAAAAATTTGTATGCAATATCATTGGCCAAAAATATCACGTGACCTAATTAAACCCAAAATAAAAATTATCTCAAACTTTTGTTTTACTGAAAATTTTTGCGAAATGTTTTATCTTGAATGTTAGTTAGGTCAATGCGCGTCTAATAAAATACAAAATTTTAGGTTTTGAGATTTCATAAATTTTTAATAAAAGTTTCATAACTTTTATGAATATTAATATTTTCGAAAAATATTTTGTAAAAACGGTAATTGGACCTGTGCGATTCTAACACAACAATTATTTTTCGATTTAAAATTTTTTATTTTTTTTTCAAAAAATTCGTATGCAATATCATTGGCCAAAAATATCACGTGACCTAATTAAACCCAAAATAAAAATTATCTCAAACTTTTGTTTTACTGAAAATTTTCGCGAAATGTTTTATCTTGAATGTTAATTATGCCAATGCGCGTCTAATAAAATACAAAATTTTTGGTTTTGAGATTTCATAAATTTTTAATAAAAGTTTCATAACTTTTATAAATATCAATATTTTTGAAAAATTTTTTCAAAACACGGTAATTGGACCTGTGCAGTTTTAACACAACAATTATTTTTCGATTTAGGATTATTTTTTTTTTTAATTTGTATGCAATATTATTGACCAAAAATATCACGTGACCTAATTAAACCCAAAATAAAAATTACCTCAAACTTTTGTTTTATTGAAAATTTTCGCAAAATGTTTTATCTTGAATGTTAGTTAGGCCAACGCGCGTCTAATAAAATACAAAATTTTAGGTTTTGAGATTTCATAAATTTTTAATAAAAGTGTCATAACTTTTATGAATATTAATATTTTCGAAAAATATTTTGTAAAAACGGTAATTGGACCTGTGCGATTCTAACACAACAATTATTTTTCGATTTAAAATTTTTTATTTTTTTTTCAAAAAATTCGTATGCAATATCATTGGCCAAAAATATCACGTGACCTAATTAAACCCAAAATAAAAATTATCTCAAACTTTTGTTTTACTGAAAATTTTCGCGAAATGTTTTATCTTGAATGTTAAATATGCCAATGCGCGTCTAATAAAATACAAAATTTTAGGTTTTAAGATTTCATAAATTTTTAATAAAAGTGTCATAACTTTTATGAATATTAATATTTTCGAAAAATATTTTGTAAACACGGTAATTAAACCTGTGCGGTTCTAACACAACAATTATTTTTCGATATAAAATTTTTTATTTTTTTTCAAAAAATTTGTATGCAATATCATTGGCCAAAAATATCACGTGACCTAATTAAATCCAAAATAAAAATTATCTCAAACTTTTGTTTTACTAAAAATTTTCGCGAAATGTTTTATCTTGAATGTTAGTTAGGCCAATGTGCGTCTAATAAAATACAAAATTTTAGGTTTTGAGATTTCATAAATTTTTAATAAAAGTTTCATAACTTTTATAAATATCAATATTTTTGAACAATATTTTCAAAACACGGTAATTGGGCCTGTGCAGTTTTAACACAACAATTATTTTTCAATTTAGGATTATTTTTTTTTTTAATTTGTATGCAATATTATTGACCAAAAATATCACGTGACCTAATTAAACCCAAAATAAAAATTACCTCAAACTTTTGTTTTACTAAAAATTTTCGCGAAATGTTTTATCTTGAATGTTAGTTAGGCCAATGTGGGTCTAATAAAATACAAAATTTTAGGTTTTGAGATTTCATAAATTTTTAATAAAAGTTTCATAACTTTTATAAATATAAATATTTTTGAAACATATATTTTCAAAACACGGTAATTGGACCTGTGCAGTTTTAACACAACAATTATTTTTCAATTTAGGATTATTTTTTTTTTTAATTTGTATGCAATATTATTGACCAAAAATATCACGTGACCTAATTAAACCCAAAATAAAAATTACCTCAAACTTTTTTTTATTGAAAATTTTCGCAAAATGTTTTATCTTGAATGTTAGTTAGGCCAACGCGCGTCTAATAAAATACAAAATTTTAGGTTTTGAGATTTCATAAATTTTTAATAAAAGTTTCATAACTTTTATGAATATTAATATTTTCGAAAAATATTATTTAAACACGGTAATTGGACCTGTGCGGTTCTAACACAACAATTATTTTTCGATTTAAAATTTTTTATTTTTTTTCAAAAAATTTGTATGCAATATTATTGGCCAAAAATATCACGTGACCTAATGAAAACTAAAATAAAAATTACCTCAAACTTTTGTTTTACTAAAAATTTTCGCAAAATGTTTTATCTTGAATGTTAGTTAGGTCAATGCTCGTCTAATAAAATACAAAATTTTAGGTTTTGAGATTTCATAAATTTTTAATAAAAGTGTCATAACTTTTATGAATATTAATATTTTCGAAACATATTTTGTAAACACGGTAATTGGACCTGTGCGGTTCTAACACAACAATTATTTTTCGATTTAAAATTTTTAATTTTTTTCAAAAAATTTGTATTCATTGGCCAAAAATATCACGTGACCTAATTAAACCCAAAATAAAAATTATCTCAAACTTTAGTTTTACTGAAAATTTTCGCAAATTGTTTTATCTTGAATGTTAGTTAGGCCAATGCGCGTCTAATAAAATACAAAATTTTAGGTTTTGAGATTTCATAAATTTTTAATAAAAGTGTCATAACTTTTATGAATATTAATATTTTCGAAAAATATTTTGTAAACACGGTAATTAGACCTGTGCGGTTCTAACACAACAATTATTTTTTGATATAAATTTTTTTATTTTTTTAAAAAATTTGTATGCAATATCATTGGCCAAAAATATCACGTGACCTAATTAAACCCAAAATAAAAATTATCTCAAACTTTTGTTTTACTGAAAATTTTCGCGAAATGTTTTATCTTGAATGTTAGTTAGGTCAATGCTCGTCTAATAAAATACAAAATTTTAGGTTTTGAGATTTCATAAATTTTTAATAAAAGTGTCATAACTTTTATGAATATTAATATTTTCGAAAAATATTTTGTAAAAACGGTAATTGGACCTGTGCGATTCTAACACAACAATTATTTTTCGATTTAAAATTTTTTATTTTTTTTTCAAAAAATTCGTATGCAATATCATTGGCCAAAAATATCACGTGACCTAATTAAACCCAAAATAAAAATTATCTCAAACTTTTGTTTTACTGAAAATTTTCGCGAAATGTTTTCTCTTGAATGTTAATTATGCCAATGCGCGTCTAATAAAATACAAAATTTTAGGTTTTGAGATTTCATAAATTTTTAATAAAAGTTTCATAACTTTTATGAATATTAATATTTTCGAAAAATATTTTGTAAAAACGGTAATTGGACCTGTGCGATTCTAACACAACAATTATTTTTCGATTTAAAATTTTTTATTTTTTTTTCAAAAAATTCGTATGCAATATCATTGGCCAAAAATATCACGTGACCTAATTAAACCCAAAATAAAAATTATCTCAAACTTTTGTTTTACTGAAAATTTTCGCGAAATGTTTTATCTTGAATGTTAATTATGCCAATGCGCGTCTAAGAAAATACAAAATTTTTGGTTTTGAGATTTCATAAATTTTTAATAAAAGTTTCATAACTTTTATAAATATCAATATTTTTGAAAAATTTTTTCAAAACACGGTAATTGGACCTGTGCAGTTTTAACACAACAATTATTTTTCGATTTAGGATTATTTTTTTTTTTAATTTGTATGCAATATTATTGACCAAAAATATCACGTGACCTAATTAAACCCAAAATAAAAATTACCTCAAACTTTTGTTTTATTGAAAATTTTTGCAAAATGTTTTATCTTGAATGTTAGTTAGGCCAACGCGCGTCTAATAAAATACAAAATTTTAGGTTTTGAGATTTCATAAATTTTTAATAAAAGTGTCATAACTTTTATGAATATTAATATTTTCGAAAAATATTTTGTAAAAACGGTAATTGGACCTGTGCGATTCTAACACAACAATTATTTTTCGATTTAAAATTTTTTATTTTTTTTTCAAAAAATTCGTATGCAATATCATTGGCCAAAAATATCACGTGACCTAATTAAACCCAAAATAAAAATTATCTCAAACTTTTGTTTTACTGAAAATTTTCGCGAAATGTTTTATCTTGAATGTTAAATATGCCAATGCGCGTCTAATAAAATACAAAATTTTAGGTTTTAAGATTTCATAAATTTTTAATAAAAGTGTCATAACTTTTATGAATATTAATATTTTCGAAAAATATTTTGTAAACACGGTAATTAAACCTGTGCGGTTCTAACACAACAATTATTTTTCGATATAAAATTTTTTATTTTTTTTCAAAAAATTTGTATGCAATATCATTGGCCAAAAATATCACGTGACCTAATTAAATCCAAAATAAAAATTATCTCAAACTTTTGTTTTACTAAAAATTTTCGCGAAATGTTTTATCTTGAATGTTAGTTAGGCCAATGTGCGTCTAATAAAATACAAAATTTTAGGTTTTGAGATTTCATAAATTTTTAATAAAAGTTTCATAACTTTTATAAATATCAATATTTTTGAACAATATTTTCAAAACACGGTAATTGGGCCTGTGCAGTTTTAACACAACAATTATTTTTCAATTTAGGATTATTTTTTTTTTTAATTTGTATGCAATATTATTGACCAAAAATATCACGTGACCTAATTAAACCCAAAATAAAAATTACCTCAAACTTTTGTTTTACTAAAAATTTTCGCGAAATGTTTTATCTTGAATGTTAGTTAGGCCAATGTGGGTCTAATAAAATACAAAATTTTAGGTTTTGAGATTTCATAAATTTTTAATAAAAGTTTCATAACTTTTATAAATATAAATATTTTTGAAACATATATTTTCAAAACACGGTAATTGGACCTGTGCAGTTTTAACACAACAATTATTTTTCGATTTAGGATTATTTTTTTTTTTAATTTGTATGCAATATTATTGACCAAAAATATCACGTGACCTAATTAAACCCAAAATAAAAATTACCTCAAACTTTTTTTTATTGAAAATTTTCGCAAAATGTTTTATCTTGAATGTTAGTTAGGCCAACGCGCGTCTAATAAAATACAAAATTTTAGGTTTTGAGATTTCATAAATTTTTAATAAAAGTTTCATAACTTTTATGAATATTAATATTTTCGAAAAATATTATTTAAACACGGTAATTGGACCTGTGCGGTTCTAACACAACAATTATTTTTCGATTTAAAATTTTTTATTTTTTTTCAAAAAATTTGTATGCAATATTATTGGCCAAAAATATCACGTGACCTAATGAAAACTAAAATAAAAATTACCTCAAACTTTTGTTTTACTAAAAATTTTCGCAAAATGTTTTATCTTGAATGTTAGTTGGGTCAATGCTCGTCTAATAAAATACAAAATTTTAGGTTTTGAGATTTCATAAATTTTTAATAAAAGTGTCATAACTTTTATGAATATTAATATTTTCGAAACATATTTTGTAAACACGGTAATTGGACCTGTGCGGTTCTAACACAACAATTATTTTTCGATTTAAAATTTTTAATTTTTTTCAAAAAATTTGTATTCATTGGCCAAAAATATCACGTGACCTAATTAAACCCAAAATAAAAATTATCTCAAACTTTTGTTTTACTGAAAATTTTCGCAAATTGTTTTATCTTGAATGTTAGTTAGGCCAATGCGCGTCTAATAAAATACAAAATTTTAGGTTTTGAGATTTCATAAATTTTTAATAAAAGTGTCATAACTTTTATGAATATTAATATTTTCGAAAAATATTTTGTAAACACGGTAATTAGACCTGTGCGGTTCTAACACAACAATTATTTTTTGATATAAATTTTTTTATTTTTTTAAAAAATTTGTATGCAATATCATTGGCCAAAAATATCACGTGACCTAATTAAACCCAAAATAAAAATTATCTCAAACTTTTGTTTTACTGAAAATTTTCGCGAAATGTTTTATCTTGAATGTTAGTTAGGTCAATGCTCGTCTAATAAAATACAAAATTTTAGGTTTTGAGATTTCATAAATTTTTAATAAAAGTGTCATAACTTTTATGAATATTAATATTTTCGAAAAATATTTTGTAAAAACGGTAATTGGACCTGTGCGATTCTAACACAACAATTATTTTTCGATTTAAAATTTTTTATTTTTTTTTCAAAAAATTCGTATGCAATATCATTGGCCAAAAATATCACGTGACCTATTTAAACCCAAAATAAAAATTATCTCAAACTTTTGTTTTACTGAAAATTTTCGCGAAATGTTTTCTCTTGAATGTTTATTATGCCAATGCGCGTCTAATAAAATACAAAATTTTAGGTTTTGAGATTTCATAAATTTTTAATAAAAGTTTCATAACTTTTATGAATATTAATATTTTCGAAAAATATTTTGTAAAAACGGTAATTGGACCTGTGCGATTCTAACACAACAATTATTTTTCGATTTAAAATTTTTTATTTTTTTTTCAAAAAATTCGTATGCAATATCATTGGCCAAAAATATCACGTGACCTAATTAAACCCAAAATAAAAATTATCTCAAACTTTTGTTTTACTGAAAATTTTCGCGAAATGTTTTATCTTGAATGTTAATTATGCCAATGCGCGTCTAATAAAATACAAAATTTTTGGTTTTGAGATTTCATAAATTTTTAATAAAAGTTTCATAACTTTTATAAATATCAATATTTTTGAAAAATTTTTTCAAAACACGGTAATTGGACCTGTGCAGTTTTAACACAACAATTATTTTTCGATTTAGGATTATTTTTTTTTTTAATTTGTATGCAATATTATTGACCAAAAATATCACGTGACCTAATTAAACCCAAAATAAAAATTACCTCAAACTTTTGTTTTATTGAAAATTTTCGCAAAATGTTTTATCTTGAATGTTAGTTAGGCCAACGCGCGTCTAATAAAATACAAAATTTTAGGTTTTGAGATTTCATAAATTTTTAATAAAAGTGTCATAACTTTTATGAATATTAATATTTTCGAAAAATATTTTGTAAAAACGGTAATTGGACCTGTGCGATTCTAACACAACAATTATTTTTCGATTTAAAATTTTTTATTTTTTTTTCAAAAAATTCGTATGCAATATCATTGGCCAAAAATATCACGTGACCTAATTAAACCCAAAATAAAAATTATCTCAAACTTTTGTTTTACTGAAAATTTTCGCGAAATGTTTTATCTTGAATGTTAAATATGCCAATGCGCGTCTAATAAAATACAAAATTTTAGGTTTTAAGATTTCATAAATTTTTAATAAAAGTGTCATAACTTTTATGAATATTAATATTTTCGAAAAATATTTTGTAAACACGGTAATTAAACCTGTGCGGTTCTAACACAACAATTATTTTTCGATATAAAATTTTTTATTTTTTTTCAAAAAATTTGTATGCAATATCATTGGCCAAAAATATCACGTGACCTAATTAAATCCAAAATAAAAATTATCTCAAACTTTTGTTTTACTAAAAATTTTCGCGAAATGTTTTATCTTGAATGTTAGTTAGGCCAATGTGCGTCTAATAAAATACAAAATTTTAGGTTTTGAGATTTCATAAATTTTTAATAAAAGTTTCATAACTTTTATAAATATCAATATTTTTGAACAATATTTTCAAAACACGGTAATTGGGCCTGTGCAGTTTTAACACAACAATTATTTTTCAATTTAGGATTATTTTTTTTTTTAATTTGTATGCAATATTATTGACCAAAAATATCACGTGACCTAATTAAACCCAAAATAAAAATTACCTCAAACTTTTGTTTTACTAAAAATTTTCGCGAAATGTTTTATCTTGAATGTTAGTTAGGCCAATGTGGGTCTAATAAAATACAAAATTTTAGGTTTTGAGATTTCATAAATTTTTAATAAAAGTTTCATAACTTTTATAAATATAAATATTTTTGAAACATATATTTTCAAAACACGGTAATTGGACCTGTGCAGTTTTAACACAACAATTATTTTTCGATTTAGGATTATTTTTTTTTTTAATTTGTATGCAATATTATTGACCAAAAATATCACGTGACCTAATTAAACCCAAAATAAAAATTACCTCAAACTTTTTTTTATTGAAAATTTTCGCAAAATGTTTTATCTTGAATGTTAGTTAGGCCAACGCGCGTCTAATAAAATACAAAATTTTAGGTTTTGAGATTTCATAAATTTTTAATAAAAGTTTCATAACTTTTATGAATATTAATATTTTCGAAAAATATTATTTAAACACGGTAATTGGACCTGTGCGGTTCTAACACAACAATTATTTTTCGATTTAAAATTTTTTATTTTTTTTCAAAAAATTTGTATGCAATATTATTGGCCAAAAATATCACGTGACCTAATGAAAACTAAAATAAAAATTACCTCAAACTTTTGTTTTACTAAAAATTTTCGCAAAATGTTTTATCTTGAATGTTAGTTAGGTCAATGCTCGTCTAATAAAATACAAAATTTTAGGTTTTGAGATTTCATAAATTTTTAATAAAAGTGTCATAACTTTTATGAATATTAATATTTTCGAAACATATTTTGTAAACACGGTAATTGGACCTGTGCGGTTCTAACACAACAATTATTTTTCGATTTAAAATTTTTAATTTTTTTCAAAAAATTTGTATTCATTGGCCAAAAATATCACGTGACCTAATTAAACCCAAAATAAAAATTATCTCAAACTTTAGTTTTACTGAAAATTTTCGCAAATTGTTTTATCTTGAATGTTAGTTAGGCCAATGCGCGTCTAATAAAATACAAAATTTTAGGTTTTGAGATTTCATAAATTTTTAATAAAAGTGTCATAACTTTTATGAATATTAATATTTTCGAAAAATATTTTGTAAACACGGTAATTAGACCTGTGCGGTTCTAACACAACAATTATTTTTTGATATAAATTTTTTTATTTTTTTAAAAAATTTGTATGCAATATCATTGGCCAAAAATATCACGTGACCTAATTAAACCCAAAATAAAAATTATCTCAAACTTTTGTTTTACTGAAAATTTTCGCGAAATGTTTTATCTTGAATGTTAGTTAGGTCAATGCTCGTCTAATAAAATACAAAATTTTAGGTTTTGAGATTTCATAAATTTTTAATAAAAGTGTCATAACTTTTATGAATATTAATATTTTCGAAAAATATTTTGTAAAAACGGTAATTGGACCTGTGCGATTCTAACACAACAATTATTTTTCGATTTAAAATTTTTTATTTTTTTTTCAAAAAATTCGTATGCAATATCATTGGCCAAAAATATCACGTGACCTAATTAAACCCAAAATAAAAATTATCTCAAACTTTTGTTTTACTGAAAATTTTCGCGAAATGTTTTCTCTTGAATGTTAATTATGCCAATGCGCGTCTAATAAAATACAAAATTTTAGGTTTTGAGATTTCATAAATTTTTAATAAAAGTTTCATAACTTTTATGAATATTAATATTTTCGAAAAATATTTTGTAAAAACGGTAATTGGACCTGTGCGATTCTAACACAACAATTATTTTTCGATTTAAAATTTTTTATTTTTTTTTCAAAAAATTCGTATGCAATATCATTGGCCAAAAATATCACGTGACCTAATTAAACCCAAAATAAAAATTATCTCAAACTTTTGTTTTACTGAAAATTTTCGCGAAATGTTTTATCTTGAATGTTAATTATGCCAATGCGCGTCTAATAAAATACAAAATTTTTGGTTTTGAGATTTCATAAATTTTTAATAAAAGTTTCATAACTTTTATAAATATCAATATTTTTGAAAAATTTTTTCAAAACACGGTAATTGGACCTGTGCAGTTTTAACACAACAATTATTTTTCGATTTAGGATTATTTTTTTTTTTAATTTGTATGCAATATTATTGACCAAAAATATCACGTGACCTAATTAAACCCAAAATAAAAATTACCTCAAACTTTTGTTTTATTGAAAATTTTCGCAAAATGTTTTATCTTGAATGTTAGTTAGGCCAACGCGCGTCTAATAAAATACAAAATTTTAGGTTTTGAGATTTCATAAATTTTTAATAAAAGTGTCATAACTTTTATGAATATTAATATTTTCGAAAAATATTTTGTAAAAACGGTAATTGGACCTGTGCGATTCTAACACAACAATTATTTTTCGATTTAAAATTTTTTATTTTTTTTTCAAAAAATTCGTATGCAATATCATTGGCCAAAAATATCACGTGACCTAATTAAACCCAAAATAAAAATTATCTCAAACTTTTGTTTTACTGAAAATTTTCGCGAAATGTTTTATCTTGAATGTTAAATATGCCAATGCGCGTCTAATAAAATACAAAATTTTAGGTTTTAAGATTTCATAAATTTTTAATAAAAGTGTCATAACTTTTATGAATATTAATATTTTCGAAAAATATTTTGTAAACACGGTAATTAAACCTGTGCGGTTCTAACACAACAATTATTTTTCGATATAAAATTTTTTATTTTTTTTCAAAAAATTTGTATGCAATATCATTGGCCAAAAATATCACGTGACCTAATTAAATCCAAAATAAAAATTATCTCAAACTTTTGTTTTACTAAAAATTTTCGCGAAATGTTTTATCTTGAATGTTAGTTAGGCCAATGTGCGTCTAATAAAATACAAAATTTTAGGTTTTGAGATTTCATAAATTTTTAATAAAAGTTTCATAACTTTTATAAATATCAATATTTTTGAACAATATTTTCAAAACACGGTAATTGGGCCTGTGCAGTTTTAACACAACAATTATTTTTCAATTTAGGATTATTTTTTTTTTTAATTTGTATGCAATATTATTGACCAAAAATATCACGTGACCTAATTAAACCCAAAATAAAAATTACCTCAAACTTTTGTTTTACTAAAAATTTTCGCGAAATGTTTTATCTTGAATGTTAGTTAGGCCAATGTGGGTCTAATAAAATACAAAATTTTAGGTTTTGAGATTTCATAAATTTTTAATAAAAGTTTCATAACTTTTATAAATATAAATATTTTTGAAACATATATTTTCAAAACACGGTAATTGGACCTGTGCAGTTTTAACACAACAATTATTTTTCGATTTAGGATTATTTTTTTTTTTAATTTGTATGCAATATTATTGACCAAAAATATCACGTGACCTAATTAAACCCAAAATAAAAATTACCTCAAACTTTTTTTTATTGAAAATTTTCGCAAAATGTTTTATCTTGAATGTTAGTTAGGCCAACGCGCGTCTAATAAAATACAAAATTTTAGGTTTTGAGATTTCATAAATTTTTAATAAAAGTTTCATAACTTTTATGAATATTAATATTTTCGAAAAATATTATTTAAACACGGTAATTGGACCTGTGCGGTTCTAACACAACAATTATTTTTCGATTTAAAATTTTTTATTTTTTTTCAAAAAATTTGTATGCAATATTATTGGCCAAAAATATCACGTGACCTAATGAAAACTAAAATAAAAATTACCTCAAACTTTTGTTTTACTAAAAATTTTCGCAAAATGTTTTATCTTGAACGTTAGTTAGGTCAATGCTCGTCTAATAAAATACAAAATTTTAGGTTTTGAGATTTCATAAATTTTTAATAAAAGTGTCATAACTTTTATGAATATTAATATTTTCGAAACATATTTTGTAAACACGGTAATTGGACCTGTGCGGTTCTAACACAACAATTATTTTTCGATTTAAAATTTTTAATTTTTTTCAAAAAATTTGTATTCATTGGCCAAAAATATCACGTGACCTAATTAAACCCAAAATAAAAATTATCTCAAACTTTTGTTTTACTGAAAATTTTCGCAAATTGTTTTATCTTGAATGTTAGTTAGGCCAATGCGCGTCTAATAAAATACAAAATTTTAGGTTTTGAGATTTCATAAATTTTTAATAAAAGTGTCATAACTTTTATGAATATTAATATTTTCGAAAAATATTTTGTAAACACGGTAATTAGACCTGTGCGGTTCTAACACAACAATTATTTTTTGATATAAATTTTTTTATTTTTTTAAAAAATTTGTATGCAATATCATTGGCCAAAAATATCACGTGACCTAATTAAACCCAAAATAAAAATTATCTCAAACTTTTGTTTTACTGAAAATTTTCGCGAAATGTTTTATCTTGAATGTTAGTTAGGTCAATGCTCGTCTAATAAAATACAAAATTTTAGGTTTTGAGATTTCATAAATTTTTAATAAAAGTGTCATAACTTTTATGAATATTAATATTTTCGAAAAATATTTTGTAAAAACGGTAATTGGACCTGTGCGATTCTAACACAACAATTATTTTTCGATTTAAAATTTTTTATTTTTTTTTCAAAAAATTCGTATGCAATATCATTGGCCAAAAATATCACGTGACCTAATTAAACCCAAAATAAAAATTATCTCAAACTTTTGTTTTACTGAAAATTTTCGCGAAATGTTTTCTCTTGAATGTTAATTATGCCAATGCGCGTCTAATAAAATACAAAATTTTAGGTTTTGAGATTTCATAAATTTTTAATAAAAGTTTCATAACTTTTATGAATATTAATATTTTCGAAAAATATTTTGTAAAAACGGTAATTGGACCTGTGCGATTCTAACACAACAATTATTTTTCGATTTAAAATTTTTTATTTTTTTTTCAAAAAATTCGTATGCAATATCATTGGCCAAAAATATCACGTGACCTAATTAAACCCAAAATAAAAATTATCTCAAACTTTTGTTTTACTGAAAATTTTCGCGAAATGTTTTATCTTGAATGTTAATTATGCCAATGCGCGTCTAATAAAATACAAAATTTTTGGTTTTGAGATTTCATAAATTTTTAATAAAAGTTTCATAACTTTTATAAATATCAATATTTTTGAAAAATTTTTTCAAAACACGGTAATTGGACCTGTGCAGTTTTAACACAACAATTATTTTTCGATTTAGGATTATTTTTTTTTTTAATTTGTATGCAATATTATTGACCAAAAATATCACGTGACCTAATTAAACCCAAAATAAAAATTACCTCAAACTTTTGTTTTATTGAAAATTTTCGCAAAATGTTTTATCTTGAATGTTAGTTAGGCCAACGCGCGTCTAATAAAATACAAAATTTTAGGTTTTGAGATTTCATAAATTTTTAATAAAAGTTTCATAACTTTTATGAATATTAATATTTTCGAAAAATATTGTTTAAACATGGTAATTGGACCTGTGCGGTTCTAACACAACAATTATTTTTCGATTTAAAATTTTTTATTTTTTTTCAAAAAATTTGTATGCAATATTATTGGCCAAAAATATCACGTGACCTAATGAAAACCAAAATAAAAATTACCTCAAACTTTTGTTTTACTAAAAATTTTCGCAAAATGTTTTATCTTGAATGTTAGTTAGGCCAATGCGCGTCTAATAAAATACAAAATTTTAGGTTTTGAGATTTCATAAATTTTTAATAAAAGTGTCATAACTTTTATGAATATTAATATTTTCGAAAAATATTTTGTAAACACGGTAATTAGACCTGTGCGGTTCTAACACAACAATTATTTTTCGATATAAATTTTTTTATTTTTTTAAAAAATTTGTATGCAATATCATTGGCCAAAAATATCACGTGACCTAATTAAACCCAAAATAAAAATTATCTCAAACTTTTGTTTTACTGAAAATTTTCGCGAAATGTTTTATCTTGAATGTTAGTTAGGTCAATGCTCGTCTAATAAAATACAAAATTTTAGGTTTTGAGATTTCATAAATTTTTAATAAAAGTGTCATAACTTTTATGAATATTAATATTTTCGAAAAATATTTTCTAAAAACGGTAATTGGACCTGTGCGATTCTAACACAACAATTATTTTTCGATTTAAAATTTTTTATTTTTTTTTCAAAAAATTCGTATGCAATATCATTGGCCAAAAATATCACGTGACCTAATTAAACCCAAAATAAAAATTATCTCAAACTTTTGTTTTACTGAAAATTTTCGCGAAATGTTTTATCTTGAATGTTAATTATGCCAATGCGCGTCTAATAAAATACAAAATTTTAGGTTTTAAGATTTCATAAATTTTTAATAAAAGTGTCATAACTTTTATGAATATTAATATTTTCGAAAAATATTTTGTAAACACGGTAATTGAACCTGTGCGGTTCTAACACAACAATTATTTTTCGATATAAAATTTTTTATTTTTTTTCAAAAAATTTGTATGCAATATCATTGGCCAAAAATATCACGTGACCTAATTAAATCCAAAATAAAAATTATCTCAAACTTTTGTTCTACTGAAAATTTTCGCGAAATGTTTTATCTTGAATGTTAGTTAGGCCAATGCGCGTCTAATAAAATACAAAATTTTAGGTTTTGAGATTTCATAAATTTTTAATAACAGTTTCATAACTTTTATGAATATTAATATTTTTAAAAAATATTTTGTAAACACGGTAATTAGACCTGTGCGGTTCTAACACAACAATTATTTTTCGATATAAAATTTTTTATTTTTTTTCAAAAAATTTGTATGCAATATCATTGGCCAAAAATATCACGTGACCTAATTAAACCCAAAATAAAAATTATCTCAAACTTTTGTTCTACTTAAAATTTTCGCAAAATGTTTTATCTTAAAAGTTAGTTAGGCCAACGCGCGTCTAATAAAATACAAAATTTTAGGTTTTGAGATTTCATAAATTTTTAATAAAAGTTTCATAACTTTTATGAATATTAATACTTTCGAAAAATATTTTGTAAACACGGTAATTGGAGCTGTGCGGTTCTAACACAACAATTATTTTTCGATTTAAAATTTTTTATTTTAAAAAAAAAAATTTGTATGCAATATCATTGGCCAAAAATATCACGTGACCTAATTAAACCCAAAATAAAAATTACCTCAAACTTTTGTTTTACTGAAAATTTTCGCAAAATGTTTTATCTTGACTGTTAGTTAGGCCAATGTGCGTCTAATAAAATACAAAATTTTAGGTTTTGAGATTTCATAAATTTTTAATAAAAGTTTCATAACTTTTATGAATATTAATATTTTCGAAAAATATTTTGTAAACACGGTAATTAGACCTGTGCGGTTCTAACACAACAATTATTTTTCGATTTAAAATTTTTAATTTTTTTTCAAAAAATTTGTATGCAATATCATTGGCCAAAAATATCACGTGACCTAATGAAAACCAAAATAAAAATTACCTCAAACTTTTGTTTCACTGAAAATTTTTGTGAAACGTTTTATCTTGAATGTTAGTTAGGCCAATGCGCGTCTAATAAAATACAAAATTTTAGGTTTTGAGATTTCATAAATTTTTAATAAAAGTGTCATAACTTTTATGAATATTAATATTTTCGAAAAATATTTTGTAAACACGGTAATTGGACCTGTGCGGTTCTAACACAACATTTATTTTTCGATTTAAAATTTTTAATTTTTTTCAAAAAATTTGTATGCAATATCATTGGCCAAAAATATTACGTGACCTAATTAAATCCAAAATAAAAATTATCTCAAACTTTTGTTTTACTGAAAATTTTCGCAAAATGTTTTATCTTGACTGTTAGTTAGGCCAATGTGCGTCTAATAAAATACAAAATTTTAGGTTTTGAGATTTCATAAATTTTTAATAAAAGTGTCATAACTTTAATGAATATTAATATTTTCGAAAAATATTTTGTAAACACGGTAATTGGACCTGTGCGGTTCTAACACAACAATTATTTTTCGATTTAAAATTTTTAATTTTTTTCAAAAAATTTGTATGCAATATCATTGGCCAAAAATATCACGTGACCTAATTAAACCCAAAATAAAAATTATCTCAAACTTTTGTTTTACTGAAAATTTTCGCAAATTGTTTTTTCTTGAATGTTAGTTAGGCCAATGCGCGTCTAATAAAATACAAAATTTTAGGTTTTGAGATTTCATAAATTTTTAATAAAAGTGTCATAACTTTTATGAATATCAATATTTTCGAAAAATATTTTGTAAACACGGTAATTAGACCTGTGCGGTTCTAAGACAACAATTATTTTATGATATAAAATTTTTTATTTTTTTTCAAAAAATTTGTATGCAATATCATTGGCCAAAAATATCACGTGACCTAATTAAACCCAAAATAAAAATTATCTCAAACTTTTGTTTTACTGAAAATTTTCGCGAAATGTTTTATCTTGAATGTTAATTATGCCAATGCGCGTCTAATAAAATACAAAATTTTAGGTTTTGAGATTTCATAAATTTTTAATAAAAGTGTCATAACTTTTATGAATATTAATATTTTCAAAAAATATTTTGTAAAGACGGTAATTAGACCTGTGCGGTTCTAACACAACAATTATTTTTCGATATAAAATTTTTTATTTTTTTTCAAAAAATTTGTATGCAATATCATTGGCCAAAAATATCACGTGACCTAATTAAATCCAAAATAAAAATTATCTCAAACTTTTGTTCTACTGAAAATTTTCGCGAAATGTTTTATCTTGAATGTTAGTTAGGCCAATGCGCGTCTAATAAAATACAAAATTTTAGGTTTTAAGATTTCATAAATTTTTAATAAAAGTTTTATAACTTTTATGAATATTAATATTTTTGAAAAATATTATTTAAACACGGTAATTGGACCTGTGCGGTTCTAACACAACAATTATTTTTCGATTTAAAATTTTTTATTTTTTTTAAAAAAATTTGTATGCAATATTATTGGCCAAAAATATCACGTGACCTAATGAAAACTAAAATAAAAATTACCTCAAACTTTTGTTTTACTAAAAATTTTCGGAAAATGTTTGATCTTGAATGTTAGTTAGGCCAATGCGCGTCTAATAAAATACAAAATTTTAGGTTTTGAGATTTCATAAATTTTTAATAACAGTTTCATAACTTTTATGAATATTAATATTTTAAAAAAATATTTTGTAAACACGGTAATTAGACCTGTGCGGTTCTAACACAACAATTATTTTTCGATATAAAATTTTTTATTTTTTTTCAAAAAATTTGTATGCAATATCATTGGCCAAAAATATCACGTGACCTAATTAAACCCAAAATAAAAATTATCTCAAACTTTTGTTCTACTTAAAATTTTCGCAAAATGTTTTATCTTAAAAGTTAGTTAGGCCAACGCGCGTCTAATGAAATGCAAAATTTTAGGTTTTGAGATTTCATAAATTTTTAATAAAAGTTTCATAACTTTTATGAATATTAATATTTTCGAAAAATATTTTGTAAACACGGTAATTGGAGCTGTGCGGTTCTAACACAACAATTATTTTTCGATTTAAAATTTTTTATTTTAAAAAAAAAATTTGTATGCAATATCATTGGCCAAAAATATCACGTGACCTAATTAAACCCAAATTAAAAATTACCTCAAACTTTTGTTTTACTGAAAATTTCCGCAAAATGTTTTATCTTGACTGTTAGTTAGGCCAATGCGCGTCTAATAAAATACAAAATTTTAGGTTTTGAGATTTCATAAATTTTTAATAAAAGTTTCATAACTTTTATGAATATTAATATTTTCGAAAAATATTATGTAAACACGGTAATTGGACCTGTGCGGTTCTAACACAACAATTATTTTTCGATTTAAAATTTTTTATTTTTTTTCAAAAAATTTGTATGCAATATCATTGGCCAAAAATATCACGTGACCTAATTAAACCCAAAATAAAATTACCTCAAACTTTTGTTTTACTAAAAATTTTCGCAAAATGTTTTATCTTGACTGTTAGTTAGGCCAATGCGCGTCTAATAAAATACAAAATTTTAGGTTTTGAGATTTCATAAATTTTTAATAAAAGTGTCATAACTTTTATGAATATTAATATTTTCGAAAAATATTTTGTAAACACGGTAATTAGACCTGTGCGGTTCTAACACAACAATTATTTTTCGATTTAAAATTTTTAATTTTTTTTCAAAAAATTTGTATGCAATATCATTGGCCAAAAATATCACGTGACCTAATGAAAACCAAAATAAAAATTACCTCAAACTTTTGTTTTACTGAAAATTTTTGTGAAATGTTTTATCTTGAATGTTAGTTAGGCCAATGCGCGTCTAATAAAATACAAAATTTTAGGTTTTGAGATTTCATAAATTTTAAATAAAAGTTTCATAACTTTTATGAATATTAATATTTTCGAAAAATATTTTGTAAACACGGTAATTAGACCTGTGCGGTTCTAAGACAACAATTATTTTTCGATTTAAAATTTTTAATTTTTTTCAAAAAATTTGTATGCAATATCATTGGCCAAAAATATCACGTGACCTAATTAAACCCAAAATAAAAATTATCTCAAACTTTTGTTTTACTGAAAATTTTCGCAAATTGTTTTATCTCGAATGTTAGTTAGGCCAATGCGCGTCTAATAAAATACAAAATTTTAGGTTTTGAGATTTCATAAATTTTTAATAAAAGTGTCATAACTTTTATGAATATCAATATTTTCGAAAAATATTTTGTAAACACGGTAATTAGACCTGTGCGGTTCTAACACAACAATTATTTTTCGATATAAAATTTTTTATTTTTTTTCAAAAAATTTGTATGCAATATCATTGGCCAAAAATATCACGTGACCTAATTAAACCCAAAATAAAAATTATCTCAAACTTTTGTTCTACTGAAAATTTTCGCGAAATGTTTTATCTTAAAAGTTAGTTAGGCCAACGCGCGTCTAATGAAATGCAAAATTTTAGGTTTTGAGATTTCATAAATTTTTAATAAAAGTTTCATAACTTTTATGAATATTAATATTTTCGAAAAATATTTTGTAAACACGGTAATT
The DNA here is from genome assembly GCF_963082875.1 of Corella eumyota. Classification (NCBI taxonomy): domain Eukaryota; kingdom Metazoa; phylum Chordata; class Ascidiacea; order Phlebobranchia; family Corellidae; genus Corella; species Corella eumyota. Next base: position 5,206,946 of record NC_137493.1, on the reverse strand, counting down.
GGAGCTGTGCGGTTCTAACACAACAATTATTTTTCGATTTAAAATTTTTTATTTTAAAAAAAAAATTTGTATGCAATATCATTGGCCAAAAATATCACGTGACCTAATTAAACCCAAATTAAAAATTACCTCAAACTTTTGTTTTACTGAAAATTTCCGCAAAATGTTTTATCTTGACTGTTAGTTAGGCCAATGCGCGTCTAATAAAATACAAAATTTTAGGTTTTGAGATTTCATAAATTTTTAATAAAAGTTTCATAACTTTTATGAATATTAATATTTTCGAAAAATGTTATGTAAACACGGTAATTGGACCTGTGCGGTTCTAACACAACAATTATTTTTCGATTTAAAATTTTTTATTTTTTTTCAAAAAATTTGTATGCAATATCATTGGCCAAAAATATCACGTGACCTAATTAAACCCAAAATAAAATTACCTCAAACTTTTGTTTTACTAAAAATTTTCGCAAAATGTTTTATCTTGACTGTTAGTTAGGCCAATGCGCGTCTAATAAAATACAAAATTTTAGGTTTTGAGATTTCATAAATTTTTAATAAAAGTGTCATAACTTTTATGAATATTAATATTTTCGAAAAATATTTTGTAAACACGGTAATTAGACCTGTGCGGTTCTAACACAACAATTATTTTTCGATTTAAAATTTTTAATTTTTTTTCAAAAAATTTGTATGCAATATCATTGGCCAAAAATATCACGTGACCTAATGAAAACCAAAATAAAAATTACCTCAAACTTTTGTTTTACTGAAAATTTTTGTGAAATGTTTTATCTTGAATGTTAGTTAGGCCAATGCGCGTCTAATAAAATACAAAATTTTAGGTTTTGAGATTTCATAAATTTTTAATAAAAGTTTCATAACTTTTATGAATATTAATATTTTCGAAAAATATTTTGTAAACACGGTAATTAGACCTGTGCGGTTCTAAGACAACAATTATTTTTCGATTTAAAATTTTTAATTTTTTTCAAAAAATTTGTATGCAATATCATTGGCCAAAAATATCACGTGACCTAATTAAACCCAAAATAAAAATTATCTCAAACTTTTGTTTTACTGAAAATTTTCGCAAATTGTTTTATCTCGAATGTTAGTTAGGCCAATGCGCGTCTAATAAAATACAAAATTTTAGGTTTTGAGATTTCATAAATTTTTAATAAAAGTGTCATAACTTTTATGAATATCAATATTTTCGAAAAATATTTTGTAAACACGGTAATTAGACCTGTGCGGTTCTAACACAACAATTATTTTTCGATATAAAATTTTTTATTTTTTTTCAAAAAATTTGTATGCAATATCATTGGCCAAAAATATCACGTGACCTAATTAAACCCAAAATAAAAATTATCTCAAACTTTTGTTCTACTGAAAATTTTCGCGAAATGTTTTATCTTGAATGTTAGTTAGGCCAATGCGCGTCTAATAAAATACAAAATTTTAGGTTTTAAGATTTCATAAATTTTTAATAAAAGTTTTATAACTTTTATGAATATTAATATTTTTGAAAAATATTATTTAAACACGGTAATTGGACCTGTGCGGTTCTAACACAACAATTATTTTTCGATTTAAAATTTTTTATTTTTTTTAAAAAAATTTGTATGCAATATTATTGGCCAAAAATATCACGTGACCTAATGAAAACTAAAATAAAAATTACCTCAAACTTTTGTTTTACTAAAAATTTTCGGAAAATGTTTGATCTTGAATGTTAGTTAGGCCAATGCGCGTCTAATAAAATACAAAATTTTAGGTTTTGAGATTTCATAAATTTTTAATAACAGTTTCATAACTTTTATGAATATTAATATTTTTAAAAAATATTTTGTAAACACGGTAATTAGACCTGTGCGGTTCTAACACAACAATTATTTTTCGATATAAAATTTTTTATTTTTTTTCAAAAAATTTGTATGCAATATCATTGGCCAAAAATATCACGTGACCTAATTAAACCCAAAATAAAAATTATCTCAAACTTTTGTTCTACTTAAAATTTTCGCAAAATGTTTTATCTTAAAAGTTAGTTAGGCCAACGCGCGTCTAATGAAATGCAAAATTTTAGGTTTTGAGATTTCATAAATTTTTAATAAAAGTTTCATAACTTTTATGAATATTAATATTTTCGAAAAATATTTTGTAAACACGGTAATTGGAGCTGTGCGGTTCTAACACAACAATTATTTTTCGATTTAAAATTTTTTATTTTAAAAAAAAAATTTGTATGCAATATCATTGGCCAAAAATATCACGTGACCTAATTAAACCCAAATTAAAAATTACCTCAAACTTTTGTTTTACTGAAAATTTCCGCAAAATGTTTTATCTTGACTGTTAGTTAGGCCAATGCGCGTCTAATAAAATACAAAATTTTAGGTTTTGAGATTTCATAAATTTTTAATAAAAGTTTCATAACTTTTATGAATATTAATATTTTCGAAAAATATTATGTAAACACGGTAATTGGACCTGTGCGGTTCTAACACAACAATTATTTTTCGATTTAAAATTTTTTATTTTTTTTCAAAAAATTTGTATGCAATATCATTGGCCAAAAATATCACGTGACCTAATTAAACCCAAAATAAAATTACCTCAAACTTTTGTTTTACTAAAAATTTTCGCAAAATGTTTTATCTTGACTGTTAGTTAGGCCAATGCGCGTCTAATAAAATACAAAATTTTAGGTTTTGAGATTTCATAAATTTTTAATAAAAGTGTCATAACTTTTATGAATATTAATATTTTCGAAAAATATTTTGTAAACACGGTAATTAGACCTGTGCGGTTCTAACACAACAATTATTTTTCGATTTAAAATTTTTAATTTTTTTTCAAAAAATTTGTATGCAATATCATTGGCCAAAAATATCACGTGACCTAATGAAAACCAAAATAAAAATTACCTCAAACTTTTGTTTTACTGAAAATTTTTGTGAAATGTTTTATCTTGAATGTTAGTTAGGCCAATGCGCGTCTAATAAAATACAAAATTTTAGGTTTTGAGATTTCATAAATTTTTAATAAAAGTTTCATAACTTTTATGAATATTAATATTTTCGAAAAATATTTTGTAAACACGGTAATTGGACCTGTGCGGTTCTAACACAACAATTATTTTTCGATTTAAAATTTTTAATTTTTTTCAAAAAATTTGTATGCAATATCATTGGCCAAAAATATCACGTGACCTAATTAAACCCAAAATAAAAATTATCTCAAACTTTTGTTTTACTGAAAATTTTCGCAAATTGTTTTATCTCGAATGTTAGTTAGGCCAATGCGCGTCTAATAAAATACAAAATTTTAGGTTTTGAGATTTCATAAATTTTTAATAAAAGTGTCATAACTTTTATGAATATTAATATTTTCGAAAAATATTTTGTAAACACGGTAATTAGACCTGTGCGGTTCTAACACAACAATTATTTTTCGATATAAAATTTTTTATTTTTTTTCAAAAAAATTTTATGCAATATCATTGGCCAAAAATATCACGTGACCTAATTAAACCCAAAATAAAAATTATCTCAAACTTTGGTTCTACTGAAAATTTTCGCGAAATGTTTTATCTTGAATGTTAGTTAGGCCAGTGCGCGTCTAATAAAATACAAAATTTTAGGTTTTGAGATTTCATAAATTTTTAATAAAAGTTTCATAACTTTTATGAATATTAATATTTTTGAAAAATATTTTGTAAACACGGTAATTGGACATGTGCGGTTCTAACACAACAATTATTTTTCGATATAAAATTTTTTATTTTTTTTCAAAAAATTTGTATGCAATATCATTGGCCAAAAATATCACGTGACCTAATTAAACCCAAAATAAAAATTATCTCAAACTTTTGTTTTACTGAAAATTTTCGCGAAATGTTTTATCTTGAATGTTAGTTAGGCCAATGCGCGTCTAATAAAATACAAAATTTTAGGTTTTAAGATTTCATAAATTTTTAATAAAAGTTTTATAACTTTTATGAATATTAATATTTTTGAAAAATATTATTTAAACACGGTAATTGGACCTGTGCGGTTCTAACACAACAATTATTTTTCGATTTAAAATTTTTTATTTTTTTAAAAAAAATTTGTATGCAATATTATTGGCCAAAAATATCACGTGACCTAATGAAAACTAAAATAAAAATTACCTCAAACTTTTGTTTTACTAAAAATTTTCGGAAAATGTTTGATCTTGAATGTTAGTTAGGCCAATGCGCGTCTAATAAAATACAAAATTTTAGGTTTTGAGATTTCATAAATTTTTAATAACAGTTTCATAACTTTTATGAATATTAATATTTTTAAAAAATATTTTGTAAACACGGTAATTAGACCTGTGCGGTTCTAACACAACAATTATTTTTCGATATAAAAGTTTTTATTTTTTTTCAAAAAATTTGTATGCAATATCATTGGCCAAAAATATCACGTGACCTAATTAAACCCAAAATAAAAATTATCTCAAACTTTTGTTCTACTTAAAATTTTCGCAAAATGTTTTATCTTAAAAGTTAGTTAGGCCAACGCGCGTCTAATAAAATACAAAATTTTAGGTTTTGAGATTTCATAAATTTTTAATAAAAGTTTCATAACTTTTATGAATATTAATATTTTCGAAAAATATTTTGTAAACACGGTAATTGGAGCTGTGCGGTTCTAACACAACAATTATTTTTCGATTTAAAATTTTTTATTTTAAAAAAAAAAATTTGTATGCAATATCATTGGCCAAAAATATCACGAGACCTAATTAAACCCAAATTAAAAATTACCTCAAACTTTTGTTTTACTGAAAATTTCCGCAAAATGTTTTATCTTGACTGTTAGTTAGGCCAATGCGCGTCTAATAAAATACAAAATTTTAGGTTTTGAGATTTCATAAATTTTTAATAAAAGTATCATAACTTTTATGAATATTAATATTTTCGAAAAATATTATGTAAACACGGTAATTGGACCTGTGCGGTTCTAACACAACAATTATTTTTCGATTTAAAATTTTTTATTTTTTTTCAAAAAATTTGTATGCAATATCATTGGCCAAAAATATCACGTGACCTAATTAAACCCAAAATAAAATTACCTCAAACTTTTGTTTTACTGAAAATTTTCGCAAAATGTTTTATCTTGACTGTTAGTTAGGCCAATGCGCGTCTAATAAAATACAAAATTTTAGGTTTTGAGATTTCATAAATTTTTAATAAAAGTGTCATAACTTTTATGAATATTAATATTTTCGAAAAATATTTTGTAAACACGGTAATTAGACCTGTGCGGTTCTAACACAACAATTATTTTTCGATTTAAAATTTTTAATTTTTTTTCAAAAAATTTGTATGCAATATTATTGGCCAAAAATATCACGTGACCTAATGAAAACCAAAATAAAAATTACCTCAAACTTTTGTTTTACTGAAAATTTTTGTGAAATGTTTTATCTTGAATATTAGTTAGGCCAATGCGCGTCTAATAAAATACAAAATTTTAGGTTTTGAGATTTCATAAATTTTTAATAAAAGTTTCATAACTTTTATGAATATTAATATTTTCGAAAAATATTTTGTAAACACGGTAATTGGACCTGTGCGGTTCTAACACAACAATTATTTTTCGATTTAAAATTTTTAATTTTTTTCAAAAAATTTGTATGCAATATCATTGGCCAAAAATATCACGTGACCTAATTAAACCCAAAATAAAAATTATCTCAAACTTTTGTTTTACTGAAAATTTTCGCGAAATGTTTTATCTTGAATGTTAGTTAGGCCAATGCTCGTCTAATAAAATACAAAATTTTAGGTTTTGAGATTTCATAAATTTTTAATAAAAGTGTCATAACTTTTATGAATATTAATATTTTCGAAAAATATTTTGTAAAAACGGTAATTGGACCTGTGCGATTCTAACACAACAATTATTTTTCGATTTAAAATTTTTTATTTTTTTTTCAAAAAATTCGTATGAAATATCATTGGCCAAAAATATCACGTGACCTAATTAAACCCAAAATAAAAATTATCTCAAACTTTTGTTTTACTGAAAATTTTTGCGAAATGTTTTATCTTGAATGTAAATTATGCCAATGCGCGTCTAATAAAATACAAAATTTTAGGTTTTGAGATTTCATAAATTTTTAATAAAAGTGTCATAACTTTTATGAATATTAATATTTTCGAAAAATATTTTGTAAACACGGTAATTAGACCTGTGCGGTTCTAACACAACAATTATTTTTCGATATAAAATTTTTTATTTTTTTTCAAAAAATTTGTATGCAATATCATTGGCCAAAAATATCACGTGACCTAATTAAACCCAAAATAAAAATTATCTCAAACTTTTGTTCTACTTAAAATTTTCGCAAAATGTTTTATCTTAAAAGTTAGTTAGGCCAACGCGCGTCTAATAAAATACAAAATTTTAGGTTTTGAGATTTCATAAATTTTTAATAAAAGTTTCATAACTTTTATGAATATTAATATTTTCGAAAAATATTTTGTAAACACGGTAATTGGAGCTGTGCGGTTCTAACACAACAATTATTTTTCGATTTAAAATTTTTTATTTTTTTTCAAAAAATTTGTATGCAATATCATTGGCCAAAAATATCACGTGACCTAATTAAACCCAAAATAAAAATTATCTCAAACTTTTGTTTTACTGAAACTTTTCGCGAAATGTTTTATCTTGAAAGTTAATTATGCCAATGCGCGTCTAATAAAATACAAAATTTTAGGTTTTGAGATTTCATAAATTTTTAATAAAAGTGTCATAACTTTTATGAATATTAATATTTTCGAAAAATATTTTGTAAACACGGTAATTAGACCTGTGCGGTTCTAACACAACAATTATTTTTCGATATAAAATTTTTTATTTTTTTTCAAAAAAATTTTATGCAATATCATTGGCCAAAAATATCACGTGACCTAATTAAACCCAAAATAAAAATTATCTCAAACTTTGGTTCTACTGAAAATTTTCGCGAAATGTTTTATCTTGAATGTTAGTTAGGCCAGTGCGCGTCTAATAAAATACAAAATTTTAGGTTTTGAGATTTCATAAATTTTTAATAAAAGTTTCATAACTTTTATGAATATTAATATTTTTGAAAAATATTTTGTAAACACGGTAATTGGACATGTGCGGTTCTAACACAACAATTATTTTTCGATTTAAAATTTTTTATTTTTTTCAAAAAATTTGTATGCAATATCATTGGCCAAAAATATCACGTGACCTAATGAAAACCAAAATAAAAATTATCTCAAACTTTTGTTCTACTTAAATTTTTGCGAAATGTTTTATCTTAAATGTTAGTTAGGCCAGTGCGCGTCTAATAAAATACAAAATTTTAGGTTTTAAGATTTCATAAATTTTTAATAAAAGTTTCATAACTTTATAAATATTAATATTTTTAAAAAATATTTTGTAAACACGGTAATTGAACCTGTGCGGTTCTAACACAACAATTATTTTTCGATTTAAAATTTTTTATTTTTGTTTCAAAAAATTCGTATGAAATATCATTGGCCAAAAATATCACGTGACCTAATTAAACCCACAATAAAAATTATCTCAAACTTTTGTTTTACTGAAAATTTTTGCGAAATGTTTTATCTTGAATGTTAATTATGCCAATGCGCGTCTAATAAAATACAAAATTTTAGGTTTTGAGATTTCATAAATTTTTAATAAAAGTGTCATAACTTTTATGAATATTAATATTTTCGAAAAATATTTTGTAAACACGGTAATTAGACCTGTGCGGTTCTAACACAACAATTATTTTTCGATTTAAAATTTTTTATTTTTTTTCAAAAAATGTGTATGCAATATCATTGGCCAAAAATATCACGTGACCTAATTAAACCCAAAATAAAAATTATCTCAAACTTTTGTTCTACTGAAAATTTTCGCGAAATGTTTTATCTTGAATGTTAGTTAGGCCAGTGCGCGTCTAATAAAATACAAAATTTTAGGTTTTGAGATTTCATAAATTTTTAATAAAAGTTTCCTTACTTTTATAAATATTAATATTTTTGAAAAATATTTTGTAAACACGGTAATTGGACCTGTGCAGTTCTAACACAACAATTATTTTTCGATTTAAAATTTTTTATTTTTTTTCAAAAAATTTGTATGCAATATCATTGGCCAAAAATATCACGTGACCTAATGAAAACCAAAATAAAAATTACCTCAAACTTTTGTTTTACTGAAAATTTTTGCAAAATGTTTTATCTTAAATGTTAGTTAGGCCAATGCGCGTCTAATAAAATACAAAATTTTAGGTTTTGAGATTTCATAAATTTTTAATTAAAGTGTCATAACTTTTATGAATATTAATATATATTAATATTTTCGAAAAATATTTTGGAAACACGGTAATTGGAGCTGTGCGGTTCTAACACAACAATTATTTTTCGATTTAAAATTTTTTATTTTTTAAAAAAAAATTTGTATGCAATATCATTGGCCAAAAATATCACGTGACCTAATTAAACCCAAAATAAAAATTACCTCAAACTTTTGTTTTACTGAAAATTTTCGCAAAATGTCTAATCTTGACTGTTAGTTAGGCCAATGCGCGTCTAATAAAATACAAAATTTTAGGTTTTGAGATTTCATAAATTTTTAATAAAAGTTTCATAACTTTTATGAATATTAATATTTTCGAAAAATATTTTGTAAACACGGTAATTAGACCTGTGCGGTTCTAACACAACAATTATTTTTCGATTTAAAATTTTTAATTTTTTTTCAAAAAATTTGTATGCAATATCATTGGCCAAAAATATCACGTGACCTAATGAAAACCAAAATAAAAATTACCTCAAACTTTTGTTTTACTGAAAATTTTTGTGAAATGTTTTATCTTGAATGTTAGTTAGGCCAATGCGCGTCTAATAAAATACAAAATTTTAGGTTTTGAGATTTCATAAATTTTTAATAAAAGTGTCATAACTTTTATGAATATTAATATTTTCGAAAAATATTTTGTAAACACGGTAATTGGACCTGTGCGATTCTAACACAACAATTATTTTTCGATTTAAAATTTTTAATTTTTTTCAAAAAATTTGTATGCAATATCATTGGCCAAAAATATCACGTGACCTAATTAAACCCAAAATAAAAATTATCTCAAACTTTTGTTTTACTGAAAATTTTCGCAAATTGTTTTATCTTGAATGTTAGTTAGGCCAGTGCGCGTCTAATAAAATACAAAATTTTAGGTTTTGAGATTTCATAAATTTTTAATAAAAGTGTCATAACTTTTATGAATATCAATATTTTCGAAAAATATTTTGTAAAAACGGTAATTGGACCTGTGCGATTCTAACACAACAATTATTTTTCGATTTAAAATTTTTTATTTTTTTTTCAAAAAATTCGTATGAAATATCATTGGCCAAAAATATCACGTGACCTAATTAAACCCAAAATAAAAATTATCTCAAACTTTTGTTTTACTGAAAATTTTTGCGAAATGTTTTATCTTGAATGTAAATTATGCCAATGCGCGTCTAATAAAATACAAAATTTTAGGTTTTGAGATTTCATAAATTTTTAATAAAAGTGTCATAACTTTTATGAATATTAATATTTTCGAAAAATATTTTGTAAACACGGTAATTAGACCTGTGCGGTTCTAACACAACAATTATTTTTCGATATAAAATTTTTTATTTTTTTTCAAAAAATTTGTATGCAATATCATTGGCCAAAAATATCACGTGACCTAATTAAACCCAAAATAAAAATTATCTCAAACTTTTGTTCTACTTAAAATTTTCGCAAAATGTTTTATCTTAAAAGTTAGTTAGGCCAACGCGCGTCTAATAAAATACAAAATTTTAGGTTTTGAGATTTCATAAATTTTTAATAAAAGTTTCATAACTTTTATGAATATTAATATTTTCGAAAAATATTTTGTAAACACGGTAATTGGAGCTGTGCGGTTCTAACACAACAATTATTTTTCGATTTAAAATTTTTTATTTTTTTTCAAAAAATTTGTATGCAATATCATTGGCCAAAAATATCACGTGACCTAATTAAACCCAAAATAAAAATTATCTCAAACTTTTGTTTTACTGAAACTTTTCGCGAAATGTTTTATCTTGAAAGTTAATTATGCCAATGCGCGTCTAATAAAATACAAAATTTTAGGTTTTGAGATTTCATAAATTTTTAATAAAAGTGTCATAACTTTTATGAATATTAATATTTTCGAAAAATATTTTGTAAACACGGTAATTAGACCTGTGCGATTCTAACACAACAATTATTTTTCGATATAAAATTTTTTATTTTTTTTCAAAAAAATTTTATGCAATATCATTGGCCAAAAATATCACGTGACCTAATTAAACCCAAAATAAAAATTATCTCAAACTTTGGTTCTACTGAAAATTTTCGCGAAATGTTTTATCTTGAATGTTAGTTAGGCCAGTGCGCGTCTAATAAAATACAAAATTTTAGGTTTTGAGATTTCATAAATTTTTAATAAAAGTTTCATAACTTTTATGAATATTAATATTTTTGAAAAATATTTTGTAAACACGGTAATTGGACATGTGCGGTTCTAACACAACAATTATTTTTCGATTTAAAATTTTTTATTTTTTTCAAAAAATTTGTATGCAATATCATTGGCCAAAAATATCACGTGACCTAATGAAAACCAAAATAAAAATTATCTCAAACTTTTGTTCTACTTAAATTTTTGCGAAATGTTTTATCTTAAATGTTAGTTAGGCCAGTGCGCGTCTAATAAAATACAAAATTTTAGGTTTTAAGATTTCATAAATTTTTAATAAAAGTTTCATAACTTTATAAATATTAATATTTTTAAAAAATATTTTGTAAACTCGGTAATTGAACCTGTGCGGTTCTAACACAACAATTATTTTTCGATTTAAAATTTTTTATTTTTGTTTCAAAAAATTCGTATGAAATATCATTGGCCAAAAATATCACGTGACCTAATTAAACCCACAATAAAAATTATCTCAAACTTTTGTTTTACTGAAAATTTTTGCGAAATGTTTTATCTTGAATGTTAATTATGCCAATGCGCGTCTAATAAAATACAAAATTTTAGGTTTTGAGATTTCATAAATTTTTAATAAAAGTGTCATAACTTTTATGAATATTAATATTTTCGAAAAATATTTTGTAAACACGGTAATTAGACCTGTGCGGTTCTAACACAACAATTATTTTTCGATTTAAAATTTTTTATTTTTTTTCAAAAAATGTGTATGCAATATCATTGGCCAAAAATATCACGTGACCTAATTAAACCCAAAATAAAAATTATCTCAAACTTTTGTTCTACTGAAAATTTTCGCGAAATGTTTTATCTTGAATGTTAGTTAGGCCAGTGCGCGTCTAATAAAATACAAAATTTTAGGTTTTGAGATTTCATAAATTTTTAATAAAAGTTTCATAACTTTTATAAATATTAATATTTTTGAAAAATATTTTGTAAACACGGTAATTGGACCTGTGCAGTTCTAACACAACAATTATTTTTCGATTTAAAATTTTTAATTTTTTTTCAAAAAATTTGTATGCAATATCATTGGCCAAAAATATCACGTGACCTAATGAAAACCAAAATAAAAATTACCTCAAACTTTTGTTTTACTGAAAATTTTTGCAAAATGTTTTATCTTAAATGTTAGTTAGGCCAATGCGCGTCTAATAAAATACAAAATTTTAGGTTTTGAGATTTCATAAATTTTTAATTAAAGTGTCATAACTTTTATGAATATTAATATATATTAATATTTTCGAAAAATATTTTGGAAACACGGTAATTGGAGCTGTGCGGTTCTAACACAACAATTATTTTTCGATTTAAAATTTTTTATTTTTTAAAAAAAAATTTGTATGCAATATCATTGGCCAAAAATATCACGTGACCTAATTAAACCCAAAATAAAAATTACCTCAAACTTTTGTTTTACTGAAAATTTTCGCAAAATGTCCAATCTTGACTGTTAGTTAGGCCAATGCGCGTCTAATAAAATACAAAATTTTAGGTTTTGAGATTTCATAAATTTTTAATAAAAGTTTCATAACTTTTATGAATATTAATATTTTCGAAAAATATTTTGTAAACACGGTAATTAGACCTGTGCGGTTCTAACACAACAATTATTTTTCGATTTAAAATTTTTAATTTTTTTTCAAAAAATTTGTATGCAATATCATTGGCCAAAAATATCACGTGACCTAATTAAACCCAAAATAAAAATTATCTCAAACTTTTGTTTTACTGAAAATTTTCGCGAAATGTTTTATCTTGAATGTTAGTTAGGCCAGTGCGCGTCTAATAAAATACAAAATTTTAGGTTTTGAGATTTCATAAATTTTTAATAAAAGTGTCATAACTTTTATGAATATCAATATTTTCGAAAAATATTTTGTAAACACGGTAATTAGACCTGTGCGGTTCTAACACAACAATTATTTTTCGATATAAAATTTTTTATTTTTTTTCAAAAAATTTGTATGCAATATCATTGGCCAAAAATATCACGTGACCTAATTAAACCCAAAATAAAAATTATCTCAAACTTTTGTTCTACTGAAAATTTTCGCGAAATGTTTTATCTTGAATGTTAGTTAGGCCAGTGCGCGTCTAATAAAATACAAAATTTTAGGTTTTGAGATTTCATAAATTTTTAATAAAAGTTTCATAACTTTTATGAATATTAATATTTTTGAAAAATATTTTGTAAACACGGTAATTGGACCTGTGCGGTTCTAACACAACAATTATTTTTCGATTTAAAATTTTTTATTTTTTTTCAAAAAATTTGTATGCAATATCATTGGCCAAAAATATCACGTGACCTAATGAAAACCAAAATAAAAATTACCTCAAACTTTTGTTTTACTGAAAATTTTTGCAAAATGTTTTATCTTAAATGTTAGTTAGGCCAATGCGCGTCTAATAAAATACAAAATTTTAGGTTTTGAGATTTCATAAATTTTTAATAAAAGTTTCATAACTTTTATGAATATTAATATTTTCGAAAAATATTTTGTAAACACGGTAATTGGAGCTGTGCGGTTCTAACACAGCAATTATTTTTCGATTTAAAATTTTTTATTTTAAAAAAAAAAATTTGTATGCAATATCATTGGCCAAAAATATCACGTGACCTAATTAAACCCAAAATAAAAATTACCTCAAACTTTTGTTTTACTGAAAATTTTCGCAAAATGTTTTATCTTTACTGTTAGTTAGGCCAATGCGCGTCTAATAAAATACAAAATTTTAGGTTTTGAGATTTCATAAATTTTTAATAAAAGTGTCATAACTTTTATGAATATTAATATTTTCGAAAAATATTTTGTAAACACGGTAATTGGACCTGTGCGGTTCTAACACAACAATTATTTTTTGATTTAAAAGTTTTAATTTTTTTCAAAAAATTTGTATGCAATATCATTGGCCAAAAATATCACGTGACCTAATTAAACCCAAAATAAAAATTATCTCAAACTTTTGTTTTACTGAAAATTTTCGCGAAATGTTTTATCTTGAATGTTAATTATGCCAATGCGCGTCTAATAAAATACAAAATTTTAGGTTTTGAGATTTCATAAATTTTTAATAAAAGTGTCATAACTTTTATGAATATTAATATTTTCGAAAAATATTTTGTAAACACGGTAATTAGACCTGTGCGGTTCTAACACAACAATTATTTTTCGATATAAAATTTTTTATTTTTTTTCAAAAAATTTGTATGCAATATCATTGGCCAAAAATATCACGTGACCTAATTAAACCCAAAATAAAAATTATCTCAAACTTTTGTTCTACTGAAAATTTTCGCGAAATGTTTTATCTTGAATGTTAGTTAGGCCAGTGCGCGTCTAATAAAATACAAAATTTTAGGTTTTGAGATTTCATAAATTTTTAATAAAAGTTTCATAACTTTTATGAATATTAATATTTTTGAAAAATATTTTGTAAACACGGTAATTGGACCTGTGCGGTTCTAACACAACAATTATTTTTCGATTTAAAATTTTTTATTTTTTTTCAAAAAATTTGTATGCAATATCATTGGCCAAAAATATCACGTGACCTAATGAAAACCAAAATAAAAATTACCTCAAACTTTTGTTTTACTTAAAATTTTTGCAAAATGTTTTATCTTAAATGTTAGTTAGGCCAATGCGCGTCTAATAAAATACAAAATTTTAGGTTTTGAGATTTCATAAATTTTTAATAAAAGTTTCATAACTTTTATGAATATTAATATTTTCGAAAAATATTTTGTAAACACGGTAATTGGAGCTGTGCGTTCTAACACAGCAATTATTTTTCGATTTAAAATTTTTTATTTTAAAAAAAAAAATTTGTATGCAATATCATTGGCCAAAAATATCACGTGACCTAATTAAACCCAAAATAAAAATTACCTCAAACTTTTGTTTTACTGAAAATTTTCGCAAAATGTTTTATCTTTACTGTTAGTTAGGCCAATGCGCGTCTAATAAAATACAAAATTTTAGGTTTTGAGATTTCATAAATTTTTAATAAAAGTTTCATAACTTTTATGAATATTAATATTTTCGAAAAATATTTTGTAAACACGGTAATTAGACCTGTGCAGTTCTAACACAACAATTATTTTTCGATTTAAAATTTTTTATTTTTTTTCAAAAAATTTGTATGCAATATCATTGGCCAAAAATATCACGTGACCTAATGAAAACCAAAATAAAAATTACCTCAAACTTTTGTTTTACTCAAAATTTTTGTGAAATGTTTTATCTTGAATGTTAGTTAGGCCAATGCGCGTCTAATAAAATACAAAATTTTAGGTTTTGAGATTTCATAAATTTTTAATAAAAGTGTCATAACTTTTATGAATATTAATATTTTCGAAAAATATTTTGTAAACACGGTAATTGGACCTGTGCGGTTCTAACACAACAATTATTTTTTGATTTAAAATTTTTATTTTTTTTCAAAAAATTTTTATGCAATATCATTGGCCAAAAATATCACGTGACCTAATTAAACCCAAAATAAAAATTATCTCAAACTTTTGTTTTACTGAAAATTTTTGCAAAATGTTTTATCTTGAATGTTAGTTAGGCCAATGCACGTCTAATAAAATACAAAATTTTAGGTTTTGAGATTTCATAAATTTTTAATAAAAGTGTCATAACTTTTATGAATATTAATATTTTCGAAACATATTTTGTAAAAACGATAATTAGACCTGTGCGGTTCTAACACAACAATTATTTTTCGATATAAAAATTTTTATTTTTTTTCAAAAAATTTGTATGCAATATCATTGGCCAAAAATATCACGTGACCTAATTAAACCCAAAATAAAAATTATCTCAAACTTTTGTTTTACTGAAAATTTTCGCGAAATGTTTTATCTTGAATGTTAGTTAGGCCAATGCTCGTCTAATAAAATACAAAATCTTAGGTTTTGAGATTTCATAAATTTTTAATAAAAGTGTCATAACTTTTATGAATATTAATATTTTCGAAAAATATTTTGTAAAAACGGTAATTGGACCTGTGCGATTCTAACACAACAATTATTTTTCGATTTAAAATTTTTAATTTTTTTTCAAAAAATTTGTATGCAATATCATTGGCCAAAAATATCACGTGACCTAATGAAAACCAAAATAAAAATTACCTCAAACTTTTGTTTTACTGAAAATTTTTGCGAAATGTTTTATTTTGAATGTTAGTTAGGCCAATGCGCGTCTAATGAAATACAAAATTTTAGGTTTTGAGATTTCATAAATTTTTAATAAAAGAGTCATAACTTTTATGAATATTAATATTTTCGAAAAATATTTTGTAAACACGGTAATTGGACCTGTGCGGTTCTAACACAACAATTATTTTTCGATTTAAAATTTTTAATTTTTAAATTTTTTAAATTTTCAATAAAAGTTTCATAACTTTTATGGATAATATTATTTTTGAAAAATATTTTGTAAACACGGTAATTGGACCTGGGCGGTTCTAACATAACAATTATTTTTCGATTTAAAATTTTTTATTTTTTAAACTTGTATGCAATATCATTGGCCAAAAATATCACGTGACCTAATTAAACTCAAAATAAAAATTATTTCAAACTTTTGTTTTACTAAAAATTTTCGCGAAATGTTTTATCTTAAATTTTAGTTAGGCCAATGCGCGTCTAATAAAATACAAAATTTTAGGTTTTGAGATTTCATAAATTTTTAATAAAAGTGTCATAACTTTTATGAATATTAATATTTTCGAAAAATATTACGTAAACACGGTAATTGGACCTGTGCCGTTCTAACACAACAATTATTTTTCGATTTAAAATTTGTTATTTAAAAAAAAAAAATTTGTATGCAATATCATTGGCCAAAAATATCACGTGACCTAATTAAACCCAAAAGAAAAATTACCTCAAACTTTTGTTTTACTGAAAATTTTTACGAAATGTTTTATCTTGAATGTTAGTTAGGTCAAATGCGCGTCTAATAAAATACAAAATTTTAGGTTTCGAGATTCATTTTCGGGTTTTGGGCAAAGATCAAATTAATTTTCGGCTTTTGGACAAAGTTTAAATTCATTTTCGGGTTTCGGACAAAGTTTAAATTCATTTTCGGGTTTCGGACAAAGTTTAAATTCATTTTCGGGTTTCGGACAAAGTTTAAATTCATTTTTGGGTTTTGGACAAAGTTTAAATTCATTTTCGAATTTCGGACAAAGTTTAAATTTATTTTCGGATTTCGGACAAAGTTTAAATTCATTTTCGGGTTTTGGATAAAGATTAAATTTATTTTCGGGTTTGTGACAAAGTTTAAAATTAATTTTCGGGTTTTGAATTAAGTTTTAAATTATTTTCGGAGTTTTGGACAAAGATTAAATTCATTTTCGGGTTTTGGGCAAAGATTAAATCAATTTTCAGGTTTTGGAGAAAGTTTAAATACATTTTCGGGTTTCGGACAAAGTTTAAATTCATTTTCGGGTTTTGGACAACGATTAAATTCATTTTTGGGTTTTGAATTAAGTTTTAAATTATTTTCGGAGTTTTGGATAAAGATTAAATTAATTTTCGGGTTTTTGGCAAAGTTAAAATCAATTTTCGGTTTTGGACAAAGTTTAAATTCATTTTCGAGTTTTGGACAAAGTTTAAATTCATTTTGGGGTTTTGGACAAAGATTAAATTTATTTTCAGGTTTTGGACAAAGATTTAATTAAGTTACGACTTTAAGTTTGGCAGGTCAAAATTAAAAGCTTTTAAATCATAAAACTGTTTTTTTTTCATGTTTATTTATTATTGCAAGCACAAATAATTACAATACAGTATAAGTAAAGGTATAATAGAACTGGATGTATTTTATGGTTTATAAAAGAGTTTAATTAATTTATGTAAATAAGAAGGATAAATATTTGTGATAAAAGAAACAAATTTACATTCAAGTAAAAATATAAAGTCACACTGTAGAATAAATTGTAATAATTATAAAAAAATACACATAACATTAGAAACTACTATAATTTGGCATTACAGTTACTGAAAGTTTAATAAATTGCATTTAGTTTGGTCATCAACCCGATCATACAAAAAGATGCTCGGCCAGATTCTAAAAATAAAAAAACAGAGTTAGTATTTGTTTATAGTAATCTACCCTGCAAGAAAAATGAAAAAAAGTTAGATTGAAGTCTTCTTGTAACAGGAACTCTAAAAATAATGAACAAATTAAAATTGGCCAAAAACAAATCGACGAGCTCTCCGAAATACTCAACCAGAATCTAAAAATAAAAAAACAGAATGTTAAAATTTGTTTTTGGTAATCTAACCTGAAAAAAAAGCCTGTAAAAAAGGGTTAGTTTGGTTAATAAGGCCCCTGTATAGATAAAAATTTATTGGGGCCCCTGTATAGAAAAAAATGGGTTAATAAGGCCCCTGTATAGAGAAAAATTGGGTTAATAAGGCCCCTGTTTAGAAAAAAATTGGGTTAATAAGGCCCCTGTTTAGAAAAAAATTGGGTTAATAAGGCCCCTGTTTAGAGAAAAATTGGGTTAATAAGGCCCCTGTTTAGAAAAAAATTGGGTTAATAAGGCCCCTGTTTAGAAAAAAATTGGGTTAATAAGGCCCCTGTTTAGAAAAAAATTGGGTTAATAAGGCCCCTGTTTAGAGAAAAATTGGGTTAATAAGGCCCCTGTTTAGAAAAAAATTGGGTTAATAAGGCCCCTGTTTAGAAAAAAATTGGGTTAATAAGGCCCCTGTTTAGAAAAAAATTGGGTTAATAAGGCCCCTGTTTAGAAAAAAATTGGGTTAATAAGGCCCCTGTTTACGAAAAAATTGGGTTAATAAGGCCCCTGTTTAGAGAAAAATTGGGTTAATAAGGCCCCGGTTTAGAAAAAAATTGGGTTAATAAGGCCCCTGTTTAGAAAAAAATTGGGTTAATAAGGCCCCTGTTTAGAGAAAAATTGGGTTAATAAGGCCCCTGTTTAGAAAAAAATTGGTTTAATAAGGCCCCCTGTTTAGAAAAAATTGGGTTAATAAGGCCCCTGTTTAGAAAAAAATTGGGTTAATAAGGCCCCTGTTTAGAAAAAAATATAGGTTAATAAGGCCCTGTTTAGAGAAAAAATTGCGATAATAATGCCCCTGTTTAGAGAAAAAATTTTGTTAATGTGACCCCTGTTCAGAGAAAAAATTGGGTTAATAAGGCCCCCTGTGTAAAAAATAAGAAACACCTATAAAAATTAAAAGAATTTGCATATTTTGGAATGCAGAAAAGATAAGTAACGCCTGTAAAAAAATAAAGGAATTCAGAAATTGGAAAATAAGAAGAAACGCCTGTAATAAAAAAAAGATTTTAGAATGCAGAGAAAAATCAAGTAATGTCTGTAATAATATCATTATTAGAAAATTGTTTGTATGTTTTCATAGTGTTAGTTTTTGTATGCCTAAATCTTAATGCCTGTTGCTAATGTTAGTTTGGGAACCTCCCACGAAAACATTTTAGTAATATTTATTTTGGGTTCCAACCCACAACCATATTAAGTAGTATTTACGTTTAATATAAAGCATAAATATAATATACAGTTAAAAATACAGTAATTTGCATAAATAAATACATATAACACACATTGACCTAGTTTTTAAATAATCCTCTTTTCTACTGCACCTTGCACTTAATCTCAGTTTTATACACTTTAAAAACCACTATAGCGCTTGTTTATGAGTTTTTAACTAGTCACAAAATAAAAAGAGAATAGGCACGTTTTACTATACTATATATATATACATATAACACACATTTAAGCCTAGTTTCACACTTAAAATACCAGCACAGCGCTTAATTATAAGTTTTTAACCAGTCATAAAATTAAAAAGAATAGGCACGTTCTACCAACTCACATCTGCTCTTTAACTAAATTTATATACAGCATACGTTTAACATAGGGCGAATAAATATACAGTAATATTGCATAAAAACAAACACAATAATTATATATATACCACACATAGGCCTAGTTTTAAAAAAGCCTATTCTAATGTAAATTCTACAGCGCCAAAAACTATTTTAGACCACACTTTTAAAAAACCATTAAACAGTCCCTTTTAATATAATTATGAACACACAGAAACCTAAACACATTGGGACTGTGTCAACTACACAACATTTTATGCGCAAAATTATGAGTTTTTTAACCAGTCACACATAAAAAGAAAATGCAGACACGTGAAACTTTTAACCCGTAAGAATTTTAAAGCGCTTTATTATGAAGTATTATACATATAAAAAATCAGGCACGAAAAAACCTACAGACCCTACAGACCTCATCTCAATATTAAATATAATAAAGGTCCTGAGATTTTTTTTGAGTTGATCGAGTTAAAATGAGGTCCTGAGACTTTTTTTTAGTTCGACTAGTTAAAATGAGGTCCTGTGACTATTTTTTAAGTTTGTAAGATGATTAAATCCAAAGTTGTCTTCGGGTCCTGAGTTTTTTCGAAACTTAACTTCTTCCTTGCTAGTTGCAAGGGAGACTTATAATGACTCCTTCCATTTTCCATTCCTCCAATTCCTGCCAATATCTTTTTCCTCTAATTACATAATCCAAATATAATCCATTTTTGCTGCATAGAAAATATTGTTTAGAATAAATAATGGACACTAAACCCTAACTTAACAAAGATACGCCAATTTTTTGCCATAGTGTTTTAAGATACGCCAATTTGTACTTTTATATGCCAATTTTTAATTTTTATATGCCAAATAATTTAAGATATGCCAATTTTTATATATGAAAAAAATTTAAGATATGCCAAAGTTTTAATTTTTATATGCCAAATAATTTAAGATCTGCCAATGTTTTAATTTTCATATGCAAAAAAATCTAAGATATGCCAATGTTTGAATTGTCATATGCCAAATAATTTTATGATATGTTATATATTTAATTGTTTATCATAGACATGCTAAAGTTTTTTAACTAAGTTTATAGATTAAATACCTCGTTTTACTATTTCATGGAAGTACCTGTGCATCAACACAGGTTTAATAATGTTCATAAATATCTAAATACTTAAATAATATTATATTATATGTTCAAATTAATAATTTTCATAGTAAAACTTAAATTGACTTAATTTTTTATTTGGGGTGTTTAATTATGCCTTCTGATTTAAAAAAAAATGAAATAAGGCCATATCCATTTTTTTTTTTAGAATAAAATAAAAAAATCTAACAAAAGATCACCTGGGAAGTTTGTAGAATTTTATGACCACAAGATGTTGCTCAAGTTCACTTACTTTGCTCACTTTTTACACTAAAAAAATAATTATTGTTAACTAAAAGTCTACTACATAAACATATTGTATTAAAAATTGTTATCCATAACTAACAGAAATATTTTCCGCCCTAAATAATTGTTTTTAAATTAAAATAAAAAAAAATTTAACAAAAACTTTCGTAAATAAAAATTAAAAATATTAATAAAAAATACTAATGTATTAAAAAAGCCCCCTTATATATTGTAAATACTATATCAATTAATAATAACTCTAAACAATCGATTTACAAAACACTAACAAAAACATGTGTACTTACCACGAAAGTCCATCTGGAAAGAACTAGAAATCCGATTTCAAAATCAAAATTGACGTCACTGGCCACTGCGCGTGTGCAGTAACCTGCGTGTGTGTGTATGCACGGCGTCTTGAACTAAAAAAGCGCCGTCCTAGCTGTCAATCAAATTTTATTTCTTTGATTAACCTTTATAATTTGGGCTAAAGACGAGCACGTGTTTCAACAGAGCGCGTTATGATGCAACAATCGGGTTGCTAAAGGAATGTCTCTTGGAAGCGCACTAATTAAGACGCGACATTCCTCGCGCCTCGCTTAAAGAAAAAGAAAAATTTTAAGTTTTGAACGCTTTGTAGCAGATGGTACTGTTGAAATAATTATTCATTGTTTAAAATTCGCCATTTTTTTCTTAGTTCAGAGGTTTAAACTATTCTATTCTTATTAAAAACGTCTTAATTCTTATCTTACGTTGCACATAAAATATTGCATATATAGCTCATACTTGTTATACATTTTTTAATACATTTTTTTAGTAATTTAGCTTCACATGTTGTAAAAAAAAGGCCATTGTTATTTGGGATTGCAAGTCACGTGATTAGGTCCTGCCCTTAGTAGTTTTCGGTTTACTTTATTTTTAAGCGTCTTAACTTCAGTTAAATTAAAATCTAAAAAAAAAATTTAATTTTTTTGTATTCAAATTCTACATGGCCTGTTGCATATAGGTCAAAGGTCGCCTACGACGCCAATAAAAGACCACTGTAACTTTTGTTCTACTGCAAATTTTTTGAAAAAGTTTTATCTTGAATGATAGTTAGACCATTGCGAATTTATTAAACTTTATAAAATTTGTTTTGGTGACTTCGCAAAATTTAAAAATATATTCTTGACTTTCGTCAATAATAATAAGGTTGATTTATTTTTTAGAAATACGCAAGGCAATATTTCTGAAGTATAACCCTTTCAGTTTTTTGGCTCAAAATATTGACAAAATAATTTGGGGCTTCAGAACCTAACTTTTTAAATACCTATACCAAGAAAAATAAATACCTATACTGAGTTTGCGTGTTTTTGGTTTTTAATTATTTAAACAATGCATACCTTAATATTTAAACAAGAAATACTAATATCACAATGCAAAGAAAATCGTAAGTTTTAATAAAACTGTAATCTCCTATTAAAAAACTTAAAAACAATTAAACAAACCAATTTTATTGAAAAAATATATCACAGTTAAATAGCCTGTAAGTAACTAAAAATAAATAAAACAAACAAAGTTAAACAATAGAAAATATATTAAATAATAAAACTATATAAACAATTAACCTAAAAGAAAAAACTAAAAATTTAAGTGACCATTAGGTTTGGTAACCCAAACACAATCATGTTACACCAAGAAGAATCCAATTTCGTTTCCACTTCGTCGACTTTTTCGATGACGTCAGGTGTAATGACGTCATCGACTTCTTCGACAGTGGGAGTTTCGACGACCGGTGTTGGGTCTTCTACGCTTATGCTTTTGTTGTTGCGAGAAGCTGGTGTTTTTGTACCAGCCTTACCGCCTTTAGTTTTGAGGTCGTCTTTACCTTTATCTTTGCCAGCTGAAACGACAAGAATTATTATTAAAAAAACTTTTTAAAACCTTCAAAAAAATCAGAATAAAAATATCTGTACCTGGTGTCGCCGGTACTTCTACCGGAATGGGCTCTGGCTTTATAAGATTCGGGTTGATTATTTTACGAATCGCGGGTCCTAACAGCATGCCCTCTTCCAAAATCGACTCCATTATTTGTTGAAGTTTGGTCGCATTATCTTCTGGCGTGGTGGGCCATTGATTTAGGCAAACCGTATTCGAACCGCTGAGACTTAGCAACATAGCAGTCTAAAAGTTAAAAAAATATTTTTTTAAAAAACAATATATTTTTTGGCACACTACTTTTGACATAAATCTAGCTTTTTCGTGGATTGTTCAACAAAAAAGCCATAACGTATTACCTGTAACGGTCTCTCAATGGACAACAACGTGTTGGTCTTATCAACATCCACCTTACTTTGATGTCTAAAACTTTTGTTGGTCTGCGACTTGTCCAACAGTAAAGCAAGTTGACAATCTTCTAAGTTTAGTGCAGCCAACTTGGACGGTGGAAACTAAACAAAAAACAATTTTTTCCTTTATTTAGTCATCTATTTCTTACACATATGCTTTAAAACGATAATTAAACATTAACATTTCAAAATTAAATAAGTGCAACGAATTCGCCATCTTGTTGTTTACGTTAAGTGTTATCAGATCCTAGTCACGTATTTACACTATAAGTCACGTACTGACATCTTTTCGTTATCACGTGATTTGTTAGTTAAATGTTTCAAAAAGATTGTAAGTTAGTATTCGTGTTACAAATTTGTCGACGATTGTTATTTAAAATTTGCGCAATAAGCTACTATAAATATAACTACGTCTTTCATACAAAATATTATCAGGCAAATTTACGTTACATAATTAAGAACATATATTTAAGTTTTGCTACCGTTGTTAAATTTTACAATATAAAATTAACATCAAAAAATTTTTACAATATACAATTTTTACAATATAAAATTAATTTTACAATATAAAATTAACATCAACAAATTATTTTTTTTAATTTCAAAATATTTCAACAACCTGTGCAATAAATTTTTCCATTCCGTAAAAGATGAAGGCCGAGCAATCTTTGATGTTGTCTTCCCACTGACCTATACTCGGGTACTCGTCCGTTCCGTAACAACCCGACCATCTCGAGGTGAAAGACTGGCCGTACATTTGTTTAACTTGCTCGAAAATTTCGATCGGTCGATATTGTTCGGTTTCAGAACAATCGTTTTGAGGGTCGACGATGTAATGCACGCTGAAAAGGAGAAGATTTTTATTTTTGTTTGTATTAAGAATATTTTAAATCAAGAAAACTTAGTTTTAGCCTTTTTTTAAATTTGAATTAACAGAAGCTTGTAGAGATTGATTTTTTTTTTAATTTACATTTTTTTTTATATATATATCTTTGTTTTCGATGAGGGAAGGTCGACTTAACGACCGAAACGCAGAGTAACATTAGTTACCCTGACCCAGTCTCCAGTTGCCTTTACCAGTTTAGAAAATTAAAAATTATACTTAACCTGCTGATTAGGTGCTGGCTTAGCAAAAATCATAGCGTTTATAATCCTTTATTCATGGGCGCCACAGCAATTCGTTAGTTTCTTAAAAACAAATAGTACAACAGTAAACCAACCTGTTAGTGTCGACTGCCAAACACTCAGGAGTAAGTTCTCTGTTCAAAGGCACCACCTTACCACCAGGTGTCGCCCCACCTCTCTTTCCCGCATCCTTTCCAGCTGCCTTGGGAGTTTTGGGAGAATTTTTGAGTTCCTCCTTTTTCCTCTCTTGACGAAGAGCCTCTTCTTCTGGATCAACATAATAACGTTGGTGAAGGAGCTGGAAGATGAAAAATTTGGATTAATTTTAAAATAAAAAACGTTTTGATTAAAAATTTATTTTAAACAAAAGTTTTCTTAACTAAAAAAAAGATCAAAATAGTTTTGGGTGTTTGTAAAAAAAAGATTTTTCGATTCACAAAGTTTTTGCTTCATATTATTAACACTGACACTCCTTTCAATTAATCAATAAAGAAACCAAAATTTTTTGCAATTTAACACAAAATATTAAAGCCAATCAAGAGAATTTTTACAAAATATTCGTCGAACATTAGATTTAAAAGTAAAAAATTATAAACTTGTAATAACCTGCAATGAAAAGTCTCTGCTGATTGAGTCCACGTGTGGCGTTTGAAGACATTGCAAAGCCTCCAATGGAAGTTGTTGTAAATTGTTCTCAGCCAAAATCACGACAAATTCTTGAGCCAACTCAGCAAGTGGTTGTCCGGATTCAAGCTAAAGGTAAAAAATAACACTTTACATTAATTGGGTTTTTTATATATAAAATAAAAAAGTTGACTCGTATAAAAAAAAGTTGACTCTGTGTAATATAAATAGATATCCTTGAGTTAGGTGCTAAATATAGTACAAACTCCTGCAGAACCAAAAATTAATTAACAAGTTAAATATTATTCAATAAAAGTATTTGTATTCAAAACTGCAAAACAAAGTAACCCTATAGTTAGACCATGTGGTTGGACTTCGCACAAGTATAAAAAAATGTATGCATGTTATGCAATATGAATTGTAAAATAGGTAGTTGTTATCAATAATAACACAATATTTAAAAAATCAACACATTTAAAATTGTTACACATTAAGTTCAAATACCATCAAAATTTACAATAGCTCACCTGTTTTTTGGCTTGTTCGTTGATAGGGTCAATCAGTTTAGATTTTATATAAGAAGTTACAGGTGATAAGTACTTTTCCATGTCATCCAAAATTTCATTAAACTTTTCCTGTAAATTAAATAAATGTTTATTACATAAACAAATAACTTGTTAAAGTGCTGCCATCAACCGATAAATTTACAACAAATATAAAAATTAAAATTTTGTAAACATTATTGATGCATTGACTAATACAAAAGTTTTAAAAGTACACTATCTTAAAATATATAAATGTTTATCTGCAAAATCTAAATAATAAAAATAATTTAGTGTCGAACAAAACAAAAATCTTAAATTTTTTATGTACCTGTAATTTCATTTCTTCCATTGCTTGCTCTTCCAAAGTGGTTGCAGAAATTGTCAGCTGAGCTGAATCGTTTGATAATTTCTGCAACATTTTCTGCCGGAGAGCCAACTGTGATCTCTGGTACTCGCTTTGCAGCAGAAAACTCATTAACCTTTGTTGGTAGTCTTCGTGTTTATCCATAATCTCATCATAACTGTGAATAATAAAATGTTGCATTAAATTTTTTTTTCTATGTAGTGAAAGGCCACGAACTTGTTTTAATTCAGCAGCAGGGTGTAGTGGTCAGAACACTTGAATTTACTACACGAGGTCCAGGGTTCGATCCTCATTGCTCTTATGCTTTAGCACTTTTAAGTAAGGCGCTATAAACTCCTGCTGAGCGGTAAATAAATTAACAGTTTAATTTTTAGGCAATTATAAACTATAATATCTTAAACTGTCTAAAGAAACTTTAGACTGGGTCGAGGAAACAAATGTTACTTTACTTTTAAATCGAAACTTTTAAATGTCCTTGCATCAAGGACAAATAAGTAAACATAAAATAAAATATTTTTTAACATTTTTAAAAAATACCAAATTTACCTGTTTTTATCAACATTTGTTCTTGTGACATAAAATTTTGAAGGCTGATTTGAGGCTAAACTTTTATCTTTCCCCTTTCTTCTGTCATCTACTGTACCAGTGCCAGGTTTTGGTTTATCCAATATAGCACAATACAACATGTTATGACAAGGGGAATGTTGGAGAATTACAATGTTGTAAAATGAAGGTAAATCTTTGAGCAAATCCAAATGGTTTGAAGCCTGTATAGAATAATAAACTTAAAATCATTGAACTTTTTATGAATTTGATTAAGTATGCAAGGCTATAAAGCATAAAAGCAACTTAAAAAAGGCAAAATTTAGACACAAAATATGACTGGCAGCGTGGTGTAGTGGAAAGAACACTTGTTACACCACACATGAGGTCGTGGGTTCAATACCCACTGTTCTCATGCTGTAGCGCCCTTCAAGTAAGGCACTATAAACGGTGTAAACTCCTGTTGAGCCAGCACTTAATCAGCAGTATAATTATCGGGCAATTATAATCTACAATATACAATATTACACACAAACACCAAGTTAATATATATCATTTTAACTTCAAAAAAATTAAAATAAAATACCAGTTGTAGACGTTTCCAAGCAATAAAGTTAGTTTTTAAAGATTCCAAAGCTTCCTTTCTAACAGTAGATTCATGTAACCCAGTACTTACAAAATTCTCAGACAACCAGTTGTTCTAAGTTGTAAGAATACAGAAAAATTATAAAAAAAATAATTAAAAATTGAAAATACATGGCACTAAAATAAAGAAAGCTAAATAATGTTTTCATATACTTAGGCAAAGTAATTATTTTTTAGTTCCAATTTTTAGTAACACTTTACTTGATGTATAAGAGCAGCAAACTTAGATGTAGTTGGATCAGAAACTGCTTTCATAACTAGTTGCTTCATTTTAATAACTGACTCCGCACTCTAAAAATATTAAAACCAATTAAATAAAATTAAATTTTTTAAACAAATATAAATAGTGATATTTTAAAAATATTAAGTAATGGTGACATTTTTAGACTTAACGTAGCTTTTAGACTACATTAATAATGAATAATATACAGTAATGCTTACTTACTAGGAACTGTTAAGCACACTATTATTTTCAGTGTAAACTATGTCAAAAAATTTTAAATATAAAATAAAATAAATAAAAAACAATTTTGCACAAAAAAGATTGTCATCCATTCAACCAAAACTTCAAAACTTACCTGGTGAAGAGAAAGGTAAATTGCTGAAGTTTGAGGATCAGACTGCCCACAACATTCAACTATTTCAATACTAGCTTCACTCACAATATTAGTGGCTTGTAGTTGGAGAGATAACTTTATACATTGAGCCAGAACCTCAGTTGCCTGACTTAGTAACCTAAAAAAAAGTTAAAACCATAACATATATGTATAAGTTGTATTTTCATGCAAAAAAAATTTAAGAATTCAAAGTTATGTCATAACATTCTTACATTAATAAAATGGTTTAAAATTGTTAGCAAACGTTTTTAAATAAAACAATACCCATTTTTTGGTCTTTTTTTGGTTAAAAAAAACAATATTTATCTAATATATTCAAAACACAAGACATTAGTTTAAACGAATTATTTAGTTATTTAAAGTAAATTAAATGTATTTCATTTTTTTTAAACTAGTACCTGTTAGCATTATCTGAATCTCTGATGACAGTTCTCGCCTCCTCGTTTAATTTAATTTCATGGTTGGCTGAATACAATGGTGTAGGTTCTTCTTCGATATCTTCATCTATGCAAAAAAAAAGCTTTCATATTATTGTGTTAAACAAAAAAAATATAACATTATTTTCTTGAAAACTTTACTAGCTTTAGCAAAGTTAGACTAAATTTTTTTAAATTTATCTGAATAATTTATTAGCAATTTTTTCAGTAATATTTTGTTACATATATTATTAAAAAAATATTTATATTTAAATAACTATGACTGTTTAGTTATTACCTGAATGCACTTCTACTTCTTTAACTACAGACATGTTGCTTTGTGTTCCTAATTCCCTCAAATAATCATCAGGCAAAACCTTGTTGATATTCCATATTATATCAGGTAAGTAGGGTGACTTGTTGTCTGCTAATAAATGCAGGGATCGACCAATCAAAAACAACCATTTTGCTCTAAAAAGAAATTAGGTATTTAAATGTTTTATTTTATGATGTAGCTTAAAAATTCAAATTTAGATAAAAATAGGTTAAAAAAATTAGAAAATAACCTTTAGTAAGGTTTACATTTCACCTAATATAATAACCTTACCTAGAATTTGCAACAATTTTTAAATAAAAAAACATTGTTTAAAATTTCATTTTCACATAACTTGCCTCAAAACATGATTTTGTGGTATATTCTCATGCATGGAGTTTAGAATAGTGGAAGCTCTCAACAGTAAAGTACTTCTTTCTTCCTCCCATATTTTCTCATTTGAAGTTAAATCGTGTTCACTTCGCCCAACATAACCTTCTACAATCCTTTGCAGTGAATCTAAAATCATAATTTTTTGGTTTAGCAATTCAAATAAAAAAATATTTAAATTATTTAAATGTATAAATAACTTTTTGCAGATGTGTTATTTTTCCTGTAATTTAAAGAACAAACCAAACAGCTACAATAAGTCAGAAAATCCTAATATTTAAATATTAAGCTGTTATTGTTAGTGATTTTTATTTAAATTTATCACTATTTGCTAAAATCTTACAAAAAATTACTGCTATACCATATTTCAAGTTAAATTAGGATTTTCAAGAAACTTCTATTTAATTAAATGAATTTTTTACTGTAATAAATTTATAGAAAAAAAAACAAGTTTTTACCTTTTGCAGCTTCTCTTTCTTTAGTCACACGGTCTTCTTCAGCTGATATTTTTGCAGTATCCAGCAATATTTTAACAAGATGAAGTTGTACGTTCATTGTTTCTCTTAAAATTGGAAGACTAACTTTTTTGTCTGTCTCCATTAATGATATCTCACTAAAAACAAAATAGTTTTAAAACAAAAACTAAATAATAAACACAATAACACAAAAATAGAAAAACCTATCAAACATTATTTTACATGTGTAACTAAATGATTCTTTACAAAAATACCCAAAAATTTTTAAAATGTTGGAGTACCTTGATAATGTTGCCAAATTGCAATAACTTTGTTGCATCAAGTTAATAGCAGATAGAAGGTATTGGTGCTTCTGGTTTTTCGAAGATTTTGCCATGTCCATTAGAATATCTGCATGGCTCTAAAAACATTAAAAAATGATAAACATTAAGTTAAATCATATCATTGCAAAACAAAACAATAAAATAACAAATATAATTTTTTTTTAAAAAAACAGATAAAATTATATTGTTACCATATGTATAAAAGCAAGTTGTCTGTGAAATCCAAGATCTTGCATAATTTTTTCAGCTTTCTCCAATTTTTGCAACTGTGTTGACACCAGGCTTACTTTTTTGTTGATTCTTAACAATGCTGATCTGGCTGTTAATTCTGCAGTCATTAAACCTGAAGAAGTTCATAAAAATTTAAAGATACATTACTACATACACATATACATTTTTTAACTTTAAAAAAATGTAAAAAAAAAATTACTTCTGCTAACAAACATTTGTATTTGATTGTGTTTTATTTATAAACTTTGCAAATAACTTTGAATGAAAATAATATTTTAACAGTAAAAAAATTGATTTATTTAAGAAACCCTCACCTATAGTAGCTTTCTTAGTTGGTCTAGTAGCTGACAAGCTTTCCAAGCAGTTGTTTGCCTTTTTAACAATTTTTGCAACAGATTGGGCATCTTCAGGCGAAGGGTCTTGGTGAAATATTAAAGTGTCAACAACCAAAGAAATGTTTTCCTGAAAAATAATTTACAAATGTTCTGCAAATATAACTCTTTACATGTAACTTAAAAAAAATTTAAATTACTTTTAACTAGAAAAACTAACCTAAAAAGTAAACGCACCAAATTTCTTAATATTATTTAATTTATATAAAATACGAAATATATGCAAAGGCAGTATTTTAACCTACAGGCAAAACTATCATGAGTTTTCAAAAACTATGTTTAAATGTTAATTACCATTGAAAATAATAAAATGAAAACATAAATACCTGCCAAAACAACTCATCCCCGCCTATCTCTTGAGCTTTTCTAAGAAGTTGTAAGGCTTGACCAGTATTGCCTTCTCTTATAGCTAGATCTGCATAAGTGTGATTTATCTCAGATACTAGGACATGATCTTTGTTGTATTCTGCTACTGTTAATGCCTCTTTAAGTAAAGTTCGACTAGCTTGGTAATGACCTAACCTACAAGTAAATAATATTAAATTATCTAGGATTTTAAAAATGGTGGTGTAATAAAAAATAGGTTTTCAAACCTAATTAGTTTCAAAAAACCTTTTTATAATTTCTTCAAATATTATATTTATTTATTTTTTAACAAACTGAACTTACTTGAGCAGTAGTTTAGCCTTCTTAGTCCATATCTCACTCATGTTAACCCCACCAACTTTTCTTCCATGTAAAGTAACCGGTCCTCTTTCTACACTAGCTTCAGTTGATTTAGATTTCATAGAATTGCCAGAGTTGACCTGTAATGACCCATGCATGTTTTTTTATTAAAAATAAGATTAAATACAGTGTTAAAGTTAAACAAAGTTTTAATGTAGATACAAAGTGCGGCATTTTTTTACACATTTTTTTTAGGTTCTGTAAGTTTTATTTTTAATTTAACCTGTCTGAATTGGCCATTAGCAGCTTCATTTGCTTCTCTGATTCTTTTTTCTTCTCTCTTGGCTACTTCTTTGTGAATTCTGTTTAATTCAAGACCCTAAAAATTTAGAGCATATCATTAAAATATGCTAAAAGACAAAATTGAACATAAAAAGTTTTTAAATTAAAAATTTTAACAATTTAATTATGATCTTTCAACCATTAACCTGTCTGGATAGAACTTGTTCATCTGCTGTTAAGAACTTGTTATCAATCAAACCTTCCCAATAGTTTGCTGAACTAACCAAATGTAACTCATAACAAATAATAATCTAAAAATCAAGAAAAATTAAAATGTTTTAATGTATAACTTGTTTCATTAATAATAAAAGTTTAGCTATTAACAGAAGGACTAATAACAAAGAATATTCAATATTACAATTTAGCTGTGTTATGTTAAGAATTTTTAATTTATTAACTACGAACAATGCTAATTTTTTTAGTACATGAAAAACTATAATACCTGTTTTATGTTTATGAGTTGAGTCCAACTATTACTTTTGAGTAAAACTTGAGTTATAACACCAGCAAGTGAAAGTACTGGTAGAGATAGGTTGTTCAATGCACAATCACATAAGAAATCTGACAATTTCTGCAACAATTCATTATTTACGTTTAAAGTTTTTTGATAGTTTTTTATGCCCTAAAAATTGTTTATTGGCATATGTTTTTAAATACAATAGCCTTTATTTTTTAGTTTTAAACTACATTTATTTTTTTAGTTTTAAACTTACCAATAAATAATAAACTGTCATAGCAGCACAAGTAATATTCTGTTTATTAATGCCACAGTCAGTTTTATCATAAAGGAAAGCTTGTTTGATTTCTTCAGGCACATCATAAGTTGACCAATCAACTGTACTGAAGGGCATCTCATCCAAAGGACCTTTGTA
Source organism: Corella eumyota (assembly GCF_963082875.1). Taxonomy (NCBI): domain Eukaryota; kingdom Metazoa; phylum Chordata; class Ascidiacea; order Phlebobranchia; family Corellidae; genus Corella; species Corella eumyota. The sequence continues at coordinate 5,174,885 of NC_137493.1, read as the reverse complement.
TTAAGAGTATATTTTAAATTAGCTTAAGGTGGATTATGATAAAAAGGCAAATTTAATTTTAAAATAAATATGATGTCACACCAAAAGTTAAGAATCAAAAACATGATTTATAATGTGACAAAACTAGTAAATTCAAAATGTTTTACATTTTTGTTTAAATTTAAAAAAAATGATCATTTTTTCGCTTTTAATATGTATTTAATATTTGCACATAACAAACATTAAAAAAATTAAACCAATTAACCTTTTCTCTTGATTTTAGTTTTCTCTGGGGCAACCGGAGCTGCCGGTGTTCCTTTCTTTTTAGGATCAGCAGTCTTTTTTCCATCCTCTACTAAATCCAATTTAGGCATTTTTTTCAAAGTTATACCCGCTGATGTTAATGCAATTTTCCATAACCTTAACAACATTAATTAATATTAGGTAATTTGTTTCACATATTTTTTATAATTAGGGTTAAAAATATTTTGTACTAGTTATGAATAAGTTAAACTAAGAAAAAAGCATACACCATTTTTAGCGAATAAAAGGTTTTAAAATTATAAAATAGCTATATGCTATATGCTTTTATTTATACCAACCTCATTACATATCCATAAGCAAGTTGACAATATTCTGAATGCTTTTTGGAGCCCACACCACTGACTATTGCCATCATCACATGACTTCTAATTAAGCCTACATAATTAAAAAAAAAATTAACAAAAATATGAAATTAATGATAGCGTGGTGTAGTGGTCAGAACACTTCCTACATTATATGAGGTCCTGGGTTCAATCCCAAGTGATCTTTAGCTGTTGCGCCCTTGAATTGAGCGCTATAAACAATATAAACTCCTGCTAAGCAAGCACTTAATAAGCAACATAATTATCAGGCAATTATATTCTATAATATCCCAAACTGTAATAGGCAACAAGAGGCTGAGTCGGGGTAACAATTGTTACTCTATGTTTAAGTCGCGCATTCGACCTTCCCACATTAAAGATAAATTTATTTACAAAAAAATGGACAGCATTAAAAGTGGTGGGCCAGTTATTAAATATCAAATACCAAATTTAGTATGCCCCGTTTAATTTGCTTGGTAAGACCACTGGTACTAAAAACAAATTAAACTATGCAAAAAAAAAAATTTTTTTTTACCTTCCAATTGTCTTGTACTTTGAAGATCTTCAAGTTTTAGGTTCAGGTTATCGGCTTCCAATCCTATTATAGCAGTTCGTTCAACTGGAACCACTTCCTCAGGTTCCTCCTTTTTGTCTTCAACCTTTTTCTAAAAAAAAATCGTTATAATTTTAGTTTTTATAATTCAGATTTTAATTAAAAAACTTATTGATTAACCTTTTTTTCTTGTTTTGAATCAGTAGCTCTCTTTGGGGTTTTGGCTGGAGTGTTTTTGCCTGCTTTTGGTGTAGGCTGACCTCTAGTGGGAGGTTTCGACGCTTTTCCCTTTTTTCCTCCTTTCACTTTTTCAACTTCCACTTTGACTTCTTCAAATTTAAGATTAAGTAGAATATCACATCCCCATTCTATCACGTTTACAGTGTCTAAAAAAATTTAAAATTTAAGTAAACATATACCAATAAGTTGATTTATATAATCCGAATTAAAAAATATACCAACATGATTTTTTACAGAACTGAATAGCTTCTAAATATAACAAAGTTTTATGTTGTACAGTAAAAAAATATAAGATGTTATTTAAAGTCAATAAAACTTAAGTTAAAAAAATTGTAAAATAACCATTGATAGCAAACTCATTTGAATACATCCACGTCGACAACTCAAGCAAATACTCAAATTTCTGCCACTTGGTGTCATCAGAGTAGAGAGCCTCGATGGCATGTTGGAACGCGAGTAATTGTTCCATCGTATTCTTGGAGCAAAGAGAAACACGATGCCACATATGTGACACATAATCTTCAGACTCATCCTAAATGTTAAAAAGACATTTTTTTAAACAAAAACTAAAATTACAGTTAAATAAATTTTAAAACGCATAAATGTCCTGCAAAAGGTATTTTTATTAATAATTGTAAGTATTTCAGTTTTAATAAAAACGATAATATCTTGAATTTAAAGTACAATTATACGTTGCTACAAAAAAAATTGTCTTACACATGGTTTAAGGTTTAACAATTAACAAATTAAATTTGAAAAGTAAATTCTTACCCTGAATTTTGCAATATCCATTTGCACATTTTTGCCCAATTTTGCTTTCACGATAACCCTGTGTTTGAACAAAAGTAATCGATGTTTGGTGCGAGGCATGTGATGTAAAGCTCTGTCCATCACCACTAAACCTTCCTCCCATTCACCCTGTAGAAGTCAATAGGTTCAAATTACAAAAATAGGTGGCAATTTAATTAAAAAAAGGTTCTACTTAAAGAAACAATAAATATTAAAACCCGTTTAAAATATGTTAACTTCAAGTGGTGTAATAAGTGTTCTTACAACTACACCATGCTGCCGGGCTTTTGTTAAAGTTTAAACTTTTATGGGTCCAATAGGTTGTAAAATCCTTGTATCAAGCAATTGAAGACTATTTTTAGTAAACTGTTACAAAAGGTAAAGAAGCAATGCCTAATGACCAATCAGAATATTGAAATTTTTTACAGCTTTTACTAAATTTTATAAAACTAAAAGTATTTTTGTATAATATATCTTATGTACAAACATGAAAAAGAAAAATTACCTTATCAGCATAAGTTTGAAATAGGACACCATACATAGCTGCCCTGAGAGTTCTATCATCACTAGGGTCACCTAGTGACACACCGATACTTTGTTTTTGTGTTTGTTTATCCTCGTTCGTGTCCCCTCCTTCTATCACCTTTACTGTTTTCGTATCATCTTCAACGGTTTCCTATTAAAAAAAACAAAATTTTCAAGAGATATTTTTTTAATGTACAACTCAAACAAGTTATACAAATGTTCAACTTTTTTGATACATTTGTTAAAAACTTGAATATTTAAAAATATTTTAAAAAACAAATTGTTTATGAATTTAACATAATAAATTTGGCAATCAGCTTTATTCCTAAATTAAAAGTACATTTTATTTTGATAAAAAATTATAATCACCTCAGCTTCTTCTTGAGCTTGCACTGAAGCAGCTGTGTGTAAAATACATTTAAGTAATAGTTCAAGTGGTTGTCTTAGCAACTCCCTCTCCAGAGGCGAAGGAATAAGTGGGAGTGCTGCATTCCACCATCTTCTTGATGCTGTCATTACTAATGCAAAGTTTTTAGCTCTTTCCGCAAACAATCCACTGCAAAAAATATATTATAATTATTTGTAAAAAAATTTAAAATAAATTTTATATGCTGTTTAACTTAGCTTAAACTAGAAAAAGACATTAACAATCATCAAAACTCATCAAAGACAACTTTTTTTTAAATTTACAATATGTTACCTTAAGTTTTAAGTTAAGAAAAAACAATACTAGTTTAGTTAAGTTTTAAATTTTCAACAAACCAACATAATTTATCAATTCACCTGTCTACAAAACTATGCATGGCTTGTCTTCTAGCGGGAGGGTTAGCTGCACAAGTGTCCATTAAACTTTCTCCCAACACACAAGATGTATATGCCAACATCTCTAATGCAACAGTTTTTTTATGTCTAAAAAAATTTTAAAAATAGAATTTGGGTATGAAAAGTTTTCCAATATAGGAAAATGAATTTTATATGATTTTTAACTTATTTTTACATATATATTAGTACATCTGTTTTATAGTACATCAAAATATAACAGCTTTTAGAAACCAAAAAATTACAGTTTGTCGTGGTTAGATTTTCCACTCTCCCTTTTCACGGCTGACCCTTCCAAACTTAAAGCCTTCTTAGCACATCTAACTACAAGTGAATGATTTTTCTGTAGTCTTGACAACTGAGCCAACCTGGTCCAAACTTCTAACTCAACTGCAGCATCGTTCCAGTTACATTCTTCTACTACATCACATACCTGGAGAAATAATAAAACAAGTGATAATAAATTGACGAGGACAATCTTTTAGACTTTGAATAAACTTAATTTTTTACCAAATATGACTTTATCATTTAAATTAAAGAACATAATATTTAAATTAATAATAAATTTATTAACATATTTTAGGGTATATTCTTAGCCTATAAAAAGATTCTTAACTAGTTTTAATAATTTAAAATTACTTAAAATATATATAGTTCAAAAATTAAATAACTTGTACTACTGGTACCTCAGATATTTCTGGAACAGTAAATGGCATCATATCATTCCGATTTAATGACAACATTTCAAGCATTACCAATGCTTTTGTCATATCTCTTTGGTCTGGTAATTTCTGGGTAAAAAAATTAACCTAGTATTAAAAAGTAGCAATAAAAAACCTTGCAAACAAAGTCTTTAAATATTTAACAAAGCAACATTTAAAGAGCAAAAAAAACATATTGTTGCAATAGATTAACAAACAATCTGTACCTCATTGTCCACCCCAAAACTTGGTGAAATTTGTTGCTGCATCATTTGTTTAAGTTGAGCCCAAGTTGACAAAAGTTGATGTCTGATAGCTGTCTGTATCACATCACCCTTCTTTTCTCCATTGGTTACTTCAAGGCCATATTCACAAAACTTTATAAAAAATAGATTTTATAAAAAAATGAACATAATATAAATAAACAATGGAACAATATAGGGTTTCCAAAATGTTACATGGCTTATTTCTTAAGTTTAAGACCCTAAAAAAGAAAATAAAATTAAAAAATAAAATTAAATATTTTTTACAACCACCAACCTCTAAGGCTTTAGTAAGATCCCCCAAACCTTCTGGATCCACCATCAGCCCCTGGGTAGTTCCTGGTGCTGTACCAGTGCCTTTCGGTGCTGTCTTCTTTCTTGATGTGTCCTTTGTAGCAGCAGTCGTTGCAGCAGTTTGCGCAACCACTGTACCATCAGTTGGTGGCTTTTTAGGAATCCAGGGTTTCAGTAATCCCTTTGCGATAACATCACAGATTCTCACAAGTAAAGCAGCTTCACTGCAGAACAAAAATTAAATATAAAAACCTATCTAAAGATGTTTAGTAATTGTTAGTAATATTAAGAATTTTTTAAGCTTATATTTTTTTGTATATATTTATCCTCGGTGTGGGAAAGTCTAATGCGCGACTTAAACATAGAGTAACAACTGTTACTCCGACCCAGTCTTGAGTTGCCTTTAGCAGTTTGGGATATTATAGATTATAATTGCCCGGTAATTATGCTGTTGATTAAGTGCTGGCTCAGCAGGAGTTCATACCGTTTATAGCGCCTTACTCAAGGGCGCTACAGCATGAGTGCAGTGGGGATTAAACCCACGACCTCATGGTGGTGTAGCAAGTGTTTTTACCACTACACCACGCCACCGGTATCACCACGCGGCCGGTATTTAATATAGGTATTATTTTAATTTTTAAATAAACAAAACCACAAAATCTTTTACCATGAATGTCCTATTTGTTTCATGCCAAACAAAACTCGTTCAAAAGTTGGAACAAGTTCAGAGTGTCTGAAAGCAGCCAACACGTGGTTGTTATAGTTCCATAAGTAAGCTGCACCACTGCATATAATCCACTGTTCCTCTAACTCTATACCTAACTCTGAAAAAAGGTTAACACAAAAAAAATTAAATGATGTTTTAAATACTGCCGTAAACTTTTAATGACTATAAGTTATACTTAATGACCATAATATTTTATAGGCTACTGTAAAATTAATTGTAAAATATTTTCTTAATTTTGGTGTGTTTTTAAGCATAAATTTAATTATGTTTTTTTTTAGTATTAATGTGTTGCTATTAATTGTATATTTTTGGTCACTTTTATTAATGCATAAAAACTTTAAATAATAAAATATTGTCTAAAATGCACATAAAAAAATTGAATCTTTTTGCGTAAAAGGTCTGTATAAAATAAAAATAGAATTAAAATACATAGGGCGACTAAAGCTTACCTATTGCTCTCAAGAAAGCATCAGTTGCTTTTTTGTTAAGAAGATGAATCCAATCCGTGTAATCCTTCCAATCCTCTTCTTCTTCTGGCTTCTTGAAGTCGTGTCCTTTAGGACGTTGTCTGTTATCTACTGGAGGAGTTGGACTTTCGTTCAACTTTAAATTCTCAGTTCTTAGAAGGTGAATTAAAGCCTACAGAAAAAATAAGTAAAAAAGACTTGTTTTTTAGAGTTGTAGAAATATCTTTGCTCCCTTACATTTTTTTTAAATCTTTAATTATTAAACTTTCCTAAACCAATTTATGTAACACTTCAGTTTTAGACTTCTTTATGCTAGTTTTAGTCAACAAAAGTTTAATATATCTTTGAAATTTTTTTGAACTAAATTAAACAAGTCTTATGTCAAAAAAAATATATATTTTTTGTGAATTGAACATTAAGTAGCATCCTAAATAAACCATTTACCTAACTAAATAGGCCCAAACTACTAATTTATATAAACTTTTTTAAATTTAATAATAATTTTAGAACAAAAGCCAATTTTTTTAAACCCCTTACCTCCCCATTAATAAAATGAACCTCAGCCAAAAACCGAAGCAGATCAGCATCATGAATACTTGAATCTGGTAATTTATCCTGAGTGTTAGGACTCCTCTTATCAGACACTGTGCTATCTCCTGTATTGGGGACAGGTAAACCCTGGACTGAATCACGTTTTTTAGAAGGAGTTTCAGGCTCAAATGGCACTGTTAAGTAAAGTATTTGTAATTTATAATTGATTTTTAAAAGCAGGTTTTAAATTGTAAGCAATTAGTTATCAATTTATGTTCACCGCTAATGCTAGTATTGGTTGGTGTTCATGACTGTATTAAACAAGCTTAATTTTAACTTCATCTACATATTACAGATGACACTAGATTATTTTATAGTCAACAATATGTCTTAGCAAATTATTTTACATAACTTAATTCATAACACACCTTTAGGATTAACCTTCCACCTTGCATCATCATACAACAAACAAAACCTTGCTGCTACTCTACATACATCCCATACTTGTTGTTGGCGAGCTGTTTTTGTAAGATCCACCCATAATCTTGCTCTTTAAATAAAAATATAATAAAATATAATAGTATAAAGTTCTTATAGTTAAAAAATTTAAACAGTTTAATTGCCAAATTTTTTTACATCCTATCAAACTTAACTTGTAAAAAATTTGGGTTTCAGTTTTCGTATTACTAAATATTTGGCATCAAAAAAATGTTTGTTTTACCTTTCTCTATCATTTTCATCTCCAAGTCTTTTAAGATGGCCGGGTGCTTTACTGACACAAGTTTTCCACTGTTGTGCTTTTGCTCCCAATACAAGAACTGCAGACACCAGTCCTTTAGTACCTCCCATTACTAAAAAAATTATATCTAAATAAAAAATCTATCAAAATATAGGTTTATGTAAAAAAAAATTTATTAGACTGTTTTTCTTATCTACATAAAATTAACTTTACTTTTAAATCTTTTTTCATGTTATTTACTAACTACACAAACTAAAACTAATATGGTCTTCTTTAGCTTTACCCCTCTTAAAAAACTTAAACTAAATCTTATTTAGTTACTGAATCTATTCTACAAATATATATTGTTCTTAAATATCTTAACCTTTAGTTCTTGCTTTATGTCTTGGGCTGTTGAATGCATCAAACGCTAAAAAATCAAAAATTATATATAAACAAAATGTATTTTTTTGTAAATTTATTTTTTCATTGTAACTGCTGTCATTTAATAGCATTTTTATATAAAACACAGAAAACTCTTACAACTTTTGCTGATTTAAAAAATTAAACTATTTAAGGTGTAAGGAAAAATAGATAGTAAAGAAATAAATTTATAATTTACCTTTCATTTGATTCTCACTATCAAGAACATATTGAAATGCATCAGGTGCCAAGGCAAGACCAGCTCTTACCAACAAAGATCTTTTCATTCTTACACTGCCACTCTCACTACTTTTACGAGCCTAAATGTAGAAATAAATGTCTACTTTTACGAGCCTAAATGTAGAAAAAAATTAAATTCTCTTCATTAACTTAAAAGTGATACAGTACAGCCTAACACTTGTTGTGTAGGTTTTCAGAAAAAAATTTAAGTAACATTAAAATTACCAAATTTAACATTAAACATGTATACACCACTAAAATTATTTTAAATAAATGCATTAAGTTATAACAAACTGTACCTGTTCAATAATAATAGCAGCCACATCTTCTGGTCTGTCTGGAGTTTGATAAAGCTGAGTACTTAATTGTAATCTATGCAACATTGTATTTAACCTTTCATGGTAAAAACCTAAATAAAACAAACAAAAATTTTTTTTTTTTCATTTTTCTAAATAAATTTTTATATATACAGGGTTTTAAAATAAAGAGACTTTAAACACAAAAATTGTTATCAAAAATACCTGAGTCATCAAGTTTAAGAGCTTTATCAACATGTTTAACAGCTGCTTCAATCTGTTCAACTGCTTCCTCACATTTAGCTAATTCAGTATGCACTTGACACCTCAGCATTACTGAAGTTGTAAAAAAAATTTTGTTTTGGTGTAAAAAGTTAAAAAGAACATAATATATATTGTAAAAACATTTAGTAGAAAGATATTATTACCTTCCAAAGATGAAATATTTTCCAATGCTAAAGCAACTGCAGTTAGTGGTCGTCTTACATGCTTGCGCAAGTTTCTCTAAAACATCATACGAAAAATTGTATTTAATTGTATTAAATGTAAATATCTACATTTCAAACATTGTTAAACCAATTTGACCATTAAAACAACATTTATAAGAAACTTTAAATATTTTTACTGGCAGAGTAAAACTATTGACTGTAATTTAGCAAAATTTCTAAGGTTAAATGTACCTGTAGTAAGGGTAAACAGAGATTCCACTGTGTTGCACAGGCTCCTTGTACCACATTAGCATTCCCACTTCTAACGGCATTCTGTAAAGCTTGTTCCATTCTTTTGATCGCAGCTAATCTGACCTAACATTTAAACAACACTCTTTTAAAATCTGGTGCTTTTAATGTTTTTTAAATTAAAATCTAATTATCATGTAACATTTATTCTATAAATTCCCCAGCCTTTGACTATAACTAACAACTTTAAATTGCACATAGAGTTTTTGATAATTTACAAAACCAGAATAAAATACAAAATTTTTTTTTAAATACTACCTCAACAGCGGTTTTCGTGTAAGCTTCTTGCTTATCTCCCAATTCTTTTACCATCATTTCACATTCTAAAAACTCAATCTCAACCAAAATGCTGGAATGCTATATAATCAGCAAAAACATTTGATATAAAATTAAGAGTTTAGCAAGAGTCCTAAATATGATTCTAAAAAAGAATATTTACCGTAACATCAGACCCTTTGAGGGCATTTAAGCAATACTTGGCTGAACTGACTTGGTTAACTTGAACACAAATCCTAGCCACTTCAATCAGCAAAAACGGCCTAAATTCAACAAAAAATTTGATTTATAATAGCATACATGCGATAAAACTAAAGTAGTAAGTACCGAAAGCAATGTAGTGTAACACACATGCATTAAAGTGATCTAACAACCAAAAAAGCACAAAAAAACCATAAAAGTTAAGACATGCAAACACACTATATTTTAAATTTAAACTATTTAACTTAAAGTAATGTTTATAGGTTAGCTATGATTAAGCAACTTACCAACAGTATACAAACAGATAGAAACATTTTTTTAAATGAGAATCCCAATTTTTTGGGGAACATTTTTCTAAGCATCTTTTGGTAACAAACCTTATCAGATTTTCCAACACTTTTTTTAACTTCTCGTTTATGCGCACCGGATCAGCTACCGGATAACTTACATGAAATGAAGTTTTTGATGTTTTGCGTGTAACAGCAACTTGACTACGACTACTAAAAAGCACTCGATTGGTTAAAAAAAAACGACACCACAGCAAAAGTTGAAGTTTAAAATTATTCAAATTAAATGCACACAAAGAAAACATTTGATAGCATAAGTGAGAATGTGAATCTAATAAAAGCACTGCAAACAATTAATTTAAAATAATTCCTAAAAGGGTGCAAAAAAGGACACAATAAATCTAAAAAGCATATGAAAAAACAATAAAATAATTAGGCAAACTTTTAGTTCAGTAAAAGTTAAACCTTACAATGTTTTGTTTTAACAAAAAATTATATTAAGCAAACAATTAAATAAGATACATCGAGTAACAAGGAAAAAATTGTTACCTATCTTCTTCAGAAATACTGTCCTGATGTTGCATTTTTTGCTTCTTCCCACCATCAGTGGCTGCGGTTTTGACCCTTGAGCTTGGTGGTCGCCCAGAGATGGAGTTCACTACTAAGTTTAACTCTCTAATGGCCTCAGGTGAAGGTTTGTCACCTAACATACTAAAAAATATGTAAATTTTACAAAAATTGCAGTTTTTAGGCAAGTAAATTTACAAAGGTAATTAACAAAGTTAGAATAATTTTTATGAAAACATTTGAATTTAAACACTTACGCTTTAATTTTCTGCAATTTAAAAAATGCAGTGTATTTTGGCATCTTGTTTATTTCTTTGGAAAGTATTCCCATATCTACAAGCTTGTATTTTATCTATGAAATAATTGATACAAAAGAATTTAACTAATCTAATTTACAGTAATTTTATTGCAAGTAAGCTATCCCACATTTAATGAAAAAAAGTTTGTTTCTATGAACGCCTGTTAGAATGGTGGTTCTTACTATTAAACGACGTTTTTTATGTGTCACCTTAAATAAATCATATCTAGATATAGAACAATTTTTGTTCAACTTACATCATTAAATTTAAAGTTACCTCAAAAATTTTAAATTTTTTTTAAACCTAAAAATTTAATAAAAAAGTTTATCATGGTGATCGACAATACCCTAATTAATACCTGCAAAGTAAAAACATCCTTGAACATTACAGGAGAGTTTTTAAGAGTGAATTGAGATGCAGATTGAGCAATTGTTGAAGCTTCTTTCATACATCCTGCATCCACCAAGCTCTCAATCAAGGCTCTAAAATGAGAAATGCAGTAAAAATTAATTTAAAGAAATTAATAATTTAAAGAATAACACTTCTTGTAAATGCTTTATAAAGTAATAATAAGTTTATTTAAGTTTTACCATGAGAATCATATTTTAAACTGCTTAAGGAAAGAACTTTTGACTAATTTTTTTAAACTGATTAAGGAAAAGACTTTTGACTAAGCACCTGCAAAAAATAGTAAGCCTATATATTTATTTTTTATAGCATACTCACATCATAAGTGTAGCTCTCCAAACATAATCCGTATCTTTTATATGTTCCAATGATTTAACTACTTGCTGCAAACTTGGATGTAGAAGTCCTCTGTGACCTTGCCTAAGAAATGGTCTTGCCATTTGCCAGTACAAAACCGAAGCATTGTAAACAATGAAGTAATATCTTGGTTTGTCTTTTGCAAAATTGATTGCTTTTAATAAGTAGACCACCGCAGTTTCAAAGTTATTCTAAAAAAATAAAAAGATTTTGAACCTTTTTAAATAAATTAAGGAATAAAAATACATAGGTTAGCAAAGTATTTTTTTTTTAATTACCGCAGCTTCTGCGGATTGTGGTGTCAAAAGTTGAGCTTGACAAAGATAAGCACGACACAGAAACTGATTTGTTAAAGGTTTTCCATTAAAATACATTCGCAAGCATTCCTGTGATATTTGGAATTGACCAACCTAAGAGAAATTAAAATAGTTGTTTACATTAAATATTATTTAAACACATAACAGTACTAGTAGAAACAAATCTAATGAGTTGGGATTCTATTACTAGAAATAATTCATGTTTTGGCAGTAAGACTAGTCTGCTAGTAAGTATCAACTAACTTCATAAAATCAGTTTGCAACCACTTTTTATTTGTCCTTTAAACAATATAAGAACTTTAGATAATTATTCCTTGTTATCAGTTTATTTTGTGTTACTTACCTTGTACAATATTTCGGCACATTGAACATAAAGATCTGATCCACAAACATCAATTCCATCATCTCCTTGATTTGCTTTTGTAAAAGCTTGTTGTAGTAAACTAAAAGCTTCAATAATCAACTTGGTACCTTCCTCAACTAAAAAATATTACTTACATATAAAATTTTAAATAACAAAAAATTGATTACGTGCCAGTTCGCCTGTGGACAATACTAAAAGAAGGGGGTAAGAGAAGACAAGGAGGAAGGGAGGGGAGGGGTGAAGAGGCACATGGAAAAGTATTTTGCAGTCTTTTCCTTGTGCCCCTTTACCATTCCTTACCTCCTTTTAATGCTTCCCTACCTATCTTTCCTTCACTTCTTCCTTATAGTGTTACCCTTGGTCCTTTGCCTGTCGCTAATATTTGCTCTCATATTTATCAATAAAAATTTAAACTAAAAAGTAAGCATAACAAGTAAGACTCACCATCCTCAGATTGATTAGCAATAGTTAGTATTTGTCTGATATTTGCATCCATGTTGTGTTATTTGCTTTAAACTTTATATAATCACAATCATTATCTTGTAATTTTAAATATTGAAATAGCTGGTCTCGTATTCTAGAAACAAGTTTGTTTCTATGGACGCCCGTTAGAATGGTGGTTGTTACTATTAAATGGCATTTTTTATGTGCCGCCTTTAAAAAATTATAACTAGATATAGAACAATTTTTGTTCAACTTTTCAACATATAAAACATTACGTTTAACATATAAAACGTTACGTATTTAAAAATTATTTTTTGTAACTGATAATTCAAGAAAAAAAATACATTATGTTGACCGGCAAATACCTGAAGACAATTCTACTCCGAAACACTAGGTTCAATTACAATTAAATCCATATTCACCCATAAAAAAAATAGTTAAATAAAATAAACAATCAAAAAGGTGTTATTAAGTTGGGTTGTCCACGGCTTAGTTGTCGTGGCGTTGGGTTGTCTTCGTGTTAAATCGGCATAAAACCATTAAAATATTACTATTGTGTAACCTGCTTTCAGATAATTTTTTGATCTTTTTAATAATATTTCGGTGGGCCAAAAAGCAATTTTTTTTTATAAATTAGACTTTAAACTAGAAAAATTTAAATTGTATTTATATAAAATGATTAGAAATGATTTTTGCAACAACAAAATAAAACTACAAAACTTTCTTTACTACAAAACACGTTAAATATATAAAAAATATATCTTCTACAAAGCAGCTTAATAATGAAATCATTATTTTATCGCCAAGCAGGTGGTCCCTTTGACGTATTAGTCGAACTTTTTTGACCGCCAGATTGCGATAGAGAGGAAATATGAAGAATACTGGAATCAGGGTCCTACAAAATTTACAAAAATGTACAGGAATCATTACTTTAAACGGTATTAAGTAAACTTTGTAGTAAGTTTTGCAAAAAAAAACTATTAACCTGTTTTCTGTGCCGCTTTACTGGGCTCGAAGTCACTGGGGTAACAGCAGGTACCTACAAACAATTTTAAATGTAATTCCTATTTAAGCTTGTTTATTACATTCTTAAAAATCTACACATTCTTTAAACTGCCTTACCTTAATCGAGTGTTCAGATTTCGAGTCCTTAAGATAGTTAAGTAGTTGCTCTGCAGCGACTTTAGTGTCGCCCGAAGGTGTATCCAGAGAGGCGTAACTTCCAAGTATTCGACTTATTTCACCCATCTGAAAACACACGTCAAAAGTCACATGACGGCAGAAGAAAACAAATTTAAGTACATAAACTAAAAGTATACATAGAAAAAAAATAATAATAATACAAAATAGTACCTATTTAAGATGTTATAAGTGTTTTTTACAAGCTCTAAATAATTAACAAAGCTTTACATGCATTTTTTTTTGCCTTTATTAAATTAAAAATATTAGTTTATATTCTTTCGATCACCTGAGTTCGGCTAAGCATTGGAGGTTGATTGGAGACAGGTGTAGTACTACTCTGATCTAAAATATTAGAAGCAAACCTTACGTTTTGTTTCGGAGGTTTTTTTACTTGTTTGTTCTGCATTTGAGGAACGCTAGGTGGTGGCATTTTGCAAAACAAAAATAAAATTTTTAAATCAGAAAAATAATGGTACTAAATGTTTGTATAAATTTATAATAAATAATGTATGTATGCAGTTAAACGAACAAAATACAACAAAAATTAAAAATCCCCAATGCTGTAATGTCATGTGGTCCTATTTGAGTTAAAATCAGACAAAAACGCACGATTTTTTACATAATAATATAACATTTAAGTAACAAAAATCGTTACTCGTTTACATGATTTAAACCAAGTAAAACCTATCTAAATTGTATTTATAATTAGCACCATTTTGAACCACCAATGTCCTTAAACGTGCATTCAAAATTACAGTATTAACGTGATATGGCTAAAGTGTGAGTAATGCATATAACGTTATGTAAGTTCACCTGTTAGAAGCGGTTACTTGATTGAATGCACTCCTGTTGTTAAAGTCACGGTTTTGTTTGGTTGGGAACATATCTGGTGATGCTAAAACAATGTTTGATAATTACTAAGTTTTTGAGCAAACTGAAATATCAGCAGCTAGATATTTAAAATTGATAATTATTTTTTTAACAATATGCCCCTTAAACTACACATATATAACTATATTTTTTGTATACATGTTTTAAAAAAATGACATTATAAAAAATATATTTTTGCATATCAAACAACGACAAAAAGTAAAAAAGAGTTAATTTACCAAAATGCAAGCCCATTTTTGCCTTACTTTGTTGTTGTTGCTGTTTACACCAATAAGTTAACAAACTACTATACCTTGATTTTGGGCGGTGAGTAATCTTGCCAGCAAATCCTTGCTCGAATTATTTTGATTTTCCTGATTTTCGATCGAACCTGAAATTTGTTTTGGAGTGTTCAGTTGCTCGGCTATTGGTTGGTTGGGTGGCCGTTGTAATAACTAAATAACAAAATAATTTAGACTTTCAATTTGAATGGAATACAGTTTTTGATATAATTTTTACATAAGTTAATTCATAAATAATGGAGTTGAAAATAGTTGACTATTTAAGTTTGAAAAACTAATACAAAATTGATTACGATTTAAACAATGTAGAAAAAAATATTATTTTTTTAATCTAAATATTCATTTGTTAAAATGTAATAAAAGTTGCATTAAAAAAGAGTTTTAGATTAGTTAAACCAATACAACCTTTAAGAAATGATTTATTTAAAAAATTAAAGTATATCCTGTATGTAAACCGTTCCAATACGCACTAGACATAACACATAACACTATTACGTGACTTCTATATTAGGTCAAAATAGTCACCTACCATGCTTACGTAATGCTGAAGCGTATTGTTGCGTATTTGTGGATCGCTGACGTCATGAGGCGTATCGATACTCTGCAGTGTGCTGTCCAGAAAAATAAAGTATATATTATGACGCCATAAATCGTGGAATGAATAAAGAGGTAGATTTCAAAAAAAATGAAAAAACAAATTCTATGGCAAAAAAATGTAAAAAACCGACTGTAAAAATGCATGTTAAAATATAAGTTTTATTTAAACAAAATAAACAACGTTTATTTAACAAAACATTGGTAAAAAAATTAGGTTTTAGAAATTTATTAAAAATAAATCAAAATTTTTCTAACTTGTTTTGATTTGCATTTTCGACTTGTTGCATTGCTGACGTCATCGGCGACAATTCAAACCCTGTTTGTTGATGTTGTTGTTGTTTTTGCTGTTGTTGAAACGACAGACCCACACTTGACACGTGACCACCCATAACAGGGGGCACTGGGGCAAAATGGGGTTCGTTGACGTGTTTGTAAACTTGAGGCATACTCGAAACAGTGCTGGTACAAAAATAAAAATTTGAATGCCTAGTTTATAATAAAAACTTTTTTAAATTATAGTAAAAAAAGGTAAATATTTTTGATTTAGTTTTTTTTTGTAAGATCGAAAAGTAAATTAATATAATATTGTTGTACAGAAATATAAGGGTTTACCTGTGGCTGATGCTACTTATAAGCGAGAGATTCGGCAAAACGTCCTCGTCCGTAGTCACGTGACTCTCGACCGCTCCTGTAAAAAAAAAAGTAACATTTTTTTCAAAATTAAATACACAAAACAGGTCAAAAAATCGATTTCCAATAACAGTTCTTTTATTATTGACAAAAATCAATTTTATTATTTACAAAAATCGTATTCATTTATTAACACCATTTTTGTACCGAAAATAATATTTTGCACCTCAAAATTAAACAAAAAAATAAAAAGTAATTTTTACTTGTCAAACCGATGGCCCCGAATTGTGGTAGTGACGTCACCACTGAGTTAGACATTTGTGGTTGGAACAGGGATTGTCTAGGCATTAGATCTGAACCTTGTAACCTTTAAAATTAAGTTGATTAAATGAGGGTGTGCCAATATTTTGAACTCAAAATAAGCAAACAGTTTGTCCAGACTTAGCTGACGTAATTGTTTTGTCTATACACGTGACATCTAACTTAATGCTTTTATAAAAATCTGAAACTAAAAAAATTTAAAGCCAAAAATTGAGCTTATAAAATTTCTCCAAAAAAAAATTTGATTTAAAATTTTCAGGATAAGATTTATAAAAAAAATTTAAACTTTCAAAAAACGCTAAATATTTTTTTAATTCCTAAGTTCAATTTAAAGCAGACGTAACATCACGTGACTTACTGGGAGACTTGTGACGTCATTGTATTGTACGGAAGAAATGACTGACCTCCAGATTGAGTACGAACGCTTGATATCTGAAAAATTTGGAATTTTTATTTATTTTATAAGCAACCCAAACACATGATTTATAATACTAAGTATTATTGACGTAAATGTATTATTCACTAGGTTAAAATTTGTTTAATATTATTTCTGACAATACTACCATATTAGCTTGTTGAAAATCCATAATGGAAGTGTCATCAGCATTCGTTAATGTTTTAACCATTTGATTTTCTTGTGCAATCATATCAGGACTTAAACCCGTGGTGTTCCCTACAACCTGCAATCAATAAAAATATAAAACTTAGGGCCAAAGTTTCTAATGCTAAGATTTAAAAAATTGCATTTTATTTCTCAAAAAAAAAAACAATTTTTATAAAAAAAAATCCAACAAAAATTAAAGTTAAATTTATGACATCAAAAGGTTTAAGTTTAATTATTTTAGTATACTAACTTGCAAAGTTTCGTGATAGTGAGCCTGCATTAAGTTCTGCATCATCGACATCATTTTCTGTCTCATTTCTTCACTTTTTTCCTTCATCCTATCACAAAATATACAAAAAATGAGTAAATATAATTGCCTTAAAAGGCAGTATTAGAGGGTTATGCAATTTTGCAAGTGGTGTATATAGCACGTTAGTATAGTTGACACTAATTCACGAAATGCATTTAGAAACCCTAAAAAATGTCTGTGGTGCTTACAATTTAGTTTTTCAAAAATATTAAAAATAATGAACACCAAAAACTAGGTAAAATTTTTTCGTGTGACGTAGAAAGTACTAAGTTAGTAAAAAAATCGCCAATATAGGAATTTAACACAGTGTTAAAATGTGTGGTTCAGTTTTAAATTTTACCATGTCAGATGGTAATAAACTTAAGTTATAAGAAATTATTCATCTACATTTTAGTGTTTAAATTTAGAAAGATTTAAATGGTTGAAATATAATTAATTTGGGGACGCGGAATTTGAGGGAATGGAAAATGAAGGAACGGAAATTGAAGAAACGGAAAATGAAGGAACCGGAAAATGATGGAACGGAAAATGAAGGAACCGGAAAATGAAGGAACGGAAATTGAAGGAAAGTGAAAAAAGGAGAGGCGGAATTCTAAAAAAATAAAACGCGGAAATACCGTTGACTATTTATTTGTATTTAAGTCGATATTATTTTAGAAATAAACGGGCATTTTATAGAAGAGGGTTAGGGTATGCTGGGGTAATAAAAATTAACTCATTATCGCTTATCAGTTCTCAAATAAATGACAGTAAACCTATATAAACAGTCAACGGTATTTCCGCGTTTTATTTTTTTAGGATTCCGCTACTCCTTTTTTCACTTTCCTTCAATTTCCGTTCCTTCATTTTCCGGTTCCTCCATTTTCCGTTCCTTTATTTTCCGGTTCCTTCATTTTCCGTTCCTTCATTTTCCGGTTCCTTTATTTTCCGTTCCTTCATTTTCCGGTTCCTTCATTTTCCGTTCCTTCATTTTCCGTTCCTTCAATTTCCATTCCCTCATTTTCAGTCGACCCATTAATTTAAGTTAAAAAAGCAAAGAATATTTAACTAACCTGTCATTTAAGCCCTTCTCTCTTTCCTCTAAGCTCTTCTTCAAAACCTCTTCTCTCCTCATCATCTCATCTTCATACCTCCTACACTGACTCTCCAACTCTCTCCTGTGCCCCTCCATGATCTCCGCCACCTGGTGGCAAAAAAATGACGTAATTTTTATGCATGGTTGAGAAATGCTGACGTCATGTTACCGTTTTATTACTTTATGTAATTTTAGGGTATTTTGGCGAAAAATTTAAGTTTTAAAATTTAAGAAATTTTCTACTGTATAAAGTTTTTTTGCTTGTTAAATGAACGTAAAAATATGTATAAATTTTACCTTACAATAAAGCAATATATTAAATAAGTTATAAAGCGTCGGTCATATTTTATTGCACCTACGCGCTAACAACGTATATTATTTAAAGGATATATAGCGTCCGAATTGAAGCAATAAAAAGTTTAAATTTTGCTTATTTAGACTTGTATAACGTTTAATAGCTAGTTAAATACGGGATGCCGTTATACATAGTAAAAGTGGCGTTTGTTAAACAATACCTACTTGTTTTTTATGCATTTCTCGTACGTTGGCTTCCGATTTTTGCGCTTCCGAATGGACTTTGGATAACTTTTCGGTGATCTGAAATCGAAAAAAAACTTTAGTCGTTGCAAATTTTTTGTAGTAGTTGTAAGAGTATGTAGTAATAGATAGACATTGTTTAAAATATGTATATATAAAATAAAGGCAGTTAGGATAGTTTATAAAACTTGAAAAACGACTAAAATCTTTGGTTTTAGAAATGATCTGAGTGTAAATAAACAAACGCTGGGCGTTAAATGGGAAATTGCCGCTGGCATTTTGTTAAAATAAACAAACTTTGACGTTTAACAATATTTTTTAAAGTAACAGAGAAACTGCTACAACCAATACTTAATCTAAAAAGACCGTTGTAAATTTCGTTCCTTACAACAACAAATAAAAACCGTTTGTTTACATTTTAGCATCGTAAAACAGAGAAGCAGCGCGCGTGTGTTTTGTTATGATTCCACTGCGCACGCTAATGCGCATACTAGAGAGAAAACGCGAACTTCGGGTTATGTGTGCTTGAAGTAGCGATTACTGTAAATGTAGCACGCTTTACCATATAATTATATCATAACAGTGAAAGTTTAAGTGCTTAAGTTGCAAAAAAGCATGCTTTAGGCTTACTGAACAGCAAGGTATTGTAGGGCGTGAGTTTTTAAGAAAATATGCTGTTTCTAAAGTCAAGAAATACTGGAAGACTGAGCAAAATTATACCGGGTTTGCTAGTCGGCGTGTTTTTTCGTTTGTTATTTGAACAATTGAAACATACTAAACAGCTCGGGGATTCTAAGCTGCCAATCAAAGATACGCAAAACTTGGACTGTCTGGAGTGCCAAACCGTAGACACGTGTCCTATATGTGAGCCGTCTGTAATAACCTGCGATTTACCGAACGATGTTAAACCCAGTTATAAACCTAAGGGAATGTATGAGGTGACGCGATGGTTGTATTTCGACGAGCAGAGTGTCTATGACATCATAAACGATTCCCCGCAAGTGATACTGGGGGGTCATTGGCGAGAAGAAATCAACGCGGTTAAGCAAGTAGCCTTGGAGTACATAAACGAAAATCAAATGATGGACAGCTTCTGGTCAAAAGTGACAATCAAAAACGGATATATGCGAAATGACGTCATCAGAGGCACAGAGTATATGTTGGATTTAATTGCTACCCCGTTAAATATGTCTTATTCCCTCCGAGAAAAACTGTTTCGGATAAGACTGGTTCATGCCTTAGAACCGATTGAAAAATCCAAACTTTTGTCGCTAAACCGAAATTTCCAAGGTGCTGTTAAGATAATCATGCCTGTGCAAACAGTAAGTCAACAATGTTTGATTTATTAATTTACCTATACAACTATAATAAATCTTAAAACTTTTAGGAAAAGTAAACAGTGCTAAAGCAGAAAAAATTTACTGAAAGTTAAAGCAGAAAAAATTTGCTAATTTTTTTTATCCTTTGTCTTGGATTTTTTTTAACTTGGATTTTTTTAACTATTTGTCGGAAAAGTCCCTTTAATTATACAATGTTTGCAATGACTTATCAAATAACTATGGCCTTAGTTTAATCATAGGTCAAAAAAATATCTTGGTATAATGAATCAATTTTGTTTTTATTTAGGATTCGAATACAGTGGAAGATTTTGTCGGACATTTTTGTCAAAACCTAAACAAAGAATCTTTGGAACTTATCCTAATCCTTTTTGCTGGTACAAGTGCCCAAGAAATAAAAGACTCAAACACACTGCGCTCAAATCTCATTACTTTAAGTGAAAAATGTTCAAAAGCATCAGTACTTATACTAACACATCAAGGTAAAAAAATGTCTACAGTTAAACTTAATAAATAGTCTGGAATTTCATTTTTGAATAGATTTGGCCACAGTGGGAATTAAACCCAGGGCTTAGTGGATATATATTACCGTAAGTCTTTATTTCTTTCAGGTTCATACAATTACTTAGAAGGAATTGAAATGGGCATTACAAAAGTCACAATTCGAAACGACCTTATTCTGGCTCTAGAAGATGATGTAAATTTTAGCTCTGACCTTATTCAAACATGTCAATCAATTGCTGGCAAAGGCAAGAGGGCATATCTACCGATAGCTTTTGGACAATATGACAGTGATATTATCACTAAAGGTATGCCACCCGGCAAACCAAAAGACATAAAAAGAACAGAACATAGTAAATTTACCGGTTACTGGTTGCACGAAGAAACACGATACATATGCACATTTAAAAATGATTTATTAAAAATTTTATCCCATCATGAAAGCACTAACAATATTAAAATAGGCAGTTGGATTTATGACCGCTTTTTGCAAAGTGATATGGAAGTTATTTCGGCGGTCGATTCCGATTTTTATAAGAAACCTTATACAAAACAGTGCTCAAAGACACTAGGCAATTATAAGCAATGTTTGGAATCGAAAGCAATACAATTAGGATCTAAACCAGCACTTGGAATATTATATATTACTGAAGTACTACAAAAACATTAATTTTGCCAACCGAATTTTAGGTGTTATTTTATACTTATTACATATATATACATTTATTTATAGCAGAATTGTATAGCACCGTACTATTCTTAGAAAATTGTTATTTAAAAATCGAACTAATAACGTACTAAATTTTTTTATGCATATTTTATTTTTAAACATGTTTTGTTACTGACTGATGTTATGTTACTAAAGTTTTAACTGTGTCATTTTAATGAACTACTATATTGTTTTGAGATAAATATATTATTTAACCGAATAAAATACAAACCTATATTAATTACTCATGAATGGTTTTTAAGTGTATTTTGATTAATGGAAGAATGTTTTATATTTATTTAATAAGAGGAAAATACTGCTTATATTCACTGTACCTAAGCCTTTTTTGCGTAAAAACCTTTGGTTTATCAAATAGGATATATATTAATAGAAAAAATTAAAACCCTAAAGAATAAATTAAATTCGTAAGCTAGACTACCATAGGTTGCTAATACCAGGTCAAAATTTAAGGCCAAAAATGTGAATGAATAAATACCTGTCTTTCAATAGCAATCTTGTGTTCAGCCTCCAGTTTTCGAATGTTTGAGGTTTGTCTGGCTTCGTTCACATTTATCTCATTTTGAACATTTTCAAGTTGATGTTGTTGAGCTTTAAGTAATTCCTGAAGCCTCACAAATTCTTCCTGGGATGAGGTTAGGTTAGATTTCATTTCCTCACAACGTTTTTGCTCGTTCGCTATCAGTTGCTAAAAATAGATAAAAAAAATTTTGGATATTAAAAATTAGTATATCTAACACAATGTTGTATTAATATTAAATTAATAATTGAATATAAATAAATTTAAAAAACATGTATACAATTAAAGAGCCTTAAAATATGTCTTCTAAATTCTATTTTTAAATTTAAAAAATTTTATAATTAAAATTTTAACTTCCAAAATAAATTATTAAGTTAATAGGTTCATTCTTAAATGCACAAGTAGTTTTTAAACTAATTATCCGGTTAGTACGTAAGTTGTTAACCCGAATCTAAAATTTTAAAATGACGTATATTCGAATTGAGTCATTATTACAGTTTCCTGTGTATATAACCACATGTGTATAAGCTATTGTTTTCACTAACAGAAATAATTGGGAACTAATTAGCATAGCTAAACAATAATAATAACAAAGGTGAGCACCTGACTTAAGCTACCTGAGAACAAAAAACTTTTAAAAAGATAGAAAAAAAATATTCTTAAATATAAAAAACGAACTAAATTATGATGATTGACAGGGTCAGAAGATTTTTCATAATTTCAACATTTTTTTGGTGCGTTTCGTTTAGTCAAAATACAGATATTTTGCTATGCTCAGACCAATGTGAGAACAATATGTGTACTTGTTATATGGACGGGTTTGTTGACTGTGGAAGTAGAAATTTATCTAATGTTCCTGCTATTTCCCCTTGCTCAACTTTTATAGAAATGGGGGGAAACAACATCGAAAATATAGGTAAGTTTTTTATTAATCACGTTTTAAGGGTAGCAAGCTGTTAGACAATATAATATTTAAACATAAGTTAACAGCAAATTTTTAACTTGCTGAAAATAAAAAACAAACTAAAATATTACATTTTTTTAGTTTAATAACCCTTCAAGGTAAACAAGTTTTTAAAAAGCTTGAATTTTTTGACCACTATATTAAAAAGACAAAACTAATTTATTATTTGTATTTTTATAGAGTTTGAAAATTTTAATGGCCTTTCAAATGTTATTTATCTTAATCTTTCAAGCAATCAAATTCAAGTATTAAATGCTGGAGTATTTTCAAGCCTAACAAGTAAGTTAAAATTTAAAACAAAAAAAACAAATTTTTATTACATTAAAGTCCATATAACAACATTAACATTATCTTTAAAAAATCGTCAATTTTTTATGTTCTAAAAAATTTTAATTTTTATTACAGATCTAGTCAATTTAAATTTACAAGGAAATGAAATAACAACAATTAATGACTGTGCATTTAATGGCTTACCAAAACTTGCGTATTTGCAGCTACAAAATAACAAAATAAGCCTAATTGGAGAAAGGGCTTTTGATAATTTGCCTTCAATCGAAACTTTAGCTTTGTTTAATAACTTGCTAACTACTTTCCATATAAGGTAACTTAATACCACTTCACAAGTTATAAATAATTGTAAATGGAAATTTGATACTTATGTGCATATTACAATGACATTTGCTTTTTTTTACATAACCAGTCATAATTTAAACAAAACAAAATTTAATGTTATTTTGCAATTAAAAAAAATGGCAAACCAATTTTATGTTTTAAAAAATGACATATTTTAAAACTTTCACATATAATTTTATAATATACTATGACAAGGTTAATACACTAATTAAAAGTAAAAAACAAACACACTGTTATAACTTAAACACACTATACAATTTTAAAGTAAAACTTTAACTATTTTGCATTTACAATAAAAGTAATTTTTTTATTTAGGTGGTTTGAAGAGAAATCAAATTTAACAACCTTAACAACAGGCAGTAATAGATGGGATTGTAGTTGTCAATTAAAACAAGATTATAACTTTGTTATTGAGAACCACCCTAACGTCCTGGTATGTTACATAAGGTTTTAATAAAGAAAAAAAAACTAATAGACTTAAACTAACTTGCCCTTTTTAAATAAAAAATGCTAAATTTGATCATTGTTAAAGAATTAAGTAATCCTTTTTTTAAAACAGGTATAAATTAGTATAATTAATCTAATATGAAACAATACTGAAAATAATTAATAGTATTACATTGGTTACTTAATTTTGTTTTAAACCTAATATTAAATTAAATTTAAAATCTAACTACTTTTATTTAGATGGTATGTCCACCAGGGTTTTTATTAGAAACAATTTTCAATCATTTTTGTATTCAATGCACGTCACCAATTAACCTTAGTGGCCAACTTTTACACAACATTCAAAACTGTTCCGAACAGCAATCAACTATGACACCAACCACAGAGCAAAACAACCAATCGGTAAAAGAAGAAGCAGAATCATATTGTGATTCGCTAGTGTCAGTTAACGCCAGCGAAAGAACTATGAATACAACTACATTGTTAATCACAACTGCAGCACCTAATATTGAAAATCTTGACACTTTAAAAACTTGGCATATTGTACTTATAGCCTTGGCAGCTGTCTTAATTTTTGTTGGCATTATTAGCATTTTTGTACATCTTTTTAAATCAAGTTTTTTAAAAAATCAAAAAACAAAAGAGACAGAAAATAATGTATATACTGAGGGTACTCGGAATAATGTGAATGGTGATGTTTTAAATAATCAAAATCATGCCACCACTGTTTAATACACTTTTTTGCACTGTAGTGATACATACTTTTTCGTTTTTTAGTGGATCTATAATTTAAAAAATTTTGTTTGTTTTTTTATTGTTATGTATCCTTTTTGTACTTTTTTAAATAAACTATGTCAAAAACAAAAATGTGTCAACTAACTAACAGATAGAAGAACAGTAAAAAGAAAATGTGTTATGAACATTTTTTCTTCTAATAACTATTTTACCAATTTTTAAATGTCTTCAAAACTTTTGTTGTCAATGTCACAAAAATATTTTGTAATGACACCAACAAAATAAAGTTTAAAAACCAATTCAATTTTACAATCTTAAAAACTTTGGAATATTGAATTGGAAACTGAAAATGACCCCTATTGAACTTAAGCATTATTAATGAATTTACACCAACCCCATTAGCAAATAAGGTAAATCCAGAGTGCATCTAAAAAAGAACTAAGGGCCAAAAAGGGGCAAATGTATTGCAAGGAACAAACGTATTAATGTCGTCAAAAGATTGTGATTAAGAATTTATGAGTCAGCCCCTAACAACTGAATGCAAATAACAGGAAACTGAATTGTACTACTGCATAAAAGGAATATAACGATTTTTTTAAATCATACCACAACAAATGAATAATAGTTATGAAACATGGGTAAAATGTATACAAGTTATAAGGCACAAACAAAGTGTTCTTTTCTGAATTCCATTCTAGTTAAAACAGCTAAGTGTCCATTAGAGACAACAAAAATTAAAAATTGGTCAAGTTTTGAAAAAGACTTTAAAAATTAATAAACAAAAAATAAAGATTTTTGACAAAGTTATCGAAAAGACAAGATGAAAATTTTAGCAACTTCTTGTGTTTTATTACTTCTATTTATCAACTATTCATCTGGTATTGTCAGTATTTGCCAATCAGCTACAGAATGTGTACATAACGGCAATGGCTCATTGCAAGAATTCAACAAAAATCAAGTACCGGTTACAGTTGAAATCTTCTCTTTAACGAATCTTGGATTTTTAACAATCAATGTAACTGATTTTGCTGGTTTCTTCAATCTTACTTTTGTTAGTCTTCAAGATAATGAAATTTTTATTATTGAGGATTTTTCATTTCGAGATCAGGAAAAATTAGAGGTAAGATTTGATATTTAAAAGTTGCTTAATTTGTGAAAAAAAAATTTAAAAATATAATTCAAGGCAAATCAAAAATTTTATTATTTTTTGATTACTATTTCAGGAATTGGACTTACAGAACAATAGATTACCATCAAGTACATTTACAATCAACACTTTTCAAGGTTTATCAGCTTTGCACACTTTAAGATTACAGGTTGGTTTAATTTACAAAACAAAAAAAGAATTAGCTGATTAAGTATAACCTTATAATATCAATAAAATCAACAGAAGCACAATAAAATTTGGATTAAATAAAAATTAGATGTTAGCTATAACACCATGATGATATCCGACATCTATTAAACAATACTAATTAAAAAAAATAATATTTGTTAAATTTGTGTTTTACAGAATAATTTAATAAGTGGAAGTCTTATAGATGGAGTTTTTGACCCACTCAGTAGTCTTGAAGTTTTATATTTATCAGGAAACCAAATTCAAATGATAGATTCTGGTACCCTCAGTGGCTTAATTGCATTAAGTGAGTTATACTTGAATGATAACATGATCCAATCAATTCATAACGATGCATTACAGGTAAAAATGATTTAGGTTTTATTTATTCAGATTCTTACTTTAAAATTAAAAAACTGTCAACTGAACTACTGATATACATATTTGATTTTTTGGGACGCTTACTAATTTATAACTTACTTAAAAATTAGTTTTATTTTTCAAATTTAGGACTCTGGTGCAATAGCCATTGTTGACATTTTTAACAACATGCTACAGTACCTTAATTTTACTGCAGTGTTCTATCCCCAAATTGGTGAAATTTTCACCCAGAACAACAACTGGAATTGTACGTGCGATTTAAAGCTATCATATGACGCATTTAACATGAGTTCAAACTCAAATGAGTTATCATGCGACTTTGATCACCTATGTATACAATGCAGTTCGCCAGCGAACTTAGTTGGCCAGAATTTGTTGATGCTTACAACAACCGATATTCCAAGCTGCGACGCCTCACAAACAACAACTACAACAGGATCAACAACGACAGCATCTTCATCAACAGCT
Source organism: Corella eumyota (assembly GCF_963082875.1). Lineage (NCBI taxonomy): Eukaryota > Metazoa > Chordata > Ascidiacea > Phlebobranchia > Corellidae > Corella > Corella eumyota. The sequence goes on along the minus strand of NC_137493.1, from coordinate 5,147,960 downwards.
ACACAACCTGAAAATAATTCAACAACAACAACTGGTACAACGATGACTACAGATGCAACAGAAAACACAACAACGCTGACATCGACAAGTATGACCTCATCAAGAGGTGCAGTTTATAATAATATTCCACTGGGACGACATTTGTTATACTCTCTAGTTCCCTCTGTGATTGTGGTGCTTATTATTATAATTGTGGCTTGGATTTTTGTTTACAATAAAAAGTAAGTGTCTAATAAAGGGAGGTTCGTAAGGTTCCCTTTAATTTTCAGGTTAAACTTTTTTTCCTTGATTAATTTTCAGGTTAAACATTTTTTCTTGATGAAAAAGTTTTGTAATGTTCTTGTGCAAATCAAAGCAGACTTGTCCTATTTCAAAGTTATTGTCTAATACAACAGACTTTATTAATATTAAGATAACAACTAACAACTAAGTTGAACTATTTTTTTGCAAAGCAGGGGCAAAACAAGTATTAGAAGTGAGACTCCACCAACACCAGGCAATGGAACCTATCATCAAACAACAGACATTGATAGTGATATCCCAAAAAATGGAAGTTTAACTAGCAGTATATTTGAAAAAGTCTAACTACACTTTTTTTTCAATTTTCATAAACTTAAGACCTGTAAATGTAAAAGTTTTATACTTTTTAAAGGTTTTTGTACATAAATAATAAAGTTATTTATTTTATTTAAAAGTGGTTATATAATTGTTAAATTTTTTATATTTGTAAAAATAATTTGTGGTTTCTTGTATTTTTATGTTATTGCTACAACATAACTAATGCGAGACTTTATACATATTTTTTGTAATTTTTGGTAAATAAATTACAGATTTCAAAAAAGTGTAGTAAAAATAAAAACAAAATACTACTTTAATGCTATTTGGCAAAATAAATTGTTGATGTCATAGGCTAGGATTTTTTTTTCTAATTTACGCCAGAAAAGGTCAGTTAAATGGCAAATTGATGTGATCATGATGTAATTAGGATACGTCAAATAATTAATCCTAATTTAAGTCATAAATTTCACATAATTAAATCAATAAAAAGTTTAAAACTGCATAAAAATACTTTAATTGCTAAGTAATCGATAAAATTTCCAATTTTTTATCGTTAAAATATTAAACATCAGTTAGCTATTGAAAATACTTAACAAAAAAAAGATTTTTATAACATAAAAAAGTTAAAAAATTAGGGTAACTTAACATATCCCATTAAAATAAAATTTATTTTTTGGGTAAAATTATTTTAAATATCAACATATGATCTGAACAGGAAATCAAACTTTTACTTGTGATGTAAAAAATCACAAAAGAAATCGAACGTAATTAATTACTCTGTCACACGTTTTGGCATATATTGGCTATGATAAACTTTAAAATGAAAGCACACGCAATTAGATTTCTTAGAAGGAAGAAATTATTGTCGAATTAAGGCTTTTTTGTTCTTAATTAAACAAAAATCGAGACAATATGCCATTATTAAAATTTTAACAAGAAAGGGTGCTTAGTACTTTGATAAAGATTATCTGTGAGTTTTTTTTACAAATTTGGGATAAAATCAAAAAGAATGAGATTCAGTGTTGGCTTATTGTTGATAGTTTTAGCCAGCTTTTGCTGTGGTCAGATTACAGTTCAACCTTGCCCAGCACAATGCAGATGCTTACTGGTAAGCTATATATTTAAAATTACAAAAATACTAAAAAAATATTAATAATGTTACAACATTGAATATTAAGAATAATAATAAAAAATTTGCCCAAGTTAAAAAGCAAAAATTTTAAATTTATTTTGAAAAAATTTAAGATGCATAGATCTGTTACATGCCGTAGTACAGTGAATCCAACTTTAACAACAATCCCTTCTGGGTATCCTGAGGGCACAATTCGAGTCAATCTAGACAACAACAGAATATCACATCTTGACACACGACCATTTACAAGCATCAGACCCACACTGTTTGAACTCACACTTAACAACAACGACATTTCAAAGTTGAACAACAGCGCTTTGGAAGGGTTTGGTAGCATCAAACGATTTGAGCTCTCAAAAAATAAAATTTCATGTTTACGAAAACAGTATTTTTATGGGTTAAGTGAGCTAGAGCATTTTCAAATGAATCAGAACCGATTGGTCAATATTTCTGATTTTACTTTTATCGATTTGTCACATCTTCAACAATTATGGCTTTCTCAAAATCGACTTACAGCTATTACTGAGAAAATGTTTATTGGATTACGAAACTTGTATGCCTTGGATATTTCCAACAACCGGATTCGACATATTGATAGCAAGTCTTTTACACCGATGACAAATCTTCGTAATTTATACTTAAACAACAATCATTTAAGCATGCTTTCTTCGGACTGGTTTAAAATACCTGCACAAACTATAACCTACCCAATGCTAGGCAACATAAAATTATCTGGAAACCCATGGCGTTGTAACTGTTCCCTGTACACAGAGTACAACGAAACACTTCGCATTTTAACCGGACTTGAGATCGATTGTCCAGACGACAACATGTGTATTTTATGTTACACTCCATTTGCGTTACAGCTTTTGGAATTGCATGCTATCGAATCTACCCATTGGGCTTCATGTAGGCATAGGGTTAAAACACAAAAACAACCAACCAAACAAAATTCTATGCAATGCCAATCTGCTACCAAGTGTGTTTTTGTAGGCAATGTTAAATCTCAACAAGAAGTAAAACAAAAAGTTCCTAACACAGTTGAAATCTTAACTCTGATTAACAACGATTTTCCTATTATAAACAACACAGATTTTACTGGATTGTACAAACTGTCGCAGCTTCATTTACGAAATAACTCAATTTCTATGATAGAAGATTATACATTCTTAGACCAACGTAAACTAAAGGTAGTTATTTTTAAAATTGCAAAAAAAATTAAAAATAATAAATAAGTTACCTTTCCTAAATGTATATGTTTTTAATTACATTTTTTAAGTATAGTTTCAGTGAAATTGTTTACTTTAAAATTTTGATTTTTGTTGCAGGAATTGGATCTACAAAACAACAAACTTCATTCCAGAGCATTTACAAACAAAACTTTTAAAGGTTTATCAAAATTACAAACCCTTAATTTACAAGTAAGATTATCTATCTAATAAAAAATACAAAAATTATATTTCAATGTTAAATTTAACATAACCTTGTGAAAGTTAAATTACAAATAGGTACAAAAAGTAATTTAAAAATAAGAGTTTTAATCTTTTTTTGGTAGAATAATTTAATCAACGGGAATTTTAAAGATGGAACCTTTAAACCACTTTCAAACCTTGAAGTATTATTTTTGGCCAATAATCAAATCAAAATGATCGACTCAAGTACCTTTCATGGTTTAGTAGGTTTGGGAGAGCTACATTTGCCCCATAATAGAATAAGAGCCATTCATCACAAGACATTTAAAGTAAGAATGTACTAAAAAAAAATTTTTTTAAACAAATGTGTTTTGTAACCGGCATCTCTAAAAATAAATTTTCTCAAAAATTTGTTTAGAATTTCGACAATCTAAAAGTTGTTGATCTGGAATATAACTTCATTGAAATCTTAAACTTCACGGAGGTGTTTCAACCAGGCATTGCTGGAATATACACAAAAGGAAACAGATGGAAATGTACATGTCAACTAAAGCAATCACTTAACCAATACATCATCATGAGTACCAATAGTATGGCCGAGTACTCTTGTGCTTTAGACAACTTATGTCTTAAGTGTAGCTCGCCAATTGAGCTAGCAAATAAGAATCTAAATTCACTTTCTGAAGACAGTATACCAAGTTGTAATAAAATGGTTGCTAAAAAAGGAAGAAATATAGATGGCTCTGCACTGGGACAACACTTACTCTACTCTCTAGTGCCCTCTGTTGTTTTGGTGGTTGTTATAATTGCTATTGCCTATGCAGTATCCTTACAGAAAAGGTAAGCCAATAAAAGATACAAATAAAAAAAGATAGTATGATAATTAAAAACAAATTCTCAAACTTAACCTTTTTATTTCCTAAATCAACTATTACAAAAGACTCTTACCCAACAATCAGTTTATAGTATAGGCTATAGATAATTTAAAATGTTTTTCTATATAACTTAAGATTTCGGGGAAAAGTTAAGGTCAACAAGAAAACAAACGAAGATGCTGACCCAGAATCCTACAATCGAACAACAACTATTGAGAGACAGAAAAAGAAAATTATTGAAAAAAAAGCAAACAAAAACAATAACGTAACCGAAGAGTCAAAGACACCAAGCAAGAGTACAGAAAATGTGTAAGAAAAAAAAATAATTGGGCAATGCTGCCCAAAATGTTAACAACAGACTGTAGTCTTGAGTAAATGTACAGAATATATTGCAAGAGGTTTTGTAAAACTACAAGTTCTGTATACTTACTACTCTGTAAGCTAAAACCATGTTACAAACACATAAAACATGAAACACAAGATTTTTAACCAAAAAAAATACAAATAAAAATTTTGTAAAAAAATAAACCAAATTTCTATCTCTGGCCAAAAGCAAAATAAATTTATTTTATTCTTTTTTGATTTTTTTTTTAAATATTGCAAATTTTAGACTCGTAAAAATATTTCTGTAAATATTTATAAGTTTTTACCTTATTTTGCTGTATTTCTTGCTTGTGATTCTTCTCCAACTCAATTATTATTTCTTCCCATTCCTCTTCCTTCCCAATAAATCGACGCTTGTCCTCCTATTTAAATATTAATTTAACTTTTTTTTCGAAAGTTTAAAAAAAAATTTAAATAAAGAATAAAATTTAATTAAATTGAAGTTGTGTAAAATATTATTTTTAATAAAATTAAAAACTCTTAAAAAAATTTTAGTGCAACTTCCAAATATACCGGCAGTGCGGTTAGGCTTTTTTTACACATTATTCTAGGTTCGATCCCCACTGCCTTTAAGTTGTAGCGCCCTTGACTTAGGCGCTATAACCACTATAAAATCCTGCTGAACCAATACTTAGTCAGTAGCTTTATTTTATTGTTTGTAAAACTAAACTTACAGCAGATTCTCGGATATGATCGTTTAGTTTTTGTTGGACTTCATTTGATTCCAAAGCAGCAACATCAAGTTTAGATTCAAGATCTTCTATGGCTGAATTTTTTTGATTGATAACTTGTGATATTTCTTCAGTTCTTGCCTGTTTAGTTAAACAAGTTAATTTAAATAATATTTATAAATAAATATTTTGGTGTAGAACACTTGCTACACTACCATGAGGTCGTGGGTTCAATCCCCACTGATCTCAGTAAAGTGCTATAAATGGTATAAACTCCTGCTGAGCCAGCACTTAATCAGCAGCATAATTACCGGGCAATTATAATCTATAATATCCCAAACTGCCACAGGCAACTTGAGACTGGGTCGGAGTAACTGATGTTACTCTATGTTTAGGTCGCGCATTCAACCTTCCCACATCGAGGATAAAGATATACAAAAAAATAAAAAATTTTATGTCATGTCGATTATGTCGAGCCCTTTATCAAAAGTATAAAAAAAAGTTAAACAATTTAAAAAAATGTATTTAAAAGGCAAATTTTTGAATAATACTACATGCAGTTTAAATAAATAAATTAAATAATAAAATCTATATAAATTAAAAAAATTTTACAATAACAATCAGTCAAAATTCCTACCTGATAATTTGATTGCATTTTTTTCTCATTATTTTCAGCTTGTACAACCTTTTCTCGCTCCAGAATTAATTCTTCCAAAGTTTGAGCTAATTCACTTTCGAATCCTACAAGCATCTAAAACAAATATAATAAAATGTTAAAAGAAATGTTTACAAAACATCTTTAATTTTTGTTTTTAAATACCAAAATCAAACTGAATTTAATGTTTTAATTAAAATCTTATAAATTTATTTACAAAACACGTTACCTCTTTAAGTTTAATAATTTCCAGTTTATTATTTTCTCTTTCTTGTTTATATTCCTCGAGTGAATTTACCAAACTTTCTTCATGAGTTTTCCAACCATCTACCACCTTTGCAAGTGTCTGAAATAACAAACAAAAAAGTAAACTACTATATTTGGACAGAATCAAAAATACAAGCATTTTACATACTAATGTAGATACATATTAATAGAATATTAATGTTAAAAAAGCAGGTAATGAATTTTTTAAAACCCCGAAAAATACAAAAAACTAAACTTCTTTATCTATAATTGATACTATTTTAAAGTCAGCCAGTGTGGTGAAGTGGTCAGAATACTTGCTACACTACATGAAGTCGTGGGTTCGATCCCCACTGCTCTTATGCTGTAGTGCCCTTGAGTAAGGTGCTTTAACGATAACTCCTGCTGAGCCAGCACTTAATCAGCAGCTTAATTATCGGGCAACTATAATTTATAATATCCCAAACTGCCACAGGCAACTCAAGACTAGATTAGAGTAACTGACGTTACTTTATGTATAGGGTGCGCATTCGACCTTCCTACATCGAGGATGAAGATATATAAGAAATAAAAAAAAATTGCTTTAAGTCCTAAGTAAAGGGCAATACAGTTTCCTGTATTTATAACATAGACAAAAAACTCACAACATCAAGTTGTTCAATCATGAGATCCTTTTTACGATCAGTTGAATGACAAACTGCAAGTTCTTGTTGGACTTTTAGAATTTTCTTCTGTAATTTTTGGATTTGTTTTTCGCAATGTTGCCGTCGAAAACTTTTTAAAAAAATAAAAATTAATAAGAATTGTTCCCACTACTGCAATTAAATTAGAAACTAAAATGTAATTTTAAATTACAAAAAAAGATTATTTAAATTTTGAAAACTTAAATTTGTTGTTTAAGAACCCACATAAATTAATTTTTTTTAAATATATACAAGAAAATATTTATATAAAAAATAAATTCTTACTTTTCTTTTTCCAGGGTGTCTCTCAATATTTCATTCTGAGTAACCATGCTGTTATCAATTAAAGAGTTGCCTGCAGACTGAGGAGTTGAAGCTTTATTTGTTCCAGTTTTGATCAAAGAAAATAAATCGTTACTTAAACTTTCAGCACATAAATCTGTAGTGAGATTTTTAACTGGGCTCATAAAATCTCCTCTTGGGTTTGCCCTGTTACAAAAATTTTCAGTTTAAAAAAAATTGGGAAAATTTAAATAGATTTTATTTCAAGATTTTTTTTAATTAAAGAATTACATTTTTTGATAATGTTTTATAAAGCTAGGCAATTTATATTAACAACCAATAGGGTATTTTTGGTGAATAAATTGAAATATTTTAGAAATAATTTAAAAGATTACCTTAACAGAGTGGCAGTATTGCTGCTATCAAAAGTATCCACATTTTCATTATTTTCTTCAACGGCATCCATCTTTCCAAAACTTATATTTCCATCTGATTCCTCTAAAAGCGGAGCTAAAAAAATTTTTTTGCAAATTAAATAGGTCTACATATAATGTGAAATTATGAAAAAAATTAAGTTTCTATAGGCTATTTATACAGCTTATATAGAAAGTTTATACAACAAGTTTAATAAGCATAACGAATATTTTCTAAACAAATAAAAAATTTTATTAAAAAATTAATTTAGAAATAGTTAATTAGCACATTTCTTAAGTCAATTAGCTTAACGAACAGGCTAATTAAATTACATCAAATCATTTATTGTTTAATGAGCCATTTAAAAAATAAAAAATTATATTAAAAATCCAATTTATACCTTTTTTAACAACAACTTTGTGAATGTTAAGCATTGATTGTAGATGTTGGCGAACTGATTGCATATCTTTTACAGCAATCGATGTCTTTTCTTCATTCTCTTTAAATTCTTCAACATTTAACTCTTTTCTAGAAATTTTAGTTTTTTGCTCCTTATTTTCGGTTAGCAGCAGTTTGACTTTGTTTTGCGTTGATGGCTAAAGTACAAATTTAAATTTTAAAAACCCTTGGTAAAGACACATTACTAGACAGGATCATTTTAATAACAAAACCAAAAATCTAAGAATCATAATCTTTTAAAATTAATCAAAAAATTAAATAGGCTATTTTAATAAGTTTTAAAATTAATCTGTTAAGCATTTCAATCAGCTATGTGAATCGAATTGCCAAATATAAAAATTTTTTAGTTTATATGCTGGTATATATATTAAATTCTAATTTTGCATGTAAATATAAAAAAATATTTATATTTTAAATGTCAAATTTTCCAACAAAAAAATTACCTTAGTACTTTTGCCAACTTGTTTTGCAGTTTTTACAGAAGAAAACTTTTTTGTTCCTAAATTTGACTTTAAGTTAGAATTTTGATTCAGATTTTTGGACTTTTTTTCAACAGAAACATTGGTGGGATTTATTGTAGAAGATTTTTTGATTTCCCGACTTGTTTTTGTTGATTCATTATTATTCTGAAATAATTAACATAATGTAAGCAAAATACAAATTTTTTTTAAAAACAAAATTTTTACACACTTAGCTAGTTTATAGCTTAAATTTAAAAAAATTAAAATGTAGAAAAAGGGTAATAAAATAGGCCTGGTAAGATCATAAAACAAATCCAATTTTTTTTATAAAATTATTAACAAAAAAATTAAGAAGCATATAAAATTCCATTTTTTAACCTTGGGTTTTGATTCATTTATTGCATCGGTTAACTCTTTATCTCCATCTCCAATTTCAATTTGATTTGAACTGTGTTGAGCTGAACTACTTTTAAGCAAACTCGAAAGTTGAGCTAACTGATCAGCTGCCGATTCTTCAGAACGTAATTCGCGATTTTGAATAAAGTCGAGAATTTTTTTCATACTTGAATCCACATCCATTTTAACAAGAACTAGTTAGCTGGTTATAATATTAAATCTTAAAAAATACCCGAAAAATATATTAATGGAACAAAATGTGGTTGAAAATATTTCGTTTTTTAGCTTTCTGACTTTAAACTTCTTTTAGTTGTCAGACTTTTCTTATATCTGCATGTGTATTAATAGCTAAATAGATATTGATAAAGCCTATTAATGAACACGCTATAATAACGTTTATTTGCAGTGTTAAGCTGTTAACAATTGCATTAACCAGTTTGTAGCAAAATACCAATTATCTTTTGAAATAACGACCACGATTTCAAAAAGAAAACAAACATTTAAAATTCGCTACCATGTTCAGTGAACCATTTCAAACAATTCCTTTGGGTAGGCACTTTTATTCATTCCATTAGGCAATGTTAATAAAAGTTAGGACTTTAAATTGCATTACAAATCACCTTTTTGCAGAAAGTAACCTAAACAATTTTAGTTTAAAATTTTTAATAATTATATTTATTACTTATACCCTGTATCGTATATTATAACCATAAACGCGTTTGTAATAAATATGAAATTTAAATAAAACCTGAGGATAAAAATTACGAATTTACGCAACTAAGTACTTAATTTTTTCAATATTTATTATACAGAATTCATTTATTGTTACACATTTTATAGCAAACCTATTAACACATAAATTTGTTCTAAATAAATTTTGATGATGTCATTATTCCATTACAAAGTATGTTTCAACGATAAGTAACATGTATACAATATAAAAATGTGTCCTTTTAGTTAACAAGCTTACCATGTTTATAGTTTGGATTAGAAGAGATTACGAAATTACCTTTCCACGTTTGGCTGTCCATTTTTAAGCCAAAGCTCCTTTAAATTAGTTGCTACGGACAGTTACATATTTAAAAGACCTACGAAAATAATTTAAGACGACATAAACTGCGGTAGTGCACAAAGGTGCGTGTCAATTTAAATAGCAGTAAGTAAATGGTGTTCAAAACCGATAAGGTTTTACGTTACATTATGGTTAAAAGATTTAATACGATCCACTAGCAAGATACCAATTTATAACTTAATATTGTCGACTGATTTATTTATAGTTCAGTAGTGGAAAATTTTCATAAAAATATTGTGCTAAAGAATAGAATGAAACTGCAAAAATGTAATTTAATATAGATAGCTATAAAATATAATATACCCTTAGGTAAGCGAATGTATCCCTATTATGACTCAAGGATTTACTGGTAGTTTAAGCTTTTAAACTAGCTACCGTTTCAGACGTTTGTCGTAACTCGTATACGTGACGTCATCAGGTTTTCACTCATCCCAAACAAGATTGTATACTTGGTTGCATGCAATGTTAAATGTGCAAGCACCTTAGTTTGCAAAAGTTAAGTAGTGGGTCAAAATCGGTCTGAAGTGGTGTAGTATCAGAAATACATCGGGGTGTAAGCATCACAAGCGACTTTCATTAGAAAACTGTAAGTTAATATAAATTCGACCTTTTAAAAAAAATTACATTTTATTAGGGGGTTTACCGTTAGATATTGTCGAATCAGTAGGAGCGCAATCTTGAAAAAATAACCTGTTTTTATTTTAGAATACGGTATAAGTGCAAGTTCCTGTATTGTTTGTGATATTCGTGTTGTAATCTATAAAGTGTGAAAGGTTTCGGACCTTAATAACCCAAACAAAACATGGAACTCTATGTCGACCTAACCCCGTTGCTTCGCTTGTATAAACGACAAAGGACCAATTTGAAATGTAAATTCCACTAATAAACCGCGCGGTTATTTTTTTATGGAAAATCCTTTAAAAAAGGAACCAAAATGAACTTAATTTACGCCATACAAAAAATCCCTTGTAAAAAATCACAATACAGAAATAACGATCAATACACAATTCTGCGCTCTTAACATGAGTTTTCCTTTATATGGTATTAAAATCTATAGATCCTTGTTTTATATACCTATTGAAATATATGGATTCTCCCTAATTTATAAAGGCTTTATAAAAAAAATTACGTCATTGAATATGTCCCCTCTTTTATATAATAGACATAGACGGGGTAAGATCAATAATGTTGGATACGTAATATAATACTGTCATCGAACTTTAAAGGGTACTTAGAGCGAAACTCGAGACTTATCACTGCGATGATTTATCTGTAAGTGATAATTTCCTATCGAATTATTTAAAATTTAAATAATCCAAAAAAGTCACAAAAAATTGATTTTTGTTTATTAAAATTTTTAATCAATTTTTATTTTAACTTTGTAAGGCTTTTAAAGATATCGTGTTGTCAATAACAAAATACAATATTGCACCATCATATTTTAATCACCTTTAACGTTCCAAATCGTAAGGCATATTACCGTATCATATTACTCTAATCGGTTCCGGTATTCGAAAGATGCTCCTATACAAATTGCAATAAAAACAACAAAATGCATGCTGAGTAAGCGATGATACCTAGCCCCAATGTTTTCACAGCAACTCCTCAAATAATTTGCGTTTAATATGAAGGGTGCGTGAACGATTTTGTCAGACCGTCCAATTGGTCGACCCGATCGGCTCACAATCAGAATGACGTCATCCCGTGTAGGTCATTCGTTTATCGTACACGGATTTATTCGCGTTTAGTAATGGATCTCGCGCTGAGCGATGAAGTTAGGGCACTCCCCCATCTCGCAGGGAAAAAAGGCGATTTTCAGCCTGTCACGCGACAACAAAAGAACGTCAACATTGCGAGGTTGTACATAGTTTATTTTCGCTTTAAGTGCCAAACGCAGTTGGATTAAATTGGCGGTACACAGCGACAATTTGTAATTTATAGGGGTTTAATTTTAGTCGTAGATATAAGTGTTTGATATGCCTGTATTAAAAACTTAAGAGTACCAGTGATTTTCGTTTTTAAAGTAACGCACTTCAAAAAAAGTATTTAGACAAATTTTATTTATTTTTAACGTAGAAAAGAAAATATTTTTTAAATTTTGAAATAACTGTGATCTAAATTACTGAACGACCCGATCACCGATCTCGAGGTTGTAGCACAATGGTGAGGGGATCCCGGTTAGACGTTCAGGAAAGAATTGCACACCTAGAGTTTCCTAATATGACGTCATCGCGCGTAACAAACGATAAGGAATCATCGTTGAACATTACTCAAGACCCGAATAACAATAACACCACACCTAAATGCAAGCCTATAAGCGCTAAGGCACGCTCTAAAACTGAAGAGGTGAGCAGTTTACCTTCTTACACACCGAGCTACGTAAGACCAGTAGGCACAACACAGCCTAGAACTGTACAGAGGAGTGAAACCAACATACAGCACAAGTGGCAAAGAAATAAAAATTCAAGAAAAGCGGTTCGGAGGTCGAACTCCGAATTTAACTATCAATCTTCAAGTTTGTCGCTGTTAAAAAAGAAGTATGGCCAGTCTAACAAACCTATAGGTAAGCCCTAACGTTTTAGACGATACATTTAAAACTAAATTTTCAAATATTTGACTAATTAATTCTCCTTTGATTTATCAACGTTGGAGAAATGCCATCCCAGACTTCATTAGCCTAATAAAATATTTACTTAAATTGTAATACTGAGTGGGTGTGGTGTTTATTTAATTTTGAGGAACTAAAGTTTTTTTTAAGTTAATATAGTCATGATCCTAATCGACTAAACATCAAATAATTTTTATATTTACCAAACTTATTTTGTTTTCCTGTAGTTTTTTAAATACAAGTGTTCATAAAAAAACAATTTCCTTTGGGTTAATTCGTACACCAATTAAGTGTAATTTACCTTTTTTAAATACGACGTTTATGTATCATTCAAGTGATCGCAATTTCCCTTTTATGAGCAAGTAGGCTATAGTGTGGGATACAAGAATTGTAGTGATATCAATTTAGGTTTATTACAGGACAATGTTCCTACCAAGAGCTTGTTTATTGCGTTGTCTAGACTAAAATGCTCTATTTAGGATTGCTGCTTTTCAATAACATCCCTAGAATATTTTTAAATTTTTATTCAGTTACTGTTTTTAGGATATTCAAAAATAGATTTTTAAGTAAAACGAGAGTTAAGCAAAAGTATAGATGACATAGTTTAAGATATTTTGTTATCAATTAATTATAAGCATTTTATCATTAAATGATTTTTATGTGAATCGCATGAAATTGATTAGTAAGCGACAGATTGGGCATAAATTAGTTTTTCTTAGGAGTCCTGTCTAGCTGGTGTACATTTGTAGTAGGGTTTTATTTTCAGGTTAAGATGTAATTAAGCTAAGCAAGTCATTGCACGCATGCCAGCTTAGCGAGCCGAAACATAATACTAATGTGTTGGATAATGATACCTCGTTTTTTTTATTATTTTTTCTGCAAATGCGTTTAGATTTTGCAGAACAAATTGAAAGTTTGCGTGTATACATACAACACAAGGTTGTTACGCTTTGTCCTTAACACGTTTTAAACATACGAAAGCTTGAAACTATTTTAATCTGTGTGATATAACGTACTTACACGACCGAGACGAAAAATCAAAACATATGAAAATACCGAATTCGCAAGGGACTGAATTTTCACTGAAAAATGTACGTATTGGTGTGCCGAACAGCTGCGTAGCCTTGTTATTAAATTTCGTTCAATATTTCAAGCTATATGTGCTTGGCAACGTTTTTTTTTTGTTGAGGAAAAGTGAATGCTGGGAACAGAACTAGAATATGATAAAAAACTGGTTGTTTATTTGCGACCGGAACCCTTGAAAAGCACGAATTGATTGTTGGTGCCTTATATAACGAACCAATTGCTCTGAACACAGTTGCAAAAAAAATCTGTCCCACAAATTTTGAGTAAAAACTGAAAACAATTTGGCGCATTAAATTTTAAAATATGGTCAAAAGTTCAAATTTTGCTAAACTAGATAAACAACACGACTTGCTGATGCCAAAACTTAATAATAAGATAATTAGGTGTGTCTTATTGTAAGGTTTATTTAAAGGTTGTTGTTTGTTTTGGGTTTTAAACCTGTACAGTAGTGGTAGTAGTTTTGAAAACATTACCAGTTCGGTTCTTGTGTTTCCTGCACGCGTTTTCTTTAAATATAAAACTTTTTAAACTCTATAAAGTCTTGAGCTATACGGCTTTTAACATGTATTCAAACATCAAAGCCTATAAATAATTGTTTATTAGATAGCGCTGTTTTTTCTATTAAAAAATCAAAAAAAATATGGTCACAATTAAATTCAGCAAAGCGCAGCGTTTTTATTTAACCATACTTTTAAAAATAAGCTAAAAAATCATAAGATAATTATGACTAACTGACTGTCTTGTAAATAATTCTAGTGTATACACCATCGAAAGAACGTAAACGTTTATTTTCTTATGACGTCATGGAGATATTTGTTTCCCCACTAGATGCTGTAATGAAAAGCGGAAATGAGACAACGCATGGCTTATGCATATACGTCCCATACCCGATATAGTGTCTTATGTAAAATCCTATACAGCACTTTAAGATAGGAATTGCTGGGATTTTTTTGCTATGGTGTACGCTGTAGTTATCAGTTAGCCTATGCTGGAGATAATACCGTGATCACGTAGTTTAAATTAGCTGGCTGTGTGTATTCAAATCGCGTTGTTTGTTTAGCATGCAAACCATTATAGATTTTTAAAGGCGCCAGTTTGTGAATAAAAGTGAATTTAGATTTTTTAAGTTAAATTTAATCAGCAGAAACTTTCGAGACCAAATTAAGGCTAAATTTAGATTTGAAATTGTAGTAGTTTAAAAATATGAATTAACAAACTATGGTTTAGCAAGCGTAACCTTTAATAAATGTTACGTCACAAACGAAAAACAACAATCGTAACTGTTGAATGACAGTTAAAAATAATGCAAAGGTTTTTAATTGGGCCAAATACCGATATTGTAATATCAAAATAAAGAAATACAAATGCCATTTAAAGTTGCTAGACTATGAACGTTGATTTTATGATTGCATTGCGTACATGACTAAAGTTAAACATTAACATGTTTTAAAACTTTGCTTTCTCTATTACCAAAAAGTTTGCAAACAGTAACTCATACCATTGTTTGCCATCTATTTCTATTTTATTTCAATTTGCATTCGAATATTCGCTTTGGGAATTGATAGTACAATACTTTAAAAGACAGATTATTCACAGATAAACACAGCATATGGTTACATTTGTCAGTACATTATCAATGTTGATTATGTTATCACAGGTTTACATTAGTGTGGTTGTGTTAGTAAAAGTTGTTAGGCAGTATGGCTGCTGCCACTAGTGTCCGAATACTAGTTGAAGGTGAAATTTTTATTGATCATCGTGGATTTGTAGTAACGGAATATGAACACCCAGGTATTATAAAATACAACGCCTTTGTTAATAGTAATAAAAGTTTGTTTGAAAGGCTGGTAGGCCTTAGTTGTAAACCGTTACTTCAACCCTATGCATATACTATTATATAATTTTAGCTGGCGTTCTTTGTGCTCAAGAAATCAAAATTTCACATTCTTTATTTATCTATAAATATATTGAGCTTCTTTGTTATCTAAATATGGAAACCGCCTTTTGCTTAATAATCATTAATTAGAAGCCGACATTGTTTGGCACTGTAAAAACTTTTAAATGCGAATGACGTCGTTTTTTGTATGTGTGTTGTACGCACGGGAAAAGGGAATATCCTGAATTGCGTAGCTTCCCTGTAGCGTTTGTACCTAAAAATTTAACTTTTGTTTTTAAATAGAATAAACGTAAGTTTGCAGTGCTTTTTTATTACACATTTTATTACGCGCATACGTTTAAATAGTTACCGGTACAGCTATAGCTGCCTATCTTTATTTACTTACTTTAATAGTACACTAACGTTAAATTTTAACTTGTTATTTTTTGCAGTGAAAGTCAGAGACACAGTTGCTAAAATGGAAGCCAGAATGCAACCGGAAATAAACTCCTTCCAAAATCAAAACAATATTCCAAGAAGACCAAGATCTTCTGCGTTCCGACCTTCTCCTCCCAAGAACAAGCCTTCAGTTCCCGAAAAGCCTCTTCAGAATGGAAAACCAGAAGTTAAATCCAAGCCTGTTGATGTTGTGAAGCCCACTACCACTGAAAAACCCAACGAAAAATCAAGCTCTTTAAAAAATAACGGCAATGTTGAATTACGAACCCAGCAAAGTGCGTTAAAACGAAACACAAAGCATAGAAGGTCGATGTCCGATCCCAATCTACAGAAAACCTTTCGACAAGTGAAGGCTTTGTGGGACGAAAAAGTACAGATAGGTAAGCTTGTTTATTTCGTTCTTTAACATTGGGAGTTGCTTAGATTAAATTATGTCATGGTTTTTCCCATTGTCACTTGATATAAAATTTGCTTCATAATCGTTTTATAACGCGGCATGTTATCAAATATGATTAACATAATCGTTTACTAATTAATTGCTTGTCATAGAAATGGATCAGATTTTAAAAGAATTTTTATTTGCTTTGCTGTCCTGTAGTTAAGCTATAAATGCTGGAAAAGTTTAATGTCAATATTAACTTTGGTTCAAAAATTACATTCTAGAGTGTAAGGCTAAATATTAAGCTAAACTTTTACAGTGGAGGAAACTTAGTATATCAGAGTTTCGGTATGTTAGTCAAGTTTTTATTATTTTTCAAAATAGGAGAGTCGTTGGTTTCGATAGAAATTTACATTAGAAAGTAATAACAATACAACCCGGTAATTTAAAAAGGGTGTCAAATAAAAATCTATACAAAACAGACAGCCCGTGACCGAAATCAGCAGGTAGCTAATCCAAATTAAGCACTACCTAAGCACCCAGTGAACTTGCACACGCAAAAGGCAATTTCGTTCGGGAAAGTGTCAATTTTTACTGGATAAATTTACTTGTATAGGTTCACAGGATATTGGTTTACTCTATGATATGGTAGAGACTTGTTTAAACCATACACTAACTCAACAAACCTAGTAATATAACTTCAACATTTGTTTTAGAATATTGCGCTTGATTGACTAAGTTTTATTATATTAGCTTTTGTCCTTAAGTTAATAGCTCTGTGTCAATATTAACAAACGTTGTTGCATGTATTCATAAGAATTGCGCAACCGTAATGACATTAAAACTACTTTCTTTTTAAAAACTAATATAAAAAGTAAATTATTTTATTAAAAGTAGTTAGAATTTCGTTGAACGAGGGGCAATGCAAATAGTTTTGCTTTATAAAAAGAAAGTATGTTAATGTATAACATGCATGAGTATATTTACATTTAATTTCATGATTTATAATACAGTATCGTAATTTAAAACCCATGTTTATTTTAAACTTTAATAACGAAATGTTATACCACAAAACAATATTAGAATTCGGAGTACAATTTAAATTACTTTTTTATGATTAAACACAATAGCAAATAACTCTCCGTGCTGTGACAAAAATTGTTCTATTTTACGTCGCGGTGTCTCGCTAAATAAATTAACCAATCGGCGTGTTATGGCTCCTACCGTTTTAATTTAAAAGAGGTATTTTAATAGTTGTGGGTAAATTGCCTTGTGACGTAACTTCCGAATATGCAGCTTGTGTTATGTCACGTGCTCTGCCCGTTTTCTGAATAAAGGAGGCTGGCAAAAAAGCTACTAAATTTAAAACACTAAAAATCATTTTTCGTCCAAAAACTAGCTAAAACATCTCACTTGTTTAGCATATACGAAACAAATGGTCATTTAATGAACCAGGACATTAAATTATGTCGACTGATTTTAAGAAAGGTGGGCCCAGTAACTGGGCAAAAACGTCACTTTACATAAATTGGTTACAGTTAGTCAGAGCACGGATCTAAAGCTGTCTCTTCCTGTGCTAATAAAGTTTAAGCAACACTCTGGTTGCTTATGTGTAGGAATAAAAACAGCACAAGGAAAAACTAACGAGGTCTTTTATTATTTAACACGATTAAGAGCTGCTTAATTTAAGGCATGTGGCGGGTGATGCATATGTTAGACTGTTTTTGTAACGCGTTTAGTATTGATTTTGTCTACACTTTTTTAATAAGACGCTGTTTGATGTTAAAAAAAGAACGATAAGACAAGAGTCAAGATAGACAGCAGTCGTTTAGTTTTATGTTAAAACTAACTGCACCAAAACGTCACTATTTCCGTTAGAAACAACCTGTTTAAATTAAAAAGTCAGACAACAGTTCCTGTTTTGTTAATTATTAAATTGAAAGTATTAAGTGGCAAGCATATTACTATTTTTTTTAAATAGGTTAGTTGTCTGAATAGCTTTTTTTACATAGTACTTTCCATGTAGCTGTTTTAAATTTAAATGTCTTAAAATTTGACTTTTTGTTTAGATAAACAGTCGCAAAGTTCAAACAGCAGAGGAGGGAGTATAACTTCGCTGTCTTCGCTAGGGAGTAACTTGAGCTACGACAAACGAGGACATAATTTTGGAAGTACTGACAATTTGTTGGTTAACAACAAAAACACTCCAAGAAGAAACTCCTCCGAAAATAAGGCCAAGCCCAAAGTTCTTCCGAGACCAAGTTCGAAACGAGAAAGGGCAGAGACAGCGTCACCAAGTGTGGATCTGACTGATGGTTCAGCAGATTTAGTAAAAAACAAAAAGAATATGGCGACATCAAGTGTCGGCGAGCGGGCTATGATGTTTGGGGGCTCGAACCGAAGTTCATATAATAAACAAGAAGAAAAAAGGTAAAAATTTATAAGTAATAAAGTTTTGTATTTTTTTATCACCAGCAACACATTTATTTTTATGTATCAAAATAAGACCTGTGATTTCGACAATAACCTGTTATTTAAAAACACAAACTACTTAAACAGCGAATAAACACACAAATGAAGCAATATGGTTAAGTAACTTACCAAAGATAAATGACATCGCCAATTAAAAGTTAATTTTGGTTCATAAAAACTTTCGTTAGTCATTTTAATTTCCTTGATTACATCAGCGTATAGATTAACTGACTTATGAGGTTAATGCGGTCAGTTTAACACCTAAGTAAAAACAATAAAATCGGTTGTGGTTTACTTAATCATCTAAACAAAGCGTCGGGTGATCGCCGAGTTGCCTGAAAAAAGATGCTCCAAAAATAACAATTATCGCGCTCGATCTGTCATGTGTTAGGTAGTTGACATTTTAAGTAATAGGAAACCGGCCACATACCTCCACAAGTGCGCCTAATACCGATTTAAAATAGCAAACCTATTGAGTCAAGGTGGTAGAATTGGGGTAGCGTTTTGACCTCTACAGAAATTTTGTCAACACAAGAACCTCATACATTCCTAGAAAGGCATGACAAAATATTTTGCTTTTCTCAACATACGAAAATGCCCGAAATTGCGACATGTTGATATTTCATGGAAGGAATAATAATAGCGCCATGGAAGTCGGTCCGACACATAATTAGAGTGAGGCGAATTGCCTTAAGGCTAGCCGTAAACTTGCGACTGCAGAGAGTCAATGCCATCAGAACCGGATTTGCACCATAGCCGAGACAGTAAATTTATGATAAGTGCGAAGGGTACCGCAAAATTTTGTGAGTTTAAACAGGCATAAGGTCCCAAAGTTTTGAGTCTTCAAGTTTAGATTTGTGTCAGTTGTGTTTCATAATTGCAGGTTACAAAATGCATTTTTATTTAAAGGCTTATAATGACAAGGATATTTTTATTGCGGTTTTGGATTACTCTCCGCAGTTTAAGATTTAACGCAAAGTGGAAATATTGAATTTGTTTCTTTAAGATTTTATCACGTGTTATCAGAAGTTGTTACATAGAAGTTGGATGCTAAAATTGTAACATTTTGTGCAGATTATCGAGTTTTAAGTTACAGAAAGGAAATTGGATTTTTAAAATAGAAAATATTTTACAGTTTTATGAATTTAGGAATTAGTTTTTAAAACTTTATTTCGTTCATCCCAGAAAAATAAGATTTAAAACAAGACACCCAAAAAATTTATAATTATGACGAACGATTATGAAAGAGTTCATTTATTCGACCCCGACTCGCTGGAGAGAATTAAAAAACGAGAAAAGTGGAGACAAAGAAAGAAAAACACGAAAAAAACTTCGATGACCTCGAACCGTTGGGGACGAAACGTGCGAGCTTTTTTCCGAAAAACCGGAGACACCTTTTGCGGCAGTTGTTTGTGCAGGTAGATGACGTAGTAAGAGTGACGTCATTGATAGATGAGTTGTCAAAATGCCACCATATTTTAAAACAGTTTTGAACATGACAATATTTGGGCATTAATTTTTTAACACGATAAGTAAATTATTCTTATATTAAAAACGCCTTAGAAACCGAACCCCCTAATTTAAACTCGTTTTGCTTTTTAAATTTTTTCTTTAAGGTCCCTAAACATTTGTTATCAATTGTATTTTGTATTTCACGAAACTGAGTTCGCGCACGATTTGAGGCACGTAATGACCGGGTCTAAATGTTATCGCTATTTATTTTCTGCTGATGCGATCTAAATATAATTCGGATAATGTAGTTAGCAGTTTTTCGTGCAAATCAGCCTCAAGTACTTTCCACAGTGATGCTAATTGCGTGTTATTAGTCTTTTTACGTATCGGTTCGTGACATTGTAGGCTACTTTGCTTTTATACAACCGAAAAAACAACTCATAAAACGAATCTAAAACACAAACACGTGTGTTTGTCTGGATTTTGTGTTTTTAAACCAGAAAAAATTAACATTTTTTTTTAAATTTTTTACAGACAAACAGGGGGGCCAAAACATCACCGACGGTCATGGTCTGATGATTCTGCTGACCACCTTATGGCCGGGGATAAAAACTCCGATGACGTCAACCACATTTACGACGAAGTCCCAACGGGAGTCAACGAACCGAAACGACCGATCGTTGATGACGTCACGAGCGAGAGCTGGGCAAAGTTGAACTTCGTGCGGAGAAGTTCCAAAGACAGTTTATCCTCGAAAAAGTCCTCCTTGAATTCGTCACCGATTCATAGCCCAATGGCGATCAGAAAAAGCGAGAACGCCCTCTTCGGAGAGTCGAACTCTCCATCTATGCGCTTGTTAAAGAGTCCGGAGGCTTTCGAGGGTCGGAGAAGAGCCAGCTCACTCCACGACCTGATGATCTCGAAACCCGGGTCGTTACCGGTTTCCAAGAACACCAAATCGTCGACGCAGCCCTCGAACAGGAGTGACGAAGTGGGGGAATCCCCCGAGCGACCCAATTTCCTTGCTCTTCAGCGCAAGCGCTCCAAAACGCACAGCAACACTACAAGCGCGACAACGCCCACCGAAAACACCCTTAGCATAGCAAACAACGACTCGGACAAATCGAGAACATTATCGTCTCCCCCTGAAATTCCTTTACAATCTCAAAAGCCGAATTCTTCGAACAAAAGCGATCACCAAGACAGCAACGACGATTCGAGGCCCAATTCTCGTACTAGAAGTGATGCAATGTCTATAAGATCAACCAGTACCCGAAGCGGTAGCATCTCGATCCTAGACGACTTCAACCCGCTGGAAGAATACGAGAAAATTGCTCAGGAAGTTAGCGGAGACGATTCTTCCTCCACTCCCCAGTTTACCGGCATTGACGGTAAACGAAACAGTGATAAAAGAAAAAGTGATGCCACCACTGATTCGGACATCTCCCTGAACCCGAGGGACTCCTTGGCGGTTCCGGACTCAGGACTTCGGAGCTCGTGGAGTGATTTTAGTGATGAGGACGAGCCGATGTCGAACGAAGTGAAAATCCCGGTGCCAAGTAGTCCTCTGCCTACACCTGTAAGTAGCCTGGTAAATTATGGGATGTAAATGAACCAATTTCACTGGCGTTTGGCCCGTGCCAATGTATAACAGTCATTTCCAAAACATAAGAACCCTGCTTTTTGTTAAAATGACAGCTTTGATAAAAAGCTTAGAACTTTTACTGGCTAAAATATGGGGTAGAGATCCATTGTATAACAATCAATTTCCTTTGTGGTATTGACTAAGAACAAAACTCTATTCAAATTAAGCTAATTTGAGCTTTTATATTTATAATAAATTTGCGCTTGCTTTTTGATAGAAAAAAGAGACAACAGAAACTAAAATCCACAACATCGCCAAAGAACTTTTATCAACAGAGGAATCTTACGTCGCTGTTTTACATTTAATTGATCAGGTAAACTAGCCTTAACTTTGACATTACATGTTTTTGTCAAAATTTAAAGGATTACATAGTAATTACTAACACTACTACAGCGTATATCAATTACGTTTTACCTTTATAACATGTGTTTATCATTTTGTTTACGTGTCTAGCGGCAACTTACGTTTTTTTTGTTTTTCGTATAGGTTTTTCACAAAAAGGTGCGTGATGCCGCCTCGCAAAAAAATATAAACATGCCCGAATCGGTCGTCAATACCATATTCTGTCACGTGACAGGTATTTACCAATTTCATAGCAGTTTCCTTTTGCCGCAGCTGCAAGGACGGCTAAGTAACTGGTAAGGCTGTAATTTATTGATATAACAACTAGGCTGTGGTGTTTTTGTTATTATATGCATTTAAACTTGAATTAGGGCTTACTGTGTGTTTACAGTATATCATGATATACATCATAACCAGGAAATAATGACATAATGGAATGTTTTTGTGCGTTAACGCTTTCTTATTTAACCAACAGGGACTCCAATCCGCGAATTGGCGACATCATGACAAAGGCGGCCCCGTTTTTGAAAATGTACAGTCTGTACGTTCAGAACTTTGACGAGGCAATGAATACAATCAAACTGTGGACTGAAAAATCAAGTGGTTTTAATACAATTGTAAAAGAAATTCAAAAGTTGCCGGAATGTAATAGTTTGACCTTGCAGGTAACTTCATTTTGATATTTTTTTTTTAATTTTTTTTTTTTTTTTTAAAACCTACTTTAATTTTCCTGTTTATAAAAAGTAATTGCAAAATAGAAATTTTCTGAAATTGAAAGTGCTTCATAATAACTAGAATTTGTTAATTTTCTTCGTACTGGAAGTTCAGTTTGCTTTGTTTTTCTTTCATGTCATTAACAATATGTTTTGCACGAGCGTTTGCATATAGCCACAAGTCAAATCTAATCACACATCAAATAGCTTTTAGTTTTAAACCATGGTATTACCACTTAATTGTCAGTTCAAATTTTGACTCGGTTTGTAATCAAAATTTTACTGTGTGTTATTAGTTTAGGAGAATAACAAAATATTTGCAGGTCAACTTGTATTCTCTTCAATAACTTACATTTAAATAAGGCATTAATATATCTTTGTTTAAATATATATTTGTTTTTGAGTTAAAAAAATACCAAATATTTTTTTTAGCATCATATGCTCGGGCCTGTGCAAAGAGTTCCCCGTTATAAGTTGCTGCTCGAAGATTACCTTAAAAGATTACCCGAAGATTCTGTCGACCGACCGGACGCTTTAAAAGCTTGTAACCTAATCACTGTGGCTGCTACCCATTCAAATGAAACCATGAAAAAAATTGTAAGTTTTTACTATATCAATCTATATAAACAAATGCTAAAAACTGATTTTTTACCATTTTTTTCGTGTAATTGATTTGGCAAAGATTTAAAATTACGGGTTAGATAGGAATTTTGGTCACTGCAGTTTAGCGTCTATTTTAGGAAATTTTACGGTTCAGAAACCTACTAAAATAGAACTAATTTGCTGACGTGGTGACGCCCACTAAATAACGCTTATCCTCTTTAATTTAATTAAAATCACCCACGCGAGATATGCCTCGCGAAATTAAAGCCCATATTTATAATATTGCCAAACATGAAATTTAAAAGCACTATAAAAACAACGCGAATCTTCATCCATAAAATTTAGGTGTTTTTGAAAAGGCCTGCATTTAATAATTTTAAAAATACATTTGCAAACTGATACAAACACACGTCGACAAAGTAAACAGGCATTAGAAATAATTAAACATTAACAAACTTATTGCAAACTTATATTGACCCTACATAAGGCCCCATGACTAAGAATGAATAAAGAGTCTCCCAAAACAGTTTGTTTAAATACTGGTTGCATGACAGTTATTTCTATAAATCAAACAAAATACAAATCGATTTTAAAGCACTTGTATGGTTTAACATAGAGAAAAACTTGAAAGCAAAAACTGTTATTTTTAACGTCTAGTCGTTTTTGACACTCTGTATCCTTATCTTGTATATGCGATATCTCATTGTATTGAACAGACTTTACTTAATCAAGTTAACGCAGTAATGAGCCTTGTCGGTTGCCCGATAAAGGTGTGTAGGTGAGGTGTTAACCCTATATACCCATATCGTTAGCTTGCCCATCAAACCATATCAAAGTCAAAATCGTATGCTTATATCTACAACATTAACATATCTGTTAAAACCACGTGTTTATTGTATAGACAAATTGCAAAAACTTTTAATTGTAGGTTTCCCATCCTTCATAACAATACAAATTACTTAACATTTCAATTATATTTGGCCAAGAACGCGACATAATTATACCCACTTTAAAGTTTTGAGCTATTTTACCTAGAATTCTTGGAAGTCCAACACGCAAAACTGTAGTGCTTTTTAGTCACACGTTTTAAATGACAAGATTTTTGCCTTAAAATTATAGTGATTTGCTGAGTTATATATGACACATTTTTTTATTGTTTTCAGGAGAAATTTCACAAACTGGTTAACGTGTTCAACAACTTGTCTGACGTGAATTTCGACATTGTCGACGTTTCAAGGGAATTGTTGAAGGAAGGAAAAATCATTAAAATCTCGGCGAGAAACGGCGAAAAATACGAACGATATTTATACCTGGTATGTTTATCAAAATGTTATAACCTATCTATACTTATATGGAAACAGATTAGAGTAAAATACAGTGAGATCACTTATGCGTCATTGGTTTCCGAATATCGCCGGGGATTTAACTAAATTATCTCTAAAAACAACAATTGAATTTTGGCATTTTAATTTCTAGTTTAGCGACATGCTCTTATGCTGTACACCGTTGGGCCGCTTGCAAGGCAAATCCTATAAAGTGACTGCCAAGCTGGATCTAGACGGCATGCAGCTAACCGATGTCAAGAACCCGACAGTACCAAACGCCTTTATTGTCAGAGGCCTTCAGAAATCCATGGAATGTGCTGCCAGGTAATAATTTAATTTGGAACGTGTTAGCTAAGTAATTGCAGCTTTGTGACTGAAATTAAAATTGATAGCGACCAAGTTAGATGATTAGTTAAAACATGTGAAATCATTCCATTGCAAAATTCCACAGATTGCTGTATTACTTTTGATCTCTTTACCAATATCTGTACTTAAACTTTAGTAATTATTTAAACCTTGATTTACAGCTCTGCAGAAGATAAGGAGAGTTGGGTAACGGCAATAAAAGACGCCATCGCTGAATCACTTGACCGTAAAGAATCGTTCATGAAACAGGGACCCGTACTAGCAGCAACGCCCAATGACAAGTTATCTCCAGACGATCAACGGCCAATCACAAACGGGATAGACGATAGTAGCCCCTCCCACCATTTAGCGGCTACCCCCTTTGTCGGCGACATTGCTGATTCGGATTTAGGCACCAGAGCTCCAAGGTGGATAAAGGACAACGAAGTTACGATGTGCATGCGTTGCCATAAAGCATTCAGCAAGCTTCTGCGACGAAGGCATCACTGCAGAGCCTGCGGAAAGGTTAGTGGAATTTTCCAGTGTCTAAAGTTAATGTTCAACGTGTGTTAATATGTACTTAGTACTTCTAGTAAAACTTGTTGTTGCACTTTTAGCCAGTCGCGCAAGTTTAATTTTTTATATTGTTTGATTTCTAGGTTGTTTGCTCAGAGTGCTCCGAACACAAAATTTCTCTACAATACGAACCCGGTAAGCCCCAGAAAGTGTGCACTGATTGTTTCAACATTTTAACGGGAAGAAATCAACACGATTCGGTGGACGGGGAGAAAAAGGGGGTGCTCGCGGTAAATAACAGTTTTACAACAAATTTACATTTACCAACATATCCTAAATAAACACATTTTTTACCTATCTGTATGCCTAGACAACAACGCTTTAATTCTTCCTATTACCTTAACAAATATTATTGTTAAAATATAATTTGTATAAATTACAAAATTCAGACAAAACATGACTCATAAAAAATAGAAGTTTAAACAATAACCAGTTCTGTCACATGTCAGATCAGTGTGAATTTGTGTTCTAAACATTACCAGTGTTTATTTCCACAAAACATTCGCGTAGACTAAGCCCTGACTCTTACTTTTGCCCTGGGGGGCTATGTTTAAATATAGAAAATGACGTAACGTTATACTTTATCTAAATTCACGTATTACTTTTTAAGGTCGAGGCTGACATTGTATCGGAAAATAGCGTGATCGCCAACTACTTGTTTTTTACGGACAACGAAAAGAAGCGGACTTGGTCTAAGACTTGGTGTGTTATTCCTGATAACGAGTTGTGCTTGTATTTCTACGGAGCTCACCAGGTTTGTATTACGTGCTGTTAAAACATTAACTGTATAGAGAAATATTAAAAAGGTTATCGGCCTTTAGAATGTATGGTACGCTAAATGTTTGTGTAGTGAAATCTTGCTTTAATGTCTATCGTAAAACTACTTACATGCCAAAAAAAATATCAGGCTGAAAAAACAGGCTATAAAGTTTAAGATTATGTTTTAAGTGTATATATTCGTGTTTGTTTGTCCTTTATGTGGGAAAGCCAAGATAACAAATTGACCTTAAGGCACTAGTTTAAGTAAAACTGTTTACTATATCAGATGTTGACATTTCAATTTCATGTTTTAGGATGTTCGAGCACAAATGACTATGCCCCTTCCCGGCTTCGAGTTCTCCATGATAAACAGTCCGGAACACAAGCACACGTTTAAACTAAGCCAGGCCCGAAAAAACTTTCTATTTGGAACCAACGATGAAAAAGTACTTAAACGCTGGGAATTCGCGCTTAAAGAGGCGAGCAAAGGCGAAGATTTAACAAAAGAATGGGTGTACAGCCTAGGCAAGATTAAGGCTATTGTGGAATACGATGACGTCACGGCCGAAAAAACACGAGTCAGTCCGCAATCTTCCACTGGCACGCCATCCAGCGAAGAAAGCGAGAAAACTGTAAACGACGAGGCGGAGACGTGACCGAAATGTGAACACTTGTAATTTTTACATTATGTTTTAATTTGTAAACTTAACATTAATCTACTAATGTAAGGACGTGCTTAAAATGTCGCTTATGCTGTCATTAAAAGTTAATAGTTTTTCCACTAGCAATACAATATTATATATATATTTTGTTTTTTAACTATAAGTTAATGATATATGAAATAACGTTGGCTTAATTAAATTTATTGAATAATAATGGCCCGTAGATTATTTTGTATAATATTGTTTAAAATACTATGCCGTAGTTTACTTTTTAAGCAATAGGTCTTATTCAATTTATTAATTCGCAATCATTTTAGAGCACATTTTTGCCCTAATTGAGTTCCAAAGATAAAATAAAAATTTTATTTATTATTGCCAATTATCAAAATTAAAAAATAAATAAAAATAATTTGCCACCGATTTCAAGTATTTTTAATTACTGTTGTTCTTTGCTTTTTGTTTATTTTCTTGTTTGACTTTATTATTTTGTTCCGCGTTTTTAATTTAATTTTTATTTTTAAAACATACAATTTTACTTTAGTTTTAATCTTCATGCATTTGTCTCTAATATGATCACTGTAAGAAGAAATTTACGAAATAAAAATAAAACAATTAAAATTTGTTTGAATAATGTCCTCTAGCGTTCTCAATTAAATATTTTTAAAAGCTTAACAAAATTTTAATAATTTGTCCGAAAAAATCGATATTAAATTGTAAGCGATTTTATATTTAAAATAAAAATCGAAAAGCCTACGGCACCCGGTATTCCCAGGCGGTCACCCATCCAAGTACTAACCGGGCCCGACGTTGCTTAACTTCCCAGATCGGACGAGATGGGGTGTACTCAACGTGGTATGGTCGTAGGCGAAAGCGGTAACGAAAAGCGCGTACTTAATCGCTCGATAACCTATGACGTCACGGTACAAACCAAAATCTAAAGTTTGTGAAAGCTAGCAGCATGTTTAAACTTACTTATAAATTCTTAACAACATAAGCAAATTCAAAGGTTGTAATTTCGTCGGAAAACAAAACATTTTGCGCATTATTTTTGATTTTACTGATTTTTGACACGTTTTGTTAATGGTTATGTAATAAACTACGTTTAACAGTACGACTTTGTTAGTATAAATTTTAAATTTTATTAATTTTGGTTGTGTAGTTAGTCTGCAATCTTAGTTTAAAACTTTGTTCCTATAAAAACGCGAATTGACGTCACTCTAGTAGATTTTGACGTCACAATCAAATTACACGTCGTTTCAAAGTTATCTTAAAAACAAGATTAGGTAAAATTGTTAAGGTTTAAAAATATTCACGAGTCTTATTATCTTATTATTCATAAATTGTTATAAATAGGGCAAAAAGCAATAAGTTTCTGATTGTAGTCATATTAACACTTTGGTTTGCCTCTATCTAAGAGATATTGTCAGCCTACATAGCCAAACAAATTCGCGTTTGCGCTTACTAGGTGAAGATTTAACAGTCTGATTGTTTTTTAAACAATTCTAACGTTATTCCTAAGTTTGATTTGGCAAACAAGAATACAAATTAAACTAAAATAAACTTTTAAACAAATGAAACTCATTATAAAACTTCAAAGCGCAAAAGAAAACATCGCAAAACCGGATGTTGAAGCAGCGCTTCTACCATTGTTACGTCATAATCTACTAAAGTGACGTAAATTTGCGTTTGAAATATTTTTTAAAAAAGTAATTTTTAAACTTAAACTAGAAACGATTTATAAAGATTTGGGTTATAATTTTTGGTGCGCTTTTTTGGCGTGGCATTCTGCATGTTTTGATATAAAAATGTCAGCACAGACGAAAAAGCTTAGCCAAGTTACTTTTAAAAATTGCTAGTTTGAGTATGGTCGCCAAACAAAAATTTTTGCGCAGTACAACCACTGGTTTTCGTGGTAACTTTTGATAAAGCTAATACCAGATATATTTATTAACTTTTACTAGGTCATAATAATACTCAATATAATTTCACGTCTAAATTGGAGGTAGTTATGGTACTAACATTGGTCAACTAAAATTTAAATCGTATTAGAATAAACATTCGATAGAGATTCTAAAAATTTGTTAAATTAAAAAAAACGCCTACGGCACCCGGTATTCCCAGGCGGTCACCCATCCAAGCTAATGACGTCACGTTATAAACTAAAATCTAAAGTTTGTAAAACTTGACAGCGTGTTTAAACTTACTTATATTAATACAAAAAAAAAAAAATTAAATGTCGTAATTTCGTGGCAAAACGAGAAAAAACAACTGATGATTTTAATGGTAATTTTAGATAAAATTTTGGCATATTTTGTTGATCGTTAATTACACTGCGTTAACAAATTATAGCCAAATGTTATCATTTGGTACTTTCTTTGTAAGCTGCAATTTTAACAATCTAACAGGTTACCTTTAAAAATTGCTAGTTTTAACATAGTCGCAAAACAAAATTTTTTGCGTAGCATAACCATTGATTTTGGTGGTAACTTTTGATAATACTAATACCACTAATACCAGGTTTATTTATTATCTTTTAGTAAGTCATAATAATACTAAATATAACATCACGTTTACATTGGAGGTATTTATGGTAATAACTTTCATAAACTTAAACCGTTATAGAATACACATTCGTTAGAGATTCTAAAAAATTGTTAAATTAAAAAAATGCCTACGGCACCCGGTATTCCCAGGCGGTCACCCATCCAAGTACTAACCGGGCCCGACGTTGCTTAACTTCCCAGATCGGACGAGATGGGGTGTACTCAACGTGGTATGGTCGTAGGCGAAAGCGGTAACGAAAAGCGTGTAGTTAAGCGCTCGATAACCTGTGACGTCACGTTACAAACTAAATCTAAACATTGCGTTAAACTTACTTACTATTCTAAGGTCAAAATTTTGTCGCAGAACAAAAAATATTGCGAACCACAAACCTATGAATTTTATAATAGTTTTTGATTTTACTGATATTCGGCACGTTTTGATAATAGCTATGTAATTAAACTACGCTAAAAAATTAGCCAATTGTTATCATTTAGTACTTTCTCTGTAAACTGCAATTTTAACAACCTTACAGGTTAATATTAAAATCGCTAGAACTAATATGGTTACAAAACAAAAATGTTGCGAACCACAATCACTGGTTTTTATGGTAATTTTTGATATTAATTACTTATTCATTTATTAACTTTTAGTTTATCATACAAAATATAAAGAACGTCTAGAAGAATAGCTATTGTAACAACTTTTAAACAAAAAAATTAAGCCGTTATAGAATAAACATTCGATAGAGATTCTAAAAATTTGTTAAATTAAAAAAATGCCTACGGCACCCGGTATTCCCAGGCGGTCACCCATCCAAGTACTAACCGGGCCCGACGTTGCTTAACTTCCCAGATCGGACGAGATGGGGTGTACTCAACGTGGTATGGTCGTAGGCGAAAGCGTTAGCGAAAAGCGTGTACTTAATCGCTCGATAGCATATGACGTCACGACGTTTTAAATGGTTACTTATTGTACACAAAATTACAAATACTAGGTAACCACTTTTTAGCCCTGACTAGATTTAAATCAAACTTAGTCTTCTTAATTCTATACATATACATTATCCACAAAACATAAGTTTTACCAAACAGCGTTATTATGTTAAATAACCATTTTCATAATAGGATATTACAAAATACAAATGTGTTTGTTGTTAGCATACCTTATATTCTTCTAGATTGATCAAATGGTATTCGGTTTCATATTTACGTAGTCTTTAAATTTAAACAGCTTAATAAAGAAAATTTCAACATAAACATTGTTCTCCCTTAATATAACACTTAATTTTCTTGGTCATTATAAAAAAGAGAAGCAGATTTAACACAGGCTTGCTTTAATTATGACGTTACGTTGCCTCAGAAGATTTTGTCGGATTTTGGCTTGTTTTATTAGGCGTCTTTATTGTATTATAAGAAATAATTGCCCTGTTTTGGTGGCCTTTTTATTAAAGTACTTTGTATCTAAATAACTTAATAATAAATTGATTACACAATTGAGTAAACAAACATATAACCAATACGTAAGATACACAATTGTTGTTTCTTATACCCGTGTGAATAATTCCATACGACTGTTTATTAATTTAAAACAACGAGTCATTTTTACGTACTTATGAGTAATACATTTTTACAATACACTTTGTGTTTTATTTACTAAACTAGGAAGCAGGTGTTATGCCAGCGAGGGATGTTTATATATATATATATATATATATATATATACTTATAAAACATTGTTTTTAGTAGTGTAAAGATAGACATACAGTATTTTTCCAATAAATGAGTCTAATACTACAAAAAAATTAAAACGAAAATTTTCAAAACCATCTCAGTAAAAGTGTGCTACATTTTTAAACAGGTGTTAAAACATAGATAACAAATTAACTGTTACAGTTAAATAGACTACATAGCATTTTGTACAGACACCAAGAGAAAAATGAAGTATTTATTAGTTATTGTGGCCATTACAGGCATTCTTTCCAACCTTACATGTAAGTATACAACATTTTTCAGTTAAATTTAAACTCTTAATTTGTTTTTTCTTTAAAATAAAGGTTACATTTAGTTGCCGTGGAACAAGTAAAAGTTGATTTAGAAGAGAACACGTGTGCTTGGATGGAAGGAAAAGACAAAATTGAAGTTCAAGTAAAAACATTTTGACATTTAATTCAAACCATACCCCACAACAATCAAATGTTATGGAATTCCTGTTTTGTATATACAAGTGTGTTTTGGTATACCATATTGTGCTGTCACGATAGAATTGTGCCTTATATGTATTTTTATATACAAAAATAAGGCCAAGTCAACAAACACTATAGCTTAAGCGTCTTACATGCTTACACATAGTTAGTTATATTTCTAAACGCCAAATACACTAACTTTTAGGCGGAAGGGCTAGCAGTAGCACAATGTACCTGCAACGACGTTCAAAATAAATGTCGACGAAATTACAACCCAGTTTGTGCTGACAATAATAAAACTTTTTCCAACGTTTGCACCTTCTGCACTGAACTGGGAATACAAATGGTCAAAGCCAAGCGGACACTTTCAAACGGGTACATATTGTTATAAGATTTTTATGTAAATTTGTGTTAAAAAGTTATAAACTAGTTACTGCATATTTTTACGTATATCGCTGTAGCTAATATCTATTTATTTTTGGTTTGTTTTTAGATTGGACCTACACATCAAAAAGTACGGAGACTGTTAAATCTTTCTAATCTGCTAATTTTTCTGTTAAAAAATGGGTGATAACTGTAATCAAAGTGTTTAAAATAAAAATAAAACAATAAAATCGGTCATTGTGCATTGTAAATAGTAAAGTCAGATTTAAAAAAATGACCTAATACAATATTGACTGTACGAAAATTTCAGACCAAAATATGTTTAACATTTCGATATGACGTCATATCTTTTTAAAAATAGGAAAATAGAAAATTTCAACATTTTTATTAAATGTTGTTGAAGTTGCAATAACATCTGAAATCTAGTTTAGGAATTTCCAAGATTATAGAATAAGTGAGAATAAGGAAACAATTAAAGACTCGCTGATTGTTTTATTGAAAAGATTTTCTTCGAATTTGTTCTAGTTGTTTGCTTCCCATGACGTCATGCATTCGACCAATTACAATGCGCGAAAAAAACGTTCAAAATGAGTGCACCCGAAAATAGTTATAAAAGAAAATATTTCAGTAAAACACTACTCATAAAGTGAAAGCAAATAAAAAATCTGATTAGAATCAATTGGATAGTTTGTTTTTAACAATAAGTTGTAAGAAAATTTCAAATCACAAACAAGAGTTTGTATTTGAATCGTTTAACATGAAGTTTGTAGCAATTGCATTAATTCTTGGAGCGTTATTCGCAACAGGTTGGTTACTTATTATTTTGTTTTGTATGACTATAATAGTTTAGAAACTTTACATCCTTTAAAGAAAGACAACATTACATGATATATTATACAACTGGGTTTAGTGACCATGCCATACTATACTATAAAATCTTTGTCTAAACATTAATACTTTTGGCATGTTTTAAATCATTAAATTGATTTTGTCATTTTATCCCGTCGCATTGTTGTAATATTAATTGTATATCGTATTTATTATTTACTTTTATCAATGCGCGAAAAACCAAAATAAATAAAAAAAAATAAACACAAGAGTTGTTTACACGTCGTTAAATTATTGTATGTCGGTTTTAGGCTCCTCTAGGTTCCATGGTTTGCTTAAAATCGACTGCAGAAACGAAATACCAAGCGAAATTCCTGATGACATTAGCGTAAGTGAATTTTTAAACTTTCATGTGCAGTAACGCCAAACTGTTTAATTTAGCTTCTGATTTTTACAGTACAAAGGGCAAACATGTAATTGTCGGAACTTGAGAGGCATATGTAGCAGAATGAGTGATCAGATGTATGGCACAGATGACTTAATCTATCCAAACTTTGATAATATTTGCTATGAAAATGGATGGATCTATCTTCAAAACAAGTGAGCACTTGTATTTTTATCAACAAGTGGCATAATTAGCCCCAAAGTAAAACAAATAAAAAACAAAGTAAAATGTTAAGATTTTCAGAAGTAGATTAAGCCTATTTTTTTTTTTTTTTTTAAATTTTGTGTTATAGGAAAGATGGAAGAAGCCGACCATACGTGTACTATAAAGGAAAAGCAAAAAAAAACTGAATTGAATTTCAAATTTTTTTTTTAATTATAAAAAATTGTGTTTGAGACTGATTGCGTATTACTGTAAATAAACGAATACATTTTAAAAAATCTAGTTTAGTTTATGATTCTATCAGAAAACACAATCAAATTTCCCGAGTGACGTCATTACGTAAGAACCAATAAGTGAACAACAAAAACCCCAATGTCATAATATTTAACTGTTTCCTGATTTAATAACGCAGTCTTACGTTAATTAAATATTTTGTTATTTCTCCTAATAATGCCAAATGAATTTTAAAAAGCTACATTTGCCTTTGTGTAGTCCTACATTGTTTTATAAACAGTCGTTATACCTTTTTATATCTCTTTCTAATAATGCAAAATAATTTAAAAAAAAGCTAAAAAAAAAAATTACATCTTGGTTTGTTATAAAAAAAAAAAATTTAATTTATTTGGTGATAACTTGAATTTAGTTGTTTTATATTAAATCAAAAAATAAAATCGGTTATTGTGCATTGTAAACAATATAATTAAATTCGGTATAATGTTTTAATTTCTATATGGCTGTACGACATAAAAAATTTCTGCCAAATCATGTTTGAGAATTTTCGACACGACTTCACCCAATAAGAGGAAAGAAAGGGGGGTAAACACTTTAATTGAGTGTTGTTGAAATTGCAATAAAACTTAGAATCTAGTTTGGAAATTTTCAAGATTGTAAAATAAATAGAACAAAAGGAAATAATTAAAGGATTGCTGATCGTTTTATTGGAAAGAATTTTTCCGAATTTGTTCTAGTTGTTTTTTCCATGGCGTCATGCATTGGATCAATTACATTGTGTAAAAAACATTCAAAATGAGCCCGACAAAACAGAAAAAATAAAAGAAACAATTTTGGTAAAACATCACTCATAAGGTGAAACCGAACACTTAGAAATAACCTGATTAAAATTGATTGGCTAGTTGGTTTTGAAAAAAATAAGTTTTAAGAGAGTTTTATATCACAACTAAGAATTAAATTTAGGTAAATCGTTCAACATGAAGTTTGTAGCGATTGGATTTGTTCTTGGGGCCTTATTTGCAACAGATTGGTTAATAATTGTTTTGTCAGTAGTCTATTTAATTTAAAAACTTTACATCCTTTAAGAATGAACAAAATTGTTTATAGTACAGAATTTGTTTAAATGACCGGCACCATAAAGTAGTGGTCTGAACACTTGTCTACATTAAATAAGGTCCTGGGTTTGATCCACACTGCTTTCATGCTGTAGCTGCTGAGCTAAAACTCACATAGCAACTCTTCAATAACATTGAAGACTTCCACAGGCAATTTTGGACTGGGTCGGGCTAACTGATGTTACTTAATGTGTACGTCGTGAAGTCGACCTTTCTACATCGTTGATAAGTAAATGTGAACAAAATGTAGTTAAATATTGTTTATCGATTTTAGGTTACTCGTTTCGCGGTTTACTTAACATCAACTGCAAAAACGAAATGCCAAATGAAATTCCAGTAGACTTACGCGTAAGTGCAGTTTACAGTCTGCATTTCATGTGCAAAGCTTGAACTGTTTAAGTCAGCTAATAATATTCACAGCACGAAACGTTAAAATGTAATTGTTGGAATATAAGAAGTAGAGCTGATACAGAGATCGATTTCATGTATGACACAGATGGCAAAACCCATTCTAACTTTGATTGGCTTTGTTATAAGAATGGGAAGATCTATCTTAAAAATAAGTAAGAAATTAAATTTTTCTCAAAAAGGGCATTATTTGCTTGAATTAAAACAAATAACAGACAAAAGTAAAATGTCAAAATTTTCAGAAGTAGTTTTAGCCTATGTTAATGTTATGCAAATTTTTTTTTTTTTTATACTTTTTTTTTGATAAAATAATTTTAACATTTTTATTCAAGTTAAAACATCTTTTATTTTTTTTAATTTAAAATGTATTATAGGAAAGATGGGGGAAAAAGACCGTACGTGTGCTATAAAGGACAAATGAAATAAAATCTGATTTTGTTTAAACTTCTTAAGTTTTTTATTATAAAAAATCGTGTTTAAAACTAATTGTATTCCTGTAAATATACAAGTACATTTTAAAGGGTCCAATTTAATAAATTATGATTCTTTTTTAGAAACAGTTTCCTGAGTGACGTCATTAGTAAGGAACCAATAGGTGAATAACGAAAACCCGTACGTCATAATAGTATTGTTTCCTGATTGGATGACGCAGTATTACGTTAGTTAAACATCTTTTAAATTCTTACAAATGATGCCAAATGAACTAAAAAATTTGCATTTTAGTTTCTTATGACCCTATTGGTTTAAACAGTTTTTATATTCTTTGACTAAATAAGTATAATAGCTTGGTATTTTGTAAACCTAAAGTTTTCGTCCTGAAAATTTAGTTTTTGTGGTAAAACCCTTTTATTTGTTATAAACCAAATCAAAAAATGTATTTAGAAGATTTTATTGTTTTAAAATACACAAACGCGATGGAACATTTCAACTTTACAAATAGCTGCGCCATAGTGCAGAAACAAAACACAAATTTGAGTTAAAAATTCATAAAAATTCTAATGTGCTTGAAATCAAAATTATTAGAACTAAAAACGCAAGTCAAAAATTTTAAACTTTTTTGAAAGACTGTTATTTTGAAGCAATCATGAACTCTAATAACAAATAAAATTCTAACTATCTGGAACTTGATATAGTACGTATATACCGACACAAAACATTATCTACAAAAAAAAATAAGCACAAGAAACGCACATAAAACAAAAATTTTTGAAATTGGAGGCCGCGCAATACTAGAAAGTTATGATTTAAGAAGGTACTCTAGGAAACAAAAGGTTTTTATGACTGACTTGTTAAGCAATGGTATTTAGACATTCTGTACGAGCAGCAAGGGTTTAATATTAGGCAAGTAAGCAATAGCAGCTATACAGACAAGACCGGAATTTTGTAGAATTTAGCAGCGAAATCGCGTTTTATAACGTTAGTTTACAGCAAGGTGGAGTTATACCAATATAAGGTTGCATTGAATCAAGAAATATTTAGTTACAGAGTAGAAGGTTATAAAAATCTGAAAAATCAAGTCTGTTCATAATTTTTCGAACCCGAAAATAAAAAAAAAGAAAACTACGACATTCTACACAGCAACTTGATACCCTAGATGAATAAACGAAAACATTATTTTCTATGTACAATATCTTACAGAAGCAAACCAAAAACGACCAATTAACAATAAGACGAGGTAGAAAAATAAAATCTGTAAATCGAAAAAATAAATAAAAGCGCCGATGCGCCCTACAGCGGTCATAATTCGACCGTTTGGTTGATTTCATTTGATCAAAACTATATTTTCTAATCAAAAGCGTGCAAAAACATCATTTATGTCGGTGACGTCATCTAAATATGACGTCACAGCTATACTACAGAACTAAGGAATGACCCAGTTTTAAAATAAAGTGGAATGTTACTGAGTTACATTTTAAATCGTTAGTTGTTACCCGCTTAAATTTAGATTGCGAAATATAGATTGGGGGATTAATACTTCCAATATAGAAAAAATGTATACCCCAACCTCCCAATTAACACCCTCAACAATGAAGAAGAAATTTAAATTTTTTAACTTCTCAACTCTTCAATTGATCAAATATCAGTATGACCTGGTAATCGAACCACTAGCCTTGGACAATTGCTTTATATAGTAATAGGGAATAAAAATATAGTAATAGGAAATAAGAATTAAAACCTCCAATGAAATTAAAATTTGAAAATCTAAACGGCCTGAATGAGTATTCGAACCGAGGATCTAAGGCTTGATGAGCATGAGATAAGACTTTGCCGCTTCGGTCATGCTCTGTTGATCGTTTGTTTTTCCACAAGCAATTGTCGTCCATGCCGAATTTAACTAATAATATACATTGAATTTAAAATTATTAAAAGACAAAGTCATAAAAAAAATTAAAAGAATTATAATTTAAATCTGAAAAAATAAATAAAAATTTTGCTTTTTTACCTGTGCATGCTCTTTGTGGTTTCTCCTTTTTCCCATCGCGCTTGGCTTCATAAGGGAGTGTAACGACGACGTTGAAGACGCCATTGATGACGTCAGCAACGACGATGAAGTCACGGTCACGTCGGAATCGTCGTCGGCAAAAAATCGGGTTAAGTCCTCGTCGTCAAAATCGAGATCGCCGGTGTAGGGCGTAAGCGCCTGATCGTAGTCGTCGAAGAAAATATTGGGGATTTCCCCTTCGGTGACGCCACAAGACTTGACGTCAACAGTGACGTCACTCTTGCGCACGTGGTGCGTGCGGCGGTCGGGTACTGGGGTCGGAAACGGGGACTGAACAATCGGTTCGAGTTTGGGTTTAGTTAGAATGGGGCTGGTTTGGGGGAAAAGAGATTTTATACCAAAAGTCGGGGGTGGGGCTTCAAGCTCCTAAACGAAAGATTTAAATTTAAAATTAAGTTCGGAAACATTAAAATAATTTAAACTAAGAAGAGGGAATGAAAAAAAATACTTACAACTTCGGATTGGGTGAGCCCACTTTTAATCGAAACTTGACAATTAATATTCGGGTTCCTTGTCTTCATCCAATCGTCGCCTAACAACAAAGCTTTTCGCACTCGATCCGGCTTTAAAATAAAAACGTTACAAAAAAATTAGAAAAATAATTTAAAATTGGTTTAAGGAGTTTTTGGTATTTTAACCCAATTTAATTTAAAAAAAATAATTTTATTAGAAATAACACCGTTCATTTTTTTAATACACTTAAAATACTTTTTATAATACCTTGAAATCGTTGGTTCTTGGTCTTTTTGTTTTTGGCTCAACTGTAATTTTCTCCTCTCTGTTAATCATCTCAAATAAATCTTCCAACGAGTTTGGAGTATCCGGCTAAAAAATAAGTAATTTAAAATACAAAAATTTTAAATAATATTGTAAAAAAAATTTGCTTGAAAAATATAAAAAGAGACATAACAATATTAAACTTACCATTTTAAGTGGCCCATGCTTCATTATTTGAGCAGCCATGGCGTTTTTAAACGGGGTAGGGGTACGTGGGACGCTTTTAGACATGCTGCCCATCATTAACGGGGTACCAAATCTGTAAAAAATAACATATGTTAAAAAGGCTAAATATAGAGCTCTTAATTTTTTGCAATTTTTTTGATTTTGGAATTATCTTTAAAATATTATTTTTGGTTTAAATACTTACAGTTGGTTTTCTTTGTTATGTATGTTTTTAACAGGAGTGGAAAACGGTTTTACTGGAGTTGAAGTCAACGAAGGTTGTTCTATTTCCATCGAGCTATTCATAAACTAAAAAATAAAAGTTTTTTCTTAAAAATACGAATTTTTTGGCGATTTTTCTTAATTTCCAAAATTTCTGCCTAAAGAAATTTTAACGTAAAATTTTTTTTAACCTCCCCTCCAAATTTTTTTTAACTTTTTTTAAAATTTTTTTTTACCTGTGATGGTGAAAAGGGTAACGCCTTGATTGGAGTAAGTTTATTCGGGGTTGCTTTCTGATTAAGTGAAGTTTTAAGACTCATGACGTCATCCAGTCTTAGGTTGCACAGGTCGATATTGTTGTTGGTGGAGGTCGTATGCGTAAAAGTGTTGCCAGAAAACTACAAAAAAAATTTTAATATATTATTTCTATGTGTAAGAAAATTTTTTTAAATCTAATTAAAAAAAACATTTTATTTTTCGATAATGTATTTACAACTTACTAGATTATTCATTTGGTAATGTGCATTGGCTGATGACGTCGTATTAGAAGATTGTGACGTCGAATTCGAGAGAGTTCCCTCATTGGTCGAGCCAATTAGTTCGTCTAAAAAAAATAATATTTTATTTCAAAATAATATAAAACGGAGTACTGCCTTTAGCAAACATTTATTTTTAAGTAGACATTAAAAGAATAAATTTTGTTTTCAAACGAATATAAAAAGTAAATATCAAATATTTAATCAACACTTGGAAACTACCTGTAAGGAGCAAAATAACTTAACCGAAAAAAAATTATTTTTTACCTATGATGGCATCTGTATATTCTTGTTCAATTGATTTCGCGGATTTTTCTTCGGTCATTGAGAGTTGCCGAGAGGCCGGGCACTTTACGGCTCTGTTCTGCGGCAAAATAAGACTTCCGTTCCCGCCGTTGACGTGTTGCGGATTGGGCTGTTTGCGAAGGTTGTGGCGTTTCCTAAAAAATCATACATTAAAAATTTAAACAAAAATAACACTTATTCCTAGACAACTTCAAAGAGTCTACAAAAATTCCAAGAAAAAGGCTTCTATTTAACAAAGATACAAATTACTCAATTTACCTTTTAAGTATAGTGGGTGGGGATAAAAATTTAGTTGCAACGGGAGATAGGATTGGAATGAGGCCATTTGTATTTGTTGAACGTTGAAGGGTGGCCAAACTTTTACTCGTCACTCTAATATCTAAATAAAGATTAACATATTACTAAGTGTTTATTGCAATGAATAAAAAAGATACTTTTATTTAGCCACGTACATACAATCTTTAACGAATTTTACACATTTCATTATATTTGTACATACCGGTTTTTCCAGCTTTTTGCATTTGCGTAAACTTGATCGGAGTAAAAGGTTGCCCATTCTGTCCCACCAAGCGACTTGGTTCCATACACGACCAGCCACTAGGTGTCTGAAGAGCAAAAAAATAACATTAATATAAAAAATGTAGAAATAATACCAACATGAAAAAATACGAAATAATTGGTAACAAAAAAAATAATTTAGATTATCTGTTAGAAAAAGAGTTACATTTTTTGCATTTACCTTGGTAAGATCAGGAATTCTAATAATATTCATTCCTTTGAACGGAGATAGAGATTCGGCTCCACTTAAATCGACCAGTTGGTAGTTTTCGCCAGTTGCCTCATTTTGAATCTAAAAAAATAAATATATTTTTTTAATAAAGTGATACAAATTATACTTACAACCTTTACCTTTCTAATTATTAAAAAAACATTTTGAATCTATGCTTTAGAGTTTACACTATATTAAATATAATTAAAAAGAACTTAGTTTACTTTAAATTAAAAGATGTTTGATTTTTTGAATACCTGAGAATAGTCGTGTTCTTGAGACAAAACAAACGAAGTATTCTGATTGGCTGAATCCATCACTCCTGTGGGCGTGGTGTAAACTTGGAACTGACCAACCACGTTCGAGAAATTCGGGATTTGACCCTTTCGTATCAAAATAAAACATTTTAATAAAAACTTTAAAAAAAATTGGCAAAGGTCTTAAAAAAAATATTAAAAACCACAATTTTTACCTGATTAGGGTCCCACATAGGTAAGACTGGGTGCCTTGCAAGTGACCCCAGTCTTTCAATAATGTAAGAAGGAATCGGGCCGGACAAATAACCTTCGTTTTCAACCTTGCGTTTCATTGTCGAGTTCCAATGGTTTTTGATCGCATTATCAGTTCTACAAAAAATTTAATACAAAGGATTTAATATTTTGCAAATAAAAAATTGTCAAAAATTTGTTGCCAAAAATAACATTTTAAAAGTGTTATAACATAACGGTATTTTAAATAAGTAGAAATCAAAGTAATATCACGAAAAATTGACAACTTGTTTTATTAATCATAATTTTTTTATCGTTGTTAAATAAAAGGTACAAATTTCAAGCCAAATAAACAACAGTTTTTTGCAAACATTTGCAAATAAAAAGTTACCTTCCAGGCAAAAGTTTTGCTATTTCAGCCCATCTGTTCCCAAGTCTCTTATGAGCTTCAAAGATTATTCGATCTTCATCTTCGTTCCATGCACATTTTTTAATATCAGGATTCAAATGATTGTGCCATCTAAGCAATCAAAAATATATAAGTTTAAACCCAATAATATTAGTAAAAACCTTTTAGTTGACACTTGCAATTATGATTTTACAGATGTCTTGAATTCAAGTATAACTAACAAGTCTTATATGAGTTGCGAGAGGTTTTAATAAAATAAAAAATAAAGTTGTAGTTTTTACCTTATTTCATAATGTTTATGTGTAAGGCCTATATACCTTTCAACATAAGTCTACCATACAAAAAACAGTAGACCCAACGCCTACACACAAAACAAAAAAATGTGTCCCATTTCAATTAAAATACTTTCAATTTAGTAAATTTATTCTGTAGTTTCATTTTATTTTAATAAAAAAAAACTATTTATATCGCCGATTAAAAGCTTTTAGAATTACTTTAACTTTAAAGGCTTACAAGGGGTAAGGTAAGTAACACTACTCATTCATTAGCATACAAAATACGTAGTAAAAACTACGGAACCGGTTTGTTTAAATAGGCTACTACGAGTTGAAATAGGATACCTAAATGACCACAGTTTACCACACAGATTTTTCCTTATAGAAACTTATACTGTGATAAGTTAATACAGTTTTAGAAAAAAGATTCAAAGGTTTATACTAAGATTTAAAAACACATATTTAAATTTAATTTGGCATGTTTATTTAATTAATATTATTTAAGTAAAATAAAGTTATTAACTTTAAATTTAATTAAATATGCTTTAACTTCACCTTTCTCGACACTGTTTTCCTATCCTTCCCTTTAGATGCTTGGAAATAAGAGACCACTTTTTCGGGCCGTACTTTTTCACAAGTTCGACGACTAACTGATCTTCTTCTTTAGTCCAGGGGCCTTTAATCAATTCGGGACTTAGAACTTTCTGCCAACGTTGCAGGCATTGAACATCAGAACGATCCTGTAAAATTAAAATGTTAAAATATGGTAAAATGTAAAAAAACATAAAATAAACGTACCCTAATTGTTTGTCGCCTTATGAACTGTAGTTAACTCTTATCTCAAGAAATATAAAAGAGGTATTTTGTATGACTTGTTTTTATGACTAAGTCGTTTATATTACCAGCATGCCTTATCAGTCACCTAAGCTTATATTTGTATAAGGTTTGTGTATACGCGTTGGGTAAACATTTCACACAAAAAATACCCCGAGAAGAAAAAAACTCTTACGTCGAAAAATCCGGCTATTTTCTGAAAGTCCTCGATGCCGTGCTTGTCGACCAATGTCTTTAACTTTTCGTCCTCCTGTTGAGTCCAACGGCTTTTGGTAACACGTTTTGCTTGTGATCCAAAAACACCTAAAAATTAAACAAAAAATTAGAAAAAAATTTTGAGTGTACATATGAATGTTGTTAAATTATTTTACATCCCCCATCATGTAAAAAAATAATCACATGGAGACAAAGGGTAAATTTCAGTTACTGCCAGTCGAAAAACGTCTGAGAGCAACAAACTCTAACTTTAATTTCGGAAATACTAAAACCTCTTCTCTATAAATGTTATTTCCGTCCAAATGGAAAACAATAAAACAAGTAGGCGTTCTATAGCAAGGGAAAATAGTCTGTTATGATAAGCCGCGATGAAAAGATGCCAAAATAGGATGTCCGCCCAGAAAATATTACATAATTTAAAAAGAAAAGAAATTTAAAGATTTTTGATTGACGTGGACTGAA
The DNA here is from genome assembly GCF_963082875.1 of Corella eumyota. Classification (NCBI taxonomy): domain Eukaryota; kingdom Metazoa; phylum Chordata; class Ascidiacea; order Phlebobranchia; family Corellidae; genus Corella; species Corella eumyota. The sequence continues at coordinate 5,104,697 of NC_137493.1, read as the reverse complement.
AAAAAGAATGCGTGGAAAATTTATTTTTAGTTTGTAGCTGACAGAATGTGATTTGATGTTTGTTTTAGCAAATTACTAATCTAACATCCCATATATTTTTTAGCAAAATTAATTTTTTAACAAAAACAAACAACGAAAAAAAGAAATTTGTTTTAATTCAAATTTAAAATCCCAATTTTAATTTTCTCTTGTGCATGAGCAAACAATAAAAAATTCAAAACTCAGTCAAAACAACAATTACATAATTTAAACGAATACATAGATTTTAAAAGTATTTTTTTAAATTATTCATTTCTTCACAATTTTTAATTAAAAATTATTTTTTTAACACTCTACCTTGATTGCTGGTAAACATGTGAGTCGCTGCTTTAACATCATAATCATGATCATAAGTTGTCGAAGACGAGCACGAATCCTCATTCGAATCAACCCTATACAAGTTCCCCGGCCTGCTATCCGTGACGTCACGATGACGTAACGAGTCCATGACGAGCGAAGGGTTGGTGACGTAGGGAGGGGCAACGTCACATCGAAGCTTGGTGGGCGGGAGTACACTCAACATCGCACGGTGCACGCTGTCGATGTGGCTATTACGTCACAAAGTAATACTTCTATGACGTCACAATGTCTGTTTTAATAAGTGTTTTAACAAATTTTCCTAAAAATAAAATTAAAAATTTAAGTAATTTTTTTTCTGCGCTTATCATTCAATATGTTTTTAAATTCTGAGACAGGCAAAACTCGACTATTATCTTCTTGTCAATTATCAGAAAAACAATTTCGCCAAACAATTTCAATAAAGCATTGTGCTTCTGTTTCGTATCAAAACTATTCAATTTTATTTATCCGTCAATCAAAATCCTTCGATAATTGATTACATGTCTTAGCTTGCCCTTTTATAATTAAATGAGGATCTGTATTGCTATAAAAGAAAATGATTACGTGTCTAAACTAGCTGTAATTCGGTATGCCAATACACATTTATTAATAGTAAACAAGCTTGTATGTTAAGATAAGAAAAAAACGTTAACATAATTAAATTTGACCTTACTTTTACATTTTTTATTTCACAGATCCCCCAAAAAAATTAATATTTGCAAATTACCTAAATTTTTTTTTTTGTAAAATATAAATTTACAAATAAATGCTAAACTTTTATGCTATTCTAAAAACTTCTTATTTTAGGGTCTATCTCTAAAGCTTTAACTTTTTTCTCGCTTTTAAGGCGATTTAGCCCTTTAAACCCGTATCAACATAGGATTTGAAATCAACATTTAGGGTCAGGCGAATAAATACTTTAAAAAACTTTTTTCTTTCTATAGGTCGAAATAAATTCTTAAATCAAAATAAAAAAAACTTTTGGACAAAAAAAGGCATTTTTTCTTCAATTGATCAAATACAAAAGAGCCGGTGTATTGAAAAGGTTGAGCTCTTGTTTAAATAAGCTGAGGGCAAGCCTATGCTAGCCACCGCGCGACATTAAATAAATCATTCCCTCTCTCTCCCTATCCAGCACCATTCTTTGTGTTCGGAACTCATAAAATCTTTATACAAAAAAGCCAGCTTTAAATGTAATGCCGCACTTAGTGTATTATCAAAACAAGTTTTTGGTATCAGATACGTGATATAATCATACCATTTTCTTGTGTATTGTCCGGTTTCGTAAAGAAAAATAAAATAAACATGCGTATCTGATATTTTTTGTGATTAAAATAGTTTATTTTTTTGTTGTGTAAATAAACTCGTATTAAAAACGTTTTTGGTTGACTTTTGTACAACACGTTAACAAAATAAGTTTATGTATTTATTTAAATCACCAATAGTTTGCCTGATTTTATAAGACCAGGCCATTAACCGACGTTGAAAGCGAAATACAGCAAAAAAAGGCAGCAAAAAGGAAAATGTCATTTAAAAATAAATCACACCTACTAAACAGGACTTATGACTTCGTTAACACGAATTTTAAATAAATGCCACGTAGTGCTGAAATCAAAAGTTCGCAGACGCCGAAAATTTAAAGTGCTCCTTATGACGATAAGTCAAAAACTTCGGGACATTTAAATTTCGTCACTTGTTTGAGTTGTCAATCATCACGTGACCTCGCCCCACTCGTCGACATCTTTTCATGCCTTATGACGTAACAATACACGTGGGACAGCCTGTCCTGAAAGTGGACATCGCATTAAAAGCAAACAATCGCGTCCGGGCGCCGTTTTCAGGCAATTTCTTTGTCGATTTTTTGCTCAATTTAACTAAATAGACAAACATGTCGTACCCGAAAATATCAAGCGATAATAGATATAGGCACGTGTCTCCATTCATACTAATATGCCGTCTATTTTCGCTTTTCGACAAACTAATACAGTTTTGTTGGATATGAATAGCAAAAGGGAAGTTGGACAAATGTTTGTTGATGTTAGAAAAAAATCGAGACAAAAAATCGTCCCATTCAAAAATCGCCCATTAACATTGTAGCACAAATACAATATAAAAAAGAACGTTCAGAAAACGTCACATTTTCTGACGACGCCAGTCTTCGTTAAAAAAAATTAAATTCCGACGCTGGTTGTCATCTGCACTAGACCCACACACGAAAATATTTTGTTTCCGGAAAAGAGGCCTTTGTGACGTCACGGGGCACTGATTGTGAACGCGAGAGAAAGTTTACGTAACAAAGACGGGCAGGATACCTCGACAAAGGCCGAGCGAACAGTTAAATGGCCAATAAGTCCCGACTATCAAGTAGGTCCAGGTGATCCGGGCGCCGGGGTCTTTATTCGGGGTACAAAGGGGTATTGAAAATCGACATGTCCGTAAGATGATATCCTTGGAAATTTTTCCATGAGAATTGCATGGAATTCGCTGCGCGCAGTCGTCGATGTTTAAAATCACAACGGTTGGCGAAAAAAGAAAAAAAAATTAAATCAATATAAAGTGTGAAGAATTTATACAAGAATAGAGCGAACATATACATACTCATATTTAAACAAAATTTCTAATATAATATCGTCACAAACTTTTAAAATTTAAAAATAATATCGTCACAAACTTTTAAAACTTAAAAATAATATCGTCACAAACTTTTAAAATTTGAAAATAATATCGTCACAAACTTTTAAAATTTAAAAATAATATCGTCACAAACATTTAAAATTTAAAAAAAAATTCAAAAGTTGAAATATATATATAGGATTAGAGAATATGTATTTCATAGAACCGTAAAAGTAAAGAGAGATTTGACAAAAACCGTTAAGAATAAAAGCTCTTCCGAGGACCGTAATCTATTCTTAAAAAAATAAACAATTTTTACAACCAAATATCTTAGCAGTGTCGATCATAACTTACAAGCAAGTTGTGCGCATGCGCAGGACGCTAACAATGCATAAAAAACTATCTGCGGAATTAAATCGGGATAAAATGTCAAAACATTAAGTTTCCCACACAAGCAGCAAATAGTTAAATAGCTAAGTACAAAAGTAACCGGACCCTCGAGCGACATTGTGAGCTGGTAAATAGTCAAGAGTGTTTAGACGTACAGGCACCTGGCGATTGTGTATTGGATTGTGTTAAAATCACGTACAGAGAGAGTGAGGTCCCTTGTACAGGTGCTAAAGGACAATACCGAGAATACATAACAAACACTAAGTTCCAATGGAGATATATAAAAAAGTTGGATAGATTTGCAAAACACTTCAGCATTAAAAAAATTATAAAAATTATACTTTATGTAAATAGCAATACTTTTCGTAAAATAGCCATGAGAATTCCTATTTGAAATTCGAAAAACGCCTATGTTACAATTAATCACATTTTAATTTTTAAGAAATTAACACAAAAAACGAAAATTTCTACAAGTTTTATTTTTAATGCAATTTGAACGTTGGTTTTAAATTTTTTTCGTCAGATTAAAAAGATTTATAACCGCAATTACTTCTATGAACACTGCAAACATTGAATTCATTTGGCAACCCAAAGTTTTTGAGCTTTTTAAATCGAGATCGTAAATCAATCATTTATCAAAAACGTGTCGACTTTCGCTGAATAAAATTTGATTAATTCGAGTAGTTCGTTCAAAGAGCAAAATTCAGTTTTTCAATTTTTTCACTTCAAAGTCACGCACTTGTATAAGTGTTAATACGACCAAAAAAAAATTATTAATATCCGCGTGAATTGTTTAAACCTAAAACTTAATTAAAAAGTTAAATAAAAATTTGAAAGGGTATTTAGGGTTGTAAACAAAGTTTAGGTAATAGTTAAACATTATTTTTTTAATCGTAAAATAATAAAGTCAACTAAGTTTACCATTTACAACTTCTTTGAAATATGTTTTTATACGTCTATAAAAAGTGAAAACTTTTATTCGATTTAGCAAGAATTCCGAATTGTGCGCGACCCGATTTGCCCGTGGTCACGTGACCGCTCAAACGTGTCGGGACAAGGTTGGAATGCCGACTGACAAAAAAAAAGAAAAAAATCTTCTTCGCTCTTTTTTAATATCTTGTCATCGAAACCACGTGCGCGCAAATTCGGTGGCATAATATTGACCGAAAAAACTTTAAATATTTGCACTGAAAAGTGATTTTTATCGCTAATAACACAGAGTACACATACGAGGTACACATTACAACAACTTTGATATCACATTCTGTGACGTCACAGCTATGACGTAGGTGACATAAAATTATTTATGACTTTTAGGGCAAATTTGGGAAAATCAAATATTACGCCAAACACCTATTAAAATGTCAAGATTATATAACACCTAATTTTTATTAAATATTTTTTAATAAAAATAAACCAGTTTTGTTTTCAAAAAAGATTTAAGGCTAAAACCAGTAAAATGAAACCGCAAAATTTATTACGAAATGTTTTTTTTGTGAACTGAAAGAGGTGTTAACAAAAACCGCAATTTGACCGTTTAGAAATAACTGAATTTAAATCTGTTTAAACTTCGTGACATTGTCCAGGCGCAACCGCATTTAAATTCCTTAAATCCACACGAAAAATAAATTTAAACTCGACTTTCAAATTTCCGCAACAATTTTCAGAAAAAAATTTATTGGCTCTTTTTTGCTCGGCAAGTCGGGACTTGGCGAAGTTACGCGCAAATACAATGGCAAAAAATCGAGAATAAATCCTGTGTTTAACCAGAAATAATAACACGCCCAGAAACAAAAGAAACTCTTGCCTATAGCTTGAGAAAAAATCGACGGAGGTGTGGTTCGAATTGTGACGTCACAATAAGCCTTATTTATTCACAATCGGCACATGAATGGACTTGCCCGGGTTAGAGCGAACTAAGAAATCTGGGATTTATTGGACAAATAGCAATTGTTCTTGCCTTTGAATAAGTGTATTAACTTCGGAAATGGTGACAGGCGGATTAAATGGGCATTTTCGACTTCGTCATTGGCCAAATGTTTAGTCAATAGGGCAACAGGAAAGCTTTGTTTACACGGTAATAAATGAAAGGTTTTTAAGAGTTTAAGTCGGCGGCCACGTGGTCTTCGCTTTACACTTGGGTTGTAAGCAAACCACGCTTGATTACGTTTAATCTCAGGGAATTTAACGATAGAAACAACACTTGTCTAATTTTTTTAGCCTACATAAAAAGTTAGTTCACCTTCATAGAAAGCATAATTATAAAAAAGGCCAAATTATCTAAAAAAAATACTGCCACGTTATCACGTGACCCTCATACCCAAACAATAGTCTGTCAAAACAACTAGCCACTCTACGGGGCGCCCGTATTTGTTATTGTTTGGTCTGAGAACTGAAAGGAGCGACAATATCCTTTTAAATGGATGCTGATGGCATCTTTATAGAGCTAATAACAACAAAACTCTTCATTGAATTAAACCAATTTATGATCAATATCCAGCAACGGACGGATATTTCTTCATTATTAAAATTCGAGATTTAAATATTTTGAATGGCGGTTGGCTGTATGTCATTGCAGCCTCAAAATAATGATAAGGCAATGTAAAACTTTTTTCGTTAGCTCATTTATCATCTATCTTTTTCCAACTTAATGTCTCTTTTAAGATAATAACCCTTTCTCTATTCTAAACCTGGGATCTGATTTTTTTAATTGTACTTGCATTGCAAACGATTTAAATAAAATAAAAATTATCACAAATTGTAAATGCTAATTTTAATAAAGATAGCCTTACGCAACCAAAAATTTCTATATATTTAACATAATTTAACTTCGATATTTGAAACAACGCAATACTTTAATAAAAGCGGGTTTAAACAGTAGGTTGTGAGAAATTTTAAATAAACAGCTGTACTAAAGGCTTTATATTTTCTTAATATTTTAAGACTACCACCTGCTTTTGGCTCTAGGGAAATATGAATTTTCACTTGAAGATAAACACGTGTATTTTACCAACAACAGTAAATTTTAAACCTAATTTTTCCAAATATTATTTCTTAAACATGCTAGCTTTAATTTTAAGAATAAAACATACAAAAAGGCCAAAATATTATTAATATATTCTAATGTTTGAAATTTTTATTATGTGTAACTTTCTATAAATTGTTAAAGGTAGATAGTAATTATGGTGATTTTGGTGATAAATTTAGTTTTATGCAAATACATGTTGACTTTAATAACGAAGTAGATCCTTCCTAAACACATTATGTGATTAATTATTGACAGGGCTGTAGGAGATATCACTAGAGAACACACATGGTTAAAGTTATTCTCTATTAAAAAATATCATTTACACTACATGATTAAGTTCAACTTACCTTTTAAAGTCATGTGCTAATTGTAAAATATACCCAAAAGTTGACAAAAATTTATTAATTTGCAATCAATTATTTTGTTTTTAACTGATACATATTATATACATTTATTTTTACTATAACGTGAATTGGTGACTTTAGTGTGCATTGTTTTTTTAGGTTTTAATTTCATATATATACAAAAATTTTTAAATTATAAATCATTTAAGTACTTCAGTTGAATATTGATTCTAACTTGACATGACACTTGAAAATATTATAAATCTGACCAATCAAAATTAAGAATCAAATAAATTTAAATTTAAGTAACACAACCAGGCATATTGTAATTCTATTGTGTTCATAAAGCGATATAGGCTAATTAATTTCAGCATGAAATTTCCACTTTCTTTCATAGTTAAAACATCAAAAAATGTAATTAATATTTTCAGGTTTTAAATAGGCTAGTTAAAAAATAGGCCTACACACTTTATAACAAGTAGAAAAAAAAAATTTAAAATATTTAAAGGCATAAGTATGGAAGTTGGAATAAAATATATATATACCACAGTTTTTTTTTCAAAGGTTGTAACTTGTATCCCATGCATTCTTATACTTTAAACAATACTTTATCCAAACTTCAGGAAATGCCTGATCAAGTATCTATAGTATACAAGAAATGATGCTATGCAACAATATTGGGAACTAACTTATTTTAAAGTTTACACTCTATACAACATCTATACTTATAACATTTCCTTCTGTTTTTTAGTATATATTCAAATTGATTTGAGCAAAAGTACTAGTTTAAAATAAAATAGGTTTTGTATGTCCATACTTATACCTTTTTCTTTAAGAATATTCTGTTTTCATTATGCAAAAACATAAATTAAGTTTTAAGTTTATAAATTAAAAAATATGCATTAAAAATGGAATACAATATTAACATTTCTTATTTCACTTTTCAATAACTGTTAAGTGTTTGTGAACCGTTATATATATTCACATATAATTGTATAAAATTTTTAATCTCTTGGTTACTGACTAGCCTATAATAAACATAATATATATAATTAAAACAAACAGACTAATAGGAAAAAATAAAAATATATAAATTAATTTTAATGCTATTAAACATAGTGTGCTCCCTATAATTAAAAAAAGCTTTCTTGTTGACTGTATTAAGCATTGGATTAGTAATAGTTTAACAATAATTTAAATAACGTCAAACTTTGATAAAATCTTAACAGTCAGAACTTTCTAATACAACTACAAACTACTACTTAATAGCAACTACTGTTTGACTGTCTAAATGTCAACTTCTCAACGTCGGATGTTACTTGTCAGCTTGTTTTGCTTTATAATATTGCCTACAGTTTCGCCTTTATCATCTATTGAATTAACATACATTCAGACATTAAACTGTCATACAGCCTATACAGCAATAAAATTTTTTACAACAACCAAAATATCTTTTTAACAAAGTTAGTAAAATACAAGTTCTGTATGAAATTTAATCGCATTAACTTCAACGGTCCTGCCAGTCAGACCTTCAGCTTTTCAAGCTGTCAAGGGCAAACAATCAACCAGACCGTTGACGTTGACCGTCTGACTGTTTTAACTTTCGCCTGTCTGCCTGTCTCCTTTACTGCACTGTTAGACTATGACATTCTGACATAGCCATAATTAATTTGACATAATAAAAATGTTAAATTAAACTGATAAACAACTAAAACATGTCAAATATATACTAAAAATGCTACAAGAGGTAAAGGAACCGAAACTTCCTAATTTAATACACTTAAAAAACTTGAAATCGCGCGCCGCACAACAATAAAAGAACCACGTGACTTTCGAATACGCTTGAGTAGTCACGAGTCACAGCTGTCACTAAATAGGGTAAATAACAAAGTGTCGCGACGTCTGCGCAACGATACAACATTTTTTTGTTAAAATTAATTTAAGAGTTAAATGAATAAAATTATGTAACATAATGAAACCTATTGTTGCGTAATATTTATAACAATTTAGTTTAAGTAACAAAATTTTTTTTTAAATCTTATTTTACATAAAACACAATTTTCAATGAATCCCAAAGATCTTTTAAACATTGTAGCGAATGCTTCAAAATCAAATGAAACGGCAAAAGCAGCAGAGGCCCATGCTCGTGCGTGTAAGGTATACGCAAGAAAGGTAAATAGGTAGCGTGTAAGGTATACGCAAGAAAGGTAAATAGGTATAAGGTATACGCAAGAAAGGTAAATAGGTATCCAAAACCACATTTAAACTTGTTTTATAATTAAAACCACATTTTACCACGTTAGGTGGAAAAAGAGGCAAACGGTGCAACTTCATTAACGATGGAACTTTTTAAAATTGCCAATGATATGATCAGAAACATTTCAGCTTCTGGCAAAGAATTGTCACAGGACGAAATCAATCTTTTCGAAAAAGTATCAAAAGACGATAATGTTGTTACCCATGATACATCGACAATCAAAACAATACTTAACATGAATTTTCTAAATAGAGACGAAATTTTTAAGGTAAACTTGATTCTTTTAAACAAATAGAACGTTTTACGAAATAATATTACATAAGCTTTAATCTCTTTTAACAAATAAGGGGCTATTCAAAAAGAAAACGATAAACAAAGATTACAAATCATTGACTGTAACAGACGAAGAAAGAGAAAAAATCCAAATCTATTTGGAAAAAGCAAGTGCACCAAGAGCGTACGTGAAATTATTTTTCCAAAAATTAATTTCCTGACCATTAAATCTTTGTTTCCCTTTAAACAGTAAAAGTTACGACGAAATAGATGAAAGAATAGACCAGGATAGATGCTATAATCAGAACTACGATCACATGGTTCGAAACAACGCAGGGTAGTAAAACACACTTAGCATTCGTTTCAAAACGTTTATTACTTTGATCTTACTTTGTTACAGAATTTTAGTAGCTGTTCCACCATCCTTAGTCAGCAACCAGCAAGGTGTATTCAACGTTGCCACAAAAAGAAAGTTAAGGAGAGGAACAAAGACGAGAGCTATGGGAGTCCCTTCTCCATTACTGTCAATGGAGGAGGTTACGATTGTGAAAGCAAGTAGCTTACCATCCACACAGTTTGATTTTATGCCTTTTTTAGTTTAACGACCATAAAATTGTTATGTGTAACAAGAGTTGCTGTTTCTGTAGAGTAAACATTTGTTTTTACATTGTTAGAGAGCTACATCGCCCAATCCATCGCAGCACAGTGGCCTTAGCCCGTTTGTTGGCACCCAACACAAATACTCGGTGTTAAGAAAACGATCGGCTACAAGTCAACACACCATGACTGACGACGAAGACACAAGGCCAACGTCACCACTTGCGGGAGGGATGTTACCCAATCAGACCACAGTCACCGTCACGTCCCCTCTGACTTTTCCAAATCGAACAAACGTACAAAGTAACGCAGATAAGAATGAATAAAAGGGCAAATAAAAATGTTAGTTTTATTTCTTTAACTAAAAAATTATAAAATATGTTCAGACATGCTATACAGTCTAATGTACAAGTATTGATTATAAAAATACCATAACGAAATATTACAATATTCACAGTAATTAATAGTTATACAAACCGATTAAATGTGGCACAGTGTTTACAATAATCTCATTTTAACAAAATTTAAGTTGACGTAATTGTTCTAATGTCTAAGAATATGTTAACATAAATATATTACAGCTAAGCCTAAAGATTGCTTAATGTATGTGTAATAGTTTTAATCTACCGACACCGCTGGCTTGTTCTCTTGTGGTACTTCCCTTTGCTGAGTCAAACCTGGTTTCATCTTTGGTTTTTCTTTCTTTTCGTTGTTGTTAACTGGGCTAGATTTCGTACTTCCATCTTTGATTGTACTGTGGATCACCTTTAAAATTAGTTTAATATAAATAATTTTGCTAATTATTTTTTCAATTTTTCGAACGCACCACAAATGGCATGATTTTGTATTGCCGACGGTAAATATTGGACTTGAGGGAAGTGTTCTAGCGTGGCGGTAAGCTTGCTTAAGGGCTACGTCATCGGCGTAACCCTGGGAAGGTCTGAGACAAAGACAACCCAATCACACGAGATGTGTGGCGTAGTAATACGTAGGGAGTTAACAGAAATCAATGCTTAATCCTCGTTAACGCGGAAGATGCTTGAAAAAGCGGACGCAGAAGATTAAGTAGTTGGAAAAGTTCCCTGTCGGCTGTGAAGAGTTCAATTAGCGAGGCGGGTTAACCCGTAACTCAATTCAGACTACTCTACCACCACGTTTTTATAAAAAAAAGTAACGACTCAAGACAAAAATATTCTTACCTTCTCTTTTTTGATCTTTTTTCCTTTGGAAGATGTAGATCCCCTCTCGCTGTTATTTGATTTGTTGTCATCCTCCTCCGAATTAACTTCACTACATTCTGTTGCAACATCTTGTCAAAAAAAAAATTAATTTAAATAGGAAAAACTGTTCAATTGATAAGTATTTTAATTGACGTGCTAGATTGTAAATTATAATTTTAAATACCCGGGTCTCGATCTCGTAATGGCTCCAACGGAATTCTTCCGTAAACTTCGTTTTCCATTAAAAGCATCAATCTGTCGCGTTCTAAACTCTCAACGTATTTTCCATAAGACCAGTTGTTAATATTTTGTTCAGGCTTGTTTATCATATCTTCTAGTAGAGCACCAGATAGTTCAGATACGATGCTTCCCTTGATCGAAGTTACATCTGGAATTTCTGTCGTTTCGGCCTCTTTGGCTGCCTTTAGCTCCTTCAAAAAAGAATATTAATTTAAAACAAAGCCAAACAAAAAATACGCAAATATGCCATGCAATTAAAAGAACTTAAAATATTCATTACAGCAAGAACACAGTGGATAATTAGTCCTTCTAGTTAAATATTTCAAAAGAGAATATGCCACGACCAAAGAAACTTTTAAGTTAAAGATCCATCAGTGCTTAAATAAGTTCATTTTTGTTTGCAATATTCAACATACTCTTAACAGTTGCTCTTCTTCCATTTCCTTCATTTGCTTCCTCATCTTTTCCATTTTCTTTTTTCTTTGCCTCTCCAAAGTTGTTGTCAACTTTTCGTCGCTGATTGTTTTTCGGAAGTCACAGAAACCGGTCCAATGAGGAAACAGCACTCGAAACACAGTCAACTGAAACACGTCATAATGAAGATAATAACGTTATCAAAATCAAAATAAAGGTAGCAAAATGCTAGTTACAATGTTGTTTTTAATGTCTCAATTGCAGTGTAATAAGCAAATCAAACCAAAGAATTTAATTCAAATTCACAAAAAAAACAAGTTATTGCAATTGGGAGAAGTAATTTTAAATTACTTAAGACTTCATTGTTGCAATGGCAATGTTAAAAATATTTTAATGATATATTTATGCAGACTGTTAATTTTGGTAAATATTTAGTGAACTTAAAACACTTTATCTATTTGCTTATACAGGGTGTTACACAACTTAACAACAAATAAATATTACTTGAGCTTCTCTAAACACATATGGACCAAGTTCCTTTCGCTTCTCGATAATTCTTTCTGCCATCTCAGTGGAAATATCAATTTGCAAAGCAGGAGGTATGTGAGAGGAAATGAAACAATTAATTATCGACATCACTTTAACTTCTATAGAAGCTTGCTCGTTGTGTATGTGACAAAAATCCTAAAAATTCATCAATTTATTTATTAGGCACATTTCAAATACAATTGTAATATTTATATATATTTTTGTTAGCATCAATAATTTGTATTAAATAGCAACTGGTAAAATATATCGATAATATCTAAAAATTAAAAAAATATATAAGCCTTAATTTTCTTGCCTTGTATTTTTGAACTTCCAACCAAAACAGGACATTGTTCTCTAAAAATTCGCCCTTTAACGACACGTAGCGACGGAACTGATGCGCTGTAACAGTGTTGGATAATGCTCTTCTGAATTCCATGAGGTCACGCGACGAAGATTGCCAACGATTATCCAAAAGCTTAACAAAATTTATATTTAACATAATGTTTCCCAATATTTTTCTTTAAACACAATTTGTAAGATTAATAATGAATAAAAGGCAACTTACCCTCCAGGGTTCTCCCCGCTTCTTCTTTTTTTGAAGAACAATGTCTTCCGCAACTTCCGACATCTGAGACTTAGGACGTTGTCGATCCTAATATTTTTGAATCCGAATCATTAAAAAAACATTAAAACGCATAGAATTTAATTTATGAATTTAAATTAGTCAACATCAACCAATTAATATACATACTTATTAATCTAGAATTTAGCCTATATCTGGCCATGTTTTAAGCTGGCAAAGTGAATTTGAAAATAAGTCGAAATAAGAAAAGTTACTTACGTTTAAAACTTTAATTTCAGCATTTTTATATCGAGAAAAAGTAAATAGCCTACAAAAAATATAACATAATGGTTACCTGAAATGCAGCGGTGGCCAAAAAGAGTGGCATCCATCTTTTATCAATTCTAGCTTTGACATATTTCTGTGCCTCTAAGATCAATTCCGTTGGTGGTCGTTCTTTTAATGTTTTGCCCCAACCACCACCGGCCAATACTGCCTTAATTATTAGATATTAAATATACTTAATGATAAAAATGGAAAATATTTAACATCAAGATCCAAAGGTATGTTAGTTTAAAATTAACAAAGCTAGTTAAACATTATTTTAGATTCTAAGACAAAAAATTCAAAATTTGAATAAAATAAATTTAAAACCTAATGCAGCAATTAAAGTCTATAGCAAAATGTTATCAAAAATTAATAAATAATTTACTTGATTTTGTTCATCTTTAGTTGCTGGACTGTTTGGCCCGAAGAAGTACTTTTTGTGCAGATATTTGGTTTTAATCTCTTTGGCCTTTTCGTCTCTTTTTTCGCTAGCCTGGTGAGGTAAACGTTTAAACGATTCCACGTCTAACCAACACAGTAAATCGTTTCTAAAACATGAAACAACTTAATACAATTTAAGAGTAAGAAAATTTGTTTAAACAATTTATTTCCTATCCCACAACAAATATTAACTAAAGTAAATATCTTGAAAATCGTCTTTGAACGAAAATTAGTTACTTGGCATAATTGTCTTCAAGAAATCTTCTAAAATGCTCAAGTTCGATTCGATTTCGAACAATTTCCTCAAAAGTAAAAGATTGAAATTCCTCGGGAACTTTCAGCCACAAATTTTCTTCGTATTTCTCAATAGATTCACTTTCAGTTGGAACAGTTTTTTTCATCTGAAATTACAACATATGTAATGATTTTTTTAATCTTAATTAAAATAAGGGATGAAAATATTTTTGTTGAAAGATTTGGTCAATGTATATCAAAAGTAAAGATAAAGACAAAATTTTAAATTTTAAACCTTACTACATGGTTAAGTATAGAAAACCTAAAATTAATTTTAATTTCAATAAATATTTTAGAATGACAATAATACCTCTTTCATTATTCCTCTTTTCTTTAAACAACTTGCATACTTTGCCCCAACATTTAAATTTCGTTCTTGTTCAATCAACTCAATCTATGAGAAAAAAATAACATAAAAAGATTAATAATGTTTTTTTGTAAACTTTTTTATCTATTTAGTTGCATGTTTAAAGATGTTTTATAATCAATTAAAATGTTTTATATAAAAAACTTAAATGACATGCCAAAGATATTGTTAAGCATACATCCATATTACTAAAATTATACTAATTTCAAAACTTTTTAAACTAAAATTAGCCAAAAATTAAATTTTAATACTTTTCTGTATCCTTCTCTGTCCATTCCTAACATGCGATTCCATGGTAAAATAAGAATCTTTAGGACAAATTCCTCCGCTACGTCAAATAGTTCGTCAAACGGCGGATTAATATTAAGTGAGATCTGTTTTCTGGCCGCCATGGAGATTCCAATGTCTTGAGGAGCACCACCGACAATGTATTTCGAATGTATTGCCTGGATTTTTTAACATAGAAAATTACTGAAAATAAAACTGTTTAGATAGCTTCAATAATTACATTTACAACATAGTCTACCCATGTTTACACCAAAGATATTTACCTGTGCTTTTCTGTTAATGATAAATTTGTCAATAATTTCAGCATAGAAAAGATAATGGTAATCTTGAACGTCGAACCAGAAGTGAATTGAGCTAATCCATGACTAGTAAAAAAAAATAAAAATTAGAAACAATAAAATATTTTATAGATCTTGAAATATATATTAAGAACTAACAAAAGTAAACCTTATTGTTTGATCTTTCGCAGAATTGTGTAAAGAACAAACCAGCTTTTGTATCATGATATAATGCCTGTAACACAAAAAAACTTTTTTTTTTTTAAAAGCTAAACGTTAAACGTTAAATAAATGATAAATACCTTAAAAAATGCAAATCAAGAAATTTTCAATCATATTTAACTCTATAAAAGGTAACCTTAATATATTTTAAAATGCCAATATCTTTATGTAATGTTTTGGAGATAATCATGTAAAAAATTTAACCTGTAGCATGCTTTCCATAGCTGGACTTCCTTTCACTGATCCTTCTGATGAGACAGAAGATGGCGGGGTCTTAATTAATGTACTACATTCAATTCTGTCTCTGGTAACAAAATTGTAATTTATTTTATTTGTGTCGAAATGCTGTTTTGCAAAACCAATTTTACATTCGTAAATAAATTTTTGCCTTTAATTAAACATTTTTTTGTATATATCTTTATCCTCGATGTAGTAAGGTCAAATGCGCGACTTAAACATAGAGTAACATTAGTTACTATGACCCAGTCTCAAGTTGCCTGTTAGCAGTTTGGGATATTATAGATTATAATTGTCCGGAAATTATGCTGTAGACTAGGTGCTGACTCAGCAGGAGTTTATACCGTTTATAGCGCCTTACTAAAGGGCGCTACATCATCAGACCAGTGGGGATTGAATTCACAACCTCATGGTGGTGTAACAAGTGTTCTAACCACTACACCACGTTGCTGGTTGACTTTATTAAATCTACAATTATAAATTTCGATGAATGCGAAAACAGATTTAACCAACTTTGCTGACTTGGCAGCTGCAGATTTTCTTCTTTCGAATCTCAATCGGGTTTGTCTTGTTAAGGGTCCTTAAAAAAAACAAAAACCTTTAGAAACATGTGATTAAATCAAGTGTAAAAGTTAGAGGTTATATTGGAAATTTAAATTTAAAATTACATTTTTGCTATTTTACAGAGTGTAAATTTATATATATTATAAGTTATAGAATTGAGTATTTTTTTGTGAAAAGTGAGAATGTGTTAAAATAACTATATACTTATACCAATGGTACTAATTTAACCATTTAACCTACCTGCTGATGCTGGCCTTTTTACTTCCAAATTTCCCTTTTGTTGGTTAATTAATTTTGAAACTTTAGGTAACAAATAACTAGGTATAGGAGTCAGAGATGTTGCATCTTTAATCGTCGGATGGTGCCGTGATGACGTAAAATGCTCCTCTTCGATGTAGCGATGATAATCACTGCCCACGTGACCTTTACTGGAAGAAATGCGAGATGCGTGCTACAAAAATTTTATGTTTTATTAATAATCTTTTTATATAAGTACTACAAGAAATTGTAAATATATTTATTTATACACAAGTACTCTATTTCTTTTTTGATATCGGTTATTTGTTTAAGATAATACTTTTATTCGAGGTAAGCAAGATTTTGGGCGGAGAGGTAAGATAGTAATTGTCTTTGGGTTTGGGAAGCTCTGTGAGGACATTGGTCGTAACTTGCTTGTGACGTCATTCATTGTCTCGAGATCACGTGACGACTGCTGGCGAACCAAATACCGAGGTGCCCTGTGTTTAAATGTTATAACGTAAACGCAGGGCAATTTTTATATTGTATTTATATCAGCTTAACCAAAGTCAGTAATAAAAAATAAATAAAATATTTGTGATATCTGTTATAGCAATTCATTTTATTATTTACCAATATAAAAGAAGCGGTTCCACTAATTTTCTCTGAACATCGTGCAAGTGTTCAAGTGTCCACTGTGTGGCGTGCTTGAGCTTATATTTTGCCAAGTGCTCATTTGGTAAACGTTTTATGCTTCCAACTTTTACGTAGATTTCACGCATGCGTTGTAGATAACTATAGCAAAAAACGCATAACTCTCAAAATAAATTAAAAAAATAATTATGAATTTTAATTAAAGTTAGCTTCCCCTAACTCTTAAATACGTAAATGTGTTTTAATTTTAAAATTCCAAAATTACAGATTATTTACCTTTGGGTTTTATTTTTGTTTAACGAAAATCGACTTTTGTCGATGGCAAGCCAAAGTGACGTCATTTTTTCACCCACACTACCTCGTAGAAATTGACGAAACTTGTTAAAACTTTTAACATCTAAAAATACTTTTAATTGTTTAACACGTTTTGCGTACAAGGTTGACATTTTTAAATTATTCTCTTAAAATTCTGGTTAAAAAGATAAAGTTGTGGTTTAAGAACGGTTTAATTGGAGTAAAAATACTCTAACAACAATTTAATACATTTTATGACCCTATAAAAACTAATAAAACTGAAGTAAAAACGTGTCTAGTAACTCTAAAAAAACGAAAAAAAAATAACAATGACGTCATATGTACCTTTAAACTCGTTGTATTTAAAGAAGAGTTCACTGTCCTCTGTTTCGTCAGAAAACACCGAATCGGTCTCGTCTGCACGATCCAAGTCAGTCTATATGAAACACAGTGTAAATACTTGATTGCTTAACTTTATGACCGCCAATACACGTAAATAAAACCAGGCGAACGTAGGTTATACTGCTTTAATTGTGCATAAATATCTTTTTTATGTGGTTCCATTGAGTAATTGTAAATATTCATGCACGACTGGTGGTAAAATTAAGCTGTTTTAACGTATTGCACTCGAGAACAATTTTTTTAAAAGCTAACAAAAATATAAAGTTTGGTCTAGTGGTTAAAGTAAATAAGAAATAAAATCATGATAAATGGATTGGTTTAACGCTAGACAGGTTGCCCGACTCAATTACTCTATTTTCTAGTTCGTTCACCCTGGCTTAAATGTAAACGTGCTTCCAGTAATACCACTAAACGGGTTACTTACGTTTTTGAATGTGATTGATTTCTTTGGTTGTTTTTCGTTCATACTCTGACGCGATAAACAACCGCCCCTGTCTAAAATCTCCTTTTCATGTTCCAAAATTGCCTCAGAAAATACCTTGAAACATGTACAAGTTTCAATATACATGTTGAGGTAGCAAGGATAAAAAGTACTTAAAAATTCCAAAAATATTTATGATTTTAACGTCAAAACATTTTTTTTTAATTATTTACTATCTTACATAAAAATAAGACAGAAAATTATAAATCACAAAATCTACAATTTTTATTTTAAATACTTGAACCCACTTACCGTTGAATCCAGTGTGCTTAACGGCGCCCCACGTGGCGAAGGTTGGATAAGGGGAGCAACGTTTACTACGTGATCAATTTTTTGCGCGTCTTTATTCGGGGCCATCGATAAAAACGCACTTTTTAAAGTCATGGCAACGAATAACGAAGCGTACGAATCCAAGTCATTAATTTCAAACGCGTATGACACTGTTTTAAAATAATTATTAAGTGTTATATTATAAAGTTTTGCAATTTTGTAAGTGATGTGTATAGCACGTTAATATGGTTTACAACAAATCACAAAATGGCTTTAGAACCTTTAAAAAATGTTTGTGGTACTTATAATTTTATTTTTAAAAATACTGGAAAATGATTAACATTAAAAACCAGGTTACTATATTTTTTGTGTGACGTAGAAAGTACTAAGTAGCGTAGGGAATGTACACAAGCTAGTACTTTCTACGTCATCACAAACAGAGCTTCCTTTTTCTTTTTTTTAATTAAATTAATTTTTTTTAAGTTGTATAACTTAAAAAGTAAGTAAAATTATTTAAAGTTAAAACCATTTTTGTGTTCAGTAATACCAACTTTATAAATTTTTAAGTTAAGACATATCGTTAATATATGACTTTAACTAATTTATTGATTTTATTTTAAGATAGTTATTTGTGTAAAACTTTAAAAAAAATTCAATTATGTTAAAATGTTTCACTAAAGTTTAAATTAAAAACTAATAAAAATATTTTAGATTGGTGATTACCAGATTTCCCCTCTTCTTTTAATTTCCTAGTATCCTCATCTTCCTCGTCGTCTTCTTCTTTTTGATCCCCTTCCTCGCTTCCAACTCCTTGATCGCTCTCCCCATCACTTAACTCCGGTTCGATTCTTACCACTTGGGTGACTAAAAAGTAAAAATATTATTTTATTCATAAAATATTTTTAAGTGATAATTGTCTAACACGCTTTGGAAAACATTGATTTTTTTGACCATTAAAATATTTTATTATTATAAGTCTAGACTTTTATAAACAAAATTTGATAACGTAGACACTCAATGTTTAATAGAAAATACACGAACAGTTTATGTTCAAATGGAAATTGCGACTAAAGTTTTATTTTAAAGCAAATGTTTAATTTACTGATCAAATGCATTATTTAATTCATATAAGTGTAGCTTTATAAACTATGTATTGCAGCATGAAACTTAAAGTTTTTTATTTTGCAGAATACATTTTGCGGTTACATATGCCCCAGAGCAAAAGCCTGATATACATCACACCTAAAATAAAAGGCTTGTTTTTCATCTTGAACAATGCAAAAAAAAATTATTCCAAACTGTTTTAACAAAACTTTGTAACGTTAGACATTATTAAAAAACAAATTGTTTACTTCAAAAACAAACGCTCAGTTTGTTCCAAAAAAATACCCTTTTTTAATGTTTCTTGTAATCATGCAAAACTTGCATAATATTAACAACTAATTGTTAGCAAACAAGTATATTATAAAATGCACCTTTAATTTGCAAATTACAATTCTGTGACCATATTAAGACAAAAAAAGGTTTAATTCAATCAAAAAATCTTCCAAAAAAGAAAAAGGGTTTTTCGACCTTCTTCTAAAGTTTCATCGAATTAAATCTATCATATGATCTAACAAGCAGAGCCTCAAGTTGAAAGGTTAATATTAACTGTATCGATTATTAAAGTAGTATAGAAGTGTCAAAGTGTATTTTAGTTTTAAAAACAATTTTCTTTTACAGTATTTTAAATTTATTTTTTGCTGCTAAAACTTTAGCAATGAAATCTTTGTTAGTGTTGCAGTTGGTGATCCTGAGTTGCTATGCTTTGCAAGAAGGTAAAAAAACATGTTTATAAAAAAAATAAATATAAAATGTTATCTTATATGTTTAATTAAAACCAACCATAAGTCCTATTTTTAGAAAATGTATTAAAAATTCGCAATAATTTTTAGATTATCGAAATCGGATAATGCCGACGGCTCAGTTTTCAGACATAGATTTATCAAACAACGATTTTTCATATTCACGTTTTCAAAAATGTGTTTTTACGCGAGTGAATTTGGAAAAGTCAAAATTTACCCTAACAGATTTTACAGGATGTCATTTTAATGAAGTCAAAGCTTCATTTTCCGATTTTCGAAGAACTATCTTCCAAAATGCAACCTTCTCTAACTGTAGTTTCACTTACTCAAAATTTTCTTCCGCAAGGGTTATTAAAACCAGATTTTTCGATTCTAACTTTAGATTTTCTAATTTTTCGGACATCAGATTTCAAGAAAACCTATTTTTGAATTCAAATTTTGCGAATTCAAGGTTTCGAGGCCGACACTTTGCCAACGTTACTTTTGAAAATTCAGTTTTTACAGAAACAAATTTTGATATCGGGTATTTTAAAGATGTTGTTTTTTCAACTTCAAATTTTTCCAGTTCAAATGCTTCGAGCCCTGATTTTTTGGGATGTTTATTTAATGAAAGCGATTTTAGCAAAACCGATATGTCTTTTCCATTTTTTTCTCATTCTATATTTTTGAAATCGAACTTTTCAGCGGTAGATTATTCGCATGTGAAATTTCCTAACTGTTTTATAATGGACAGTAACTTTTCATTAGCGGATCTCGGACATGTAAAATTTCCCAACATTTCCATAATGAATTCTAATTTTACGAAGTCTGATCTTTCTTTTCCAAAATTTTTTAACGGCTCGATAATTAACTGTGATTTTTCAATGGCGGATCTTTCACATGCAGACTATTTCGAAGGCATAATATCTGATTCTGATTTTACAAACTCTGATCTTTCGCATCCAGAATTTGTAAACAGCTCAATAACTAATTGTAATTTCTCATTAGCGCATCTTTCACATCCGGATTTTTTGGACAGTACAATATCGGATACTGATTTCACAAAATCAAGAATGTCAGGTTCCAAATTTGATGGTAGTGTTGTAATAGATAGCGATTTCACTGCAAGTCAAATATCACGTGGGTATAAGTCTGTCTTGGCTACTTGTAAAGGGACGACTTATCATGAAAATGTATGCCAAAGGCCACAAACTCCTCATGGTAAGTAAAAGATAATTTGGTAAAAAAATTTTTAAATATAGGCTTTAAAATTAAAAATACTAACACATAAGTACTATTATCAACATTTTAAAATACCTTTATTAAAAGTTTTTGCAATTTTTTTTAGGTTACGTTAATCAAAGAAAACCGAGGATTCGAATCTCAGATTTAAATTTAACAAATGAAGACTTCTCTTATTCTAAATTTAAAGATTGTGTTATTACACGAGTGAATATGGGAAACTCTAGGTTTATAAGGACAGATTTTTCAGGATGTCATTTTATTGATGTCAAGGCTTCATTTTCAAATTTTCACAGAACTAATTTCCGAAATGCAACCTTCTCCAAATGTAATTTTACCTACTCAAAATTTAATCAAGCAAACCTTATAGAAACCAAATTTCACAACTCTAACCTTAAATTTGCCAATTTTTATGCCAACTCATTTTACAAAAATGTTTTTACTAATTCCGATTTTACGAAATCTACTTTTTCCTTTCCACAATTCAGTAACGTTGTAATGACGAACTGTAATTTTTCCATGGCGGTTTTATCCTATGCAAGTTTTCCTAGCAGTACAGTAACAAATTCCGATTTTACAAACTCAAAAATTTTATTTCCTAACTTCGGAGGAAGTGTAATTATTGATAGCGATTTCACCGGAAGTCAAATAACCCCCAATCTAAGAACTATTCTAGCCACGTGTAAAGGAACGACCATGCATAAATATATATGTCCAAAACCATTTAATGCAAGCGGTAAGTTAAAAACAATAAATATTATTTGTAAATAAAATTTTTAAAATAATTTTTAAAATAGCAAAGAATTACACACTTTTACTTTTCTACATTTTAATTAAAAAAATATATTACATTAATTCATTAAAAAAAATTTTAATATATTGATGTAACATTTTTTTGAGTATATTAAAATGAATAATCACACATTTATAACATTTTAATTTTTTGCTCATGTTTTAAGGTTACGCAAAACGAATAATGCCGGGGGCTGAATTCTTAGACATTAGTTTAACAGACGAAGACTTTTCTTACTCGAATTTTCGAAATTGTGTATTTACACGAGTGAATATGGAAAACTCGAAATTTACTCAAACAGATTTTACTGGATGTCATTTCATTGAGGTCAAGGCTTCATTTTCGGATTTTTGGAAAACCATCTTGCAAAATGCAACCTTCTCCAACTGCACTTTTACACATTCAACGTTTGAAACCGCATACTTTATTGAAACCAAATTCTTCGACTCCAACTTCAGGTTTTCTGATTTCAAGTATATCGGTTTTCAAAAAAACTTATTCATAAATTCAAATTTTGCAAATTCGAAGTTTGATGGACAATATTTTAGCAACGTCACTTTCAATAATTCAGTTTTTACAGAAACAGATTATCAATCAAGAAATTTCACAGAGGTTTTATTTTTAAATTCTAACTTTTCCAGATCAAATGCAACTTCTCCTGAATTTTCTAAATGTTCGTTTATTGGAAGTGATTTTAGCAAAACCGACATGTCCTTTCCATTTTTTTTCGATTCTACATTTTTGAAATCAAACTTTTCAGCAGTGAAATATTCGCATGTAAAGTTTCCCAACTGTTTTATAACGGACAGTGATTTTTCATTAGCGGATCTCGGACATGTGAGATTTCCCAACACGTCAATAACAAATTCTGATTTTACAAATTCTGATCTTGCCTTTCCAAAATTTGAAAACGGCTTTATTACAAAATGTAATTTTTCGATGTCATATCTTGGACATGTGAAATTTCCCAACACGTCAATTACAAATTCTGATTTTACAAAGTCTGATCTTACCTTTCCAAAATTCGTAAACAGCTCAATAATTAGTTGTAATTTTTCAATGGGAGATCTTGCACATGCT
The DNA here is from genome assembly GCF_963082875.1 of Corella eumyota. NCBI lineage: Eukaryota > Metazoa > Chordata > Ascidiacea > Phlebobranchia > Corellidae > Corella > Corella eumyota. The sequence goes on along the minus strand of NC_137493.1, from coordinate 5,081,556 downwards.
AAATTTTTTGACAGCACAATATCGAATTCGGATTTCACAAACACAGAAATGGCATTTCCCGACTTTAAAGGAAGTTATATAATAGATTCCGATTTTACTGCAAGTCGAATAACATCCCATTCAAAATTCAGTCTTGCTATGTGTAAAGGGACGATTTTTCATAAAAATGTATGCAAAGAACCACCTAATGAAAGTGAGTTAAATAAATTTTGGTAATAAAATTTCTAAACATAGACTTTAAATTAAGAAATTGTTACTCCCAAGTACTAGTATATAATAAAATAATCTACACCATTTGTTGTAGAAAATAACACACGCGCCTTTAAAAACTTACCGATAGTTGCTTAGAATGTTTATAATAACAACATTAAAAAACTTAACATTTTAAAATACTTAAGTAATAAAAATTTTGCTTTTAGTTTCAGGTTACGCGAATCAAATAATGCCAAGGATTCAACTTTCAGATTTAAATTTAACGAACGAAGACTTTTCCAACTCGAATTTCCAAGATTGTGTTATTACACGAGTTAATATGGAAAACTCGAAATTTAGTAGGACAAACTTTACTGGATGTCATTTTATTGAAGTCAAAGCTTCATTTTCCGATTTTCGGGGTACCATCTTCCAAAATGCAACTTTCTCCAACTGTAGTTTCACTTACTCAAAATTTGTTTACGCAAACGTTATGGAAACCAAGTTCTTTGATTCTAACTTTAGATTTTCCAATTTCTCAAACATCAGATTTCAAGAAAACGTCTTTCTCAATTCAAATTTCGCAAATTCAAAGTTTAATTTACACTATTTTAAAAATGTAACTATTAATAATTCAGTTTTTACAGAAACAGTTTATCATTCCAGATTTTTCTTCGATGTCATATTTTTAAATTCTAACTTTTCTAGATCAAATGCTTCTTTTCCTAATTTTACTAGATGTATATTTGATGGAAGTGATTTTAGCAAAACTGATTTGTCGTTTCCAGTTTTTCCTAACGTTTTTATGATAAATTCTGATTTTACTGAATCTGTTCTTCCATTCATAAAATTTTTCAACAGTTCTATGAGCCATTGCAATTTTTCAATGGGAGATCTTGCACATGCTAGATTTTTTGACAGCACAATATCGGATTCGAATTTCACAAACACAGAAATGGCATTTCCTGACTTCAAGGGAAGTTATATAACAGATACCGATTTTACTGCAAGTCGAATAACACCCCATCCAAAATTCAGTCTTGCTATGTGTAAAGGAACTAATCATAAGCACGTGTGCAAACCACGTAAAATTGATGATGGTGAATTTAAAAACAAAAAAACTAAGAAATAAATGAGGTCCACTGGCATCTATTTTTTAAGTAAAATAAATTTAACTCGTTTACAACATCTTAATGCGCTTTTACAACACATTTTTGAATTAACATCTTATATAAACGGTGTAATCTTTAATACGATGTGCATGCTTGTATAACAGTTTGGCTGTTTTGTTCATTGCTGCTTTTCAATTGTGGTTTGTTATTAGATTTGGGTGTATGTATGCGTTTTGGTAAAAGTATAGAAAACACATCTTTTTTTAATTCTTATTTGACTAAATTCCAAATTAGTTCTTTATTAATTTAGCTATATTTGTTTTTAAATTTTTTCATTTTTTAGAATTACATCCTTTGTTGTTTTTTTTCCTAAATATGTATTGCAGCATTAAACTTTAAGCTTGTATTTTGCAGAAAGTATTTTTGTGGTAACATTTATGCCCAAAGCAAAATCCTAATATACATCACACCTAGATTAAAATATTTGTTTTACATATTTAACATTGCAAAAAAAATTATCAAAACTAAAAGTTACTACACACTTTTAATTTTAAAAACAAAAATATAATTTTGTTATGCTAAAAGTTACTACACACTTTTTAATTTTTTTTATTTGTGTCAGCAAATTTTTCTGTTTTTAAGGTTTCTTGTATTTATGCAAAATTTGCATTATATTAGCAACTGATTAATTGCGAAAAAAATAATATTAACAACTGGTTATTAGTAAATAAGTATATTATAAAATGTATCTTTAATTTGCAAATTACAATTCTGTGACCATATATGGACAAAAAAAGTTCAATCCAATCAAAAAGATCTTCCAAAAAAAGAAAAAGGGTTTTTCGACCTTTTTCTAAAGTATCATCGAATTGAATATATCATACGATCTAACAAGCAGAGCCTCTAGTTGAAAGGTTATTATTAACTGTATCGATTATTAAAGTAGTATAAAAGTGTCAAAGTGTATTTTAGTTTTAAAAACAATTTTCTTTTACAGTATTTTAAATTTATTTTTTGCTGCTAAAACCTAAGAAATGAAATCTTTGTTAGTGTTGCAGTTGGTGATGCTGACTTGTTATGCTTTGCAACAAGGTAAAAAAACATGTTTATAAAAAAAATAAATATAAAATGTTATCTTATATGTTTAATTAAAACCCAACATAAGTATTATTTTTAGAAAATGTAATTAAATTCGCAATAATTTTTAGATTATCGAAATCGGATAATGCCAACGGCTCAGTTTTCAGACATAGATTTATCAAACAACGATTTTTCATATTCACGTTTTCAAAGATGTGTTTTTACTCGAGTGAATATGGAAAAGTCGAAATTTACTCAAACAGATTTTACAGGATGTCATTTTACTGAAGTTAAGGCTTCGTACTCCGACTTTCGAAGAACCATCTTCCAAAATGCAACCTTCTCCAACTGTAGTTTCACATACTCAAGATTTGTTTCCGCAAGGGTTATGAAAACCAGATTCCTGAATTCTAACTTTAGATTTTCTAATTTTTCGGACATCAGATTTCAAGAAAACCTATTTTTGAATTCAAATTTTGCAAATTCAAGATTTCGAGGCCGACACTTTGCCAACGTTACTTTTGAAAATTCAGTTTTTACAGAAACAAATTATAGAATCGGATATTTTAAAAATGTTGTTTTTTTAACTTCAAATTTTTCGAGATCAAATGCTTCGAGACCAAATTTTTTGGGGTGTTTATTCAATGGAAGTGATTTTAGCAAAACTGATATGTCCTTTCCATTTTTTCCTCATTCTACATTTTTGAATTCAAACTTTTCAGCGGTAGATTATTCGCATGTAAAGTTTCCTAACTGTTTTATAATGGACAGTGACTTTTCATTAGCGGATCTCGGACATGTAAAATTTCCCAACATTTCCATAATGAATTCTAATTTTACGAAGTCTGATCTTTCTTTTCCAAAATTTTTTAACGGCTCGATAATTAACTGTGATTTTTCAATGGCGGATCTTTCACATGCAGACTATTTCGAAGGCATAATATCTGATTCTGATTTTACAAACTCTGATCTTTCGCATCTAGAAATTGTAAACAGCTCGATAACTAATTGTAATTTCTCATTAGCGCATCTTTCACATCCGGATTTTTTGGACAGTACAATATCGGATACTGATTTCACAAAATCAAGAATGTCAGGTTCCAAATTTGATGGTAGTGTTGTAATAGATAGCGATTTCACTGCAAGTCAAATATCACGTGGGTATAGATCTGTCTTGGCCATTTGTAAAGGGACGACTTATCATGAAAATGTATGCCAAAGGCCACAAACTCCTCATAGTAAGTAAAAGATAATTTGGCAATAAAATTTTTAAATATAGCCTTTAAAATTAAAAATACTAACACATAAGTACTATTATCAACATTTTAAAATACCTTTATTAAAAGTTTTTGCAATCATTTTTAGGTTACGTTAATCAAAGAAAGCCGAGGATTCGAATCTCAGATTTAAATTTAACAAATGAAGACTTCTCTTATTCTAAATTTAAAGATTGTGTTATTACACGAGTGAATATGGGAAACTCTAGGTTTATAAGGACAGATTTTTCTGGATGTCATTTTATTGATGTCAAGGCTTCATTTTCAAATTTTCACAGAACTAATTTCCGAAATGCAACCTTCTCCAAATGCAATTTTACCTACTCAAAATTTGATCAAGCAAACCTTATAGAAACCAAATTCTACAATTCTGACCTTAAATTTGCCAATTTTTATGCCAACCCATTTTACAAAAATGTTTTTACTAATTCCGATTTTACGAAATCTACTTTTTCCTTTTCACAATTTAGTAACGTTGAAATGACGAACTGTAATTTTTCCATGGCGGTTTTATCCTATGCAAGTTTTCCTAGCAGTACAGTAACAAATTCCGATTTTACAAACTCAAAAATTGTATTTCCTAACTTTGGAGGAAGTGTTATTATTGATAGCGATTTTACCGGAAGTCAAATAACCCCCAATCTAAGAACTATTCTAGCCACGTGTAAAGGAACGACCATGCATAAATATATATGTCCAAAACCATTTAATGCAAGCGGTAAGTTAAAAACAATAAATATCATTTGTAAATAAAAATTTTAAAATAATTGTTAAAATAGCAAAGAATTACACACTTTTACTTTTCTACATTTTAATTAAAAAAATATATTACATTAATTCATTAAAAAAAATTTTAATATATGGATGTAACATTTTTTTGAGTATATTAAAATGAATAATCACACATTTATAACATTTTAATTTTTTTCTCATGTTTTAAGGTTACGCAAAACGAATAATGCCGGGGGCTGAATTCTCAGACATTAGTTTAACAGACGAAGACTTTTCTTACTCGAATTTTCGAAATTGTGTATTTACACGAGTGAATATGGAAAACTCGAAATTTACTCAAACAGATTTTACTGGATGTCATTTCATTGAGGTCAAGGCTTCATTTTCGGATTTTTGGAAAACCATCTTGCAAAATGCAACCTTCTCCAACTGCACTTTTACACATTCAACGTTTGAAACCGCATACTTTATTGAAACCAAATTCTTCGACTCCAACTTCAGGTTTTCTGATTTCAAGTATATCGGTTTTCAAAAAAATTTATTTATAAATTCAAATTTTGCAAATTCGAAGTTTGATGGACAATATTTTAGCAACGTCACTATCAATAATTCAGTTTTTACAGAAACAGATTATCAATCAAGAAATTTCACAGAGGTTTTATTTCTAAATTCTAACTTTTCCAGATCAAATGCAACTTTTCCTGAATTTTCTAAATGTTCGTTTATTGGAAGTGATTTTAGCAAAACCGATATGTCCTTTCCATTTTTTTTCGATTCTACATTCTCAAAATCAAACTTTTCAGCAGTGAAATATTCGCATGTAAAGTTTCCCAACTGTTTTATAACGGACAGTGATTTTTCAAATGCTTATCTTGGACAAGTAAATTTTCCCAACATTTCTATAACAAATTCTGATTTTACAAAGTCTGATCTTACCTTTCCAAAATTTGAAAACGGCTTTATTACAAAATGTAATTTTTCGATGGGAGATCTTGCACATGTGAGATTTCCCAACACGTCAATTACAAATTCTGATTTTACAAAGTCTGATCTTACCTTTCCAAAATTCGTAAACAGCTCAATAATCAATTGTAATTTTTCAATGGGAGATCTTGCACATGCTAGATTTTTTGACAGCACAATATCGGATTCGGATTTCACAAACACAGAAATGGCATTTCCCGACTTCAAAGGAAGTTATATAATAGATACCGATTTTACTGCAAGTCGAATAACACCCCATCCAAAATTCAGTCTTGCTATGTGTAAAGGAACCCATCATAAGCACGTGTGCAAACCACGTAAAATTAATAATGGTGAATTTAAAAACAAAAAAACTAAGAAATAAATGAGGTCCACTTGCATCGATTTTTTTAAGTAAAATAAATTTAACTCGTTTACAACATCTTAACGCGCTTTTACATACACTTTCTTGATAGAATTAACATCTTATAAACGGTGTAATTTTATAAACGATGTGCATGCTTGTATAAAAGTTTGGCTGTTTTGTACATTGCTGCTTTTCAATTGTGGTTTGTTATTAGATTTGGGTGTATGTATGCGTTTTGGTAAAAGTCTATAGAAAACACATCTTTTTTTAATTCTTATTTGACTAAATTCCAAATTAGTTCCTTATTAGTCTACATATTTTTGTTTTGAATTTTTTTCTTTTTTTAGAATTACATCCTTTGTTGTTTTTTTTCCTAAATATGTATTGCAGCATTAAACTTTAAGCTTGTATTTTGCAGAAAGTATTTTTGTGGTAACATTTATGCCCAAAGCAAAATCCTAATATACATCACACCTAGATTAAAATATTTGTTTTTCATATTTAACATTGCAAAAAATTGTTTTCAAAACTGTTTTAATATAATTTTGTTATACTGAAAGTTACTACACACTTTTAATTTTAAAAACAAAAATATAATTTTGTTATGCTGAATGTTACTACACACTTTTTAATTTTTTGTTTGTTTCAGCAAATTTTTCTTTTTTTAGGGTTTCTTGTATATATGCAAAATTTGTATAACATTAGCAACTGATTACCTGTAAAAAAATATATAACAAATTGCAACTTTAATTTGCCATTTACACTTTTGTGACCATATAAAGACATAAAAGCACAAACCGAAAAATCTTCCAAGAAAGAAAAAAAGTTTTTTCAACCTTTTTCCTTAAGTATCATTAAACTAAATATATCAAATGTTCCAACTGAAAAAGCCATTAGTTGTAGGGTTTATACGAACTGTTAATATGAACTATTTAAGAATTAATTAGTGCCAAGATTTTTTTTAGTTTCAATTTTTTTTACAGTATTTAAAACATTTTTTTACAGTATTTTAAATTTATTGCTACTGCTAAAAACGTAAGCAATGAAATTCTTGCTAGTGTTGCAGTTGGTGATGCTGAGTTGCTATGCTTTGCAAGAAGGTAAAAGTGACATTATCATAGCAAAAATAAATTTGAAATATTTTTTTTAATTTGTTTGATTAAACCCCATTATTGACCCTTACTTTTAAAAACTTTATTAAAAATGTGCAACTTTTTTAGATTACCAAAATCGGAAAATGCCGAAGGCTCAATTCTCAGACTTGGATTTATCGAGCAAAAATTTTTCGTATTCAAGTTTTCAAGGTTGTGTTTTTACACGAGTGAATATGGAAAACTCAAAATTTACCGAAACAGATTTCACTGGATGTCATTTTATTGAAGTCAGGGCTTCATTTTCCGACTTTCGTAAAACCAACTTCCAAAATGCAACCTTCTCTAACTGTAGTTTCACTTACTCAAAATTTCATAACGCAAACGTTATAGAAACCAAGTTCGTTAATTCTAACTTCGGATTTTCTAATTTTTCAGACATCAGATTTCAAGAAAACGTTTTTTTTAATTCAAATTTTGCAAATTCAAGGTTTCGAGACCAACCCTTTACAAATACCATTTTTAAAAATCCATATTTTTTTATCAATTTTGTTTTTGATTCTCCGCCTGAATTTTTTAGGTGTTTATTCAATGGAAGTGATTTTAGCGAAACTGATATGTTTTCTCCAGTTTTTTCCCATTCTACATTTTTGAAATCAAACTTTTCAGCAGTAGATTATTCGCATGTTCAGTTTGCCAACTGTTCTATAATGGACACTGACTTTTCAAAGTCTGATCTTAACTTTCCAACATTAGTAAACAGCTCAATAATTAGTTGTAATTTTGCAATGGCGTTTCTTACACATGCTAAATTTTTGACAGCACAATATCGGATTCGGATTTTACAAGTTCAGAAATGATATATTCCGACTTTAAAGGAAGTTATATAATAGATTCCGATTTTACTGCAAGTCGAATAACATCCCATTCAAAATTCAGTCTTGCTATGTGTAAAGGGACAACTTTCCATAAAAAAGTATGCCAAAAGCCACTCAGAAAAAGTGAGTTAAATATATTTTGGTATTAAAATTTCTAAACATAGACTTTAAAATAGGCATTTGTTACTCCCAAGTACTAGTATATAATAAAATGATCTACACCACTTGTTGTAGAAAATAACACGCGCGCCTTTAAAAACCGAGAATTGTTACTGAGAATGTTTAATTTTACAAGAATATAAAAACTTGACATTTTAAAATACTTGAGTATTTAAAAATTTTGCTTTTACTTTTAGGTTACGCGAATCAAATAATGCCGAGGATTCATCTTTCAGATTTAAATTTAACGAACGAAGACTTTTCTAACTCGAATTTCCAAGATTGTGTTATTACACGAGTGAATATGGAAAACTCGAAATTTTGGAGGACAAACTTTACTGGATGTCATTTTATTGAAGTCAAAGCTTTCTGCTTCCGATTTTTGGGGTACCAGCTTCCGAAATGCAACTTTCTCCAACTGTAGTTTCACCTACTCAGTATTTTCTTCCACCGTAGACGTTATGGAAACTAAATTTTACAATTCTGACTTTAGATTTTCAAATTTTTCATTTAATAGGTTTGAGAAAAGTGTATTCACAGATTCCAGTTTCACAAATTCCATGTTTTTCGTTTCAAGGTTTGCCAACGCCCAGATGACTAATTGTAACTTTTCCATGGCGATTTTGACAGTTGTATATTTTTTTGAGAGTACAATAACGAATTCCGATTTTACGAAATCAAGAATAATAGTTAACAACTTTGAAGGAAGTGTTATTATTGACAGCGATTTCACTGCAAGTCAAATTATTTCCTATCCGACATCTGTTCCAGCAACATGTAGGGGAACGACCATGCGTATTAACTTATGCCAATTACCATTCAACGGCAGCAGTAAGTAAAAATATTAAATGTTATTTTGAAATAAAATCTTTTAACAAAAGTTACACACCAGCGCTTTTATGTATTTTGATAGAAAATGTATTACCTGGGTTTATTAAAATTTTTTTAAATATATCGTTATAAGATTTCTTCAGTTATACAAAGATGTATAACACCATGTATACAAAATTTTTAATAATGTATAAATCTACCCGTAAAGGCAATTTCAATTAATAAACTTGCTAAAGTAGTAATATATTTGCAAATGTTTTAAGGTTACACAAAAAGAATAATGTCGGGATTACAACTCTCAGATATGAATTTAACAAACGAAGATTTCTCCTATTCAAGTTTTCAAGATTGTGTTATTACACGAGTGAATATGGAAAACTCAAAATTTACCAGGACAGATTTTACAGGATGTCATTTTATTGAAGTCAGGGCTTCATTTTCCATTTTTCCAAAAACCGTCTTCCAAAATGCAACTTTCTCCAATTGTAGTTTCACCTACTCGAAATTCGATCAAGCAAACGTTATAGAAACCAAGTTCTTTGATTCTAACTTTAGATTTTCTAATTTTTCAGACATCAGATTTCAAGAAAACGTCTTTCTCAATTCAAATTTCGCAAATTCAAAGTTCGATGGACAATCTTTTAACAATGTCACTATCAATAATTCAGTTTTTACAGAAACAGTTTATCGATCCAGTTTTTTCGACGATGTCATATTTTTAAATTCTAACTTTTCTAGATCAAAAGCTTCTTTTCCTAAATTTTCTAGATGTACATTTGATGGAAGTGATTTAAGCAAAACTAATATGTGGTTTCCAATTTTTTCCAACATTTCTATGATAAATTCTGATTTTACAAATTCAAAAATGGCATATCCCGACTTTAAAGGAAGTTATATAACAGATACTGATTTTACTGCAAGTCAAATAACATCACCTCATGCTGCATTCAGTCTTGCTATGTGTAAAGGAACTAATCATAAGCATTTGTGCAAACCACGCGAAAACGATGATGGTAAATTTAAAACAAAAAACCCAAGAAATAAATGAGGTCCACTGGCATCGATTTTTTAAGTAAAACAAATTTAACTCGTTTACAACATCTTAATGCGCTTTTACAACACATTTTTGAATTAACATCTTATAAACGGTGTAATCTTTAATGCGATGTGCATGCTTGTATAAAAGTTTGGCTGTTTTATTCATTGCTGCTTTTCAATCGTGGGTTGTTATTAAATTTGGGTGTATGTATGCGTTTTGTTAGAAGAATAGAAAACACATCTTTTTTTAATTCTTATGTGACTGAATTCCAAATTAGTTTTGATTAATCTTTTTGACTAGGTTTTTTATATTTAATTTCGCTTTCAATTTCTTTCATTGTTATAATTTCTCAACTAACTTTTTATTCGTTTTATTCTGTTACTACTTTTCCCCTTACTTTCAAAAAAGTTTAACTAAACCTAGACTTTTAAAACTTTAGACCAAAAAATGTTTTTTTTTTTATGTATGCTAAAACGTTAAATATCATTTAAAGTTGTGAAATCGGTATTATTGTATGTTTATCGCTACGTAATCTGTTAAAATGTAAATACATTCTAAATTGGTGATAAACTCTTTTAAAGCAAAGTAAACTCTTGTAAACTATCGTAAAAACTGCTAGCCAAAAAGCAAAGATATTTTTTAATAACACAGTTTAGGTAAATACCAATTAGAAATTAGTTAAAGAACCTAACATTTCTATAAACTTTCATCATGCGCGGATTTAATTTGACAATCAATCGTACGACTAATAATAAAAACAAAACTTTTTTTCCTTACTTTGGGTAGGTGAAGTCCCTGTCTGAGGAATGACGCAGGCAGCTTCGCCCATGAATGCGTTGACGTGTGCAGGTGATATAGTTACCGATGATGTCATTCTACAACGTCATAAAAAATATCAAATTGTTAGACGTGTAAAATATAACACAAACTGCCTAAAGTTCTCGTAACACAAAAAACTTTAATTTAAAAAAAATGAACAGAAAATTATTTTACATTAAATTTACCTTGAAATTCTTTCCTCTGCTTTCGTTAAACTAGGAGGCGTAAGCTAGAGAAAAAAAAGTTCAGATTAAAACATACGTTAAATATGGTTTCGGGTTCGGGCCGCACCGAAAGGTTTCGGGTTCGAGCCGCACCATTGCCACACTATTCGCCCTTGAGCCCTGCGTTTACGAGTAGCACATACACGTCACAATATCACACCCCTACTCAATAAAAAATATAAAACCTATAACCTTAAGGTGAGATGGAGTAAAAAAACAAACGTTAAATAACAAAAAGTTGATAACTAAGAAATACAACAATAAAATTCACAATACTGATATATTTTTATATTAAATTATTTTGGAATTATTTACGTCGTACGAATAAGCCCTTCCTTCCAAATATTCATCCGCGTTATCCGCTACGTCCAATCTGGAACTCTGCACGCTGGTTGGTCGAGATGGGCTGTGACGTAATTGATTTAAACTAGGCTGTCTGGCGACGGAAGGCTTCGGTCTTTGACTTTGTGACGTCACAGAAGTAGATTCGACCTAACGATGATAAATAAATTAAATTGTTTAAAAAACATGGCGGAGTAATTTTTATTTTTATTATTTTTTTTTACAGCCTACCTAATTAATAATACTTTAAAAGTAAAAAATGTCTTATATAATATGGCTAAATATTGCTTTTTATGTTAAGTTTGTTTTCTGCAAAAAAAAATAAAAAAAAGTACAACAAACGGGTCAGAGAGGACAAAATAAGGTCATTTTCCTATGTCTGCCAGCATATGATCTTACGACGATGACGTCTTGCGTCACGTGACTCGCGAGCGTTGAGATTTTCCCTATTTACAATATTTACCTTCAAATCCCGATATCTCAAAAACTACTTGACCAATTTTTAAAATAATGATATCCTCGTGCAAGTTGGAAAAATTTCAACATAATTAAAAAAGAAACTCTACGACCGAACCATCTCTTTAAGTTTAAAATTTTTTTTTACCTGTTTAGCAATACTTAGCCATTCCTTGGTCTGAGAAGTAGAAGAAGAGCCTAAACTTACACCCAATCTTTGAATCATTTCTTCCGTTTCGTCGACCGGTGTCGCAGGCCGTTCAACCTGTGTTCGAGACTATTTTATCACGTGGTTCAAACTCAAGTTTAATATATACACGTACAGTGTAACATTGTAAAAACAAAAATTAAAAAACAAAAAAATGCATCACGAAAAATAAAAAGTTCAAGTCTTACTTTCTCTGGTCTATACCATGGCCTAAAATCTTGATCTATTGTTAATTTAATTCCACCTCTGCTAGTTTCAATTTGAGACAACAGTTTTGCCAATCTACAAAACAGAAAACAGCATGAAAAGCCGTTTACTAAAAGAATGGGGATAATACAAAACACAATTTTTTGTATTTTTAAAAATAATGTTGCCCCCCAAAAAATTAACAGACATAGTTATTGAACATAATTAAAAAGTAACTTAATATTCACCGATATTCCATATATAATTCACTCCTTAAAAATGTTGGAAGCCTGTTTTCTTTTATCCATTGAATGCCTTGTTCTTTGTCTAAGCACTAATATTAAAACACACAAATGTAATATAAACCGCACCAATATGTAGGTTGTTACACAACGCTAACCACTATGTAAATACCCAACGTAAAAACTGGTAAAATTTACGAAATATTAAAAAAATTAAATTTTTTTTTCAACATACCTTTACGTTAAAACTTGTTTTAATCTCATCTTCAGTAAATTCGTCAGTTTTCTCATAATAGGGGAGTTTTATTGGAGGGTTTGAAATTGCATTCTGTGAAAAGATATATTTACAATTATTTCTATCAAATTTTTATAATGGTACCAGCCCATAGCCTATCCCTTTTTCACTTTTATTATTCCATATCACACGAGTATGACATGTTTAAATAAAAATTGCATATATTTCAGCTTTTAGTATTACAAAGGCCTTTTAAAACTTGTTTAACTACTTTTTTTGGAAAAATATTTTAGATTTATTTACAAAGTCTTACTTTGTAGACTGAGCTGATTGGGCGCTGGGATCTAGCAATAGCTTTTATTTTATCTTTCAACTGATGCTTAGTTGAGGTTAAAACTTCAAACCCTCCAGTGTCAGTGTTAAATTTAAGTGGCTCAGGAAAACTCTACAAAAATAATATTTAAGGTTAAAAATTTAAAATTCAACAAAAAAATTGAAAATTTTTTTTTTTTTGATTGCAAGCAAAAATATATACCTGCATTCATTGATTCCTTTTAAATATTTTTTAATGTTGATTAACTTACAATCTAGCAACGTATGAGTTGAATGTTTTTAACTTACCGGTAGCTCAAGGAAAGTGTTAAAGTAATCAACGAATAAATTATCCGTGGCCAAATATTCTTCCTGCAACAAATAACAAAATGTGATAAAAATGGGGACGCGGAATTGGAGGGACTGGAAAATGAAGGAACGGAAATTGAAGGAACGGAAAATGAAGGAACCGGAAAATGAGGGAACGGAAAATGAAGAAACCGGAAAATGAAGGAACGAAAAATGAAGGAACCGGAAAATGAAGGAACGGAAAATGAAGGAACCGGAAAATGAAGGAACGGAAATTGAAGGAAAGTGAAAAAAGGAGAGGCGGAATTCTAAAAAAATAAAACGCGGAAATACCGTTGACTATTTATTTGTATTTAAGTCGATATTATTTTAGAAATAAACAGGCATTTTATAGAAGAGGGTTAGGGTATGCTGGGGTAATAAAAATTAACTCATTATCGCTTATCAGTTCTCAAATAAATGACAGTAAACCTAAATAAACAGTCAACGGTATTTCAGCGTTTTATTTTTTTAGGATTCCGCTACTCCTTTTTTCACTTTCCTTCAATTTCCGTTCCTTCATTTTCCGGTTCCTTCATTTTCCGTTTCTTCATTTTCCGGTTCCTTCATTTTCCGTTCCTTCATTTTCCGGTTCCTTCATTTTCCGTTCCTTCATTTTCCGGTTCCTTCATTTTCCGTTCCTTCATTTTCCGTTCCTTCAATTTCCATTCCCTCATTTTCAGTCGACCCATAAAAATTTACCTAAGCATCAAAATGTATCAAAAGTAACAAGGCTGGTACTTACGAAATCCGATATCTTCAAGTAAGGTGGATCTATAAAATAAAACGCAAATTAGATTAGTAAAAAAACTAAAAATTAAAGTTAAACTATTTTACATAAACTTTTGCTTAAAATATTAAATTGATTTGTACCTGTAGTTAAAATCTTTTCCGGCATATTGAATAGTAATTATCACATGCCTATCAACTATTTAAACATAATCTTAAAAATCTAAACATATCAAATAAAATATCAAACTGTAGTCTATGTACTGTTACTGAATATTATGTAAAGAAACATGTATTCGAATAAGTAGTTGAGCAAATACATAATTTCCAACACGATGTTAAACAAACATACTACTGATGGCGTGTTGTTGCTACGAAACCATAAAAATGAGAAAAAATTGTACATTTGTTGAAAATTTACAATTTTATATCATTTTTTGCCTATCGAACTGACTAAAAAAGTCAATACACCTAAAATTAAAACAAAATGTTATTATCAAATACAATTTACAAACAAATTTCTGTAAACACAAAGTTATCATAAAAAGTAAGAAATTTAAAGGAATTATGTTTCCTACTGTAAATACAAGACAGTAGTCGTTAATCATTAAGCGCTAACACAACATATACCTTAGTTTAACACATTTGTAAAATGTACAACTTTATACATTTCTAGTTTTAAACGATTTTATATCATTTTGGGACTTTAATGTATCCCTACAATATATACCCATAGAATTGAAACATCACAATAAAAATTGAATTAGCCATTGTGTTTTATTATGACGTCATCGTTTTATATCCTTTGTCAACATTCCTTTATTTTATTACAAGGCCATTGTTATTTTAAACAGCGCTTGGTAACGCTATATATTGCCTATTTAGCCGTAGGCTTTTGGCTGCTGAATTACTGGATAGCTATCAAAACATCATCAATTTTTTTACCTTCTAATCTTTACTATTCTACACCAATTATATACATATGTAAACATTAAATAACTGACTGTAACTGTATAGTATCATGGTCGCGAACATAGCAATTCAGCCTTATCGCTAGATTTACTAAGACTACAAAATAACCGTATACAGTACACGGTCTTGAATTACTGCATAATGCTTAAATTGATATTTTACAGTTAATCTACAAAGCGAATTTTAGCGAACGACCAGACGAAAGCACTTCACAGCACATAAATACCGGGCTACGAGTACTCCTATAAGAATGCTTAAAGGACACGAGCGCTTTATGACACAACACCGCGTCACAATTCCAATTGTTTGGTATGTAACACAACGCGAAAGTAAAACCTCTATTGTACGCGTCGACATAATAAATTCGATACAATACTAATTCGTACAAATTTAAAGGTTGGGTTACTTAATATTATATTAATTTTAAAATGTTATAAGAAAATAACTTAAAAAGTCATTAACCTTCAGTACTTCTAAAATAACTTAATATTGCCCGCAAGCACAAGTAGCCTAGTGCTTTTTTTTGTCTATCATCACAAAATCATTATAAATTCTAGTTTTATTTAACAAGGTATTACAAGACGACTAAAAAAATAAAATTTTAGTCAAAAAGAGGTTTTACTTATGGTACAAAGGCAATACAAAAATTAAAATAAAGATAGATTGTAAGCATACAAAGCTTTTGAAAATTGTTTTGTTTTATGTATACTGAAATTTAATATTTTATTTTTTTTGTTAAAGCATGTGACGTATAGGCAGATGGCTAATATTTCTAAATAAATCAATATCTAAATTAAAAACAATTTAGTTAACTCAGCGTAGTGTATTTAATTTTTAATTTTAACATTTTATATTTTTTGTATATTTTTACATGCAGGTAAAAATCTTTTTTTAGGACGCATGAGTTCTAATGCAAATAAAATCTTACAGAGCGTGTAAAATAGATCAGGTTTAACTTAAAAATTGAATTCACGCACGATTTCATGGGTCATTTTTTCTCTTCGCGAGTTGCACCTACTACAAAAATGTCTTAAAATAAAATGACATCACTAAAACTGTGATCTGAGTCAGTCTAACAACATTGAAAGTCGTCAGAAAACGAAGTATCAAAAAAAACCGGAAATTAGTTCAAATTAATTTGGTTTTTAAGATTCATTTTAGTTTTGCTTCATTAAAATCAAAATCATTTACAGTCTTACTGTATTTGATTTTTAATTATTTAAAGAGTTTAAAAAGTTAGACATACAGTTCAATGAAATATGTAATGTATTATTTTGTACAGGCAGATAATAACATATTTTATTAGAGTAAAAGTAATAGTTAAAACACAATCATGAGTATGAATACAATAACAATGCTGATGACTATAATGGATAACTCGACGACATCAAATCTTACTAACATGACAGGTTTGACTTAAAATAACATTTTCGTTGTAATATTAAATACTTTTATTTTAAAACTAAACTGTAAATGTAATCTTTATGAATAAATAAATTTTGAATAATAACCGGTTCACTTTTAAAATTTTGTAATATAAAATTTATTAAAGTATTTAAAAGTTTGACATTAGATTAATTTTAGGTAACATTCCTCGAAGACCGAGTGGCGACCCGTACGCGTTATTATTCAGAATCTTAACAACGTAAGTTAATGAAAAAATTATTTTTTGTAATTTAAATTGTGGTAAATAATTATTCCCTATAAAAAACCCAATGTTTTATATAGGTTTTACCATTCTAAATTTTTTTTAGTTTATTTTAGCATATAGAATGCGTTTTTATCATTTTCTTTTTAATTTAGAACCACAATTGCGATTGGTATGATCGGTATAGGCTGTACGGTGGACTATAAGATATTGTGGCAATACATCAAAAAGCCCAAAGCATACTTAATCGGAGTTACAATGCAGCTCGTACTCTTACCACGTAGGATGTTATTTAATAACCTGTTTCATATACCAATTTATCAATTTTATTACATATTCTAGGTACTTACAATAAAAAAGTTTTACAATTTACAAAAATTATGACACATCAAAGTCGTAAAATGTTTTTTTGTTTTTTAGCTCTAGCTTGGGCGTTGACGAAAATATTTCAAATGCCGACCGGGGAAGCTATTGGTGTTATGATCCAGGGTTCGAGTCCCGGTGGCACCGTTAGTAATTTGGTTGTTTATTATATGGGTGGCGAAGTCGACCTTAGGTATAAATAACAATTAAATTTTTATTTTAAATTAAAGTCCTTATTTTTTTAAATTTGGTTTGCAAAATGCACATCTATGTAATAATTGGAAAAATATTTAACGCAAATTAAAAAATTCTAGATAATTTGTTTTACATTTTTTGTATTGTATGTTGCACAAAGCATTTGCAAGAATCGGTTATAAAATTGCCGTTTCAACAGTTTATAAATTGTATATAAACAAATATTAATCGCAACACCTGCGATGGTGTGTGGATTTAACTTTATATTTACACCAAAAGCAGCTTAGCAATTTTTAATATTAGCTATATAAACTAAACATAACCATATCCGTATTGAAAATGATATATTTGTAAAAAAATGGAAATTAGTTTAAATAGAAATGGTTTCATTAAATTTTTAAAAGGCTGGGTAGGGCACTTTAACAACCCAATAAAAAAATTAATATTTTTGAATTTACAATAACTATTAAAGTAAATTAAATTCCAGTGTTGCAATGACTGGTACTTCGACGTTGCTAGCCCTGGGTACAATGCCCCTGTGGTTGTTTATTTATGAGACGGGTGAACAGCTTCCTTCAGAGTTCAGAATTCCGTATGATCAACTAGGTACGTGCTAAATTTTAAAGCTAGATCAGCGAACCGAATCTTTTTTTTCTATCGCAATGCATAGTATTTGCACCACGGTATTCAGATGGAAAGCCATCAGACCGAATAGGCATTTAACCGTAAAGCATTTTTTTTTTGTATATATCTTTATCCTCGATGTGGGAAAGTCGAATGCGCGACTTAAACATAGAGTAACATCAGTTACTTTGACCGAGTGTCGAGTTGTCTGTGGCAGTTTGGGATATTATAGATTATAATTGCCCGGTAACTATGCTGCTGATTAACTGCTAGCTCAGCAGGAGTTTATACCGTTTATAGCTTCTTACGTAATGGCGCTACAGCATGAGATCAGTGAGGATTGAACCCATGACCTCATGTGTGGTGTAGCAAGTGTTCTTACCACTACACCACGCTGCCAATTTGCTCGAAAACCGACAATGCAACATTTTTATTAACATAAATTTTTTCAATTGTCTTTATCGGCAAAATGTTCTTTCGGTTGAGTGGTTTTCGGTCATAGGCTTAAATACCAAAGCATTTTGTATTTAAACGTTTTGTTATTTTTACTACTTTAGACTTTTTTAAAAGCTATTGGTTAAAACTACAGATTTAAACTTTGATTTTTAGCTTATATTATTTAAATTTAATTTAAACCATTTAAAAAGGATATAATTTATAATATACTTTTACAGCAATAACCTTGGCCCTCATAGTTGGGCCAGTGTTTATTGGAATGATTATATTCTGGAAATTACCTGCAAAAGCAGCGCGTATTTCTAAGGTAATAAGAATTTTTTTTTTAAATCCCAACTAATTCTGAAAATTGAAAAAAAATTTTTTTAAAGATTTTTGTTGTATTTTCTACCGTAACACTGATTGCAGTTGTGATTGCAAGTTCTGTTGTGTCGCAAATTCCGTGGAGAGTCACCTGGCGACAAGGAGTGGTAAGACACATTAATATTAACTAAAAAATGACAAATTGTTAACATTTTTGTAAAGAACAAATTAAGAATAACTCTAATGCTTCTTAAACTTGAGATCCTAACTGTTTAACAAAAGGTAAAAAAAACGAGGGTAGTTTAAGAGTTTCTTTCCTAAAAAAACAAGCGTAGTTTAAGTTTTAAAGTTTAGAAAAAAACATAAATGATGTTACTCGTTTTGCTCCGCAGCGCCTACGCCCGGAAGTATAATTTTTTTAATTTATGTTTTTTGTTTCGCGTGTTAACAGGTCGCAGCTATCATGCCGTTTGTAGCATACGCTATTGGATTTCTAGTTACCCTGATACCGTTCCTAAAACTTAACACACAATGTAAGAAGACCATTTCTGTTGAAGTTGCTTTGCAAAACACGCAAGTTGCTGTGGCCATCATTCAAATCTCATTCAGATCCCAGCCGCGTATTTTAATTCAAAGTCTTCTGTTCCCAATCCTGTATTTACTGTTTCAGGTAAATTTATCGCGTCAAAGAAATTGAAATTCGACTAATATTGATGAAACATTAGATTTTTTTGTATATATCTTTATTCTTGGTGTGGGAAAGTCAAATGTGCGACTTAAACATAGAGTAACATCAGTTACTCCGATCCAGTCTCGAGTTGCCTGTGGCAGTTTGGGATATTATGGATTATAATTGCCAGATAATTATGCTGCTGATTAACTGCTGGCTCAGCAGGAGTTTATAGGCTTACCGTTTATAGCGCCTTACTTAAGGGAGCTACAGCATAAGATCAGAAGGAAAAGAGCCCACGACCTCATGTGCGGTGTAGCAAGTGTTCTTTCCACTACACCACGCTGCCGGTTAGATAAATGCTTTCATAAACGATTTTTAAAATTTTTAGATCGGTTATTCTGTCCTATTTACTAGCTTAATATATTTGTATAAACGCCGGTTCGGCGAAACGGGGGAAGACACAGAATCATCAGAACCGACAGGAAAAGATAACCCTGGTTTCGAAACTATTGATCTCCGAGAGAACGGCGGGAAAAACGAGAACGCCATTTAAAAAAAAAGCAAATTCTCTCGGATGTCAGTTACGTTGCAGAAAAAAAATCTTTTATTTTCAACTTTTTAAAGTTATTTGTGCTTATAATTTCAAATTTTTAGTGTGCTTCTGTTTTTTTTTTGTTTAATTATTTAAAAATTAATTAATGTATTGTATATTTTTTATTAATCAAAATTAATATGCATCAAATAAATAGTAAAAGACGAATAAAAATATGTTTTTTTTGTTTAATATAAAAAACAATTTTATATGCGATTTTCCCCGAAATAAAATATCCAATAAAATTTTGATATGCTACGTAATTTAATACGCAGTCACGCACACAATGATGTAAAAACCCACGCATTTTTTATTGATCGATATGAATACAGGTTCATTACACCGGATTGAAAAATAATAAAAAAACGAGTTAGGATTTTTTAGTTATACAGATGTAAGAAGGGTGTGACAATCTATTGTGTTCTTAAAAGCTTTCTCTTCCTTTACCCAAGCCTTTATTAAAAGGACTAAACCGGCAGACCATGAAAGCGCGTGTGACTTTAGCCCGTTCAAATTAAGACATCGAATTTTAAAACCATAAATTTTTTTTAAGCGCTGCTGCGACAGAACAAAAATAGTGTTTTTTTTTAGTAAATATGTACAGGACTAAATGACTAGACTTAATATTGATCAGCTAAATAGACTGTCAGATTTTAAAAATCTAATTTCAAGCAAAGTGAAGTAGAAATACAGTGACAGATAGTATGGCAAACACGACAGCACAAAGTAATTTAACCTTGCCAGGTAAGTAAAACTTATTCGGCGAAATGTAAAATGTTTTTAAATTAAAAAAAGAAATTAACAAAAATCTTCATTTTTGTATTTAGTTACCCCAACAACGGCAAATGACGACTTGATACCAATATTAACATCGTAAGTATATATATTAAACAAAATATACTAATTTCCAATGCCGGAAACTTGTCATATTTTGTCAAAATAATTTCTGTAATCAATTATGGATGGTTCAATACGTAATTTGCTAATTAATGCACTGAAAAACAAATAACAATTGACCTTAATAGTGTGTCTAAAAGTTCTACTTAAGTTTAAGATTGTATGATATATTTTCATTTAACTTATGAAGTTTCGAAACTATTGTTTTAGCGTTGTTGTTGCTATTGCCATGCTAGGCATAGGTTGTGGAGTTGACTTCAAAATATTACTGGGATATTTAAAACAACCAAAGGCCTATCTGCTTGGCGTTGCACTGCAATTAGTATTCGTACCACGTGAGTAATTATCATGTGTTTTAAAAAAAACGTGATTTTCTTTCGTTTATGAAATCGAAACCAGGCGTTGATATTTCAAAATTAAATTTTGGGGAAATTTCTAAGCCTAAAATAACTCATTCATATTTAATAGTGTTTAACGTTAATTTCTATTGGCAAAGCTTAGCCAGCGGCTATGCTAGTATATTTTGGCACAAATCTAAAAAACCCGTGACCAAAGTTGTTATCGTCTGACAATGTCACCAAAGAAAAAAACAAATCAAATATATATTTTCAAATTTACAGCTTTTGCTTGGGCGTTCACCAAGATCTTTCAAATGCCGATAGAAGAGGCACTAGGTGTCATGATCCAAGGCAGCACGCCTGGCGGTACAGTCAGCAATATTGTGATATATTGGTTTGGTGGTATCGTAGGTTTAAGGTAAGTGACGGTAAAAATATTCTTGGTTCAAAAAACATAAGCCCATATTAATATTTCCAATTTCCTGTTGTTAATTACCAGTATCTCTAAATTAAAATATTTGAGTAAATAATAAGGCTTTGGCTTTAAACGAAACCTAAAACATTAAAGCTTTAGCCAGGTTTCAATGGCAAACCAATCAGATTATGTGATTTGGTATACGTCACAGCGTCAATTATAACCTATTATTTACCGTTTAATATACAAACAAGTACGCAAATACCCAATTAGTTTTCAAAAATGATTTAGCTAAACAAACAAAACACACCTAAAAAATAATTTTTCACAATAGAATGCATTTGTGATAATTAAATAGTGACGAAACAAATATAAAAAAAACTTTCCGATCACGTGTCTGTTTGTGTTAAAATAGTTATTGTGTAAAGAGATACTTGGCTCAGATTACTTAAGATATTTCACGAATGTGGCAAGTCTAAACGTTATACTGATTTGGCAATCATATAAAAATTTAAAGGAAATTTAAACTTTGGTTATGGTATTGAGAGGTAAAAATTTGCATATTCACTTTTTTGGTTATTATAAAAAAAACGGTATATTTCTTGAAACTAGTAAAATATAATTTACTTTCATTTTTATTTGTATAGCGTTGCTATGACGACGACGACGACCCTTCTAGCAATGGGAACAATGCCTTTGTGGCTTTTCCTGTTTCAAAAGGGAGAAAATGTCAGCAACGACTTGATAATTCCTTACGAAGACCTAGGTAAGTTAATTACCTTTCATTTCGTGTACTTAATTAGAGTATCATTAAGATGACGTCACGATAATAAATGTGCGCTACAATTAAGTTTAAAATAGCTAATAGAAATTTCCAATACTATTAAACATAAGCAAAAAAAGGCTGCCTATCTATATAACAATAAAATGTACAGGACTGTAAAATATATTTTTATTGTTTGGTTTTGGTATTAAAACACCTTTTAGCGTAGTTAAAAACACATTTAAAATTATATTTAAATTCCAGGTATTGTTTTGGCGTCATTGATAATTCCATTGGTGTGCGGTATGCTCTTTTATTGGAAATTCATGAAATACGCAACTAAAGTATCACCGGTAGGGTCAATATTATTATACAATATTCATTTCTTTGTCATTATTTTATGACATCCATTTCTTTATACGTTTTCGATATTTCAATAGACATAACGCTGCTTTATTAATTTTTTTGAAATTTATTTACATATATTTTTAATTTTCAGATTCTAATTGTGATTGGCACATTGGGTTTGATATCAGTTAGTATTGCAAACGCGGTCCTTAGGAATATTCAATTAATTGTGTCATGGCAGCAGGGCGTGGTAATAAAAATCACTATTTTTAATTTAAAAACCAAACGTCGTCACTCTTTTAAATTTAAGAAGCACAAAAAACTTGACAGTTTTTAAATAGATAATGTGAAATTTTTTAATAGTTATTTTAACATTCTAATAATACCATTTTTACTTACAGATAGCCGCAACATTACCTTTATTTATTTACATACTGACGTACCTAACAGCTTCAATAAAATGGTTGAACCTTGACAGAAAAAGCATAAGAACTGTGTCTCTGGAAGTTGTATTACAGAACACACAAGTGGCTATTGCAATAATTAATTTTTCATTCAGTCCTTCACAATTGGAAGGCAGCATTATTTTTCCTATCTTGTATTTTGGTTTTTCGGTAAGAATATAAATAGTACTTTATTTTAGTATTTTTAAGTTATTTCAGTCTTTTTGGCCTGAGGTTATGTGTGTTTAAAATCCAAGGCCAATCGTTTGATTACATTAAGGCCAATCTTAAATTAAAAACATTAAAAGTTAGGCTAAAAAAATAAAGTTAAGACTAAAAATCCATTGTATACATTTATTAGGACTTTCTATCGCTATTTAAAGTAAAACCACTTACTTTATATTTAAGCAGCGTACTTGTATATAAGTATTAAACAGCATAATAACACAATACATTTTGAAAACAAGAAAATATAAATTCCTATTATTTTTAGATAGGCTATCTGTTCGCGGGTGCTATTTTAACTTGGGTGCTAATTAAAAAAGGTTATATTAAACCGGACAAAGAAGAAACTGCACGGGTAGAAGATGGTGAAAGCAACCAGGGTTTTGAGAACGACGACGCTATAGCGATATCAACTTTAAATAATCAACCTGTAGAAAACGGTCTACATTGAAGAAGATAGCACAAGCATAAGCTACTGTAGTTGCAATTATAAGCCTATAAACCTCAAAGACATTGGGAAAGTTGCAACAAGAAAATTTAGTGTTTTTTTGAACTTATAAATATTATAAAGTTAGGACGTTATATACTATGTTGCAAATATATTTATTATTTTTTCTGCGCCAAATTGAGTGCTTTTTTTGAATTTATCCATTTTACTTTATTATTTACGATTTAAAAAGAAAAATTTCTTCATTTGTTTTAAAAATTGAACTTTACTTTTTTCATAAAGTTCTTATCGCTGGCGTACTATACTTAACTTACTATTTTATATTGCGAGACATTTCAATGCATTTTTATTTACCGATATATTTTCTCTACCTATATGCAATCCATCGTACATGCGTTTCTTTTAAATACACTTTTTTTTGTAGCGTCAATTTGTGTTTATTCTCGATCGACAAACGTAATATTAATTCACCACGTTATATGACACTGTACCTAAACACACACATTTCTACGTTGGGACTTAAAAACGCGTGACGTCACTGAGCTGCATGTGACGTCACAATGACGAACAAAATAAAAGCAAAAACATATATTACTCTTTACATAATAATAATAATTATAATGATATATATTACTAAAGCACAATGAAAATTACATGTGTAAAAAATTACCGCTGTTTGGTTTGTAATTGTTTTGCTTTTAAGCTACAGTGCCAGGAATTGAAAAGCAGTATCTATTTATGCTTGATACGGAACCTAAAATACTAAATTTTCCTCTTAAGCTAGTGGTTAATCATTGGAAAAAATTTAAGCAAAATTAAGAGAGCTGTATGACGTTGAACCAGCTAAAAAAACCTGGCATGTGATTTAAATTTTTTAAATCCCCAAAACCCGTTGAAATCTTGCAATTTTCGGACATTTTTAGGAAATTTTAGCAAAACTACACAACTGCATTCACACATTGCACGAACAAAAATAAAAATAAGTTAAAATAGTAATTATTCAAAATATTCCCAAACGAACTAAAATAAAAAAAAATGTTGAAAAAAGTTTTTTTTACGATTTCGTATAGATTGTATCTCAATGCATAGTTCTGAAAATTGATATTGATAATATATGGCCATTTTACGCTTAAAGAATTGTAAATAAAACAAGTAGAATTGTTTTAACATCAGAAATTTAAAAAAAAGTTTTTAAATTTATAGAAGGCAACAGTTTTTTCCAAAGGACTGTTAGTATTAAATATTACTGAATAATATATAAAAACAAGCGCTTTTTTAATTTTTACCCCGAACAGATGCATTAGGATTTAAAAAATGTGCCAAAAATTTTTTCTGAATAATAAATAGCATAAAAAGTAGTTTAAAAAACAAAAAAAACTTTTTTTGAAAAAAATTATTTTTTCGAAAATCGATAAAAAAAAAATCTTGATTTGTTTTTAAAAATTATTTTGCAACCGCCACGCTTCGAATAAAATATCTCCGTA
Organism: Corella eumyota; assembly: GCF_963082875.1. NCBI lineage: Eukaryota > Metazoa > Chordata > Ascidiacea > Phlebobranchia > Corellidae > Corella > Corella eumyota. The sequence continues at coordinate 5,056,547 of NC_137493.1, read as the reverse complement.
ACAGAAATCTGACCTCCGGTTTGACCTCAAATAACAAGAGGTCACTCAAGGGCACGTGAAGTTCACGCGTCAGTAAAACAAACTGTAAAAAATGGCGATGACGTCATTATTAATAAAATTTGCGTATAGAAAAATTAACGTCAAAATTTTGATTAACTTATATTAAAATATCAAAAAAAAATATTAAAATAATAAAAAACTTATTATATTTACCTTCTGGTCATCTAGCCTTAATAAACGAGTTATTAGAATAAGTAAAACATTAGTCCAGGCATCTCTATGCGATTCCGTAGTTATAACACTATAATACTTTAACGCTATAAGACACATCCTAAAAAAATAAATTAAAAAATTAAAAAAAAATGAAAAATAAATATAAAATGGAATTAGAAATATTTAAAAACTAATCTTACCTTAACAAATAAGTTTGTGCTTTTTCGTCCAGATTTCCTGCCTCGTTCATACGGAATAAAACACGGAGTGAACACGATATACTACTCGTTTCTTGCCTTATCAAGTTAGGCTTAGATTTGCCTTTAAAACCTTAAAAAAGATAGAAAATAGTATAAAAAAGGTAGTTTTATAAAACATAACTAAAAACCTTGAATTAGTAAATTTATTTTTTATATTTATTTATCCTCGAAGTGGGAAGGTCGACTGCACGACCTAAACATAGAGTAACACTAGTTACCTTGACCCAGTCCTAAGCTACCTTAGGCAGTTTAGGATATTATAGATTATAATTGCCCGATAATTAAGCTGCTAATAAAGTGTTGGCTCAGCAGGAGTTCATGCCATTTATAGCATTTTATTAAAAAGTGGTACTGCATGAAAGCAGTAGGAATCGAACCCTGGACCACATGTAGTTAAAACAAGTGTTTTGACCGCTACCAATAAAAAGCTTGTTCTAGTTAATTAAAATCTTAAATTTAAAAAAAGTTACGTTTCTTACCTGCTTTCCATAAAATAGTACGCTGTTCGTTGTCACAGTTGAATCGTTTTGCAAGGTCATGTGACTCGTGGAGGCACCGGACCATGACCAGCAAGTGCTGTTCACTCATGCGCGAAAACATTTCATTTTCGTTTCGATATTCGGCGGGTATTGCCATAGAAGGTTCCTTAAAATATTTTTTTTGTATATATATCTTTATCCTCGATGTGGAAAAGTCGAATACGCGACTTAAACATAGAGTAACATCTGTTACTCCAACCCAGTCTCGAGTTGCCTGTGGCAGTTTGGGATATTATAGAGACTATAATTGCCCGGGAATTATGCTGCTGATTAAGTGCTGGCTCAGTAGGAGTCCATACCGTTTATAACGCCCTACTCAAGGGTGCTACAGCATGAGAGCAGTTGGGATGGAACCCACGACCTTATGTGTGGTGTAGCAAGTGTTCTTACCGCTACACCACGCTGCCGGTTTTTATATTTGCACAATACCTTAATTTGAAGATTTGTTTATTTATTCAAAAAAATTATTTTAACATTTAATTACCTTTGCACATGCAAGGTTATTCTGATCATCAGTTTTGCTGGAGTTGGGATAAAATAAAACACGGTCTATGCATTCTATTAACTCGGAAGTCAAAACACATCTTAGTTGAAGTTTTTGTAACTCATCGTGATCTGAAAAAAGATGTAAACTGTTAATAAACAGAAGTACAGAATCCCGGTTCAATTCCCTGTTGCTGCACATTTAAGTAAGTAAGACCTGTGTTTTTTTTTGCTTCGTCAAAATATAGTAGTAGAGACTGGTTTGCAATATTTATAATAAAGTTGTTTAGATACTGGGACAGTTAACATGACTGTTCAGATCCTTATGTCTTGTGTTAAATACACATCAAAATAAAGATCTCATTGAATTAAAATTGTTTTTTTTTACTCCGACCCAGTCTCAAGTTGCCTTTGGTAGTTTTGGGATATTAAGAATTATAATTGACGGATAATTGAGCTGCTAATTAAGTATTTGCTTAGCAGGAGTTCATATCATTTATAGCGCTTTACTTAAGGGTGCTTCAGCATAAAAGCAGTGGAGATCGAACCCAGGACCTTACAGTAGCTAATCCAAGTGTTCTGACCACTACATAACGCTGGTTAAAAAAAAATAAAACTACATTCAAGATGTTTATTCAAAAAAATGGTTAAGTTGAAATATTACCAAATAGTTCTTGTGGTCTCCAGGATAATAAGTTAACTGGTGAAACTTGCTTAAAAATTCGGTCCATCGTTTTACAAGTTAAATCCCATATCTCATCATTAAACTTATCTCCATTCGATAAAATTAAATTCTCGAAACAATTTACACCAGACCGAGCTAGTTGCTCATTTTCTAAAAAAAAAAGTTCATTTATTTTTTTTAGGACAACAAAATTATATTTTAAATGTAATAAATTTTTTTTATAAATGACTAAATTATTTTTTAGGTAAAAACTTAAAATATTTAAAAAACAAAAAAAAAAAATAAATAAATTTTAAATAAAAATTAAACAATTCAGTCTAAAATAACCCCCAAAAAAAAAAAATTGAAATGTTACCTTTTTCAACACACCATAATAGCTGGTTATACACATCAGGTAACAGAATAGGTGCCAATACATCGTAAAACTGAGTAAAAACATCACAAATAGCAAACAGGGCATGATTACAAGTCGTTGCAAACCAGTCAGATTTTTCAACTTGTTGTTCAGGGATTTTCATTTGGTCAAAAATTCTAAAAAAATTAAAATAATTTTTTTTTTAATTTTTAAATGTTAGTTTAAATCTTAAAAATTTCATAATAACTAATTGAATTAATAAATGCAAAAACCACCTATAAAATTAAAATCAATTAAAGATCATATCGAAAAAAAAAATATTAAAAAAAATAATTACAGTCTGCAGTACAACTTAAAAATACTTTATAAATTTTAAGGCAAATTTATATTTTAACGAAAAATGGAAATATTTAATTTAAAACAAAACAGAAATATATAAAACCTACCTGAATATCACTTGAAACAAGTCATTCCACCAACTTGTTTTAAAAGTATGACCGTGGGTTTTCATAATCTCAAACATTACTGTTAAACCCCTGTTCAAACATTAAACATAATATTATTATTACCACTAACTATAGAAAAAAAGGAAAAAATAAATGACTACAAAAATAAATATTTAAAAATAATACCTACAAAAGAGTTGGCAGATTTTTTTTAAAGTATTTAGTGAATAAAAAAACCTTAAAAATACTTCAATAATTTGAAAAAAAATTTTCCGCCAAAAATTTTTCGGATTTACCTTGTTCTGACATCTAACTTGCATCTACTTATAATACAAGACAGCTCAAATAGGATGGGAAACCACCCTCTTACCCACACCCTTTCCCCACTTACGTTGGTGGGTACCTCGTCCCCGATCAAGTCCTCAAACAACTAAAAAAAAAAAAAAATAAATAAAGATAAAAAATAAACCCATACCCACAAAAAAAAACATTTTTTATACATTTTATGCTAAAAATATACGAAATTATAAAAAAATTTAAATAAAAAAACATTATTTTTATAACAACAGCTAAATAACAAAAAACAACAGGTTTTTAACTAAATTCAGCATGTTTATATATTTTGCTTCTATATTAAAACTTAATAAATAAGGTTTTTCAATAAAATTTTAGAAAAAAAATGTCAAAGACAAAAAAAAAAATATATTTGTTAAAAATTAAACTGAGAGCACAAAAACAGTTTTTTAACACATCTATACAATACAGTAGTTCCATACCTTGACCAAATGCCACAAATAAAAAATACTTCACAAAATTCTATTAAAGACATGATTTTACCTCGGGTTTAAGGGCAACATAATCAGCACACTGTCTGATCAACCTGATCGCCTCCATACTAGTATCAGGAAATAAACAACAAGAAAACTCACGCAAAGCTGACACTGCATCCTGGAAACAATAAATAATCGACGGGAAATAAAACTGGAACGTGTCGTCTGCAAAAAAAAAAATTTTATTTCATTTTATTTAAAAGTTTTAAAATTTTATTAAAAAATTAAAAGATCATAAATTTTAAATGTGATCATTTTTTTTGTATATATCTTTATCCTCGATGTGGAAAAGTCGAATGCGCGACCTAAACATAAGGTAACTAACATCAGTTACTCCGACCCAGTCTCAATTTGGCTAGCAGTTTGGCCTAGCAGTTTGGGATATTATAGATTATAATTGCCTGATAATTATGTTGCTGGTGGTTCAGCAGAAGTTCATATCTTTATAGTGCCTTACATAAGGGAACTATAGCATAAGAGCAGCGGAAATTAAACCCACAACCTTATGGTGGTGAAGAGAGTGTTCTTACCACTACACCACACTGCTGGTTGCCATTAGGTTGCCATTAAAAAATTTGTTGCGGCCAAGTAAATTTGCATATGACAACAAGTGATTTAAAAGTAACTATCCAAGTGGCTATTAAAAAAAGATTTCTAACTTACTGATAATGTTGGAAGTAGTCTGAAAAGCAAGTTCCACAATACTTTCATCTGGATGAGATGCAGCAATGGTGAATACTGTGAAAATATTTTTCCATCCTGACTTTATATTTGGTGACTGAAAATATAAACAATAAATTTTAATCATTAGAAAATACTTCAAAATTAAATTTTTTTTTTAAAATTCTGTTGCAGTTTAAATAGGTTTAATATTAGATGTATACAACTTTTTTTTACACAAATTTCGTTCATTTTTAAAAACAATCCTTATATAAATTATAGACAGAAAAATACAAAAGAAATGTTTAAATTACCAAAAAACAACTACGAAAAAAAAAACAATACACAATTTAAAACCAGCCATAAATAGTTATTTGCCTAACTTAATATTTTATGCGAAAGAATTGCAATTTATATAGTAGAAACACAAACTCTTTAATTAAAATCCCTAAAAATACAACAAAGATAAAATAAAGGCTTCAACTAACCTGTGATGTAACCATCTGTGTAATACACCTCACAACCATGTCTTGTATCATAAGCGAGGGGTTGTGCTTCATGATATGCTCGAACGGACGCAGAAAGTCCTTTTGGAAACTAAACCCAGGTAATTCCCCTTTCTCGAGAAATTTCATGGAGAGTTGACGGAGGGAGTCGAGAGCAAAGAAAGCGACTCCCTCATCATCGCTGCATCCAACAGCGTTAAAATGATTCCCTAAAAAAAGGTTTGAAAAAATTTTTAAAATATTAAAGATTTAAAAAAAAAATTTAAAATAAAAATCCAAAAAATTTCTAAAACAATTTAAAATAAATGAAAAAAAATTGTAACAAAAAAAATTTTAAAAAAATCTAACAAAAAAGATTAAAAAAAAATCTTACAAAAAAAAATTCTAACAAAACTCTTTATAAAAATTTTTTTATCCATAGGTTAACATAATAATTATTAGCAAAATGTCAAAAATAAAATTAATTTTGTTAAGTTATTTCACAAAAACCAAAATTCTTCTTACCAAGTATAGCCCATATTCTTGACCATTGAATCCTAATTCTTCCCATATTATAATAGGAGATTTCAACAATTTTTTGAAGGGAAAATTTTCTAGGATGGGATGGATTGCATAATTCATTTAAGGAAACCTTACTCAACCACTGAACAAAATCAACTAAAAAATAAAAAATGCGTCAAAAAAATTTAGTCCCAATTTTTTTAAAAATAAAATTTAAACGATTAATTTTTTTTTACATACCGATAGCATCACCATCTAATCTTGTGGACCCCGTAAAAATGCGATCAACTGCGACCACAATATTTTGTGACGAAGTTTCACCCATCGATTCTTGGATTGTTGCCAACTTTCTCTGCTCCATTCCAAATGTCTTAGTCAGAACTAAAATAAATTAAATATTGTTTATGAAAGTTAAATAGGTGATTAAAGTTATTGAATCATTATAGATAGATTCTATAGTCATTTTTACAATGGGTGTTTATTTGATTTCTTAATTAGGTTGCAAATGCATTTTCATCATATTTTCACTGACTTATATTTTTAAAATGGCTCAGAAGCAAAACAAAGCATTTAACATGGTTTTAAATTTTTTTTCAACAGCTTCGTGAAATAAATAAAACTATAACCCATTCTATTATATAATAAGCATACCATAATACTGTGTTACCAATATGACTTTAAAAGGCCTTTTGTCTATGGCAAACACACATTAAATAGCAAGCAGAAACCATTACTGTTACTATATATACCATCAAGTAGCATTGGCTATAAGTGTTAATAATTACATTTTTTTGTATATCTTTCTGAAATAAAAAAGAAGGAATCTTTAAAGTAGTTTTGTATTAACTTACTTGGGTTGTTATCTAACAAAACAGCCGACTTCTTCATAGCAGTTGTTGCTTGATCTCTTACACCTGATCCTATTAGTTGTAATAACTCGAGATGGGAGATACATTTTAATATCTAAAATTTTTTTAAATATGATCAGAAAAAAATATTTAAACTTTTTTTTTTAGGTTTTGTAAATTACTAATTTGAAAAACCCGAATATTAACTAATATTAGTAAAAATATATAAACCTTTTTTACTAAAATTAACCATTACATCCAATGTCTTAAATAATAATCCTTATTTAACAGAGTGAGTGATATATATGTGTTCATGCCCAATTTTAAAAAAATTTAAAATTTAAAAAAAATCTGCTATTTGTGAGTGATAGGTAAATTATCGTAGGAATATATATATATATATTAATTGTAAGTTATGGCCATATTACAACAAATAAAATGCAGCAAAAAAGGTATGCCATGGACTAGTTTTTATAATAATAATATAAAAACCAAAATTTAACTAAAAATTACAATTTTTCGACCCAAATTTATTTTACAAACCACCAACCTCATGCCAGCTCTCTTGCAGATAATTTCCATCACTATGAGCAATTGAAATCAAGGTTTTGATTGATTCAATATTTTTCCATTTTAACTCTCTGATACCGGCTGTGGCTTGAAGTAATGAAAATCGACTGAGGGCTTGAATAAACGTATCTCTTTCAAGCTAGGGAAATAAAAAATTAATTCATTTAAACCCATGATGTACTATGTAATATGGCTTTGTGGACAATGTACATATTTTGTTTGTGTATATCTTTATCCTCAATGTGGGAAGATTGAATGCGCGACCTAAACATAGAGTAACATTAGTTACTTCGACTCAGTCTCGAGCTGCCTTTAGCAGTTTGGGATATTATATAAATTATAATTGCCGGTAGTTATGCTGCTGAGCAAGTGTTGGCTAGGCAGGAGTTCATACCGTTTATAGCGCCTTACTCAAGAAGCCTACAGCATGAGAGCAGTGGGGATCGAACCCAGGACTTCATGGTGGTGTAGCAAATGGGCTTACCATTACACCACGCTGCCGGTATATGTACATACACACATAAGTATGTCCTATTTATAGATTAGAAAAATAAAAAAAACAGCCATTTGTGGTGCATGGGTAAATTATCGAAGGCAAATATTAATTGAGAGTTGCAACCATATTACAACAAATTAAATTACAGTGGCAGGCTATCAACTAGTTTTTGTAAAAAATTTAAACAAAATTTTTGCTAAATATTTACAACAGCTAACTTACATTTAATCCAAACACGCAAGCAACCCTGACAGCATATTTCATCCCCTGTAAACACTGAGTAGTCACTCCTCTGTCCTCATAATCTTGTAAACCCATCGAGAATGCAACCATTACTGATCTCCAACATGACTAAAATAATAAGCAAAGTTTTTAATTTATTATTACAATTCTTAACAAAGTTTTAATAAATTTACTATTTAATTTTAAATAAGTGAATTTCAGTGATTTACTTTTTTTTGTAAACTGTTAATTTCATAATTTTATTTGCTTCACAATTTGAATTTAGTAGTTTTTTAAAAAAAAAGTTCATTGTAATTTTGGCCTGTTTTAGTTTAAGACATAAATAACCTTAGTGTTTGTGAAACTACAGATATCTGTTAAGAGATACCAAAGCCTATACATTACTTAACTTAGCACAACAGAAGTAAAATTAGACCAGTCTTAGATAGTACAATAAGCTTGAGGCAATATAACTTATATTTACACTTTTAACTTTAAATATACTACATATTTAAAAAAAATCATATTGTATATTTTGTGACAATAATAACAAAAATACCTGCTTTATAATTTTTTAACAGATTTTTTTTATAGATATCTATTTTAAAATTCAAAATGATTACCTTAAACATGGGTCTGACATGTTCGTAATGAGTAGTTGAAATAAACTCAGCTTGGACATGGCTTGCAGCTTCCATAAGAGCCTTTGCTGTACTTGCCATTTCCTGCATCTCCCTCATTCTCTGTCCTGCTGAACCCATACCTATACCAAGAATATTTGTGAAAGTTTAAAATTATAAATTTTTAAAATTTTAGAGATAAAATAACATTAACAAAAACGAGTTGCCTGAAAATGAGGCAATGAAAATAGAAGGAACAGAAAATGAAGAAAGTAAAAATGAAGGAATGGGTAAATAAAAAAAACGGGAAATAAAGGAACATAACATGAACGAACCAAAAAATGAAAAAACAGAAAATAAAGTGACCCAAAAATTATGGAACGGAAAATGAAGGAACCAGAAAATAAAAAAACAGAAAATGAAGGAAACGGAAAAAGAAAATTTCCTTTTATTTTTCGGTTCCTTCATTTTCCATTCTTACAATTTCTGTTCCTTTATTTTCCATTCCCTCAAATTCCACGTCCCCACAAAAACAGGGTAAATTTTGGCTTAAACACCATATTTTGTATTAGTATTCTCAACTAAAAAACATTATAAAACTATAAATAATTAAATAGTTTAAAAAACATATCCTTCAAATGGTTTACCTTTTATGTTAGCACTTTTTGCACCTCCTCTTGTACTTTTAATCGTAATTTCTTTCTTTTTAATTTGATGATAAATATCTTCTAAATATTCCCTTGGCAGATCCTTACTGTCATTTATACCGCTGTTCATCTTAATGTAATCTTCTTGGCTAATTTTACGTTTCACCTTCAAAAAATTAAAAAAAATTAGTTATAAATTTAAAAAAAAATTGTAATTAAAATACTACAAAAAAGTTTTTCAAAGCAAATTTTATTTTTTTTTAATATTTTAAGACATTTTTATGTCATAAATTTTGTTGTACAGTTGTGTCTATACAATTATAGTAAAACAATCTTACCTGGTTATTGTGTAGATCAGTGGTGAGCATTATAATACTATAAGCTAACACATAAGCTGCATCAGCAGACGCAAAAATTGTTCCACTAAAAAGTTAAACAAAAGTTTTACATTACATTACTGGATTATAATTAGCAAAGTTTATATGTGCATTAAACTTATGCAATAATCATACCATTAATTTCAGAAATCATAAATAAGCAGTTTATCAGGCTAAGTTTTAGGAATTATAATACACTATACAATATATTTTAGATTATACAATAAAAGATTATAAAACATTTCATTTTATTAAATGAACACGTTCCCAAAGACACAAAGAACAAAAATGTCATTATACCAAAATTTAGTTAATATTTTTCTAAATTAAGGTAAAGGCAGATGAGAATTAATAGAAAATGTCTTATTGCCGAAAAATTGGTGTTTTGGCATGATATGCCCATAACATGACCTTCGGTAAAATTAGGGCAATAGTATAAACAATATTAAAGACAGCAAAATAAGATTTAAATGGGCTACTGACTAACAATTATAAAATAAAAAAATGTTTTACTCACTGAGGATTGCAATCACAATATCGACTCGCAAACTTTTCCATCAGTCGATCAATCTTCTGTGATTCACCGGGAAGTCTGAATCCCTCCAGGAACAAGCGAAGGGAAGACACATAGTCCATGGATGTGAAGTCAAGAAGATCGATGTAAGCGTACATCACTTCTTTGTTAAGCCTAAAAACATTTTTTTTTAATGTTAAAAATTATATTAAACCCAACAAAAAAAAATTAAAAGTTATTCCGCAATATTATTGGTAAAGTCAAATCTACATATGTTACAATATAAAAAAAACTATTATAAACTAGCCAATAGCATGACCTACGGTCAAAATTCTATTGTTATATTATGGCCGCAATGTTCAACTAATCTTTGCCCATGATAATTTATCCTTCCACTAAGCTTGACTATATAAAGATATTCTTATACAAAACAAGCAAAGACATAAAAAAAACCATTGAATTAATTTTCTTACATAACTGAAAATTAAAAAAAAAATTTTACTTTTCATTTTCTCCCATATAATCTCCAATCTCAGATGGTTTCAACCTCGTTTCAGTCATCAAAAACTCAGCAATTTCCGATGGCGAGTTTCCTATCATGCCTTGTGTCTGAAGAAAAGTTATTCCTTTGCCTGGTTTAAGATTAAACCTAAAAACAAAAAGAGCAAGAAAATATAAAAAATATAAATAGCTAAAATTTTAAGCTTTTTTTAAAAATAATTTGTAAGTACTTGATGCACTGCCAAAATTGTAAACTGCAATACAAAGGCTTTAATTTAAATATATTTAGTAAAAAAAACATTTAAATCAACAAAATTACATTTCAATTCCTTGTTCTAGAATATCTTTCTGTTGTTTGGCGACCTCCAGTGCTTCGGGGTTATCTGCCGCACTTGACAGGGTTTGATCTGAAGAATCAGAGTGCAATGACCTTTGACTTCCAAAATTGGAGGTCGACGAAGCAATTGACATGTCACCAGGATTTGTGACCTCTAGGTGATGTTCTTTGCCTAAAAGTTAAAAAAATCAAAATATTGACAAAAAAAATTTTTCCTAGGGTTTAAGTTTTTAGTACAAAAAAAAATTTTGACATATTGCTTTTAAATAATGTTAAAAAAGAAAAAAATAACAAATCAATTTAATTAAAAAATAATTAAATTGTAAAAATTTTAATACATTTTGCTGTTTTAATCATACAGGAGCATTTCTTAGTGTATATTGTGTGTTAATCTTACAATAATTATCTATGTACAAAGGCATCGATTGCAAAGCATATGAATATAATATATAACTTATATTTTTTCACCAAGATTTGACATAGAATGTGGATTGATGTACAACTCCTTTGTCCAATCTACCATTCCCTTCATTATCGAAACCAAACATTCAAGACTCTTCTTCCTTATTTGTTGTTCCTGTTTAATACAATATATTTACAAAATTCAAAAAAAAAATTTAAAAGAAAAAAGCCTTAAAAAATAAACTAAAATTTTTTTAAAGTTTGAATAAAACTTATAGCATTAAAGCATTTAAAAAATATTATGCCCCTTAGCAATATAACATAGGTTTAATATTTTGTTTGTTTATATTTATTAATAGAAAACTTTTTTACTGGCAAAACCAGTATTGTATAAACAGTTAGACTACAATAAAAAAAAGTTTTCCTTATAATTGAATAAAAAATTCTTACAGTTTGACCAGAAAAAGGGATAATGAAAGTGGAGTAATAAATTATTAATCAACACAAGATACAATCGGCCAACTTAAAAGAGCATTTCACAAAGACAAAATATGTAAAATTAAAATTAAATGAAAATAAAATTTTTTTTTTTTTATAGAATTAAGTCAAAATATTGAGTGCTATGACTACAGTGTTTACGTTATTTGAGATATTCTAAAACAGCACTTTTTCGCATATAACTTAAGGTTTTGCTAATTTTTTTCTACTAAAAAGCCATCAATAATTAATACAAAATCACAATAAAAAAAAATTCCAACCCATAAGTGAAAGAAAAACATATTTTTTTTCTCAAAGTGAAAGAAAACATATTTTTTTTCAAATAAAAATTAATAAAAATTTTGTTTTTCTTTCTCTTAAATTTTCTCAACCTCATTTGTTTAACAAGTAAGATTAAATGTCGACCCTTTTTTTAATAAAATTACAAAGGTCTTACCTGTATGGGTGTAAGTGCTATAGAGTTAGGAGAAGGTTGAGCTAGTTTGGACAGCAACGTCAGGAGTTGATTGAAAATATTAACTCCACCCATATCACAATCATAGTTGACGTAGATGTCCACAAAACTTTGCGGATCCGCAGAGATCTTGAGAAGAGCTTCTAGTAGCATGTATTTGTGGTTGAAAGACGAGGACGGAGATTCAAGAATCGTGAGGAAGATTTCCTTAAAGAAAACCTAGAAAAAAAAATAGATTTATTATAATTTAAAAAAGTTGGATTTTTTTTTTAGTTAATTACATTGCTAGAAAAAAAACACAAAAAATTATATTAAAAAATCTTATTTTTTACCTGTATTTGCATTTTCAGATGAGTTTTAAAATTCTCGAATAATTTGAGAAAGATTTGTAGCGAAAGCTGAAAAACTTCAGGAACATTTGAAACTCCATTTTTGCTTAAAGCAACACACAAATACTAGAAGAAAACAAAAAAAGATATTTTCTAAATTAAAAAATATTTTACAAATATAACAAAATTATTTTCGTTTTACATCTTTTATTCCAATTTTTTTTGCTGATTTAGTTATTGTATTAACAAAGAATCGTATACTTTAGTATTTGGTTGAATAGATATGGTTAAAATAGATGAGATAATTTTTAGCAAATTGTATTTGATTAAATATTATAAAAATTAGTACGAATTAAAAAAAGTTTTAAAATTAGAACTAGTTTAACAAGATTTTTACTAAAAACCAAATACTTATAATTAAAATAATGCCGAAAAAATTAAAATTGATAAAAATTCAATTTGTTATATTAAATATATTATCGCATCAATTTAATTACCTGTTTAATGGCGTTAATAAACATTTCATTGTTCTTAAACACGGGACCGGCAGTCTCCAATATTGAATAAAGAAGGTGTAGCGACAACACTTTTGATCTCAGTTCATGGGATCTATAAGTCAATATATTAAGAGAGTAAGCAAACAATAAAAATTGATTTCACAATACTTTTAAATTTTGATGTTTAAAGGATAATATATTAATAGTTGTAAAATTTAAAAATTGTATTTTTAAAGGAAAAAAAAAAATATTAATTTAAAATTTCGCTTTTTTTATCCAAAACCACAGCAAAGTTGTTTTTAATTTACATCGTCAAATATTAATATATATACATTCATTTAAAAATTAAAATTACAAACCAAATTAACAACTTATAAACAAAATTAAGATAATATTCACAAAGCATTATAAGCACAATTAGCATAAAAAACAGTGAATAAAAACCAGTAAATTTAAATAAGAAGCCTACATATTAACAGATAATTAGGTAAAAGCTTATAACAACAACTTACTTCGGGTCTGGTGGTCCGTCAGATAACAACTTCATGCTAAGCTTACAAAAACTTCTGTAAAATAATAAAAACATCCTTATTGTAATGTCAGTAAAAGGTAAGTGTTTAAAATAAAAATTAAGACATTTAAGGGTAATGAATTATTATTTAAAAAAGTTTAATTATATATATCTTAACCTTAAAAATTAATAATTCATTGTATCTACTGCTAAGATAAGTTTAAAACAAATTTAACAGTAACAAAAAGACGGCTGAATTTAAACTATTTATGTGTTAAAATTATTTGTTTTTGAATTATTTGTGTTCTAAATGATAATCCACAAAACCTTAGTTATAATAGTATCACAAAATAAAAAAATTAGATAGGTAATATTTGTAATATTAGTTCAAAATCAATAGATCAATATTATAACAAATTGCACTTTATTAGCTATTTAAATTTGGTATTTTAATGTGTATGATCTTAACCTTGGGTGCTTTGTAATATACACATTAATACATTATCTCATAAATATAAATTTACAAATATTTTCCTAAAACTAATAAATTTTCACTTAGAATTAACAAATTTTAAAAAATAGCAGACTTAAAATAAAAATATTTAAAAATATATTTTTTATAGACCCCTTTACTAATTGTATGCTTGGCTAATAATTAGCTTAAAATTAACACAATTTTAAAAAAAATGCTCGCAAATTGAAAAAAAATGCTTTGCTTTTAAGCATCGTTATTGTAGTTTTTCTGATAAATAATAAAATTAATTTAAAAACAGTTTTAACAAATGTTGATCATACCTGAAAACTAGAAAAGCATCTTTTTGTAAAATGTGTGAAAAAGAAATATTTCGTTTTAAAGTGTCGTCAGATGGTGATTTTAGAACATCGTTTACTGAACTAACTGAAGTATTTTGAGATGTGATACTAATCTCATCTAAAAATAAGTTTAAATTTAGTTTGAATAGTAACAAAAATAAGCGGATAATTTAAAGAAAAATACTAAAAAAATAAATAAAGAAAAAATATTTAAAAAAATCATTTTCTTCAAAAAACAGAAAAAACTGTTTTAAAAATACATTTTTTAATTCAAAATAGAATACACAAATATCAATATAGTATTTGCTTTAAAACTTTGATATTTATTGACTATTTTTTTAAAGAAATTAAATTTAATATTTCTTTATTATAATAATTTACCCTTATAACCACTTTGTTTATCTTTCCCACTTTCATTTTTATCATGTTGAGCAACCACAGATTCCAATATATCGTTAATAATATCCAACGCTATTCTATCTTCTGTTGTGCACTCTGTTCCAGTCCCTGCTTCTAAAAAAAACAAAAAAAAATTGTAAAAATTAAATAAAATAACACTAAATCTAATCAAAAAATACAGAACAATTTAGAAACAAAAAAAAAAAAGCTACATAAAAATATTTTTTATTTAATTTTTGGTGAGATTTTTTAAATATCGATAGTTACCTGTCATTCCTACATCTCCATTTACCAATTGCCTAGGTTTTTCATCTAAATAAAAAATTGATAAAATATTAAATGCTAAAATTTTAACCAATGTGAAATGCTTGTGCTAGTATGGGTAGGTGAGTTAAAAATCAGAAAAAAATTAGACCAAAAACAGTTTTTTTCCAAAAATTAAAAAAATTTTATTCACCTCCATTAAACAAGCCATCTTCAGATTCAGTATGTTCATTTTGTGAACCATCATTTGGTGAACGGTTGTTTTCAGGAACTATATTACGGTACTGGTCACTTTCTGGTGCATCATCTTAAAAAAGTACATAAAAAATATTTTTTATTAAAATTAAAATGTAGCTGTAATAATTAAAAAAAATTTAATTAAAATATTTTACTTTAAATAAAAATAATAACAACATACTTTTTTTTTTGAACTCTGTTTTCAATTTTTTTTATAAATAATTTTTAACCAATTTACCTTGCTCAACTTCCCCATTTTGTTCAGGCACTGGAATCTTAATTTCCTTTTCATTGTTTTCCTAAAAAAAATTATGTAAAATAAGTGGATGAATATTTAAAAAAAATACCTAACATTATAAACTACATTAAAAGCTTAAATTATTAAAATAATTCACCTTTTCGTTCTCTTCATTTAACTTTTTGGCAAGACATAAGTCATATTCCTAAAATAAAAAAAACTAATTAATAATAAATACTAAACATAAGCTAAAAACAAGTATGACCTACTACAACATTGAGTTTAAGTAAGGACAAAACAATTATTTATAGTAATTGCTGCAATACACAATTGTTAGAAAGTCAATACCAGTGTTGGCTATTTAAAACTTGGCAAAATTGATAGGAATCAGTATTGTAAGTTCTGGTTGCGAATTGAATAGGACAATACATTACATAACATTTTGAAGCAATCATCCTAGAAGGAACAACGTTAATTTAAAAATAATAATTTTTACCACTTGAGCTTCCATTCTTGAGAAAATCACATTCAGCATCTGGGTGAGGGTGGCCCTTGCTGTGGTCTGGTAAAAAAAAACTAAATTAAACTTTTACTTTCAAAAAAAATAACTTCCTTTTAAAAAATACTTTTAAATAGCCCTATTCATAACAAAAGGATTGTTATACATTTTGTCAAAAACTAAAAAAAAATTAAAAGTTTACACAATTTCTTAAAATAAATAAAATCAAATTCTTATTTGAAATATAAGCTACCATTAATTTGTAAACTAATTTTTAAAAATATAGAATCTAAATTTTTAAGACTAACTTTCTAGTATAAAGCTTGGGTGATTATTATTTATACTATTTAAAAAAAAAAAAACAATACTGTTTACAAATATTACATACCAAAACACAGCCTACCTGATTAACACTGTTTCTAGATGCTAGATAGATATTATAACATGTACGAACAGCTTGTAGAAGGGTGCCCTCATGTATCTCACAATTGTTACTTGTTACTGCTGTTAAGAGGACCTTTAAACAAATAAAACATTAGAAGAGTACAAGTGTTTTAATTGCTATTTTAATTGTTACCGCATTGGATATCATGTAAAAATAGGTAGTGACCAGTATGTTAATTGTTTAGCCTTTTTTGACAAATTTTGGCATGAATTTAAATTAAAATTAGAATATAATTAATACAAAAGAC
This sequence comes from Corella eumyota, assembly GCF_963082875.1. Classification (NCBI taxonomy): domain Eukaryota; kingdom Metazoa; phylum Chordata; class Ascidiacea; order Phlebobranchia; family Corellidae; genus Corella; species Corella eumyota. The sequence goes on along the minus strand of NC_137493.1, from coordinate 5,040,104 downwards.
AAAAAATGTTTTTTTTTAAATTTTTTTAAAAATATATATAATTAACATACATATAAATAGCTTTTACTTTTCAATGCCTGAAATTGGTTCAGCATTATTTTAAAACAGTCGGTTTCAGCATTATTTTAAAACGTTAACTAATACAGTAAATATAATTCCTGTGAGCTCTCTTACTTTAATGATTTGAAGTTGAACGTGTTCATCAGTCTGTACTCCATTAAAACACTGACAGATTGCATCAATCACTCGATCAATTAAATGTTTTCCTGGCCGGGCTGAGTCTGGTGCATTGCCAACCAAGATTCCATATACAATCATTTTCTAAAAAAACAACCAAATATTTTTTTTATTTAAAAATTATAAATTAGGAATAATTTGAATAAGTCCCGAACTACTTTTTTTAATTTTAAGTTCGTTAGACTAAATTTTATGATAAAACTATTGTAAATTTTTTTTTAAGTTTTTTTTAAATGTATTTTAATATGTCTTTACTATTGGGGTTAAAAACATATATCTTTATATTTTTTGTGAAAATTAATTACAAATTTATAATTTACCTGTAGACAATCAAGAGCACTACTGACAATACTGGGTGAGCGAGATTTACAAGCCATTTCAAATACAAGGAAATATCGATCTGCCTCGATGATAGTGAATGGTGATTTTGGGGGATTTTCACCAGGACTATAACAAGAACTTAATTTTAATACTAGAATAAATTGCAAAAAATAACAGTTTTAAATAATAAATTATGATAAAAGTTTTTTAAATTTTCTACAATGAAAACTTACCTATCATTTTTTAGATCTTGTTTAATTTCCTCTAAAATAAAATGAAAAAATGTATATTTATAAATAGATCTTTAAAAGCAAGATTATTTAAAATTGTGCCCCCTGTACTAATTCAGTCACTACTGCACTCTTAAACGGTTCTTTCAAAGTTTTTAAATTTAAATGATTGTATATATGGTGGAATAATACTTTAAAAACCTTTAATTTAATGTTTTAAAAATCGATTTATCTTAAGATAATAAAACATAGTATAATCATGTACCAAGTGCCAGCAGGCAAGCTTTCTTGAGTTGTGCATTAGACGAGCGTTTAAGCTCCTTGTCAGCCAATATCCGCTCCAATGCCCGAGTTAAAAACATGCTCCGTGTTTGTTTCGTTTCCTGCATTCTAAACCAACAAAAATAAAATTTATACTCATAATTTATATAAACAACCTTTAATTACTTTTAAAAGCACACTGAAAATTTGTTATTTTAAAACTGCAACAATCAAACTAAGCCATCTAGTTAACAAAAAGTCAAGAAAAAGAGAAGTATATATCTGTATATTAACTTTATTTAAATTGCTTTATTAGCAAATTTTGCTGTTATTAGTTGTTACTTCACGGCAATGCAGTAACATAGGGGTGCGGTTATTTGCAATTTGACATTATAGTATCACGCCTTAGAAGCACAAGCCAACACTCACATTTACACTGTGACCTTCTGACTATCAACTATACTTCGTTATTCGGTGCTGTTTCTGTTTAATTATCAGATTATATACTTGCAGACTTGACAGACTAATATAGACTTATTGAGTATATATAACAAATTTTTACATAATAAAACAAACACTTACGGTATTCTACAATTCACATGAATGCTGCTTTAAGCAGTCACAACAAAAATATCCTGAAAGTTGTCGAAAAGTTTTTCCTTCAATATTGCCAGTTTTAATTTTGCTATTATTTATTTGCGATATTTAAACTAAAAAATCAAACAAAAAAAACTAACAGGTTTAATAATTTAAGAGCGTTAGCCAACGTAACCTAACAAAATTTTAACATAACGTAAATTGAGATAAATAAACAGAAATTACAAAACGTCGTTTCTACAAAATGCCAACTTAACATTAGAGTTACATTTTTGACCAAAATATGACACGTTGTCGTCACGAGATAGTGAAGTCATACCGATTTTCACTTCTGTTAAATCTGTTTTAAATTAAGCATTCCTTGTTGGTCTTAAATATTTATAAAAACAATAAATTAATATAATTTAAATGTTGTTATAAAACAGCAATCAACTTATAAAGATTTTATTTAGTATGCAATGTATTTAATTTAAAATGCTTTATCGCTATTAAAATACATTTTACAACATATAAAAAAACTGAATAACATGATCCTAAAGTTTAACAATTTAATTTTACTCAAATTAAATCATTAATATTAAAAATAATATTCAGATGATGCGACAACACTGTGGTAAAATATAGTAAACAAACTAAACAGTATGACAACACAACACGTGTTTACTGTTAGCTTATTTACAAAGCGCTGCGTACATATTTGCTTTCTTAAAAAAATTATAAATATATTGGTAATCATGAAAATCAAGAGAGAAAAACAAGCTCGACAAATATTAGGAAAATACAAAAATGCTTTTGGGTAATTTTTAAAATTTTGGTTCTCCTTTTATTGACGAGATATTAAGTTAATGGACTAAAAACTTTTTCTTCGTTTTCTTTTAGCTTTTTTGAACCTTACCTGATTCTAATTGATGGAACGTTTTGTCAAGCATCTTTAAAAGCTAAAATTCAAATAAAAGACCAACTTGCCAAATACTTGAAAAGCACAATTCAATGCTGCACCACACAGTATGTTAATCTCTATCTAATTAAGAGTTATTAACATTTTTTTTTGTATATATCTTTATCCTCGATGTGGGAAAGTCGAATGCGCGACTTCAACATGGATTAACATCAGTTACTCCGGCCCAGTCTCGAGTTGCCTGTGGCAGTTTGGGATGTTATATATTAGAATTGCCCAATAGTTATGCTGCTGATTAAGTTCTGGCTCAGCAGGAGTTTATACCGTTTATAACGCCTTACTCAAGGGTGCCACAGCATGAAATCAGTGGGAATTGAACCCACGACCTCATGTGTGGTGTAGCAAGTGTTCTTACCACTACACCACGCTGCCGGTCAACACTCAAAATGTATAATATACCAAACAAAATGTTAAAATTTTCTTTCATATTTGTTTAGGTGTGTTTTATCTGAGTTGGAATTACTTGGAAGCGAAATGTTTGGGGCAAAAATAATTGCTCAACGATTCCAAGTCAGACCATGTTTACATAAAAATAAACCAACCAGTGCAGTGGAGTGTATCAAATCACTTTTAAAAAATAATAACGAAGCTAAATATTTTGTTGCAACTCAGGTTCTTGTTTATTGTAAATTCTAACTTTACTTAGTTTTTTGGGTCCAAAAAAGACGCTTTTATATTATTATTTATTAATGTAACCATTAATTTTAATATTTAATTACCATTGGCAATATTAAACCGACAGAGTGGTGTAGTGGTAAGAACACTTGCTACACCACACATGATGTCATGAGTTCAATCCCCACTGAGCTCATGCTGTGGCGCCCTTGACTAAGGCGCTATAAACGAGTAATTATAATCTATAATTAACCAAACTGCCACAGGTAACTCGAGACTGGGTCGGAGTAACTGACGTTACTCTATGTTTAAGTCGTGCATTAGACTTTCCCACATCAAGGATAAAGATATATACAAAAAAAAAAAATTTGGAACTATTGAATATATTATTTTTTGACTATAATTATAAAGTCCAAGAATTTCTTATGGGCTAAGTTGCAAACTTTTTTATTTTAGGACCCAGGTTTAACATCTTTGACACACAGCATACCTGGTGTTCCTGTGATTTATGTTTACAAAAACTATTTGGTGTTGGAGAAGCCGTCAAAAATGACACAAGATCATATAGAATATATATCAAAAGTAAATATATGTTTAAATGTCTAAAGTTACTATGCAGAATTTTTTGAAATGTGTTAGAAATTTTGTATCTGGCATGAGTTTATCCCATTCTGCCAAAATTAAAAATTTTAATGTACTGTAGTTGGCCTTAATGTACTCTGTATTACTTTTCCTCCTTAAATGCAGAAAATTTAATATTTTTGCAGGGTAAAGTAGTGACATCATATAACCAACGTTCTGACCTGGTCAGTCTAAAGAAAGAAGCTAACATCATAAAATCCAACCCCAACCAACATGTAAAAGGTGTTGGAGGAAAAAGAAAAAGGGCCAAGGGTCCCAACCCACTTTCTTGTAAAAAGAAAAAAACGAAAAAATAACTTAAAATGTAATATTTGCAGTGTCTTGATTTCTTTACATTTTTGTTGTTTTTTTTTAATAAAGTCAATCAATGATTTTTTTAAGCTCAATCATAAGACTGTATTCTGCTGTTATAAACATGTATTATTTATAAACTAAAAACAAATAACCTTGAAAAAAATAAAGCATCTTTGTCATACACACAAAAAGTTAAACTACAATACAGATTTGGTAATGGAAAATAAATACGCCAAAAAGGTACGCTAACAAGCAAAAACTATGCAAACAAAAGCTTCAATAAAACACAAATGTGTACATTCTAATATACGTGGATAGTAAGCCAAAAAAATATCAGTTTCCCTATTTATTGTTAGGGCTACAGATATATATATATATATTTTTAATGTGTAATATACTAAATAAAATTATCCTTATACTGTAACAAGTAAACCAAGCAAATATATTTTAAAAATAACCAACTAACAAACAAGTACGTGGATTGAAAAACAGTGTTAATCACAAAAAAACAAACAAATTAAAGTCTAAAAAACAATACTTAATTTTTATGTTGCTGCAATTGGACCAGTGCCGGGTCGAAGCCAAGGCTCCGTGTCAAGGGTGTTTACTGAAGAAGGACGATCATTCATGCGTGACTGTGCATCTGAGCGTATCCTCTGATCGATGTCAGCCGCATTGGTGTCATTTTTCTGTTGGTTTACAAATCGGTCTAAAATGTCGTCCGGGTCAGTAAGAGATATCTCATCACCTACAAAAAATTATAAGTTTTATTTAAACAAAGTGTTACTACTTGATTATATTGTTTATTTTAGTAAATTAAATTATATATTGTTTATTTTAGTAAATTAAGTGTAGAAATTTAACTACACTTAAATTAAGGATGACAAGTAATCTATATATATATTGAAGCTACAATAGTATGCACAACTAACTGACATTCAAAAAACTGCTCTTGGTGGTGCATTTAACATTTACTATAAGCAAATATTTGTTGTGACCATTTTATACAAGCTAAAACATAGTTCTTGGGATAGCCAATCAACTTGTTTATTTAATTTGTAATAAAATGTAAGAAAAATAGTTGAATCTAAAACTTGAGTTTTACCTGTCAGAGCTTTAAGCTTGTTCAGTCTTTCCTGGTTCTTCGAAGCCATTCTATCAACATCAAGAGTAGCAAGTGAAGTAAGAGAGTTAAGTGAGTAAGTGTCGGGTGGTGGTACTCTGTATGTCAACCCTCCATCCTCATCCTAGTGTTTTAACATTAAAAAAAAGGTTATACAACCACCAAACCTAGTGGATTTTTAAGTGACTATATTTGTAAGGGAAATGTATAAGAAGTGTCGTACCGGCAGCGTGGTGTAGTGGTAAGAATACTTGCTACAACACATTAAGTCATGGGTTCAATCACCACCGGTCTCATGCTGTAGCGCACTTGAGTAAGGCACTATAAACAGTATGAACTCCTGCTGAGCCAGCACTTAATCAGCGGCATAATTGTCGGGCAATTATAAACTACCCTATCCCAAACTGCCACAGGCAATAAAGATTGGGTTGGAGTAACTGGTGTTACTCTATGTTTAGGTCGTGCATTCGACCTTTCTACATCGAGGATAAAGATATAACCAAAATGGCAAGTAGAGAGTAAAGATTAAAATACATAATCTAAAAGAATTTAAAAAAAATAGTTTTAAATTTAATAAAAAATTAAGAATAAAACAAACTGCATTTCTTCTTGAACTTCTTCTTCTTTCACGAGCTGAATATTTTCTAAAATTAAAAAATTACTAAATTTAACAAAAATTAAATAACACTTTTTTAGAGAAAGCAAAAAAATATTTTTAAAACCTCAACATACTTAAAAAAAAATTTGCTACAGAACATAAAAAAACACAAAGATGAAAAAATAGTTGTCTTACTTTCTTTGTAATAATTCCGAGCTTGGGGGTCTGTTTTCTACATCATTATCCACAACTGGAATCATCATTGTATCTGCATCAAGTAATGAAGCATAAGAATCAGAAGGAGGCTGAAAATACAAAGAAACACATTAACAACTGTTACAACTGGCCTTATTGACAACTTTTAAGATGATTTCTTTTCTGTTTTAAAAATGACTTATTCTCGACAAGTGGCTCTGGCTCACAAAAATAAAAATAGCCTCAACAATAACAAATGAGGCTATATAATATTTCCTTAAGTTATAAATTAAAATATATGTATTTCACTTACCAAAAGTGTAAAACCATTGCGACTATCTTTAGTTGGTGATCTTCTGCTATGCAGGAGTTGAGGTTCTGATATTCCTTTCCTGAAAACAAAATATAAAAAAATTCTTTTGGGTAAATTATCACAGACATACATATTAGTTGCAAATTGGAACCATTTTACAACAACTAGAGTGCATTCCAAAAGGCAGGCAAGAGACCAGTAAAAATGAAAAATGATTATTTCCACTTTTTGAGTCCACTTACCTCAAATTGTTGAGTTTTTTCGTTTGTGTTTTAATAAGGTCTTCCTGTTGTTTCTCCAATGCAGAAGGATTAGATGGAGTGTCCGGATGCTCCACTCTGAACATTCTTAATGACTCTGTATCATCCCCGCTGTTTATTCAAATACAAAAATATTTAACACATACCAAACAAATTCAACATAAATACTTAAAATGTATCTTACCTATTCTAAAATTTTTAAAAAACATTGTTTTAAGAGTATACAAGACAATTTTTTTTAAATTTAATATTTAAATTTTGTACAATATTTGGCATTTACACACATAGTATATAACTCAAAAAAATTTATCTTTTTAATGGTGTTAATTTACTGTTTAATTTCTTTGAAGTCCTTCAAAGCAGTTGAACTTGGTCGATCTGAAGTTGTTGGTCTTCTAACTTGAACAGGTCGTTGACGGACTTTTGATAAATCAACCAGGGTCTCAGTTTTCCTTAAAACCACAATTAATTATTTTTAAATTATTTAAAAGAATTTGTTTAAAAAAAAGTAAAAAAATTCAAAAAATGTCCTACTTTTTTAGGAAATTTGGGAAGACTTTTTAAGAAATTTGGAAAAAATTTAAACAAAATTTGGCCAATGCAATACTGGTATAAATAAAACAGTATTAAGCTACGCACAAAACAACTTTTTACACTCACAACTTAGTTGGTCTGTAGCCACCAAATTGAAAGACAGGCTCTTGAGTCTTCAGTTCATTTTCAACTCTGCGTTGTTCACTTAACAATTGTTTTCTTAATGCTGATAACTCTCTTGAAATTCTTTTCGATTCTAGATATTTTTTATTAAATTTTTAATGTTAAAGTGTTATATTGAAGAGTTTTGCAATTTTGTAGGTGATGTATATAGCCTGTTAGTATGGTTGACACAAGATCATTAAATGCCTATAGAATTTCTAAAAAATGTCTGTGATACTTGCAATTTTGTTTTCAGAAAATACTGAAAACAATAAACACCAAAAACCAGGTTACAACACTTTTTCGTGTGACGTAGAAAGTACTAAGTTAATGTAGTGAGTGTATACAATCTAGTAATGTCTACATCATCACAAACAGGGCTTTCCTCTTATTTTTTAATTAAATTTAATTATTTTTTTAAAAGTTGTATAACTTATGTATTATAAGTTAAAGTATTATAAAAAGGGGGAAAAGGGTTAAATGTTCATAATTTTTTTCCTTACCTCTTGATTTGGGAGGTCTCACATTTGCTGGTAAGGGTAGTTGTTGATATTGTTGTTGTGGAACTTCACTGTATTGTGGTTGTTGAGTGTACTGTTGTTGTTGAACGTATTGTTGAGACTGTTGTGTGTATTGTTGTTGCGTTGAAGATGAGGCTTGGTTGTATGAAGAAGTATTCGGTTCTTGTCTATTAAAACAATTAATTTGTTTCTAAAGATTTTCTACTACAAAACTACTGTTATGGTAGTCAACTTAAAATAAGTTTTTAAAAGCTATAAAAACTAAAATATTTTAATTTTAGAATGGTAGTTGTAATAATGAGAACACTTGGCTTTATTACTCAAGGCCTCAGGTTGGATCCCTACTCCTTCTTCGTTGCAGTGCCCTTTATTAAGGTACATACTATAAATGGTATAACTTTCTGCTAAATCGAAATCTAAAAAGCACTTACCAAATATCAGCAAATTTAGTACATTATCCCAAACTACCTGAGTTTACACAAGATTAAATCAGTCATACAAACGTTACCCTAGTTTTGAGCTAAGAAGGCATTCCGACATTAACAAACACAGTCAAAAAAAATCTAAATTTACCTCTCAGAGCGATGTGTATTTTGGTTGATTGGTGTTCTGGGTAAATTCTGGGTTCCATGTAACTGTTTGGAGTGAATGGGGGGTGAAGTTGGTTTCTGAATTAAAACAAAAAAATGGAGATATTTTTTCTAATTATAAGGTAAAATTTTAAAATTAATAAGGTAAAATATATAAAAAAATTAATTGTTTACCAAACTGCTTATTTTAGTTTACAATTACATTTTCGAAGGCAAAAAGATCATAAACCATTAAAATCATATGTGATAATTAACAATATTTTATTATAAAACACAAACAAATATTTTACGTGTAATTTTTCTTGCAATTCCCTCTCATTCTGAGCTCTTATTTCATCATCTCTTCTTTGCTGCTCTTCCAGTTTCTGTTGGTGCTCCAGTTTCTTTTTTTCCTCCAAATTTTTTTGCAACTCCGCATTCTGTCTTAGTTTCTGCAAAAAAACATACCATAATACGTAGGTGATAATTCTCTTGCACCGTAATCCAGTTGAGAGAATTTAGAAGAGCTGTAGTGTAACTATGTTTTGTCTAGAACTGGACAACATACAGGCTCCGAAAAATGGATAAATTTGTTATATTCAAAAGTAGTTTTTTTACATTCTCCCTGTCTTAAGTTACATCTGTCAATATTATTTAACTCCGATTTGACCACATTGTCTGTATTAAACATAGGTAGAATAAAAAAATACAGACTAGGGAAAAAAGATGCAAAACCAGAAAGGCATTAAAGAAAGTAAGCTTAAAAGAAGAGACATTAGTTTTTAGAACTTCTGTAAATTAAACAATTTTTGTAACAACCTCTTCGATTTTTTCTCTTTGCTTTGTTTTTTCTAACTCATATTCCTCTTGCAACTTCTTATTTTGTTCAAGGATCTTCCTCTCTTCTCTTTCTTCTTCTTCTTTTGCTTGTTCCTTTCTCTTCGCCTCAATTCTCTTTCTTTCATCAATCTAGAAATAAAACATTTATTAAATTTAAAAAAAAAATTGTTTTAAAAAACTTAGAAAAGAAATTATAATGAAGAGTTTAAAAATAAAAAAATATATTTAAAATAAAAAATAAAAAACATACAAAGTGTAAAAAAAAGTTACAAAAAAAACTTTTTTTTAAACTTTTTTTTAAATCAAAAGTTTACAATTGATAGAATTCTATTGGAACAAAATGTAGATTATTATTTTAACTTTTATTAGCTCCCAACCCAATTTATTTAAACATTTCAACTGTGTTTACCTAAAAGTATGGGAAGTGTAAATCAATATTCTATCAAAGGCCCTGTTATGAAATACAACACCGGCCCAATTACAAAGCAAATACAAAACAATGGCCAATTGTTAAAAACACCTTAATAAACAATGTTTAATTCTATAATAAAAAGTAACTAGGTTTTCCAATATTTTGAAGTTTCACAATGATTTTTATTCCAGTGTTTAATGCATCTATTGTCAGTTAAAACAAGTTTCAAAGCAATCAACTTTTAGGGGGCTAGTTTATATCTATTGGGCTCAAGAAAATTGTATGTTTATTACCTGGCAAAAATTCCCTTATTAAATAAAACCTCTAACTCGATACCTTTGATGTTTGTATTTTATATATTTCAAATGAAATATTTTAGCCTTAGTAATATATATATGGATAATTGTTTTTCGTCTGATATTGCTATAATGTAAGATTTAAAATTTTAACCATTTATTTTGTGACAACATTTTTAGTTTCAATAAAATAAAATAGGATTGAATGTGTAAAAAAAATAAATCTAATAGATTTTAAATAGGCTAGGGTTTGATCCATTTGATATATTAAGTTCAGTATATTTTGTAATAAATCTTACCTGTCTTTGAAGATCTTCTTTGTACAAATCCCTCTGTGTCTTTTGTCGACTTGTTTCTTTAACCTCAAATGGATTACTTCTTCCAAATCGAGGTGAAGTTACTCCACCTGAATCACTATCCTGCTGACAAAATAAATATTTGAATAATTAAGGAGCTATGGTAAACACATAAATGTAAAATGATCCTGTTGGTAGTAAGCCAGTTAATTATCACAAAGAATTGGTAATGACCTGATTACAAATTAAAAAGCAGTCTGTAGGACTGAATAATGTTAACAAAAACACAATGTCTGCATTAATTTTTTTAGTCCTTATACCTTTATTCGTTTAAAATTATAAATATGATTTATTATAAAACATGTTTGTTGTTGGATTAGTAACTAGCATTTTCACACCTATATTTTGGTACTATGCTTTTTTGTATTTTAATAAACACAAATTTTACATTTATTTTTACATCCGATTAGTTAGAAAATAACATAGCCTATCTAAATTTTAGAAGTAAATTTTTATAAGAAGTACAAATTTTATTTTTGTTATTTACCATTGTTTTTTCCCTTGGTGAATAGATTGGCAAATCTTCCTGAGTTTTCATCTTCTGTTGCTCCTTAACCAACTCGACCACTTTGCTTGGATCTCGGACTAAATCTTCATTCACAAGATGCATTTGCCTCAAGTCAGCTGGTAAAAAATTATAAAATTTATTTACAAAAAATTACTTGAAAATTGTCCTTTAAGCTTGATTAACAATTAATGAACCGGCAGCGTGGTGTAGTAGTAACAACAGTTGCCACACCACCATGAGGTCAAGGGTTTAATTCTTACTGATCTCATGCTGTAGCGCCCTTGAGTAAGGCGCTATAAACGGTATAAACTCCTGCTGAGCCAACACTTAATCAGCAGCTTAATTACCGGGCAATAATAATCTTTTTAATATCCCAAATTCCTAAAGGCAATTCGAGACTGGCGGAGTAACAGATGGTACTCTATGTTTAGGTAGTGCATTTGACCTTTCTACATCGAGGATAAATATATATACAAAAAAATATGAAGCAAAAAGTTGGTAAAATATTCCGAATTAAGGATAAAAATAAAAAAAGGGAGAACTCACACACTAGGTTTCCATGCACGTCCCTCATGGGGGCACCACCACCCCCTTTACCCCATGGGTTATAATTCTTTGCCTCGTTCTCCATCTTTTGATCGTATCTCTCTTGCTCCAACTTTGCTTCCGACTTCTTCTTCTCTTTTAACTTCATCTGAAACAATTTAAAGATTTTAAATTAAAAAAAAAATTTAAAATATTTGATTAAAAATTTTTTTATTTTTTATCAATTATCAAACCTGCTCTTTGAGTTCCTCCTGATAAGTCAACATCTTTTCTCTCTTCATTAAAGTGTCCCGGGTCTCATCTGAGACCAAACTTGACTCGATGTTGGCCATCTTGTATCCTCCACCTCGAGAACTTCAATAAAAAATCATTTAAAATTTTTTTCTTAAGTTAAAATCTAATTAATATACAATTAACCAAACGTTAACCTACCTTTTAGCAGTTAATTTCGAGTTTTGGTGCTCTGCAGATCCTTGCTCTAAAAAATAAATCAAAGTCACATTAAAACAAATATTAAAAAAAGAAAAATGAAAAAAATAATTTTTTACTAAAATTTAAAACAAACTGAACAAATTTTCTAAATTACAAAAAAAAATTACCTTGCATTCTTGATTGAGCTGCAGTCATCATTGGGGAAACCCCACTATTAAAACTCCCATTGGGAAAACCCGCAGGTGGGACCATCCCAGGCGGTTGTGCATAAGGCATAGCCATGCTGCCGGGGTCAAGAGGGTTACGAGCCCCATAATAATAATAAGCTTCATCATAGGGGGAATGAAATTGCTGGGGGGCTTGAGGGGGATAAAAACTAAAAACAAAAAAATTTAAAAACTGTAAAAAAAGTATTTAACAAATTAATATTAGCAATTTGAATTGTAACACTTTATTTTAATACAGAATAAATGCAATTAAAATCTGTCCTTAGATTAACTTAAAGCTTTTATAAGCAAAGTTCTTAAAGGTTGGTATAGACACCAAATACTTACTATTTAGAAAGAAAATGCCAATTATAAAATAGTTTTCCATTGATTTTATGTATGTTAGTTATGGGGAGCAAAGGTTTTTGGGGAATTTATAAGTTAAAATAGTAAGGACACCTAAGAACTCAATATTTAGATTGTGAACCTTTTAAAACAACTGAGTTGGTGCTACACAAATTTATTATACGAATTTTAGAGAAAAATATGCTGAACTTGATTTACCTTGGATGTTGTGGGGGCATTGAGTAATATTTTGGGAAATGCTTCGAAGATTTTCTTCTGTCTTCTTCACTTTCACTTTCAGATGATTCTGTTCTGAAGGAAGTTCTAAAAAAAATTGATTTTTTGTAAGGTACTTGAATAAAAAATCCCTCTAAAAAAATTTAAATAAAAATCACTCTAAATAATTTAAATTAAAATAAATAAATTAAAAGAAAAAACAATAAAAAAGAATTAAAGGTTTTTTTAACTATTTATGTTTCATTAAATAATAAATATTTATAATTATTTACTGTTTTTTGCTCTTTTTTGATCGTTTTGGTTCATCTCGAGTTTCAGATTTAAGATTGGATTGTTTTGGTTTTCTAGAAGAATTATTATCCAATCGCGGGCCCTGAAAATAATACAAAAAAAAACAAGATTGAAATAATGACCAAGATAATGTGAAAAAGCTTTAAAAATATAGGTTTAAAATTTAAAAAACAAAGTTTAAAAATAAAACTAAAATTTTAGAATAGAATATTGTAATCTAAAAAAATTTAATTTAAAAATTGGCTTTCAAAACTCACTTGATTATTAGCTTCAGGTGCTTGTAATTCTAAAGCTCTATTTCTAAAATAAAAAAAGAAATATAAATTATAATCTTGGTAAGTTACATAAACTTTTAAAAAAACAAAAAAAGGTTATCAAATTGAAGTATGTAAAAAAAGTGAGTTATTTTGTAAAATATTTAGATAGAATACACATAAATACCAATATAAATATATAAATATATACTTGATTTATGTACATTAGCAATGTGTACTTAAAATTGGTTGTGTATTGAAGAGTATATATCTAAGCTCTTGACTTTAAAAATTGGGCAAACAATGATAAGAGTTGGGACTTGTGTTTATACTTGTAAATATTAGGTCATAAAGCAAATGCACTTATAAAATTCTTAGCTTTTCAATGTTATTTCTATAGTTTTTGCATAATTTATAGCTTTATATTACTCTAGCAAATGATTAAAAATAAATGTGATTTAAACTTTAAAAGAAAATATTAGTAACATAAGTACTGTGACCATATGCTGTTGCTATAAGTAGCATTATTTGAAAATAAATTTAAATTTATTCTCCTAATTTTTAAATTTCAATATTTTTACATTTACCCGAAGTCTGCTACTCCTAAGTCAATTTTCATTAACTTATTAATTTTTCAAGTGTAGAACTTGAATTTAAATAAAAAATTGTTTAATTTTAAAAATTTACTCACCAAAAAAAAAAAAATAATAAACCTTTTTTTGCTTGCAATATTATCCTCCATTTGTCTTTGCAATTCCAACTTGTATTCGTCCTTTCTTCTTTGTACGGTGTTAGCACTTGGCACATGGCCAATATTCAACCCTGTGTACTCCTCAGGTGGAGCCGACCTCGAGCGAAGGTCAATCGCTTTTTGCTCCAAACTTGTCCGAGATTTTTGTGATTGTTTGGCACCTTGAGCAGAGTTTAATCGACGTTGCTGTGGCTGTTGTTCGCGAACTGATCTTACATTCTATAAATTTAAATTCATACTTTTATTAAACAAATATGTAAAAATTTAAGTTAAAATATATACTTACATGAATGTATAAGATAAGAGGTTTCAAAATAACATTGTCATTAAAAACAGAATAGGTTAATTAAAAATAAATCAATTAAAAAAATATATATATATATATATATATTTATATAAAAGTTTGTCTTAATATTTTTTTTAAAACAATTTTAAAGATTTACCGAATAGCTAAAAAATTTAAGTGCATTCCAACTCAATAAAGCTGCATACTCTTATGAAATTCTATTTAAATTTTAAGTTCTGCAATATTTAATTTATTATACCTTGTGTTTCACCTTTTCAAACAGAGCGTCCTCTTCATCACTATCCTCTTCATACTTCCTCGATCTTCTTCCCTCCCTTCTTTTCCTAATCCTACGAATTAATTCAGTCTCTTCCGAGTCAAGACTATCTTCTTCATCATCTTCATATTGTTGTGCTCTAGAAAAATTTCATATTTATGACATTTGTATATTTATTCACTTTTTGTTCTCCTGATTTTATTGTCCTCTGAAAACTTAGCTTTTTTAAGGCGTTTACCTTCTTCTGTTTTGGGGAAACCTGACAGCTTTTCTTGGTGCATTATAATCATTGTCATCAATTATTCTTTGTCGCAATTTCTCTCTAGAAAAATTAAAAATATCAAATATTTGAATGTCACTGAACATTTATGTGAAATTACAAATAATTAATTTGGAGTGAGTGTAGAGCCATAGAACAGGTATATACCAGGTAAATGTAACTTTTATAAAGCCAATTATAACATATTCACTGACTGATATAACCTTCTTAATAAATATTATACCGGTACAAAACTTTGTCTTCCAATTCATCTTCATCATCAATATTTCGGTAAGCTTTTTCTTGCTTTCGTTTCCTATCCAAGATATCCTGATAAGATTCGCTCACAGTGGGTTGCTTGGTTTGGCCAACCCCATTGGTTTGCTATAAAAAAATATATTGTAGTGTTTCTTTAGATTTAACCCAAAGAAATTTATATTTAACTACAAGAACTATTTTTAAATTATTTTTTGAGTGGATATGTTAATACCAATGCAATTTTGGTATTATTTAGCCTATATTTAAAAGCCTATCTAAATATTTAGGCTATTTAAACATGCAACTATTATTTCATTTTTATATTTAAAAATCTAAGCTTCAAAGTGGCATTTGAAAAGTTTCTAGTACATTAATATTTTTATGAAATTTTATGTTTAAATTAACAAGATAGCAACTAAAAATCAATATAAGAAACTACTTAAAAATATGTATGTTTAAAAATATTTGATTAAAAAAATAACCTGGGAACATACTTCATGCATACTTAAATACTTTTTTGCATATTTAATATAAAAAAATAGTCTTTAATTTTCAAAACAGTTTGGTGGTGTGTAAACCACACCATAGTCTCAACATCTAATGGATCTACAAAGAGAAAAGACTTTAACGTTTAAACACAAGGTGTGAGGACCACACCATAGCCTTGCTCTATCGTTGAAATTATTAGATTCTTTTAATTTCTAGATTCTACCTAGCAAGCTTTTACAATTTCATCTACACTAAAAAAGGAAGAATGTGCAATATTTCTATGGAAAATTTTGCAGGGCACTAGTGCTGATTTTCTAATCCTTACAGATTCTTGTTCAATTAATTGTTGAACTTCATGAGGCAAAACAACGGGAGTTGCCCAAGTTTTAAGGCGCCGTGGGGATAAACTTTCTTCGTTTTCCTTATTTTTAAGGAACTCGTTGTATTCCTTGTTTCGCTGGAGTGCAAGTCTCTCCTGGTTGGTTTAGGCAACAGAAAATTTTTAAACAAAATTCTTTCTTTTTTCAAAAGAACTTACGTTTGTTTTTTAATCAAGTTAATATCTGCACCAAATTGCATTTGTAGTTGGACAAAAAAAAAGTTTAACAAGTAAGTAAAAATAAAATTAATCCTTGAAGAACATAAAATTTTATTCACCTTAGCACTGAGGTGATCTCTGATAGGTAAACTTAAACCGAGGTCACTTTGTTTTGTTTCATAAGTTGGCTGGTTTCCAGGAACCCTTCGAAGACCATTCCCCTTTACTTGTTTCTGAATTTTTAAAAATACATTGGTCCAAAATCACCAAAAAATATATAGGGCATCTAATTTATATACTAATTTTATACAAAAAATGGATCTCTATTAGTTTCGCACGCCCTACATAAACAGGGTGTGTAACCGAAATACAGCACATGTAATTAAACAAAGAGGTTGCATAAATTAAACCCTTACCCTAACCCTCATATATTCAGTTTACCCATTAACACATCTGACTCGTAAAGCGGACTAAGTTATACTCATTAAAACATATTTCAACTAATTTTTAATGTCTGGTTGAACAATTGCCATACTTAGGTTATAACGCCTTGTTAAATTTGGACGTGCGAAAGTAATAGAGATCCCAAAAAATAATAATAAAAATACTTCTAAAATAGCCAAATCTTAATAATCAAAACGAAAAATTAAATTTTTATATTTTTTTTAAGGTCGACTTTATAACCTAAACATAGAGTAACATTAGTGACCCCGACCCAGTCTGGAGTTGCCTTTAATGGTTTGTAATATTATAGATTACAATTGACCGATAATTACGCTGCCGATACAGTATTGTCTTAGCAGGAGTTTACACAGTTTCGCTACAAAATGAGAGCATTGGGATCAAATTTATAGTAAAGCCAAGTGTTCTGACCACTACACCAAGCTGCCAGTCATTAAAGCTAGCTTACTTCTGCAAGTGCTTCTCTATATTCTTTTCTTAGCTCTTCTTTTAGTTTTTCCTTCTGTTTTTCGTAATCCTGACCAAGTTTAAGAAATTGTGGGGTAGGTGGTTTGGTTTTCAAAATGTTGTTGTTTGGTTGAGCATTTGGTTTAGAAAAATTGGCATTTGGTTGTTGTTCCTTAAAAAAATTAGCTATTAAACATAAAAAACAAGATAAATATTTTTACATTTACATATTTTATTTTTGTGTTTTAAATTAATTTAAATTTTCAAATAATTTACTTTTAGTCTTCTTGGATTAAAAGATTCATTGATGTCGTAGTCGTTGACGGCAGAAGTTGGATTATTCTCCAAAACCTCTCGATCCCTTGCAAGTCTTTGTTTTTGTTCAGTAATAAAATCTTCCATGTCATCCTCATCATGCAATTTCATGTTCGAATATTTTCAATTTATTTTTATAAAAAGATCTAAAAAATTTTTTTTGGTTAGTCAAATTCGAATATGGAATAGGTATTATGTTATTTTGTAAGAGAAAAAGGCGGTTTAAATGTCGTAAAATCGTAGTAATACAACTAGTTAAACATTATTTTTTTTAAATAAAAGTTGTCACTAAATAAATAAATTTCTAAAAAATACAAACATTTTAGTTTAACGATTCAAGTAGCAAAGAAACAGTATCTTGTTACCTGAAAACAATACTAAATAAACGATTTACGCAGGGTGGCGCATAGTAGTTAATTCAAGCGGTAATTATTTTATGTATCGATTTGTCCTCGCGGTAGAAACGTTAACTTTACAGTTAATATATTGCATATAACATAACTTTTGTTTATTTACCAAGTCTTTACTTTTAAAATTCTATTTAAATAATCATTAAAAAAGTAATAGTTTTTTTTGATGGATTGATATCCCAATTTTGTAAATTATTTAAAAAAATGAGTAATATATATGTCAAGACTTGGAGGAATATATATTTTTAAGCCACAGGCGTTTAAATTAACTGTAGGGTTTGTCTAACTATACCCCACGTGACCAACAATAGGTTGATCGGAGAATAAAATACGCCCCTTGATTACAGATTGATCTCAGTTAATATAAAAATAATACCGATAATGGGCCCAGAATTGCAACTGTCTAACTCGACTGATACAACAATTGAAATACTCTACAATGTATTCAATATTCAGTACACAAGAAAAACAATTAACAAAAACAATACTGGCTTAACACTTACAAATCAATATTACTTTTAACAAAAACTAACTAAAGACCATTTATGAAATGTTAGAACAGGGCGAATCGTATTCTAAATATATGACGTACTAAAAGTAGAATTCCAAAATTATTCCAAGTTACGATACAAATAAAGACAAAAAAGGCGAAACACAAATCACGTGACTAAGAACGGTGGAAAAAAAGGGAAAAACTTGAAATGACCAGGCGATAAGGCGATCCAAAAGAAGCGCACAATAGCGGCTAATGGTGTCCAACCGAGTGTGAAATTGTATTTAAAATTAATGAGAAAATATAAATCAGTTTTCATATAAATGGACTTAACATTAACAAAATTGTGTTATTGCATAAAAGTTCGATTAAATACAAAATGAATTTAAACTATTCATAAATTTGTTATCACAATACGTTACCTATTACGTAATAAAACAATACTACCAAAAATTAAACACAATTTTTCATTGAAAAATATCTTTAAAAAATATTACTTTTTGTCAAGAACAAAAAAATTATAAAACTATGACAATTACCAAATAAAAAAAAATATTGGTTACATCAAAGAAATTTAGTCGTTTGGACCTTTTTCCATCTTAACCAACACAATGGGAAGATCACTAGATCCTATACCCGAAGAAACGTCGCCAAATATTTCAAGGTGACCCCTATATACTCACTCATTTAGATGTATTACATCTAAATGAACCTATATACTCACTCATTTAGATGTAAAGTTAAACATTTAAATAATTTAAGGTATTTCGAAAACAAAAAAATATTATATTTAGAAACAACTCAAATACGGCAACTAATTCGCCATCTGCGACAAGCGCAAAACAAGTTGCAGCAGGTAATGCCTAACAATTAACTTTCCGCTTAAAGTTTATTTAGTAAACAAATATATTCCCTTTTTATATTTGAATTACGCTTTTTCAGGAGCTTTAAACTCGGCTTTGAACGATGTTATCAGTGGGTCATCTTCAACTAGCAATTCCTTGACTAACTCTTCAAGCAGGGAAAGTTCTACTAATATAAAATCCAGCAAAAGAAGACTTGATAAGGAACGTCGACATGCAAAAACTAGATCGATTGTACGACTGCGTGCTTCAAAAACTGATTATAAACCAATGGCGCGCACCAGCTCTTTTACCGTAGATGAAAAAAGTAAATTTTTTTGGATTTTTTATATTCTGCCTTTTTATTTAATTTAACTTGCTATTTCAAAACATCAAAATGTATTTTACTTACCTTAGAGTTTAAAACCAAAGATAAAGAAGAAGAAGATGTAAACGATTCATCTTCATCGAGTGCAAAACAAATTGTTTCAGGTAAAACATTACTTGAATACGCGTTCAAACTTTAACACTGAGGTGTAATAGATACCCTAAATATTACCAGCAACTAATGATAACTTTTTACCTACCACATAGAAATTTTGTTGTCCGGTCTTGAGAATTTCTTAAGCGGATCAACATCGACTTCAGATTTAAATACAAAATCTTCAATCAAAGATAAACCCAACAAAAAACGATCTGTTTCGGCAAAAGAAAGAAGACAATCTTCTAAAGACAGAAAGGCAAGCATGGACGTTCAAAAAGCAAAGGCTCGCACCAAAGGTATCAATTTAGGCTAATTGGTTAATACATTAATTTAAAGACATGCTCCAAAAAAAGGTATTATCTATATCAAACACTAAAAGAAATGTTCTCAACTTTTAAATTTAACCTTTAACTAATGTTTTAACAGAAAAGTCAAAAATTGAAGAACAACATGTATCTGATCAGAGCATAAAAGAAATAGGTAGCTTATAATTCAAATTAAAAGCCGAGATTTGAACTCAAAGTCATAATAAGTAACGCACAAAATAACAACAGACCTAAATTTAGAAGTTTTGCCTTCTCAAGAAGAATATAAAAGTTCGAAATCCTCTTCTTCATCAAGCTATAGATCAAGTGCAAAAATACGCAGAGTTCGAAACAAACTAAAAGCGTTTAAAACGGACAAAAAAAGAACACAGTTAAAAACAAAACCCATTGCTGAAGTAACAAATAAAAGTAAAACTTTAGATAACCTACAGTTCGGTAAAACGGCTCACTTAGTTTTAAAAGTATTGTTAGATATTTTGGTTAAAGTCACATAAAATATAGTTTTACCGAGATACTTTTTAGGTAAAGAAAATGTGAAGGAAACGGACGATCGGCAGTTAAGTGATTCTCCATCAAACGTTAGCGCCAAAATTATTGTATCAGGTATGAGTATAAATCATATATAACTATCTTATATCCATAAAGTTATAAGTTAACTCAATATAAAGTAGTGAACGCAACATATTTTTTTTAAACCTAGGCCTATGTCTAAACTGGCCATTTATTTTAACATCTGTATTTTTAAAATTTCAAAGTTTTTTTTTGTTTTTACATATGATGCTTTATGTTTAGACATTTTATCGTCTGGTCTTGAAGATTACCTAAGTTCAAGGTCGTCTTCTTCCGGCTCGAGACCCAACGCAACACTACGCAAAACCCGAACTAACCTTAAGAATAAAAACGAGCAAAAGAAAGCTAAAACACCAAAATCGGAACGCAAAAAGACAGATTCGCCGAAGACAAAACGTTCAAAATACGAAAAGAGGGATCCAAGTCAGGAACCTGTAAAAGAACTTCTTAAAACTCCAACTGAGGATGCGAAAAAAATTAAAGGTAGGCAATATTTAAAATAACTCTATCAATTTTAATACCATTTTATAGTTCAAGTTTGTACATGTTTCCTATTACAATGTTAGTTAAGTTTTAATTAACACAGAAAAAGAAAAAAAATTAGAAATCGATGATCGACTAAGTGACTCCCCATCAAACGTTAGCGCAAAAATTATTGTTTCAGGTAGGCTAAAGTATTAATAATTTAAATTAACTAGTATCAACTATTTATTTTATTTGTAATTAATAACAAGAATGTAATTAACGTTTAAGACATTTTGTCATCCGGTTTGGAAGATTATTTAAGTTCAAGGTCCTCTTCCTCCGGCTCAAGAACGAACGCAAAACTTCGTAAAACTCGACCGAATCTTAAACAAGAGAAACCACAGAAAAAGAAAGATGATTTGGGTAAACCGGAAAGCAAAAAAGCCAAAGATAAAAAGAGTATAAAAGACAATTTAAAGTTACAAGATGATAAAACTGAATTTCAAAAATCTTCAAAAGATGCGGATTTCTTCAAACGTAAGTGTACCTTTATCGATAAAAAAATGTAAAATAATGTTAAAAGAAAAAGTTTAAACTTTTTCCTTACTTGAATTCAGTTAAAGAAAAAAGTCCAAAAGAACAAAAGCTCAGTGATTCCCCATCCAACGTTAGTGCTAAGCTTATTGTTTCAGGTAGGACATTAATATTATCAAACTAAAACACAAATCAATTTAGTTAATAAAAATACATACTTACCCACGATATAAAACGGTGTAGAAAAAATTAATAATCCATTATAAAACTTAAATAAAAACATTTACTTTTAGATATCCTATCATCTGGACTTGAAGATTTCTTGAGCGGTAACTTAACATCGGGAAGCTCAAAATCAAGCTCATCTGGCCGCAAAAATCGCCCAGTTTTTAAACCATATAAAACCGACAGAAAACGATTAACAACGGCAAGAACAAAAAAATCGGAGCCAGAACAAGGTATATTAAGACAAACCTATTCTGGATTTAATGATGAAAGACCGGGAACACCTACAGTTGACAAAGAAACATTAAAGAGTAAGATATTTATTTAATTAATTAGGTAGTCATTTTAATATTTTTTAAATACAATTTTTAATTAACTATAAAACGTAATTAAAAACAACCACTGCTTAAACCCACGATACATATTTAAACAAGGCAGGCCAAAAGAAAACTAAAAAAATTAGAAATTAAGTTGTGATACAGTAAAATGGAAGTTAAATATTCTAACTATAGATCTTCTTAATAAAATTTTAATCATTTAGAAAAAGAGAGAATGGTGAAGTACAAGGATCAAAGTATTCAAGAATCCTTATCGAACTTAAGTGCAAAGATTGTTAACTCAGGCAAAATCACTAATTAATTTTTATATTTACAACCTAAACTCATCTGATATATAATTTATTATTACTTGGGTGATTAACCTTACATAGACAGAACCTTATTTTAAAAAAAATTTCCCGTTTCAGTGATCAAATAATCTCGTAGAAATTTGTTTAGATATTTTTTCGGGAATTGATGAATTCTTGAGCACCACATCATCTTCTTCCAGCTTGATGAGCAACATCGCACCTGAAGTAAAAGAAATAAGACAAGAATTGTTTGCCTTGTATCCTGGTGATTATATCAGTGAGAAACAAGCTGAAATTGAAGATGAGGCGAACAGAACAGAATCTGTGTCAGAACTTGAATATGAATTTGATATCGATGACAGCGTCAAGAAATTGACAACAGGTTCATTGTGTGATATTATTATTGCACTTCCAAATATAAGAAGCTTTCCGTTTAAAAAGACTTTAAATTAACTTAAACAAAGATTAAGATAAATCTTCGTTAATAATTAGAATTAATTCTTTTTTAAAATTAGTGACCAACTAATTGTTTCAAAATACTTTTTAGATGTGGTGCATTCCGCATTAACTGATATTGGTATTGAAAGTGATGCAGAAAACCAAGACTTTTCTTACACAAGGTTGAAAACTGAGGTAATACAAACAACACCTTAAATCTTAGACATATGCTAAAAATTTTATAAAATATTCGGTAAATTATCAATAAACAACAAATAATTTAAAAATTACACAAGTTTGTTTATTTTGTGCTACAGAAACTAAAGGAAGCTGAGACAGCCGTTGATACAATTAAGAAAATAAGTAAACCCAAAAAGGAATTTAAAAGATTGTATCATCTCAAAAAACAACCATTTAAGTCTTGTTACTCCCATTCTACTTTTGAAAAGAGTGCAGGTGATAAATACTTAAACTTGTTAATTTTTGATCTTTACTTAAAGTTAAAAATTTCAATACTTAAAGTGGTAAATTTCCAAACTTTTATAATTTTTTTAAAAAATATATCTTTTTTTTGTTTCAGCCGACTTCTTGATGAAAGAGTCTTCGAAAATTACAATTGCTGAATCAGATATTTCAATGATAACTAACAAACCTCGTGCAGTTGAGTATTTGGTTTAAACAAACACTAACTATCTTGCTGTAGTGAGATACCATTACCCAATTATGTTTTTACAGAAAATTCCAAAAACGAGGAGTGAAAGTTTTAAGTTTAATCAATCCTTGCTTCAGGAACATTCCAATTTTGAAAAGATACAAGAAGACTTACGCAAGGTTGCTGACATAAAAATTCCAAAAAAAAATCTTCATAAAATAGCAAAAGATAAGCCCAGTGTGCAAAAGCCTAGGCCTGAGAAAAAGGCAACAATTGAAGTTGTGGATAAGGAAACTAAAGAAAGGTTTAATAACAAGTCCAAAATTTTTACCTTATTTTATTTGCATGGTTTTAAACTTTATTAAAACCTCTTTTTTTTTGTAGTAAGAAAGTGCCTAAAAAGGACACTAAGATTGCATTTGCCAAATCTCTTCGAAAAGAGTCGATTAAACAAATTTCAGATGTGCTTTTAAGAGTAAGTAAATGTTAAATCGAAAATATAATTTTTTAATTTAACACCTATTTTAAAATTTAATTTCAGATGGCTAATGATGAGACTGTAAAAGAAAAGTACATCAAAGGAAAGGAGAGACCGAAAAAATCAGTTGATCACACAGTTGTTGAAGACACAATCAAGCCTATTATAAAACCAGCAAAAGTCTCTAAATTTGTAAGTTAAAAAACAATTATTTGTATATTCAGCAAAATATTTTAAGATATATAAACCCTATCACTGTTGTAAAATAGGAGGAAAAATTTAACAAGTCTGAAAGAAAAAAGCTTGGAAAATTAAAGGGGCCTCAAAAAAGGTCAGATTCTTTTCCAAATTCCCTTCAAAAGTTGGAACCAATTATGGGTGCTGTAAAATCCATGTCCATGGCAAGTTCTATTCCACATATGACAGAGGATCTTTTGAAGGTAATTTTAGTCAAAATAAAAAGGCCAAAAATGGCAAGGCTAACTAACATTTCAATTATGTAAAAAAATAAAATCACCGACCGAATTCTATTTTTATCCCAACAGAAAATTGAGCACAAAGATAGGTGGAAAACAATGCTAAGTGAGTCTCAGCTTGCTGCATTTCGACTACTTTTTTTAAGATTTGACCAAACGCAAAGTGGTGGAATAAGTGCTAAAGAACTTTACCAAGCTATAACGGTTTAACAATTTTTAATAAATATAAACCACAGCGTTTAAACTCAATATTAATTAGTACCAAACCTTAAGCAATTTTTATGTAATTAATGTATGTTAGTACATAAAGTTTTCTTTGAATAACCGACAATGTGTCGGTAAGGAACAAAGCAATTTATTACTTGGTGTATGTAGGAACTGTTGCCAGAAATAAATGTCCCATACGACTTAGTTGAAAGTGTTCTGAAGGAATTTGATATCAAAGAAACTGGAGAAATACAGTTTGGTGAATTTATCTTTGCTATGACCAATCCTAAGAACTACTTGAAACTCATTCAAGGCAAGTTTGAGTTTATTTTTCTGTATTTATTTACCCTTAAAAAGGCTGACTTCACTGCCCGACCCAAAGTAATAGTTGTAAACTCAACCCAGTTTTGATTTTTTAAATTTAACCAAGGCTCAAGTTTATCAATTTTTATGTAGATGATGATAGAGAGACACTTGAAAAAGAGATAAAAGTTTGGGAGGATGTAGTACATACCCCTAAATCTCGAAGACCGCGATCTAAGAAAAAAAGTGCTGGACATGGAGACAACAAGTAGAAAATTATATATTAAAGATCTTAAAAACAATGATATTGTTGAATAATTCTGTCTAATCTTATCATATTTTATATATCTTAAAAGGCTTTAGGAGTTTATTAAAGGTAAAAGTTTTAAATGTTTTCGACAGTGCAAATGATCAGGGCAGAAATTTGTTTTTTAAAATGTTGAAAAAGGCAACCATGAAAGATTCTATGAAAGAAATCAGACACTTCTATGTGAATCGAATCAAGAAGTTAAACGATCATGTCATTCAGGATTGGTCAGCAGGTAAAAACAACTAAGTAAATAAAAAATTTTACCAAGACATTTCATAACACCCATAAACCATCCAACCTTTTAACAAGTTCTCTTAAATAGCAGTGGGCCTATTAAAAAACCTGTTGCTTTTTTTTACAAATAGGCCAACGTTGCATGGGCATTTCCTACCAAGAAATGATCAGAAGATATGAACATATCAGCAAAGAACTAAGAGATAAGAAGTCACCATTTGCAAGCAAGGAATATACTGATTCACCATACGCACAGCCATTAAGATGGGGCTTTGAGGTAAGTTCTTTTAAAGCAAATATTGTTTTATACATGTGTGATGTCAAGTATTTTTTAGCAAAATTCAATAACTTATATTACAAGTAGTTGCATATATTTAATGTTTAGGATGACAACTGGTTGAAAAGAAAAAATCTTAAGTACTACGGAAAAGGCCAAATCCATGGTAAAAACTAAAACCAGAATCATGAACTTTGTTTAAGACAAACTGGTATTAATCAAAATATGTTTTTTTTAGGCCGAGCTAAATCAGCTGGACCTAGATTGAGAACACAAAAAGAATTTAGTCGGCCCAAATCTGCTAAACACATAGATAGCTGTATCTCCGAAATTCATGAAATCCAATTCAAAGTAAAAATACTTTTATGAGGGGTTTAACAAAAAATAATGTAACCACCAACAATTAAACTAAAATAACTTGTTAGAAAGTATGGAGAGTTTGTCGAAAACAAGGTTTTTATAACATAGCTTTACATAATGTGTGGATTTGTCCTTAAAAATCCTAATATAACAATAGGAAGAAAAGGACGAAATAAAAGATTCGGAAATACCTACATCAGATCCCCTTATGCAAAGAAACAACAAGTTTAACATTTCACAAGATGTTTTGGAAAGAACTTATTCTACCCCAACAGGAAAGGCAAAAAAAATTGTTCAAATAAAAGCAAGAGGTGAAAAAACAGGATTTAAATTAATAGGATAGTATTTTAAAAAGGAAATTTATAAGAGCCGGTACATATAACAACCATTTGACAATTTTGCTTGCACAATTTAACATTCTAAAGTTACAAAACCTAATTATTAAAATCATTTTTATACAAACTTACATTTTAGCTGCTTCAGCAAAGAAGAGGACCACTCCTCTTCGGCGCCCTCGAATTTCAGAGTTTGTGGTCACTCCAAAAGTCATTCCTCTTCCAAAATATTATCTCAAAAACTATCCCCAGACTTTTAACTATAATCAGCTGCCTGAAATAAGGCAAAAAGTAGGGGTAGTATATGATTTGTAATCACATTTTGGATTTTAAACTGTTTTTTGTTTTTAGTGTGCTGTTGTATTGGAAGATTACTATAATGCATTGAAAAAAGTGGCTGCTACGAATTCCAAGACAACATATAAACAACTACAGGTAAAAGGTTTTTTAATTTTCGAAGAAAATCTTAGGCTACTAAATAAAATTAAAAAAAATATTTTAAATATTAAAAACAAAAAGTTAAAGTATTAAATAGTTAGTGTTAATAACAAAACTTTTATGCAATGTAAGTACAGCAAATGCTGCCCTTAATGAGAAGCCATTTTAAGCAATCTTACCAGGCATACTCTGGAGATTTTGAACCTTTTGTTGTCTCTCCTTGGATACCCTACCCACGACCCTCACCATGGATACCTTACCCTCCGCTAGGCAAAAGTCAGCCTAAATCTGCATGGAATTAACTTTATTGTGTAATTTTTGTAATAAATAATGCTAAATACATTTTGAATAATCAAAATCACCTTATGTTTTACACCCCCAGGGTTTTCTACAATATTTTTGTATATATATAATTTATCCTCGATGTGGGAAAGTCGAATGCGTGACTTAACATTAGTTACTCTGACCCAGTCTCGAGTTTCCTGTGGCAGTTTGGGATATTATAGAGATTATAATTGCCTGGTAATTATGCTGCTAATTAAGTGCTGGCTCAGCAGGAGTTTACACCGTTTATAGCGCCTTACTCAAGGGCGCTACAGCATGAGAACAATGGGGATTGAACCCACGACCTAATGTGTGGTGTAGCAAGTGTTCTTACCACTACACCACGCTGCCGATTTTAATTTTTTTAATAAAAATACTTCGGTTTATCTAGAAATTTATGTAAAAATATCTTTTAAAAGGTGTAACATACATAAAAATTATTATAAAGCAGGTTAAAACACATTACAAATAATGGTGTTAGATTCATATTTCGAAATAAATAAATGTAACGTTCAGTTTAAAAAAACTTTAGGCAACTGGCAATAAAATTGAAAAAGTTTTATCCAATTGCATTTCTTTATTAAAAATATATATTTAGTTTACTGTTAATTGCAAGGTACAAAAGATATACGGTTTGTTTAAAACGACGACTAAACAGCATGACTTCTTTTTTGTTGTCGAACGTAGCCATTACCGCAATTTAAGATTGCTATAAAGAGGGAAAAAAATTAAAAACAAAAACAATGATGAAAAGAATCAGTGTAGCGTGAAGTTAGTGAGCGATTCTGAAATTATTCACACTGCGTAATCTGACTTCATACAGTTTTTTGTTTGTAAAGAATAATTTTAGTAATAAAGTATTGTAAATTGTAGAAATATACGTTATTTGCAATTGATAAACTTAGTGTTGTTATATAAACTGTGATTGTTAAAGCGAAAATAAGATACCGTTATACGAATTGCGAAATATTAACTTTAGTGCGGCTTTTTATTTGATTTGTTGCAGTTTTGTTATATTTATATAATTATCGTTATGTTATGTTTTATTATGTTATGTGGCTGTTCAAAAATGTAGTAAATATATTAGTTTTAACTGGAAACAAAAAAAGGTTGTACTACAGACAAACAGAGCCAGTAACTTTTACAGTTTAACAGTTACTTTTACGATTTTATACCGACTACATAATAACGTAAAAGTTCTTATGCAGTAGCATGTATAAATGTAATTTGTTAATGACACTTGATACATTCCTAGCCTTCATGTTATTTGTTGAACAATATATATAAATATACTGTTAAATACACAGTTAACTTTTTCTTAGTTCAAGGCATAAAAGATTTAGGAAAACATTTATTTGTACATACTTATTTTGTAATGGGAACAAACCAAGAACTTAACCAAGGCAAAAATGAAGTGCCCAGAAATAAACCTATTAAAATGGTCTTCAAAAGAAATACGAAAAATAAAAGGCCATCTTTAGGACCTAATACACAAAACAATGTTGATGGTAACAAAGTAAAACAAGAAAATACATTGCAAACCAAAAAAACTTATCCAGAGGCGATACCAGCAAGTATTAATATTCCAAAGGTAATGGACATATATTTTTGTTGTCCTGGTTATATATATATAAACCATTGTGTTTCTCATAGAAGTCTTTTTTATTTAAGTAATATATTAAATTTGTATAGCCTATATATAATGTTTTTACCATTTTGTTTTATTGCCATCAGACTATAACAAGATGCTAATATTTTTGTGATACAGGTAGGCTTAATGAATATCTTGTACAAATTAGTGTATATATAGTGTATAAATTTATGGTCTAGGTAAGTGACCTAAACAATCTAATTATAACTTCTTTTTAGGAAACTAATGCTAATTCTTCCAATTCATCAAGCGACAATAATGGACCGAACAAAAAGTTAAGCATCACATTATGCAAGGTTTCCAAATCCAGTGATTGCTATGCAGTAAAAAGTTCCACGGACAGCGAAAGTGAATCTTACGAAAAGCTTCGTGAAAATAGTAGCACAGACTCGTCAAACCATCACAATGAACATACTCATGGCCGTGAAAACGCCAATAGCGCACAGCAGCGCACACACTCCCCCCATGTCCCAAAAACTCCTGTTTCTTTAAAGAAAAACAAGCGCAAAAGAAAACTAGATAAGAGAGATAGCGAATGTTTAAACTCCTCTCCCTCTCTTAATAAAGAGAGAAAAAGAGCTAAACACGGTACTGAAAGGGAAACAGCCTTCCCTGTAAATAACAGTAGTTCTAGCCACTTAACAGCAAGCTCAGAAAATAATGACGATGATATAAATAATGCTTATAAAGGCAACAAGAAAGGGCAATTAGGTGAAAGCATTAATGGGATACATGCAAACCAACCAATGGATGATAAAGCATCCAACATAACTTCACCACACAAAGTAAGGCAATTTATTTATTTACATAAATCCGAAGTAGGTTAAGATTAAAACAACTATATTTTTCAGTAAGTTTTTTGCTTTCGTGTATAATATCATTTACTGTTGTCGCTTTTCAATATTGATTTCCGCACATCATTATTTATTTAACATTATTTGTATTTAATTTAGTTTCACAAAAATATGCAATACTTCGGGACAGGAAAATTACTGTGTCCTGATTTGGGCGACGAATGGTATTTTGAACAAATAGTACGACAACAGGGCAAGTCAGCTGGAAACTTTGATGTTTATTACTACAGGTGCATATTTTTAGGGGGTTAAATTTGCCATTTTTGCCTTAAACTACTTTTTTTTTGTGATTTTGTAATACTATCTAGTATCTACTAATTACAATGACATTTTATAGGATATCGTTGTAGTTAATTACATATATTTACGACACAGATAAGTATTTATGTTTAAAATGAAAAGTTAAATTGCCTTTTGTGTGTGTATAATATTTCACCTCCCTTTTATTATTTTATTTTAGGGTTGTCTAATTTTTATTTAATCAATGTTTCATACAGTAGCGTTAACTATATCATTAAAAATCAAACTTCTTTTACAGCCCCTGTAAAACACGATTACGCTCAAAACTTAAGCTTCAAACTTTTATTGGTGATAAAATGGATATATCCAATTTTGATTACAATGCTGGTCGATTTCTTAAGCCTGGTGAAACTATACCAAAAAAGGTTTGTGAGTTAACTAAATATTGCACGACACATCTAGATGTTTTAAACCACTACAAACATTTTACATCCCAATTAAATATAACTTGATTAAAGATTACTTGGTATTTATTAGGACTATTGTGTAAAAACAATTTTGTTTTAATTTATTTATTTTTTTACTGGATATTTTTTATGACAATTGTCTTGTCATTTAGGATGCACTGTGCTCAGATAAGCTTCAATATTTTAGCGAACAAAAACCCGAAAAAATAACGAAACCCAAAACTCCAAATCTGAAAATTAAAACGCCAACCGCAAAAGCAAAGACAACGAAGAAATCGACACCTCTTGTAACAAGAATAACTAATCCCAAGAAAAAAAAATTGCTTGCCTTTACCCCAATACAACATTCAGGTAGCTTATAACACTTGTATGTGTAAACGTTTGATAGCAATAATTATGGCAGGTCTTAAACTCGCAACTTCAAACAAAAAAAAATGTTTATTGAAACAGTAATAAACATTGTTGCACTGCACCACGCCACATAACAGCTTTAAATTTTTTGAACTTTTTGCCCGACTTAAACATAGAGTAACAACTGTTACTCCAACCCAGTCTCGAGTTGCCTTTAGCAGTTAGGGATATTATAGATTATAATTGCCCAGTAATTATACTGCTGATTAAGTGCTGGCTCAGCAAGAGTTCATACCGTTTATAGCGCCTCACTCAAGGGCACTACAGCATGAGAGCAGTGGGGATTAAACCCACGACCTCATGGTGGTGTAGCAAGTGTTCTTACCACTACACCATGCTACCGGTTAATATTACTCATTCAATTATGCTATTCATTTAATTTTTTTTTACATTTTTGCAGACCATAACGAGCCTTCAAACAATGATTCCAAAAGTTCAGAAACTGCAAATGAAACTCAAACTGTACACAACAACTCCGGTAAGCTACCACACTTATTAAATCTAAAGTATCTTGTATGATTTTTTTTTAGCTGTATTTAACCTCTTTACTTAACTGTAATCTAAATAATATTATAAGTTATGTTATAAAACCTAGTGCTATTTTGTGATAATGTCTAATGTTAAACTAAGGCAATTTATTGCAATAATTGTTAATTTATAAAAGTTTCCACGAAGATTTTGCTGCAAATTTTGTATTATTTACAGAAAGTTCACTTTTATCCTCTTCAGAGCCCGACGAATCTTTTAAAACATTTAAAGAAGAAGTGAGCGAACAAAATTGATTAATTTTCCCTTTTTATTATTTTCTTGTTTTTACTTTTTATAAATTTGTGATTATCGTGTGTACAAAAGACTATAAGTGCAAAATCAGCGTGATTAATTTTTTCTCTGTTTCTACTGTGTTTTCCTTCCCTTTTTAATTTAAATTGTGTTTTTATAGTAAAAACTTCAGTTCAGACTCTCTTAATTAATGACAAACTTTTTCCTTAAATAAAGATTCAAAAATTTTTTAGCATACCAAAAATTAATTTATGTTTAATAGTTTTCAGTGAAATTATCTTGATTTGAAATCGTGTTTTAGGCATTAATTAAAGAGGCCATGAGAATTAATTTTGTTATATACTTTGTTACTTTACAAGGCGTTATTTAAAAATGAAATTAAATAAAACTTTTTCCAAATAAAAAATGTGTATGTTTTAAAAAAATCTCGTTCAGGTACATTTTGCATTTATAGTCTTTTGTTGCAATGTATTTGATATGAAGACCTTATTCGTAAACAACGCTGTTCGTTATTCTTAAAAATGAATTAACCATCATGTGTCGTTTACTGATGTCATTGTATCATTTATGTTGTACCAAAAAGATTGTAAATGTTTAGTTAGAAAAATGACAGTAAAGTTTGTTTTTTAGTAAACCTATTGCTATATTAATAAGCTTTAACACATTAAAATAAAAAGGTAAAATGCATGAACATTACGCTTTATAACTAAAAAATAACACTATTGCGTCAAATTAAGTTCCTAAGTATAACTTTTTATACCTTTTACAGGTTGGTGCTATATCAATGTGTAACAAAGATTTTAACTTGCCCGAATTTATTGAATTAGCCTGGGAATGCCTGGGCACTTGCAAAAAAGAATCCTTTAAATCTTGTAAAAATAATATGTTATCATCCCAAATTTCCCCATTGCCAAATTTTCAGGTATTTAAATGCTATCCTTAGATAATGATTTATTCTTTCTTGATATGGTAAAGCAAATAATTTAAAAATTCTTATTTGTTTAAACCTATGAAGTGTATTGTTGCTCAAAAACATTTTAATATAATTTTTTTGATTAAAAATATATTTTCATTTTAGAGATCAAGATTTTTACCGAAAAATGCACAAAAATTAACCAGCACAAAAAAATTTGGAAAAAGATCAGTTCGATGTAGAGATTGTCCTGCCTGTTTGGCACCTAATTGTGGCTCATGCAGTAATTGCAAGTTAGTTAAATTAAAATAACAATAATGTTATACTAATATTTATGTTTAAAATTTAACTTTGCTAAAATTTTAATTAAATACGTTTTTTTTAATTATCTAGTAAATTAAAAATTCCAGATACTATTTAAATCATTTTAATTCATAATTTAATTTTGTTAACAACTGTTGTTAATGTTTTAGAGATATGAAGATTTATGGTGGTAACGGTACTAGAAAACAAGGTTGTGTAATGAGAAAGTGCCACAGTAGAATTACATCAAAAAAAATTTTAATAGGCAGTTACCCCCCTCAATCTATGGTTCCACAGACATTAGTTCTTCCAAATTCATCTACGCCAATTTTATCAAAAAATCACTTCAAAAATGCAAAACAATTTCCACACCTAAATTGGTCATTGCCAAGTGAAAGCCCACCCTTTAAAAACCAAATTTCTTCATATACAAATAAACAAACCCAACCTCATTATCAGTCTTCTAAACTTTGTTTATCATCAGCTCCTGAAAGCTTTTCTTTTCCCTTATTGCCATTAAACACAGAACTATTTCCTAACCAGGGGCATTCTTTTGAACACAAAATATTTGAAGCATCTCAGCTAGTATCTGATAACATTTGCAATGGAGGTAGTAATAAAACCCTATCAAAAGATTTAACAAACCAGATCCATACTATATCAAAGACCAAGTGTAATCATTCTGATAATTCGAAGGGATTAATTCAAATGGAAACTGAAAGTGGAGTTGTTTTAATTAACCCTACCCATGCACCAGTGCCATTTAACTTACCAAGAGATAGTCGGATACTGGGGTATGTTCCTATTCAAGAATCAAATAAAATTCTGGATATATCATCCACAAATTGTACAGAGAAAGAAACTTATAATGTTGCTAAATTTTGTGGTATGAGAAAACAGTTTTCTACTAAAAATGTAACTTCTACTTCAGAAAATTGTAAGAAATTTACCAAAAATTTTAAAACTGGTACAAACCATACCGATTACTCAAGCAAAACAGTTTTGAGACCCTTTGTAAATCCAAAAGTGTTAAACAAAAACTGTAATAAAGATTTAGCTAATAAAAAACCAAGTAACTACGAGAAAGACCCAACTAAACCAATTAACAACGATCTACATTCAAGTGTTAGCCCAAAGCGGCGAAGAAGAAAAGCAACCAACCCAGTTCATGTAAATATTTCTCAAGATGGACATTTAAACAATAATAACCTTTCTACAACTAAAGTAGGTTTATATTGCT
This sequence comes from Corella eumyota, assembly GCF_963082875.1. Lineage (NCBI taxonomy): Eukaryota > Metazoa > Chordata > Ascidiacea > Phlebobranchia > Corellidae > Corella > Corella eumyota. The sequence goes on along the minus strand of NC_137493.1, from coordinate 5,006,201 downwards.
TAGTTAAATAAACATTATTTAACTTTGGATAACATAAGAACATATTATAACTTGCATCATAAAAATATTTGTACTTTTAGAAAGATACTTCACTCCCAATTATAAATTCAACTGACACACCCAACAGTTCTGAAACATCAATCGAAAATATAGAAACTAGTGTTGTAGCTGAACAAAACAACAGCCCTGATTCAAGTTACTCTTCTGACATTACAATTCAAAGTACCAACCCACATTGCTTGCCATTTGTAGCAAACAAAAACCCTTTATTGTCGAAATTCAAACATCTTAAATTGTTTAGACAGATTAAGTGATAATATTTAATTGGTTTACACTTGTGTTCACTCTTTTAATCAATGTTTGCTTTTATCTTAATAAAGTGTTTTTACAATATTACCCTGTTCCTTCAATAAATCATGACCAAAATTTACAACATTGCATCTTTTTTTATATCGGAAGTTAAACAGACTGAAATTTTATAGTTTTTTTTGCATTTTAAAACAAAAATCACCATGTTATAGTTTTATAAATACAAGCACCGGAAGTTAAAGCAATTTAAACAATTTTTTTCACAAAAATTTATAAACTTTTTAAATATTTAAAGTACAACGACACAATTAACTATACAAAAGACATATTTATTTATAGAACTAAAGTTTTATTTTTCGATTTGTGCTCCAATTAATATGGCAGCTGATATTGCGGAAAGAGCTTCGACCGTTTGCTGGGTTTCAAGAAAAAGCCTGGCTTCTTTTAACCAAGTTGCTGCAGCTTTTTTAGATTCGCCGGTTAGTTGATTTGTGAACCTAATAGCCTGCTCGATGTCTCCTTGGCTAACACAGTATTTTGCATATGAAACCAGTTGGAAAACATCACTTTGGGACTTTTTGTCTAATTCATTGGGTGGCGCAATTTCAGTTGAGAACATCAAGAGAGATTTCAAATAGGACATTAAGTAAATAAATAAAGAATTTCTATTTTCGTTTACGAGCGAAAGACGGCGACAAAGCTGTGCAACAGAATTAAAAGTTGATTTTAAAACCGCTTCGGGGTAAACACCTCTTTCGATTGCCTCTTCAGGGATTGCTGAAATCATTGAGGTCACAACTGGATCTTCCTCACATACTTTTTTTAGGTTATTTAGCTCAGCATTAAGTGGAATTGGTTCGCCATTTTCACCATATTTTAATGTCACATTCAAAGCGTCGCAGGCCAGAGACAACTCCTGTGCTTTTCTTGTAAGATTTTCCACATCAGCATGGCCATCAACTGCCTGGATAATCCCCTTGACTTTGGCAAATGCTAGGTTTAGCTCAGTTTGGTATCTTTCTCGTAACTCATTAGTCTGTTGTTCATAGGCATTTCGTTGCTCATCAATCATAGAAGTAAATTCTTTTTGTTGTTCGGCGATGTTTTCCTGAAGAGCTGTCTCGTATTTTCGCATAGCTTGTTTTTCCATGTAAGCCAGGGCATCAGCTAAATGCTCGGCATGAGCAGTGGTTTGCCTCTTTAACTGCAATTTCACATCATCTTCATGACTTATAGCAAGACTTTTCAATTTCTCCTCAAACTTTTCTTTTAACACTTTTTCACTTTCTGCCACCATTTTCTCTAATAACTCTTTCTCCATCTTGTGTTTTTCGTTTTCCGCGGCTTTTTTTACTTTATCCTCAAATTCAACCTTTTTTCTTTTGAGTTTGCTTTGTAGATTATCCACTAGTTTTTGAAGCTCACTAACAAGAGCAGGGTCAGTATTCGGAGGTTTGGTCACACTAATTTCTCCCCAACTCGAATTCATGTTTAGTTCAGGCAGATGTGCTTTTATTTCTGCCCGAAATTTGTCTTGTGCTTCTGAAATCAGTGTTTGGTAGTGTGTTAAAATATCTGTCTCCTTTTGGCATTTACTAATTTCCGCTTTGGATTTTTCCAAGTCTTTTGACATACCATCGCAACTCTGTTGAACTTCGAGAATGGTTTCGTTCAACGATGAATCACCTGCATCCATTTTTGTAGCTTCTACGACTTGACTTATTTTTGTTAACTCCTCAATGGCACGATGATAGTTGGCATCAGATTCTTGCAAAGCAGCATCTCTGTGTAATTTTGCATCTTTGACTTCTGCCCATTGTTTACTTTTTTCAATTAAAGTAACTGAATGGTCTTCCAGTGCCTTTCTAAGAACCGTGGAATAAAACTTTACAGCTTGAACAGCTTCATTATCAGTTAAAATAGATTTAGAGCATGCAATAGAGCAATCACTTAGAAGATCTTTAAGTATAGCCATTGACACCACAACATTAATTTGTGACTCAGATTCAGGAGTTGTCGACTCTACATGTGGGTCAACAATGGTATGAACTTCTGGTTCTGCATTGATGGAAGTAGAAGGAGTTTCAACAAGATTTTTAATTTCAGTACTATCAGTTGAACTAACATAAGGCTCCAATGTTGGTTCCGGAACAACTAAATCGGTTGGTTTAGCTAGTTGTTTATCCTGACTTTGAGTTGGTTCAATTTCCTTCTGGGATTCATTTTGAATTTTATTTTCTTGCAAAACAAGGGGCTTGTCATTATTTAATTTAGCAGAAGTATCGTTATCAACTTTTTTTTCAATTTTGTTGTTGGTCGAGTTGTCATCTGATGTATTGGTATCAACTTTTTCTTTAACTCCATTGTCAGTCAAGTTACCTTTTAATGCTTTTTTAATTTTATGATCAGATGGTAATGGCTTTCTTGAATCTGAAAATTTTTCTTCCAATGGATCAACTTTCAAGTTTAAAGTTTTAGGTGTTTTCTCTCCCAATACAAAATCAAAATAACTTTGGGTTTGGGGAACTAAATCTTGCAAATTATTTCTAAACTCAGGATGTGATTTAGCATACACAGTTCCCCCAGCAACGACCATTGAACTTGTTACAACCAACCCCAGACCAACTTGAACCAAAGTCCCGCTGGCACTTCGATTTCCAGTGGAGAATGATTTGAAATTTAAACGCGTTTGACGACATTTTCCATTATTTAGAAACGTTGCTGCTTTGCGTCCCACCCTTAACATTGTTCAGGGTAAAGTCACTTCTAATAACGATGAGTAACTTAGGCTTAAAAGTAGTACTAGAAGTGACCTTCTCTATCTTTGCGCAAAATATACGAAGCACCCGGCGAAAAACTAATGAACCATGGGTTGATAACTACTGAACTGCGGCAAAACGTGAATATTAACAATTGCTTAAAATTCAAGGCAATGGCAATTTAAAATCTAAAATTTTTCAATTATCTTTTCAATGATTTTTATTTACTTTAAAACTGCCTAAAATTTTTAACAAAATTAGTTAAACTTTCTTGAAGAAAATGACAACTCTGAAATTGCCAGCATCAAAAATCAAATTTGTGTTTACATCTGAAAGTGTTTTGGTTCTTTTAGTAGTGTGTTGCGGTATTTTATAGTTACCCTTCAATTCATATAAACAGATTAACAAAAATTATTAGAATCACCTTTAAACAGGACATATTTAATATATTTTTGTTTTTTAACCAGATTAATTTCTTACGCTCTATAACTTAAAATTAAACAACCAAAAATGGCGCATGTACGTGACAGTGACACTGCTTTATGGCTACATAATAAATTGGGGTCAGCTGAAGAATTGTGGATACCATCCAGTATAAGTGGAATTATTAAAACTGACACAATAGATAATATATACCGATGTTTTTCCGTTCTCAACACAACAGTTAAGCTTAAGTTGTTGATTGGAATACTACATTTGCCCAGAAGGAATTTGGAAGAGGTATACTTTTTGATTTTAACCTTGATAATTAAAGCTAACTAAAGTATTACTGAAATGGCATTAGGTGAAAAATTAATGATTATCCAAAAATAAGGGCTTATGTGTATATATATACATTTTTTTATTTGTATGTATATTTTAGATGAAGCATATGATTGATGGGATAATAGAAGTTGGTTTAAGCGATTCAGATATCTGGGTTAAACTCGTAGCAAACATGGTAAAAAATTATCCGGTTACTTTCAACCTAAACTTGGATTTAAAATCAAGTCCAATCGCACAGAACGTTATTCAGCAACTTTCTGAAAAAGGTGGAAATTTTTGTTTTTTTATCTTTAATCCACTTTTGACTTGAACAAAATTTAGTTACATTGGTTCAAAAACAAAAAAAAAACAGTGTATACACTATAATTTTTAACTGGAAGTGGAATTGTTACAATTATTTGTTTTAAAAATTTGTCTTGTTAAATTTGTAGTTAAAGATGCAGATCCTTTTGCGAGTTTACCTTTAGAGTGCCAACTTGTGAACAAAACTTCACTACAGAGCTTAGTAGGAAACTTACCTCAATTAACCCGACATTTTGGCCTTAAAAGAAAACCGAAATCAGCTGCTTTAAGAGCAGGGCTAATGCATAAGTGTAAGTACAATCTTTTACCATTTAAAAAAAGTTAGTAATAATAATTAAATTTTTTTTTAGCTGGGGAAGCTGTTAGTCAAATAAAGAAGGGTGGAATAGGTGGTGGAACCAAAACGGTTCCTGTCAAGCACAGGGACATGACGAGAAGAGCTTCAGATGTTGGGAGTGCTCGCAGACTTTCCTTAAAGGGTCAAACAAAAATTGATCTCAACAGAAGTACCTCTACTTCCACTCCAGGTCAAACGCAAAACCGGGGGCTACCGAGGGCAACTGGAAGACAACAAGTATGTATAATTATTCTGCATTATTTAACGGATTCTGTAATTTTGTATGCAGAGAGTTATACCTGAAGTTTTTGGCATGGTTTCTGTTTAGAAGATTTTATTTGTGTTTCTATTATAGGCTGGGGGAACAAAATTGCTCGACATTTCTGAGCAACCAATCGGTGGTAGTGGAATCGGAATAAGGGATATCAAGAGAAGAAAGAAGCAACTTCTACAACAAGAGAACATTGCCGCATCCCAAACTCAGGAAGATGAGGAGGAAGAGGTGATTTCAGTTGTTTTTAAATAAATTTTTTAAAGATTTATATTAAAAAAAAAACTTTGACAAAATTTAAAAGTCAAAAAACTGATTTTTTCTGACTTTTAATATTAGGATAAAACTCCTGATTATGCTGCCGGCTTGATCCCATCTACTATGACATCACAATCGATTGAAGAGTCAGAACAAGACATAGAAGTGGACGAGCCAGCATCTTTTAGCAGGAGTCGCAACGAGTCAGTGGACCAGGAATCCTCCTCCACAGAAGATGAGGTGGAAACAACTCCACATCAATCTGGTAATTTTTTTTTTTTTGAAAATGCTAAATACTGGATTTTTATAATTAAAAGTTAACAAAAAAATAACATTTAAAAAAAAAGGGCTGGCAAGCATTTCGGAATTTCTATTTTTGAATTAAATTTTTAAATAAACATTGATTGCAAGGGAAACCATAATTTATGGTGAAACGACATATTTTACCTAGAAAACTAGAATTACTTGACCCCTTTATATTACATGTTGTATTTTTCTTAACAAACAGGTCCACAACAACATTCATCATTTTTGGACTCGAGTAAAGCTACCTCAAGTGAAAGTGACTTGAGTTCACCCCAAAGAAATAACTCAACACTCAGCTCATCAAGTAAAGAAGAATTAAAATCCCCAAAATAGTAAGTCATTGGGCATGTCTGTTTAGTAAACAAAATTTTAAGTTTTAACATTTAATATATGCTATTTCACAAATGTAAATTGTGAACTTTATTTTTAGTCCCCCTACATCGCCAATATATTCACCCCCTCAACAACACAAACAACTTGTAGAATCTACACAACAACACAAGTTGCCCCAACCAAATAATGGTAAGGTTTGATAATCTATATCCATTTTATTAGACTTTAATATATTTTTGACAAGCACTAATAACTGTTACAATTTAGCTGTTAACTGTCAGTCTGTCGATATAATACTCGAGGCCTAAAATATACATTGCAAAAGTTAGTAAAACTATTTGTTTAGTTTCATCACCCACCAAACCAACTACACCATCTCGTACCACTCATGCCAGTCCATCCAACCCAATGTTAAGTTCAATCAGAATGTCAGTGCCACAGCCTTACCAACCGCCAAGTAACATTCAACCTTACCAAACCCAAGTACATATCACTCACAAGCCTATTACAACAACCAATATAAGGCCAACTGCACAAGTACAAAACCCCGCACAAGGTGTGGGTAATGTAAGGATGTTCTCTCCACCTCAATCTAGTTACCGAATCCAACAAAGTACATCACAACAGCCTTCTACTGTGATCAGAACCAACCGACCTCATTTGGTTAGACTCGCTTTTTATTTTACGCTAAATTTTAACCTAAAACTGTAGCACTTATAGAGTATATCAATGCTAAAAGTAAGTTGTAAAAAATATTTAAAATCAATTTACTTTTTGCTCCAGATCCAAAGCCAACAACAACAAATACACCAGCAACAAAACTTCTTTCAGCCAAGATTGCCGCAAACACCATTACAACAACCAACCCAACAACCAGTTTACATGAAACCAGTGCAACCACAACTTACACCACCTGCTCCAAAGAGAGGCTTAACATTGACAGTAAGTAAAAAAATAACTTTTAAATGATTTTTTTAAATTTAGTGTTGCAAACATTGGTAATCTGAATAATCAACTAATTTTTCTATCAGCGTGAGCAAATGTTTGAAGCTCAAGAAATGTTCAGAACTGCAAATCGGCTTTCCAGGCCGGAAAAGGCAATAATTCTTGGGTTTATGGCGGGATCACGAGAGAATCCTTACCCAGAACAGGGTGACATTGTACAAGTAAGTCGAGAAAATTTTAAAATGAATTAAAACAGAGCCCGTTTGCCTTTAATTTCAACAAAAAGGTACAAGTATACTGATCTTGAATTTTTAGATCGTTCTTTCTGAAGCATTACAAAATATTCAAAATCCATCTGGTGGTGGCATACTACCTGTGATAGTAGAAACTCTCTTTGAAATGAACTACAGAACTGGTCAGTCGCTAAAAAGACAAAGATTTAAAGCAGCATTGGCAGCTGCTACTCCTCAGTTGATGAAAACTTGATTTTTTTGTCTTCTAATAAAATTAGACTTAATTTGTTATAAATTAAGTTTGGATGAACATTTCTTTTGAAGCCATGATTGCAGGGGCAGTGATTCTTTTGTCATTCATTTTTCTTATTGCCAAGCGTTAATTGATTTTGTGTGCTAAAATTTATTATATACTTTCCAATAAAACAAAAAAAAACCAAACTGAACGCAAATTAATATTGTTACAATACATAATAATAAAGCCTAAGCGAGGCTCCGAATATAAACATATAACATCCATTAAGAAAACATTAAATTTAAACTGCACAGGATCAGAGTACAGTATTGCCTTTGGCTCAACCAAAGCAACTTCGGATAAACAGATACTGCTCGCACCATAAATTAAAAGTTAATTTTTTTAGATTTTATTATTAAAATCGTTTTGACCGTGAAGGGACAACTATGTCTTTGCAACCTTCGAAAATAGTAAGTAACACTGAGCGTTTCTTTTTCCCCTTTGTCATGTAGTGGGAAAGTACGTCATGATCTGACAAGGTAAAGTTGTTTACAATAACGTACAACCAATTTAGGTATAATAAAGTTCAGTTGATTAAAAATTAAATAACTAACCTGTGTTGTGCGACAAAAGTGGTTCAACTGTTGAAGGCAATACATTGTCGCTTGCCGACAAGGAAATAAAAAACGTAAAAGGAATAACCCATAAACAAATAGTAAAAAAGGCTAATACCTAAAAAAGATTGAAAAAATAAAACAAAACCCTTGCAGAATTTGGAGTTAAGTAATTAGTTTAAAACACAATTTAATAGTACTTACTTCTGAAAATGGATAATATTCATCACTGAAGAATTTAAAAGCAAAATAGTGGTTTATAAACACCAAAACTGAAAAAACAAATCTGTTATTATACAAATCAAATTGTCAACATTGTTAAAAAATCAAAAAACAATTACTTACCCACGGTTAATATAAAATTAGGAGAGGTAAGCTCTATAAAGGGAAAAGTCCGCAGTAACCCAAACTCTACAAGATTTGTGAAAAGACCGAGAGCTATCAGTAAAAAAGGAAAGCCCTCGAATATCCATAACCCAGTATACACTATACATGAAGACTGTAACCATAATCAAAAAATATGATAGTACCATTACATGATATACTTTATAATATCAATATAGTTATGTCTCAAAATTAGCAATAATGTGGACTTATTTTAAAAGATCTTACAATTAGCATTATTCGAATTATTTTTCTTGTCATCACAGTATATTCTTCAATAATCTCAGCAAGATAATAAAGAGCTGCAGCTAAATAAAGAATGGGCCATAATTATTTTTTATAATTTTTAAATAAAAAACAAAAAATTCGAAGAGTGGACTTACCAATTGCTAATGTAACGAATAGAAGTTGAAGAAATAAAGATATCCATGACAAAATATACAGAAACCACATGACCTATATTACTATTATATCTGAAGAAAAAAGAACATCATTTATTCGATAACCACCAAATTACAAGTTGCACCTTATTGTCAAGTGATTGCAAAAAAAGGACGAAAATTAGTTATTATTAACTTTCCGGTAAAACAAAATTAAAACCTATAAAATAAGGAACAAAAATCTTGCCAAATGAAAATCATACAACAAACACAATGCTAACATTAATTTAAATAAATATATCCTTATTTTCACAATCATAACAATAAAAAAATGTTAATTTTGTAATATTGATACTGCAAATAAAACAGTTTTGTTAACAGAAGTAAGCATATGTTATGCCTTTTCTTTTTTCTTAATTCCCAGATGACCTTACTTTATTTTTAAACCTATCATCCTTTTGAGGTCTTAGTAACAAATACATTATCTATTGAGCAGCGGCTTTAGCAATAGCTTTTGATTTTTTCTTTCCATGCTTTTTAAGACCATCTAAATTTGCTCTTAAAACGCTGGTATAAGCCATTTGAAATCGGTTAATGTCTTTGGCACTGACGACAGTGCTTAACTTTTTCTTTCCATTCGTAGCTCTAATTAAACAAAGTCCTTCTGTGGAAAGTGTAGTTTGAGTTTTTTGCTGCTTTTTAGTTTTCGTTTTTCTGGGTGTAGGTTTGGTTCTTCCATCATATTTTTTCATAGTAATATTAACAGTCCCTGTACCACGGCATTTTTGATATAAGGTGGTTAATTCTGTTAAAAAATGATCGTTTTCCAACAAAACCATTTTTAAATAGTGGTAACTTTTAATGCCAAAATTTTTTCAGTTACGTTTTTTTATTATTTAACCTATATCTGTTTATCTAAGATGTTGTGTGTTATAGTATAACTGTAAAAATAAAAGTAGGTTATTTAAAATTAAAGCAAAAAAAATACTAACGATTGGTCTTAAAAATAATATGTTTCAGTCTTGGCTTTGCTATAGATATAAACGGTTACATACTCATTAGTTATAACCTTACGCTTTCTATCCTATGCAACAGCTTTTCTAACGTGACTTTTTTGTTTACGTCACTAGTTAGGAACGAAAAAGAACTTTCACGTTTCCAACTTATTTTAAATCTTTCCAATTGACAAAATATTAATTAAGGCTATTACTACAAAACAAAATGTGTTTAAATTCAGAACCATATTAAAAAAACTTACGTAATCTTGAACTCTATAAATTTTTGTAGTTTTCAAAAAACTTTTTTTAAGAATTACTTTTATCATCATTTTTGAAAAAGGTTATCTTTTATTTTCTCTTTAATTTTAAAATTTTTACTTTTAGAATAACTTTTTAGTTATTGCTAATATAACAATGCACTTTTTAATTTCTAATTTGCCTGTTAATATAAAACAATAATAAAGAGGCGGATAAAATTAGTTTTGGAAACTCTACAAATGACCGAAATATTAAAATCAATGAAGCATACCGAATTTAGTTTGTTTAGTTATCCTCAACTTTTATGGACTAGTAAAAATGCTGAATTAATTGTCTTGTTTGTAGTTAGTGCTTAGTGCATTTGTAAATTTCTTTTTTTGGCAATGATGTGTACAAATTGTAACGCAGTTTGCGCAAGATCATTAAAATACCCTTTTTTAAACTAATTTTGCAAAGACACACGTGTTTTATTTTCCCAAAAATATTACTAACTTTCATTATTGATTTTATAAGGCTTCTATTTTTGTGGCGCTTAGTTGTTTAATTTCAAGATTAATCAAATACCTTAAAATAATTTTTATTTTATTGTTTTTTTTTTACGAAAAGTTTGCAATGGCGGTTTCATTACGAAGTATTTCTTGCTGCTGCAGAACAACAATTTTCAAAACCACTAAAATATCTTTTTTGAGCCAAAAAGCATTGGTTTGTATGTCCCATAACAAAAACAATTTTTATCACATAAAAAATGGTCAAACAAATTTTTTTCCAATTAAATTTATACACTCGGACAGCAATTCAGATGTCCCTAAGAACGATTTAAAAACCACGCCACACAGTGGAATACCAGAGGAGTTTTCATTATTCTTAACGAACAATTGTGGATTGGACCAAAATAAAATAAACCAAGTTTATGTCAAGTGTCCAAAGCTTTTTGATATGGACCTAACAAAACTTAAAGCCAATGTACAGCACATAAGTGATATTGGTCTTACACTAAATAACATGAGAAAAATGGTTTTTAGATCGCCTCAAATTTTATTCGTTCCACCCGAACACATTTCACGAATTTCCAAAATTTTGGTGGAAGACTTGCGCTTTACATCGAATGAAGTAAATAAGTTATTAGTCGGCTCTGCGGAAATTTTTCTTGGCAGTGTATCAGAACTCGAAAGAAAATATGACTTTTTACATTTTACCATGGGATATAGGGACCATGTTGAAATTGTTAAATACAATGTGATGAAATTTCCGATGCAACATCTTAAGACAAGATTTGAGTTTTTGAACCGACGGCGTCAGTATATTGTTCCTGATCGCCATGGTAACACCAAAATCGAAAACCCAACTCTCGAAAAATTATTTTACACCAATGATAACAAATTTTGTGAAGAAATTGCAAACTGTGAAAAATGGGAGTTTGATATTTTTGTACAACTTTTTTCTGAAGAGTTAAAGTTAGAAACTGTATTAGAAGAAGAGGAAGAAATTGTTAAAAAGAAAAATACTTCAATAACGGACTTTGAAGATTTGAGTAATGATGATGATGATAAAAAATCTTTTGCTGACACTTTATTAAAGCAATTATAATTTCAAGATATAGTTGTTTTATTCGATATGCAACAATTGCAAATACCACAACAACAACATGCAATGTTTAAACCAACAACTTAATTTGTTTCCGCACTGTTAAATTTAAACCCAAGGTCTATATAATTATTCAAAACTCTGTAATATAACTATATTATTTATGGTTTTAGCTGTAAAAAATGTTAACTAAACCGATTGCTATTCTAATAATAAGACAGTCTAGAAATGTATTTGCGCAATTATCACAAAAATTTTTGAAAAGGTAAGTTTAAAAAAAGTGTTTTTTACCCATAGATTTAAATATTTTATAAAAGAACAAAAAACATTCTAAATTCTGTAAAACAAAAAACAATTCCCAACATTAAACAACACTTATCTTACACTTTGACAGGCCCTCCGCACTACCTACAATTACCAACAACCAAATTAAATATTTTCACTCTACCTCTAAATGCTTGGGACTTGAAGAATTTTTTGATGATCCGAAAAACTTTGGCAAACAAGAAATTAAATCGGGATGTGCATGGAGCAGGGATTTACTAAGGCTAAAAAGTACAGAAGATCTACAAAAATTATGGTAGCCAGCAAAATTTTGGCTATTTTTATTGGAAAATATATTTTTAAAAAAATACTGATTTGTAGGCCTAAAAAATCTATGTTTAACTTGATTTTTAAGAAAGGATATAATTTGTTTATGGAATGATGTATTTCATTTTCAATGTTTTAAGGTTTGTATTATTAAAAGAGCGAAACATGCTTCAAACTCTAGAGTTAAATTGTCTCAACGAAGATGAACCTATTCCAGGAGAGGACCGATTAGAAAAGGTTTTGAGTTTAACTTAAAAATTTAATAAATACGTATATAATCTTACCATAACATAATAATTATTATGTAAAACAAGAAATACCCAAAAAAAAACGATGGATTATCCTTAGAATTCCACCAAATGTTGAAAAACACATAATTACAATTTAAATTTCTTTTAACTTTTCAATTCTTACAGGTAGCCGAATCCATGAGCAATTTGAGAGATGTTCTTGAAGAAAGAGAAAAGGCAAAAAATATGTTGCTGTATGGAAGAGAAACCAAGGAAGGAGGTAAAACAGTTTAATTACAAAAATAACTTAACAAAATCATCTGTAAAGTAAACCAAGTACTATTACATGCCTTGCAAAAAAAACGGGATATTAACAATTACTTTATTTAAATTAGGGGAATACAGAAGGAATGCTTTGAACTTTAGTTATTGGTACCAATATAAGGAACACTTGCTACCCAAAGAGTTAAACAAATCCTACAACAAAGGCGATCAACCTCATGACATTGCAAGTTTTCATCCAAAATTGGAGGAATGGCATTTGTAAGTTAATTTAAAAATTTTAAAAAAAAATTTTTTTTTAATATATATACAATATAAAATTTTTTTTTTTTAAATTATGATAGCCAATAGGTAACCACATAGTATATTGTCCAAACTTACTAGAGGTACAGTTAATCTATAATAAAAAAGGCCAAGTTGTATTAATTAAACAGTTACTACTTTAAAGCAAGTAGCCCATTACTTTAACTTATTTAAGATATATAAATATATATTCAATAAATGAAAATAAGTTATTTATTCTAAAAAAATGGTCCAGAATTTAATTTGGCAAAAATTCACAAAAATTTCCTACGTTTATTTGCAGACGAATCGAAGAAAAACGAATCAAAAAACTTCAAGGGCATTTTAAAAAAATCACAATCAAATATGGATTATTACGCAAAAACAATCCAAGCCTACCAAAGAAAGTACCACAGTGGTATAGGAACAGATTTAAATGTAAGTTTCGGTATGGAATACATCCAGAGCAAGCAATTTTACAAAGACCGTACGATATTCGATTCTATGACAATAAGAAAGGTTGGCGACGGTATTAAAACAATTTTTTATTTTCGAATTTTAAATAATTGAGTTTAATGTCAAATTGTGGAAAATTTTTTGGTTTCTATATAAAGTTAAAAAAAATTAACACTTTTCGGAAAATTAAGGATGATTTAATAAAATAATGAAAAAAGCGGGTCTTTCCTTTTACAGTGGTTTGTAAAAACTAATCTACAAGAATGTTTGCCTTTGTTTGAATAATATTTAACATATTAAGCCTGCCCTAGGTTTTATTCTATTTGGATATGTGCAAAATAAAACTTTCAGTCCTTTTAAATTAAAAAAAGTAAAAAACATAGTACAAAGTAATATAAATAAAATTAAAAATGCATATTTAGTCTTACGTAGCTACATCCAATTTAACAAGCAAAGGAATTTATAAAACTTATTCTTAATTTAAATAAATAGGCTAGAAAATAAAAAAAAATAATAACAAAATGTTAAATGTTGAGACTTTCAACATTTTTAATTAAAATACCGTTAGTGTCATCTGAATCACTTAAACTTAACTCGGTTGGCGTTTTCTTTCGTTCCAGGTTTCTCTTTTTTCTTTCCTTTCTTTGTTGCTCTTTTCGGTTTTTATTGCTGAGCTGTATGAAAGTTTAAAAAATGTTTAAAAACCATTCAAAAACTAAACCAAGCAATGTTGTTATCCAATAATTCCCTCGGACAGCTTGGTGTAGTGGTAAAAACACTTGCTACACCACATGAGGTCGTGAGTTCAATCACCACTGCTCTCATGCTGTAGTGCCCTCGAGTAAGGCGCTATGCTGTAAATGGTATGAAATCCTGCTGAGCCAGCATTTAATCAGCAGCATAATTATTGGGCAATTATAATCTATAATATCCCAAGCTGCCACAGGCAACTCGAGACTGGGTCGGAGTAACTGATGTTACTCTATGTTTAAGTCGCGCAATCGACTTTCCAAGATCGAGGATAAAGATATATACAAAAAAATACATTCTATAACTAAAACAAGGTTTTAAACAACAATGAATAAAAACAAGTTACCAATTTAAAAAAAAATTTTAAATAATTTCACCTTTTTCTGAGGTTGAATATTGGATTTAGTGTTTCCATCTTCTTTAATATTAGCTGTACCGAATATTCTTGCTCCAGTTCCGTGGTTTTCCCACAATTGATTTGTTTGAGGAATAATTGATTTGTTTGAGGAAGTGTTTGAGTTTTCTAAAACAAGTTTTTAAAAGTTATCACACATTACACTTTTATTCAACTAGTATTTTGGTGGGTTATGATTTACTTTTAAATGTAAATTGACAGCTAGTTATAAAAAGGGTTAATGTACTTAAATTGCACATCGTCAAACCAATATATTTTATTACACTAAAACGAGAACCAGAAGCTTCTGCCTGCAAAAAAACGGGGGGGGGAAGAATCGGTGACGAAATTGCTGCGTAAAATGTCAGCTTAAGACCATATTTTACCGATATTCAAAATAAAATTTGACAAAAAGTACAGTATATATCAAAGTTTTGATTGGTTGTTAGGTTAATGACATATGTTAGTTTTTAGAATATTTATTTATTTTATGCGACAATTTCGTCACCGACCCCCCCGCGTTTTTTTTAGGCCGAACTTTCTGGCCGAAGTTTCTGGCAACCCACTAAAACATAACAGGCCTTACAAAAAATAACCTAAAGTTAGGCCTACTCTTATTGACTGAGATCTTAGTAAAAGGTTTATACAACGTAGGAAAATGTCAAAATTTTTATTTTAACATGCAAAATCTAATTAATGAAATTATTTCTTGTCTAATATTTTATTTACCTGATAAATTGCAATCGCTCATTATTTGTGCAAGAATCGCAATTGTTTGGTTTTCGTCAAAGAAATTCTCCTCCAAAGTTTGTTGAATTAATTTCTGATCCTTCAGATTAAATTCACAAATTTTATATTTAACTCAGGGTTGCTGAAACAATTTAATTTATTCGAAAAAAGAAAAAAAAGGGGAAAAAACACTAAACTATAAAACCTTTACCAAAAGCTATACCTTACAACCAGTGAGGTTTGAAATTTGTTGATAAGTTCTTTTATTTATGTTTGTGGCTGATGAAGGTCTGTTTTTTGACCGTTTATTCGAAGTTGAACTTTTATCCGTTTTGGACTACAAAAATAAAAACATTAGTATCACTACTTAAAAGATAAAAAGAATTAAAAAAAAAAGATAAAAGGATTAAAAATTATTTGTAGTTTTATTTATTAATAAAAATTTTGTTTTAGATAGTTTAAAATTAAAATTTATTTATGTTTTGTAGTAACAGATTACTATTAAACAAATTAAAAATGTACAAGTTACCAGTAGTTTGACATTGCTGGCTTTATTGGAGTCATCATAAAGTTTTCTTACACTGGAATAATGGTCACCATTATGGTAAGCAATATGAAGTTGTTTGGCTGAATAATGGTCTGAACCAGTTATCTGAATTTGAAAAGGGAGAAAACATAATAACATATCATTTTACAGATTTTTTATTAAAATATTTTTTTTAAATTAACATAAAAAGGATTTGTTTAAACAATATGGCTTACAAGTACAATTTTAATAGTAAGCAATAGCGTAATTGTTTCGATATAAAGAAGTGTCACCAAGCCAATATTTACACATTCAGTCATTCTTTTTTATGACTAAAACTAAACAAAAAACAAACATGGCCACATTTATATCACTAGCAACATGGAAGGGTTGTTAGAGTCAATAAGAGTAAAGCAACCGAAACATAAATACAGATAAATCCCATACCAAATAATAAATGCTTGTAATTTTAAACGTATTCTATACAAATCACTTACCGTCCAAACTGGAGCATTAAGTTGGTGAATCACAACGTTGACTTTGTTGTTTCGTGCAAAAGCAACAATGCTGTCATTTCCAGCATAAGTTCCATCTTGTTTCAGTTTCTCAACTTTAAAATGATTTCATTTTTTTATTAAAAAAAAAGCTTGAAATCAAATAATAAATTTACATTTAATTTAAAAGAGAAAAATGGTATTGTTTCTAAGTTAATCAAACAACATAGCGCAAAAAAATTATGTGTCTATGGACTTTGTTAATAATTTGTTATATTTAAGATATTTTATTATTTGCACTATATGAACTTTTTGATCCTTCAAATATTTTGGGTTGTTAAATTATTAAGAGGTTATGTAAGAACTGTAAAAGTATTAAGTCAAATTTGATGACTGTAAGGTACACATGACCCATCAAGCTAATTTAAATTTAAAAAATTTAGTAGGTTTTTGTATAGCCTATTTTAAATTATTATATATCAATACTTAAAAATCAATATTTACTATGATCATTAAAGTTGCAGTTATCCTCGATGAAAGGTTCAAAGTCATTCCTGTGGTTAATCATATATGACACAGTTAAACTTCTGTGATGCAAATGGTTATCTGAATGTCCTTCTATTTGATCACCCAGGGCTCGAAATAAGCAATTTCTAGAGGTATTAAGATGGACATTTAAGCAAAAACCAAAAATTTAATAACTAAAGTTTTAACAAAAAATTTCTGAAAAAAAATTAGGTTCTTACCCATCTCCGGGTATTTCCCTGAGTTGTAACCCAAGGGAGGCAAGTTGATTTTTGAACCCCACATAACTTTGGTCACTGTAAACATCGTTCCATGTTGGAGATAACTAAAATTATTAGAAGGATATTTATTAAGGCTCACACAGTAGTAAAAAATCAAAGGTCATTTGATAGCTTTCTGAGTCGAGGTCTTAAGTTTAATTGCAAGTAACAGCATCTCTTTTTTTTAAATAAATAGCCTAGTTATTTAATGCCATTTTCCTTTAAAACCAATAAAAACAATTAACAAACAAAAAATTCAATAAACTACCTTAAAAATGATTTGATGTATAGAATAAAAAAATAGGTGAAATATAACTTTTTATCAAACATTTTATTTTTTATTCGTAAGTAAACAAAAATGTATACATTTACCTTTGCTCTTCTGTTACTTTGATGAGATTTTCGTATTGCGCGTTCGTCCCGTTTATTTGACTGATTTACTTTGTTAGAACTTCGTCTATTTGACATCCCGATTTGTTGCATTAAAAAACCGGTAAACAGTGAAACATTGTACATTAATAAATCTCACGATAGACAAAATGACAACACTTACAATATAAAAACATGACGAAATCTTAACATAAAAACAAAACAACACGTGTTTCCAATTATTTGTGTACTTTTCCAGTTTAATAATTTATAAAAGTAGAAATTATATTCCGAAAATGTGTAAATTAATAATAGTAATTTTTTTAAGATTTAAAAATAATAAAATTTTTTCTGTAAATTGATATCGCCGGAACCACTTTTCGCAGCATGACAACGCTGATTTCAAAACTAAATACAATCGAGACAATTCATTTGTTCGTTGATTGTGTATTTAACTCTTTTTAATGACGAAATAGACGAATAATATAAGAATTATTGTGAAAACAGTATATTTTGGAGACCTATTTAAAATTTAAACGCAATTTTAACAGATAATCTTATACTAAAGATGTCGCAGGCACGAATGGATACCTTCGGCTTCGATAAAGCCCGTTTTGTTGGCATTTACGACGAGGAAAAGTCGTCAATACTTAAGCCCTTGCAATTACCACTTCATATTGACAATGGTTTGATGATGGTCGTTCAATTAGACGATCCGGTATCAAAAAAATGCTACACGAAGGACCCAACTGCGTCAGATTACGTCGTGTTTACAAATAAGTATTTTTCGGTCGATAAAGAGGATCTAAAAACAGCTTTTGCAGTCCAAGGCAAAGAGTTTTTCGCTTCATTATCGCAATTAGTCGCATGCGTTGGTTGCCGTCGAAGCGTTGAGCAATTATACCAACAAATACAGTCTCTAGATAATTCAGTTTATGAGTCAATTTGTGTCACAGAAAATGGGGGCCTTACTTTATCACCTTCGTTCATGTATTCGCCACAGAAGATTTACCATTTATTTTACTGTGTTCGCCCAAAGTTGTTTAGGTTTCTTGAGAGTTTAATGCATGGTAAGAAAAACAAGCGTTGCATTTTTCACTCCTTAAAAATGCAGAAAACAGTGGAATTGATTAGCGATAATAAATTATCTCTACCAAAATGGTGCTCTTGTTCAATAATGGACGTCTGGGATAGAATGTGTCATGATTGCCACAAAGAAATTGCTACTTTGGATTGCATAGGAATTGCTGAAACAATCGATGCATACTTGAAAAAGCATCGTTTCTGCACCGAATGCAAATCCAAAGTTGTCAGAGCCTTTAGCATGTTAACTGGGGAAGCTGATCCTAAAAAAGATTCAACATTTTGTTCTGCGATTTACGAAGGTCTTAGGTGTTGTTCACAGACTACAACCAGCACGGAAAGTGGTAACCCAGTGGTAACAGCATCAAAACATGTACATTTATGTTGCGAAAGAGCATTTATTGTACATCTTTTGTCACAGGCAGATTTGGAAGTGGAGGGAGCGATTAAGGAAAGGCATGCAAAGACTATTGATGTTGCACAAGAAGAAGTTTGTACTTGTCTTGCTATCCATTTGCACCAAAGACTGTACAAAGTTTGGCAACAAAAACTAACCTTCGAACAAACTTGGCTTACTCTTTTTTACCTGGGCATCGAAACTTTGCGTCAAAATTTTGAAACCTACGTTGAGGTGAAAGTCGGTGCAGGAAAAATGGAAGCACTTTGTGAAGAATTCGAACAGGCTGACAAGGAGCGAAACCAAAAAATTGAACGGAAGCGCATGAAGCGTAAACGTCAGAAAAAGAAAAAGGAAGGAAAGTTAAATGATGATATGCTACCACATTCTAGCAATGGTTTTTGTACAGAAAATAGGGCGGGATGCACGTTAACTAATAATGGGATAACCCCAAACCAAACCTCCCACACTCCAGGTCAATTTCACATTTGTTTGTTAGATATGCTTAACGGTAAAACCGAGTGTAATTGTACGATAGAAAATATTCCTGATGAAGACAGTGCTGAGGAAATGGAGGAACTGCAGGAAGAAATTTTAGAATTTAGACGAAACAAATCGGAAATTTACGCCAAGCGCGAAAGGTTACGAGAGCGTATTCGACAAGATTTTGAAAATTTTTGCAATATTACAGAAAGCCAATGAGCATAACAATACTAAAAACTGTATAACCCTTATTATTCCATGTATTTTAAATTTTAGAAAATTTTTACAAACTCGCAGGCCGTATCTAAATATTATTGTTGGTTTATTTTATGGTTCCTTTTTTTATTTTGGTGAGCAAAACTATATTGTTTTAATCTGTAATGCTAAAAAGGTGTTTACTTTCCAAAATGTTCAACAACATTAAAAACAAAGTAATTATTTATGCTACTATTTATATCTTAGATCTATTTCAACATGTGAATTTTACAACTTATTGTTAAAAACTAAAATGTATAAACCGGTAAGGCCCAAATCAGCAAAGGGAAAAACAAGAGGCATAAGAATAGCACACCATCAACAAAGAAGTGAAGAGCCAACTGTCCAACCTCCAACAAGGTTATTTTGTATATAAAATGTATCTCTTAGCAAATATAAGACACTAATTTTAAATAAATGACAAATCTGATCTGCAGTAGAATAATATTAAAGCAATTCCGTTACATCAGTTAACTTATAAACCAACATTAAATACACTAAAAAAGCATAAAACTAAACATTTTTTTATGTAGATACAATCCTGCTTCTAACACTGTGTCTAGGGTTAGGAGAAGTAGCACAAGAGCTACTGAACAATCTACTTCTTTGGTGTTTAAAAGTAACTCTCGTGGTAGGATTTTAATCCTTACTATAAAATACTGGTTTAAAAAAATAAATAGCTATTTTAGTTTGGACACAAACAACAGTCAGTCACTTAAATTAAGATCACTAGACATGTATATTTTTAAAAGCATAATTTAAAAAATAACTTTCGTTAATGACAATTATTGTAATCAAAATATAAAGTATATATATATAATATAAAAGAAAAAATACAAATCCGTTTTTTTTTCAGAAACTTTACTCCCCTCATCTAGTCAATCGCATCAAACTAAAACACCAGAACCCGAAAAATTCCCAGAAATTACAAGACCGATTTCATCACTATCCAAATATCCAATACTTCCCAGAATATCAACTCCCAGTGCATCAAACATTCCACACAGTAATTTTGCAGACCCTTACGGCACTGATATTAATGACATGGCACTATTAACTCACCAAGCACAACAAATGATATTAGAATGCTCTGCAAGGCCACAACCCCCAACTAACCCACAACCTTTACCTCGAAAACCTAATTCCCCAGTTTCAAATATTAACAAACGAAAAGGGATAAAAGTAAACACAGAAGGAGCCGAGGTCAATAAACGCAAAAAAGTTTTCCAGACTCAGTCTGTTTTTGCTCGTTCTGAAAAACCTAAGTTTAAAAAACTCGCACAAAGACCTAAAATACCAAGAGAACCTGGTGAAAATGAGGACAGATTATTAATTGCAATTAAACTACCGGATGGGAATCGAGTGGAGCGGTATTTTTTGCCCACGGCAACTATGGAGCAGATATTAGTGTATGCCCACTCCAGGTTTACTATCATCCCTATTGCACTGTGTACCATTTGTCGAATGGACACGATCCCAAAAACTATAATCGACGACTTATCTCTAACTCTTCAACAGTTAGAAATAAAAAACAGAACTGTTTTGTATGTCGAAGAAAAGGATGAATAGGTGCTGTAGAAAATTTCATAAAACAAGTCAACGTTCATTTATGTTAAAAATGGAAAGTTCTGTAAATTATTGCTTGCTTTGTAGAGGTTGAAGTTAAACCTACAGTCTTCCTTATGTGCATTTTGTAAAACATTATTTTTAAAATTTTTAATTCAAAATTGAAATTTAGGTTCTCTTACCACTGTTAACATTCTTCACTGTTCACTGTGGTTTATTGCACTATTATATCAGTTTAAAATGTATAAAGTATATCTTTTAAATTTATGAAATAAATTATTTTTTATACAAGCTTAATGCCTAAATAACTGTTTTTAATACCTGTATTTTCAACTAGTTTTTCTTTTTAAATGGTTTAAAACCGAAGTGCTTCAGTTATTATAATTTAATTATAAATCCAATCATGTTAATTCAAAAGCACATAAAAAAAATTCCACACCATTTTTTAAGTTCATCTGTCTGCAGGTCTTGTTTCTAAACCTTCTTTTTCAGCATATGCATCTACCCTATCTCTTAGCTCCCTTGGCAAAGCTGGTTTTCGATAAAGTGGTATAACTCCTTCACTTTCCATCTTTTGCAAGTAGTCGACTTGGTTACACAATCGGCTAAAAAAAAAGCATTAAAATTTTGCAAATTCAATGTTTTATATGACACCTTACAAATTTATTCTAAATATGTAAATTTTAATTTAAAAATGTTAGGGTCTATATTATATTGCATAGACATAACTCTAACCTATCAAAATTTTAAAAATGTATGTATATAGGGCTGGCGAATTTTTTATATTTAAAAAAAAAAACTTTTAAAAGGTTGTGCAAAATGAGTTAAACAGTTAACTTTTTACTGGAAATTTTTCTCATTAAACTAAACTTTTGGATAGTAGGCATTTTAAGTACTAAAGTCATATTAATATTTTAAAGAAATATTTGTAATTGTTTTAAATGGAAAAATGAAAGACCGTAAATAAGCAAGGCAGCCAATACTAATATTTTTAGGAAATATATACCATATACAGTACTAACTAATTTTAGGTTTTATACAAATTTAATTTTGAAATACATCTTACATTTGTCGTTCCTCCATTTGTGCAGTTTCAAGAAGGCAAATACTCTTGTAATAACTTAACTTGGGATCCTCCATTATGTACTTAGCTATAAATCGAGATATTGGATGCTAAACAAATACAGAATGTAATAAATACCAAAGCAGTCCTTAAGTTTTTACATTTAATGTTGACTTAAGTTTATTGTAAATGAAATACAAGTAAACTCTTTAAGTTTTTTTTAAATAAATTCGGAATTACAAATTTAAAAAAAAATTCTTTAAACAAATCCAAAGATGTTGTTGTTAATAGGTTTAACAGTAATACCTTATAGAATTCATATTGTTCAGGTTGAAATAACTCGGGATCATATTCATATAAGTCTGCATCTCCAATAAACAAATTGCAGTAGAACACCACCAAACTAGTTGGAATGGCTCCAACCAAAATGTAAATTTTCTAAAATAATTTTTTTTATATTTATTTATCTTCAATGTAGTAAGCTCGATTTCACAGTATAAACACCAGGTAACATCAGTTACTTGAGGTGCTTTTGGCAGTTTGGGATATAATATATATATTATAATAGCCCAATAATTAAGTTTTTTTTGGTATATAAATTTATTCTTGATGTGGAAAGGTCAAATGTGGGACCTAAACATAGAGTAACATTAGTTACTCTGACCCAGTCTCGAGTTGCCTTTAGCAGTTTGAAATATTGCTGATTAAGTGCTGGCTCAGCAGGAGTTCGTACTGTTTATAGCGCCTTACTCAAGGGTGCTACAGCATGAGAGCAAGTGGCTGATTAAATGTTGGCTTAGCTGGAGTTTAAAAATCTTTGTCAGTCTGTTAACTCCCTTTTCCCTTTATAATAAATATTGTTACAAAATGTATAAATAGATAAAAAATAGGTTTATACCGCAAGTCGTTTAAACTCTCTCATATGAACATTGGTGCTTGTGAATCTCATCATCCTTGGACCACCAGAACCACGAACACAAACTGTCAGAAACAGAGGAGTTTTGTTTATAATCTACTTTTAAGTTGAAACAAATTTAAGGTAAGAGCAAAAAGTTAAGAAAATAGGTATTTATGACCAAATTACGTTTAATTTTAAGTTGTCAAAACCTGAAAAGTATTTATTCAATTTTTTGTTTTAATTTTTACCTTTTGTGGGTTTGACGACGTTTTTAAACAAACTGCATCCCTGATTTCGAAAGACGCCGGCCTTCATCAACCCAAGGGGAATTCTAACGCTCATTTTAAGCGGGTTTTAAACTGTAGACCTTCGACCTTAAAATTTTAGAATTTTCGTTTTGACCAGAGCGTTATTGAGGAAGAGTAGCGACACACGTGCGACCAAGATTTTTTTTGCATATTTTTATCCTCAACTTTGCCAATACCTCGATAGTCAAAACACTTGTGATTTACTCCTAAAAACAGAATAAAAATATTGTGGAAAAATCAGGTTAAATTCCTGACTA
The DNA here is from genome assembly GCF_963082875.1 of Corella eumyota. Taxonomy (NCBI): domain Eukaryota; kingdom Metazoa; phylum Chordata; class Ascidiacea; order Phlebobranchia; family Corellidae; genus Corella; species Corella eumyota. Next base: position 4,982,731 of record NC_137493.1, on the reverse strand, counting down.
CTTAAACATAACTTTCAATCAACTACTATATGGGGTTGTATGATCACCATCCGATATCACACTCCACTTTCTATTGCCAGATTGGAATATTTGTAAATTAAGATATTTTAACTAGTATTATAAAAGAGTAACAGATAATTTAGTACAATAAACATTCCAGAAAAATGTAATTATGAATTGCACAGAAATGTAACATACATACATGAACAAAAATATAAATAAAGTTACATTTAAATGAAAAATAGCAATACGAGTATAAAATGCATGCATACAAGTTTATTAGATCAGTTTACGATAAATTAAAAAGCAGAATCATAAAAAAAACTTCAATTTCAGATTGAAAAACTCAAAAAATCAAACATTTGCTCTTAAATCAAATTAATCAGTTTTTGGTTTTGTCCAAGTTATTAAAGTTTCAGGAGATCTGTATAGGAAGATAAGTTTGGCGTAAAGATCTTCTTCAAGCTCATATTCTTCCTCCTCCCGGACTAAGAAGATGTCGTTACAGAGTTGAAGGATTCGATCAACATATGGAAGTTCACTAAGAGATAAAACAAAAAATTTGAAAAAAAATGCAAAATTTTAATGATCATAAAATTTTATCACAAAAAGTAAATTAAAGAAACTTACTCAAACATAATTGTAGGAGTGGAACCACCAAACATTCCTCTAACTAGTTTTCCCACTACAAGAACAACTGACACATACAAGCCAATGATTCTGTTATAAAAAAAAATAATTATGTTACAAGTAATACAACAAAATTAAAAACAAAAATACTATACCTACATTACATTAAATTTTTATTAATGTTGCCTTGAAATTTAGTTGTTAATTCACATAAATATTTACCCATAACTGACAAGAAAGTTGAGACTGGATGGTGACACTTTGTTACTGAATATAATAAGACTTAAAGAGTTTGAATCACTTTCTCGTAACTCCCACCAGGATACACCTTCTTTATGTTGTAAAGTCACACTTACATTGGTGTAATCTAAAAGAAAAAAAATTGTTAATAATTCAATTTATATATGTTAATTTAACACAAAAAATAAAATTCTTAGTTTACCAGTTGTTGAAGGCAGAAGAGTTCGAACAGCCATTGCGGTATTAGTTGATCCAGGTGAGAGTATATATTTTGGATATAAGTATGACAATGTTCTGAAAAATTTAAGACAAAATATTTATAAACTTTATCTATAACATCAAAAGTAGATAATAAATCTCAATATTTACAGAAAACTAAAAAAGGGATTTTAAAGGGAAAATTTCATTTATTTACACATTAGTAGCAGAAGAGTTGTTTAAAATAATCTCAAACAATTCTGCCCTCATCGGATCTTGGGGTTTTAATATTTGCTCATTAAAACCTGTTGCTTGCATTATTGAATCTGCATTATCCCTATAACAAATAAAGTTAATTTAGAAAATAACAAATAACAACAAAACTTGTTTTGTAAACTATCTAGTAAAAAAATAATTAGTAATCTTGTCAAATAGTAAATTGTTTCTCAAAAAAAAACCTAAAAACATATATTGTTTAATAAAATCCATGTTAATCATGTATTTGAATGTATAAAAAAGCATTCTAATACTAAATTTATTAACTTAAAAAAGAGTTTTGGGATAGGGAGCCAAAACTTCTTTTTTCACTTTCAATATCAATAAGTTGATGGGTTTTTTGTTGTTAGTAACCTAACTTAAATTAAAGTAAGTTAGTACACTATCATTATAACGAAGCTAATCATCTAAAACTAAAGGATTTTTCTATGGATTACAATTCTCCTGTTGAGTGTTGTGTTTTGTAATTTGGATTTTCTTTTTCATGGCTGCCATAATTTTAGGTTAAAATGATAAAAATTACAAGTAATTTTAAAAAATAATTTATTACATAGTTGTCTCTAAGTTTTTATATCAAAATTAATCAATTAATACACTACTATAATAATAATAAAATTTAACAGATTTTTTTTTAAACACAAAAAATATTAACTTTAACACAAAAAATATAAAAAAACTTACTTAGTTAAAGTCCACTCAAATCTGAGCACAATATTACTCGGGTTGCTGCTGTTAAGCCTTTGAGCAAGTAATGTTTGCTGAGGAGGACTTATTGCCCATATTGTCTTCGACTGGCCATCAATTGTCACATTTACAACTTCATTGTTAGTAAAACCCGCTAAAAATCCAGCAGCACCCTTAAATTTTTTTAAAATAAAAACATAAATCAACAAAAAAGTCAATTTTAGAATCTTCAAAAATATTAATTTTTAAATTCATAAAATTTTTCAATATTTAGGTTTTATATTTATTATTGAAACGTGTAGTTAAATTATTTATAGAATAGTTAACTTGGTTTTCTACTTACAGGATTGTTTGAATATTGTTGAGCAAAGTTAGTATACTGTTGGGGAGTCAAAGTATTTATCATGTTTTGATCACTGACCACTTGGAATATTGGCTAATAACAATAATCAAATTGTTAATAAAAAAGAACTAAAAAAAGTTATTACTTGAGCAAAATATGTCACATACGTTTTTCAATTGTCAAGAAAAATGTTTTAGTTTACCAATAAACTTAAAACAACTAATGGTACCAAGTAAAAAGCAAACAATAAAAAGATAAAAAATTGCAAAAAAGGGTTTAAGACCGGCAGATTTTTTTAATACACTTACTATAAAAACCCTCTCTACTAAAAATACTACATTCTAGAGGTTATTTTTTAAATTAAAAAAAAAATGTCTGCAAAAAAATTAAGGTTACCTCAAATGCACCAATTGAAACCCTCACATCCACTTGAGTGGGGTTGTTTGGGACTCCCCCAATTGTGAGCGCGATATTCATGAGCAGCAAAGGAAACCAGAGAATAAAAATTAGGATAAACACCAGAAGGCCACCAATCAAATATTTTATCAAAGTTTTTTTGGCCTGGCCTCGCGGTACTGGATACTCCTGCAAACATAATTTAATTTTTGTAATCTTTTTACTAATTTAAGGTTGTAATCTACAATAACTTTGATTGTTAATTTAAAACTTTGATTGTTAATTTAGATAAAACTTTGATTGTTAATTTAGATACTTTTAGTAAGCTGTAAAGTCTGTCCTTATATTGAGAATAAATAAATACATAAAATACTTGCCGCTTCAAATACTCTCCATCCCTTGAGTTCAAACACCTCAGCATGAATTGACCATAATTTCATCCATTCACCTAAACTCATAGAAGTTGAGCTGTACATCCAATCCATGATTGCTGTCAACTCAGCAAGGAAAGGGATAATACGATATCTGTTAAACATAGGTGAAAAAGCATAATGAGACACATTCTATTTATAATAAAACTTAGTGGACGACATGCATGTTCAATTTCTAGGCCTACAAAATAAATAAAACTGCCATTTGTGGTGTTTGGGTAAATTATCACAGGCAAATATTAGTTAAGAGTTGTGACCATATTGTAACAATTTTAAAAATCCTGACCTTGGGGTGGGCATTTGATAAATGTCTTATAATTACACTGCTGATATCTTTAAATAAGATAAGCTTAAAAATACATAAAAAAAGTTTACTCAAAAATACAAAATTACCAAATTAATGTAGGCTTTAAATATCATTTAAACAATTCAACAGTAGTTTAGTATTTGGCTTAAATTAAATACTGTATACTTACCCTTTGAACAAGAACAAGTTGATGGTGCCGTAAGACTTTGTAAGAAAACTGCCCACCACTCTACTTGGATAAGCAGCCCTGATTTGGTATGCAGATAATAGAAAATAAACGGCCTTGAAGAAGTACCAGGCTTGGGCCACATGGTTGTCAAAAAAAGGCCTAAAAAGTTTTTAAATTATCATAAATTTTTTTTTTTTAATTTTATAAAATGCAAATTTTTAACAAATTTGTTGATTTAAATTTTATTTTGTTATTTTTTTAATATTATAAAACATTGAATATTTTTACTTTATTACCTGTTATTGATTGCTGGTAGCACAAAGAACATCCAAATATGAATTCCAACAACCAGAACAATTTGGAAAATAAATTTGCCCAACAGATTTTTCCGAAGGTACAAAGCTCGATCAATAAACATCATTGCAAACTAAAATAGAATTATTCAAGAAAATTTTTTTAAAAAATCATCAAAAATTAGTTTTAATAAAAATAAGTTATAACGTAATACAAAAAAATTATAACTTATTAACCTGAATTAGCAGCATAACGAGAAAGCCGGTGGGAACATTATTTGATTGTAGATCAGAAACAACACTGGATTGTGCAGTATAAGCCTGTAAAATATTAATTTTTATATTTAAACTTAAAAATTTTTTAACTTTTTTAGAAAAAATCCACAAATTTACAAAATTCAGAAATCTATATTACTTTATTTAAGGTAAATTGTAAATTTTTACAATTCCAAAGTAAACTTAAACAGAATATTTAACATAAAATTTTACCCCAAAAGCAGAATATCCGAAAATGATAATTATAAAATTGATGACATCGCATAGAAAGATATAGACATAAACATCTGTTACAGCATTGAATTTTTGGTGGAAAATTTTGGAATAAAGAACATATGGTGATTTAAATATTTCAAACAACCTGAAAAAAAAAGTAGAACACTCATAAAGAAATTAAATGTTGTAACAAACAATTTTACAAATTTAATCGAGTTTTTATCAGTAGTGCCTTGGTCACATATGTATAACTACTGTATAACTAAAAAAAAATGCCTAAGAACTTTATATTAACAACCCAGTTTTTTATTTTATAAGGCCAGTAAACATTACAATATATTTTTCCAATAGCCCTTAATAGATTTGATTAAATGTTGTTCTAAAGTGGGTGTTTATTTATTGGCTATTTGGATTCTTGGGTGAATCAGTAGTAATTTCTATTAACTAAACATCACAATTTTTATACAGATAACTCAGACATAGCTGAAAAAATAAATACATGTGATACCTTATTACTTAATTTGGCCAATTAGGTTTAACATAATAACATACTTTGTAGCCACCTCTTCAGCAGCATCCTCGAAATTTTCTTCCTTTGTTTTTGTTGAAGCAATCGATTTAATTGAAGTTTCATCTTGAGAATTACTTTTATTTACATTGGAAGTCGACGGTTCTTCTATAGCAAGTATTTCTACATAACAAAATTTTTACCAAATGAAATTTTTGATGTATTAACCAAAAATATTAATCTTTTTAATTAAATTCATATACTCTACCATTATTTTCTTCTTTATCTTGCTCAAAATCGCAATAAACCTCATTAGAATTCCATATTCCATGTACCTGGAAAAAAAGAAAAGATAACATAAAAAATTTACCTATTACAATAAATCTTTTAAAAAGGAAATATTAAAAAGAAGATGTTTAAGATAAAATTTTTGCTAAAAACAAATTTTAAAAACATAAAAAATGTATCCCATTTTTTTATTTTTTTGTATTACCTTTAAAATTGACATGTGAAAGATAACTGAAAATAACTGCAACAAGTTCATGACCATCCAACTTGAAGTTTGGTTGATTCCAATAAATCTTGGCCACCAATAAGGATCGTTCTCATAAAAGTTTTCGGTAAATTCAGAGTTCCAAGGAAAAAATTCAAATTGGAAAATAAATTTTAAAACTATCACCATCTAAAAAAAAGTTAAAATTGATATTTTTATAGTTAAATATACCAAGCCAGTCTTGGGTTCTTTATAATTTTTATATACTTTTGACTGAAAAATATTGCCTGAAAAATTTTTGTGATAATTGTTTTAGGAATTTATATATTTATAACTGTTTTAATTAAAAAACATTGTTAAAACATCACAATATATGACAAAATTTACAGAATGTTTGCGTTTTTTTAGTGGTGTTGACATAGAATTATTAAATTTAAGTCAAAAAAGTTTACACATACCATTAAATATCCAATACAGAATATCCAGAATGTTTTAGATGGTCTTGGAATACAAAAAGTTGCCCATATAAACACCAAGATAGGAAGAACCAATGACAGTATAGAAGCAGACAACATTAGGTTGAGAATAAACAAAAAATAACAAACCAAATCAGTTCTCGATATTATGGAGTACCTAAAATAATAAAATTTTTAAATATTTAAACAATTTTTTTTAGTCGAAACCAATATATTTTCGCTTGATGGTAAAATTTTTAAGAATAATTTTATTTCTGTTATTTTATTTTATGTAAGACTATCATTTGAAATATAGGTTAAATTCTTACCAGACAGCATAAAATAGTCGAATAAAACGGTGTTGATCCTTATCAAATTCTATTGGTTTTAACTCGAACCATTCTTCACTTGATCTAATAAACACATAAAATAACATTCTTCCATCAAGCCATAAAATTTAAGTAAATTTTAATTAAAATTGAAAAAGTTATACTCACGATTGACTAGAAGTTTTGGCCAAGGCTTTCGCATTGTTTGTATCTATGTCAGTCACATCTTTGTTGCTTTGATTATTTATATTTTCATCAGCAATGTTTTCTTCAGTCGTAGTTTCTTCCTCACCATTTTCCGTTTCAATTTGAAATGAAACGCGGGGGGATTGCTAACAAAAAGTCAAACGGAAAATTTTTTTTAACAAAATTAAAATTAAACAAAATAAAATAAATTAAAATCAAACAAAATAATTTAAATTTCAAAAAAAAAAAATTTTTTATTTTTCTGTTTTTGCTCCTACTACAAATATTGTATTATGCTAATAGAGTAACTTATTACTATTTTTCCTACTACACTACCACGTTATAATACAGAACAAATAATGTTTACTTGTTCTTGAAATTTTTCACTACTCAGTTTATCTTTTTCAAAGGCAAGTTGAATGCTAATATTTCTGTAGTTGCAGTTTAATTGGTTAAGCTTCAGTGTGATATAATCAATGAATGTCATTAAAAGTTCAAACAAAAATACAAAGAAACTCTTGATTTTGTCTGTGAAAATATAAATTGATTTAATCTACAGATTGTTTTTTAAATTAAAAGAGCAAATTAAAAATCATATATTTTAAGTAAGGCAATACAAATTTTTTAAATCATCAATTGGAATTATTTTATAGATTAATTATTATTTGTTTATTATTTATTTTATATCAACTATTTTCAAACCTAAAACTGATTTTGTTTCTTTAACTTCTTCTGCATGACTTTCTGCTGTTCCAACGGAATCTTGATCTGCTCCGCCAGAATCAATTTCCTCAATTTTGTCCATGTCTGCTAGTACAAAAAAAAATAATAAATGTATGCATAAGAAAAGTTAATAACAGTTTTATAAAAAATAAAAAGACCAGTATGATTTGAAACTAGGGCTACATCAGTAATCCCTAGTGACTTTAATTCTTGCTACATGTTAAAATTTTTAAAAAATTTCTATTAAAATTAAGGTTCAGTTTTCCTAGAACAAACTAACCAGGTTTATCTGGTATTTCAACAATTATATTATCATCGGTCAACTTCTTTTTATCCAAGTTTCTCTCTTTCAAAGCTTCATCTATTCCCTCTGTATCAGCTTTATGGATTAACTAAAATTAAATTGAAAAAAAAATTAAAAAAGTAAAGGAAAAAATATAAAATATATAAATATACACTAAACACTTAAAACACTTCAGCTCATAACATATTCTTACATTAAGTGGATCCATAATTTCGTCAGCAGGTTTAGCAACATCTTTGACCTTCCTATCTTCATCAAACATGTAATACCAACCAGCCCGTGTTGCTAATAACAATAACATTACATTTATCAAATGTTAAAGATGGCAATAATTGTAAGCATAATATAAATAAACTAACAAGTTTATTAACTCTATTAACAAACTGAAGGTTTTTTCTTGTTTTGACAAAAAATTAAGGTCCTGAGTTTGATTTCAAGTGCTGGCATGCTATGCTATTACTTTTAAAAAATAAAGATTTAATTTACAGAAGTTTCTGTTTAAAATTTCACCCATTAATGATACTAACAATATAAAAAATAATAAATAATAAAAGAATGCATTGGGAAAAATAGACATGATTAATTTTATGAAATAAACATGCCAATTTATTGAAATTTGGTTCTGGGTTCTAAGAGACTGGGTTTGCTAGCAAAACTTACTTAGTTGATAAATAAAATAGGCTACAGTTTAAAAATAGTTAATCTTTTTTTTTCTATATTTATGAATGTAAATATATAAACAAACAGGCAATTATTTATAATAAAATAAAAAGTTACTCTAAACATGATTTTTATATATCCATTCACATGTATACCATTGGTCATAACAAAAAATTTCGACAATAATAATCTGTTTCAAAGGCAAAGGCTTCAAACCATAAAAGTACAATGACAATATCAATTTTTTAACAAATATGTAAAAAAAAAAATATGGAATGGACACCACTCACCAAAACCACAAACATGACATTTATTAAGATCAACAACAAACCCAAGTCTGCAAAAAAGCCTTATAACGTTAAGCTGTTTTATACCCATTTAAACCTTGCTAAAAATATTATATATACTGATGTATAAGTGAGATGAAATGAATCATTTTTTAAATTAACATACCTTGAACATGAGTTACAGAAGGTTTTAATCCTTTTCTTAGTTCAGCATATCTCATCTTTATGTTAAGCATGCTAAAAAAGGTAAAATCAAAATAATGTAAAAACTTTAATTTTTATGTGTTACTTTTTAAACACCTATTTATTCATTTCAAAATAAGTAACCATGATTTTTAACAGAATTTGGTCTCAAATCTTTTAACTTACGATTCTTTGATGGCAGACAGAGATTCGTCTTCTTGTTTTTCTCTTTCCTGAACTTCTTCGATTAATTTAAGATGAAATAATTCAGCACCTCTGCAAATAATTAAAAAAAAGAATAATATATTTTTGTGATTAAACATAAAAAATATAAAATCCCGTTTTTGTCTAATTTAATTTTAATATTTTCAAGAAGCTTACTTTTTTAATAGGTGCTTACAACTATAGTATATACCTATAATGTAGGTTTAATATATTTATTCAAGTAAAATTTTAAAAATTTAAAAAAGTGTATTTTTCTAGTTCACATTTAAAAAAAACTCCAAATTTCCTTTATTCATTAAAAATTAGTAAAATTAAAATCCAATCAAATGCACATTTAAAAACATAATATCTTTCTACCTTGCTGCTAGTTGTATAGAAATTCTCATATCCTCGGCAACATAAAAGAAATAATGAGACATAAATATTCTTCTTTGTATAATGAGAAATACAAAACAAACGAAATCCCATGTAAGTCCTGCATTCCCATAATCTAGCTCACAGTGATCCATTTTATCTGAAAAAAATTAAATATAGGTAGATTTTTGTTATTATTTTGATTTTTGAGGTTCAAGAAAATCAAATTTTCAACTTGAACTTAAAAATGGTTTTAAAGCTAAGTAGAAAAAGTAACATTGCCCAAAAAAGACACTGGCCGTAAAAAAATAATGCTATTTATAATTAATTAATGATTTAGGAAATTAGAAGCTAACAAGTAAAAAAAAATAAGTTTTTTAAACCGACACTAACATTTTTAAACCAATACAACGCCAAAGTTTCAAATTGTCTTTAGATTTTTTTTATTACCTATTCTGTGCTTTAATTTACAAAAATGTACTTCAAAAAATCTCATACCTGGCAACATATACTTGTCAGATTGAGAGCAGACCAAACTCATTATTTGAACAAAGGCACAAGCTTTTTCACCCAGTATATCGATATAAACACATGATGCTATCTGCAAAGCAGCCTTCAATGTTATCACTCCAACTGTGTAACCTGTAATACATAAGTTGTTTTAATATAGTCTTGATGTGAAAAAAATATGACAACCTTCGTAGAAAGACCATAATTTTAAATAATATAAAAAATTTGACTTAATCATACTGTTTAACCATTAATACAAGTGCAAAACAGAAAAATAAGAATTTTCATGTTTTTATTAAATAATTTAAATAATTTTTATCAAATAATTTAAGATTCTACATTTTGCAGTTTATAGTTTTTAAATTTGTATTAAATAAAATAGTCAAAAAACCTACTTAAAATGATGTTCCACTTTTTAAGTAAAATGCTTGGTTTTCCCATAATAAGAGTTTGTTGCCGAGACAACAAGTAAAAGAAGCTAATAAGGTATCCAAGACAGAATAAGGATATTCGCGCTGTCCCGGCAAGAAACACAAAAGCCATAGTAATCCAGATCATGTAGTTAAAGATAAATACTTTAATTTGATCAAGTAGCGTACGAGATCTAAAAAAATATTTAAATCAATTTTTTTTTAATTTGGAAAAAAATGTGGTTTATATTATCTTCAACATACAATGCCTAATATTAGGCTAAACTGTAACCTGATGACGTAATTTTTTTTTGTATATATCTTTATCCTCGGTGTGGGAAGGTCGAATGCACGTCTTATACATAGAGTAACAACTGTTACTCTGACCCAGTCTCGAGTTGCTTTTAGCAGTTTGGGATATTATAGATTATAAATGCCTGTTAATTATGTTTCTGATTAAGTGCTGGCTCTGCAGAAGTTCATACCGTTTATGGTGCCTTACTCAAAGGCGCTGCAGCATAAGAGCAGTGGGAATGGAACCCACAACCTCATATTGGTGTAACAAGTGTTCTTACCCTTACACCACGCTGCCGATTATATAATGTCAACTTTAAATAATAAACCAGTTTAAACTTGATATATCTTACTTTCCGAGAGTAAAATTTTTCTTTGGGTTAGTTGCCAAAGTGATTTGATCCAAATCTGCAGAGGTCAAATATTTATTATCACCCCCTAACTTTAATAAACGAGGCTCGTTTTCGAAGACAAGTAGTTGGCCAATTGCAAAAAGCAATTGGAAAAAATCAGCTGCAAAAATAACAAATTTAAAATTTTGTTTTAATTTTTAAAGCATATAAACTTTTTAAAAATGATATATAAAAATAAATTTAAAGGCAAAAAAATTTCCTTTTTTTTATAAAATTTTTACAAGAAATAGGTTTTACTTACCGACTAGTTCAGTAGAATTAGGTGGAACAACATAATCAGGCAAATACAACCATCTGACAAGTCTATCTCTTACTACAATATCATCTCCTAATATCACCCAAGGATAGTTATCATCTAAACAAAATAAACAAAAATTAATTTTTTCCCCAAAAAATAAGTCCATTTTAAATAGTTTATATTGCGAAGGTCTTTGTAAATTTAATTTTTTTAGTTTTGATTCCTGCTTTGAAGATCACACTTTTTTTGGAATATTTGCAAAACATATTGAAGAGTTGGTTAAACTTACCTACACACCAGAATGGTGGCATACCAACACACAAAAGATATTCCCAAATTAAAATCACTATCAACAACACTACATACACTCTCCAGTATCTAAAAATTAAAAAAATAAGTTGAAAAAATCTTTTTCATAACCTTAAAAAAGGAAAAGGGTAAACTAAAACTATAATTTATTTTTTTAAATACAAAATTTGTAATAACTAATAATAAAATAAGAATAAATTCTACCTGTATAAAGCAGCTCTTGTTCTTAAAGACATGGCAATAATGAGAAGCACACAATATAGTACAGCATACAAATCTAATCGAATCCATATTGTTACAACCGACATTATAAAACAAGCCTAAACATAACATATTTAATATTACAAAACAAAGGGTAAAATACTTTTAAATTGCTATAACACAAATAAATATTTTTAAACTTAACAAAATAATTTTTTCTTTATTTCAGGCAAGTTAAGTGAAAGAATAGAAAAATAACATTCATTCAATGCTTAAAAAGCATTTTTTGGTTGTAAAATAGTCTTTAAAAAATAAGTAGTTAAAATAGGTCTTTAAAATTTGAAAAATAATAAAATTAAGCGTTCATTTAAAAAATAATCCAACTTACTTCTACACCAAACTTGTAGAAGAAAAAATTGACAAAATATTTCACACAGTCAATGAGTCCATTGTCAATTTGATCAATTGTTATGGCTGGGAATAAATTCGTGAAAACTTGAAGTGGTTCATTATGGCGTAACCGTCTCCACTGCTGGCGTAACTTCACAGTTCGATCCAGGGCAATCATGAGAACTATGAATATAAATCCCTGTAAAATAAACAAACAAAATTTAGGTCGTTTTTTAACCATTTAAAATCATTTTTAGCCAACATCCATACTGTGAATAATAGGCATCTGTAAATGTATAATCGTGGTTAGCAGGCAAATGTTTGTTGCAACCATACGACACCAGAATTTATAAAAAAAGGCAGTTAAATAAGTTAAAATGCAACCCATATGACAGGATATTAACTCTTAAGTAAGTAGTCTGCAATGTAAGCTGTGTAATGGAGATAAAATGTCTAAGCTCTTTAGGGTTTTTATTTTCAAAACATTTTTAAATAGAAAATTAATTTGAAATATTGTTTTAAACACTTACCTCAACATGATAAAAGAATTGACTTCCTTGCTGCATTTTCACAAATCCGATCCAAGATAATAAATCACTTGTTGTGGTTAGATTTTGTCCCTAAAATCATTTAAATTTTTTGTTAATTTCTATAAAAATACTAAACATAACCAAATTAGGTGAAACATATGTTAACTTATGCTTTTTAATAAAGTTTACTGAGTAAGTATAGGCTTAAATATTTTGACTATATATTTTAAATTTTTTTTTATTGTTAATACAATATAAAATAACCAATACAAATAAACCTAAATACTCACATAGAAATTAAATGAGCAGTTGTATATTAGTTGTACACCTGGTTTAACAAATGAGAGTTGATAGAACATTATCCCAAGTGTTACAACCAACACAAATATCATGGTGAATATGAACAGTAAAGGTTGAATGCGACGAAATGGCATCAAAATCAACCATAGAAGAACAAGAAAGGCATAGATCAGAGATACCTAAAACAGAAATGTAGATTTAATAGAAGTATTACACTTGTTTAACCTATTTTTAAAATTATGTAATAATATTAATTATAAAAGTTTAACTAATAAAAAACAAAAAGGCCCCCAAGATTAATACAATTTTTGTAATGCTAAACTTAGACCATGCTGCATAAAATCCAACACAAATATAAAAAGTTTTAAATTATTTTGGAATAAAAAATCTAACCTGATGAGCAGCAGCCACAAATACAGTGATATAAAGAAGTCTCCACATATGAAACTCAAGTCCTTTTAATATAAAAGATTTTAATAACTCCCACCAATTGAGAATAGCAGGAAGATAGTTTTCCAACATCTTCTTGAAGAAGGACTTTTTCGGTTCAGATTCTGAAATAATTTTAAAATATTTTTTACATTAAAATAATTTTAAATTATTCATTTTTAAAATCAAACATAGGCCAATTCCAATATATTATTTACTATTTTTTTTTAAATTAAACAAATTATGAATCAAGAGGTAATCAGACTAAAATATTAATTTGCAAATATTTTAAATTTTACAACCATATTGTTAACATCAAAGTCATGCAGATTTTATAAAAAAAAAGGTTATATTAGTTCATTAATATTTAGTAAAAAAAAATAAATCATATTTTTAAACTTGTTAGTAATACATAAACTAGAGACAGAATATTTCAAAAATAAAATAAAGAAATATGTTATTTATTTTAAATGCATTAAAAATTAATTTAAAGAAAATAAAAGTTTAGATTTAATAAAATAAACAAATTTTATACAGAAAAATTGAAAATTGAGATGGTTAATGATAAATCAAAAATATAAATCACCACCACATGTCACAAAGTGGGGTTTTGTACCACTTGGTTGTAAATCGTTCATTTCCAACTCCTCTCTGACAGCGTCTGTCTGGTCTTCTTCGCCGTTCGTTGGCCGATTGCGAGTTGTCCGACTTGTCACAACAGTTGGTTTCTTTGTCATCTAAAAATTTGTGCCAGATTTTTTTGTAATACTTAAAATATTAAATGCACTTTGATGTAATGAAATCAACAATATTTAGAAAAAAAATTACTACTAGATCCTGATAATAGAAGTCACAATTTCTTTGGTTTCTTAAATTTAACATGAACAATTAAAACAAAATTTTGGAATTTACACAGAGTTAATTCAACTAACTCTATCTTAAACATCTCAAAAAAATATAAAGTTAAAAAAATTCTGAAATATAAAAGTTAAAACTACCTCAATAAATCTCTTGTTGAAATAGTTGAGTTGGAGAATAACACAAAGTAAGAACAAGGTTGGAATAAGAATCATAACTAATAATTCTCCTGCTGAGTCATATTGTTCTAATCCGAGATCTCTTAACCTTTAAACCAAAAAAAAAAATTAAATCACAAATTTTTTCATTTTGATGTAAAATGATTTTTGATTAAGATTCTTTTCTTAAAAATAAAATCTTTTAAAAAGTTGGTTTCTTACTGTTGTTCGGTGAAATTCGTAAAGCTCATCCAGTAGTTTGGAAAGTCTTGGAATTGATAAGTATATATGATTATAAGAACAATCATGGTATAAAACACCAACACAAGCAAGTAGAAATGTAAACTTGCTCGCCAGAATGGCCAGGATAGCTAAAAAATTAAATTAAAAATCATGTAAATGTTAATTGAATTAAAACCTAAAAAAAACAGTAAATTAAAAAATGATAATTCTTTATTCTAATAATGATGAAAATAGAACAGAATAAAATAAAAGATAATTAACTTTTGGTTTGACAATTAATATTCTATTTATTTACATTAAATATTATATTAATTTTATTGTTAAAATTATTTTATCAAATTACAAAAATATTAGTTACAAGAATAAAACATGTTTACTTACCACATATGTGATGAAGTTAAGGGATAAAAACAACATATAAATGACTTTAATCCCAGTGGGGTAACCTTGGGTAGATAAACCTAGGTGAAATCCAATAACAACAAATATCCAATATCTTGAGAACAAATCAGTCATGTAAACTACTAGTTTGTTGCTCCAAGAGTCTGGGTTAACTTCATGATCTGTTACAAAAATAATCTTTTTTACCATTTTAAATTTTCTTTTATTAAAACAATAGTACTATTTGTTTTTAAACAATTTTTATATGATAATCTTTGAGAACTAAAATGATATGTTTAGTTTAGTAGAACCAATTATTAATTCAATAATTGGGCAATTTAGTCTTCATTATTAAATTGTGACAGCGTTGGAATAACAAATGTTTTTTTATTTTTTATTTCGTAAACAAAAAAATATTTAAAAAGATTATTTAAACTTTGCAGGAAAATTAGCTTAAAATAAAATGTTTATTTTAAACTGACCAAAAAAATGCACTTCTGTTAATTTAGTATTCAAATTAAAACTTCTGTTAATTTAGTACACAATTAATTTTTTAATAATATTTAACATACCATCTTCATAAGGTCTATGTCCTCTAATGTAAACATATTGATGAAAAACCAAAAGAAACCCACAGTAATATAACACCTAAAATTTTAATTTAAGTTTTTTTGAAATGCAATAATGATTTATTTTGTTAAATTAAAAATAAATATAAAACACTTTTATATTCATAACAATTTTTTACATAAAAAGTAAACTGAGATAACTACCTGAGCTCCTAAAGGCAAACAAGGATATGGGTATTTAACCATACCAAATGCACTAAGATGTAAAATGTAGCCAGTGTTTAAGGTTACGTTTAATGGCAATTCGGCGTCAGTTAAGTTAAATCCATACACAAACTAAAATAAAAATACATAGTGGGTAACAATTAAATAAATTGTAATTAAACTACCATTAAAAATGGATTAAAAAAATCAACCAATTATTAGAACTTTAAAAAAGGATTAAATTTAGTAAATCTCATTAAGTAATTAAAATGATTTACCATGAAAAAAGGGTGTTATTGAAATATCAAATTAATGTAATGCTTTTTCCACATTCAAATATTTCTATACCTGTATTAGGACAAGACAAATGCCATAAAATGCAAGAACTGGTGAGCATACTAAAGTATACCAAGATCTATGTTTTGTCATCCACAGAACACAAGCCCATAATAACAGAACAAAAGTAAGCCAGCTGTGGTAAGTAACACTCCATACCTAAAAAATTAATCGTTAAAAAAAACAAAATAAAAATTTAATTATATTATGTATATAAATTTAATTTTTGTGTAAAGAGTTTAACATTTTTATTATTTTTAAACTTTGTATTTACCATCATTATAATTAAAGCAACAACATAAAAACTGAAGTGTTTAACTTCTTTCAACCACTTCTCAATAGTTTGTAAAAATCCTTTATTAGGCTGTACAACTTCTACATCTATATAAAAAAAATCAATTAATTTTAATTCTAATTAAACACAATGCTTTGTCTTTAAATTTTATAATTCAAGAATTAATCAAGTAAAAAATATTTTTTAATAGTTGCATTAAACAAAAATTAATTAAATGTTTTATTAAATCTTTATTTCAAATTATAGATTGTAGTGATTTACAAAAAGCATCCAATTTATATTTTGATGTTCCACTTTTTATAATTTTTTTATACCTTGATTAATTTGTTGATTTCCTTCAGTCTCTGTATTGTTTGAGTTATTTGATTGATTACTGGTTGATGCGATATCTTGTTTTACTTCCGGAGGTGCATGCAACGATTCATAATTTTGCTGTAGTTCTTCATCATTAACCAAAGGCTAAAACAATTTTTAAAAGTTTAAATATTTTTTTTTTTTTAAATTTTAACGTTATTTAAAAGTTTGCTTTCGTAAAGTTTTAAAGATAAATTAAACAAGGGAATTTAATTTTAAACTTATGAATAAATGTCAAACAATTTATCGCATACAGAGGAATATAACTAAGAATACCCCTTACTACCCACTACCTAACACCTTATTAGAAATTTATAAAGTAAACCTGTTACAAAATTAAGTAAATTTTTTTATTAGAATCTGATAAGCAAAAATCATTGATCAGAAATTTTAGCAAATCTTACATCCTTAGACCATAAAGATGCAAATTTTAATTTAATAAAATTGCAAGCATGCTGCATATTGCTGATTAAAAATACAAAAACAGAAATCAAATGCATGCAAAGAATATCATATTTTTAAAGATTTTTAATAATGCCAGTTTAATAACAATTCAACATTGCTATGTTATTAATATTTTAATTTAAAAAATAAAATTTTTGCAAAATCAATTTATTAAATGCAGTTAAAAAAAGAATTATAAATTTAATTTCAAACATAAAAAATCAGATTAATTGGACGACAATAAATTAAAAATTACACCAAAAAATTTAAAAAGTTATTTAGGGCCAAAACCTTATGTTAAAAGGAAATGTTTATACTATATATTTAAAACGAAAACCGGATAATCAATCAAGTGTGTTTCCTATTTAAACTCGCAAAACCTAAAATAAACAATTAATCAACTTAATAATAAATAAGATTTTTCTGCAACAAAGAACCATGAGAACACATATGTATTAAAGTAACCACATAGCTTGCATTCTACACCAGTACTACTGTTTATTCAAGAAAAAATTTAAGCAAACATTGGCCCTCCCAAATAGTAAACTTTAAATTTTTGGCAATCTTTTTTGTAATAATTTTTTTTTTCATAACTGAAATTACGTCAAATTTAAAGGTTGTTAAAATGGTGTTTTTTTAACTTTCAATGTAAAATAGTTAATTATTGATGGCTGTCAGGTACAAAACATAACCAATTTATAGTTAATCAAATATAAAAACAAATACATAAACCATACATGGCATTATATAAACTCACTTGTTCAATTATAAAAAAATATCCAAAAATGTGAAAATAACTTTAAAACCAACTTCATTATTTGACTGACAGAGCATTTGTTTCATAAGTAACTGTCACCCTTAAACATATACCACAACCCTCTTAAAATGCTAAGACAGTTGTCACAATACTAAATACATATGGGAATAGCAATAAGTTTTTAAAAATTAATCTATTGTGTATTATCT
The DNA here is from genome assembly GCF_963082875.1 of Corella eumyota. NCBI lineage: Eukaryota > Metazoa > Chordata > Ascidiacea > Phlebobranchia > Corellidae > Corella > Corella eumyota. The sequence continues at coordinate 4,964,733 of NC_137493.1, read as the reverse complement.
GTTATATGAATGCATTTGTAATTGCATAAGTTTTAAAAACAGACACTTAAATAGCATAAAAAATCTAGAAAATGTTATTAAAAGTTTTTTAATGGAATGTTAATTAGACATTAATATTCTTGTTGATTTTAAAACAAAAGTTTAAGTAAAAACCATGCCAAAACGTTTTCTATCAACTAAATAATCAAAAACCAACACACATATATTTACTACATGCAAGCACAAAAAAGCTAACTTGTAAATTTTGTAAGTCTTCGTCTGATTGCAATTTCTAAATATTTCAATTATTAATCCAACCTACTTTTATTAACCAATGTTTGTAAATTGTTTGATATTTTTATTGCTTTAAATTAGTTAGATATGTAGATAATGATGATAAATTGAATGACTATTTAAAGACTAGACATTTTTTGGTTTTTAAAATCATACATTAATTAACTTATTCACTAAACTAAATCATTAAAAATTTAAAACGCATTAGTATCAAAAAAAATAAATTGTTAAAAATTGAAAATTTTAATTTTTAATTACTAAACTATTAAGGTTTAAAAAAAAAACAATTAGATTGCTTTTTATTATTTAATTTAATTTAACACCCAGCACCACAACCTTTGTATTTATACCATTTTAATTTCTTCCTTTTTTATAGAAAAACCGATCTAATTTTAAAAGGAGGTAAATATTTTAATAAATATATTTTAAATAAACTACAATGTTAAAAAACCTATTAATTCCAAAAAAACTAAACAAAATTTTTGTTAAAAGGTAAAGCCAATATATTGTTGTTAACTATTTTTTAATAAATTGTTATTTTGACAGATATAAAATTACAAAAACAACTTTAGAAATATAACTTTAAAACAAATGGACAAGTATTAAAATAAAAATGATGAAAAAAATAAAACATAGATAAATGAGAATGACACTTTTTTTGCAATGCTAATTTAAAAAAATTAACTTTAGATTTTTTTTGTTTTTACAAAATATATCTTACCCTTCTTTCACCAAATGACTTCTTGTTACCACTAGATGTCGTTTTTCCACTTGGTATTGCTTGCAATATCTGTTCGATCATGAATTTCACCAATGAAATGAAAATGAGAAAACAAAAATTGAAAAATAAAAATTTACAGCCAAAATGAATATAGCTTAGGCACAAAAAATTAAAAATCCTAAAATGTAGTTTAATTAGGTAAATATGTCAAAACTGTTTATATAATTGTGTAAGGTGTATTTAATTCCAACAACTTTGTAACAGATATTATAGTAAAAGATAATCTTTTTTTATAACACTTAATAATGCATATAACTTGCCAGGTCTTTTTTTTAGATTTCATTTTTATACTTTTTTTAATTTAAATCACTGCTTTGTGTGATTAAAATCAAAAGTGCCATTTATATACATGCAAATATATTGCCTTGAAATAATCCAACAGATACAAAATTCAAGCTGTCTTGTATTATTACAATTAATTTAATTTGTTGTAAAATATGATACATATTTTCGTGGGAAATTTAAATTAAAATTTGAATTATTTTTTATTTAAAAATATTTAAAATAAAATCTAGTTATTTATCGACTTTATTTTTTTATAAAATAGGTACTCTAAAGTATTATTTTAAAAAGTTTTGATTAATTCAATTTTTTATTTTTTATTTGTGAAAAAATTAATACAATCTCATACCTTTATATCTTCAAAATACATTCGAACCCCAATAGCCAGTAAGAATTGTAGAGTTAAAATAATGGCAGGACTTACAAACACAGTCCAAGGCAAATGATCAAATATTAATAACTTGTAAGGGGCCTGGCAATCTGTTAATATTATAGCAGTCAATCCAAATAACCTACAAAAAAATAAATACAATTTTGGGTCATTTTAATTCTTTAAAATAATCAATTTTTATATTTTTCTACTAAAATTTTTTTTTTTTTTTTAGTTAAGTTGCAGGAACCTAATAGTTTTACAAAAAAAAAATATATTTAGTTAAGTTTTTTAGTTAAGTTGCAGGAACCTAATAGTTTTACAAAAAAAAATATTCAGTTTTTAATATTTATATACTCTAAAATATATTTGTTTTACATATATATTATAAAAAAACACAATAAATTATAAAGTATATTATTCTATAGGCAATTAATTAACAAATTAGTAATACCTTGCTATTAGGTTATCAGCTGGAATATATTGCTGCATGAATTGCATTTGGTAAATATAAAGCAGAAATAAGTGAACCATACAAATTGCTGATATACCAGCCCTGTAAAAGCAAAATTAAAACAAAGTTTCAACTTTCCTTATTGAAATTTAAATAAATCTAAAAAAAAACAGTTTAAATTAAAAGGATAATGCTTTTGTGAGATCAAATCATACAAAAAGATTTCGTTTTATTTAAGTTTTATAGTTTAGCCTTATATAAGTTTTATAGTTTATTTAGGTTAAATTTTTGTCTATACATTTTTCAAAAAACAACATTTATTTTGTTTTCGTATAAACATGGATATATAAAACAATGTTTTCCTGGCATTTTTCGTAGAAACTTAACAGTAAACAGAATCAAAAATAGTTTATTCATGAAAAAAGTGGGCGTTTCAAAATTGAAATACTGAAAAGTTAATTAAATCAGTTTTATGATACTAAATAATTGAGTGTGATTTTTTATTTATTTCAACATAGCAAATCCTTAGTTATTAAATTTGCTTTTAGGTAATACTACACCTCTTTGATTTTAAATACTTCCTGTTAATATATTAAACAGAAATATACTGTTAGATCCTGATGTTTTTTTAATCTCTATTTATATATAGATTTTTTTTAAAGTTAGGTTTATTTTCTGTGCCTTTTCCACTAAAATAATTTAATAAAATATGGTACTAGTTAAATTAGCTGTTTTTTTTGTGTTTTAAGTGTTTTAATTGCACATTGTTTTAATCTTATTAAATTTAAAATTTTTTTATTGAAATTTTTTTTTTAGTCTGTATTAAAATTTTACAAAATAATCACGGGTACCTGAAGGCAGCAATGCATGATGTTAACAAAGGTTGGTGAAGAGCCCACAAGATCGACATAAGAAAAAAAGATAACAGATAAACACTGGATATTACCCCTGGGTATGCAATACCTAAATGTAAAAATTTAAAATCTATGAAACAAAAATCAATAACCTAATTTTAAGTCATTGTTAAACTATAGCTTATCGGATTCCATTACACAACTATTTAATGGAGTGCCCCTATTTATTGAATGCATCACTGAATCCTAATTTAAACCAAAATCACAGATTAACTGTTTTTACCTGATAAAGCCAAGAAAAGGACTGTTGCAAACAAAATTCCTCCATTTTTCAGTCTGGCTGCATGAACCTTTTTTGACTTTGCTTCATTTTCCAAAAAAGAATTAGTTTCTTCTTGTTGTTGTGGTTCTATAGGTTGCTGGTTGTTGTAAAAAGCTACAAAAACAATTTTTATTGAATGTGTTTGTAGCTACTCTACTTAGGCCTGCAAAAAAATTTTTAATTTCTGATATTTTTTAACATAATAAAAAACATTTTTTTTAATTTTTAAATAAAGTGGCGTAAAGTTTACATAAAAATAGAAAAAATTAACCATACTTTGAGTTTTTTTAGTAAAAATAAAACAGAAAAGTGACACCAAAAATATTCCAACATCTGGCACCAAAAGACGAAAAACACTTCCTATATCAGTACTCTCCAATCTGAAATAATTTTTGGTATTTTAAACTCTTTTAAAACCATTTTTATATTTTAGTAATTATTTAAGAAGTGTTAAAATACAGCCTATCTAAAAAAAGTTAAAAAAATTATACAACGTCAATATATTGTTTTACATTACAAAATAACATAAAAACAAGTATTTTTTTACTTTTCAAATCCAAGATATCGACATAATTTCTCAAGATCAGAACCTAAAAAGAGATTTTTTATTTTTTTATTAACCTTATACATAAAAGACAAAAATATGACTTAAGAATTGTAGCAAATACTATTTAACGACAAGTTTATGACTTACATGCAGGACCAACTAATGAGCCATAAGGTTTATTTAGAAGTAAGGCAGCTTGAAAACCAACATGGGCTAGAACAAAAATGGTTGATACCACCATCAATGCTAAACTGTTTATTTTCCATGATTCTAAAACAACAAATTTAAAATATATTTTTAAATATGTTTTATGAATATTTTAAGATAAAACACAGTTGCAAAAAATAATTTGACACATTTTTGTTTATAAACTTTTGCAGGTTTTAATAGAAAATAAAATAAATAAAAAAGACAAAATAACGACCTCCTGATATATTTTATTAATATAGTTTTAAATTGAAAAGCATGGGTTGTTGAAGTACTGTAGTACAAGAATAAAAAAAACTTTAATGCTTTTATTTAAAAAACTTGAATACCAAATCTACTATAAACTGATTAGGCCTACTAGCTATATTATATTAATAGTATATATAATTATAAAAAAAATTTGAAAAAAAAATTTATTATAAAAAAAAATTTCGTTACTTATAGTTTTTGAAGAAAGTTTTGGAGAAAATGGATAAAACAACAAAAATACAAGATATGTTGCAGAAAGTGCATTGTAGCGAAACAAAACACCTGAAACAAAACACTATTACTTTCTTATTGCATTGAGTTATATATAATACATTTTATACTTTGTTTTTATAATAAAATATACAGGGTTTGAACTACTAAATTTTAACTCACTTGCTATTAAACTTATTGGAAGAATAATAGAATAAAAAATAAAGGTTACACCAACAATTGCTCCCATTTTATCCCTTACAACAATTAATTTTAAAGTGTAAACCTATCCATACCACACAATTGTGCGTATTCTAATCAAAAAATATTAATGTTATAGACAGATAAAACACTTCGGTAACAAATTGACTATTCTGAATTTAAATGTTAAATGCGCCAAGATTTTTGTATTTTTTAAAAGCATGAGAACTAATAAACAACAATATTTGTCAGTCTGAAAACTCAAGTAAAATAACAAACAACCTTCATGAACTCACATGCACACGTGATTTATTAACCTGACTAACCTAACTAAAGCACGAGTTATTTTTTACGGAATTCTATTTTTCTAAATGTAAACAAACGACGAAGTCATCACCGGCGATGTGCAGTCAACCGCATCGTATAATTTTGGAAAAACGCACGTGATTATTGTAAATAAGGATTTAAAAAAAAAACAGAATGTAGTGATTTAAATAAACGCAATTTATGACTTTTTTAAACATTTTAAGTTAAACTTTAATATAAACTTTTTTCATTAAATTTGAATATGCTTGACTTTGTCAAAATGTTTAATCATTTGCCCTTTAGCTGGTTTAAGGCCTGTTCACACGACAAGCTTGCGTTGCGTTGCGCTGCGTTGCGTTACGCAACTTTACGAGTTCTAGGGATTAACAAATACAAAATATCTAATAAAAGTATACCGCTTACGAAATCTTGCGTAAATTTCGCTTCGGCTACAAAACTTTACGAAATCTTACGTAATTTACGCAAACCTTCGTACGTGTGAACGGCTGTGTTCATTTTAAATGGTTGCGAAATCTTACACTACGTTACGTTGGGGACGCGGAATTTGAGGGAATGGAAAATGAAGAAACGGAAATTGAAGGAACGGAAAATGAAGGAACCGGAAAATGAAGAAATGGAAAATGAAGGAACCGGAAAATGAAGAAACGGAAAATGAAGGAACCGGAAATTGAAGGAACGGAAAATGAAGGAACCAGAAAATGAAAAAAGGAGAGGCGGAATCTTAAAAAAATAAAACGCGGAAATTCCGTTGACTATTTATTTGTATTTAAGTCAATATTATTTCAGAAATAAACAGGCATTATATAGAAGAGGGTTAGGGTATGCTGGGGTAATTAAAATAACTCATTATCGCTTATCAGTTTTCGAATAAATGACAGTAATCCTAAATAAACAGTCAACATTTTAGAAGAGAATCTTACACACCCATTTTAGAAGAGAATCTTACACACGTTCAACTTTTTTTTACAATCAGAAAATGTATGTTAATAAAGATGACTTGTTTAGTTATTTTCCAATTACAATTCCACATTTTTAAATAACAAAATTTAACTATTTTTATTTTACGGTGCTTTTTTCATTAATGTTTGCGCACATAGATTTTTAGTTACTTTATTTAAATCAAACTTAGTATTCTAAACGGATTTAAATTTCATCTTTTAGTAAAAAATGGATTTTACCAAACATACCAAAAACATTATTATTTTTTTTTAATTGCAAAGCCTACTAAAATCTAAGCATTCTAAAAACAATAGCCTACTTAAAAATGTACAAAAATATATAACCCAACGTCTATAAATGACAAAGATTTTTTACTGTCAAATTTGCTGAGAATATTTACAATACCACTAAATCAGATTATATAAAAATTGTTATTTGGGCCATACTTTTATGGATTATTGGTATAATTAAGTAAAGGCTACAAATGACAAGCATGGATACAAAAAAGGCATAGTAAAATTGTGCAAAAAGTGTCTTATTTTGCTATTATTATTTCAATTTTTTACAAAATATTGCCGCAACAAATTAAAAAAAAAATTAATTTAAATAAAACTTTAGTAAAAAAATGCGAGAACTTATATTTATACGTTATGGGATTTTGTCCACTTTATTAGTGTCTCAGGAGATCTGTACAAAAAAATTAGTTTGGCATAAAGCTTTTCTTCCAACTTAAATTTTTTGGTTTCTCGTGCAAGTGATATGTCATCACATAGTTTAAGGATTGCATCCACATTGGGAATCTCTCTAAAAGAAGGTAAATTCTTAACATATTTAGTTCTTAACATATTCAATATTCTTAACATATTTAGTGAAAGAAATAAACAAAGATTTAAAAAAAAATGTAAAGAAGGATTTAATATATATATAAATGTAGTTGGGAATTTCCAAATGGGTTTTTCTTTACAACTTACTGTTTATTTTTATATTTTTTTTGCCTTTAGTTGATTTTAATATCTTTATTTGATCATTAGTTCAGTTTTAACACAGTTGCTTATTTAGTTGCATTTTAAATTGTGTAATATTTTTTTTATTTAATGCACCTGAATATCAAAACTTACTTAGGTATCATTGAAGAGCTGGAAACAAACATCACCCATCTTAATATTTTTGCTGCCATGTATACATATACAGAATATAGGCCTAAAACACTTAGGAAAATAAAAATTGTATTTGATTAAAACTTAGTAAAACATCTTGGGTTGTCAACGATTGTTTCTATTTATAAAATATAATCTTTAAACCCCAACCAAGGTATAATTAGGTATTAGATAGAAAATTCATTTCTTGTTTATATATTATTTTATTAAAATTTACTAAAATAAAACATTACTTACCCTAGTTTGATAGCTTTGTTAAAATAGAGTGGTGAAACCTTGTAACTGAAAATAATAAGGTCAAATGAATTTGTACCGTTTTCTTTTAACACCCACCAAGATACTCCTGTAGTATGTTGTAAGGCAACTGACATATCCGAGTAATCTAAATAAAAATTAGACAGATACACATTACATTAAAATCTGGGTATCAATGTAAGTTAATGCTCACAGTATCACTAAAATAATCTTATTGTTAGACCCTGCTACTTTCCAAGACATAATCCAACTTTAAGTAAGGGCCTACCATTGGTTGTGGGCAAAAGTTTTTTGGCTGCACAGGCTGTACTAGTTGATTCACAGGAATTTTCTGTAATAGTGGATCCAGGTGACAATATAAATCTCGGGTAAAAATTTGTCAACTTTCTGTAAAATTAATATCAATTCCCATTATGTATTAAGTTGTTATTTAATTTAGATACCTTTGCACCATGGGTAAATTCACATAGTTTGCAATAGGCAATTGATTTAAAACTTTTTTATAAAACAGTTGATACACTACCCGCTACACGCATTAATGAAAAGAAGCTATAGTTTTTTGAAAATTTTTCTAAAAAAAAAGGAAAAAAGTGTCACTTACAAGGGTTTTGGTGAGTTGGTTGAAATAATCTTAAATAATTTTGATCTAATTTGGTCATAAGGCTTTAATGTTCTTTTAGTGAAACCTGTATATCTGTTCATGGAATCCTGATCAATTCTATTATAAATAAATATAAATTTTTGAATTGGTATGTTTAAATTAGATGTAAATAAAAAAATTAGTAATAAATTATTAATATTACAAAATAATAAACGATTTTATAAGGATAATTCTTACTACTAGTTTGACAACTTATTAACATCAAATTATGTTTGCTTTATTCTAATTTTTAAATAAAACTAATAGTAGATATTAGTATTTAATAATGGCTTACAAACTTTATGTTATGGATTATACCAATAAATTATGAAACAATTAAGTTTGCTAAAATATATTTAAAATTACACTTTTATTTTTAATTTTGTATTGTTTTTATAACTGTAAATTTTATTTGACTTAGTAATAAGCCAATTATGTTATAAAAAAGTTTATTATTACATTACCTAGTGAATTTAATGTAAAGTTTAAAATGAGTTTAATATAACTTGCTTTGTTAGAGTCCATTCAAATAAAAGAGGAATATTTCGAGGGTTGCTGTTGTTTAGTCTACTAGCAAGTAATGTTCGCTGTGGAGGACTTATAGCCCATGTTGTCTTCGACTGGCCGTCAATTGCCACAGTTACAACTTCATTGTTACTAAATCCAGATAAAAAATTGGAAGCAACCTAAAAAATACAGCCAATTTGTATATTAAACATAACATAGACAAAATTACTTTTGTATTAATATATATTTCTTACAGAGTTGTTGGTATATAGTTGACAAAAATCAGCATACTGTTGTGGATTCCAATTACTAATTCTGTCTTGACCACTAACCTCTTGAAAAATTGGCTAAAAAACAGAAATTTATATTTATGATTACCAATTAAAAGTAAACTTAAGGAGTATTTAAAACAATAAAAACAATTCAAAGTAAAAAAGTTAAAAATCCTAAAAAAAAACTTAAACAGCAAAATATACCTCAAAACCTTCCAAAGAAACTTTAATTTCAACTTGTGTTGGGTTGTTTTGATTTCCCATTCCATGAAATGCCACGTACATGAATATTAAGGGACTCAAGATAACCAAAAATAATATAACTAGACAACCAGCAACAAACCCTTGTTTTATTTTGTTTTGGGTTGCACCAGATTTTTGTTTGTCTTTCTAAACAATATGTATAACATGACCTTACAAAATAACTATCTTGCCACTTTACTGTTCTGCAAGTTTGTAGTTTAACTAAAATAATAAAATTTTAAAAATTTTTTTTTTATTTTAACCAAACTTTACATAGACAACAAAAAAATTAATCATTATAAATTTAAGAACTTACTGCTTCGTAAACTCTCCTGCCTTTTAAATCAAACACCTCAACATAAATTGACCAAAACTTCATCCATTCACCGAACTGTAATGATGTCTTAGTACAAGCCCAATCTAAGCTAACTGTTATATCTGCCAGAAATGGTATAAAAAAATACCTAGAAAATGTAAAAGGCAACTTATTTTAATTTGTTTCAAAAGTTATCTAATTTTAAAAATTAAAGTAGGCTATAAAGCTTATATGAATTTTTTTAAAGTAAGCTATGAAAGCAGTATTAAATATTTTTTGCTAAACAGTTAACCTTTTATAAAAATTAAAAACTAAAATGCAAAAATTAAATAAATGCTTACGCCTTAAAAATTAACCATGCGAAAAAATTATGAGATTTCATCAGTGAACCTCCAACAACTGTAGTTGGGTAACCTGCTCTTAACTGATATGCAGATAATAGAAAATAAATTGCTTTGACAAAATAATATAATTGAGCCACATGATTTTCAAAAAAAGGTCTAAAAGGATACAAAAAATAAAAAGCCTTGAATTTACTTAAATGAAGTAAAGATAGATGGTTATCAGAAAATTATGTTTCTTCATTAATATGTGCAAAATATTTTTAACTTTTTTTACTAAAGTTTACTTTTTGTTGATATAAGGTAGTAGAAAGAATAACCAAAGGTGAAAGGTTATAATCAAAAATATTTGATACCAATATCTAAGGTCCCGGGATTTTAAAACATGTAGAATGCGATCAACAAACATTAAGAGTAACTACAGTAAAGAACGAAAAGTTATAAAAAATATTTTTTGTATAAAATTAATTTAAATAATAATATTTTATATAAATCATTTACAAAAAAAAAATTTAATTTACTTATATTTATATACTTTAGTGGAAAATATAGTATGTAATATTATGTATTATATAAAAAACATCAATACAACATTTAGGCTATACAATGTTACAATTAATAAAAACTTTTTTACCTGAATTAACAAGATTGCAAGAAATCCTGGAGAAACATTATTTATTTTCAAAGCAGAAATTATATTAGACCGTACAGGGTATGCCTATAAAAAAAGTGTTATATTTAAAAATGACTGATATTATAAAAAAAAATATTTCTTGTACACTTTTAAATATAAATAAATGAATCCATAAATAGTTATGGTCATAATACTATGCATTTACATGATTTAACATGTTTTAACTCTTTAAAACAGAAGTAAACATATGAAAAACCCTATTCTTTTAAAATAAGGGCTTACCCCGAATGCATAGTATCCAAAAAAGGTGATAAAACAGTTAATAAGCTCACAAAAGAATATATACCCATATACATCTGATACAACATCACATTTTTGGTTGAAAATATTTCTGCAACACTTGCACCTACTGTTAAATATTTGTTGTGGATATATTTCAAATGTTATAATCTATTATTACAATTGTAATTGCGGTGTAATTGCGGTCTGGTTACAGTAATTGCGGTGTAATTGGGGTCTGGTTACAGTAAGACTAACCAGATTATTAATCATAATTAAAAAAAATAGCATATATAAAAACTGTAGAAAAGTGTACCTTGAACAACATCCATCTTTTACCACATCACTCTCACGATTTTCTTCATCAGATGTTGCATCTTTATTTATTATTATTGTTAATGGTTTGTTTATTGTTAATAACATAATTTTTAAATTTAATCTTTAAATGTTTTAATATTATTTTAATAAATTTAAAATAATAATATTAAATTATATAAATATTTTATAAATAAGTTTAACAATATGTTATTTAAACTATTTATTTTACTTTTAGTTAAAATGATTAAATACCATTTTTAAATTTTTCTTCGATTTTAGTATAAACTTTATTTGAAATCCATAATCCATGACTCTGAATAAACATGTAAGTCAATAGTCTTAACTTTTTTATAATAAACAAATACTAAATGAGTAAAAAATAAAAAAATGTGAAGTTCTGGGTGTAAGTAATATGTGCCTTTCTTTGTTTAGGATGTTAGGAATGTTATTAATAAGATTGTTAATTTAAAAGTTTTTAAAATTCTAGCCAAGGCAAATATTTGAAAAAAGTAAGATTGTTGTTGTTTAATATTTTAGATTGTTGTTTAATAAATAGTTTAAACACTTGTAGTTAATAAAAAATACTTTTTAAATAGTTTTAGCCCATATAAGAAATTCGGTTACTTTTAAGTTAAAAAAGTGTAGGAACACACAAACTAGTTGCACCCAGTTCAATACAATCAAACCAATTCTTTGGTAAATTCCCAAAAATCTTGGCCACCAGAAAGGATAGATTTTATTTGAATATATGTTTGCCTCAGTGTTAAATCGGGATGAAAAGATCATGTTTAAGATTATTACCACCTAAAATAGAAAATAACCTTAACACGAAAAAACCACATTCACTATTTAAAAAAAAAGACACAAATTAACACTTTTTAAAAAAAAGCACTAACATTTTTTGAAAAATGTTTATTACATCTTTTAAATTTAATTATAAAAAAGCAACAAAATTTGATTTTTAAGCACTAAAATAAATATTTCTGATCAATTAGTGTAAAATTCGCATTGCCAAACCTAATTTTTTAATTTTTAAGCAAAAAAAAGAATCACATACCAGTAAATATCCAAAACATATTATCCAGAACACTTTATGTGATCTTGGGTTATGAAGTGTTGACCATAAGAATAACATGCATGGAAGAAGCATAGACAATATAGAAGCAGATAACATTAGGTTGAGGACAAACAAAAAATAACAAACCAAATCTGTTCTCGATAGTATGAGGTAACTGAAATATTTATTTTAAAAAAATATCTTGTTAAAAAATTTTACTTACAAAGTTTTTTTTAGATTATATGTATATTTAAAATGAGGTAAACTTCTTACCATAAAGCACTTAAAAGTCTCAAAACACAACAACAGTTTTTATCAAATTCAACTGGTTGCATAATTTTCCCCACCTGTTGATAAAACAAGTTAATTTTTATGGCAACAAAAAATATTTATTAAAATTCTTTTTTTCCAAATATATTTAAAATTTGTAACTAATAGATGCTAAATTGTGTTAGGGATTCCTAAAACGGTTTATACAAAGTAACATTTTATAAGAAATGCTGTTTTAGTTGATAGTGTTAATAGTTTTGTATTTTAGTACACCAAATATTAAAAAAAAATAACAAAAATATTAAATATAACTTTTACTTGTTGCTGATTCATACAGCAACATTGCATGTTGATATTTCTATAGTTACTGTTGAATTGGTTTAACTTTAGTGTAATGCAGCAACAGGTACATGCTGTAATAATAGAAAAATATAGCATTACATTAAAAATTTGTTTAACAACTGCATTTACAGAACTGCATTTACAGAATGCACATTAAATATTCTGTATGTATATATTCTTAATGTGTAGCCTATATTTATGTTTATTTGAATTTACGAGTCGAATTATTCTATATAAACATAAGTAAGTTAATCTATTTTTAAACATTACAACAATTAGGTTCTTTATTCGTAGCTTCATCAGGTTCTTTATTCGTAGCTTCATCTTCTTCATCACTTCTAGATACGATAATTGTCTTTTTATCTTCGAACATTTGATATTCACCAGATCTAGTTGCTGTTTATATTTGCAATACAGTTATAGGATTTTTGTACTACAAACTTTTTACACATTGATTAAAAAATATTCCTTTTTTACAAAAAAAAGTAGAAAATGATGGAAAGTGCAAATTTTAAATAAAGGGACATGCTTGTATTATTTTCTTATGTGTTTGCAATTTAACGTAGGTGCAAATCAATACCATTTTTAGGGATGTTATGTGGAATTTTTAAAAGGCTCTGTGTGTGTTGAATACCAATTGATTTTTTGGGTATATTTTAGTTTTTTTATTTGAAAATTAAAAAAATTTTCTGGCCTATATGTATTATTATTGTGGAAGCAAACACATACTGTTATGAATATTGTGCAAACCTACACAATTGTATATAAAAAAATAGTAAACTTTTTTTTACCTTGAATATGCTCTTCATGTTTATACTCTAAGTTAGAATATCTGTACATATACAGTAAATATTGCTTTTAATATAAGTGTTTTTTAATATAAATGTGGATGGTAAATTATTTTTTTAATACAATAAAAAGTGTTTAAATAAACTTTAACCTAGACTTACAACTCGTTTAAAGCATTTAATGATTTTTGTTGATTTGCTTTACTTTCATGGACTTTTTTAATTGATGTAGAATAAAAAAGCTCTGCTCCTCTGTGGAAATATAGAAATAGCTTAATGTTTATAATTTTAAAACTTTTAAAATTAATATTTATGTTAATGTTTGTTAATAAAACATTTTTTAATCTTACGTTTTAGGAACTACTTGTTCCTGTTCATTATGATTTAAATTGTCATTGTCACTTGTTTGTGGTGGCAGCTAAATATTTACATTAATAAATATATTATATTTCTAGATTGAGTTAGAGTATCAAAAACAATTTAAAAGAACAATAACACAAGTATTGTCTGTTTAACTAATTAGATGCAAGAAACTTAATATTGTTTATATGTAAACATGTAAAAACCTTAAAATTTAAAATACTTTATATAAAGAAGATGGATAAAAATAAAAAATTTGGCAAAATTATTTTTAACAGGCAAACAAAATCTTTGATGTTACGAAAATGTATCAAATTGAACTTGCAAAGCCTATTATAATATATTGTTTAATATACTTGTATACTTGTAAAATAATGTCTCTAAATTATAAATGCAAAAAAAAAAAATTTATCATCAATATTATTAAATTACTAATAGAAAATTAATATTAAATTATTATAAAACTAATAGCAAATTTTACCACAATTGTTTCTTCATCATCTCTAAATTTGGTATAAGACTAAATTTAATAACAACAATATTTTTATATATTTTTTAAATAAACTTAAATAGTAAAGGCAATTAATGTATTATTTACCATATATTTTTGCTTTGTTTCTGTAATATAAATATATTATTTTTTTGGTATTTTTATTTACACCTGAATAAATTTTAAATAATTTAAAGAAAAAATATTTTTATTTAAAAAAAAAAAATTTAATGTTAAATTATCGACTGTTTTTTCCACTTCAATCCGTTCTTAAAATATACAACTAAAGCTTGTCTTATTTTACGATAAAAAAACTAAAGCACAAGATTAGTACTTTTTTTTAAAAATTTACATAACATGCTAATGTAGGTTTTTCGTTATACTAACTATAGTTATATTGTGAATACAGTATTTAACACTAATTTCCTTAATGATTAGCTAACTAACGATTTCATAAATTAATATTACTTTGGACTAAAGTAAATATAAAAAAGTTTCTGCAAATATCAAGCAAACAGACGTGCAATCCGTTGCGCTTACACGAAAAGTACGCCAGCAAGTCAGAACTGGTTAAGCTAATTACAGCTTTGAACCTTGTTTTTAACTTTTGTTATTTAATAAATATAAAGTATATGTAACAACTATATTAAAATGTTCATCGTACTGAACGTTTTAAAATATACGTTATAATAAGCAGGTAAACTTGGCATGGGTAGACTAGGTATACTAATTGGAGTGACATGTATCGCATATGCAATATACGTGCCCTTGCCGAAAGGATGGTTGGATAGAAAGGAAACCAGAATTATTGCATTTACCTTAACAACTATACAAAATATTTGCGACAACTTTGTAACGGTAAACTAATTTCCTTGTGTATATTTTTGTTTCTTCCTCACCTACTTTTGTATAGTAAAAGTTACAATAAGCCTTTAAAAATGATTATCATTTTTTTGTTTATTTTGTATAGAATACTGTTCAACAGGCTTTGGGTTACGACAATTGGGCGTTAATGCGTTGGGTTTTTGAATTGCCGAAATTAAAACAAACTGAGGGCGTCACCGTGACCAACGAAACGTGGAACGGGATACGTGTGCTAATATTTACTCCCGACAATAAAAAAGGTAAATCCGCAAATCTTCAAATAATAAAATATGCACAATAAATTTAAACATTACAACATAACATTGGCATTGGGTGGTATTACTATTAATAATAATACATTTCAAAAATGCATAATTAGCATTTTCTTTCTATGCATAAACATACGTTTTATTAACAGATACTTTTAAAGGTCCTGGAGTTGTATATTATCATGGAGGCGGTTTTACACTTGTAAAACCTGGTAAGTGTGATCTTTCCTCTTATGAATGTCTTTCTTAAACTTTTTTTTTTTTTAAATTTTTGTGCTTTATAAAATTAACTAATATTTTAAGTGAAAATTAAAAAGGGTAACCATTATAGAAAAGCATTATTCACACTAGTAGGATTTTTACACTTTTTCTATACTGTTTATATTCATAGATCTGTACAGTACTTTTTTGGGTCCTATGGCTAAGAAGATCAACGCAGTTGTAATCGCCCCAGAGTAAATATTACGTGTATTCTAAAGTTTGATAAAACAAATATTTGTATTAAATTAAAGAAGTAAATGAAATAACTATGCATGTTGTATTTTAATATCTTTATGCTTAAACTGTTTCATATAATTCTTAAGTTTGATTGTTTATCCATTTAAAAAGTAAACTCCATAAAAAAACAAAATATTTAGCTACAGAAAAGCGCCTCAATTTCCTTTCCCAGCTGCATACAACGACTGTCTTATGGTGGCCAAAGAATTTATCAAGAATGCGGATCGTTTTGGAGTTGATAAGAAACGAATAGCTCTCGTCGGAGACAGCGCTGGTAATATTGTTATTTAAAAAAAAGTTGCTCACGCTGCACAATTCATTTTATTGTTAGGTTTTGCATACAAATTATAAGGCCGATCTGTTTGTTCGCATTAGACATGTGTTTGTTTTAGATTAAGTTTTAGGCTAATAAGTAACAAGGTTTATCAGAAATTACATCGCGATTTATTAAAGTTCAAACATACCTAATGGTAAAATCGCATATTTTCTAAAAACAAAACGCATATATTGCCTATAGCTTGTTGATAATATGCTGTTTATATATTATTTTAGGTGGAAACTTGGCTGCTGCTGTAAGTCTTGAGTTGCAAAACAAAATTCACTCTCAATATCTTATTTATCCGGTTTTGCAATTTACGCACTACCATTTACCTAACTTTGAATCTCACAAGCATGATCCAGTACTTCCCGAACGTTTACTTAATCGATTTCGAATGAGTTACTTAGGGTAGGGCGTTTTTACAAAAAGCTATTTAGTGAACTACGTTGGTGCTTCCTACGAAAATGTACTTTATCTCAAATGTTTTGCTAGATTTGATGAAGACCCAAGAATGCTTTCCATATTAAAATATCATGGGCATCTATATAAAGATGGAAAATTTGACTATGACTTTTATGAACATGTGAACACCGATAACATTCCGGCAAGGTATACCATATGTATGCACTATGAATTTGCTTGTCATATAGCTGCGCAGTTTGTATAAATAAGATAACATAGCTTATTTATATTGTTGTTTTTAAAAACAGGTTTATAAAGGAACCTTTTCCTGAATTTCCCCTTACCATAAGCTTAAAAGCTAGTAATAATTTAACAAGTTTGGAGAGAAATCGTGTTAAAAAACTGCTTCTTGATCCGCGACTGGCACCGTTAGCTGCTAAAGATGAACTTCTTCAAAAAACACCTAACGCTTACATTATAACATGTGACTGTGACACTTTAAGGGACGAAGCGGTATGTAAAATGTTATGTCACCGTTAAATGTAATAACTCTCATTTTTTATTATCACTTGGCCAATTTCAAGTTGTTTTATTTTATAAAATATTTAGATTATGTATGTTGAACGTTTAAAGAAACTTGGTAAAGTTGTCGAGCATGTTAATATAAAGAACGCACCTCATGGAGCCATTCGCTTTGAAAATGTTGACGAATACAAAGCTGCTTCTTTGACACTTTTAGAAGCTATAAAAACTAAATTAATTGGCAAAAAATAAAGTTTAAATTTAACAAAATTATTGCAATTATAACGTATTAATTAATTTATTTTTACTGCTGTCTACTTGTGGTGGTTGTTCAGCAAAAATTCAAACACCATATAAGCTTTAATAATATTCTTTACATAAACATAAAAAAAAAATTTTTTTTTGTCGGTTATTCGTTTGCAAATAAACGTTATTGAACAAAATAAAAAAATAAGTATGGACGTTAAACTTTTTTTTTTATATTATATCTATAGCAATCTTGGTTCGCGCGAAAGACCACAAGTAAAAATATTTTTTTCAGCATCACTCGATCAATTTTTTAAGTTAAGATACAGTTGGAGTGGGAATCGGGAGGCCTCCCGCTGGTGTGGGAGGCCGACCCCGCTCCCTATGGTGGATGTTAGAAGAGCCTTATTCAATATAATAAGTGCTCTAAACATCATCAACACATTGCACACATAGGTTTGCTTTATGCAACAATAACTGTTTTCTCAGATTCTAAAAAAAGTTGTTACGTTTAGTTGTTAGTTTGTTTTATTGTTACGTTTAGTTGTCGGGTTGTTAGTTTGTTTTGTTTGGGTTATATATCATTCGTTTGTTTTGGTAATGTGTTAGTTCAAGGATAGGCTAAATTTTTTTAAGTTAATAAGTCTGTTAGTAGACAGTAGAGAGTAATTTATTTCTGATAATTATCAATTATCTGATTATACAGTTATAGGTTGTTTAGTTTTGTATTGTACAGTATCTTGTGACTGTTTATTTGCACTTAAGAATTGTCAGAATATTGTTTGAGTATATATAAATTGTAATATGGTATTAGAATATTTAGTTGGTAGAAGAGTATGGTTTAATGTATAGCTTACTTTAACATTTAAACTTGTATTCTATAAAGTATATATGTGATTTATGTTGATAATATTACAAATATATTGCCGTGTTTAAACAATATTATCTATCTTTTAAATAACATTTTACGGTATGTGCGATTTAGAAAATAAGTCATTGGCGAGTATAGAACGTTCGCTAAAATACCGGTCTATGAAACACATAATTGATGTAGCTGGGTTTAAAAATTCATGTAATTTCTGGTACAAATAACCTAAATGCATAGACAGATAGACCTATGTATGAATTTGCAATTGTTTTCGTGTAATTCTATTAATTACAAATATTTTTTTTAAATATTAAAATGATTGATGTCTTTCTATAAATACGAAGTCAAAAGTATGTAGCTGATAACCTTATTTAAAAGTAAAAAGCTAGTTTAAAATTAGGGTAATTTTTTTTATAGATAAGGTATTTTTAATTATGGGAAATGAAGCATCTTCACAGTCACAACAATATGGAAAAAAAATTCAGAACAACATTCCTCTAAACTGGTCAAAAGATGAAATAAAGTCAACAGTATCTCCAAGAGAGGGCCAGGCTGCAGCAGCCATTGGAACGAAGTTGTATATTTTTGGTGGTGTTATATCTATAAATGGACAGGAAGACCAAGAGTCAAATGAACTGTTGGTTTATGATTCTAATGATCTGACTTGGTCAAAACCAAATCCAGGGGAAATTCAACCAAATCAACGCTCTGGGGCAACAATGTCTGCAGTTGGCAATAATTTGTATCTTTTTGGAGGTTTAAGCCAATTTACTGGTTGGATGAGCGATTTTTATTCTTTTGATACTTTAGGTAACATCTGGAGAAAAATTGAAGCACCTGGAGGTCCTAGTTGTCGCGACAAGGTGATGTCAGCATCAGTAGGAGATAAATTTTATGTTTTTGGTGGATTTGGACCTTCTGAAGAAGAGGTCATCTCAGAGAACTCCTCTGCAGATAACGATGAGTATGAAGATATGGAGGACAGTTTGCAAGAAGTTCGTGACACGCAGACTGGTGCTGAATTTACATGGTCAAATCAACTGTTTTGTTTTGACACCAAGCTTGAAAAATGGTCTTTGTTGCAACCAAACAGTGATGCACCAAGCCCTCGGGCTGCACATAGTCTTACAACAATTATTGACCCAAATGGAAAAGAATGGTTGTATGTTTTTGGAGGAAAAGACAGTCAATCCCGCCAGAATGACTTATGGAGGTATGACATTGATGCCAATAAATGGGAAGTGTGTAATGGATTAGGTTGCCAACCACAACCAAGGTCTTTTCATGCTGCTTCTAGCATAGGAAGTCGATTAATCATACATGGCGGTAGAGGCATCGCAAACCAGCATTTTAATGACTTCAATCTGTATGACACTTCTACTAATCAGTGGTTTCAGCCTGAGGTTACCAACAGTGATAATGAGGTTGCAGATATGTTTCTTCCACCTCAAATGGGTTTACACTCACTCTGCATTTGCGGTGACAACTTGTTGCTTTACGGAGGTAGTTCTAATCTTGATCCAGCAACAGGTACCTGCACAAAGTTTAACACTGATGTATATAGGTTTAAATCCAGTGATCTTCTCTCTGGAGGAGCTGTTATGGTGGAGGAAAAATCAGAAGTATCGGAAGATGAGCCAGCAGCTCAAACTATGCCAGATTTTCTTAACTTAAAACCAAAGGAACCAGAAAGCACTTCGATTGATCATTAATAAAAAATTGATCAGAAGTTTATTTTGAAAGATGTTTTTTTATGACAAATTTATGTCGAAGTATTATAATAAGTTTAAAAATGTTAATACTTGCTAAGATATTGGCTTGCTGCGCATTTATAAACTGTGCTGAAAGAAAGAGTAGATTTCTAATGCAGTGTAATCATTAATTACACAAACGCCAAATTGTGCAATTAAATTTTAATTTTTTTCTTACACTTAATTAAACAATTCAGTAAACTTTTTTAAACATAGCCCTTTTTAAAAAATATATATTTTTAATGTTTTTTTTATCAGGTTATTATAGTTGAAAAGTGCCAAAGTTGTTTCAATTTATTTTTTGTATTTTTGTCGAAAAATCATTAAGTTAATTTAAACTTGATAACAACTTTTAGTTCAATGAATATTTAACTATGTATAATTGAATTTTGAACCATTTTTGAACAATTAAACAGTAATACTTTAATCCTATAACTTCCAATTTAAATGCTAAAAATTGTTAGTTTGTCTTTATTTTTTAGGTATTTTTTAGATAATTAAGTAACTTTTAGAAAATACAAAACACTTAAAAGGGCAGATAGGTTTTTAAAATTCAGGAAACTCTTTTAATTAATTAGAATTATTTAGGTAAGTGTTACAATTAATATAATTATTCGTTGCTTAAGAAAAATAAACTTTATTTATTTCGATTGATTTAGAGTGATTATGTCTAAAAGTCAGAACTCTGATGCAAGTTGGACCGATTCTATTCTGGAAAGTCAGGCAGATGAAGTGGCACAAACAGAGTAAGAGGATTTTTTTTAAAATTTGTAATTGTAAATATCTACTTAAATTAAACAAAAAAAAAAAATTTTAAACGACTTTAGGACTTTTTTAAATAATTCCTACTTTAGGAAAAGTTTTTTGCTTTTTTTGAAATTGTAAAAATTCTACATGTATTTTTAATTGTAATATACATAACTATTGTAGTGCTGTAAGTTAAATAGTTTTAAATTTTGTTTTAACAAAATTAAAATTTAAAAAACCACACATAAAATTTCTAAATTAGCACCAAACTTTAGCAACAAAAAAATAGTTAAAAAAATCATAGTTTTTTTTTCAATTTTGGTTCTAGTGCTGAAAGAATTGCAATAAGAAATGAATACAGGGGTTTGATTGCTGCCACACAAAAAAATAAAGAAGATTTAGCTAAACCAGAAAATGACGGTTTAGTAAATTGTATTAAGCAAGCCAACCAGTTATTTAAAAAAGGTTTGCGTTAAAATTAATAAAGTTATTTGGTCACAATGTTGTATAATTTTTGTTAAACTTAAGTTAAAAGAAATCTGTAGTTTTTATATGGTTTACGTTTAATTATATAATCGCTCTTATGCTTACTTCCTTTGGAAATTTACATGAAAATAGATTTAACTTGCTACTTAATTCTTTTTTGTTGTTGTACTATTTTAACAGTTTTTTAATATTATTTTAACATACTTGTAAAATGACCATGACAGTTAATTTTTTTAACCAGTAAAGGGTCCAAGAGAAGCAGCGTTAGACTTTAGGTTACTAACCTTAACAGTGTCAATTGGGGCAGAAAAAACTAATGCACTGAACACTGATCTGGTTGCTTTTCAATCCGATGAATTTATGTTAAAATTGGTATATTTATTTCAATTTTATTTATTTAATTTTTATTTTTATGCAGTATTCTATATTACTGAGCATTATAATCGAAAATATGGTGCAAAAGTGTTTTGTAAAAATTTTGAAATTATACAAAAAATTTTTTTTTGAGTCTAAATTAAATTTTAGGTTACGCTGATGGGAGGTAGTGTTTCCACCCAAAATCAACAAGACATTTTAATTCCCGACTCTGGCTGGGAAACACTGGGAAAAGAGACTACCAAATATTTTAAAGGAATTGTGCCTGCGCTACAGCCACTGTAATTTTTGTATTTTTTATATATACCTTTTATATTTTTATGATCATTGAGTCTATGCTAAGGCATATTATATTGTTTTAAAGTTGCTGTAGAAATATTTGCAGGTTGTAAGGTTTTATGTAGTAAACCTATTAGATTGATTAAGTGTTACCTTTGACATAATTAAAAAAAATATTTAAAACATATTGTCATATATAAATTGACAACCTGTTACATATCTGATAATCATTTTAATGTTTATGTACAAAAATTTGAAATCCAGACTTGGTATGTTGGAAATTGAGAAAAAACGGCCAAAAGCAAGAACGAAAGCAACAAACGAAGAGCCAGGAAAACTACAACAACCAGCTCGTATCACTAACTACGGAAACGATCGAGAAGAAGCAACCCCACAGGAAATTGAAAAAGTTTTTCAAAGAATTAGAATTTTATATAAAGAGTATCGTGAGTTAATTCAAATTAAAAACCTTTTTTAAGCACTTACAAGAAAAAAAATTAATTTTTTAATTTTTTTTTAACTAGCTTGGTGTAGATGGTATTAAATTGTTAAACTTGGTCTGTAGAATTCTTTAAAACCTTCTTTTTAATAAAAACATTTTATTTTTTGTACCACAGAGGACCCAATCGATTATTTTGAATTAGTTGTAAATCCCCAATCATATGGTCACACAATCGAAAACATTTTCCATCTTGCTTTTTTGGTGAAAGATGGTTTAGTTAAAATTTTATTAAACGAACACGGCTTGCCTGTTGTTAGGCCCCTTAAAGAAAAGTCAGTAAAAAGTAAAAAGCGGTCAACGTCAGATATTTGTAATCAGGTATTTTTATTGCAGTTTTATTTTTTTAACCAATTCTGAGCAAATGTATGATTTTAAATTTTTGCTTTTTTATTTTAATTATTTTTTATAGATGATGGTATCCTTATCTGTAGAAGAATGGCAATCTATAGTTGAGGTTTATCAATTAAAGGGTAAAGAACCTAATATTCCACCCACCAATTAAAAACAATTTTCTCCATTTTTTTATCGTTTTTAGCAGCCATTTATATTAGCTAATGTTGTTTGTATATTTGTTCTTGTAATGTTTAAATACACACTGTGCATTATTATTGTTCATTTGTAGTTGTTTTTAGGTAATTTTTAACTGGATTTTTTTGCATGAAATCACAACCAGAGTTCTATTTCTATTTTTAAATAAAGTATAAAAAATGTAGTTTTGCAAAAAAATAGTTTTATTTATCAGAAACAATAATAGGACAAACTTCAATAAACCATAACCTAAATTTAACCAAAATTAGTTTCTGCTTTTAGGTTTTAATTTGTACTTGGTCAAAGTGTTAATAATGGTTTATGTTGAAGATAGGCTATATATTAAAATTTACTAAATTAAAAATGTTCAAGCTTTAATATTATTTTAGTACCACACATGAATTATTGGCCTTTGGGCAAACAGTGTTATAAAGGTCAGAATTATTTTTGTTGCAAATTGGAAGGATACCATTATTATTGTATTACGTCACTACAGAATTGGGTATTACCCCTCCATGAGATTTGCTATTGCTTAGATTTGGTATAGAACATCTTCGTTTAAATTAGTAAATATGTCAGTCTCAAGTAGTTCTGATTCTGTAAATACACAAACATCTGCACAATCTTCAAATCTACCAATCGATTTTGGTGAAAAAATCAAAAATATTGTCAATGAAAAAGATTTACAAGTTGTTATAAAAGTAAGTTAGTCTTCAAATCGTTAAAGTTTTCGAATGTTTTTTGTACAATGTTTAAATATATTTAGAGTCAAAATGAAATGCTAAAAAGATTGGAAAAGTCGAATCAAATGCTTGAGAACTGCAACAACGTTTGTGAAACTCAACAGGGAAAAATATTGGACAAATTTCGTAAACACACAACTATGCTTGTTGAAATGAAACAAGATTTAAATATCATTTTTACCAGAATAAGGTAGTGCACAAAATATATTTGGATGATAGCTTATATTTACATGGAAAGTTTGTTAACTTAATTTAGAGACAACTAAACTCTAAATAACTTAACTAGAAGTTTTCTTTTTTTTGTAGATATCTTTATCCTCGATGTGGGAAGGTCAAATGCGCGACCTAAACATAGAGTAACATCAGTTACTCGAACCCAGTCTCGAGTTGCCTTTAGCAGTTTGGGATATTATATAAATTATAACTGCCCGGAAATTTGTTGCTGATTAAGTGCTGGCTCAGCAAGAGTTCATACCGTTTATAGCGCCTTACTTAAGGGTGCTACAGCATGAGACCAATGGGGATTGAACCCACAACCTTTATGTAGTGAAGCAAGTGTTTTTACCACTAAACCACCCTAGCAGTTTTTTACTTACCAAGCACGTAGTGACAATGTATCCCTAGAGGTGTGATTTTTATTAAAATAGATGGCAAATGATGTAATTAGGTGAGTTTGCCCAGAGCTGAAAAGTTATATTGTTGAGTTTAAACTTTTTTTTAGAAAAATTAAAGAAGCTGTGAATAATAAGAAACCAGAAGTTTGGTTGGTAATTGAACCCGACTCAAAACCTGAAAATAATTCAAACAATGATGCAGATTTAAAACAAAACAATGATAACTTACCCTCAACAAGTCAAACTTCAATTAACAATTTAGAATCAAATAATTTAATTGATTTTAGAGATGAAATCTGAGCTGGTTGAAATTTTCAAAACTCTTAGTTATTGGTTCAACTAAATATATTAACCAAGTTATTTATGTGTATTAGTTCTTTTTATTATTTTTTGTAAGCATACTTTTTTGTTCATATATACATGCTAAACTTTTTATTGTCAATTAAATATATATACATATGAAATTAATAGATGAGTATTAAATATAAAACTGATTTTTTTGATTGGTGTTATTTATGTGCTTTGTATGTAGTTTACTTTATATAGAACTAAGATTTATTTAAATCAAAATATTTTATTTATTTTTAGAATTGCAGTAGTGTATTTAATATTTATATTTATTTTAAATGGATTACTTAAAAGATGATTTGTCAGAAACTAGCAGCTGTAAAAACGGTAAAAATTTATAGTTTTCGAGTATGTGTGTATTCATAATACATGTTCACTTTTTTGTTATTTATTCAATATTGATTTCTATCAAATAAAATGTATTACAATTTAAGCTTTACAATGCAACTTATATATGTTTTCAATTTTTTAGATTCACACTCACATGATTGTAGTGAACATGGGGGCTCTGGGTTAGGAGGAGTTTATCAATCTTTGATGGAAATGGACTTTGACAGGGGACCTTGGAACAGTGCCCTCACAGGGGATTACATAGGATTGAAGAAATATCTTGATAAGGGAGGAGAGCCAAATATCAGGGATTCATCGGGATATACAGCTTTGGTATTTATAAAGTAGATGTTGTTTAATGTAATAATGTTAAATTTATTTTATTCATTTTATGTGTGTTTTTATTTGAGGATCTTAAAAGTATGTTCAAATTTTTATTTATCTTTTAAATATTGATTAGATCCTGCAATGCAACAACATGATATTAGCACTTAAATTTAAAAATCACTATTTTGTTGATTATATTATCCTACAAACCTATTAAGCATTATGCAGCCAAGCAAGGTTTCGAGAACTGTACCAGAGTGTTACTTGAAAGTGGTGCTTTAGTAAATGCAACAACTCCTTCCCTACAGTCTACACCTTTACACAGAGCAGCACAAAGTGGTTACTCTATTGTTTGTGGGGTTTTGTTAGAGTTTAAAGCCAATCCCTGTTTAAAAGATGCTGATGGAAAAACGCCTTTACATAGAGTAATTTAAAATTTTTTTTATTGATTAAAGGGAAAAAACAAAAAATTGAAATAAATATACGGTTAATAAGACAAAATCGTCCAAAAATTAACCCAGAAATATCAACCAAGGTTTGTTATAAAAATTATTTTAAAAATAAATGTTAATTTTTTTTTGTTGAATATTTAATTACGTAAATTTTATTGAACTTAGGCAGTTGATGGTAACCATGCAGCTGTGTGCCAAGTCTTGGTTAAACACTGTCCTCAATGTGAGGAAGTAGCAGACAATAATGCTAAACTTCCTAGAAATTATGTTATTGACACTCTTGAACAAAGTGAAGTTTACAAGGCTTTGAAATGGAGACGAAAATAAAAGTTGCCAATATTGAAATTTGCAATCATTTTTGTAAAGAAATTTATTTTTTGTTATGCTATTAAAATTTTACCTTTATATATGTATTAAGTAAGTCCAATCTTATGCTATGTTAGTTTTAAATGGGTAAACAGCTCAGCCAAATATTTATTTTTATGTAACATTTGATATAGGTTATCTTGTTTAAAATTAAATCTATGTTTTGCGCTGTCTATTGTATGCACTTTGCATAAATGCTTAAAAAGAAGAAGATTTTATTTTATCAGTACAACATAATTTATTTAACTTTACTCATTAGAATGCAGAATAAAAATGCTCTTGAATAAACATTACTTAACATACACATGCAAGAGATACATAGACGGTATAAAAAATAATAACAATTTGGTTACAAGTTTTTCATTTAATTAAAACACTGGCGATACAATGTGTTTCTCTCAATATAAACAATGGTTTAAATTAGAATATACAATTGATTAAAAAGAGGTTATACATTCGTGGCTTTTATAATAATACTGGTTTGGTAAAAGATATTTAATTTTAGATGATGAATTTTTTACATTTTTATTGATTATTTTACATGGATGGTTATTTAAAAATTGATATTAGTAGTATTTACAAAATAAGACTTATTCGAATCAGAGCATTTTAAAGACACTTGTGCGGAAATTGTGTGAAGAAAAAAATAGGTTCAATGTGTGATGAACAAACGTTAAACATCATTTGAAACTTTGCTCATGATTTCAATATCTTAAATATCAAACTTTTTAAATATAAAAAATACCACTGCATAAATTATCTTTGGTTACATATTTTGATATACATAATGTGTATTTAGTTAAGAATTTTTCAGAATTATAAAAAAAACTTTATGGAAAGTTATTAACAATATAAAAATACTTTTTAAGTTCTAAGGAACAGACTTTAGCAGCTGAACTGCGGTACCATAACTTTCCTCAACTTATTATTAGTAATTGGCAAGCAGATTTTTTGTCAAGTAATTCTATTTTTTTTCTGCTTCAGCAGCTTTCTTGAGTCTCTTCTTCAGCTCAAGGGGAAATTTCTCGTAACATTTTCGACAAACAGGTTTCATGTCGTATTCAACAAATTTGTTTCTGTAAATAAATTTAAAATATTATATAGAAAAGTATTTTTATAATAACTATATTCATGCAAATAGCTTTACAAATTTAATACAGATAAATAGTCAACAGTTGTCTATGTTGAAAAATCAGTTAGAAATTACTAAAAGTAAATATAAAATGACTGTACTTACTTAAGAGTTAGTTTAGTATTGCAAGTTGTACACTGGAAATGCTTTACGCACCATGACTTGTTTAGTGCGGATACAACTGTAAAATGTATAAAGTTATTTATATATTGTTTAGGCTAGTGAGTTTGTTCTATGTGCCTAGACTATCACGTTTTCAAGGAGAGTCAAAAGCAGTTTTAAAGCCAATGATAGCTGTAGAATATGTATGACAATATGTTTGTATGAAAAAACATATATGCAATTGCAATAAAGCCAATAGTTAGATTACATATAAGTTTAATACATATACTGACTTTAACATTAGTTAAATTAACTTCACTTATTATACTATTAACATTATGTAAAGTGCACTTACCATCACCATCAATAACTTCATTACAATGATAACAAACATCTCCAAATAATTGGTTGTAATGGATCTCGCAATAGGCTAATCCATTCTTTTCGTAATGTTTTTGGCCCAGAAAAGGTTTTTCACATTGTGCACATACAAAATGTTCAACATGCCTGAAAGTATGAAAACAGGTTTCAGATATCATCATTTGTATTTGGTAATAACAACTACTTTTTAAAGGAATAATTTATTTTTTATGATTTAAAGTTTAAGGTAGATTGTTTAATTAGCAATCCCACACTTACCAATGTTTACCCATTGCGCTGACCACTCTTTCTTCAATGGGTCTTCTGCATGCACCACAAATAGGAATGCCTTGTTTATCGTGGCATGGGAGACAAAATAATTCCCCTCTTAGTTCTCTAGCTTCAGAAGTTAACTCTTTACTGTAAAAATTTAAGGTGGATTTTATTTAAAGTACTATAATAAATTAAATGTAGGTTTATGCCTTCATAAATTATAAAAAAAGTAAATTCTAAATTTTATAGCAACTTGAATTTATATAAACATATGAAATAGCTGTAGTCAGAACATATTTTTGTTTACTTGCATTCAAATGGAGAATGGTAAACTATGACGAACTTTAGTTAAATAGCAAAGTGTTAGCTTTCATTTTGTTTATTTTACGTTTTTTTGTTGTTGTTACATATAAGTTAATTTTATAAATCAAGTAAAATTTCCTACCCGCAATTATCACAGTTGAAGTGAAATGCATGATAGGGATCCCCTTTAAATCTTAATGGCTCCTCCTCTATTATAGTGCTGTGAACAAAATATTAATTTTCAATAATGTAGTTCAGTTGTGTAAAATTTTAAATATATACTTAAGAAATTTTTTTTTTTTAAATGTCAATTTCTAAGCTATGATTTAGGTTTCTATTTGTTGGTGATTAAAATATGTCTAAACATATTATTAACTTACTGGCATTTATTGCAAGCATATTTTCCCAAACCCAATGCCTTTTCCCTGTTATGACAAGGCCTGCAAAGACTTCGCCCGGCATTTTTAACAAATCCGACATCAGCGAGTGGATTATTACAAATCTGGCAAGTAAAACAAGCTGGGTGCCAGTTATTGTTCATTGCTTTAATCACCCTTCCGATAATAAATTCCTCTAAAAATAATTAATATTTTTACATAACCAAAAGCACTAAAGTCATTGCTCTTTTAATATTTAATAGGGTTAATACAATTAAATGTTTATTATTGCTTAGATTGCTGTAATATGTAATATGCTTTGTTATTTTGCAATAGTCTTAATATACAATTTTTTGTTTAATTTGTTTTCTGGACTTTAGACAGAATAGAAATTAAAAATCATGTGAATAATTTAGTTTTTTACGTTAATATTTAGCGTTAAATGTTTATTTAATTATTAATTTCTTTAAAATTTCAAACTGATCTTACCGCATTTTCCACAACATGGTGCAAATAACATCTGAAAATCGTGTTCACAATATTTTACTCCCTCAAACTAAAATTTAAAAAAAATAACACTATTAAAAAAAAAAATGAAATTAGTAACAAAAAAAATAATATTAAGTTTTTACCTCGTAAAATAGACCCTCTGGAAATTTTTGGAAACACTGCGCACACACAAAACATTCTCCGTGGTAAATTTCCCCGTTTGAATTTATCATTTGTTCATTCTGGTTAAATCCCCCCTTGCAGCGAACACAGATCGCTTGCGACAGTTGGCTTGTCATACTGATACTAAAAATAAATATTAATTTGTAAAATTTTTTCCATTCTATATAATTTTTATTAAATTTTATTTATATATACATTTAAAGCAGCACTTTCTTTTAATTTTTTTTCCGTTTTAAATCAGTACTACATAATTGATAGATTATTAATATCAATTTGTATATATATTTAGACATTTATATTTGAGTTTTTTTGCATATTAAAAAACATTATTTTAGTTTGTTTTTTAGTAATTGTATTTTGCTAAACCTATAGCTAATTGTTTTAAAGTTATACTTATTAATATACATTGTTTGAATAAATAGCAAGTGGTTTATTTAAATTGTATAGTTTGCAATTAGCACAAATGATCTGTTTTACTTACTTGACCTACATTTTACTGTGAGACATTTATTACATTCTTAAATTTTTAATATTCAGATTGTCATACATAAAACAGGATTTTTTTGTTACACCAAATATACCTTCCATTTGGATAAAAATCTTTGTCTAATTCTTTTCTTCTTCTAAATAAGTTAGAATCGCTTAACTCGAAACTTTTTAAATGGGCTTTGTTTGACATACTACTTGATTTAACTTACAAATAACATTTATTTAAAAATTCTTAATATATTGAAGTATGTTATAATTACATAGAATCTTCAGTCAATTAAATAATTGGTTAAAATTTAAAAACACGCCCAATTTAACTGAATTATACAGGAAGTAGAAATGCTAAACATCAAATGATAATAAAAAAAAACTTTAGGCTAGGCTAATTGGTGAAGGTTAACAACCGCCGGTAATTGGCATCATAAATTACTCAAAATCATATAAAAGTCAATAGCAAATTGGTAAAAACAGTTCAGCTATTTTAAAGTGCCTATTATTAGTCCCCACTTCTATATATAAATGTATGTAAATTTCACTACAAATTTGTATTAATGTTTAATAAAACGAAAATTGACGTGTTAACTTTAAATGCAAATCTATTTGCCTAAACTCATTAATTATTAAAGGTATAATGATCTATTAAAACATTCTAGGCCTGCTTCTAAAGTCAGAGCTTGTAAATTTAAAACATAGAACTGGTATTTGTAGATATTTGGCGGTTTTAAACTTTTCGCATATAGATGCGATAGTCTGCTAAGCTAACTACTCGCATCAATAAATTTCAATGCACATTGCACTAAATTTTTCGTCGCACATTAACTCAAATTGCTGCGTACATTTAACAAAACCCAAACTATTTGAATAATATATCTTTAAATACAATGTTTGCGCTTTTAAAAGGTTAAGATGTTTTGCTAATAACTGTAAGTTAGCAATCTGATTAACCTATGATAGATG
The DNA here is from genome assembly GCF_963082875.1 of Corella eumyota. NCBI lineage: Eukaryota > Metazoa > Chordata > Ascidiacea > Phlebobranchia > Corellidae > Corella > Corella eumyota. Next base: position 4,933,947 of record NC_137493.1, on the reverse strand, counting down.
GTTATCTAATGCGGTAAATACAAAACTCGTATGCCCTAGAGCAAAAAGCGCCTCAAAAAATGATAAAATATAGATTAACATAACCTTACTTAAAAAATAGCCTTAATTATAGATATTAAAAATACTATTACAATTGGCAAACGTTAGAAATCATAATCCTTTATCTTTCTACAACGTATTTTTACTAAAACCTTCTCTAACGCTGTGGGTCTAAATAATTATAAAGCTTTTTATACATTTGTGTATGTTTTCTAAAAGCAGCTAATTTAAACTTCAGTTATTTTAGCGTACAAACAAATTTCTTATCTTTGAGCTGTAGTATACCTACGTTGTCATGCCCAAGTAACGGTTAGGTATTTAGTAAAAAAAGGAAAGCGCGCCAAGCGTAGTGATTTCTTAACACTAAACAAACATAATAACACTTCTACCGCGATGAGATGGTCACTCGATTCTACTATTTCGTTTAATATAGTAATTGTTAGGACAACAAGTTTGCTTTATTGGGTACACAATAGTAAGGATAATTGGTTATCAATACCAAAAAAACAGACAATTCATTCTTTGTTATCCAATTGTTCAATTTAAGTTTAATTAACTTAAAAGTAAATTGGTGACTGGCATTGTTTATCTATCTCTGTTGTAATAGCTTTTCTTTTAACTAGATACCGCATCATATCGACACAACTACACCACTTCTGTTAAATACTGTAACAAAAATAAATGTCAACCTCTAATTGTCATTTAAACTCTCGTAAATTTTAAGAGTAACAACATACATACATACAACATGAAGCGGTGTAGGCACTTATAACAATGAATGTATATCCCAAGTGACTACATTACTCTAACAAAGTGAACGTGGTCCTTTATTTGTAAAGATCAAATATTGAAGTTCGCAGTAAGTCATGTATTTACATAGCTCGAATTTCTAAAGAGTATTAAGATGAAAGACAGCAAAATTAAAAGTTGATTTAGTATCTATAACAAAAAAACGTGCTTAGATAAAAAAAATAAAGAAAAGTGCGTAAAATTTTCTTTAATAAAACGGTTATATTAGCTTAATAAAGTCGAGCAATGGGTTCTTTTTATTTTAAGGGTATAAAAAAGTTTTTATCGCCTTTGTTTAATTAATATAATAAAGTAAATGTGTGTTTTATAATTTAAAACTATGTGTACTGTTTTATTAAAAAATATTTAAATCCATATAAGGCCCTAAAGCGTTTTTTGTATTGATCTCTATCGACAGCTTGCGGTTAGCAAAAGAGCGACGCGCCTATATAAGGTTCGGATATAATCAATAAAAACTAATAATTTATAAAATGGAACTCCCAAATCAGCCAAAAGCGTATTTTCGTTGAAATATATCACCTACAGTGATTAACATATTTTTAAAAAGTTTTTTTTTTTAAATATTTAATACAATTTTTTTTTTTGAATTTTACATTTGTTTTGTTTGTAGTATCTAGTTGATAAACCTTTAATAACTTAATTTGTTGGACCTTAGATGTACCTTGGCATGACGTGCTGAACCGAGTTAACATGTCGAATTGCATGCGAACTAGCTTCGTTGTCAGGCTTCGTGCTCTGCTTTAACTGTTCTTGGTCGAATTCATATTTTTCGGCTGGTACAACTGTACCTGGGTCTTTAACATGCCGTATATCCAAAACTACAGAATTATCATGACCATTTGTTACACTACTAGACATTTTTGTTTAAGATTTCAAGTTTTAACTATAATAAAATCTATAGAAAAATGCCTTATTAAGTTAATGCAATGTACTTCGTAGACAGTAAGTAAATAAGGAAACTGTCTAAAACTGCAAACTTCTAACTTGTGCCTTTACAATTTAGCCCAAACTTTTGTTTCTTGACGTCACCTACTCAATGGTGCATGTCTCTCACAGTAAATATAGGTCTTTAGTTTATGTCTAAAACATTGGTCTTTTATTTTAAAAGTAAGTAACTGCAACTTAAATTAGTAATTTTAGGATTTTAAAAAATCTGTTTATTTAAAATCTGTTTATTTAAAATCTGTTTATTTAATTTTAATAAAGCAATGGATTATTAAAAAATACTTTTTACTGAAGACAATGTGCTACTAAATACTAAATTTAAAAATCTATTTTAACGTAGGCCTAGCTAAGACGGTTTTTATATCCTTAGGCAAGTAACCACTTTATTTATCAAGATGTAAAAACCTTTTCACTGAAATTCTTAAAACCACAATAATTTTATCTCCAATAAATTTTGTTGTATATGCTGATAAAATAATGTTATGCTAAATCTAATACTTTTTATTGTGTAAATTGGAATAAAACTACTATTTTTTAGTAATCTATTTGAAGCATGCTTTTACTTTTATTATACTTATTTAGCTGCGTTTAACTTGCAATTGGATGTTCACAGACCAATAACACAATCTAAAAGCTGCTTTTACCCGCCAGGTTTTATAAGAAAAAGCTTTGATAAAAAAATAGCGATCGCCAAACCTAAAAACTTAAGAATTTTACGAGAAACCTCAACGCTGTAGCCTTTGCGCACTTTTCAACCTTATTTGGATATACAGCGGCGAATCGCAAAAGTTAAAATGCGTGTAGGAATGTTGGAATTTAGAAAAAAAACACAAGGGCAATCTAAAACACAGTCGTGGTGGTTGTATTGTACGGTGCTAGTAGCAGTTTAATATGAAGTAAGTAAGGTACAAATAGTATGTAACGTTCCATTATTTATATATGGCATTTTAGCTATAATTTTCAAAACAAAATGATAATGTATAATTTACTGTTTAATTTATTTAGTAACTTGCGTTGGAAAGCATTTAAAAAATGGCAAGTCAGTGCAGAATTTATTATTAATATGCTGGCATTATGTCTAGTGGGGGAAATTTAGAGTGACGTAAAGCATACCTCGACTATATTGGCTTTAATGCGATAACAGGAAGCGAAAGAAAACATTACTGCTTACAGTTAAACTGGCAGTTCGTAAATTAGGTACTTGTTATGTATGATGTAATTACCAAGATAAATTAAATTCCAAATTCATGTTTAAAAAGATTTTAAACATTGTAGTTGTATGGGTATTACATTTACTTATGTTAAATTGTGTATACATTTATATATTATGTTAAAATATTTGTAGAAAAAAATACTTTATAAAATACTGACATATATACAATTTTTGTTGTTCAAAAATTGTGTATTTCGATTTGAAAAAAATTGAGTTAAATTTGTTAATTTAAAAAAATTTTCAGTCATTTTATTTTGGATTTTTTTACATGAATGGCCTTCATTTCCTTTTTAACAAATTTACATAACACATAAGTTTCCTGATTGAAATTGAATGGTAAATCTAGTCTAAAGGTTGTATATATACTAAATTCTATGAATTATATCAATGTATGTATTAATTTGGGTTAAGCATTGGCTAATAAACATGTGTTTTATACACTCTTTTTAAAATAATAACATTAAAGATTAGAAATTAATTTAAATTCTAAATTTTGTTGGTATATTATAACATATTGCCATTTTTTATATTGTAATATTTTATTTAAAATAGTAACATGTTTTTCATCAATAATTTAACTTATATAATAACAACTAACAAACTTAAAATTCCTTAATTTTTTTATTTGGTCTAACTAATTGAGTAGAAGTTTGGTATATACATATAATGATTTATTTAACAATTATATATTTTTGGTTTATAAAACATGTTTTAACTATATTTGTTAATTGTGTATATACATATCTAGCGGTTTATAACTAGAAAAACATTTCTTTGTATATTACTTGGTTATTTATAAAATAATTGGTTCAAAAGTTGTATAACTTAGTTGAAAAATCTTGGTTTATTTACAAAATACTAACCTTTTAAATCAGTAAATCTACCAAATTAATCCACTTTTTGTTGTTGTTTTTGTTCTGGATTGAAAGATGATGTCATTTATTTTGATGTAAAATTTAAACAACTTAAACCATGTCTCTATCATGAACAAAAGATTGTTTATAAATACCAAGTTGACAATATTTTAACAGAATAACTATAGTTTAACCTTTTATATAGTCTGCTATCTTAATTTCTAATTTTACCTAGAAGTCTTAAATTACAATTGGTATTATAATAACAAACAGATAAACAGTTAAATGAAAAGATAATGGCCTATTATTGTCAGATTAGCAGATTGTTAAAGACAATCAATGTGAATCCCAGTTGATTATAAACAATAGAACAAATGCCTAAAACGTGATTTAGTTGACGATCAAAATGGACAATTGACTAACAAATATTAAATATTACACCATCAGACCATTATCAGTTTTATTGTTTTAACTGTTTGCGGAATTATCTTGATAACGCATAAATATAATAACTGGCAATCAATTTTAAACTATTCAGCTAAATTAACAAAACAAGGATTTAACTTTATCGTTATTTACTTTAAAAGGCAAACCTAGTTTTAGTAGCTATGTCAGACAGTCTATAAACTAGTATTCTAGCGGTGCAGAGTTAGGCTCGCGTTTATTTTTGTACTAGAAGTCTAACAATACCTACTGTAAGTATTTTTGATAGGCTGCCAATTACGGTTACGTTACTTACTTATAGTTTAACAATAATATTAACCGAACCTTACGCGCGGATCAATAGAAGTCAACTAATTCATAAATTGCTAGTTACTATTTACCGGGTCGCGGTTTTAATAATTGTAATACGCTTCACTGCGCCTTTTTCGTGGTACGTCACGCTTATAGCAAAGAATGTTGAACGCCCACAAGACAAAATGTTCCATAACCCATTTTCTCTGTTTATTTTATGCCGAAAGTTAAACAACACTTAACGTATGATTTGTTATTGTATTTGGTTAACCAGTAGATTCCATTGTTAAACTCGAATGTTTTACTTCGCACAAGAATGTAGCGACAATACTTTTATGTAGGTCATTTAACATGCTCTGTTTCAGTTACTATTTATTACGAATTGGGTAAAACGAAGAGCAGTTAAATTGTTTCGCATATATTATACGACATTAAAAAGTTTAATTAACTATAAATTTATTCATCAAAGAGCCTAACACTGTTTACTTTTTTATTTTTTCCCACCACGAAATTTCATCAAGTTCGATTTGATAAGATTTAATCAATGTACCGCCAGACACTACGCAATTATTATCACCACCATTTTCACAGCCTGATCTCATTTTGTCTTTCCACTGAACGTCCTTACTTCCTGGCAAATAAATGTCTCGTTCTCTCACGCCTTTCTTTGTTATTGGGGCAACCAAATATTTGCTTCCTATTAAAAACTCGTCATCCACAGTCATTGTCGCACTGTCTTGATCTGACTCGAACCAAATCGGTGCAATTATGGGATTGCTCGAGCCCGAGATATAATTTTCAGCGGCAATTAATAACTCGTCGTAAATAACATTTCGATGCAAATTGACATATTTGTGTGCTATTGCCGTTACTTCCGCATCATATTGCCAAGGACAAATTGAGAATTGCATTGCAGGCAAAAAAGCGGACAACTCAATCCAGCGAATATATAATTCCCGTTCGGGCCTGTTATCATTTTGTATTCCAAAAACATAAGTGTTACCTCCAATCATATCTGGTAGAATAAAAGCGTAGCCTAATATACTGAAAGTAAGCACAGTTGGTATTACTGTTTTAAATCCCCTGGCAGCTTCCCAGCTAGAACCCTTGTCCATTATTCTCATATAAAATGCACCATTTTGGGTTTTCCACGACGCCCTCATTTCCATCATTTTCCCACCAATTTTGAAGGCTGTGTCAGTGTACAACTTAGTGTACTCGCTAGGATTCGAAATTCGTATTGCTGTGTAGTTTAGCCCGGGTTTGGGTAGGTACGAAACTTCGCCAGCATCAAATTTATAGGAGTCCAGACCATATGTTTCTTTAACGTTATTCAGAATTTTTTCGAACCATGTTGCAGCGTTTTTATTGGTAAAATCGATTATGGAACCACGACCATTCCACCATCTTATGATACCAGGGTTGCCATCACTTTCTTGTACGAAATAATTATTATTTCTTCCTTCTCTGTAATGCTTTGAATCAAGGTTGACAAAGGGCGTTACCCAAGTCGTTACACGAAAACCCTTAAACAAAAAAAATGTTTATTCAATATTGTTAAACAAAATGTAAGGTTTATTATTACCTTATCGTTTAGATTTTTTATCATTCCTTTAGCATCGGGAAACTTGTCTTCATCAAAACTATAATCTCCGTAAAATTCTTCGTACCCATCATCTATCTCAAGTTGGCTGTTGGTAAAATTATGAGCTAGAATCTCTTCTGCAAATTCTTGAATTATCGACTGGTTTATGGACGATTTATATCTTAAAAAAATGAAGTTTAAACTAACAAATAGAGACTTGAAAAACCTTTTTAATTCAACCTTGCCCATGTTGACCATATTGGATCTTTCATCATATTTAGGTCGGGTAAATCTGTAGGTCTTTCGATGTACCCATTTATTGGGTGAGTAATTTCCTGGTGGGTCGATTTGGGACCTTCACTAATGCAAACAACGTAGCTTAATGTCAAATCAGGCACCTGAAGATGTATGTTATATATATACATTTTTACAATTGCAGAAGAAACTTCATAAATTCACGCAAAAATAAAATACAAGGGCGTTTTGGTGGTTGTGAAATAAACAGTATTCTACAACATTATCTATTAAGAAAAGTTCAATCAGAAGATTTTTAACAACACAAAAAAATTATTGAAAACTACCTCGTTATTCTTTAAATAACCAGCACCTATAACCGGTGCCGGTTCCTGTTTTGCAGATAAACAAATTTCTTTGTTCGGGAACATGCCAACATATAAAGGAACATCGCTACGTACAAAAACCCCTGCGCCCTTCGAGGACAGATAATATCGTTCCAACACGTTGCCGTAGCGACCTGGCAGGTCTGAACTTAAAAATGGTGCCCCCCAGTGGTTGCGAATGTTGTTGATCGGCCATTTTTGGTTTATCATTTCTGCACCTCCATACCAATATACGTTTTTTTCGTCGGCTGTGCTCATGGACAAACAATCAGTTACTTCGACGCTAGATTCTTGCCGACTTGATGTCGTGATTTCCCAGCACTATGACGCAATAATAGCAAAACATTTCTTTTTGTTTAATCTGTTTGGGTTTATTTTATCAACTTACCCTGACGCCATGGTCACCTGATGTTTCCTTCTTTTCAATTGACGATGTCACCTCGTTATAACTCCCTAGCACCCCTTGTGTTTGATTCAGAACATTTGATCGAATTCTTAATTTTTCGACTTTGCTGTCTGCCTCATACCACGTGATAGCACCGTCGTTTGAAATTTCATATTCGTATTTTTCTTGGTCGTTTAAAGGCGATGGCAACAAAATAGTCAACAGAGTTGCCAAAGCGCCAATCACAGTTAGGCCTAAAAGCGCTAAAACTAAACCTAACTTATTCATAAGGCAACTTTAACTACAAAGTAAAATAATATGTTTTTTTTATTGTTACTATTTCATCTATTTTTTTACAGTATATTCGTAAGCTAAGGCTTGGCATGTTGTTAGCCGGTATAAATTTGTGCTAGTGTCAATCTTAGTTGTTTGTTTTGTATTGACTTAAATAAATAATGCGTTTTTGGTAAATATTAACAAATTTTAAGGCAAAGTAAAGTGTATAACAACTAGACTATGTTTTAGTTTTAAAACAATGGTTTTTATATTAATGTATTTAAAGGTAGATGTTGAATATATAGAAAATCAAATTGTAAGATCAGCCAAAAATAATAAACGTTTTATTTAAAAACGAATCGAATAATTTACTATTAAAAATGTTTTTGCATTATGTTTTTTTGAGATTCATGTAAATTGTTCGTAAATTCACAATCATTAATTTGGTGTTTTTTTAGCCGGATACCAGTTTAGACATTACATATGCAGAGTCTGTTTACATAGTAAGCAAAGGCAACGTGGTATAATACCGCAAGTCTACTATAGAAATTTTGTTTAACAAAATTTGTTCAATAACCTTTAATTTTTTTGCTATACAGTAAATATGGAAGAATTTAAATATGGAAATGCAAAACCTTGTGAGGTTGTAAGCAAATTGGCTAAGGATATTCAATTACAATTAACAGACAAAGCCTTTCAAGAATATTTAGACAAACATGATGAACTAAAGTCGTTGAGAAGTCAATTTCTAATTCCGAAAAAGAAATCTTATATAAGAGGTGCATTTAATATATAACAAAATTATTATTTTAGATGCCTTACCAAGAACCAATTGCTAGCATGTTAATTTATTGGTATAACCATGTTTATTTTAAGCTACCAATAAAGAAGGTGACTGCATACCGTTCAGCAATCATGGATTAGGTTTGCAACCGAAAAATACTGGGGAAATAATAAAACAAGTAAGGTTTATATTAAATGTGTTTTAATAAGTTGATAAATAAATTTAACACACACTTTAAACTTACATTAAAACTAAGGTTTTGAACGATTGGGAATGCCTTGGCAACGAAAGCCGTTTTAGTGGATCCATGCCTGCATCTGAATGTGATCAAGATATTTGCAAGGAAATGAGTAAAATTGTCGGTGCTTTTAAAGACGAGGTAAGATCCAGAATTCTCATGCAATTTTAAACAAATATACATACCTTTATTTGTTTACCAGGGTTTTTAAATTTAGGTTGCAGTTATGAACGGCTTAACCGTCAATATCCATCTCTTACTGGCTTCTTTCTATGAACCCACTGCTTCAAGAAACAAGGTTTTAGTCGAAGAGCATGCTTTTCCATCCGATCATCTTGCAATTAGGTCCCAAATAAAACTTAAGGGATTGGACCCAGATGAATGCATGTTGATTGTTAGACCTAGAGAGGTCTGTGTTGTGATATAAAATTTTACTATACTGGGCTATTCAATTAAATACATTACCAGTAGGCTAAAATATTGATATACATTGAGTTATTTGTAATTAATGGCTGTAACAGGGTGAAGATACTTGGAGAATGGATGATATATTAGAGTTAATCGAAAAGGAAGGTGACCAAATTGCATTGGTGTTGTTGCCAAGCGTTCATTTTTATACCGGGCAGTTATTCGACATGGAAACTATTACCAAGACCGCTCACAAAAAAGGCTGTTTGGTAAATATTTACCTTATAAGGCATGAACTAGTCAAAAGCTTAAAAAGTGGAAAATTTTATAAGCATTTTTGTCGTTAAAAATGTTGTTAAAAATTAATTTTCACGTTATTTCAGGGTTTCCAAATATTTTTTGTTTCGATAAAATTTACACTTGTTTTATCGTAGGTCGGGATTGATTTAGCTCACGCAATTGGCAACGCTGAAATTTATTTGCACGACTGGAATGTTGACTTTGCGTACTGGTGCAACTACAAATACGTCATGGCGGCATGCGGCTCGATAGGTGGCGCATTTATTCATAGAAACAAGAAAAATCAACCTCCGAAGTTGTTAGGTACCCAAAAAATCTGTCTTTTATTATTTTTTTTTAAATCGATCAAAAATAAAAAAACATTAAAGTTGTTAAAAAAAGAAAATTTCCAAAAAAAACTTTAGGTTGGTGGGGTCAAAAAATCAAACCAAAATTGTCTATGAGCGTTGAAGAACATCCAAATGAAGGTATTGCTGGATATATGATTACTACACCTCCACCTTTACTAATAGCCCCTTTGAAAGCAAGTCTTGATGTGTTTAAGCAAACAAATATGAGAAAACTACGAGAAAAAAGCTTCCTACTAACTGGGTATGGTATTTTACTTAAAAAATATAACCTTTGTATCATATGCTGACACTTAAAGTTTAACTTTATACTATTTTTAGATATTTGGAGTGTTTGTTGAAACATTATTTGTCTGAAACCGATAGCGACAAGCCTTATATCAGGATTGTTACTCCTTCTGATTTCAAGCAAAGAGGATGTCAGTTTTCACTTAAAAGCAACGTATCAGTGCACAAGGTTTTAAACAAACTGTTACAAAATAAACAAGATAATTTAAAAACAAACTTTTTGTAATATTCGCTAGCAAAATCAATTTTTATAGTATTGAGTATTTTTTTGTTATAGATAAGTGATGAATTGCATAAAAATGGAGTTTTAAATGATGTAAGTTCTCCAGATGTGTTAAGGGTTTCACCTGCGCCTATATACAACACGTTTGAAGACGTTTACAGGTTTATTAATATTCTTCGTGACGTTTTGTCTAAAATGGATCAATCTACAAACGTCGTGCCATGAAATACCTCAAAATAGATTTGTATACCCCCTTTTCTTCATTAAATAATTAATTTTTGTAAACTTTGCATTTATAATTCTAGTTTAAATATTTAATTAGTCATTTTGGTTTAAATTTTAAATATTATGATTTGAACAAATAATTTCCATACAAAAATATAAAGATATATATTGTTCTTGAAAGAGATCGGATTTCGCAATAGCACAAGCATTAAATTAACCTTTAACTGCAGATATTAGACACACCCTATTATAACGTGCATTTACGTGACATTTCCAAAGTTTAAGTAAGATTAGGCTGTTAGCTGTAGGTGTACATGACAAACACTTCACTTCTCGTAATAATGCAATTGCAAACTTTTTGTTGTGTACTTTGACAAAATTATTGACATACCCTGTTGTGTTGAGTATTTGTAACGAACAGCACTCGAAATATAACTGAAGTGTTTTCGTGATCCTTGAAGAAAAAACAGGAATAGTTTGTTTGCATGATTAACGCCCAAACCGCTGGTAATCATTCCAAGGCTGTTGTGGGCATTTTTAAGTTTATTTTTTATTTCTCGCAGCAGGCTGAAGGCTAATGACCCCTTCGTTTGTGAGTTTCGTTTCTAAATATAGTGAAAAGTTGTTGATAAATGTAGTTTTAATAAGGTTTAAAGCAAACATTCTAATGCCTATATTCTTAAATATATATTAAACATATATTGACATAATTTTCTTATAATCTTAAATGTTGTTTCTCGAAGCAAATTCTTTGAAAAATTGTTTAACTTATAGAACAAGCATATTCTTTGTACTTACAATTAACATCAATATAGTTTCCTGTTATGTTATCACAAATCAATCCTAAATATGTTAATGTATTCAGTAAATATCACAAACTAAATGTGATGTTAATACCTTTACCGCAACATAACTGTATGTATTTTGTGGTCGTTGAAGGACCTTTCGAAATTAATTGATCTGTTTTAATGCATTTTGCCAGACAGTGTAATATTAAATGTAAACGAACTTGATCCAACGACAAATATTCGTTGACCATAATATTGTCATTAGGTGTTTGATTTTTGATACTGTTACAATAAAAAATATAGGCTTGGCTGATAAAGATATATTTTTTATTTGCTAATTATTTTAACCTTTTCAATGTAAAGGTAATAAATATATATATATATTTTGAATTTTAAATTTGTTAGGGGTAATTAAAAATTTGGTTCAGAGAAACTACAAAGTTATTGTTATTAAAGGTTTTTTTTGGTTAAAAAGCTAAAATTAAATAAAATTGTACTAAATTTTGATGCCCTTTTAACATTGTTATAATTGCTGTAATTATACTAAATAATATGGCATCAAACACATCAAAGAACATTAAATACCAATTAGTTATTACAACAATGTTTGTAATAAGCAAATAAATCCACAATTTTTATTTATAGAACTAAACGTAGAAAGGGTAGATTTCACATAGCTGAATTTTAAGCTTTAAGTCATATACAGGAGTTGACTTTGCCAAGTAGTTTACTCTTAGATTAATTGAAGGTTGCTTGCTTTATTCAACAAGCTCATTTATTATGGTTTTATTTTGTTGATGCTTAGTTTTGCTACCCGGTAGCTTTAATATTTACTTCGAATAAATATTTGATTGCTCGTACGCGTCATAAGGTTAATTGAAATAAACGACAAAACAAGCTGGAAAAAAGGCTTGAGTTTAAAAACGTATGTTTAGAGTTTAATTAAGCTTACCTAATGTAAGAGAAAGAAGGACGTGTAACAGCGTTCATCATAAGCATTATTAGTATACAGTATAAAAAAGAAATTTAGCAAATAAACATTTAAAGAAAACAACGTTATTTGTTAATAATTATATATAGGTAAAAAGTTAAATTAAACTTATATATATACACATACGATTTGTTAAACTATAGCTTCGTAAATGAATTCAGTTTTAAAATATATAGTAAGATAGCGTAGGTCAAAAGGTTGACTTTTTTACTGATTAAAGTTTGTGAAATTAGCATTAAAAATTTTTTTTATAAATATTAAAAGGTCCAAAAATCTTACTATGGCCTTCTGAGTATATATTTCGCAGGTTATTATTAATTTGTATCTATAGTGGCATATCGCGGTAAAATCAATACCTTGTGACGTCAGAACAATAAATTTTATTGATTGTCGCTTATTATGGACAGCCATATTTGTCAAATATTTATATTAATTGTCCAGAAGAACAGGTCAAAATATAAATGTTGCTATGTCTAAATCGATATACGTAAATTCGTAACTTCAATATTTTATGAATATTTTGTATTTTTACAGTAGATTTCAAAAGTGCGGTTGTTTTTAAGAATAAGGTACGTGATATTGATTTTACGTTTAAATTTTACATCGTTGAAAGTGTCAAAGTCATGAGCGAAAGAACACCAGAAACAACGTTTATGCGACCGAGCGAGATTCGGTTCTCTTGCGACAATATACCGGGCCAGTTTTCAGACAAAACCGATATTCATCAAACTATATTAAAACTAACACTACACCCACAGTTGATTAATACTATACCAGTCATGACTGTATCTAATAGAAATGACGGAGAATGGCATACTGAAAATAACAGAAGATTGTATATGTTTAGAATACTCGAGAAAAATGGAGTTATTGACAGAGTTGAGGTTAGCTAATGTTTTATTTTCTGACTGGTGTTGTGATAAGGTATACGCAATATTAATCTTAGTTGATTAAAACTTATAAAAAGCAAAGCTACTTGCAATTTTTTTTACTGAACAGCCCCTTAAAATGTAATAGCAAAAGAAATGTTTTACAGATCTATAACTAAAAAAGGCTTTAGAACTACTTTTTTAAATATCTTTTTAATATTTTTCTCAAATTTCTAAGCATTTATGCTACGTAAAAAAATTGAAACAAATTTAATAAATTAATTCTTCATTTAAAACGTTTTTTAATTTGATATTTCTGTACAGGTTAAACTGTCAGATCGCCTAATTGTTCCGTTCACGAAAGACGACGGTTGTCACGTGATGTTAAGGGGAAAAGTTAAAACGATACAACACTGTCCCTGTAAATTTTAATAATATATTTAAAAGAAAGAGCAAATATTATTCTTATTTATATTTATTTTATTATTTTATAAGCACTTCAAATCGCTTGAAGAAGTGTATGACTGTATTTGTTTTTAGATTGGTACGGGTAAACAAATTTTATTTTAATATGATATTTTGAATATTAGTTTAATATAAACCTTTTTTTATAATGTAATATTTTTTTTTGTTTCATCATTTTAACGAAAAGTTTTGGATATTATAATGAATTTATTATTCTAAACAGAGTTAACCTTACTATTGTTCATGAGCTGCTTTTTAGATTGCATTTATTTTTACCATAATGTTATGTTTTTAAATCTACAAAATCGACTTAAATAAAAAATTTAAATTTTTTGTCAGAAACTTTTAAAAATATTTTCTTTAAGCTTAGTTTACGGATTTGTTTGTATGGCAATAATTGCTTAAAACTAAGGGAATTATAAAAGCTTACACTAGTTTAAAACATGTTACCTATCTTTTATAATTAGAATTGATTGATATCATTTTTGTTAAGCATATATTGCCTTCTTTTACTTAATGTAAACTGATGGTTGTTAAAACCATTTATTGAAGTATTGTTCCTATTACCAGCTTAGCTTTGACACGATAATAAGGTAACTAAATTACCTTTTTTATAAGGTTTATGTAGGATCTAATACACTTCTACTATGGCTTAAACAATTATTAAACCCCAATAGAGTACGCTGTAAAGATGAGCATCGATAAGAAAGCCACACTTAATTAAAATACACAAAATAGTCGTGTTAAATCAAACTCGCTAACTTATTACCAAAACCTGCCCAAGGGTTCAATCTACCAAATGTAATCTGTACAAGAGGATTTTAATTAGAATTAAAACTACAGGAAATGCGAAATAAATGCGACACAAAAATATGACATGAAACACAAACTATAAAGCATATAATCAACAAATTAAGTATAAAAGCGAAAGTCTAATTGTGTGTTAAACCTTACTTCGCCCTTACTTTTTATGAGTTTTTACGTCCAGCGAACTGACCAAAAAGCTATATTGCCAGTTATTTAAAGCGAAATGAAATAGGAGAAAGCGCATACAAACAAAAAAGAAAATACAAAGCATTATCGATAAACAGAACAACAAATGCGTCATAAATGACGATGGGGAGCGAAAAATCTCCCGCAGCTGGAATCAAGCCGAATGATTCAGCATGAAACGCCGAAGCTCACTAAAAGTGACCTCCCGCTAATAAATCATTTCAAAATTTTAATAAAATCGATAATGGACATAACAGTTTATTTACTTTAGCAGTTGCACCGTTACCAATCTAAACTGGGTATTGACACACGGGATAATATTTATAATCCGTTCCAGTAGGAGGCCAGTTATAAAGTCCCTGTTTTTCCACTGACTCGCCAGAATATGGCACCCCCATTTGTAAAGCTGTGTAAGTTTTATTTTGAAAATCTGGATATCCAGCCCACCACAAAGATTTTTTTATGTCTACCTTTTGCCCACTTTGTGTACGAACAGCGTAGCCCTAAATATACAAAAAAAGAAGTACTGATACATTCTTTTAGTTTGCAGTTTTTTTTCCGTGGGTTAGTTTATTTTGTTAAAGTTGAATTTTAGTTTTGCTTTTACGCGTATTAATTTGTAAAAATATTATAAATTTTTGTTGATATATTTCTTTGTCTATAAAGTAATTTACAAGTGGATATACATCACGACCATACAGTATAACTTACATCCACTCCGCTTAAATTGATTGTATTTCTCAGCCAAACCCAGATAGTTCTTCTAGCTGTCCATGCCCAAGTTAGCGAAGCAAAATTGTAAAAATCCCAGTACATTTCTTGGCTAGTTACCTCAAACAGCTTAAAACCTTGGCTTGTACAATGGATTTTAGCCATTGAAAAGTCACTGTACTCCGTGTTGTTAAGTGCAACAACGCAAATCGATTTATATACGAAACCATCGATAGGGCACTCGTCTGCAAAGATATTTTTCATTACTGTTGTAAAATGCTGGCTATAAAGTTAAATAGTCTTTTTCAGTTAAATTTGAAATAGATCAGGTTTTGGCCAAAGCAAAAAAAAAACACAGCTTCAGGTCAAACCACTGGAATTCAAATCTCAAAATAGAGAATTGAAGTTTTTTAATTAAAACTAAATTTGATAACCGACTTACTATAATTAGCAGTCCACATTATCTTCAAATCTGTGCATTTTTCAGTGGGTGATTCCCTGCTCAATAATGCGTTGAATCCCCAGTAATGTATTTCAACGACGTCGCTAGAGAATTGTCCTTCGCAAGATGGCTCTTGTACGACTTGAGTCGTAATGTTAACTGGCAGTGTTGCATCACATGTAGAAAAAGGTATCGAAAACATTCTTTCGCCAATAAAGTCACAGTTTGTTTTGCAAGCATATGATGTGTCTACGAAAACAGGAGATTTATATTAAAAGACTAGATTTATAATATCAACAATACATTAGGAGAAGTTTATTATATTTTTATAAAATATTGTTTTTTACAGTACATTTGCAGAATAAAAGGCAAAGCAAATAGATCAAGTTCAAATTAGGTGGGCATTTGGTGATATTAGATGTTACTTACCAAAAGTTAGGCATAACTATGAAGTACCTGTAGGATAGAAACATTGGATAACGTTCCATGTATGATCAGCTGTATCAAAACAACATTGTCGTGCAACACATTCGGTTTGAGGTATTCCGGAGTAACCACAATTTGTTCTTAAATTTCGAGCTGTATTGGTACATTCTGTTTACAAGAAAAGTTTAAAAAGTTGTTAAAAATTAACATTTTATAATTTTTATCATAGATTTATTGTTGTTTTAGCAAAATAACGCATTTTACTTTTATTACAGTCTATTTCACTATACTCCTACCCTTTGCCTGTTTTAATTGTTTCAAGATAACAACCAATTAAAATATTGATTAAAATAAATAACATTTAACTTACATGGCCTTTGACGACTCATAATAATACTAAATATGCCGAACTGTAATAGAAATTAGATATAATAAACTAAAAAGTACTTGTAGGGTAGTAACATTGGATAACGTTTGGTGTATCATCAAAACAACATTGTCGTTCAAGGCATTCTGCTTGAGTTATAGCACCAGCATCGTAGCCACAACTTGTTCTTACATTAGTTGATGGATTGGTGCATTCTAATATTAAGAAAAACAATTAAAAAGATTTTAAAATGTAAAATTTTAGGAAATGCTTTATTAGTCTTGTATTCTGTTTAAACTCTCACCTTTTGCTTGTATTATTTCTTTTAAGATTATAACCAAAAAAGTTGTATATATAAATTTCATGATTGCATGTATGGCTTTAAAGCCTGCTTGCTATATTTAGAACTAACAACAAGGTGATTTTATTTTTAAATATATTTTTATTAACGCGTCTATACTACTAACAACAGTTGAACTAACTTTTTATTTATTGATAATATTATTATTAGCCAACATAGCTGCCATAAATATAACATTATGCATACTAAACCGCTTCCTTTTTGACGCGACGATTTAAATATGATTTATTAGATTTTACAAATTTAACAATTAAATAAACATCAACCTGTTCATTCTTTTTTATAACAAAATATTAATTTAGCTTAAAATTACACTAACAAATAAATAATACCGTTTTTTTGGTTTATTTTCCCTTTTCTAACGGCTAAACTGCTGCATTTTGTAACTAACTATTTAAATATTTAAACTAATTATTCTGGCTAATATGGTCCGCATGACCAATGCATTATACATATAATAAGAAGTGCTTCCTTGATTTGATATATATTTTATATGATTTATTAATAGCGAATACAGACAGGAAACAATCAAAGGGTGCTATAAACATAACATTATTTTAACTTTTATTCAAATCGGAAAAACAAGAAAAAATTTTAAGTCTGTTTTGTGTTTGTTGAAGTTTCAAATCTTAATTTCTAGACAATTTGATAAATTTAGCACAAGTTAGAAATTAGTTATAATTTTATAATAAGGCTTTATGTAAGTGTTAATTGCCAATGTATGGCTCGTTAAAGACAAAAATTAATGGTTGTATTTTTACCAATCTACAATTGATATTGACATATAGGATAATATTTGTAAGTCGTCCCAGTGGGGGGCCAATTATAAATTCCTTGGCCTGGAACTGACTGGACCAAATGTGAAATTTCCACTTGTATGGCAGTGTGACTTTTAATTAATTGTGGAGGAGAAGAGCCCCACCACAACGATTTTTCTATATCTACTTTTTGGCCATTCCGCGTGCGAATCGCGTAGCCCTACAAAAAATGATAAAACTGAAATAATTTTTTTTAAATATTAGCTTATGTGTAATTTGAGTCCATTTTGTTAATTTAAAGTTTTTGCTTTGCGCCTAAGCGCGATAACTAGAATAATTTATTGAACGAAGGAATAATATTTATTGTTTTAAGCTTATTAACTTAATAAAATATTTGATATACTTGCCTATAAGGTAATTTACAAGTAAATATACATAACGACCATAAACTATAACTTACATCCACGCCACTTAAATCAATGGTATTTCCCAGCCAAACCCAAATAGTACCTCCAGCTCTAACAGCCCACGTTTTTGCAGCAAAATTATAAAATGCCACGTACATCTCTTGGCTAGTTACCTCTAGCAGCTCCAAACTCTGGTTTTTGCAATAACTTTGGGCCGTTGGAAAGTCACTGTATTCCGTGTCGGTTAGTGCAATAATGCAAGTTGATTGATATACGAAACCATCAACTGGACACCGATCTGCCAAATAATTACTTTTATAAATTTATTTACGTTTGTTGTAAAAGGCCACCCCAAAGTCACTATATTCTGTGTTGTTCTGTACAATAATGTAAATCGATTTATATACGAAACCAATTAATAGACACTTGTCTGCGAAGTTATATGTCGAATATTTATCTATTCTCGGCGTGGCGAGCATTTCCGTTTTAAATATAGTCAATTTCGGTTTACGTTTGCCATTTTGATTATTTGATTTTTATGTTCTAGAGTTGTTATCTGATCCTTTTCAAATTGGGTTTAGACGCAAACAAAATTAATACTATTATCAACATATAAGCAGTGGTGATCACATTCAAAAATTTGATATTTAAAATATTTGACTGAAAATTAAGTATAAGTAATTGACTTACTAAAATTTGCCGTCCACATTATCTTTAAATTTTCGCATGTTCTGTTTGTTGATTCTCTGCCTATTTGTACTTGAAAACCCCAGTAATGTATTGCAATCACGTCGCTTGTAAATTGTCCCTGACAAGATGGTTCTTGTACGACTTGAGTCGTAATGTTCAAGGGCAGTGTTATAACACAGGTAGAAAAAGGTATCGAAAAAACTCTTTCACCAATAAAGTCACAGTTTGTTGTACAAGCATAGGGCGTGTCTACAAAAACAGGTTTTAAGTCATGCAAGGTAGATTTTGAGAGCATTTATTTGGTAACTTAAACAAAAAAGGCCGATTCAAAAAAAAGAAATCTCCATGCACCGAAACAATTTTTTTATTTTTAAAACTTTGTAGGTAAAATAAATATTAAATCGATTCTGCTCTGTTACATAAAGAATTTAAAAAAGGTACCGGTAGGATAGTAACATTGGATTGCGTTTGGTGTACCAGAGGTATCATAACAACATTGTCGAGCAAGACATTCAGTTTGAGTTATACCGTTGTAACCACAATTTGTTCTTAAATTTGAAGATGGATTCCTACATTCTTATAATCAGAAAAATGTATAACTAAAGTTGTTTTATAAAAGTTGCATTTTACGGCGTTTGTTATTTGTTGGAGCGTAGTAAAACCTATACTACCACCAAGATATATTTAAAACTTCTCTTACCTTGCGCTCGTATTAATTGTTTTAAGATAACAACCAATAAAAATGTATATAGCTGTTTCATAATTAGATGTACATAAAGTCTAATGTATTACGAAATAACAGCAATATAATTGTAATTTTGGGTTTATTTTCCCTTTTCTAACGGTTAAACTGCTGCAACAAGTAACTAATTATTTATTTTTTTAACCTAATTATTCCGGTTAACATGGTTCGCATGGGTAATGCAATATACATATATTAAGGAGTGCTTCCTTAATTTGATATATCTTACATATGATTTATTAATAACTAATACAGACAGGATACAATCAAAGGGTGCTATTAACATACCATAATTTTAACTTTTAATTTCAAATTTGATATTTTTAGCACAAAATATAATATAGGTTATAATTTTATAATAATGCTATATGTCAGTGTTAGATGCCAATGTATGGCACGTTAGTGGCAAAAGCTACTAATTGTATTTTTACCAATCTACAATTGATATTGGCATACTGGATAATATTTGTAACTAGTTCCAGTGGGAGCCCAATCATAAATTCCCGCGCTTTGACCTGCCTGCCTCAAAGGTGAAATCCCTGTTTGAATAGCAGTGTGGGTTCGCGAAAAAGTTGGATAACCAGGGTACCACAAAGATTTTTCTAAGTATACTTTTTGGCCATTTCGAGTCCGAATTGCGTAGCCCTTAAAAGAAAAATGTTAAGTTAACACTGATATGTTATTTAAACTATCAGCTTTTCTATATGCAAGTTGAGTCTATTTTGTCAATAATTTAAAACGGAAGTTTTCGCTTACGCAATACGTTGTTAAGAGTATTGTATTGTATTGTAATATATATTGCTGTAAATACTTACAAACTAAATAAAATACCAATAAGGTAGACTTCATTTAACTTACATCCACCCTGCTTGAATTTCTGGTATTTCCCAGCCAAACCCAAATAGTACTTTTAGCTCTAACAGCCCATGTTTTCGCAGCAAAATTATAAAAAGCCACATACATGTCTCGGCTAGTTACCTCCAGCAGCTCCAAACTCTGGTTTTTGCAATAACTTTGGGCCGTTGGAAAGTCACTGTATTCCGTGTCGTTTAGTACAATAACGCAAGTTGATTGATATGCAAAACCATCAACTGGACACCCATCTGCCAAATAATTACTTTTATAAATTTATTTACTTTTGTTTTAAAAGGGCCACCCCAATTTAACTTTGGTGATTTTGACACAGTTTTTTCGGTTTGTGGTAGCCATATTTTAACATTTAGGCTGTGTGTCTTTGTCTAAACAAAATAGGTTTGCGAACAACTAAAAAAAGAACCATTGTATGAGATATAAGAAGTGGAAATTGCATTACAAAATGCTAATTTTAAATTAATTTAAGATTTTAAAGTTTACTTACTATAGTTTAAATTCCACGTTATCTTCAAATCTGTGCATGTTTTATTTGCTGATTTTCTATTTATTTCAACACAAAATCCCCAGTAATGTATTGCAACTACACTGCTATTAAATTCACCTTCGCAAGATGGCTTTTGTACGACTTCAGTCGAAATGTTGTGTGGAAGTGTTTTAACATATGTAGAAAACCGTATTGGAAACACTCTTTTGCCTACAAAGTCGCAATTTGTTTTGCAGGCATATGCGGAGTCTACAAAAACAAGGTTTAAGTAATGTAAAAAGATTTTATATAATAACCACCTAACTACTTCTAATACTTGTAAATACACCCATATATTTTGCAACTAAAAAATGGTCTGTTTTTTGCTTGCGCACCAAAAGTTTTTTAACTTAAATGAATTATATAAATATAAATACATGTCGTGTAATGCCCTGTTATATAATGTTTACAAATAAAGTACCTGTAGGGTAGTAACACCGAGTAACGTTTGGTGTACCAGCGGTATCATAACAACATTGTCGTTCGAGACATTCGGTCTGATTTATTCCCTTGTAGCCACAATCTGTTCTTAAATTTGAAGATGGATTGCTACATTCTAGTGACAAAAAAAGTAAAACCAGTGTTTAAAAAATGTCACATTTTAGGATTTCTATCATAGCTTTGTGTTTGTTTTTAGGGTAATAACTCCTTTGCTTCTATAAACATTTATATAATTTACTCTTACCTTGAGCTTGTATTAGTTGTTTTAACATTAAAACCAATAAAATTGTAAATGTTAGTTTCATCATTATGTGTTTCTTAAGATTATTGTCTTTAAAGACTTATTTTTACTTTTAAAATTATTAAATCGCTTAGTTGATTTTATTGCTATAAAACATAAAACTTATTATCTGATTTATTGTAAACTTATAAACGTAAAAGGAGCAAGGTGAACTCTTGTTTGCCTGATTCAAATAGCTTGTATTCAGTCAAAAACTAGGACCCAGTAACACCCTCCTTAAGCTTACCATTTTTTTACCGTTTATCACCTATCTTGGCCTAAGTATTATAGCATTTAATCGGGTCTCGACATCTCTTAACTTTCTATATTCTTCGTGTGGGTCATACAGGGTTATTCGGTTACAATGCGACTATCCGGCAACAGCAATATATATTAAGGATGGTTGTTATTTTAATGATTTCCGACTGACAATTTACCTGCTATATCCTAAGAGTGGGCTACACTTGATTATCCTGGTAAAATGTTACTATCACAGATTCGTGCGTTATCCATATATGGCGGATGGACGGTATACAGTTTACTTCTGCTCTAACTACCATTGTAAATTAAAAATTATAGGGTAAAACCATACCTATTAATTTAAAAAATGGAATCCTATTAACGTAATATAGTCTACAAAGATTAGGTAAACCAAAATTTCCCCTTTTTTACAAATCTACAAACTGTATTAAAATAATCTTATATGCAATAAAGAAATAATCATTTGTACAAAAATACCAAAAGGTAAACAACTAAACACACAATGCGAGTTTAGAGATTGTGCAATATAAAATATAGCAAAATATTAACTAAGCTAAAAATCAATTGCATGAATCAAATAAAAAGAAAGCAAATATATTACAAGTTAAAATAGTGAGAATCAACAAACTGTAGAAAGTTTACATTCCATGACAATTGTCACCAATTATAGAAAACTTTGCCCAAGCGAACAAAAAATAGCCAACACCAGAGCCTAGTGATACAGAGATGGCCAGCCACACGTTAAACGTCATGTAAACAAGCATTAGCAACATTCCAATCGTGGTCTGGATAATCTGTAGAACGCTTTGCAAGATATGCCATGCGCTGAAAACTTTCTGCCTAAAAAGTTAAAAAATTATTTTAATTTTTTTTTTTTAAATTGGTTTGGACTTTTTGTATCAAAATGTTTTAATTTATAAAACTTTTATTACTTAACCGATTTCAAATATATTTTAAAGTTGACCAAATATTTAATTAATTTTATTTTTTATTTTTAATGAGTTCTTACCACTTGGTTTTCTTTTCTGAAGCATCTTTCTATAAATGTAAAAATATTACGTTGAACTTTATTTAAAAATCTGACATTATTACTTATAGCTTTGCCTTAAAAAAATAAAAAAATTTCAATACAAATTTATTTTTAGCCCGGACTTCTTAAAAAAATCTTACCGCTTTTTCGAATAGATATTTCCGCAGAATTTTAAGTCCTTCGTACAGAATAGCAAACAGAAACACTCCGACACAGGCAGCTGCCAGTTCACCAGAACTTGTAATAAACCAATCAAAAAACAGAAGGGTAACAGGATAGTTAAAGCTAAAATAAAGGGGATGCCCGCCATGAATCTAAAAATCAATATTTTAATTATTGCCATATTAGATGCAAAGTACTGTGGGATCCAGTGAAGTGCCGCGGTCAGAATAAAAAATCACGGTGTCTGCACGAAATATAATTTAAGCCAATTAAATGCGCTTGTACTTCGGGGCCAATTTTTAGGTATATTTAATATGGTTGCGTAATTAATATTATAAATTTAAATTTTTCATAGATAAAAACACAAAATTAGGTCAATTTAAAATATTTTAAGATTAAGGCTTTTACGTTTCCTGTCATGTGACCCTCGTGATTCGTCATATCCTTACTGTCCGTGACCATGTTCCCGTGATTGTGACCCGCGTGACTATCAACCTGGTTCATCACGGTGGTCATGGCGTGCATATTGTGACCAGTAGCGTTCATGGTGTGCATATTATGACCAGTGGCTTCCATGGTGTGCATGTTGGTCAAATTCATATGATCTACGACGTGTTCCATTTTATAATTCTTAATTTGTTATCCAAATTAACTAAAATCAAAATATTGTTAATTTTTTTCAACTTTTAAAATTTTTGTGTAAAATACCTCGTTTAAAATTATTCATTTATTTAAGAAAATAAATTCCTTAATCTACTAAACTAATTATCTTTGCCTAAACTGCTTTTTACTAAAACTTTATCTAAATTGCTATGTTTTTTTCGAAATAAAAAAAACTACATATAAATAAGTAGCCAATTGTTTAAATGTAATGTAAAAACCAATACGAACGCTACTGCATAACATTATGCATTTTTATTAACATTAAACTATTTGGCGGAACTTTTTTACACCAAACTAGGTTTTAAACATATCCGGAGGAAAGGTATGTAACTGCACCGCTCGAGGCTGTGTTTTTTGTGACGCTAGAAATGTTAAGTTAGCAGGAAAAACTGTTGCTCAAAAATAAAAAGACCATAACAAATTATTTATTGTTTTTTAAGTTTGTGCAGCTGTTAGCTTTATAACTTTACTTACCATGGTTAAGGCCAAGTGCGAGAATACCGTAACAAAATAAAAAAAACTATATTGTGAGCGTTTACTGCGTTTCTAAACGGAATTCTTGCGTTTTAACAGATTTATCACGAAGAACTTTTAAACCCGCTAAACAACTATGCTAAAACGGTAATAACCTATAACACCGCTTGTATTTTAAACCGCAGTTGTTTCGACTAATTAAAAGTGAAGCTGATTTCCATAAAACAACGGACAACTTACTTTACTTATAACTTTAACTGAACACGTTTTTAATGTTTACGGCTATTTAAACTCACTTAAACTACCACCTTATATTGCCTTATGTACTTATGTGGATTTACAAGAAGCGCGTAAAGCACGAATTATTACGTCATAATGCATGTTAACAATATTTCCCAATTCAATTGTGACGTCATTGTACTGCTTCCGCGTTAACGCTGCGGATAATCGTTCCCTTATCTGTGATTTTAATTAAAAATAGTAAGAATCGGTTGTAATTCCGAATAAGTTGTTACCAATTTAATTTATTAAAATTAAAGTTTTTTTTATTATTAAATTTTTTCTCTTGAATTTTGAGCAACTAACTATGCTAGCTCTATGTTTGGTCTTTAAATTTAAAAATTCCAGTCGATTTGCCTTTTTCTAAAATCAGGTTGTTTTTGCGTGACATTTGTTGATTTTTGCTGACTCCGCAAAAAGTCAAACGTGTTACGTAACGATAACTATTCTCGTCAAAATGGCATTTCTGTAGTTATATAACTTTGGGGTTTTTTGTGGATTGTTTATTTTAATATAAGAATTGATTTATGTATAATATGACTAGAGTACACATAAAAAGTATACAGCATTTTTAAAAATAAAATTTATTTTTTTAGAAAATAAATATCTTGAATTAAAAATAACTTCCATAATTTTGCTTAATTTTTTAGATGTATATATTTTATTAAAAAACATGAACACAATATTTATATTTTATCAAAATTTTTAAGTTAAAAAACTAGTCCAAACTTGCTGAACTTTTTTGTTATTGCCGAAATAGCAAAAAATAAATGCTTCAACAAGAATGCGGTTAAAAGCATCTCAAAAACGAATTTCTCAAAAACGAAAGCATCTCAAAAACGAAAAAAAAAAAAAAAAAAATATAAAAACGAATTTCAGGCATGAGTTAGCACGAAAAAAACGACGTAAATATAACTTAATGTCTTTACTTATTCCAGTATAGAAATATATGTTTTTATTATGTTCTAAATAAGGTTAAAACCGTTGAGTTTATGCTTTAGTAGATTGGCTTGAATGAATATATAAAACCAAAGCTAAATTTTATTAGATTTGTGCTTTATTTATCCGCGCAGTTTCGAAATTGCACTAAATTAGATTAGTTTTATTTGGGCGCAAGCGACGCCGATGTAATATTGTGATGCTTTGTAAAATTTTTTGTTAAATTCTATTTTTAACGTTAAAAAGACAAGCAGATAGCGATGTAATTGAAATCAACCATACAACCCCTAATAAAGTATTTTAATTCCAACAAATTATTAAACAATTATATAACCTGTTTAATTAATTTAATTAATTGCGTTTTTGTAAGTCAATCTATATGCTTAATTTTTTTTTCATCGGGCCAAAAGTTTTAAGGCTTTTAATGCTACACTACTTGGGCATAAGACCAGCGTTTACACATGGCCAACTTCCCGTTTAACTTTTATACAATTTCGCCAATAAAAATACAAGGCATAACTTAGTCACGTGTATTTTTATTGATTTATTCTTAATGTGATGACGTAACGAAGTATACTTAAACGTACTTTTAATACCAAAGTATTGGCTGAGTTGTAAAAGTTGTTGATTGATAAGAGTTAAAATAATTTTGGAATACGATAAAGACATGTTGTTTAAAAAAAAATCTTCAGCAAGTATCGACTATAAGTTGAAAGTAAAAATAATTACAATATGCTAAATATAGAAGCGGTCTTCATGTAATGTTAATTATATATTTATGCAAAATAGCAACAATTATCATTCATTTTATTTATTAAATAGAAAAATTGATTAATAATAATATTTTTTAAGTAATATTAATTAGATGAATAAAATGGTTATGCAACATGGCCATATGCACAGCAATAACTCAAACATTACAATTCAATCTACACATCACATCATGGACATGGTATAATATTTGGTTAAGCAGGACTTGTTTAAATAAAGTTGATATAATTTATAAAATCTATGTAATGTTTAAAGAGTGGAATGAAAGTGTATTTTCACAACGAGCTTCCAGTTCAAGTTTTATTCACAGATTGGAAAATTAGAAATGAAAATCAGTTGATCGGTTCTTGTTTTGGAGTGATTGTGATTGCTGTTATTTACGAGGCTCTTAAATGCTTTAGATCGTACCTTATTAAAAAATCGGTAACTGGTAATGGTAGATTATTTTAACGTTTAGTAGAAAATAGATTAAAATTTTTATCTTATAAAGAAATATGAATAGATAGCCTTATGTTCATCTTGATTTCTAAATACTGGATTCAGAGTCTTTTTTTTGGTTTGATATCATGATAAATTAAAAGTGTCTTGAACATTGTTCTTCAAAATTGATTACCTCTTTGGGTATTTGAATCACTAAAGTCGTTTTTTGTCATTTATATTTTAATAGAATAAGATTAGCTCGTATAGACCAAACGATGGAAATTGTGGAAATGTAGATTTTGGCTACACAAGAAAACGTACAAAGTAAGTTTAAAAGTATAAGGCCAACATGTTTATTAATTCAATCAAGCCTAACATATATTTAAACTTTTTTTCTATTTTGATTATACACAGTTTTGACAAAATCTTCTGCAAATTCCATATTTTGCAAAGTGTCTTGCAGGTTATTCAAACTACTATAGGAATGTGTCTTATGCTTATTTTCATGACGTTTCACGTATGGCTAGCTTTTTCAGTATCTTTGGGCGCTGGACTTGGTTACTTTTTGTTCGCCTGGCATTCTAACTCACCTTTAACACATATGGAACATTGCAATTGACAACCAAACTATTTCTCATTTAAGAACCAGGTAGAAGAGCTCAGCAATTTAACTTTTATGACGCTGTCTATGGACACGTCATCAGATGATGACGTCACCAATTTGTTGTCGAAAAATTATAAGACTCAGAAGTTGAACTAAAATTAACCTTCTTTTCTTACTTGAGAAATAGTTAAAACTTAAATTTTTTTTAACCATGCAGGGTGTTGGTGTACTGGGTGGGTTCTTACGTTTTGGAAATTTGCTTAGCTTACTTGAGCAAACATGTCGAATTATCACAACACTATTGTTCGTTTGCATTGTAGAAATATTTTGGGAAAACATCAGTGGTTAAAATTAGTACTTTACATTATAATTCAATATTATTTTTATTAACAATTTATTGTATTAAACAAACACAAAATAAACACAACTGAAAACTAAGTGAACATTCGAATCGAACATAAACACAAAAAAAACGTTTACTTTTTTGGATTTATAATATCTACAAGTAAAAAAATGCTAAAGTTTATGTGTTAAAACATAAAGCCTTAAAACAGTCTAAAGGCGGGTAACTTGTGTTTCGCTATAGGTTAAGGTTGAATTACTGACTTTTGGTTTGCCAAAGATTTTTCTATAAATTTCCACCAAATTTCTTTTAAACCCGTCATCTTTAATAGTATAGACTAGTGGGTTTGCAATGCTAAAACAAAATAAATTTTTATTCTTAAAGCAATACAAATGTTTGTGTAATGACTTCTAGTAGTTGTTAAAATTTGTACAGTAATGCTTTACTTTAAGATTAGTTTTAATTTGGGTATTGAAGTAGAAAAATGCCTAGAAAGACAAACCTGTTACTAGCTGCTAAAATTAAACAAATAACTGTTGTAAGAGTAGACCCGTGACAGGTTGCAGATGCTCGAAAAATGAAGTTGATGGTTATTAAGGGAGCTTTTAACAAAAAAAGATGGTTTGTTTTGTTTGTAATAACAGTTTTACATAAAACTTGCGCGTTTTTGCCCTTATTATGATAGTATATAGTTTATTTAAAATCCTTAGTTACATTAGCTTATTATTTATTATTCTAACATAATTTACCAATAGCAAAGAACAAAACAGCCTCCATTAGAGCCAGAGTGATAAAAATATTTCTTTGTTTTCGAATACGTTCTTTGTTGCGGCTATTTACATTTCCCATTTTCTTTTTAATGATTACTCCAGTAGCAATGGTCATTGTTGTCTATATACAAAAGTTATTATTGTTATGTTTTTTTTCAATTTTTTATTAGCGTGCAAAAATATGCATTTCAGCAAAAAATCTTTTTTAAATTTTTTACCATAATTGTAAATGGAATTGCGTAGTAAATTGTAAACCAGAGGTAAAAAGTGGTTAAAGTTTGCCCGCCGACGTATGCAAAAGTAAAGGTTGAATAAGAAAGGATCACTTTATAGGGCACCCAAAAAACTGTTTAAAATACTTTTTAGTTAAAAGAAAATATATTAAAAAAAACGTTAAAATTAATAACACTTATATTATTATTTTTTTGCCTATAATACCTGCTACAAATACCAGCACTGTAAGTAAAATCCAACCTAAAGTTAAGCTAATGATTGTATATAGATTTCCCCACTTCAAAAACCAATTTTGAACAACAATAGCCAAAAATCGTTGTATAGCAAAGAAAGATACATGATAAACTGATGCTGTTTGGCATAAGACAGTTATACCATATCCCAATCTTATCATACTAGAGTTTTTTGTCATCAAAAAGTATGCCAAAATGTCTCTTGGCGAGGAACGCAATGTCATTGCAATATTTGGTATCATGAATCCGAATATAAAAATCCCTTATAAAAAAAAAGAAAATACATAATAAATAAATAATATTCAAGAGTATCACAATTAAATTTTAACATATAGCAGCCTTAGTTGTTTAATCAAAACTAAAAAAAATACATTTAAAACACATACCCCATAAGCAGTCAGCAATAGCCAAAGAAACTTTAACGTAATCAAAAGAAGTTCTGAGATTTCTTTTTACGTTCAAGACTGTGGCAATTACTAAGGTATTAAAAAGAATTCCGGTAAACCCAACTAGGCCAAGAAAAACCGCAAAAGTAACGACAGGTAAAGTTCTGTTAAAAAAAACTAAATCGTAAAATAAATAAATATGTATATATTTTTATAATAATAAGTTACATAATATTGTATATAAATTTAGATCAAAATTCACCTGCATTGACTACATTCACTCACGCTAACACTATAGTTGCATTTAAACAGTGCTTCAGAATCGCAAAAGTATCCAAATGGGCATAGTTCTTCCTTTCTAGACCAATACTCAAACTGTGATATTAGATTACATATTTCGTTACTATAGGGACAGCCGGAATTGTAGTAGTAATAATAATAAAAGTTATCATTTGACATTTTTTCTAGACAAGCTAAACTCCTTTTTTTACTTTAAAAGAAAAATAATTTTTACCACTTTTTACAACTAATTCAAACAGTTGACCACACCTTTACACATGTCTAATTTTATTACGGAACAATCGCGTTCAGATGTTAAGGGTATTTTTGTATATACATCCTGTTTAAACTGACAGGTAGAGTTTAATCAATTAATTATAAATTTTTATTAGTTAATTTTAAATTAGTCTATCAATTACACATTATATAAGGTTTGTCTGCAAATATTTAGATTTTAATGCAATTGATGATAACATAAAACAATGAGTAGGTTTACAACTTAAAAAAGATTTTTCGGGAGCTTCTATAAAAAAGAAATTTTAGGAACACCTTTAAAGGCGTTCTGTAATTTATTAAAAAGCTTGGTTCACGTTAACTGTCCGTAACTCAACAAAAAAAGTTTCGTTCTCAAAACCTGTGAATTTAGGAGTTACGTTATATTTACGAGATAGCTCTCTCGCAATGTAGCCTATGCGAATAATAAACACTAGCTATAAAATACTACATTTTAGTGTAATATAATTTAATTAAACTGTAATAGTTTAAATAAACAGTTATAAGTTCGATTATGTCCCAAATTAGGCAATACGCAGACATCATCTTAGTTTTCAAATATATATATCCTTAACCCAACCCTATCTAAGTTCAAAACGAAAAAGGCGTTGCGTAGGAGAGTACAAGCTACGAGTAAATTTCAGAGGTACGTATAGTGTTAATAAGTTTTGTCTGGGTACGGACAACGTGACCCGAAAGCTTTAACTTTTTATTTTAAGCTGTTGTATGATTTTTAACTAAAGACAAGCAGTTTTTGTCAATTTTGAGGCCTATCTCAGCAAATATTGGTTCAAAAAATATTAAAATAAACTCGATTAATATTAGATTTATTTACAATGCAATCTGGTGTCAATAAACTAAAAACGGTTTTTTAAAGTAATTTTTACTAAGATTAATATTAGATAATACTCAGTAAGTTATGTTTCTTTTTTTTTCAATGTTTCTAACGAATATTTTAAATATTTTTTGGTATATTTGCACACAATTCTTTTTAAACCCATCGTCTTTGATGGTATATACAAGTGGATCCATAATGCTAAAAACATAAACAATTTGTTAAGTCTATAGAGACACACTTGCTGTATTTCAAAACAGAATATTTTTTTTATCGTTACCGATTAATTTGCTATCACAATATACTATGACAAATATTTTAACACTATTATTTTAGGTCACTATTTTTAAAATACGGTCTAAATTAACAGTTTAAATAAAATACCTGTTACTAGCTGCTATGATTAAACAAATAACTGTTGTAAGAGTCCCCCCATAGCAATTTCTGAATTTTAGGAAAACAAATTCAATAGATATCAACGGAGCTTTAAACAAAAAATATATTTTTTGTTTTGTTTGTAATTACATTTAATTTTATATAAAACCACTGTGTTTTTTGGCCTTAATTATTGATAGAATACAGTTTCTTTAAAATCTTTGAATTTTCTTTTTCATTATTCAAACCTGATTTACCAATAGCAAGTAACAAAACAGCCTCCATTAGAGCCAGAGTGATAAAAATATTTCTTTGTTTTCGAATACGTTCTTTGTTGCGGCTATTTACATTTCCCATTTTCTTTAAATTACCCGCAAAAATAAGATAATTTAAAATTAATATATAAACAAATTGTGTTATTATTTTGTGAATTTACAACACTTGATGTTGTAGCGATCTCCGTCGACCCAATCGGAAGGTTTTATTTTTAAGATAAAGACAGTTAAGTTTTTCTTAACTAGCTAATTGCTCGTCTGCTGGTTAGGAATTCTTAAATTAACCACGCAGGTGAATTCACTGTATAATTATATTATACGGCAATTTCTTATAAAGTCGAATTCAAATTCCATTAACGGTAAATCAAAAACGTAAAATTCCAAAATCCAAAATACAACTACTTTGTAGAAAAGCATAAGATAACTTATTTTAAAAAGAATAACAAAGAATCGAATCCCATGCCAAAAGCAAACCACAGATTTTAAAAACAAGTTTAAGATTAAAAGACATATCGAAATAGGAGTTAATATAAGGTTTTGATGAAATCAAGAAACGATAACAAAAATAATTTCCACCAAATGTGAAATAGTTAAATTTAATTGTTTTTAATGTAAATAAAAGGTTAGCTTATGCACAATAAGCTACAATGTTATTTTTAACATTTATAATATTTTTAAAACCTATTCTTTGGCTAAAAGTTGTAATATTTATTTGTTTATTGTTATATTAAGGTAAAATCTTAAAAGTGATTGTAAGTAGTTTAGATATTTGTTAGGTAGTTATAAGACAATACTAAACAATTTTAATACTTGATATATTTACACAAAAACGAGTTAAATTTTAGTTTTAGTCATGTTTAAAAAAAAGATTTCATAAATCAAAAATATCTAAACCAATTGCTAAATAATATGTACAACACAAATAATTTAAAACCAAAAGAATTTGCGTGCTATAGTCAATACTTTATGCATTAATGCAAAGCCATGTCCCTGATGTTTGATAAATTAGTTTTAATTTAGGTTAGTAATAAGGAATATTTCTATATTTTAGTAACTTGAGTTTGGCTTGAAGTAGATGGTAAAGAATAGCTAGGTTTTAATTTTCGAAATAGTTTTCTATAAATTTGTGCACAATTTTTCCTGAACCCGTCATCTTTAATTGTATAAATAAGTGGATCCATAATGCTAAATAAAAATTTTAAATATTAATTTAAACTTTTTAACCAAATTTATTGTTTAAATTGTATTTATTAAAGCCTATAAACCTACCTGTTGCAAGACGCTAAAATGTCAAATATTACTACCAAAAGTGTATGTAGATAACAGCTACCTTTTTTATTAATTAAGATGTTTACTGTTACCACAGGAGCTAAAAACATAAAGAAAAACAATAATTTACCAACATGTATTTTAAATACTGTCTAATAATCTATTTTAACTTAAAAAAACATTTTGACTATTAATTAAATTTTAAAACAAATGTATTTTTTTATAATTAAAGCTTATTTTAGTTAAATTACCAATAGCTAAAAATAAAGCCACTTCCATTAAGGCCAAGGTTATGAAAATTTGTCGTTGTCTGCGTGTTCGTTCGTTACTGCTGCTTGAAACATTTCCCAATTTTCTTTTTATTAATATTCCAGTAGCAATAGTCACGATAGTCTTGAATAAAATATCTCAACTCAAGTTATGTTGTGATTTAAAAGACTAAAGAAATTTAAAGTAATCTTACCATTGTTGCAAAGGGAAGAATGTTGTACAATGTAACCCAAATAAAAAATGCGAATTCATTCATCTTGGCGTTGTAGGAAAACCTCGCAGGAATATATAGAAAATTTTTACGTACCCCGACAGGCAACCAAAAAACTGTTTAAAAACATTTAAGTTTTTGAAATTGTTGTTAAACAAGCCTAACAACTTAATTTGTAAAATTCAACTCGTGAAACTGTTATTTAAAAGAATATTTAGTTACCTTGAACTAGAACGATCACCGTGCTTAAAACCCAAACAAAAGTTAAGCCCAAAATTGTAAACAGTTTTCCCCACTTAAGAAACCAATTCTGGGCAACGACTGCCAAAAACCTCTGGATAGCAAAGAATGAAACATGATACACTGAAGCCAATTTGCACATCCTGTGTATCGCATAGCCAAGTATTACCGTAAAAGAATTTCTGGACATAATAACATATGCCAAAATATCTCTCGGAGACGAGCGCAAAGTCATTGCAACATTTGGTATCAAAAATCCAAATATGTAAATACCTAAATTGGGTAAATAACATACTTTTTTACCGTTGATATAATATTTCAACAAAGTCCTGATTTTTCAAAAATTGCTGTACAGCCAAGCTGTATTTAATCATTAATTCGATAAGTTTGTGCACATTTTTAAACTGAATTAAATTTGAATGTAAATAAGTAAATTATTTTATAAGATAATTATGGTGCCTAACACTGTTTTTTTTTAATTTATGTTAAAAAAGTTACCCCAAAAACAGTCAGCAATAGCTAAGGAAATTTTCACGTAATCGAATGCTGTTCTTCGATTTCTTTTAACGTTAAAAACCGTAGCCATAACTAAAGCATTGAGAAACAATCCAAAAAATCCAACCAGACCAAGAAAGAATCCTATTACTATAACGCTAGAAGATCTGTTAAAATGTCATGATCAATACATTTCAACTGTAAATTTGCCAAAAATTTTTTTTAAATTTTTATATTTTTATTACTTTCTTACCGGCACTGAGAACATTCAGTTAAAGTTACATTAAAGTCACATCTAGAAAGTACATCGTTACTGCAAATGTAACCAAACAAGCACATTTCTTCATATTGAGTTTTATAATCAAGTTTTGTAATTATTTGGCATACTATATCGCTGTAAGGACAGTCGAAGTGGTTGTATTCAAAATCTTTATAATCATTTGACATCTTAAGCTTTTAAAACAATACTTTTGATCAGAAAGAAATAAAGTTACACATTCAACCTGTTGAAACTTAGTTAAATCTAAAGGTATTTAACAACTAAACAATGCAATAATTTATTACCTAATCGAATACCGGATGAGCAGTTACATTATCATTATTTTGATTAATATAGTTTTCCTGTTTTAGTAAGGTCATTAACTACTACGTTCGGTACTTTATACCAATATTTACAAGAAAGTTAATATCACAAACATTGGTATTTATTACTAATAACACTAAATACATTTTTAGTATTACTTTATTAAAGATTCGTAACACTAGTCTTTCCAGGCAAATATTTTAAATATACATTTTGTTTACACAATGATTTTTTCCAGATATTTACACACAATTTTTTTTTAAAACTTTCGTCTTTAACGATGTTATTATAGATTAATCTTTGTAAATTTTTAGCGTAAATAATATTTTTTTGTGAATAATATTTTTTTATATAAATAACGATAAAGATATTTTTACAATATACATTAATTTAAAGTAATAAGATGAAAAAGTTGACTTTATTATGGTAAATATGAATGAAGTTGTTATGTCCATTATCGATCTTATTAAAAATTTGAAATGATTTATTAGCGGAAGGTCACTTTTAGTGAGCTTCGGCGTTTCACGCTGAATCATTCGGCTTGATCCCAGCTGCGAGAGACTTTTCACTCCCCATCGTCATTTATGACGCACTTGTTGTTCTGTTTATCGATAATCCTTTGTATTTTCTTTATTGTTTGTAAGCGCTTTCTCCTAGTTTATTTGGCTTTAAATAACTGACAATATAGCTTTTTGGTCAGTTCGCTGGACGTAAAAACTCTTAAATAAGTAAGGCCGAAGTAAGGTTTAACACACAATTAGACTTTTGCTTTTATACTTAATTTGCTGATTATATTTCTTTTATAGTTTGTGTTTCATGTCATATTTTTGTGTCGCATTTATTTCGCATTTCCTGTAGTTTCAATTCTAATTAAAAGCCGCTTGTACAGATTACATTTGGTAGATTGAATCCTTAGGCAGGTTTTGGTAATAAGTTAGCGAGTTTGATTTAACACGACCATTTTGTGTATTTTAATTAAGTGTGGCTTTCTTATCAATGCTCATCTTTACAGCGTACTCTATTGGGGTTTAACAATTGTTTAAGCCATAGCAGGAGTGTATTAAATCCTACAACAAGGTTATATATGGCACCTGATTGTTTTAATATATCAGCTTAAATAAATTGCAGTTTAATTTTGGTATTTCCTTTTCAAGCAGACAGGTAAACAGGGAGCAATCAACTATGTTGCAATTTTTTTATGATTTGTTATTTAATGTATTTGACTACCATAAAATGTTTGACATAAACACAATTTATTTAAAATGCTTTATTATGGTTCGAAATCTTAGATTTCGAAACATATTGTTATTGTCCGTATATTTATTTTTATTTTTATTCTTACTAATCCGAATTTTGAAATCGAATAACTTTTGATTTTGTGTATATAAATCTCTAAAATTTTAGTATGTTGTTTATTATCATATTGTGTTTCAATCCTCCTATTTTGATGATTTAAATATCACTAATTACTAATTAATAGGTGTTTATTTATTAAAATTTAAAGTTTGTTATTGGGTTTTCAAATTTTGGTCAGTTATATGTCATAACATTAATAAGTCAAAAATGGATTAAAAATTTAATTTTTGTTTGTTTATTATATTTAAATTCTTGTTTGTTTATTAAAAATTAAAGTTTAATATTAAGCAATTAAAATTTAGTATAATGTATTTTATAATATTACTAATTAAAATACATATTAAAAAAATAATTTTTGTTTGTTTATTATATTTAAATGCTTGTTTATTAATAAAAAATCAATTTTAGGCATTTAAAACTTGTTTAATGTATATTCTGATATAAACAACTTAAAACTGGGTTAAAAAATTAATTTTTGTTTGTTGAGTATATTTAATTACTTTTGTTAATTAAAAAATTAAATATTGATATTTTAAAACTTTTGAAATAATTTTGTTCCAAAATTTTCTTATCCACGTTTTTAGTCTAATAATTGATTATGTAATATTAAATTTATTTATTTAGTTAATATTCATAATTAAGTAATGTTTATGTATAATTTTATTTATTAATAAAGATTAATTTTAAAAATGATCAAATGATTTCGAACCATATTTTATTTATCAAATAAATCTAGTTTTAATTTTATTATTGAAGTTAAGTTGTTTAGAATAATACATTTTGCAGTTTTGTTATTAAATATAAATACTTACTTTCAAAATATGCATAAATTTATGTGCAAACATATGGTTGTTTTTAATCTACAACTAAAACAAAATAAAGTTTTTTTGATGTACAACACGAATAATTTAAACAAAAAAACATTTTGTAAAAATGTTGTTTGCCAACTTGAGACATCACATGCGATAATTAGTCAACAATTTATACTTTAATACACTAAAGTTTTAAATTGGTATAAAATAAGTTGGCAATTAGGAATGACTCATACACACTTTTAACATTAATTTTAGTTTTATATATCGTTTAGCTTTAATTTTTGCCGGCACTGAGAACAGTTACTTAAAGTTACATTATAGTCACACTTGAACATTGGCAGTTGCAATTACTTTAACATTTGGCAGTTACTTTATACTTTAACAGGCAATTACTTTAAATTACCCGCAAAAATAAGATAATTTAAAATTAATATACAAACAATTTGTGTTATTATTTTGTTAATTTACAACACTTGATGATATTTTTAACATTTATAATATATTTAAGACCTATTTTTTTCCTAAAAGTTGTAATATTTATTTGTTTATTGTTATATTAAGGTAAAATCTTAAAAGTGATTGTAAGTAGTTTAGATATTTGTTAGGTAGTTGTAAGACAATACTAAACAATTTTAATACTTGATATATTTACACAAAAACGAGTTAAATTTTAGTTTTAGTCATGTTTAAAAAAAAAGATTTCATAAATCAAAAATATCTAAACCAATTGCTAAATAATATGTACAACTCAAATAATTTAAAACCAAAAGAATTTGCGTGCTATAGTCAATACTTTATGCATTAATTCAAAGCCATGGCCCTGATGTTTGATAAATTAGTTTTTATTTAGGTTAGTTAGTAATAAGGAATATTTCTATATTTTAGTAACTTGAGTTTGGCTTGAAGTAGATGGTAAAGAATAGCTAGGTTTTAATTTTCGAAACAGTTTTCTATAAATTTGTGCACAATTTTTCTTGAACCCGTCATCTTTAATTGTATAAATAAGTGGATCCATAATGCTAAATAAAAATTTTAAATATTAATTTAAACTTTTTAACCAAATTTATAAATTAAATTGTATTTATTAAAGCATATAAACCTACCTGTTGCAAGGCGCTAAAATGCCAAATATTACTACCAAAAGTGTATGTAGATAACAGCTACCTTTTTTATTAATTAAGATGCTTATTGTTACCACAGGAGCTAAAAACATAAGGAAAAACAATAATTTACCAACATGTATTTTAAACACTGTTTAATAATCTATTTTAACTTAAAAAAACATTTCGACTATTAATTAAATTTTAAAACAAATGTATTTTTTTATGATTAAAGCTTATTTTAGTTAAATTACCAATAGCTAAAAATAAAGCCACTTCCATTAAGGCCAAGGTTATGAAAATTTGTCGTTGTCTGCGTGTTCGTTCGTTACTGCTGCTTGAAACATTTCCCAATTTTCTTTTTATTAATATTCCAGTAGCAATAGTCACGACAGTCTTTAATAAAGTATCTTAACTCAAGTTATGTTGTGATTTACGAGACTAAAGAAACTTAAAAGTAATCTTACCATTGTTGCAAAGGGAAGAATGTTGTGCAATGTAATCCAAAGATATAAACCGAATTTATTCACGTTGACGATGTAGGAAAACCTCGCAGGAATATATCGAAAATTTTTATGTATCCCGACAGGCAACCAAAAAACTGTTTAAAAACATTTAAGTTTTTAAAATTGTTGTTAAACAAGCCTAACAACTGGTATTGTAAAAATCAACTCGTGAAACTGTTATTTAAAAGAATATTCAGTTACCTTGAACTAGAACGATCACTGTGTTTAAAACCCAAACAAAAGTTAAGCCCACAATTGTAAACAGTTTTCCCCACTTAAGAAACCAATTCTGGGCAACGATTGCCAAAAACCTCTGGATGGCAAGGAATGAAACATGATACACCGAAGCCAATTTGCACATATTGTGTATCGCATAGCCAAGTATTACCGTGAAGGAATTTCTGGACATAATTACATATGCCAAAATATCTCTCGGAGACGAGCGCAAAGTCATTGCAACATTTGGTATCAAAAATCCAAATATGTAAATACCTAAATTGGGTAAATAACAAACTTTTTTACAGTTGATATAATATTTCAACAAAGTCCTGATCTTTCAAAAATTGCTGTACAGCCAAACTGTATTTATTCATTATTTCGGTAAGTTTGTGCACATTTTTAAACAGAATTAAATTTGAATGTAAATAAGTAAATTATTTTATGGTGCCTAACACTTTTTCTTTTTAAGTTTATGTTGAAAAAGTTACCCCAAAAACAGTCAGCAATAGCTAAGGAAATTTTCACGTAGTCGAATGCTGTTCTTCGATTACTTCTAACGTTAAAAACCGTAGCCATAACTAAAGCATTGAGAAACAATCCAAAAAATCCAACCAGACCAAGAAAGAATCCTATTACTATAACGCTAGAAGATCTGTTAAAATGTCATGATCAATACATTTTAATTGTAAAT
This sequence comes from Corella eumyota, assembly GCF_963082875.1. Classification (NCBI taxonomy): domain Eukaryota; kingdom Metazoa; phylum Chordata; class Ascidiacea; order Phlebobranchia; family Corellidae; genus Corella; species Corella eumyota. Next base: position 4,895,184 of record NC_137493.1, on the reverse strand, counting down.
TTGCCTAAATTTTTTTTTAAATTTTTATATTTTTATTACTTTCTTACCGGCACTGAGAACATTCAGTTAAAGTTACATTATAGTCACATCTGGTAAGTACATCGTTACTGCAAATGTAACCAAACAAGCACATTTCTTCATATTGAGTTCTATAATCAAGGTTTATAATTGTTTGGCATACTTTATCGCTGTAAGGACAGTCGTAGTAGTTGTATTCAAAATCTTTAAAATAATCTGACATCTTAAGCTTCTAAAACTCTACTTTTGATCAGAAAGAAATAAAGTTACACATTCAACCTGTTTAAACTTAGCTAAAGCTATCTAAAGGTATTTAACAACTAAACAATGCAATAATTTATTACTTAATCGAATACCGGATAAACAGTTACATTATACAATTTTTTTGATTAATATAGTTTTCCTGTTTAAGTAAGGTGATTAACTACTACGTTCGGTACTTTTTACCAATATTTACAAAAAAGTCAATATCACAAACATTGGCATTTATTACTAATAACATTAAATACATTTTTTGTTTTACTTTGTTAAAGATTCGTAACACTAGTCTTTCCAGGCAAATATTTTAAATATACATTTTTTTAACACAATGATTTTTTCCAGATATTTACACACAATTTTTTTTTAAAACTTTCGTCTTCGACGATGTTATTATAGATTAATCTTTGTAAATTTTTAGCGTGAATAATATTTTTTTATATAAATAACGATAAAGATATTTTTACAATATACATGAATTTAAAGTAATAAGATAAAAAAGTTGACTTTATTATGCTAAATATGAATGAGTTATTAATATAAATGTTTTTCTGTTACATTAATATTATTTTGATTTCCTATTTAGGTAAGGGGTAAATAACTATTAGTTATTTTAAAAATATATATATATTGACGAACATTCTTGATATAATGTTGATTGGATTTTATATTTTTTGTTTGATTATTTATTTTTTATAAAACCTTTTTTTCTAAAAAATTATTGTCTACACAAGTATTACTTTTTAATAGCAGCTGCGCAGTTACATAAACTGAACACCGTCATTTTTTCATTTGTAAGTGGGCCATATAGTTACATCGTCAAAGTCATTTAAATTATGAATATGAATACGCTCAAACTTTATCATTTCATATAATAAAGTCAATAAAAATACTCTAATCTTAGTATTAAAAGCATTGGCGGTTAAAATTACTTCAAATTACATGTAAGGAATGGTGTTTTAAAATTAATCTACCTAAAACAAATTGTGAAATTATTTTAAAATTTACAACAATTGATGTTATTTTTAACACTTATATAATATTTAAGCTTTTTTTGCCTAAAAGTTGTAAAATTTATTTGTTTATTGTTATATTAAGTGTTAAATTAAGAAAAGTGGTTAGGTGGTTCTAGTTTAGACTGATATTTGTTAGGTAGTTATAAGACAATACTAAACAATTTTAATACTTGATATATTTACACAAAAACGAGTTAAATTTTAGTTTTAGTCATGTTTAAAAAAAAGATTTAATAAATCAAAAATATCTAAACCAATTGCTAAATAATATGTACAACACAAATAATTTAAAAATAAGACTTTTAAATTTACGTAGAAAAAAGAAATATTTCCTAAATGTTAGTAACTTGAGTTTTGCTTAAAGTGGATGATGAAGAATAGCTAGGTTTTGTTTTTCGAAATAGTTTTCTATATATTTGTGCACAATTTTTCTTAAATTTGTCATCTTTAATCATATAAATAAGTGGATCCATAATGCTAAATATCAATTTTTAAATTTCAATTTAAACTTTTTGAAACTAAATTTATAAATTAAATTGTATTTGTTAAAGCATATTGTATTTGTTAAAGCATAACCTACCTGTTGCAAGCGGCTAAAATAAGAAATATTACTACCAAAAGTGTTTGTAGATAACAACTTTCCTTTCTATTGATTAATATGCTAACTGTTATCAAAGGAGCTAAAAACAAAAAGATGTTAAACAAAATATCTTTTTAACACTTTTTTTTTAAATTTTTTTTGACTTACTTTTATATGTAAATTAAAAAGGAAAAACATTTTTTATGATCTGTTTGTTTATATTAAAATTTTTAGCTTATTTTAGTCTTAAAGAATTACCTATGGCCAAAACTAAAGCCACTTCCATTAAGGCCAAGGTTATAAAAATTTGTCGTTGTCTGCGTGTTCGTTCGTTACTGCTGCTTGAAACATTTCCCAATTTTCTTTTTATTATTATTCCAGTAGCAATAGTCACGACAGTCTTAAATAAAATATTTTAACTCACGTTATGTTGTGAATTATGTAATTAAAGAAATTTAAAAGTAATTTTACCGTTGTTGCAAAAGGAATAATGTAGTACAATGTAACCCAAAGATAAAATGCGAATTTATTCACGGTGCCGTTGTAAGAAAAACTCGAAGGAATATATCGAAAATCTTTGGGTACGTCGGCAGGCAACCAAAAAACTGTTCAAATTTATTTTAGTTTTAAAAAAGTAAACCAAAAAAATAGCAAGGCAGCTCGTTTATTATTAATAAATAACTTATTATTTATTGTTGTCAAACAAGCCTAACAACTTAATTTGTAAAAATCAACTCGTAAAACTATTATTTAAAAGAATATTCAGTTACCTTGAACTAGAACAATCACTGTGTTTAAAATCCAAACAAAAGTTAATCCTAAAATTGTAAACAGTTTTCCCCACTTAAGAAACCAATTCTGGGCAACGATTGCCAAAAACCTCTGGATGGCAAAGAATGAAACATGATACACTGAAGCTAATTTGCACATATTGCTTATCGCATAGCCCAGTATTACCGGAATGGAATTCCTGGACATAATTACATATGCCAATATATCTCTCGGAGACGAGTGCAAAGTCATTGCAACAATTGGTATCAAAAATCCAAATATGTAAATACCTAAATTGGGTAAATAACATACTTTTTTCTAGTTAATATACTATTTCAACAAAGTCCTGATCTTTCAAAAATTGCTGTTCAGCCAAGCTGTATTTATTCGTTAATTCGGTAAGTTTGTGCACATTTTTAAACTAAATTAAATTTGAATGTAAATAAGTAAATTATTTTATAAGATAACTATGGTGCCTGACACTGTTTTTTTTTAAATTTATGTTGAAAAAGTTACCCCAAAAACAATCAGCAATAGCTAAGGAAATTCTCACGTAGTCGAATGCTGTTCTTCGATTACTTTTAACGTTAAAAACCGTAGCCATAACTAAAGCATTGAAAAACAATCCAAAAAATCCAACCAGACCAAGAAAGAATCCTATTACTATAACGCTAGAAGATCTGTTAAAATGTCATGATCAATACATTTTAACTGTAAATTTGCCTAAATTTTTTTTTAGTAAATTTAAATTTTATCACATTTTAAATTTTTTTTATTTTTATCTTTTTATTTCTGTTTATTTCTTACCGACACTGCGAACATTCAGTTACTGTTACATTATAGTCACATCTGGAAAGTACATCGTTAGTGCAAATGTAACCAAATAAGCACATTTCTTCATTTTGAGATTCATAATCAAGTCCTGTTATTATTTCGCATACTTTATCACTGAAGGGACAGTCGAAGAAATTGTAATAATATTCCTTATAATTATATGCCATTGTTTTACTTTTAAAACGATACTCTTAACCAACAATAAAGTGTATTATATTTAATCTGTTGTAATCTATCTAATAAGCAGTTACATAAGTATTATTTTGATTAATAGTAATGGATAAACAACTATTACATTAGTTATATTAAAAATCAATATATAACGTATATTTTTAATAACAATTGGTAAGTTGAATTTTTGTATCTTTCTTCAAATATTTATTTTTTAAAAACCTCTTTTTAAAAAATTGTTTCGTTTACAATTATTTATATATTTACTACCAACAGAACATGCACATTTTAATTTTTTGACAATAGCATTTTTTGTATTGCAGGTGGATTAAAAATTTATTTTGTCAAGGTCTTTATGATTATATTACTCTAAGTTTTATCAAAGTTTATACCAATTCCTACAAGAAAGTCAATGTCACAAACACTGGCATTTATTACAAATAACATTAAATACATTTTTTGTTTAACTTTATTAAAGATTGGTAACACTAGTTCTACCAGGAAAATACTTTAAATATACATTTTGTTTACATAATAATTTCTTCCAGATCTTTACACAATTTTTTTTAAAACTTTCATCCTTGATAGTGTAGATTAACGGATCCACTATGCTAAAAAAAAGTGATTTACATTAAAAAATGTATATCTTTTTTAAGTACAAATGGTTATCTAGGTTTACCTATTAAGAGCTGCAAAGTTGTTGCAAATTACAATTGCCAGCGTAGACATAAAGCAGTTAGAATTAGTCATATAAAACATTACAAGGTTCAGAGCGAGCAAGGGTGCTTAAAACAAAAACTTTTTTTTTGTATATTTCAGTTAATATTTTTATACTGATTTTTTTTATAAATTAATTATTTTTTTAAGGTTTAGTAAGTAGGAGTTTATTACTTAGAATAGAATACAAGTAAAAATTAGTCAATATAATATTTTTTTTATTTTTATTTAACTGCTTTTGCCGTAGAATTTTTGGTTTTGTATATTGGCAAAAGTTACCAATTGCGACGAATAAGGCAAATTCCATGAAAGCCAGCGTAATAAAAATTGATCTTTGTTTACGGATACGTTGTTTACTGCTGCTATTCACAGTTTCCATACTTTTTTTTATATTTATTCCAGTCGCAGCGGTCATAATAGTCTAAAAAAGGTTTTGTTTGTGAAAGGTTTTGTTACAAAACTTTAACTATCATATAAATGTATTTCAGAAGTTATGTGCATTTTAATATTATTTACCATCGTTGTAAAAGGAGCGAGGTAGTAAAGTGTAATCCACAACCAAAAGCCAGACTGAGTTCCATAGGTAAAATAGGCAAATGAGTATGTCGAATAGAAAACACCTTTGTAAACTTCACTCGGCGACCAAAGAACTATTTAAAATGTGTGTATTTACAATATAAACTCGTTTGTCTTACATTAAGCTAATAAGTAAACAGTCAATTAAAGCAGCAGACAGTCCAAATTTAAAAAAACTCTAATCAACTAAAGAGAAAGCAACATGCCTCGGCTTAAGTCTGGTAGTGTGGCTTAGACTTTATTGCACCGAACTACGAGCAGAAATGTTTTGAGTTCGAGTCGCACCAATACCACACTATTCGCTTTTAGCGCGGCGTCTACGGATAACCCAAAACATATCACAACTGCCATATGGTGATATACAAAAAAATAAACATGCCATGACTTATTTAAATTTTGGTGGGTTTGAGTTGAGGCCTTAGATTAGGGTTGTAAGCATATTAAGTTTTTTGAATTCTTAGATGTAAGCTCTTTGGATGTCCAAGTTTTAATTTAAAATATACAAAATCACCTTCAATAACAGCGTATGCCAAACTTATTATCCAGACCAAAGTTAAGCCCAAAATTGTAAACCGCTTCCCCCATTTTGCAAACCAGTTTGAAAAAACAATGGCCGTGAATCTTTGAATGGAAAAGAACACGACATGATAAGTGGAAACAATTTGGCATGACACGTTTATAAGAAATCCTAGTTTTGCTTTAAATGAGTTTTTTATCATTATAGCGTAGGCCAAAAGTTCTCGTGGTGAATAGAGGAGCGTCGTGACCATGTTAGGTAAGTAAAAGGCAAATATTGAAATACCTAAACAAAAAAAAATTTAAAGTCAATTTTATATATTAGCACAACCTATTTATAGATTGTTTTTGTACTTAATGCACTTAAAACAAAGCAATGTTTTTTGTAAGCACAAAACACTATGTTGTAAAATTTTTAACTATTGTCTATTTATTATTGTCTAAAAAGTTTTAAGCTTTCTAAATTAAATTACCCCAAAAACAATCAGCAATGGCAAGGGAGATTTTTACATAATCAAAGGTCGTTCGTTGGTCTCTTTCCACAACTAAAACTGAAGCAATAACCAAAACATTGAGTAAAAAACCAACGACTCCAACCAAACCATAAAAAATAGATAAAACTATAATATCAGTAGATCTATAAGATGTAATTAAAACATATATATTAGAAAACATAACTAAATTACATAACTTTATATCAGCTTTAACTTTATTATATTGACATAGTCGTGTATACATTACTATAAATTTTAAGAGTTGTATATGTTTACCTGCAAGAACTACATTCGGTTATCGTTGCGTTTGGATGACACTTTTCAAAAACGTCGGTTTCACAAATAAATCCAAAAAAACACATTCCTTCATTAATTTTGTATATATCCCAGTTTATTAATTCACATGTTGGCACGCTATATGGGCAATTATCGACATCATAATAAAAATCATACGACATATTTTACATTAAAAAAAGCTGGATAAAAACGTAGCCTGCAACATTTTAAATTAAAAAAAAAATATATTCTTTTATCTGTAATTTTTTTTTTTTGATTGTTATTAATTAAGTGGCCTAACAAATTGTTGCGGCCTGTTTTTAAAATGATTTATTAGCTGCTTGACTTTTGTTCACAATATTTAAATAATAAAAAGTTCCTGTTGACGGTAGCTAACGAAAACAATTAATAAAAACGGTGATTACCAGTTATATAAATTGTTATTTTATTTTAACAATGTCACCGTTTAAACAAAATAGTAAATGTTTGAACAAGGTTTAATACATTTTATTTTTTATTTTTTAAGAAATAAACACATTTTAAACACATTAAAATGTTTACAATTGGACACAATACTTTAAATGTAAATAAAACGACATCAAGTTGTATATGTAGTTTTAAACATAAGCTAACACCATTTTTATGGCAATTTAAAAAGGATGTTTTGTTTTTAACAATTTTAGAGTTGTGTTACTTCTGTTTTTCCAAACGATGAAGAATGTAGATGAGGTCTTGATTTACCGAACACTTTTCTATACAGTTTCTTACAATTTTTTTTAAACTCGTTGTCTTTAATGGTATAGACAAGTGGATCCATAATGCTATACAATTTTACGTAAATATAAAATATTACTTTGATGTGTATAATAACTTTTAAATGCATTCATTTGCAACCTTACCTGTTAGTTGCAGCAATAGTCATACAGACTACAAATGCCAATAAGGTGTCATGGCAGTTTGAACTGCTTGAAAAAGAAAGCGCCAGATTTAAACCCATCAGCGGAGCTAAATTAGAAAATTATTTTCATGCATGGATTTCAAGTAAACGCTTCAACAACAACGCATCTTCAAGCAGTCGTTTAGTTTAAGTATACAGATATGCCAATAAATTTACAAAACTTCAGCCTCAAACACAATTTTGCAATGTTAATAATAAGATGATATTTTGACATTACAACTCTTTAACATAAATAGTTAAGTTATGTTAATTTACCTTTTGATAAAATTATCTAATATTCAGATTATGCATAAATATAAATTACCAATGGCCACACATAAAGCAACCTCCATAAGAGCCAAGGTTATAAAAATGTTTTTTTGCATACGGATGCGTTTCCGACTTCTGCTCGAAACGTTACCCATTTTTCTTTTAATATGTATTCCAGTCGAAACGGTCATTAAAGTCTAAAAAATAAATCAAAAATTTGAACGGCAACTCTCTTTATTGTTTAAGTTAAGTGTAGGTAAATTTTACCATTGTGGTAAATGGGACTATGTAGTAGAGATGTTGTGAAAGTAAATGTAAATGCTTGAGGGGAATAAATCATTGAGGGAATAACTCCTTTAGGCCACCAAAAAACTGTTAAACAAAAAAAATTGACTTAATCATTTAATAAAAACAAAACCAGTCACAAATTAAATTGTTTTAAACAAAAATATATTTTAGCTTGAAAAAAGCTTAAAATATTATACACTATAAATTATTTCGAATCACCTTCTAGCAAAACAAAGGTTGTGCTGACCATCCACACAAATATTAAACCTAAGATTGTGAACAATTTTCCCCACTTTCCAAACCAATTCGAAAAAACAACAGCTATAAATCTCTAAATGGAAAAGAACACAATGTGGTACGTGGATACAATTTGACAAGAGAGTGCTATGGCAAAACCAAATTTAGCTTTCAATGTAAGATTTGACATTATAGAAAAAGCAACAAGGTCTCTGGGTGATGAGTTTAGCGTCATGGACATATTTACAAGGAACTCGATAATTGCAAAAGCTAAAAAAACATTTATTACTTTAAAAGAAAGATAAGTAAGTAGAATTTATAAAGCTAAATCGTTATAAATAATCATGTAATTATGTTCTTACCCATTTATTTGTTTATATAAATTACAGGCATTATTGTTAATAAACAAAGTTATAGAAAACATGTATAAAAAATATTAAATTACTCCAAAAACAGTCAGCAATAGCAAGAGATATCTTCATATAATCGAAGGTCGTTCTTTGACGTCTTTCTACAATTAAAACCGAAGCAATAACTAAAGCATTGAGTAAAAAAACAACAATTCCAACCAGACCATAAAAGAATGCTAAAATTAAAACTGCGGAATATTTGATTTTTAAATTTATTTGGTTTAGTTTACTACACCGTTTTCAATTTTATTGTTTAATTTAACCAATGCGTTATATATGTATAAAGTATATGTAATGAAATTTTACCTGCAAGAACTACATTCAGATATAGTTAAATTCATAGGTGGGCACAGTTAAACGAAAAAGCAACTTCGTTAAATGGTTATTCGTTACACAATACAGTAACTTCGCTAACGTTTTTTCGGTAAATTAAACCAAGTGTAACGGAAGTTATCGTTAAACGTTAACGTTAAAATTTAATTAAAACAAACAAAGAAATTACCTTTTTTATAAAAAAGATTTTTAAAAAATAGTTTTTTTTTAATCGATGTTTTAACTAGGCGAAAATGGTTTAGAAGAAGTTTTTAAACCTGGCATAGGCCTAATGCCCAAATAACAGTGGCCGGATAGTAATTACTTACATCGTTTAAAAATTGCGACGATTAAATCCAATAAACGGCGATTTTAAACATATATATTCCTTATATTACCATGGATTTACTTGTAAAATATTGAGTTAACGGGCTTAATTTAACGGAAGCACAATTTAACGAAAGTTAACAGGTCCGATAACGATTTTTAAAAATAACTTAAAAGTTAAATTTTAACAAAAAAATTAACTTCGTTATTTAACGTTTAACGCATTAACGATTTGGTGCCCACCTTTGGTTAAATTAGAACACTTGTCAAAAACATCGCTTTCACAAATAAAACCAAAGTAGCACCACCCCCACTCTATAATAGAACCCATACACCAGTTGGCCTTTTCGCATATTACCAAATCATAAGGGCACTCATCATAGTTAAAAAAATAATCATAAGATGACATATTTTACACTGTAGTTTTAACCTAGTAAGGTAAAAAACATTAAGTGTATCTTTCTCACAGCGCAACACTTTTCTAAACAATTTCTGAAACTTGTTTTTCTAAACTTTGTTTGGTCTATTTTCTAACGATTTATAAAGCTTATGTTAAAAATGTTTAAATGACTGCAGTGCTTTGTAGTTTAATACCATAGAGTGACATTAACCGGTGTAATTTATTAATTTTCTTGATTACAATGGTGTCTATAGCATAGATATACTGTAAAATATTCAACCAGTGTGAATTTATCGTCGTATACTTTTACGCTTGACCGCTTTTATGTTCTTTATTTAGCCAAGTATTGTCAGAGATAAAATCTAAATTTAGCGTGTTAGTTTTATTTGTTTTAATCTAGTCTAATCTTATGTTTCTTTTTATGTACTTTGTATAAATTAAGTATAAATGATAAACTGAATTACCAAGCCAACGAGATTTTACCATACCGATATATTGTTCAACTGGGCTTTGTCTTAAAATAGTTTGGTAAGCACGTGTTTTATGATGTTTTTATTACTATTAATTTGAGTGTTTTTTAATGTTTACTGTTATCTTAAGATAATTGTATAGGGTATTTTGCACTATAAGTAGTTTATATAGGTTTCTTTGTTTTAGAAACCGTATTTTTCATCGGTCTGTGTGCACCGTTTTTCGTTATAAGAATTGTGTTATCCTATTGTTGCGTCATGTGAAGGGCTAACAATAATAAGTTCAAAGAAAGTTAAACTGGTGTGATTGATGTCTAAACGAGTTAATAACTATAACTAAGTCTGGTGTTGGTAATTGAATATTTCTGCTACTCGTCTGAGTGTATCAAAGCCGCACTTACTGCAAGGACGACGTAACATATACTAATATATACACTAGAGTAGGTGTGTATATTGTGTATATAGAGTAGTAGGTGTGTATATTAGTATCTCTATGGTCTATAGCCTAAATTAATTGGCTTAAAACCACGGTTGATGTAAATTGCAAACTATAAAATTGTGATAGAAAGTTAGTTAGTTAAATATCGTTTACAATGTAAAAACAATGTTTTTTAGTTGACCAAGAAATAAAAAAAAAAATTAATTTAAGTAAATACATATCGCAATAATTGGTTAACAGTTTCAGGTTGTTATTAATGATTTTCGTTTATGCTGCAGCAAAAGTTTAATTAAAATAACAAATTACAAATTTCCGCCCTTTTTCAACATTTGAGTTTACACATTATAATAATTTTTGTCAAGCCATGCAAACAGCCAGAGTTAACATAAAATAAATTTAGTATAAATAAGATGTTTTTATAAAAACTAATGTACGTTTGAATAAAGTAACATTCTGTGCTTTAATTAGCATATAAAATATTTAAAATTTATAATATTAAATTTGATATATTATATATATCAAGTAAATTGCAATATAAAAACACATATGTTTTTGTTTATATGATAAATATTTAAAAATTTACTTAAATAATTTTAAAATGTATTGTGTTTTTTCAGATACTTTTCGTACAATTTTCGACAATTTTTTCTAAAATCTTCGTCTCTACAACTATAGATGATTGGGTCAATAAAACTAAACGAAGTGTAATACAGGGGTTATAAAAACAAAAATTTTTTTTAAATCTCACCCCAAAATATTGTATTTGCAAGTACTTAAATTGTGTAAAAAAACAGCTATGAATTTAAACAAGATGAACAATATATTGTTTTACTCGAATACTTTTTAGACCAATTGTAAAGCTGATAGTTACCTGTTGCATGATCCAAAAACAAAAATTGAATTTATTGCAATTGAAGAGCTATAACAAGCTTTGTCAGTAATCAACAAAACACTCGTAGCAAGAATTGGAACTGTCCAAACATTATTTATTACAAAAATTAGTTAATGTACAAGTTACAATAAATTTCAATTTAAAAAAATACCCATTGCTATTAAAATTGCAAATTCAAGAAAAGCCAAAGTAATAAAAGTGGATTTTTGTTTTTGCAATCGTTCTTCCTGGTTACTTCCTTTAAAAGCTTTCATTTTTTTTCTTATTCTTATACCGGTTAGTATTGTCATCACGGTCTAAAAACATAAAAGCACGTACATATACACAAGTGCAATATATATTAGTTGCCGTTAATTAGAGATATTCAAATAATTGTTGATGGATTACCATCACTGCAAACGGAACAGGGTAGAAAAGTGTCAGAAATATATATATTGTAAAAGCATCTGTTGCAACAATGTACACAAAAGACCAAGTTACGTATGTTACTTCTCTTTTTACTCCGACGGGTGTCCAAAATGCTGTTAAAAATAAATGTGTCAATTTTTACAACTTCAAATAAAAGGTAAAATAAATAACTTATTTTAATAAAGGTAACTTTTTTTAAACCTACTAATTGTTGCAGTTATTTTGTTACTCGATCATTAGTTTCAAGCGTTATTAAAATACTCCAAAAGGCAAAGCACATTTTCCAATATGCTTCAAAGCAGTTAAAGACATTACCTTTGCTTTAAAAGAAATCATAACTTTTTTATTTTTACCTAAAAGAAAAATGTACACTAGGCATAAGACCCACACGCCAATTAGTCCTACTATAGTAAATAACTTTCCGTTGGCCCTGTACCAATACATGAATTGAATAGCAGTGTATCTCTGTACGGCAAAAAAAGCAATATGATGTGAAGATGCTATTTCGCAGATCATAACTATAATATAGCCCAGAGTTACTGTAAGCGAGTTTTTAGATGCAGTGTAATAGGCAACAACTTCAGCTGGAGTGGATTTGAGAAGCAGTATACCGTTTGGTAACATAAATCCAAATATAAAAACACCTAAAGTATGTAAGTTAATATTGATGTCTAAATAATACAAAAACCTAAATATTTAAACTGTATTTTAGATTAAAGTGTTTTAATGTTTTGTTAAATGTCTTAATGTTTTGTTAAATAAAGTGCTATAAAGACACATTGTAATACTTACCCCAAAACAGATCTGCTATAGCCAAAGATACTTTAACATAGTCGAATGGCCTTCTCAAGTTACGTTCTACCATAAAAACAGTAGCAAGCACCAAAGCATTCATAAATATTCCAGTAACAATCAAAAGAACAAGATATATTTCTACTAACCAAGCTCTTAATTATATATAAATGTTAGTTTTATAAGGAATTAGAAATTAATTATCGTTAACTTAAAACATTTTAGATTGTTTACCTGCATTGGCTACATTCACTTATAATAGTTGTGTTACAAGTTTTCAATACGTTGTCTTCGCAAACATATCCAAAGAAACATACCTCAAGAGTAAAAGATTTCGCCTTAGTTATTTGGTCGCAAATGACCGAACCGTAAGAGCAGTTACTAAAATTCCCAGCCATTTGAGTTATTACTGCCTTAAACTATGCTATTTGCAAGTAACAAACTGTGGTAAGTACTGTTTCCGAAAAAAAAATCAATAAAATGTTTTTAAATGGAATAAACATTTAAAAACTATTTTATCAACTCGAAATAACGATGGTATTTCCGCTATCGATAAACGTCAGAACCGATTTAAATATCATGTATCAAGTCAACTTCCTTTTTGCAAATTTATCAGTTTTACATAGGACTTAGCATTTTTTGAAATCCCAAACTTAGACTATTTCCTCTCTATATTTGTCTTTTCATTTCTTACTTAACAATTTCAACTATAATATAGGCGTATGAAAACTACTCTAACAATTTTAAATAAAAAAAGAAAAGAAAAATATTACCCTTTTTTAATTAAAAAATTAATATCTTCTGGCCATGCTATGCAAACAACCAGAGTTAACATAAAATAAATTTAGTATAAATAAGATGTTTTTATAAAAACTAATGTACGTTTGAATAAAGTAACATTCTGTGCTTTAATTAGCATATAAAATATTTAAAATTTATAATATTAAATTTGATTTATTATATCGAGTAAATTGCAATATAAACACACATATGTTTTTGTTTATATGATAAATATTTAAAAAATTAAACAAAATTTACCTAAATAATTTTAAAATGTATTGTGTTTTTTCAAATACTTTTCGTACAATTTTCGAGAATTTTTTCTAAAATCTTCGTCTCTACAACTATAGATGATTGGGTCAAAAAAACTAAACGAAGTGTAATATAAGGGTTATAAAAACAAAATTTTACATAAAATTTTTTTTTAAATCTTACCCCAAAACATTGTATTGGCAAGTACTTAAATTGTGTAAAAAAAAACAGCTAAGAATTTAAGCAAGATGAACAATATATTGTTTTACTCGAATACTTTTTAGACCAATTGTTAAGTTGATAGTTACCAGTTGCATGCTCCAAAAACAAAAACTGAAGTTATTGCAATTGAAGAGCTATAACAAGCTTTGTCAAGAATCAACATAACATTCATAGCAAGAATTGGAACTGTCCAAAAAAACATTATTTATTACAAAAATTAGTTATTGTACAAGTTACAATAAATTTCAATTTGAAAAAAATACCCATTGCTATTAAAATTGCAAATTCAAGAAAAGCCAAAGTAATAAAAGTGGATTTTTGATTTTGCAATCGTTCTTCCTGGTTACTTCCTTTAAAAGCTTTCATTTTTTTTCTTATTCTTATACCGGTTAGTATTGTCATCACAGTCTAAAAACATAAAAGCACGTACATATACACAAGTGCAATATATATTAGTTGCCGTTAATTAGAGATATTCAAATAATTGTTGATGGATTACCATCACTGCAAACGGAACAGGGTAGAAAAGTGTCAGAAATAAATATACTGTAAAAGCATCTGTTACAACAATGTATGCAAAAGACCAAGTTACGTATGTTACTTCTCTTTTTACTCCGACGGGTGTCCAAAATGCTGTTAAAAATAAATGTGTCAATTTTTACAACTTAAAATAAAAAGTAAAATAAATAACTTATTTTAATAAAGGTAACTTTTTTTAACATACTAATTGTTGCAGTTATTTTGTAACTCGACCATTAGTTTTAAGCGTTATTAAAATACTCCAAAAGGTGAAGCGCATTTTCTAATATGCTTTAAAGCAGTTAACGACATTACCTTCGCTTCGAAAGAAATCATAAATTTTTACTATTACCTAAAAGAAAAATGTACACTAGGCATAAGACCCACACCCCAATTATTCCAACTATAGTAAATAACTTTCCGTTGGCCCTGTACCAATACATGAATTGAATAGCAGTGTATCTCTGTACGGCAAAAAATGCAATATGATGTGAAGATGCTATTTGGCAGATCATAACTGTAATATAGCCCAGAGTTACTGTAAGAGAGTTTTTAGATGCAGTGTAATAGGCAAATACTTCAGCTGGAGTGGATTTGAGAAGCAGTATACCGTTTGGTAACATAAATCCAAATATAAAAACACCTAAAGTATGTAAGTTAATATTGATGTCTAAATAATACAAAAACCTGAATATTTAAACTGTATTTTAGATTAAAGTGTTTTAATATTTTGTTAAATGTCTTAATGTTTTGTTAAATAAAGTGCTATAAAGACACATTGTAATACTGACCCCAAAACAGATCTGCTATAGCCAAAGATACTTTAACATAGTCAAATGGCCTTCTCAAGTTACGTTCTACCATAAAAACAGTAGCAAGCACCAAAGCATTCATAAATATTCCAATAACTCCAATAACAATCAGAAGAACAAGATATATTTCTACTAACCAAGCTCTTAATAATATATAAATGTTAGTTTTAAAAGCATTAAGAAAATTAATTATCGTTTACTTAAAACATTTTAGATTGCCTACCTGCATTGGCTACATTTACTTATAATAGTTGTATTACAAGTTTCCAATACGTTGTCTTCGCAAACATATCCAAAAAAACATACCTCAAGAGTAAAAGATTTCGCCTTAGTTATTTGGTCGCAAATGACCGAACCGTAAGAGCAGTTACTAAAATTCCCAGCCATTTGAGTTATTACTGCCTTAAACTATGCTATTTGCAAGTAACAAACTGTGGTAAGTACTGTTTCATAAAAAAAATTAATAAAATGTTTTTAAATGGTATAAACATTTAAAAACTATTTTATCAACTCGAAATAACGATGGTATTTCCGCTATCGATAAACGTCAGAACCGATTTAAATGTCATGTATCAAGTAAACTTCCTTTTTGCAAATTTATCAGTTTTACATTTTAACCAGCAAAGATATAATATTGTTTTTTATTTGTTAATATATTTTATTTCTAAAATGTCCCGTGCTTTGTCTTTCTGTAATTTAAAATTATAACAGTGCCCTTGACAGCTTATAATCGTTGTTTATTTAAATAACAAATAGTAGAAAAATACAAACAAAGCCATACGTGTAATATAGTATGAAATCATATAAGCAAATAAAATAAAAATCAACACATTCTGATTACAACAAAAGACAAAGTCTCTTAAAAACTACAACCTAAAAAATGATTAACCTTTATTGTAAGTCACATTATCCTATATATAGCACAACATGTGTAGAAACTTGTTTTGTAGACTACGTAAAACTTTAGCCAAACACTCTTCTAAACAACTTTCGGCAATTCTTTTTAAAATTTTCGTCCCTTAAGCTATAAATTGTTGGATCCAAAATGCTAAAATATAAAGGAATATTAAGAAGTTATATCATTTCCACAAAACTTAAAAATGTTTTTTTTACCTGTTCGAACTAGCAAATAATATACAACATACTGTCGTAAATGTTCTCATGTAGCAATTGTTAAGTTTCGCCAGAACAAACGTAAGTATAAATAAGGGCGCTGCAAAAAGATAAGTTTGAGTTAAGTTACATTAAGCAAATTATATTTTATGATAAACAGTATAATTTAAAAAACAACAAAATACTTTTAGTTTTTATCTTTTAATGATTGGTTCACTTCACGTAAATGTTTAAAACAATAAAATTTATAGAAATAGTTAAAGTTGAGATTTCTTATTGTCATGTTATATTCACCAATAGCTAAAACTAGTCCCACTTCCATAAGAGCCATGGTAATAAAAATGGATCTCTGTCTACGAACACGTTCCTTACTGCTGCTAGACACATTTCCCATTTTCTTTTTAATAGTTATTCCAGTAGCAATTGTCATTACAGTCTAAAAAATAAATAGTTGTATTTTAAGACAGACTAAAAAGCAATTTAATTTGATCCTTTTTGTTTTTGGTTTTTCAACATTTATTATAAAAGATATCGTTTTTATTTTGTTTAAAATATGTTTTACCATTATAAAAAATGGGATCACGTAGTACAGCAAAACAGATAGAATAGTGTTTCTTGTATTAGCGTGAGAAACATAAGAAAAAGCCCAAGGTTCGTAGTAGATTGATCCAATGTAATGAATGGCAGGTAAATTTGGTAAAACTGAACAGTTGGTAATGAATAAAACAAAACGTATTATTTATATTAATTTTTCAGTTAAACAATAAATAAATTTTGTTTACCTTAAAACATTTGTTTTTATGTTAAAAATTTAATGGCCTTTATGATTTAAACGTTCTCTTTTACCTGGAATTACAACCATAAGAAGGCAGACCGACCATACCAAGATCAAGCCAACCAAAGTAAACGTCTTTCCCCATTTCATAAACCAATGTTGAAAATATATCGCAACAAAACGTTGTGTGGCAAAATAGGCAATGTGATACAAGGAAACCATTTGTGATAATCCAGTTAGAACCATCGCTATTTTACCCTCAATAGAATCGACAGATTGTAAGTGAAAGGCAATCAAGTAGGACGGTGTAGATAAGAGTGTCATGGCAATGTATTTCAATAGGATCGCAAAAATAAGCAAACCTGTCGAACTACAAGTTAATAACTATACATACAAATCTGAAAATGTCGATAACGTTATAACTTACACCATAACCAGTCAGCTACAGCCAATGACATTTTTACATAATCAAATGTAGTTCGCAAATTTGGTTTGACTAAGAGCACTGAGGCAATGACCAAAGCATTTAAAAGAAATCCTATAACACCAACAAGACCGAAAAACACGCCCAATATTATAATC
The DNA here is from genome assembly GCF_963082875.1 of Corella eumyota. Taxonomy (NCBI): domain Eukaryota; kingdom Metazoa; phylum Chordata; class Ascidiacea; order Phlebobranchia; family Corellidae; genus Corella; species Corella eumyota. The sequence goes on along the minus strand of NC_137493.1, from coordinate 4,877,720 downwards.
GAAGTGGATCTGTTTTTATTTCAAGATTAATTTAACAAAAATCAATTTACGTTTTCTTATATATATATTTTTCAAACAGCTTATTATTTGCTATTGAACACTGTGTTTTACCAAGAAAAAAAACATATAACGACCTGCATTGATTGCACTGGACAATTGTCAGACTTGAATTGCATTGATTAAGCACATCATTGTCGCAAACAAACCCGAAGAAACACAATTCCTCGTGCTGTTCGTGCGATTTAAACAAAGCAATTTGAGTGCATATGTTTTTACTGTACGCACACTCATTTTGAGTTTGTAATGAAAAAGTATTCGTCTTGTAACTGGGGGCCGCTACATACCCTGAACCGAAACCAGATCCCAAGCCAGAACTGTAACCAGAACCCGAACCGGATCCAGAATCGTAACCAGAGCCTGAGCCCGAGCCTGAGCCCGAGCCCGAGCCAGAACTATAACTGGAGCCGAATGTTGACATAATATTAAACTAACCACTAAACCTGGAAAATGTGTTTTTTATATTCGACATAGAAGGTAAATGCATAAATCACCAACAGATTATTTAAAAGTATTAAATCTTTAACTTTAAAAAGTATTAAATCTTTGACTAAAATCTTCACAACCTTTGCCTAACAATGATATTATTTATTCACTCAATTTATAAATATGGCGTTTAGCGCTACGTAGATCAACTAGGCTTTTTATTTAATAAACAAAACCACGACCGCCAACAAATATATTTTATTATTAATAGCTTCCTAGCATGCTTTATTGCTTCGTACAGACGCTTAGTTTTTGATAACTTTACCCATGCTTATTTGTTTAGTATAACAAGAGTTTCGGTCATTTATTTAATATCATTGATCATAACGGCTTTATTTTAACGGTTGTACATTGGTGTGCATTCATAAAAAATACGAATTAGCACAAGGTTTGTGATGCTTTAATAAATTTTGTTTATGACTTTACCCAATTTGCAACTATTTATTATAAAAATAATTCTTTAGGAGAACATTGCCTTATGAGTACATTACTTAAGCCAAGTAAATTTAACCTTCTACCTTGATAAATATTAATTGTATTTGACTTAATTTTTGTGCAGGAAGAGTTTAAAAAACACATAACAAAATTTTAACATATTTTTTTGTTTGTTACATCGGCAACAAATGCAAATAGTGTTTTTTACTTTATATTATGACGTCTTATTACGCAAATAAAGCGATATATTACACTTTAGAAAAAGTGCGAGTAAAGCAGAAAAAGCCAAAAATGCTTTATTTGCTTGACGTGACTTGACAAAATATTTAAATATTGCAAGTTCACGGTTACTGTTGTTTTAGCAAACTTTATTCAGAGTTTAAACATGAACATTGGTTACTGTTCTTTTAGCAAATTTCATACAGTTTAACCATTTCATTCAGTTTGAACAAAACCAAAAAAATGCTTTATTTGCTACTTTTTTTTTCAAAATTTTTTAAATATTGCAAGTTCACGGAAACTGTTGTTTTAACAAATTTTGAACATTTTCTCTAAATTCTGTTTAAGTGGGTCAAAAAGTCAAATTACAAAATGCAAAATCATTTTGCGGTTATTTTGTGCACAAACCATCTTTTTTACCTCCAAATTAGCACACATACACCCACTAACTTCTGCTATAAAAACCAGAACATATTTTACCTCAGTGCAAAAATAAATTTACCAAGTTGCGCTACAAAGTTAAATTTTTACAAGTATAGCATAGCAGTTAATTTATTTAAAAAAATTGTACTTAGTTATTATTAAAAAGTTTTTTGTGATATTATATTTCTAAAGAATAAATCACTTTTAAATTTTAAAATAAATTAACATTTAAAAAGAAATTCGTTATTTTTTAATATTTATATTACCAATCAAAAGGAAAAAAATGACAGCCGTGAGTAAAAATTTTTTTATTATTATTTTGTAATAAATATTATTTTGTGCAATAAGGTAACATTAGATGACATAATATAAAAGCAATAAATATTATTTTTGTGCAATAAGTTAACATGAGATGGCATTATATAAAACCAAAACACAGTAAATAATATTATAAAGTGGTATAGCAATTTTTAACGGAAAATTAACCCTAGACCAGTGCTGTTTTCATAATTTTTAAAATTAAGGAGCCCATGCTAAAACAACCTGAATTTTAACAATCTGTTTTATTTCAACATAAAACAAACTGTTAATTTTATTATTGAAAAACGTTTAGTTTATTTGTATACTTAATTTGAAATTCCCCACTAAAAATTCCCAAATCCGGGTTGACGTCACTTGAGGAAATTATGATGTCATTAAAAAAATACTATTTAAATGAAACAATTATTTAAACAGACTAGACAACTGCTATTGTTAAGTTAATTGTATGCTTGTGCTTTTTTATTGGCCTAATTTTTAAATAAAAAGTTTGTTAAATGTTTTTGCTTTAAACAAGCAATAATGCAAGTAAATAAACTTTATAATTAAGCTACTAATAACTTATGTTTTGAGTTTTTTTACAATGAAAATTTTGTCTATGTAACTTAAATAAAATATATAATTTAATTGAAAAATAAGCCATGCACTCCTACAGCTAACTCAATCAAAATGTTCTACCTCATTAGGCTCATAGCCCGTTTTGTCTTACTTACTAATGTCGAAAGATCAAAAGTTCAAAAGAAAATTTGCCCGAAATTAATATGCCATAACACATAGGCGAGTGTGATTTGAAAAGCAAAATGTTAACATTATCATTTGCAACTGTGCGTAACAACCACTAAAGTGTAATAGTATGCACAAGGCCTTTGATTAAATTATATAAACATGAACTCTTTTAAACTCTGTGGATGTGGTGTAGCAACGAGTTTAAACTGCAAATACCAAACAGTCTTAAAAAGCCGTTTTTGCAAAATTTGCATTTTATTATATAATTTTTAACATACCCAAAAATGCAGCATTAACAAAATATTACAATCACAACATATCAAATTTACTTTATTTTTTGTCAAAAAAAAAACACTTTGCAAAATTTACAAATTTTTGTCCTTTTTCATAACACACAAAAATTTAACAAACAGAAAACAGGTTGTTTATTGACTTTTGTTATTTAAAAATATTTTTAATAGTTTTATCGAATAAGTGCACTAATAATTTTTTTAATTGAAAAACAAGGCTATTATTTTTTTATTTTTTTGACGTAAGTGAGTTACTATACAAATGTCTAATTATGATAATGTGTGTTTTTTTTTTAGGAAAATTCAAAGTTCGGTGAATATGCGACGTTCGTTACAGCTTGGATGATGCTTTCAATCGTCGGTTATCAGTTTACTTACCTTAACCCAGCGCTGCCAGCTCTTAGAGTGGTCTTCAACCAAACCTACACCGTGCGTAAATTTTGCTTCAATTTTATTAACTTTAATAACCTTAACTAAAGTTTACAAATATCCATGTCCAGTCAATTAATTAGCAAAACGCTTAATTGTAATCTGCGCGGCCTTGAGGTCGTTTAGTGCCTTAAAACGTCTACGCCGCTTTGAAAACGTTTAATTTTGGCTTACGCTCATAGTCAAAAACAGGATTGCTTACTGTTTTTAATTGTTGGCAAGCCATATGTGTTACAGTATTAAATTCACACTGTTGCTTACCTACGATATATAGAGGTTTAGTATTGTTTTCTGTAGTGCGTACAAACAGTATGTTGTTTAAAAGTAAGTTTATAATAAAGTAACTTCTATATACTACTTATAAACTTGCATTTGTATAAGCAGTTAATCATACCGAAAAGTAGTTTGCATTTATAGTTACACCCAGTTAGTTGGCCAATGTTGGTAAATTTGATTTATTTAACTTGCACAGGAACGCAATGGAGTTCCAATGGACGATGATACCTGGTTGTCCTTGTTAACTGTATCAACAACAGCAGTTATAATAGGTGCTTTCATTGGAACCCTTATATCGAAACCGCTGGTAGACAACATGAGCCGTAAACGTCTTATGCAACTTTGCCATGTCACGCATATTGTAGGACTTGTTGTTGTTGCTTTAGTAGGTGGCCTTACGAAATCGTACGAGGCGTTTATTGTTGGAAGACTGATTGTTGGTCTTCCTTGTGGAGTTGTGTTTAGTAAGTTAACAGTTACAAAAACTAAGCCATTTACATTGTAAAATTTAAGCATAACAATCTAAAACTCATTTTAAACGATCAATCTAATGTGTCAACAACGCTTTTCAAATTTTTTACCTAAAAGTTCATTATTTCAAATTACTTGCGCATTGCAGATATTGCAACAGTAATGGTTGCTGAACTGAGTGCACTTAATAGACAAGGCTTTTGGCAAAGTATTCCAACTTGTGCAATGAACTTTGGAATTGTGGTTGGTGTTACATTTGGACATCCAAAGGTAAAACATAATTTAAACTACAATCTATTAAGTTCACAGCGAAACTTACAAAAAACGTGTTTAAAATGAAAAAGTAAATAACAGAGAGCTGTAGAGCAATTGGTTGATAAACCTAAGTTAATCTTAGCTTTAAAATTCAAACAAAGTTGTAATATGTAAGAACATCACGGTAATGACTTCTGCCAAGCCTTAAAATTACTCTTTTTAAAGCTTAGATAAAGTAACAGCTGCGATTATCTCGGTATGGTTCTGGGCAATTACATTTCGTGAGATGTTTAGGCTCTATTACCCTATATTTGCTGCAAACTCACCTAATAAACCCAACCGTTTAAAATTAACAGTGGTTGTGCTAAAATATCCACAACTTTTTATCGCCTTTGACATTATATTAAAGTAGCGTTTGGCTGCGCTGGCTAATTAAATAATTGTCTAAAAATGTTTAATTCTGCTTGTTGGCCTTTTCAGGTGTTTGGTACTCCAGAATTGTGGCCAGTTGTAGCAAGCGCAAGTGTGGTACCATCGATGATTTATCTGATTTCCAGTCTCTTTATACCAAACACACCAACTTACTTGGTTCGTATTGGAAAGGAAGAAGAAGCCTTAAAAGCCCTTGCCGTTTTACGTCAAGGACCGACCGTAAGAGAATATACATTTATCTTATTTTTTTTTCTACTGTTGAAATCATAATTTTTTTCCAAAGTGTGTAAATTAAGACACAATTTCGCATTTAAAAAATTACTTTTTAGAAAAACATCCAGGAAGAATTGGAAGAAATAACAAATCAGCTTAAGTCGGAAAATGTTGTCAGCCTACGAGATATTATTGTTAACAAAAAATACAGGTAAAATATCAAGAACAATAACATGATTATCAACCTCATACTTGTATTTTTTTTGTTAATTTGTAAACGGTTTAACGCAGGCGAATGCTGCTTCTGGTTCTTGCTATTTACGCTAATCTGATGTTGTGTGGAATAAACGCCATCGGATTCTACTCTGATATAATATTTATTATGTCAGGTTTACCAGCTCAAAACGTCACTTACATATCCATTGGAATTTTTGCTTTAAGCTTCCTCTGCTCAATCGGCGGGGTAAGTTATAGATCAAAAGACTTTTAATTTTAAAGTTTCACATATGACCTAAGTAAAATTAACATTACCGCGTTTTGTTTGCAGCTGTTCGTGGTCAAACTCGTCGGGTTTAAAAGACTTCTTGTTATTTCCAACATTTTGGCGTCTGCTGTAATTGGACTCTTTACCTTAAGTCGTGCCCTGTCTTATTTGGCACCGACAGCAATGTCTTACTTAACAGTTGTATCTGTTGCCTTGTTTATGATTTTGTAAGTAACAAAGGCATTACAATGTATAAATTGACAAACTGCTGATAAAATTCAACCTGGTTTTTGTTATTTCTAGTTGGGCTGGAGGTATTGGGCCAGGGGGCTTTGGTTTAATTGGACTCATCACTACAGAATCCACACGCCCTGGTGTATTGGGCCTGGGTTCTACTATGCTATTTTTCACGTCTTGGTTAACGGGATTTGTTGTTCCGTATTGTTTGGTAAGCTGGGATTGTATTTATAATTTTTTTTAATTTTCACAAAAAAATTGAATAAAAACTTTTTCTATTCAATTTTTTTTGCCTTTTTTATTTTACCATGGTGCTGTGTTGTAGGAGGGTCTTGGTTCGTATGCTTTAATGCCGTGGTTAGTAATTACTGTTCTGATGACGATATATTTTCAAATTCGTCTTCCTGTAATAAGTGGGAAAACAGAAGATGAAATACAAGCTCAAATGCAAGGAAAGCACTTCGTGTGTGCCAACAAAGCGGATGATATTCCTAATGATATGTTGTAAAACCTTAAATAAAGAAAAAATTTGTATATAGACATAAATGTTCTTACCAAGTGAAAAAAAATTATTTTAGGACATTGCTTTTGTATATTTTGCACAATGTTTTTAAACTGTAGTTTTTACTTATTAATCGTTTTTTTTAATAACTTTTAAAAATTTTATATAAAAAGTGTTATTTTCAATGAAGTTGACAGAATAAAAAATAGTTGCTAGCTATTTTGTGAGTTATTACAATTTCAGTATTGACTTTATACTAACATATCAAGTAAACAGTACAAATAAAACAATTATTTAAAAAAAAACTTCGCAATGCCTATAATTACTAACTTAAAAAAGGCTACTTTTTCAACAACACCCAGTAAATATTCATTAAAATAACAAAAACAAATTTAAGAAGTAAACAATATGAAATTAAAATTCCTATTAATTTTAAATGTTTACTTGCATACTAAGTTTTAAAACGACTTTGACATATATGGATTGTTTTTCTTATAGGTGGTCGTAAAACTGCAACCATATTAACTTCGAATTTGTTGATGCACACAGTAATGCGGTAGCATTTTTTCTCTTAAGCCTTTATTTAACAAGTCTATAAAAATCATTCTTTAAGCAGCTTAAGCATAAAATACAATTCGTTTGTTACGAGACGTTAGTTAAATCAGTAAATAATATAGATATTATTTTGTTGTAACTAGCTTGTATATTTGACTTTAACAATTAGTTACTTGTTTAAATAAAAAAGTTAACATTGTTATGTTTGAATTGCTTAGATATAATTTACAATACATTTTCATAAATTTTAAAAGCTATTGTTTTAGTTTGAGTTTTGTTTAAAAAAACAAAATCAACAAAAATGGGAGAACCTGTAAGTATTTGCTTTAACTTTTAATATTATATTATTTAAACTACTCATACTAAAAAAATATTTTGGTGTGCTATTATTGGTAGTTATTATAAGGCACTTAGGGTTTACAGTTCGAACCCTGCTGATTTCTATTATCGTTCTCACTTGAGACGCAAAATATACTGTTTTAGATTATAGATCATAATTTAATAAAATAAGCAGGTCAATAATGAAAATAAAATGGGCAGGTCAATAATATTTTAAAGTTAATAAGATGTTTAAAACTTGTCTTTTACCAAAGTTTTTAGATAAAATTGATTTTAAATGTAGTTTTGTCATGGTATTACCTGTGCAAATCGCAGATTGATTTGTTCGTTCGCCTAAAAAGTAAAATTTACTATAGTATTAACGGTTGTTAACTTTGTATTTGCGCTTAAACACGTCGTTAATCTTGAACAGCTAAAAGCTTGGCATACCACAGCATAACCAATGAACCTGCGAGGTCAAAAATTGGCAACCCAATCACGCGTTGCATGAAATAGTATACCAAAGATTGTTTCATTCATTCATTTGCGCACAAAAATTTTTTAAGCAAATCGTTTGTAAATTTTGCATGCCTTTTTAGGTTGACTAACAACGATATACAACAAGATTGTTTTATATTTTATGCGCACAATTATTAACATATACTATACTTGGTAATTTTTTAGGAAAATTCACGATTTGGAGAGTATGCAACCTTCGTTACAGTCTGGATGATGATGTCGATCGTGGGTTATCAATTCACCTATCTCAACCCAGCCCTGCCCGCCATTCGAGTTGTTTTTAACAAAACGTATACGGTATAAACCCTTGTTTTATTACCCTTTTTTCAACTGATTATCCAAAGCGTTTCCAAGTTAAAGATAAAGTTTGGGGAATGTAGATAAGAAATGTTAAAAAAAAATTAATGATTACTAAAGCTAAATTCTTTAGCAAACGCGCGTATCTTAAAATTAAAATATATGAGTTTGTTGAAAAAAATTAACTTTTTAAAATATTGGCAGGGTATTGCACTTTAATATCACTGTAATTTCACTAAAATTCTTTATATCAAGTAGAGCATAGCGTTATAATACTTAATAACTTTTAAATCCTCTTTTACAGGAGCGATTTGGAGTTCCAATGAGCGATCAGACGTGGCTGGCGCTGTTAACCGTAACAACAACCGTAGTCATTATCGGCGCCTTTGTCGGAACAGTTATTTCAAAACCGTTGGTGGGCAGTATGAGCCGCAAACGTTTGATGCAACTTTGCCATGTCACGCACATTATTGGGCTGGTGATTGCGGCTTTAATAGGCGGCCTTACTGACTCTTACGAGGCTGTTATAGTTGGAAGATTCATCATCGGACTTCCAAGTGGAGTTGTGTTCAGTAAGTTGGCCTTGCTTGTGATTAAATTCAAGGGCCGTACACCGAGTTGTAATAACATTTTTTTACGATATACTACCAACTCAAATATCATAAACTATAAAAAAATTAAATATTTATTTGGTTATAGACATTGCATCGGTTATGGTTGCTGAAATGAGCGCACTTAACAAGCAAAAATTTTGGCAAAGCATTCCGACTTGTGCTTTAAATTTCGGGATCATATGTGGTGTAACACTTGGTCATCCGAAGGTATATACTTATCCCAATCAACTTTTATAAATATGCCTATAAAGGAGTTATAGCTATTTAAATATTTAAAACCTTTTGTCCTAGTTGTTTGGAACTACAGAATTGTGGCCAGTAGCAGCAAGCGCATCCGTGGTACCTTCTATAATTTATCTGATTTCAAGTATTTTTATTCCAAATACACCAATCTACCTTGTTCGTATTGGAAAAAGAGATGATGCTTTTAAAGCTTTAACTGTTTTACGAAAAGGACCAGTCGTAAGTATATGCTTTTTTAAGATGTAACTAGGGGTAAAATGTTTTTTTAATAATATTTTCTGTTATATTTTTTATTAATATTCATATTTATGGAAAGTTTTTGAACGTTGCACTTTAACAAAAATACCTAAAAGTTAAGTGAAGCCTAATATGTTAAACATTAAATAACATTGTACAAAAAAAAATTAAAAATGAAGTAAACTAACAAATGGCAATCATAAAAAATAAAATTACAAATTAAACCTTATATTTTAGAGTGTTAATAAAGAAGAACTTAGTGAGATAATAAACAAAGTAAAGTCTGAGAACTTGGTCTCTGTACGTGAAATAATTTGCAGCAGCAAATACAGGTAGACAATTTTATTTTAAATTTAACATCTTTTTATTGCAATTATGGTACAAAAAAAATATATTAATATTTAAAATCAACTAAGATAAAAACGATTATCTTAACGCAGGCGTATGCTGTTGTTGGTAATTGCTCTTTATGCCAACTTTATGCTTTGTGGTGTGAACAACATCGGGCTATACTTTGATATTATTTTTACCCTAGCTGGAATTCCTCCACAAAATGTCACCTACATATCCATTGGAGTTTTTGTGTTGAGTTTTACCTTTTCAATCGTAGGGGTTAGTAATTTGTATTTAAATGACATATGTGTTTAAATTATCTGTAATTATAAATGCATTTGTTTAAACATGAAGTTTTTTTGCAGCTTTTTGTGGTTGGCCGTGTTGGGTTTAAAAGATTTCTTCTTTTGTCGAATATTGCAATTCTTTTTGTCATGGTATTGTACACTATAAGCCGAGGTTTGGCTTATTTGGCACCAACAGAAATGTCGTATTTAAAAGTTGCTTCTGTTGCACTCTTCCTGATTTTGTAAGTAAAATAATTTAATGCGAAAAATAAAAAGTAGTAGAACTAAAAATATATTAAAAATTTATTAAAATTAAAATTTTATTGTTTTATTGAAGTTGGGCTGGAGGTGTCGGAGTGGCTGGCTTCGGTTTACTTGGACTTATTACAACTGCATCTACTCGGCCAAGTGCTTTGGGTTTAGGTTCGATGGTGTTTTTGTTTAGTTCGTGGTTGACTGGCTTTGTGGTTCCATATTTATTGGTAGTTCTTTATACTTTTAATGACATAACTATTTGATATTTTTAATTTTAGGTACTTTTAAACAATTTTACCAAACGTGTTACAAATAACTAACAACGTTGTTGTTTATTAGGATGCACTGAAAACATATTCCCTTGTGCCCTGGTTTGTATGTACCATTTTGATGACAATATATTTCTATGTATATATTCCGATAACAGATGACAAAACAGAAGAACAAATACAAGACCAAATGCAAGGAAAGCTAATTAAATATTCAGCCAAATCTGAGGATAATGACGCTTTGTAATCATCTAAAACAGTTAACTGATTTAGTTATGGTTCGAAATCTTAAATTTCGAAACATATTGTTATTGTCATTATTATGGTTCGAAATCTTAGATTTCGAAACATATTGTTATTGTCCGTATATTTATTTTTATTCTTACTAATCCGAATTTTGAAATCGAATAACTTTTGATTTTGTGTAAATAAATTTTTAAAATTTTAGTATGTTGTTTAATATCATATTGTATTCCAATCATCCTATTTTGATAATTTAAATATTATTAATTAGTAATTAATAGGTGTTTGTTTATTAAAATTTAGAGATCGTTATTAAGTTTTCAAATTTTGGTCAGTTATATATCATAATATAAATAACTCGAAAATGGATTAAAAATTTAATTATTGTTTGTTTATTATATTTAAATTCTTGTTTGTTTATTAAAAATTAAAATTTGATATTAATCATTTAAAATTTAATATATTGTATTTTATGATATTAGTAATTAAAATACATGTTAAAAAAATAATTTTTGTTTGTTTATTTTATTTAAATGCTTGTTTATTTATTAAAAATCAATAATCAATTTTAGGAATTTAAAATTTAGTAAAATGTATATCGTGATATTAACAACATAGAACTGGGTTAAAAAATTAATTTTATTTGTATAATATATATAAATGCTTGTTTGTTTATTAAAAATTAAAGATATGTAATATTCTTAGTTAAGGTGTATGCATATTTTTTTATTTATAAAAATTTATGCTAAACATAATCAAATAATTTCGAACCATATTTTATTTATCAAATAAATCTAGTTAATTTAAGATCTAAGATTTCGAAACATATTGTTATTGTCCGTATATTTATTTTTATTCTTACTAATCCGAATTTTGAAATCGAATAACTTTTGATTTTGTGTATATTAATTTTAAAATTTTAGTATGTTGTTTATTATCATATTGTGTTTCAATCCTCCTATTTTGATAATTTAAATATTATTAATTAGTAATTAATAGGTGTTTGTTTAATAAAATTTAGAGATCGTTATTAAGTTTTCAAATTTTGGTCAGTTATATATCATAATATTAATAACTCGAAAATGGATTAAAAATTTAATTTTTGTTTGTTTATTATATTTAAATTCTTGTTTGTTTATTAAAAATTAAAGTTTGATATTAAGCATTTAAAATTCAATATAATGTACTTCATAATTTCAGTAATTAAAATACATGTTTAAAAAATAATTTTTGTTTGTTTATTTTATTTAAATGCTTGTTTATTTATTAAAAATCAAAAATCAATTCTAGGCATTCAAAATTGGTCTAATGTATATTTAGATATCAACAACTTAAAACTGGGTAAAAAAAATTAATTTTTGTTTGTTAAAAATATTTAATTACTTGTTTGTTGATTGAAAAGTTAAAGATTGATATGTTAAAGTTTTTAAAATAATTTTGTTCTAAAATTTTCTTAGTTTAATAATTTAATACGTTTTTAGTCTAACAACAATTATATACGTAATATTTGATTTATTTATTTAGTTAATAATCTTAATAAGGTAATGTTTGTGCATAACTTTATTTACTAATAGAGATTAATTTTAAAAATGATCAAATGATTTCGAACCATATTTTATTTATCAAATAAATCTAGTTTTGTTTGTAGTAATATTTACCGCTACTACGTTCTTTATGAAAACCATGTATATTTTTATGTAAATATTTAAATAAACAAAATGTAAAATGAAATGCAAGCTAGGTTTATTTATTAAGTAAAATACAGCTAGAAATTATTTGCTTAGTTTAAATATATATTTTTTATAAATAAACAAAGATATGCATAAATATTTATTGATAAAGGATAAATTATCAAATAAACCTAATCAAATGTTGTATTGATAACTTAAAAGTCATTTAAAGTTTACAGATTTGGCTTTCCGTCTTGAAATTGCATTAGCCAGGGCTTGAGCTCGATTAGGCAATACTGTTAACACTGTTTTGGGTTCAATATTTTAAACTTTTAAAAACCATTTATAATTAAGCTAAAAATTGATGCAATAGCTAAAATTATTTGGAATATGCAATCCATGCAATCTCTAGCGGTAAAAAAACAAAAGTTACTAAAAATCGTTACTATGGAAACACGGGCAAATCAAAAAAAGCGTCGTCTTATTACGCGCCTTTAGCTCATGTCTTACAGTTAGCTTAAATAACCATTACGGTAAGCTAAAATAGAATGCAAATATTCGTATGTTGGTATTTATTATTTATAGCCAAATATTCTACAATTTAAACGATACTAAACTGCTATATGCGAACGAATTTCTAACTTTGTATTTACCTTTATCTGTCAGTCAGTCTGTTTATGCAATATTTAGATAAAGAATAAGTTTAATAAATTAGTGTTAGTGTTGTAACTGTCAATAAAATGCTTGAGGAAACAAATAAATCTACTGATCAACAAGACCAAGGTAATATTCCTAACTGTAAACAGTAAAATAATAAAAAAATATTAGGTCGTAACTAAATTTTCTTAAACCATTTCATTTAACAAGAAGTGATGCGCTGTACTTAACTTAACTTCTTACATATTACAACTTCTAATATAGCTTTGTGTGTTAGTAAATTTTTGCAAACGGAATCACTGAATTTAATTTTAAATTTAAAGATGAAGCCGTGAAAAAAATCCACAAGGGAAGAGGCAGAATGTACATTCCACATGGAAGAGGAAAGGAGGAAGTGTTTAAACCACACACGGGACACATAGATGTTAATTATACTGAGTATGATTTTTGTGTATTCTTTAAAAGGGCTTTTTTTATTTTTTAATGTTAGCAAGGGTATACTTTTCTGTTAGCATTTAGAGCATACATTATAGCCTTTTGGTGTTTTTAAACCTTAAAAATTGAACTTAGTAGTTGACAGTTAGTTATCTTAACAACACCAAGTTAATAAAAAAAAATATGAAAAAAATGGAGTTTGTGTAAATAAAAAAGTCAATAATTTTTGAGCAAAGCCAGTTACAATTTTTAAATTAAAAAACGCTAAACTTGTAAAATTTAACTGAGGGTTGGATTTATTAAAAATCAAAATTAAATTTTTTATTATAAAGATGTGGCCCCGACTGGAGTTCCCGCATCAGATGGCTTCCTTCTCCTAAAGCCGGCGAAGGGAAACCTACAGAGACAGCATTTTATCCCACCTTGAAGTCAATACGACACTTTCCTACTCAGCATAATAAGTCCTCGAAAAAAGAATACAAGTTCTATCCACCTCAAGGAATTCCACTTGTCAACGGGAAGGGAAAAGTAACAATTTTCAATAACGTACACTGTGCATCTCAAGTATCAAACAATGAAATCACCGACAAGCTACGATTTGGCGAGCATGCTCATGTGGATAATTCACGTAATTACATTGCTGAGGCTTCTTCAGGTGACAAACCATATCAAGCTGCAGAATATTCGATTAATTTTCATAAGTTTGGATCAACTCGGCCTGTGGTTAATTTTGGGTAAGATTTTATCTGTTTAGGATGTTGTGTTTGTGTTTATATTGAAAATGCAAACCAACTTTTTTAGCCTATACTAATATATTGTTTCATTGTAGAGCAATGCATCTAAAAAATAAGGCATCTCGTGTACCATTGCTTCATAGCAATCCTATTAAAATGTAAGTACTATTATTTTCTATAAACCTACAAAGCAAACAAGAATTACAAGTACAAAGCAAACAAGAATTTATCTTTTAGTAAACCATACACAAAAAAGGAGGCAGAAAGAAGACTCCTTGAAGAAATTGAGACTGTAAAATCTTTAAATAAGTGGAGGCCTGCCTCTCCTTTGCTAGTGCCAGTACCAGAAACCAAGGGTTAAAAAATAAATATTTGCAGAAATTCTTGTTTTTTAATCTCTTAAGGGTTCTTAACCAATTTACCACCAAGGGGTAAATTTAACCCCTGTTAAGAATCCCTGCCTAATAGGGATTTGCCTTTTAAAAAGAAGATTCAGTTTCACTTCATATAGTTTCTAGGTTTTATTTTGTAGGTTTAACTAATTTTTGTTGTTAATTTGCTTAATACTACCTAGTTTTAAATTGTATTCGATTTTGAGTAAATAGTCAATCTTTACCTTAAGGTCTTTTAAAAGTATTTTACCTTTATTTAATTTGAACAAATCTCTAGTTATCAACAATTATTTTAACATTTTTTTATAAATTTTTATAGTTACGTAAGTGTTAGATCAATATTGTGATACTGTGAAATTTAAATGCATTTTTATGAAATCTTACTTTTAAAATTTACCTAAAATTCGCCAAGGTGGTTGTTTATTTAAGTGTATTAACAAAATATAACACAAAAATTAAAGGGAAGCACAAAAAATTGCCAAACAGAGCTTAAGCCAGTATGTTAATATTAACGAAATTTGAAATATAGTATTTTTAAAGGGAAAGCAAATATTTTGTGTTGTACATTTTTTCACAGTTGATATTTTATTTAACTTTTGGGGTCATGAAAAAAACATCTAAAAATTTAACACTAAGGCTTTTATACAGAAACCAACAAAGCATGGTTGCATAAATAATTGGTACATATAGCAGAAAAAGGCCGAACAAAAGCTACAAAATGGTCACTGAATATACTAAGAATTATTTATGGAGAGCATTTTATGCAATATTTTTACCGATTAAGCAATTACGCATTAAAACATTATCTCCAAATCCGGCAAGTGTTATCTTTGCTTCCAGTGAGCACCGTGTTACCTTCATAATTGAACACACAGCTAAAAATGTCATCTGTGTGACCCTCCAACATTTGTAAACATTCACCTTAAAGAAAATTTAAAAAAAATGCTTACAAAAAGTTAGAAATGCAACACAGAAAGCTAAGTAAAAATATTTATTACATTTTCACTTAAATTTCAAATCTCGTAGTGCCTTAATAAAGTTAATTTAAAACAGTCAAAAATGAAGTTTACCACTTTGCGAATCCCATAATCTTGCAATTTTATCAGCACCTCCCGATAATATCCGAGTGCCTTGTGGATTAAAAGAAACTTTTGATACTTCCCCTTCGTGGCCTTCTAAAACCAATCTGGTTTTCTGCATCACGGCATCATAGACACGAATGGTAGCTTAAAATAAAAGGTATTGTCATTTAAAAAGCCACTACAGCAATAGCACAATGCGAATGATTTTATAACATCCCAAACTGTCAAAATTTTGACAAAGTATGTATTGAAGAAATTGTATATATAACATTTACAAAAGCTGTTTATATTTCACCAATTTTAATTCTAATTTATAATTTTGATTCTTACCATCAGCAGAACAACTGACCAGCTCTTTCCCTGTACAATTAAACCCAATATCAAAAACTTCATCTTCGTGCCCCCTTAACGTTCCAATACATTGTCCAGTTCTCACATCCCATAACTATTAAATATAAGGTTAGATTGTAATCTTAGTAATATATAAAACTTATTAAAAAATTTATTTTGTTGGTAAATTATGCCTAAAATTCACTAAAGTATATATTTAATATTCTGACAAAAGTTTATTTTTGATTGTTTGTAATAAATAGGCCACAAAAAAGTGGCTTTCGAATTTTTTTTTATTGTTTACTTCTCGTTTAAAAATGAAACTAAATTAAAAACAAATATTACTTTGCATGATTTATCCATGGAGGCTGTTGCAATAAGCGAACAGTTAAAGTTAAATTGGGCTGTGGAAATTTCCCCACGATGGCCAATCAGGGTGTTTGTTTGTTGTCCTGTGTTTACGTCCCACAAGCACACTGTGTGATCAAAACTTCCTGTTAGAAGTTGGTCACCTGTGCTGTTAAACGCGATTGAGATAATTTCACCGCTATGACCCTAAACAAAACAGAAAAGTTTTGGATATTAATTAAGCATTTAAAGCATAATGCCTGTGTACAACCAAATTATTATGTCTAATTAGTAGAATGCTTGTTTAATTTATTTTATGCCCAACAACACACACCAAAATATGGCTTTACCTAATTTATATCAAACAACTAAAAAATGGCGCACACTTTAACTTACTTTTAAAAAAACATTACAAATAACACCCAGTTACAAAAACGACTTACTGATAATGTTGCAAGTTCATAGCCAGTCTGAACGTCCCACAGTTTAGCTGTGGTGTCCATAGATGCCGTGGCAATCACTGTGCTTTGTGGGTTAAATGAAAGAGAGACAATTTCAGAAGTGTGGCCACGGAATGTAAAGTAACACTGACCCGTATGAGCATTCCATAGTTTGCATGTTTTATCGAAACTACCAGTAGCCACCTTGTCACTAAATGTAAAAAAATACGTTTAATATGATATGATAATATATTTGATTTTTTTTTGAAAACTGGTAAAAATATATGTTTTTTTACCCATATGGGTTATTAAAAGCTATGGCGTAAACAACATTTCGATGTCCCTCTAGTGTTTGTAATTCCTCTCCTGTTGCTGTGTCCCAAACTTTACAAGTTCGATCATAACTCCCAGTAATAAAACTAAAAAAAATAAAAAAATTATTAAATTTAAATTTACAGAAAAAAAGCTTTTTAGTTGCCCTATATATTACATATCTTCTCTTGAAATTTTTTTTTAATTCAATTGAAACACGTTTTAAAGGTGTTTTTTATTTTATTAGGGAAATAAAATCGAGAGTCTACCTAGAACCATCTTTATTAAATGCAATGTTTGTTAGGGGTAAAATATGAGCCCGCAAAACTTTAAATAGGTAGAATTGGTGATCAGCCACATTGGAAATCTTATGTTGCAGTTCTGAGAATAAAAGTTAAAAATTTAATAAATTAATAAGTAAAGGTTTCACAGTCAAAAATTTAAGCTACATTTTACTAATAATGTTTTTTGGGATCTCTATTACTTTCGCACGCCCGAATTTAACAAGGTGTTATAACCTAAGTATGGCAATTGTTCAACCAGACATTAAAAATTAGTTGAAATATGTTTCAATGAGTATAACTTAGTCCACTTTACGAGTCAGATGTGTTAATGGGTAAACTGAATATGTGAGGGTTAGGGTTTTATGTAGGGCGTTCGAAACTAATAGAGATTCGTTTTTTTAGTATTTCTAATATATATTTTAAAATGTAAAAAAAATAAATGAGCTATATGGTTAAGGTGTTATAAAAAAAATAATTAAGTCGAATCATTTCCCTAAATTTTTACTTGTTATTAATTTTTCTATTTGCGGAACTCTTGTTTTTGTAATTAAAGGTTCGTTTACAGCTAACTCAGCCGCAATATTTTCAGGGTTTGAACTTCCATTAAGATCCAAAAGATCGATGGATTTTGTTTTAGTTTGCCCAGTTTGTTCATATTCTAGAATAATACCTGTGTATATATGTTTTTTAATTCAAGTAGTTTAAAAGACAGAAAGAATGCGTTAATATTGCATTTGTTTATCATTTACAATTACTAGTAGCTAATTACTGTAAATCATTTTAGATTTTCGTTTACCTGGTGGATAGTAACGTAGCAAAAACCTTTTTAGGCGCATATTCGATTACAAGGCAAAGATAATACCAACTTTTATAAAATAAATACAAACGATTTTTAAAATATTTCACAAAAGTAAACAGCGTCTTTCGTTGTTCGGAACACTCAGTGTTGTCAATTTTTTTTTATATTTTACAAAAAAGATTGATTGCAAACTTTATCATACAGCACGTCAAACAATTAATAAAATATTTTAAATTAATTTTTAAATGTATTTTTTATTTGTTGTTTAAACTGTACTTTAGACAGCATTAAGTCATAGACAGTAGGGGGTTTCCCCTTTTTATTGTTTTTTTTCTATAAAATCTTTTTAAATCTTTGAAGTCTGTGAAGATGCACGTGTACATAAATAAAATACAACAAAGTAAGTACATTTTTCTATACCAATGCTATGGATCGTTATTTATTGCTTCAACTTTAATGTTTTTTTTTAATAGGAATCTGGGTAAACGGAATAAACATTTGACAGTTTAAATAAAAACCAGTCCTCTCAAAAAATAAGATCACAAAGAGGTTGAATGACAACATCAAATTTTCATAAAAAAAGACGTACAAAAATAGTTTGTAAGTACTACCATGTGTTTAGCACAATGAAATGTTTATATTTGGTATATTATTTTTTTTTTTTTTATCAAATCCATTTTTATTTAGTTAAAATAAATGTTGATTAGTTTTTGACTTAGCAGAAGTCCATATCTTTATAGCACGTTATTTAAGAAGATTATAGCACCAAAGCACTAAGGAACAAAAACCTAGGACCCCATGTAATAAAACAAAGTCTTTTAGTTATTACACAATGCAGCTAATCAAGCTCAATACTTAGTTAACTTTTTTTTTAAAGATTACAAAAAAATAACATGTCATGATTATTTTTATTTTTTGCTCCCAGTTCTCATTAATGTACAACTCGAACAATATTTTGCAAGATTATGCTTGTTTTATTGTTAAATATATAAATGGTTAATCATTTATCCCGCCTTAACCAAACAAAAAATTTGCTGAATAATCTGGGCAAACTATTACAAAGCTATTTAAATGATAACTATGCTCGGTTTCAAGTGTGTTAGATTAAGTTTTTTTTTAAATATATAGCCTACTTATATATATACAACGTTTTTATTTTAACTTTAGAAATAAATTAGTTAAGATTAGTTTTGAAAGTCTAAGTTTAATAAAAATATGGATAAAATTCCCCAAGCAATAAAAAATCCTGAGATTAAATTCACTAAGGTGCATATAGTTTAACTTCTTGACATTGCTAATGCAAAAATGTTGTTGGCCATAGTATAGGAACTATAATAAAAACTTTTTTATTGCAAAAATACTTAAAATTTTGAGCTATATAAAAATCCTATGAATATGGGATTGTGTACTAAAAATAGTAGGCTAAAATATATACTAGTTATTTAAAGTTATGCATTCCTATTCTTAATTAAAAAACTTTTTGATATTTTTAATAATTTTATTGTTGTGTTAAAATTTATTTTGTTGATTTCAGCTTTTTATCAACAACGAATTTGTTGATGCCAAAGATGGAACAACATTTGGAACAGAAGATCCTGCGACAGGGAAAGAAATATGTCAAGTGGCACGAGGGAAAAAGGTAACCAAATTTTGTAACATTTACCTACTTGTGCTTTAAATTTTTTATTTAAATATTTTTAAGATAAAAATTTTTATTTAAATTTTCATAACATTTAAATAATTAAAAAATGTAAAAAATTATAAATTAAAAAACTATGTTTTTAACATTAAAATAAACAACGTTTTCGTAATATTTTTGTTTTTATACACAAATATATCCAATAATAACGACTACTTTATTTTGGAATGTTTTAAAAAAATTGGTTTTTCTAGGCTGATATAGACGCAGCAGTCGCTGCAGCAAAAGCAGCTTACAAGAGAGGTTCAGCATGGAGAACAATGAAACCATCAGGAAGGGCAGCACTTCTTAACAAGCTTGCTGACCTAATAGACAGAGATTCCCATTACATTGCAGTAAGTTTAACATTTGGCATTATTAAAAATCATAACATAATAAAAATTGAATTAGAAAATTTTAAAAAGATTTAAATAAAAAAAAGTTTAAAATATAAATTTTTTTGCAATTTTAAAGATTTTTTACTTAAATATAAAATGACACACTTAATGCATTAGTGGGGCATTTTATGCCAAGATTTCTATTCTGTTTTTGTTCCTAATTATAGTCTTTGGATTCGCTCGATGCTGGAAAGAATTACTTGCATGGATTGATGGGAGAAGTAATTGAAATTGGGAACACTCTTCGTTACTTTGCTGGTTGGGTTGATAAGTTTCATGGAAATACAATTCCAATGGGTAAAAATTAAATTTAACAAACAGTTTTTGGGTCTTGTATGTTGTCCGGCTCTAGACAAAAGAACATGCTATCATAGGAGAGAAACCAAAATCCGTAGGTGTAAATTCTCTCACACTGTAAAACAGACAAGAGAGAGTTATAGGGTAATTATGTTTTGTTTAGCTCTAATCGTAATCCGTAGGTGATAATTTTCTCGCACCGTAATCCAGATGAGAGAATTTAGGAGAGCAGTATGGTAATTGTGTTTTATCTAGAACCGAACAACTAATGTGATTCCAGTTTTTTTGTGAGCTTTAAATTTAAATAACTTGATTTTACATCATTTTTTAAATCATTTTACAGATCATGAGTCTTTAGTTTTTACTGAAATTGAACCAGTTGGTATTTGTGGAGCAATTATTCCGGTAAGTTAATATTTTTTACTTATTATAAATCCAAAAAAATTGGCCTCATTGTTTAATTATAGCAACAGTTTATTCATTTTTGGTATGACAAAGATTAAGTTTTTTATACTCTGAAATACTTTAATATAGCATTTACTTTGCAGAATTAGAAGTTAAAATTTTTGCCTTACTAGATAGGCTATTGTCTTAACCACCACCTGTTTTAATGTTATAGTTTTGCTAATATTGACCTAAAATTTCCAATACCCAGACTTTGTTAAACATTACCTTAAAAATTTATTCATATCAACAAAATCACTTTTATTTTAACGTTATTTTTGATAGTGGAATGTTCCTCTTACTATCTTTGTTTGGAAGCTAGCACCTTGTATTGCCATGGGTAATGTGATAGTAATTAAACCAGCTGAATTGACTCCTTTGGTTGCGCTGTATTTGGGATCACTTTGTAAAGAAGCTGGATTTCCACCTGGCGTAATTAACATAGTAACAGGTACAAGAATTAAAAGTTCTAACTGTTTTTTAATGCCATTTTTATACAGGCTTTAAAAGGTGAGCAGATTTATTGAAGGTAAATTACAGCTTTAAAGTACACACAAAATTGTGTAACCTAACCTTTGTTTGAACTATAGTTTAAAAAGCAAGTCATGATATATTATAACACTGTGTGTAATAACTATAATCTGTCATTGATATAGTTATTGTGGCAGTTAAATAAATATTTTATGAGTGAGTAAAAAACCTAAATATAAACTTGTTAATTGAAGGATATGGTCATGATGCTGGCGATGCACTTGCAAGACACATGGACATTGGTAAAATCGCGTTTACGGGATCAGCTGTGACCGGAAGAAAAATAATGATTGCATCAGCTGAGTCCAACTTAAAGAAAGTTTCACTGGAACTGGGAGGAAAAAGTCCCAACATTATTTTCCCTGATGTGAACTGTAAGTTGTATCATTTTTTTTAATGAGTTCGCTTTGAATCTTAATAATAATCCGCAAAAACTTTTAATGTAGACCCCATAAATAAACAAATAAGAGTGTAAAAACAACTAATTTATTTTAACCTTTACATTAGTAACATATTTATGTGGTTTAAAACTGTTTATTATTGTAGTAGTTCATTGTTAAGTTAAACTAAATAAAACTCGGTATTCTGGTTAAAGTTGTACTAAAAGATAAATAAGTTGTCCTTTTTACAGTGAATTACGCTGTTGAGATGGCTCATACTGCTCAGTTCTCGAACAATGGGCAAGTATGTTGCGCAGGATCTCGAGTCTTTGTTCATGAAGATATTTATGACGAGTTCGTTAAAAGAAGCGTAAAGCGGGCACAAACTGGAAAAATTGGACATCCCTCTGAGTTTAGTGTCAAACATGGACCTCAAGTTAGTTTAATGAACACTATTTTTATTTACATTTGTTACTAGAAATTTTTTTGTATGTATAATATCTTTATTCTTGATGTAAAAAGGTCGAATGCGCGACATAAACTTAGAGTACATCAGGTTCTCCGACCCAGTCTCGAGTTGCCTTTAGCAGTTTGGGATGTTTTATAGATTATAATAGCATGGTTACTATGCTGCTGATTAAGTGCTGCTGGCTCAGCAGAGGTTCATATTATTTATAGCGCCTTACTTAATGGCACTACAGCATGAAAGCAGTAGGGATTAAACCACGACCTCATGTGGTGTAGCAAGTGTTATTATCCCTACCAATAAAATGTCATAGTATAAGTGAACCTTTACACAAAAATAACAAAACAATAAGTAAATACCAATTTAATATTCTAATTTACAAAAGGTATATTAACAAAGATCTTTCAAAATAAGTTAATCATTAAACACTCTGGTACTGTACATTAATTATATTTTATTTAAAACTTTTGTATATTTTGATTTATTGTATATTCTTTTTTATTTTAAATAAAGATTAGCAAATTGCAAAAGGATAAGATCTTAAAGATGATTCAAGAAGGAAAAGAGGAAGGTTGCACTATTATGTGTGGTGGAAACTCAGTTGAAGGAGAGGCAGGCCATTTTATTCAACCTACTGTAATAACTAACCTTCATGATGAAATGAAAATTTCAAAGGAAGAGGTTTGTAGTATTTTAAAAATTGAATTTTTTATTTTTATTTATCCAGATTTGGAAAGGTGACTTCATGACCTAAACATAGACTAACATCAGCTACACTATCTCAGCCTCGAGCTGTCTTGGGCAGTTTGGGATATTTCAGATCATAATTGCCCAATAATTATAAGCTGTTCCAGTGTTGGCTTAGCAGGAGTTTAAACTATTTATAGCACCTTACTCAAGGGGACAACAGCCTAAAAGCAGTGGAAATAAAACCCAGAAACTTATGTAGTGAAGCCAAATGTTCTGACCTGTTCACCATGCTGCCAGTGTTAAATAAACTAACTTTTTTAAATAAATTTGACAAACTCTACTCTTCTTTAATAGTAGGCTCCGTTAAAATAGATTTACTCATTTTTTACTTCCTATATTACTTTAGAATTAAAATTGGCTTAAACTAAAGCCTATATTAATATAAGTTTTACTCTTTAAATTTTGTATTGCATTTACTAAAGATTTTATATAACTTTTTTAATAATAATAGGTATTTGGGCCAGTGCAGCAAATATATAAGTTTAAAACAGTTGAGGAGGTGACAGAGAGAGCAAATAATGTTGCTTATGGTCTTGCTGCTGCAGTATTCACAAATGACATTAACAAAGCAATGATGTTGGCTAAAAACATTGAAGCAGGAACTGTTTGGTATTATTTAATCCTTAAGTTATATCATTAAGAAATATGTATTCGTTTAAATGGCGCCTTAAATTAGTGTAAAGAAAATATTAAAAAATAGCTATTTGATAACTTAACATTTATTTCTTACTTAAACCAAATCCCACAGTACTATTTAAGTCACTAAACTTAACATGTTAAATATAACCGGCAGCATGGTGTAGTGGTAAGAACATTTGCTACACCACCATTAGGTTGTGGGTTCAATCACCACTGCTCTTATGCCGTAGCGCCCTTAAGTAAGGCGCTATGAACGGTATAAACTCCTGCTGAGCCAGCACTTAATCAGCAGCATAATTACCGGGCAATCATAATCTATATTATACTGCAAACTGCTAAAGGCAACTCTAGACTGGGTCTCTTTGTTTAGGTTACGCATTTGACCTTCCCATATCGAGGATAAAGATATATGCAAAAAAAATTATTATGTTTTTTTTCATTACAGGATTAATTGCTTTTTCAAGATGTCGCCAGCTATTCCATTCGGTGGATACAAACAATCCGGTTTTGGCAGAGATCTTTCAGAATATGCATTGAGAGAATACACGCAAGTTAAAGCTGTCGTCACTCAACTTAATTCTCCAAGTTTGTGATTTTAATTTTAATAAAACAATATGTTTAATTTTAATAGTTTTAATAAAACAATATGTTTAATTTTAATAAAACAATAGGGTTTTTGTTTAAGTAAATGTTTAATTATCGGGACTAAAATTTGATTTCTTTATTACGATACTAATGATAAATATTGTCTTCTGTTCATTTTTATTAACAATATTATCTCATCTTTATTCTAACTTTTTAGCGAAGGACATTGCTGAATGAAGTATTTTTTTATTAAAATATTTCCTAGTCTTGGGTTAACTTTTTCGTTGGTTAACATTTTTAATTTATTGTTTTACCCTTCAAATTATTTTTAGTATATATTTAATTTAGCTTACTAAATTATTCATGCTTTTGCTATGCAGATTTTATTTAAATAAGGCTTAATTTTCTTTTATTAGCAGCAATATAGTATAAATCAGTGTAATTTAAATTTCATTTTTTTTAATTTTAACAAAGTGCAATATCCTTAAATTAATTTTGGTTCTTTGGTACAAAACCAAAACAAACATAATTAGTAAAACTTTAAATTTAAACACCAAAGCAGCGTTTTTACAAAACTTTTAATAGCCCAAAGCAATTACAATTTTCTGTATCAACAAGATTCCAAAATTTAAAATATTTTCTCGCCTTATTTAAGAGTGGTACCACTTTTATAATTGCAATTTTAAACAATTAAAAAATTATAAAAAATTTATATAGTATTGCATTTATAAAGTTAAAAAATATGTGAAATCTTATAAAAAAAATTCTAACGAGTATCAATAAAATTAAAAATATTACTTTAAATCAATATTAAATTAGGTAGGGTGAAAATAATAAACAAACAATCACATAGAACTTTTAAACATAGCAATCACAGAACTTTTAATAAATTGGAACTTAAGTAGAAACTTTCATAAGAGGAAATGCTTCTTCCACATTTTCTTTGTCGTCTATTTCCTTGGGTTTATTATTCTCAGTCGTTTTTAAGCGCTTGCCTCTGTTGCTAGCTAAGCACTGCATAGCCAAGTATGTCACAACACAAATGACCATGGTTGCAACTGTGAAGTACATCAAGTTCATGGGGTTTGCATTAATAAAATGCCCCAAGACAAAGGGCAAGATCATTTCTCCTAGCGCTGCCCCGACAACTAAAGTAGTGGCAGCTCTTCCGTTAACAGTAATGTATTGCTCAGCCCAAGAAATTCCAGTAGGAAAGATGCTGGCAATAGAAAGACCATACATTGATATAGCAACCCACAACAAAAAATCAGCATTATCAGCATACATGGGAAACAAGCAGAGCAAAATGACAGACATGAATGTGCCAATTAAGTCCAGTCGCAATAAACCGGTGGAAGAGAGTAACTTGGTCAGAAAAATGCTTAAAAAACGGCCTGCAGTAAATGAACCCCAAAATAAAGTGTTGAGAAAAGTAGAAGTATCCTTAGAATAGTGATTAGAACAATTTATGGCAAAAGTGTAAATATATGCGCCAAATGCTACCTCCATTCCAACATAGAACATAAAAAATATAAATAACAACGCCAACAGCTGAATTCGGAACTTTGATCCTTCGGATTTAATCGTATTCTCCTGACTCACAATTTCAGACTTTTTAACACAACAATATAAACACAAAAACATTAGCGCACAAAACAGGGCAGAAACTGAAACAATAACAAATACCCACAGAACATTAGGATACCAGGTTGAGTTACTCTCCTCTAATACAGAAATTGTGGTGGTCTGATTTAGGGTACTGGCTGTGGTGTGATCTTCTATTGGTAAATCAGTTTCTGCTCGTATAAAAGGTTGAGCAAAGAGAGGGGCAAGGGTGGCACCGAAAGCAAAAGAGAAGTGGAGAATCTGCATGTAAGGCTCTGACTTATCCCCCCATGTTTGTAAACACATTACATTTCCACCAGTATCCAGAACTCCCATTGAAAAACCAGCTGTTGCCATTGCTACTGCTAACAAGCCTATATAGGGCATGAGAGGCACAAAGAAAATTCCAATGGATGTTACTAATAATGTTGCAAAGGTGATGCCATATTGGTTAAGTTTTTCGTATAGTATCCCACTAAGAATAGAGCCCACTAAATAACCACCCCCTCTTGATGGAAAAATAACAGAAATTGAATCAATATCTACACCAAGGTTGTATGCTAGAGTGGGCAAAGTTGGTCCTGCGACTGAAATACATAATCCAAGTGATAGAAAGGCTAAAGACAGCACAATAGTTTCAAAATATTTAACACACAAACTATTTTCTTTAATGTTTGATTTTGTCATTTTTAGGTAAAAAAATATAGCCCACCTTAGATAAATATCACATCATGGTTTTGTAATTAAGTAAATTAGTTTAAAAAAAATTATTAACCATAAAAATTAAAATATATTCGTACCCCAAATACATATTTGAATGATTTATAATCCTTGTTTGGTTGCTTATTTATAATATTAAAAAACAACTTAAATTTTTTTGCTATTTTTGACTATCTTTTTTATCTATTTTTTAGTATTTTACTATGGCTACTGTTTTAAAAAAATATTAAAAGGCGATTTAAAAAAAAAATAAAAAAGCGGTTTAGCAAAAAAAATTTGTAACGACAGAACAACTTAACCTTTTTTTACTGCGTTTAATTTAAAACATTTTAACCTAATTATAAACTAAGAAGTTTGTGAAAAGCTTTTTCTTGCTATATCCGCAGCCTGTTTTTGCCTGTAGCGTTCGATCTTACCACAATTTATCTCTTTTGCAACACAATCTTTTTATCGCAAAAGGTTTTTGTAAACAATCCTTTGGTTACGTCATCGCAAAATCAGTGACGTCATTTTGGTATGCACTGTCACCGGTCTAAAAGTATTACTTTTTAAAAATAGTACAAAACTGTTACTTTCAAAATTATACTGAAATGAATTCTGTATTTGTTGGTTTTATTTGATAGCTTTAACAAATATGGACGTTCTATCCAAATGGCCGAACACAAATGATTTTTAGTAGACCCAATTAGTAAACACCGTCTAATTTGTATTTTTTTTATTAATTTGAAATTTTTTTTGCAATTAATAAAGCAAAAAGCCTTAAATTTATTAAATTTAAAAATATTATAATTAAATTTATTTAATTTTTGGCAACGGCACATTAAATTACGCTCCTTACTTCCTAACCAAAACTTCATTGAGGCCTAGTTAATTTTTTTATGTTAGGTTAATTATTTTATTGCTAAAATAAAAGAGAAAAACTAACGTTAATTTAGTTAATTGTCATTGCATTTACAGCGAAGCAGATTATCATAATCTTCTTTTATATTGTATACCCAAGTATATCTTTGACGGTAAGTCAAGATGGTTAATTTGTTGGGCGTTTTACTTTAGGGCGTGATTTGCAAAAATATAACAATTACAGTTTTTAAGTTTGTCAATTGTTCGAGGTCATAGAGTTTATAATAAAGAACGTTTTGGTATACAGTTTATGTATATATTGCATTGCAATTTAGTATGTTGTTCAGTTGTTTGCCTGATTAGTTGTTTAAGCAGTTAAGTGGTATGCAGTAATGTCAGATTGTAAATGAAGGTTCCACTGCATAAATGCACGACATTTAAGCTTGGAATTGAGTACCACTAACAAGTTTATTAAAATTCATGTAAGATTAGGCCATATTGCAGCATGAAACAAACTTTTTTTAGTATAATGAGTATAAAGCAAGTAATATATAGAGTTGGTAAAAATCTAGCAAATGAAAGATATAAGCCTATTATTTTTTCTGTTGTAAATTTTTATACATCAGCATATAAATAGATTTATCTTTTTTTGTCTGTTACCGACTAGTCGACTACCTTAACTGTATTAGGGATACCCTTAAGTTTATCCTAATTGACAAACTGATTATTTACTCAATTTTCTGTTGTTTAATAAAGGCTTGTTAACAACTAACATTTCTGAAAAAATGTGGAACTGAAAAGCTGGTTTATTCATAAGCTTGATTAACATCGACAGGTCAAGTACATATAATCAATGCTTTTAAGTTTTCACTACACGGATATACATTTTCATTGGATTAAAAACTGTTTAAAATAAAATAGTTGCTCTTTGCCAACAAAGAGTAACAAAATGAATGAAGAAAAAAAGAAGTATGAAAGTCGTAAAAGAGAAGTCGCAGGAATGGTGCTGGATAGTAATTCACGACTCAGCATCGATGCTTTACTGGTACGTGTTTTTTAACATAACTTTTGCGTGCAATTTTACTGCATATTCTCTTGTGTTACAGTAAAGTAATTGTAAAAAAACTTAGATTGATATTTGGGCTAACTTAAGGTTTTTTGGCTTTAAGGGATATATACCCATAATATATGCAAAATCAAATCAAATAAATAAAACTAATTAAAATAATTATTTTTGTTTTGTACATGAGTTTAAAACTAACACTATAAAAATATAATGATAATTATTGGGCTTTTTTATTTATTCTATTTCTAATGAGTTTTTTAAATTATTTCAGGATGGGGTGAGTGCTCTTGTTACAGATTTGGACACTCCTGCTTTGAGAAGAAACAAAAATGTTGAAAGCTTTCTTAATCGATGTAATTAAATCTTAAAATTTATAGTTATATTTTTAATGAAAGTTTTGCTTTAATTAAAACCACAGGTGTTTTAGTTGTTAATTTGTAAATCCAAAGCTTGTTAATGCTTTTCAATTTGTAAATAAGAAATGTGATTTTGTTTATTACGGTTTATACTGTTATCTCTGGCACTAGGTATAACACTTGTTTATATTTTTAAGGCACTTAAATCGAATATTTAATTGTGTACTTATCATTTACTTTCAGTTTGTGGTCATATAGGTTTCTAACTGAAACAAAGTTTAAAACAAAACTATTTTACACAGATTCATCGGTTACGAAAAAGCTCAGGCAAAAGCGGATGACTGCTGTCGACTTTGACGTAGTCAAGGTTATCGGTAGGGGTGCTTTTGGTGAGGTCCAGTTGGTAAGGCACAAACCTTCTAAGCGAGTGTATGCGATGAAGTTATTAAGTAAATTTGAAATGGTGAGTTGTAAAAGAAGTCTGCTAACATTTTGTATTTATTTTATAACGATTAAAACTTTGCATTCTATTTTTATATGTAATTCTTTATTTAAAGAGTTGTTTTTTTAATCCAAATTTATAAAATGAACTGCAGCATAGTTTACTTATTTAAAATGTTAGATTACATTTTTACCTGCTGTTTATAAAATTAAATTAAAACTGTATTCCTTACTTTTTAGTTTGTCTTATTCGTTTATGACTTTCTTTTAGATTAAAAGATCAGAGTCTGCGTTTTTCTGGGAGGAAAGAGATATTATGGCACTTGCCAACTCTGAATGGATAGTCAGGGTAAAGTTTTTGATTTTTTGACGTTTATGTTTAAAATTCTCTTTTACTTGGTTGTTCAATATTTTATGACTGTTTATATTGCATTGTCATTCTTGCTCTTAGTAAATGTACTTTAACCAAGAGGTTTTTTATTGTGGTTTGTATTTATTTTTTAATATTATGATCATCATTTTTGAAATTTATTATTTTTGAGATTAATTTTTTAAATTTTTTGTTCTGTAGCTTGAGCATTCGTTTCAAGACGACAAATATCTTTATATGGCCATGGAATTTATGCCGGGTGGGGATCTTGTTAATTTAATGTCGAACTATGATGTACCTGAGCGTTGGGCAAAGTTCTACACAGCGGAAGTTGTCCTAGCTCTAGAAGCCATCCACTCCATGGGCTACGTTCACAGGTAATATTTTATGTGTGTATTTTATAAAGAAAACGCCCTTTTTTATGCGCAATTTGTTCAACTAATTACATGTTTAATTTTAAATATAAAAGCATTACTCCTATGTATAGTTTCATATAGTTTCAATTCTGTGTATGGTTTTAATTTCTCCATATGTAGACACTGATTAGATGTTTTAATTTATTTATTAACATAAAACCACAATACTTGTTTAATAAAATTAAATTCATGATTAAAAAAATTTCTAAGAAATCATTTGCGACACTTTAATATATACTTAATTATAGCACTAATATTATTAATACAAGCCAAAGTTTATTAAATATTACATATAGGCCTATACAAAATATTCAATAACCTTCGGCTTGTATTAATATTGTTAAAATTAAGTATTAAAGTTTTAGTTTTCACTTTGCTGATTTTATGTAATGGTTCCTGGCTTTTCTTATGCATGTTTTATTATTAAACAAAGACTTATTTACTATAAATGAATTTTAGTTAGTTGATGGTGTGCAGGCATTATTGTTTCGCAAAAAAAATGAAGTTGTTTAATTTAAAATATAAAATCTAAAATTGTATATAACTTAAATTTTTTTTATTTGTGTTAAGGGATGTTAAACCTGACAACATGTTATTGGACAAAAATGGACACTTGAAACTTGCTGATTTTGGAACCTGTATGAAAATGGATGAAGTAAGTGTAATTTTTGTGATTTGGTAAAACAAATCAGCTTCATTAAATATCAATGGACAATTTTGTAAAAAATAAGAAGTATAAACTCTATAAAACCTGGAAAATTAAATGTTTTAAACCTTTAAATAAATTAAAATAACTAGGCCTATTTTGGTAAATTTTTAAAAACATATTTTAAATCAACAAGTAAATACTCGCAGCCACATATTCATAATCAATTTCTAATAGAAAGCATTTTTTGAATTTAGAATGAGATGGTAAGATCTGACACAGCTGTCGGAACCCCTGATTACATTTCTCCCGAAGTTTTAAAATCTCAGGGCGGTAATGGATATTATGGGAGGGAATGCGATTGGTGGTCTGTAAGTAATTTTTGAACTTTACCTGTGATTATTTCTCTATTTTTTTACACTTTAGGAGGACATTGATTTAGTTAGTATTTCAATTCTATGTAAACTAATACTAAGGACTAATTGTTTTTATATTTTCATTACTTTTAAATGGGGATGCAGGATAAATTAAGTTATTGATGTTTAGGTGGGTGTGTTTGTGTTCGAAATGTTAGTCGGGGATACCCCATTTTATGCGGACTCACTTGTGGGGACCTACGGCAAAATCATGGATCACAAAAACTCGTTACAATTTCCCGACGATGTCGAAATGTCAAAAGATGCAAAACATTTGATTTGTGGATTTTTGACTGACCGGTTAGTTATAATTTGTGTTTTTGTGTTTTAATTAGCAATTAATTTACTAATTATTAAAGTTTAATTAAATGTGTTTTTTAGTTAATTAGGTTATTATAAGTGGTCATAGTAAATTGATTTTTAGAATTAAATTTTTATTAATTAGAAAAAATTTTTAACTGATAAAACTGAATTTATGTTAGATCTAATTAATTGCGCTTAAACACTTAATTCAAATTACCAAAATTTATTGCATAATATCTATTTACATAACTTCCTAATTTAGTTAGGCTGTGCTTTAACATACAAGTATGCTGTTATTTGCAACAAACAAATCTGTCAAATTTAATTAAAAGCAAACAGAACATTGACCTTAAGTGCGTAATCAAACTCATAAACCGCATGAATTATGTTTCTCTTCTGCACTATACAAACAACATAACATAGTTGTGTTTTTGGATTCTAAAAATATGTATCCATCCCTATAAATACTTTATAACGACACTAAAACAGTGTTAAAAATAGTATGGTGCCGAAAGCGGAGATGTTACAAACTTTACATAGAAATATCAACATCGTAAAATATGTTGTAATTTTTTTTTTTAACTAGGTTTATGTTGTTTTTTGTCCTATATATGCAATATTGTTTAATTTTAAAATATTTTTGTTACAGCAAAGAAAGATTGGGTAATAATGGAGTTGGGGAAATTAAAAATCATAGATTTTTTAAGAATGAGCAATGGAATTTTGAAACCTTGCGCGAAAGTAAGTTTTAAATTTTTTTTCGGATTTTTAGTCTTATTCTTATCTTCTTAAAAAGAATTTTAAAAAATATGATTTAATTTTGTTAATATTCCTTTTTCAATTTAAAATTTTTAATTGTTGGTTATTGATAAAAAAAATTTGCCACAGTAAAGGCTTTATTTTTTAACTATCTTGCTATAAACATTACAGTTAAACATATATAAATTTAAAACCATTGTTGGTACATTTTAATGCAATATGGTATCTACATAAGTGTTGTTTATGGTACTTCAGATGTAATAAAGTAAAATTTATGGTCCACCTTATGGTTTTAAATTCTAAGTAAACAAGTTAAATGTTATAAAATAATGGATAAGCTTATAGGTTAAGGACAATATTCAAAAACATTTTTTCTTAGTTGTGTTAATTTGTAAAATTTAAATAAAAATTTTTAAGTTATATTATATACAAAATTTTTAAATTTGAAATTATATTCTAGTTTTAAAATTGTCTTAATTTTTTTTCAGCGGTTGCACCAGTTGTGCCAGAACTGACTGGTGACACTGACACTCGCAATTTTGACGACATCGAAGAAGAAAAGGGGGACACCGAGGAATTTCCAACCCCAAAAGCATTTGCGGGGAATCACCTGCCATTTATTGGGTTCACGTTTTCATCAGACTCGGTGTAAGTTAAAAAAAAACTTTTTAGAAAGTAAAAAAAAAATGTTTATAATCCTTACACCTTACCCTTTTCTAATTAATATGCCCCCCTTTTTTAAACCATAACCCAAAGATAGTTAAATATTTTGACGGCTTTGTATTTTAAAGAATAATTATAGGTGCATTTTTATAGATACTTTTAAATTTTTTTTTGGTTGATTGCGATTTAATTGTGTTATAAATCGATACATTATGTATTGTTTTTATATCGAAACTAATTTACTTTATGTTCTTTCTAGATACAATAATGGAACTTTACCAAGCATTGTAAGTCTCTTTCTATTGTTTTTTTTTTAATTTTGTTTTACAATAAAAAATTAATATTGATGTTATTAGTTAGTTCCTAGTACAACTTTTTAATTTGGAGTTTATAAAATAGTAATGCAATATGGATAATTATATAGTTAAGGTTTTTTTAATGCCGATGTGTAAAGCTTTGTAAAGTTGTTTTATTATTTCTTATTTGTTTTTTTTAGGAGAAGTCAAATTCAGTAAATTCAAATGAGGTAAATATCTTACATTTAAAAATAACAGTTTTAGGTTTTTTAAATAACTAAAAATATAACAAAATGTATTAGGTTTAATATTTAAATATAACTTAGCATATGCTATTGCATAAAGTTGATTTTTGCATTCCCAGAATACTAAACAAAAAAAAATTATTTTAAAGGATTCGAAAGAACTTTCAAAAAAGCTTCTTAATCTGGAAAACCAGCTTAAACAACAGATGAAAATAAATGGAGACTTGCAAAGCAAATACAAGTACGTAAAATTTTATTTTTTTTGTACATATCGCACATTTTGTAGTTCTATAGCAAAACAATTTTGAAATAAATTAATTTTGCAAAACAAAAACCAGGATTACATTTATTGCATGCCAAATTTCCTAAAAATGTAAAATTTTGATTGATATAACCCATACCCACATGCAAATAGGCTATACATTTATTTAAGTTGGTTTAATGTTTTTTTTAGTAGTTCTTTGTTAAATGATAAGGTTATAGAAATATTCATGGTTTTAAAACCTTAAATTAGTTAATAATTTGTTGTCCATTTGTTGTATAAAAAAATACCTTAAGTTTTAAATGTAAATATTCAAGTTACAAGTTTTCTTTTATTGTAGCCCTTTATACTTAATAATGTAATGTATTGTAATCTATATTAAAAATTATGTCAAGTGTCGACAACTTAGATATTTAATTACAACCAAATGTTGTTAATAAGTTTGTAATCTACGTCAGCTACAACCTTTTTATTTATGTTTCGCAACTGAGTCATTTCGGATAGGCAAGAAGCAACCTTTTAATATATAATTACACAGTAAATAGTGACGTTGTTTGCCTATTACTGGTTAATTGCAAATACTGTCTAAAAATTTTTGAATTGATTGGTAATTTGAAACTTCCATTTTCGGTAAAAATAAAAAGGACAGTCGTACCAGTTAATAAATTAATACTCGTAAAAAAATATTCACTCGAATACATTAACATTTTTGTGTGATATTTATAATTTAAGGATTTAAATAATATTAACTGAATTTAATAATAAAATAACTTTGATTTCTTTCCTATTGGTATTTTTGCTTTACCAATAATTGTCACAAAATGCTTATTAAATCTTGATGAGTGCGTTATACTTGTCTTACGAATTTTTTTCATTTACACAAATGCAAATTAAGTTGAATCATTTCTTGATAATTGAAAATTGGTTGTAATTTTGATAATGATAAGGTCATAGCTCTTGAACCTAATTGTAGTAGTTTTGGTTTACAATATGCATGTTCTATTTTAAGAAATTGGCATGTTATTGCTAATAACTAAGTAGCATATTTTAGAACAAGCACATAAATATATAACACTTGGTAAATTTGTTAATTAAAAATAAAACAAATTTTGCACTTTGATTTTTAAAGTTTAATAATTAAATTTTTTGTTTGTATTCCAACAAATAAAATACAAATTTGATTAAAGTATACTTTTTAAATAATTGTTATTTGTTTTAAAGTTGTTTTTTGATAGTCTTTATAAAAAATTCTATTTAAAAAAAAAAAACTTAGTTTATTATCATTTTTTTAATCTTTTAAAGTACTTGTGCATTGTAAATTTAATTTTTTCTTAGTCGGCTTAAATAAGATATTTAAAGTTTCGATTTTTTACATTTTTTATAATAAATCTAAAGTTGCCTTGGTTTTTAAAATGTGTAAAAATTAAAGTTCAGCATATTTGCTAAAACAATAAAGCTAAAATTTGACCATATTGTTAAAAAACAATTTTTTTATGTATGTACTAATCATTTTGTTTCGATCCTTAAAATTTTAAACAATTTTGTTTTAATCATTTTTCATTCTTAAACAAAATTTTTTTTTTTCTATTCTCACAGCACTTCAGCCACTAAACTGGAGACTGCATCAAGGGATATGGAATCAGATCGTGAAAGTCGTCGAGCAAAAGAAAATGAGCTGCGACAACTAGAACGCGACAACACTCTTCTTCAACACAAACATCAGGAAAGTCAACGAAAAGCAGAAATGGAAGCTGAGAAGAGAAAAAGGGTAAAAAATTTTTTTATTTTAAAATTTGGATCATTTATTTTTTTTTAAATATTAATCTTGAAAAAAAAAATATTTGTTAAAAAAAATTTTTTTGAAATATTGATCTCGAAAAAATATTTGTAAATTTTTTTTAGATTGAGAATGATTACCAATCTCTCGGTCGTCAACTGGAAGAGATGAGATCTCAAAATGTGGAGAGGAAGAAGGCTGAAGCTACTGCACGATCCGATCAACAAAAGAGCGACGATTTAACGCGGAAGTTGAAAAACGAGACAGACACTGTCAGCAAACAAAAAAAGCAACTTCAAGAACTCAAAAAAGTAAAAAAAAATAATTAAAAAAAAATATTTTATTTTAAGTGCCCCTATGTATAATAACAGAAATGCTAAAAGTTTTTTTTTTTTAGTTCGCTACTAAAATTTAAATGAAATTTCTTTGTGTTAGGCTAACTCAGATATTGAAAACTCGAACAACGACTTGAGGGAACAACTCACAAACATAAACGAGAAAGTGAAAACTTTAGAGCGAGCTAAAATGAGGGTGAATAGTTTACTTGAACAAGAAAAATCTCAGGGTGAAAATAGAATTGCTGATCTGCAAGGTAACATTTTCTAAAAAATTAACATTTTTTTGTTCTAAATAATAATTTTTATAGGTACATTTATTTATTTTTTTTGTGACTTAATCAAGATAATATACTACATAATTTTACTAAGCGTTTGCACATTGGAATTAAGGATTAAAATATGTTTATAATTTTTTTTTAAATAACAACAAATTTATTATTTCATTTAGATTAATTTTTATTTACAAAAAAAAAAGAAATTATATATGCTAAAAGTAGAAACCCGTTAAGTGGAAATAACAAAAATGTTATTTTAGATCATGTTAAGAGCTTGCAATCAGAGTCGGAAAGATCGAAAGAACAACTTGTAAAAGTTGAAGCAGAAAGAAAACAAGCTCACGACAGACTTTCAACTTTAGAAAGAGTAAGTGTTTATTTCTTTTTTTGTAATACTTAGTTAATACTTAATGCAATAAAATTTGTACCCGAATTTTAGATTTTTTTTGAAAGACTGAAGTTTATATTTACAGGATTTCTGTATATAAAATACTAAAAAAATTAAATGTATTCTTATAATTAGAAGATGAAATTGTTTATAGCAATGTCTAATAATACCAATCACAAAACTAAAACTTTTAAAATAAAATTCTGAAAAAAAATCTAAAAAAAAAATAAAAAAATTCAAAAAATAAAAAATTTTTGTTGTTTCTGTTCTAGGCTAAAACAGCATTGCAGTTTGAAATGACAACTCTGCAGCAAAATCTTGCCAAAGAAACCACAGAACACAGATCAACAACTAATCTCTTGGACGCCAGAAATCGAAAATATGCTTCGATTGAAGGAGCTAAATCAGAAGCTATGAAAGGTAAATTTCAGAATTTTTGTTTATTTTTTAAAGATGTTGATTTTAAGCTATTAAAAATTTCTAATATATATATTAAAAGAATTCTAATATAGTATGTACTGACTAATTATAACGGCTAAATATTAATTCCCTTAGCAACTTTGCTCGCGCCCTCATCCAGGTCCTTTCACGGACTCAAATAAATCTGCGGACTCAGGGTTGAGAAACACTGATATATACTAATTTATTTTCTAACTTAAGGCAAAAATTTGACTCTTTTAATAGGATTCTACAAAAATTTGCCCAAGTATCACAAACGTTAGCTTGTTTATTATTATTTTTAAAAGCCTATTAGATGTAGTGTATTTATACTCACTTTGCGCCATTTTACTTTATTTGATTCGATCAGTAAAAAAATAAAAAATTCCTTTTTTTGTATATATTTTTATCCTTGATGTGGGAAAGTCGAATCTGCGACTTAACATAGAGTAACATCAGTTACTCCGACCCAGTCTCGAGTTGCCTGCAGCAGTTTAGAATATTATAGAATATGGTTGCTCGATAATTATACCGCTGATTAAGTGCTGGCTCAGCAAGAGTTCTTACTGTATATAGCATCTTACTCAAAGGCGCTACAGGATAAGACCAGTGGGGATTAAACCCACGACCTTGTGTGTGGTGTAGCAAATGTTCTTACCATTACACCACACTGCTGATTTTTATATCTTGGCATTTATATCTTAACTTTTTAACAATTTATTGTTTTTACAGCTTTAGAAAGACAAATACAAAGCGAGAAACAAGCTCGTGTTAACTTGGATAAGGACAACAACGAATTAAAAAAGAAACTTAACTTACTTGAATATGATCTTGCTGAATCGAGAACAACAAGAAAGGAAATGTCTGTGCAAAAAGAAAAAGCCATGAAAGAGGTGAATATAATTTGAAAATTTTATTTGTTCTTTCAAATACATCAAAAATTTTTTTTTATTAAATTATGAAATTTTTTTTTCAAAAAATGTGGTTTTGATATTTTCTTTTTTAACTTAAAAAAAATTTTCGTTTTTTGAATTTAGAATTGCCTAAAATTTTTTGTAATTATGCAAATGCTGTAATTATGCAAATTTTTATTTTTTAGTATACCCTTAGTTTTATTTATTTTATATTTTGAATAACTTAGATTGAAGAATTAGAAAATGCCAAGAACCAAGAGCAAAAACAAAAACTTCAGTTTCAATCGGAACTCATGTTATTAAGAAGTGAAATTCATGCACTTAAAACAACAGAAGTTCAATATACTAAGGTAAAACTTAAACAAATTTTAGAAATTGTCATAAAATATTTTGTTTTTTTTCAGTTTAAACCATATATGCTTTAGTTGGTATATTTTTTTCATAAAAAAAAGTTTAACTGTAAGCATAAAAACAATAAAGTAACTGGAATCCCCTTTTTTAACTAAAACTCGACAAAATTTTTTTGAATTTTTTTTAGGAACATTCACAATATCGGGAAGAAAAACAAGATTTGGAGAAAAAATTGCAGAAAACGAAACGTGAAAAACAGAACATGGATGGCCAGATGAGGGAGCTACAGGACCAACTTGAAGCTGAACAATATTTCTCTGTAATTAAAAAAAATTTTAAATTTTTTTAAACTTATTCGTTTTACATAATTTATATAATATCATTATAACAAAAAAAATTTTTTTTGTGATTAAGAGTACTTAAAAAAATTTGAGGAAAATTATAGATGAATATCAATGAAATTTTTAATTATTGGTATATTATTTTATTTACATAAATTTTGATTTAATATATTTTCTATCTTTGCAGACTTTATATAAAACTCAAGTGAAAGAGTTAAAGGAAGAGAAAGAGGAACTGGAAAAGAAGGAGAAAGATTGGAAATACAACACCGCTGTTTTACAAGATGAACGGTATTTAAAATTTGTAATTCAAAAATTGTATAAGATTACTATCTATAGCAGTTTAAAATGTTTAGTTGTATTTAAAAATTTAATTTAATTGTTAGATTTAATTCTACAAGCTGTATGTTAAATTTCTCTTGTTTCTGCTAAAATAAGGCATTATAACTATGTTTATCGTTTATAATCTTAAAATTGAAATTTTAATTTGTACATAGTTGTACTTTTTCGCTATTAGTATCTTTATTTAATATTCTCAACTAAGGCAATTTGTAAGTTATAGAAAGGTAAAAATTTGGTTAATTTTTGTAAGTCCAAAATCTTGCTTAAAAAAATATTTGTTGTGAGATATATTTTGGTTTGTGTTTTTATCATGGTTTGGTTAATGCCCCACAGAGATGCACTTAAGGCTGAGTTAACAGCCGCACTAAACAAGGCCGACCAAGAGCAGGTGGCCAGGAGGGTGGCTGATGGCGACTTAGCTCTTTCCGAGAAACAGAAGTTACAATTCCAGTTACAAGTCCGTGACTTGACAGATTCAAACAACAAACTAACCTCGCTCGATAGCGAAATACTCGCAGTGAGTGTATACATATGTGACACACACATTTTCATACAGACATGCATACACACACATAACAAGCAAAACACGCACAAAATATAAAAAATAATGACAAACATGTACAGTCAATTATCGTCATTCCATCACCGGTGTTGTTATCAAAAAGTTTTGGTTTTGAGATCAAAATGCTTGCCTACCAGAGTCATTTTTATTTTATGAAGATTTATTTTTAGTTTTTTTGTTGTTTTGGTTGGTGAAAACTGGCTGTTTTTTTGTTGTTGTTGAATTGCACTGTTGTGTTTTTTGTCGCACAACAAATGCATGTCCCACGACAGATTTCTGAAAGGCGTGGTCTGTATATGTATGTTAATCACTGTTATGAGAGTAAAATAATGCAAAAGAGTTATGTCGGTCAAATTTAACTGGCGTGACACACATATCACACACAGGGACACAGTGGTCACACAACTACAGATGGTGCAGGACACAAACACCATCCTCGAGCAGTGGCGCTCCCACTACGAACGCGAAATCGTTCACTTGCAACTTGCCAAGGTTGAACTCGAGGGTACGCAGCGCCAGAAACTTTCTGAAAAAGCAGACGAACAGACGGCTGTGAGTGTCCGATTGTCTGCGTGTTTGCGCTATTTTTGCTCAATGGTCTCGTAAGCTTGCTGTAGACTTATCACTGTGCCTGCTGCGTTATATTAATCCCCATGTTGTTGTGTAGTAATTTCTAGGTGTTCAGTAGTGTATATGTGTATGTTAATTATTACTAGTGCATGGGTTACTAATACTGTTCAAATCTCTTTTGCTAACAAGTCTTATTATTACAAGTTAAAGTAAGTACAGATGCTGAACTCATTAACTGTTTAAAAACTTTAAGGTTTTCGAAATGTTTTTTTTTAACTAATTCAAAAAACTAAACACCACATTTGGTTTTTCCTCATTACATGATTCAAAGTTACTTAAAATAATGCTAAGTTTAAAAAACCTGGTTTTAAGACACACGACCCTGAGTTTGATTCTTTTTAAACCAATGTCACAACATCCTTGAGTAACGTTCTATAAACAGTACTTACTTTTAAACCAAAGACTAATTGCTATATAAATTGGGCTTTAAGATTATATATATATTCTAAACTGCTAAGGTCAATTAGAAACTGGGTCAAAGTAACTGATATTACTTTATGTTAAGGTTGCGAAGTTTCCTACATAAGAATAATTAAAATATTTAAAACTTTTTCCGACACCAAATTTTACATATTAAATAAAATAGATTTAGAATGTAAATAACTTCAACAAATTTAAAAAAATGCTTTCGTATTGTATTGCATGTTTGCATGTAGAGTTTTGTTATTTTTTTTAATGTTTTTGTGTTGTGAACTAAGTACATTGCATGGTTTTTTGTTGGTAGATGCATTGTGTCAATTGGTGTGTATTCTATTTGCTTTGTGTGTATCGTATAATATTATGCATGTCATTGAAACCTGGTTAGATGCTTTTTTTTGCATGTTCAAAAGTTGTTAAATGTGTTCTGTTTTCCTTCAGTAGCCATTTGCATGTTTGCAGAATTTGTTCAGTCATTTCGCTTGCTGGTTTGGCATGTTTATTTTTTCTTTTTAGCCACAATTATTTATAACAAAACAGCAGCTACAAAGATATTCACTTTACATAAATAACAATTTTTTAACAAATTAACACTTTATACAACACTTTACTGATAACAATAACTTTTAACTGTGTATTATTACCATAATTTATATAATTTTAATTTATATAAGTAGTTTATCATTTAATTTAATTTTAGATTATTGTTTTATAAATTATTAAAAAGTTTTAATCTAAATTTCAAATATTTAAAAAAAATATTAAATTTGTTTTATATGAATTGTTATAGCTTGAAGAAAAACTTGCTGCTTCAGTTGAGCAAGTTAGTAACTTAAATAAAGAAAAACAACAGATGGACGAAAAGTTATTGCTTTCTATTGAAGGTAATTTCTTAATATCAAAAATTTAAACTACAATAATGTTTAATTAATTTATATTAAACTTAACTAAAACGTAACTACGGTTAAGTTTTTAAAATTGTTTTTGTTTTAGAACTTGAAAACTTTCACAAATCTCAAGATGAAGTTGAGGTTATCAAAGCCAACTTTAAAAAGCAAATGCAACAAGAAAAAATGCTTAAAATGCAAGCCGTCAATAAACTTGCTGAGGTTATGAACAGAAAAGATATGAACAAGGACAACAGAAAGAAGGTAGGCAATGTTTTATTTTTTTAAATCATTATCGAACCTAAAATTAAATGTTTTTTTAATTGTTTTTGATTTAAAGTAGATATTTAAATAAAATAGCAATAAATATTTGATACAGTTTTTTGTAATTTTTATTCTAAAAAACTCATGTTGTAAAATTTATCTCAATACTGACCTGAAACAGTCAAAACTTCAATATCTAATTCTTGTTATTTTTCAAAGGTGTCTGCTGATGTATTGAGAAAGAAGGAAAAAGAATGTAGAAAGCTGCAACAAGAGCTTGCTCAAGAGAAAGAAAAACTTGGGAAAATGAGATTGGATTTCCAACAAGACCTAGATGCCTCTCAATCTGTAAGATGACTTTTCTTCATAACATTTTTTTTTTGTAAACTTCTTTCATTTGTAAACTTCAATTCATATTTATTTTGTAAACTTCAATTTATTTTGCTTTACTTTTTTTAAGTCTTAATGTAGGTGTTTTTATTTTTTAAGATTTTACATTTTTGTGTTTTTGGACTACGACAACTTGTTTACAAACAATTTATTTTGTTTTTTTTGTTAAATTCTTCTTGGTTGACCCAGCGAAAAAAATATTAAAAGTTTATATTTTTTTTGCAAGCATAACTTCAAACTTTAAAAACAATTTTTATGCATTTTTAAATCTCTACTTTTTTACTATTTTCAACATATTAGAAATTGATTATTTTTCCAGGCCTTGGCAGAGGAGAGTAGCAGGTGCATAGAACTTCAAATGATGGTTGACAGCAAAGATGCTGACATCGACATGTTGAGGAACCAATTCCAATCATCTCCTCCCTCCATAGATGTTGTCAGCATCCACAGTGCGGAAGGAGTAGATGACACCCTGCATGGTGAGATATTTTAAGACTAACTTGAAGATTCGTTTCATCTGAAAAATATTTTTATACAGTCTAACCCTTTAAGTTTTTTAAACTTTGTTTTGCTGTTTTATTATACTAATTAATTTTTCGTGTTTATTTATCCTTGATGTGGAATGATCGACTTTACAATTTAAGCATCATCAGTTACCCCGACCCAATCTCGAGTTGTTTTGGCAGTTTCAGATAATATAGATTTAAAATGCCTAAATGTTAAGCTGCTGATTAAGTATTGGCCCAGCATGGGTTCATACTAGTTATAGTGCTTTAATTAAGGGGGCTGCAGCGTAAGAGCAGTGGGGATCGAACCTTGAATATAGACTTGTTTCAAATTTAACTTAACTGACAAATATTTTTAGTTGATTTAACATTGAAAGGATGGCTCTCCATACCCAACAACAAGAAAATAAAGAGGCAGGAATATTGGAAGAGACAATTTGTAGTCGTGAGTAAGAGAAAGATCTTGTTTTATGACTCAGAGGAGGATAAGGAAGGATCGATTCCAAGCATGGTCATCGACTTGGAGTAAGATATATTTTTTAAATATTTTTTTTTAAATTACAAAGTTTTTCTTTTTCAAAATTGAAACTTGAAATTTTGTTTTGCATATTGTGTAATAAATTGTTTTTATACTGTTAAAACTTGATAGCAAATGTTTACCTTAGTTTAATTATTTGTTTTTTTAAGGAAATTATTTCATGTAAGACCAGTAACCCAAGCTGAAGCTATTAGAGCCAAGCAAGAAGAAATTCCAACAATATTTCAAGTAAGTTAAA
Source organism: Corella eumyota (assembly GCF_963082875.1). NCBI lineage: Eukaryota > Metazoa > Chordata > Ascidiacea > Phlebobranchia > Corellidae > Corella > Corella eumyota. The sequence goes on along the minus strand of NC_137493.1, from coordinate 4,834,646 downwards.
TAAATTATCTTTAAACTTTTGGTAGCTGAAAACTTTAAAAATAGAATAAAAAAATTGAACTGCTTTAATGCATTAAGCAGATTTTGAATTAAAAAAATAAACAGTTAGTGAAGAACATTTTAAAAGATTTACATTTTTTTTTTTAATTTTTAAAAAAATTTTTTTTTTTTTTTGATTTTTTTAATAATATTCTAATATTGTAAAAACAGAAATATCCATTTTATCTTTTCAATAATAAAATAATTATTATTTTTTGTCAGTTATTGTACGCAAACGAAGGTGAGAGTAGCAGAGATAAAGCACAACCAGCAATAATGGACGACCATAGTAAACAATCTGGTAGGATCAACCACAAAGGTCATACGTTTATACCAATAATGTACCATCTGCCAACCAGTTGTGAGACTTGCTCGAAACCATTATGGCACATGTTCAAACCACCACCTGCTATAGAATGCCAGCGTAAGCGATGTTGTTACCTTATCGTGAAATTTTTTTTCTTTTTTAAAAAAAAAATTTTTTTCTTTTTTTAATTGCAAAATTTTCATTTTTTTTAGTTTCGTAATTGACTTTTGATATATAAAAAAAAAAATTTTTATTTTTTTTTTAAACATGACATGTTTTTTTAATGAGATATAACAATATTTTAATAAAATTTTGAATCAGGTTGTCGGGCAAAATATCATAAAGATCATATTGATTCTGGAGTTATTGTTCCATGTAAAGGTAAGAAACATTATGTTATAATCTGATATTAAAAGTCATAAATATCTTCTTTTAAACTAAGGTTTAAATTTTTTATTTTAGACGAAATAAAAATTTTTTTTATAATTTTTCTTTAAAAATATTATTTTGTTAATTTTTTTTATTTGAAACATTTTAGTGAACTTTGATGAGACGACAGCGAAAGAGTTGCTCATCAAGGCATCCTCCTCCGAAGATCAGAAGAAGTGGGTAAGACAACTCTCCAAGAAGATCCCAAAAACTCCTCCTCAAGTGGATGCTTTCGGACCTGGAAGGTTTGTTTCGTTTCAGTTTTAAAATAGATATTTGTACTTTTTAAGTGTATTTTATATAAATTGTATGATCTTTTAATTTAAGGTGCTATACTATAATTTACCAACACAAGTTATACTAAAATACCATGTTATATTGTATCGGTACAAGTTAAAGTGGGGTACCATATTAATACCAAATCAGAATAATTAACATATTGGCCCAAAAAACACAATGTTAGCCCTTTTTAGTGACAAGTTTTTGGTTAATTTGACATTTAAAATTTGACGAGCGTCTGACATTAGTTTTTTGTGACCTTTTGTTGAAACTAGAAATTCTCCTAGAGTACAATCGGTTCGTTACAACAACCAGGCAGCAAGAAAATCGAGCAGTAAGGGACCGGCCGACCGAAATATGAAGCAAAACTCGGACAAGAGGTATGAGGTTTTTTAATCGTAATATAAATATTTAACTTTTTTTAGTAATAATATTTTTGCAATAAAATCTTTTAAATTTAACTTAATAAGCCTAAATTGAATTATTAAATTTAGTCATCCTGATTTAAAAGATTATTTTTTTAATAAAACTTTTAATTTTTGCAATCACCGGCGGTGTGTGCTGTGTGTTGGGAAAAGGTCATTTTTTATTTATCCTGTCACAATGAGTTGGCATGTTTGGCATTGTGAAGTCACGTGTGCCCTTCATAAAAACTCACAGAATTTTGAGTCGCCAAAAATTTTGTCTCAATTTGTTTTTTGTTGGATTTATGATTTTATTTGATTTCTTTTTGATTTTTAGGCATGTTTCTTATGTTTATTATTTTAACCTTGTGTTTATCACTTATTTTATTTTTGTCATTTTTATGTTTTTATTCACGCAGTATTTTTCTTTTTGTTTTATTTTCGCTTTTCACTTCAACTGCATACCTTGCAAACTCTTTGTGTAAATTAGCCAAAAATTTTCAAAATTTGCCAGGATGAGCGAGAGTCAGGAAGAGTTAAATCCTCCGTACCATGTTAAACTTCAGGGAGGAGGAGACAACAACTCCTTAAATCCAAGAACAATCGGAGGACCCTCTCCAGCAGCATCCCTTGAGCACCTGGATTATCTTCCTCCGAGCTCTCCGGGTCACCTTGGCCCTCGCACCTACTCCAGCCTCCGGAGAAGCTCCTCCGAACATTTTTATCCTCCGGATCATGTGAAGTTGCGCTCCAAGAGTCTTAAACCAAATTCTCCACTTTTTGCTGCAAAACATAAAGAAAAACAGAAAAAACAACGAAAATCTTTTAGTCCCTTTAACAACGGAAGTTCAGCTCCTGCTCCTAGCTCCTCAATCTCCACTGGACGGAGGAGTCTCAATAAGTTACTCCGGAGGACCGAGAGCGGAAGAGCAGTCCCGCAGAGTGGAAAGAGCGAGGCTGATGAGGATTAATTTTTTTTCTTGTGAATATTTAAAAAACGCACGTGCTTGTTGGTTGTTTTAGCTTAATTTTTTTTTCAAGTTTTTTGATAAAAGTTTTTGCGACCACGTGACTTCACATTACGTCATCGGTAGTAAAGCAACATTAAAATCAAAGATTATTTAAATACTTAAATAAATTCCTTTAATTTGCTATACTGCCTTCCTGAAAACACCACCGTGCCATTACCGCTTTTTTAAACTGTAAAAAAGTGTAAAAATCATGTTATTTCTCCCACCATAGCACGTACCCCTGTTGCAAAGCGTTGTAAACTATGTTCCAATACTTATTCCGATTTAGGCCGAGTTTTAAAAAAGTGTATTTTCGCAAAAATGGCGACGTGCAACTTTTTTTTCTATTTTCAGTTAACGCGTCGCTTCTTGCCCTTTGCCCGCTCGAGTAATCGGAGAAAATGCTGTTTATGTGGAAAGTTTTCTGCGTGGCTGAGGTCGAAAAAAAAACAATCTCCTCAGTCGATATTCGTCCACTTGGTGGCGATGTTGTCTCGTTTATCCTCAATACTGACTAACGGCGATTTCGGGCCTCGCCGAAATTCGCTTGAAAACAGCATTTTGGGTTTATAGATTATTAATATTCTGCTGCTGCTTTTTTTGGTATTTCAAATAAGCGCGCCCGAAAAAAGAATTTATTTTTCTTTTTTTTTGCAGATAAAGTTTCATTTTTTTTGTAATACCGAACATTGTTTATTTTCTTTTTGTATTTTCCTAATAGGCATCAGCTATATTGTGTTACCAACCTAATGTATAAGCATACTTGTGGCCTTGAACATCTAAAAAAGGGGGATTTTATTTATAAACTGTTTTTTTTCTGCGTTGTTCCATTGTCTGTCCTTATATTAACTGTCAGAAAAATTTTTAACTCATTTTTTTATGTTAAAGTGTCCTTGGCCACTTAACGGAATCATTTTTACATTTGAAAGTTAACTTTTTGTTCTGATTGGTCTCCTATGGCCAACAGAGTTAATATATTTTTGACTTCACAGCATATAGATTTCAAGTGCCTTTTCCACCATAAACCCACATCTAATTCGAATCCATTTTGCTGCGTATGCCATTTTTTGATATTTTCAATTTTTTTTTTTTTTTAATTTTTGTCCCAAATTAAAAAATGGCCTAAATTTAAAAAAAAAACATTTTTATGATCATAAAAGCAACATAGAGTTGCTGTAGTTGATATTGGTTGTTTTGTAAGTACATCGCGTTTTTGTTTGCTTAAAAAAAATACTGAAATTATAGCTTTTTTAACTGATCAGGAATTTTTGATGTTTAGATTTGTTTTTGAAACCTTCTTTGCGCTTGTGTTAAGCCTTAAAACTCCCCGCTATTTTTTATTTGTAGTAAAAAAGGTTAACTTTTAACTCATTTTGTAAAATCAAAAAAATTGTCCCCTTAAATGAGATAATTTTTTAGATTTTTCCCGAATTCCTTTTTTTGTCGATTCGATTTCTAACCAAAATGACGACGACCTTATACGTTTAAATTTTTTCTCACTACATAATACAATAGGTGTAAATCACAATTTAAGGCATTGAAGAACGTGTATATTTTTCAAACCTATTTTCTTGTGGATTTTTGCCGCGCTTATTTCTGTGTCTAGCTTTTTGCAATGAGTGATTGTCATTCGATAATTCGTTTTTTCGATATTGTGATTCGGCCCGCTTTGGCTTATTTGTGTATCTATCTTGTATGTAAGCAATACCCCTTACCATTTCTTGTTATTCACTTTCACTAAAGTTGTCTTGTTTTGTGAGAAATCATTTTTAACGCTTTTCTTGTCGTGCGGTTTAAATCGTTTTTTTTTCGTCGAATCTAACAATGTACAGGGTTCGCGTGACGTCATTGCAAGGGTGATGACGTCACGCTATGGATTTGACTTTTAAAAGCATTTAAAAGTTTTTCAATTTCGGTTAAAAAGTACCAAAATAATTTGTAGTATTTTAATTTGATTCTAGTTGACTGCCTTACTATTATTCCTTTATGCCGCATTTGTACTTTTCCTTTTGCGTTACAGTTTGTATCTGTATTACATTACGTATTCATTATTATTCTTATTAATAAATGATATTATCAGTGATCAAGCCAAACCAAGTTATTTTGTGGGGATTTTTGGGTAAAAAGTTTAAAAACAGAGATGCCTAACAACAGGTTTGTTATTAATAAATTGGTTCTAAACATTTAATTTTTTATAGCGTTGTAGTCTCGACGCAGAAGGGCGACTGGAGGTCATAAGGGCAAGTTCGATGCCCCGCTCAGTGTCGTAGTGTTTACTTTGTAACATGGGCCCTAATATGATAGTCCGACTAAATCTTATCAAAAATTAGAAATTTAACGGAGCTGCTGAAATTGTCTACGACTAATAAAATATTAATATCATACGCTTATAATATACATACGAATTTTTATTGTAGTAAAACTTTAAATATGGAATATAAAACTTGTTTTTCAATATAGTTGTAAGTTTTGAGTAAAACTTTTTAATAAAATCGTTTCTGCAAATATTGAACTTTGAAATTTAAATGTTTCGTAAGAATATGTGCGTGTGTGTTTGGCCAGTATAGAAAACTTGTCATTAAAAATTTCTTAAACGTAATGTCTGTGTGTTTTACGAACTGCGACTATTGACATTTTTTTCAGGTATCACGAAAAGGGCAATAACTGCGCTTTTGACATCGTTTCCAGCTAAGCTAGAAACCGGTCAAAAAAACAACCAGCAGTTTAACCTAACAAACAATTAGGGAAATTCGTTACAAGTCGGAAGTTGACAAAAAAGCTGCCTTGTCCAGAGTAAGGTTAAAATGTTGTAAAAGACCAAATAACAAATACAGTATAATCAATTACTTCCTTTATTAAAATTTTTGTTCAATTTTGAGTGAATACTTTTACAACGTGTCAATTTCATAGACAGGTGTTTTTTATTAAGGTATAGGCTAATATAAGTTTCAAAAACATACCCAGTCGTTTGTCACTGTTCGCTTAGGTCAAGTAAACAAATATTTTATTAATTAAAGAGCCTCTTTTTTGCGCACCGAGTAAAATTAAGCATTTTCGACCTTGCGGTTACCAGTCCTCTAATAAAAAACAAACGAAACCGATTGTTAACAAAAAAGTGTTTCCGTTTTGGTTTTGTAAACAATAGAAATTTAATTTTTAATTGTTCGACAGAAGGTTAATTAATAGTTAAACAAAATTTGCTAAAAATATTAATTCTTTTATTAATTCTTTTTGGCATGAGAATTACAGAAAGTGGTTTTAGTCGTTTTTTTTGGAAAACCACACAGGGAAATGAGGTTAGACTATAGAAACTGTTATTTGGTTTTCCTTGCATACAAGCATATTAAATTATTTTAATACAATAGAATGTTAAACCTTTTTAAGTATATTTTTAACGTGTTTGCTTGCTATATCTAAAAGTAGTTTTATAATATTGCTTTCAAAAAAAAAACAGAAATGCCTATTGTCGAATAATAATATATCGAAAAGGTCACTTTTACATGTTTCGTTCAGACGATGTTCTAATAATGAATTAATAATAACCAAAAATTTTTTTCTACAAAGGTGTTAATATATTTGTTACAACATTAAACTGATAATAAAAATCTAACATTTAAACCTTTGGTATTTTGGCATATTTTTTTTCTTAATTGAAATATGCTCCGATTTCTCATTAAAAATGGCAAAAGCATATCATTCCTTTTTAAGTACGTGACTTGTAAGCAACATAAACGGAAAGTGTTGATAAATAAGTTAGGGTTAACTTATATAATTAACATTTGTACGAATTGCGAGAAAGGATTTAAGTAAGTAAAAGGTTAAAGGAACAGTAAGTTTTGTGCTAATAAAGCCGTCGTAATTTAAAGCAAAATTTTTGTCATTACATTTACTATTTAGAATGAATACATTTAAATTTATAATAACATTCAGTTAGTGTTTTCTTTTAATACAAAAGTGGCCTAGTTTAATTACCAAGTCAGGCTAAAAAAATTTGTTTTTCTGTATGTTACTTGTAGGCTAGAAAAAAATGAAAGAGAAATTGCTATTATTTGATAGGCATAACCCGATTTCATATACCATTCAACCGCATGGCTTAACAGTGAAATGGTGTGTAACGTTACGTGAATGGCAAAATTTACACCACGTGCTAAATCCATATTGTCAATACATTGAAAATGTCATCAGTAGCCCGAATTGCTGCCTACATAATAAGGTGCACGTAATAATAATAACAGTATTTTTGAGCATAATAAAAAACCGTCGCTCGACCTATGTATAAGTTAACAAAAACAGAAAAAATGCAAACCGTAGAAAAATACACACAATTTAAGAATATATTTAACATTAGGTTATGGTAAACAGCTGTGAAAAACGTGCTCAGATTTATTTTTAAGAACCGCTGGTTTAACTTGAGGCTAATTTTTAGCGTAAAGTGTAGTTGTTTGAAGACGCCGTTTAATAAAGCCAGTTACATTACACTATAGCTTGTAAGTTAATACATATCAAAAATAGCAAATTTAATATACAGCAAAAAGGTCTTATATAATATCAATCGAATATTTGCTGATAATGTGTTTTATATGGTGTTTTACTGTTCCTATAAAATAATATTGCTTGGTTAATAGGCAATATCAGATTTAAAAAGGAGTTTTAATCACTTAAATGTATTATAATGTAACATATCATATTACTCAGTTTAGGGCAAAAGTTATCAGAAATTAATTTTTTGTGTTTCTTATTATTTTTCGTATTTCCACAAATGTTCGCATAACAATAAATCATACGACTCCATGACATATACTTAACGGAAGTATATAGGCATAGAATAGGGAAATCAGTTATTTAACGTATTTGGTCACGTTTTAACCCACTTTAAACGGGCAGAAGTCTTACTTAACAGGAGCATTAAATATTAAAGCTAGAAATCAGAAGTTCAGCTGTAATTAGCCCATTGATAATGCATGGTGTATACAAATACCTTGACATATTTTTAACGAGAATGTTTCGACAATTGGGCTCATGATAATTATGTATAATTAATGCTAATTAAAAATTAAAGCGAAGATCGTTAAGTTGGCATAAAACAGATTGGTGTTGATATAAAGCAAGGCGGACATCTGATTATGTGAAATCGGGTAGCGAGTGTTTTTTCTTTGTCCAAAAACTTAGCCGATGTTTGCCCAGTAGTTTTCAATTTTCAAGAATCGCAAAAATTGCTCAGTACACAGAGGAATTTCGAGCCTGCAAATAAGACTTTGTTTGATAGGGCATCGGAGCCGCCCTTAGAAACAACAGACGTCGTTTTTAAACACCTTAGCGTTCGCCATAAGCGATGGTAAAGTACATAGCAAAAAAGTCGTCTTAAAATCTCGCGCAGGCCGTTGTTTACTATTACGCTTTTCAGACAGACATAAAGTTGCAGAGTGCGCCTATACGATTAGAGTAATCAGCATAAATGAGGCAATTTTTTTCTGAAATCACATCAAAATGTATTGACGTAGATAAATTCATGATTCGATTGCGTAAGTGATATGTTACGTGTTTTTTATTCGGAAATGCGGATTTTTTTTATTTACATAGCATAAAGGCGTAAAGTTGCCCGTTAAATATTAATGTCAGACGACGCCAAAATTTTACTTAAATAGTGAATTAATTTTTGTGGCGTATTTACTTATGTTCATAAAATTATGTAACAAGAAAAAAAATAAAGTAGTCAGCACAGTGTATAGCCTATTTCTTATTGCATTAAAAAAACTTAGATTTTAAGGCCTAAGTAGTATCCCAGAAGTAAAGATTTTACAATTTAAGATACGGCAATTGATAATTTCACATATCACATGCCAATAATAACAATAGGCAAATTATTAAGGTAAAAATCGCAGTCGCATTATTGAAGTATCTGAGCCGAAGGCTACACTTAACGTCTAGTAACTAAACATGGTTTTCAACCAATTTATATCCGCGATAAACAGCAGGCAGCCTTAACATAAACTTTTCAATCAAGTTTTCAAGCTGGTTAACCATAGCATAATAAGCCTAGGATTCAATTTACACAGACAATATTAGGTCAACAGTATTAAGTTTGGTGCTAGTAGTTAAGACAAAGAGACTATAAATCATTTTCATCAAAAACTAAATGACTATTAATTTAGGCCCATAGTCAGTAAGAACGGCAAAAATGACATTTTTGATTCTAATTTTAACGAAAATGCGTGGCAACTATACATTTCGTGACATTGACTTGAATAAAGATTTATTATTATTATTATTAAAAAAACGAAAACTTAATGGGCTTGGCAATTTCTTAAGAGAGCGTTTAGTATAATGAGGTCGTTTGGTCTATTTATTTTACCACACTTGAAAATATTACCGATATTTGTACACGATTTATTATTTTCAACAGGAACCCAAAACTAGTGAAAAATTTACATTTAACCAAAAAATTAAAAAAGTTAGAAATTTTACAAGTAAATGACAAGTTAAACATCAGCCACCATGGAGCTGAAGGATAGAAAGTCGAACAGCGTATTTCAGGGCACCAAGGCTTTGGGACAGGCCCTCGTGGCCAACATAAACCCAGCCTTTTCTCAGTCTCAAACCCCACAAGAGCAGACTACCCCACAACAGACGGGAGAACATGTGCGCGTTTTTTCCCACTCCGATCTTGCGAACCTTACATTGCACCAGGTAAGTGGATTTTATATAGTTTTAGAGCTTGAGGTTCTTGGTTTAATTCCACCCGTAGCCTATTTTAAAATTTTTGTTTAATATTAATTATTTTAAGGCTGCTTAAAACAAAATAGTACAGTTTATGCATACCCGATAGGATTAACACTGCTTCAAAGTTGAGTTTTCAAACTTACAAAAGATAACATTCTCACAATATCAACAACCTTGATTTAGTATAGGATACATTGTTAAGGCGCTTATGTAACCCTGTGTATTATCCTAATCTATACACGACTTTGACGTTGCTTCATGACATGTTATCACAAACAAGGATTCGGCTTGGCGTAAGTTTATTTAATAAGCGTGCGGATCCGTATCAGTAATGGAATAGGCTTTGTGTAAATATAATATCAAGTTTACCCACCCACGTGGCGATATTTTAATTTTTTTAACTGTTGTGTAATCGTGAGTAAGACAACTTTGTCTACGTTATGAACTCGGGGTCAAAAGTTTTTGCGTGACACATAAATTGTTCGGGTCAAGTAAATTTCAATCGACACACGATTTTTTATGATAACGTTTATAAGATCCTGTTATTGGCCATGTTATATTACATAATATTCTGTCAAAAAACAGACAATTAATTTTCTGCGAAACATTGTTTTTGTTTTAGAATATACACATATTATAACCTCACATTTGTTAAGTGGGAAAAAATGAAGTTAATTGTCTAGGCTAGTTCATTATAAATCTATTTTTCGGGCTAATATTGTTTATTATACAAATTTAGGCAATTCTTTAAATTTTAATCTGTTTTAGTGTCTACATAATAACCAATCTGTCTTTTCAAAGGCAATGGGACGTACTTCAACGCACCTATAGTAAAAATAGAAAAAATATTTTTGATAAAAGCAATATTTTATTACCAAAAGTAATAGTGTGTTGTGAATATAGGCGTTCAAAATTTATATATAGGCAACCCGTATTTAAATTTTTTCGTCCATAATATTTACCTATCTCACACTTCAGAATTTAAATCTACTTTTTTGATTTTTTTTTGTATTTGCGTTTGTTTTTTATAGCACGTAAAAATAAAGAATATAAATTAAAAGCATATCGAAATGGCCCAGTCACGAAGTTGTTTTTAATACTCTGTGACGTTGGTTTTAATTCATTGTGACGTCACATATCCTTTTTTAATCGTTTTCGGAAAAGAGTGCATTGCTAAGTTTACTGTTCTATATTAATTAACCTATAAAAAAACGCCAAATTTATATTTGGAATGTGATTGCATGGAAATTTTGATAAACACACAACTAACTGGTAATAAAAACGCGTTTATCAAGTTTAGTTTATATGCGAATTTTCCATATTAAACCAATCTATATTTGCTTTAAATGTATAGGGTTTAATGCTTATTAAAGGTTTAATTAATAAAACCAAAACAAATACATTTTAGGACATAGAAAAAAAAAACTAACATAAGGTTAATAAATAAAAATAGCATTCGCCTCGGGCGGCTGGTTATAATAATAAACAAAAAAACAAATTAAATGACTCAGATTTAAATCTCTCACTTGTCTAATTCCGATAAATATAAATAACCACTTCTGTTAAGTTAACTATACAAAAACGGGTATTAGGTCAAAGACAATATTATGTCAATTTTTTGGTGGTAAAAAAAAGAAATGTTCAATATAAAACTTTGTAATTTAATTGATTAAAAGCACCACGAAACATTTATGTTTTTTTAAGTGACGAACTGTGTATAATTTCCGTTACTTTTAAACTTCACTCTTGAATTATTGTTTTTTAGTATTTAAAAAGACAAAAAGGATAACACAATAGTTTACAAAAAACACCAAAAACGTAAACTATCAAAATTATATTCCAAAGACTTTTTTAAATATGTTGTTTACTGATAATATTAACCGTAAAAACACAACACATAAACATATATGTCATAATTTTTTGTTACTGTTATTCAGGTTGCTAGAGAAGGCGACGTGATGTTGATGGAAAAACTGCTGGAAAGGCTTCCCCACACTAACCAGCAGAAAAAGAAGCGTCTCAACGCGAAGGACGACTCCAAACTAACTCCCATGCATTACGCTGCGCGGTACAACCACTACCATATGATCAAATTCTTGATTAAGAATGGTGCAAGTAAGTTGTTTTGCCCTGAAAGGTCGGGTTAATTATTCGGCTCCATTGCTTTATCACGTTTAATGTTTTTTGCATACTAGAAAGCTTAATATATCATTCAATAAAATCCTTCTTAAGGTTAGTTATTTAATTCTTCATGTGTTTTTGTGGGTTGGTATATTAATCAGTGGTAATCTATATTTAAAGTAACCATGTTACTACGAATTGTTTGTTGTTTTTATTTTGTAATACACGTTTTCTTAAATTATTACTGAGAATTAATTCAATTTAAAAGAAAGAAAATTCATTTAAAAAATCATTTTTTTGATGTTTGCAAATATTATAAGTAAAGTTGTTTTAATTTATTAGGTGTGACTACAAAAGGTGAAGACGATGCGACCCCTCTACATTTTATCGCGAAATATAAAAAGAAGAAGGCTATCGATGCTGGAAACGACGACGATGTAAATAAAAAAATTAATTAACTTATTAATATAAACACTTTATCAAATTAAAAAATTTAATAGTTTAACAATAACGCTACAACCTAAGTTTTTTTTATTTTTCTTTACAGGAGTCTAGTTCAGATGAGGAGCTTCCACCTGAAGAGTCTTTCAGTTGTCTGGCTCTTTTAGTGGAGCATGGTGCCGAGGTTAACACCAGAGATGCACTGGGTTTGACTCCATTACACCAAGCATGTACTCGCGGTAATACCAGCGTTGTGCGGGAGCTTTTGGCCTGCAACATGCTGAGATTGGAGGTATGTTAATTGATGATAAATTTATATTAAAAATTTTGAAAAGAGAGATTTTTAATTAAAAAAAAGGATTCTAAAGTCATTTTGCAAATATCAACTCTATAAATATTCTTTAAAAATACCCTATTTATTTTTAAAACTGAATTAATATTATTTTAATCGATTTGATGTCTTACAAATAGCCACAAACGACGGAAACGTCAATTGATTTTAACTGTAATTTTTTGCATATTTCAGATGATGGATCACCAGGGAATGACCGCGTTGCATTTGGCTTGTTTGTATGGACGCAGAACCATCGTGAAGGCACTTATTGACGCAGGTGCTAACCTACGGTGCAGAGACAAGGATATGACGACCCCATTACATTTGGCATGCGCAGAAGGCGGCCAACAGGTAACAATTGGTGTTTTTTTACAAATGCTATATTTGCTTTAAAATCTTTTGGTCTACCTTTTTACATACATTGTAAACCGTACGCTTGCCCTTTGCTTTAAAGGGTTATATCTTTACGGTTTTTGTTTAATAATCATACTTTTTAAACACAAGTATGCCCGTTTTAAAGGGTAATTTTTTGTCGGATTTTTTTGAAAAAGATCTTTTGAGATGCTAGACCCAATACTAAAACCTCTCAAGTATTTACAAAACTATATAGTTTATTCTTGTTTCAATATATGCTTAACAAAAGTGCTTTTTTAATATTTTATGCTGTTTTTAGATTGCTGAGTTGTTGTTGGAGGCTGCAAATCGAAGCGCTCAAGCAGTTTATAATAATGTTGACAACCACGGCAAATCGAATAACAACGACGGAAAACATTCGAGTTATATTGGCAATAATCAAAACAATGGTGGAAACAAAGTTAACTCTGACACAGGTATGTTGGTAATTCTGAAATTTTTTTAATTTTTACGGGAAAAAATAAGGCTTATTTAAGACAGTAATTTTAATAGGCTGTGACGTAATTTTAATTTTTTCCTACGTCACATATTTTTTAATCGTTTTTGAAAATTAATTGCATTGTTGAGCTGACTGTTTTAAATTGATCAAGTCTTGCAATTACTACATTAAAAGATTAAACATGCATAGCAACTATACAATACTTCTCAGCTTTAATGAATAGGAAATACGTTTAAAATTAAAGATGTATCAAATAAATCATTACTATTTAAATGCAACGATTATAAATTCTGTTAGATGACAAAGTTAATTTTAAATGTTGTAGTTCTTTATTGTAAAACGTTATTAACAAAATCATCTTTTGAACCAATACAAAAATGGCTAAAAATATAAATAAGGTATAAATAATTAATCTTTTTAAACAGGAGTATTACTTATAGCGTGACAAGGTTCTTATATGTAAAATAAACTTAATAGATTTTTTTTAACCCCAAAGTGATTTAAAAATATTTTTTTGTGCTGTTGTTAATAATATTTTGGGAATTTCTTTTATTTGGTGTTCAGTGGGAACTCGCAAATCGCGCTTACCTCAAGGGTTAATTATACGAATTAAGTCGCTTTCGATCATTCAAAATCATTGAATTCGTATTTTATTTAATAACAGAGCTTATACTTTTACGTATTTGGCTACTAATCACACGCTACAAGTGTTGAAATTGTTACTTTAAATCAAAATATTGATTTGCCTTTAATAGGTGGTGCCGCTGAATTGTTGCAAGACACAGATGGCGAAAAGAATTTGCCATTACACCTTTCCATCGAAAACGGGCATCTAAATTTGGCTAAGTTTTGCATTGAAAAGGCAAAGCAATTTGGTGAGAAATTTGAAGTATATTTGTGTTTGGTAAATATACTTTTGGGGTTTTTATTATTTTACTTTCATTTTATAATATAATAAGCACATTTTAATATTGACATTGTTACTTATATATAAATTGCGATAAGGGGAACTTGTTATTTTTTTGTTAATTTTAGACATAAAACTGTAAACATATACAATAAGGTTCCGTTTTAGGTGCTATTAATGAGTTAGTACGAAAAATATAGATTATAACAATTACAATTCCATTTTTTGTTTTAAACATAAACATAAACGTTGCTTAACAAGTTATAATTGTGTCAGTAGTCAGAACTGAAAACGGATATTATGGAAAAGGATGTTATTCATTTGTTATATGGACAGCCCATTTATTAGTAACACAAACCTAATTTATCTTTACCCTGCCAACTATTTTACAGCTTAAATTTCTGCCATGTGTTTTATTTTTACAAAGGGTGTCCAGTGTAATTGCGAACTTGTAACCTTTTATCGTGTTTTATTACAAGTATTTGCTGATCCAATTTACGATTAAACCGCCTTACAATTTGAATAAATGTACGGTGTTGTGAAACTATTTTACCTTGATGTTAATCTCGTTTAAGCTATGTTAAGCCTCACGTTTAAAAATTGTTATAGTTCGCTACATTTTTGAATGTTGTATTGATGTTTTTACAAGTCCATGTTATTATTGACCATTTTCTTACATTAGGGCTCGGCAGTATGGTTGACCATGTAAGATCACGTGACGACTCTTCACTCCATCTAGCGGTGCAATCGAACACCCTCGAAATAGTGAAAATGTTAAGGGAGGAAGGCGCCGACGTGAACGCCCGAAATTCGTCGCTTGTCACCCCCTTGCTACTTGCTAGTCAGCATAACGCCCACGGAATTGTGAAATTTCTCCTAGAAAAGTAAAACATTGTATAATTGATATTTAACATTTTTGGCAACTTCATTTGTCTCAAAACTTGGTCACGTGACTACTTTTTTGTTATTTTTGCCATGTAACCTTTAATATTTGTCTTAGGCCAACAATAAATATGTAAAAGCATTGAAAAAATCTTTATCCATATTTTACCCTTTTTTGTCCTGTTTAGTGGAGCAAACATTGAACTTAAAGACTCCGATTTCATGACCCCGTTGTTGGTAGCGTCTAGATACGGCCATCTTGAGACGATCACATGGTTGCTGCAGTACAGAGCCGACATCACGGAGACTGACAAGGATGATAGAACTTGTTTAATGTGGGCTGCTGACGAGGATCGAACGGAAGCCTGCAAGGTGAGGATAAACTATTTTTTAACGTTTTCAGTATTTAAATTTAAGAAATATAGATCCGCAATATTAAATTATTTGTTATTTTCTAATAATTTAGTTATTATTTAACGAATCTATGTATTTCATTTTAATTAAAAGCGAATTTTTTACGAAAATTTAGCGTTATGTTAAGTAGTAAACTTTAAAGGAGAATTTACATGTTTTTAGTTTTATAAAGGTCTAATAAAAGTCTAAATTCATTATGCAAGAACAAATTTTATTGTATAGTTTCCCATATATTTACTTTTTTATTAATATTGGCTTTAACCTTTGATCGTTTCCATAACTTAGCTTTAATATATTTTTATGTTTTTAATAACCTTTAAAAATCTATTTTTCTTTTAGCTTTTACTGGAAAAGAACAAAATGAGATTGATGATAGAAGAAAGAGATAAATTCAACAACACAGCTTTACATCTTGCTTCCATGAAAGGGCATGCCTCGACTGTTAAAGTAGGAAAATTTTTGTCCTGTTGTTTCGTAATCATTTTGTCTATTAGCTCATTAACAAACAAATGCATTAAGCCCTTTCTTATGTACTTTAATAGTCGTTTGAAGTTAGAATTAAAGTTCTAGGTACAAAAAAATTATATTTACATACTAAATGAGGGAGAAAATTTTGTTTTGTTAAAATAATGATAATAAATAAATAAGTTCTAAGTATCAAATTGTTTTTTCTAGAGCCATTAACACCTAAAAAAGCATAACCTTGTGGTCAAACACTACGCAATCATATACGTTTTATAATAAACTGTTTTTTATAGATTTTCTATAATGTTAAATTGCCCATAAAGGACTTAGCCTTAAAACACCCTTGATATAAAATAAATATTTTCAAAATTATGACAATAATTTATTTTCAGTTACTTCTTGAATACCGGGCCTCAGCTGACATAAAGAACGATGACGACAGAACCACGTTACACATGGCTGCACTTCATGGTCATGATTCTATTATACCTGATTTGGTATACCGCGATCGCTCGATTATCAACTCCGGTGATGAGGAATCGAATACTGCGCTTCATTTAGCTGCGATTGGAGGAAATTTAAAATGTGTTTCAGTGTAAGACTTGTATTTTAAAAATAATGTTTAGATGCCTTTTTAGTTAACTAGCTTAATTGTATTGTTTAACTATTTATTTAAGTAGGATTTGTTTAAACAGTGTAAACTTCTGCTGAGTCAGCACTTAATCAATAGCATAATTACCGGGAAATTATAATTTATATGATATCCCAAACTGATAAATGCAATTCGAGACTGGGTCGAAGTAACTAATGTTACCCTATGTTAAGGTCGCGCATTAGACCTTCCCACATCCAGAATAAAGATATATACGAAAAATCTGTGTGTTTAAGAGCATTAAATTTTAAAAGCTATTAATCCGTTATTTTTTTAAACAAATATAAATTTGAAGTACTATTTTAAACTAGCTATAGACAACTTTAGAATGCTTTACATATTTTCTGCATTAATTTGTAATCACAACACATCCTACAACTTTGTTATCTATTTTTTCTATAATGTGTTTATTGTCGTTCTAGTTTGATAAGCCTAGGGGCCAATATCGAAATGAGAAATGCAAAACAATGGACTCCGCTGGATTGTGCAGCAGCGTCGGGTTGGGTTAAACCAGCACGAGCAATACTGGAGGCTGGTGCCAGTGTACAACCTAGGGGAAAGATTAAGGTAATTTTTAAAGCTTTTTTTGGTTAATAACAAAAGTCGCTTTGCAGTCTAAAAGAGCAAATATGCTTACGGTGTTGTATATGCGTATTAAATAAAATATTCATGTGTATGTAAAGAAAAAATTGTTAAAGTTTATGTAATTAAACTTTTCTATATTCTGGAGTAAAAAATTTACCAAACAAATATTGTGTTTAAATGTAGTCCCTGCGTTTTTGTATTACAGCTTAACGTATTGATTTGCTAAATGATCTGTTGTTGGCTGACTTTTTATGCTTTTAAACCTGTTCTGTAATAAATAATTTATTAAAATCAAGGAGGGCCACTATAGCATATTGTCGTGGGAATCAAACCATGTGACCTAGGTTCAATAAATTTGCATTTTTAGCTTCTAAATTCTCATAAGATACATACATGCATTGTCATTAGGCTTTTTTAAAATGTAAATTTACGTTTGCAGTTTATTAAGTTATTAAGTTTTTTTTAACAGGAACACCACGTACATTGTTCGGTAAATAAATGTCACTTTTTAAACGTCATTATTGTTATTTTTTACCACATTTATTTTATTTTATTTCGGGTTCATGTTATTTAATTTAAAGTTAAATTAAATTGAACAAACGCGTTGTCAACTACATTATGGAATAAGTTTATTGTTTTCCATATATCATACCGGTTCCTTTTTTTAACTTTTTTGTTGTGTATTTAACTTAAATTCAGGCTTTTAATTTTTTTTATTTCTTGGAAAACAGGACTACGCCGTCAGTGGCCGGGTAAATGTTTGCGAGTGTGTTTCTTCTAAATTTATCCTCATTTTTTTACTTAAAATAATCAATTTCTGAATTTTTAAAGCATTTCTTGAAACAATAACAAATCGAGTGTTTTTTTGGTGTTTGATAATTCTGTAAAACAATTTTCAAATACTTCTTTTTTAATAAAATAATTATTAACGCCAAACAATTCCTGGAAGTTGGATTGAAAAATATTTTGGATCACTGACCTATTACTGAAAACTATTTTTTTTCAAAAACCACATGTCCAAAAACGTTATTACTGGTAATATTTTCTTTCAACCTGTTTGTACCCCTTCTCCAAAATGGTTTTCAGTGATATTGGCAGTTACAAAATTGTCTGTTAATATCTTTAAAAAAAAACTTTGATTCTATTATGTTAAACAACTGTTTAAAAGTTTGCCTGTTATGATTAAATCGTATGCGCCTGTATTTTAAGTAAATGTTATTTTTTATGGTGACTTACTAACATACTGCAGCTTTTTATACCCTGCAGACGCAAAAATGCAATTATAAGCTATTAACTTGATTTTTTATTTGTATATGACGTCATAATGCATGTGTTGTTACATCAGATCACGCGGGTAAGGTACAAAAATGCATTTTCAGCGCGGTGCTTTAAAAAAAATGATTCAAAAGAATGCTTCTGAATCTTGTAATGGCAAATTGCATGAAAAGTGTTTTTTGTTTGGTGTGGGTTTGGCAAAGTTGCATGTAGAATTATTTTTTTGTTAAAACTTTTTTTTAAGTCTGCTATAAACTAAGTAATATTAAAATATTATCATAATTGCAATGTAAGTTAAATAAAGAAAAAATTATTGGAGTTTGACCAAATTTTTTAAATCTAAACCTAGTTAATGGCCGTTTTTTAATACATAATTTTAGATAAGTAATTTAGTGAATACACTTATATATCGATTTGCTGGAATTTATAAATTTTAATAAATATAATGTAAACTTATTAATTGTGACGTAACAAAAAATGACATGGTGTGTTATTAAATCAGGTGTGCGCTCTTCATCTTGCTTGTCAGCGCGGCCACGTGGACATCATTCGATTGCTTCTTCAATGGAAAGCTGACGTCACGTTTCGCTCTGCTGACGGTCGCAACGCCTTGGATTACGCCATTGATTTTTCGCAAAAGGAGTGCGTACTGGCTTTGATAAAACACGATACCTGGAAATCTTCGTTAAAAAACGCTGTCATTCACCCCGTGACCGGTAGGTTTGCTATCTCGCTTTAAATTGTTATACCTAACTTTTTTAATTTTTGTGTAAGTGTGGTATGAGTAGTGATATCGTGCTACGAACTAAAAGGTTTCAAGTTCAAGTCGCACTAATGCTCATCTCTGTAGTCTTAAATCCGGCGTTTACGGATAAACCAAGCACTTTAACGCTACACCCCAAATAAAAACACACACAAACACACTAAAAAAGTGTTTTTTTTTGTATTTAGCCTTAATAAGTAATAACTAGGATAACATACTATAACAATGTGCATTACTTCTTGACTTCTAGGTCGACTGAACACACCAATGCGAAAGTTGATCAGGAAAATGGAAGATATGGCAGAAATAGTTTGTAACCAATGTGTGCACGATAATAACAAAAAACCTGAAGATGACGACTATAAGGTAGACAAACAGTTAAAGCTAACATTAAAAACAACAAACTAAAAATTGTGCATATTTTTTTTTACCAAAGTTATTTTTGAAAAGCGCTTTGCTAGTTAAAAATGAAGACATTTTTATCTTTAAAAATTGTGCATATTTTTATGCGAAATTTATGTGTACAACATTGTGGAGAAAACAATATGAATTCCTTAAATATTTTAACGGTGTAAAACGCCTTAAAATCAAATAAACTTTAAATATTAAAGAGACCGTTACGATTTAATTAAAAACAACCATTTTTTAAACTATTTTTGGCATCACACATTCTATAAACTGACGTCATAAATTAGGTGACGTTATCCTACGAATTCTTTGATGACGTATACGCATGCACGGAGTGGATGGAGAGGGTGGAGGGAGCTGGAAGACCAAGCTCCGGAGGAAAGGAGGACACGATTGCTCTTACCTCGGAGGACAACATATACGCGGTAAAACTTTTTTGAATAAAAAAAAAAAATTTTTAAAAGAAAATGTATTTTTTTAACTTTGTAAATAAAATTAATCTTAATTCAATAAAATATAACTGTTTTAGTAGACTAGGAACTTAAATGTTAACATAACTTGATGTGGAATGCAGTTTTTACTTTTATTGTTCAATATTTAATTTAGCTATAGAACAGGCCACAAATCTGTAATTTATTCTGTGGTGTTTTCATTATCCAAAATCTTAAATCTGTTTCAGGCATTTTTATTACCTTATAACGGGTCGTAAAACTAGTTAAACTTTGACCAAGGAAACTTGCAACACAGCAGTGACTTGCAAGAGTATTTACTGCGAAAAGAATTCGAAGGCCTCGGAGTTTCTTGCTTTATTTTTTATTACTCGTTTCTTTGTGTTGTGATTAAACAAACATTGTTTGTTCAGGTGTACGATGAACATGATCAATTGACTGAAGACGCGCATACCTACGACGATAACTCTGATATTTTACAGCAGAACCATCCTCTGAATATAATGGTAACATGACATTTGCTTTTTTGTAACAATAGATTTTTTAACATTTTTGTTTAAGTTGGTCAACAACGACTGCAATATTTTTATACTTTAATTTAATATTAAATAATTTTTTTTTAAAAAAAGGATAAACTTTATAAGTTAAAATAATATTCTATGTTTTATACAGTATCAATGTAAAAAGTATATTTTTTATTTGTTGAAATGTGATATTACGTTTTTTCTTATTTGACTAGGTCGAATCGAAATGCGAAAACCTCTTGCTCCATCCCGTGGTGACCGGTTTACTCAATCACAAATGGCGAAGATATGGTCGCTACGTTTACTATAGCAATCTGATATTTTTTGCAGCTTATCTGATTGTTCTAAACACTTACATGATGCTTATGCCTCCTTTTTACCGCATAGATTGGCAGAAAATGATTCAGTTTCGCGAATACTTGTTTTTTAATAGAAACACGACCAGTAAGTGAATTTTTTTTTCCAACTTTTGCTAGTATTGTATTAAACGTTACTTAGTAAGGTTTGTTGTATGAGTAAAACGCAAATGTTTAAATAAAAACAAGCAACAACTAATATGCTGTAAAATATGCTAATTTAATTTATATGAAAAATTTTTGTTTAATGCCCTTTATTTAATTTTGTTAATTTAATTTAGATCTCAACCTATCTACCTCAGCAGAAACGTTATTTAACTCTTCCGGGTAAAAATTGTAAAATAAATTTAATTTTATGGTTTTTATATACAAAGATTTTTCTAAAATAATTTTTTAAACTTTATTTTTCATTTAAGGAGGGAATGTTTTTTCTATCGATCTGATGTCTTGGACACGTGGCCATGGCTGACAGGTTGTCAATTCTTAACAACCCCCCTAAACAACTTAAGATGGGTTATCTTTGCATTCTCAATATTTAATTTACTGCGAGAGGTAAGTTAAACTAACAAAAAAAATTTTAATCAAAAAAAATATTACTTATATTTAACTCGAAATAAACTACTTTTACATAATTAAAACAAGTTTACTAAACATATTTTTATTTTGTTCAAGTTATTTCAACTTATCAACCAACGCCTTGCTTACATCAATTTGACGAATATTGTCGAAGTTGCTCTTTACATTTTAAGCTTGGTGCTTTGCATCGACTTTTGGAATTATCCACTGGACGATATTGTAAAGATAAGTGGTGGAACGGTCACAAGTTCTAATTTCACTTACTTGAATGGACTCCAGGCTGACACAGGATTACGTCAGGTAAAGTTATAACATTTAGATTAATTTGTCAAATTTAAATTAGTAACTTTTGCCAAAGATTTATAAATAATGTATATTAGTTATTTAGTTATTGTGGCAACTTTTGCTACTTTGTGTTTTTTAATTTGGGATTTTGAACTAAAGTAAAATCTAAAACTATTGTTTAAAATCTTTTGGTGATACTTAAATGTTTTGTTTATTAATTTAGGAATGGCAACAAGAGGTCGGTGCGTTTGCAGTGTTTCTATCTTGGATGGGACTACTTTTGTTCATACAGAAAATTCCAAGGCTTGGGATCTTCGTTGTCATGTTCACTGACATTCTTAAAACTTTCGGCCAGTTCTTTATGATATTTATATTCTTTATTCTTGGATTTGCATTTGCTTTTACTATTTTGATTGGAAATCAGGTAAAACCACAAGTTTTTTTTAATCTAATGCATTTGTAGTTACTTTAGTTAAAATTGTTCTACTATTGATATTTTTATTCTAATATTTTTAATGTTAGTTTATTATATCGCGATTTAGTTTTGCCTGTTACATGATTTGTCAAAAGGTAGAACCAAAATTTATACATTTTGGCCACCTGAATAAATTGCAATTT
Organism: Corella eumyota; assembly: GCF_963082875.1. NCBI lineage: Eukaryota > Metazoa > Chordata > Ascidiacea > Phlebobranchia > Corellidae > Corella > Corella eumyota. Next base: position 4,812,551 of record NC_137493.1, on the reverse strand, counting down.
GGTAGCATTGTTAAAGCTAGAAAAATAAAGAGCTGTTTTTGTCTATTTAGCTTGTATTTGAAAACTGGTACGAATCGTTAGTATCTACAACAGTAATGATGATTGGAGAGATGGATTATACTTCAAAGTTCTTTTCAGGCGATTCAAATGGGTTGGACTACAGAAACGAGGTAATTCAAATCAGTTGTTCATTTTTTAAATTTATTAATTACTTAAAATAAAAACTTGAGAATCCATTTTAGAAAAAACAATTACAAAAAATTTTAAGACTGAAATTATGCTAGTTTCATATTTTTTAATTGTAAGTAAATGTAATTTGCTGGATAGTATATTGTTTTGTTGTTTATGACTTGATTGGTAAATATTTTTACTTTTATATAGCTGTACACAAAACAGGTCAGCTTTGTTTTGTTTGTAATTTTTCTTATTGTCATGACGATCATCATCATGAATTTACTGGTAAGTATCACAATATAACTTAACTGTTCAAATAAATTTAAAGGTTTTTCTCGTAAAAAGCAGAGAAAATGTAAAACAAAATAACTTTTAATAGGTTTGACTTTACATTACAATCAAATAACATGCTAATTTACTATTTAAAATAGGTTGGTTTGGCTGTCGGAGATATTCGTGATGTGCAAGAGCATGCAACTTTGGAAAGACTTGGAATGACGGTAATAATTTTGTTTTCACTTTAATACCTAATATTTTCTATATCCATCATGTTATTTTAAAGTTGATCATGGTCATACATTAATGTAACTGTGTAGTCAACGTATGCGTTGCTACAGTTAAGCCTTCTTTTATTATACTTATTGACCTCAGTTATTTACAAAACCTTCTTATAATTTTAACAGTTGGTTTTAAAAAATAATTTTGTTTTTGTTTAGGTTGACTTAGCATTGGAAGTTGAATTCACACTGCCTGCTTTTATTCGCAAGCGGGTTTGCTTACGAAAACAAATTCTTGAAATCAACAAATATCGAAAATCAAACTTTTTAAAACGATTTCTGTTGGAAGATTCTGAAATGAATTATGAGCACATTAGCAAAGCTCTGGATCAAGAAGCTGTAAGCATTATTCTTTTTAAAAATAAAATATATTTCTATGTAAAATGTATAACATTTCACCACCTTTTAAAAACTAACAGTTATGCTTTCAGGTTATTTATTTTAAAATATATGCATTTCTTTGACTAAAGGCCTGTATAATTTTCATAAATCTTGTGTAGACTGAAAACGAAGAATCGCGTTCCATGTCCGACAGAGTCCTAAATGGTTTGTCTCTACTAAGAAACAAGATAGCAGACTTGATAGTGGATCAAACCGAAATTAAACAAGGTGTAAGGACTGTTAGGTCGATAGTTCGCGATGTGAAAAAGGACACAAAGTTTTATGCTGATGTAAGTAGTAATTCTATGAATTTTGTATAATATGATAATTTAAACAAAGGGTATTTCTTGTTTAACGATTCGTTTAATATTCTGATAACATTTTTTTTTTTTGGTCGACTACAGTTTAAGATCTTTGCAGTAGGCCTAAATTGTTTAAATAAAAACATTTTCTTCGTGCACTGAATTCTAGGACCTTAAAGATGATCTTCAGACTACTAACCTCAATATTGCAAAACGAATTGATCAAACTCACACCGGTCTTACCCAAACAACACAGCTAGAATCCACGACAACTAGGGATAGGGTTGATCACACACAAACGGTTGTGGCTTCCCTGCAGGACGAACTTGACCGGGCTAAATCACAAATTGCAAACGTAAGTTAACATAATTATAGTTATTTTGAATTAAAAATACAATTCAGTATATTAACTCCTAAAGAAAAGGCTAATTCTTTAGTTAAAATTATACTAGCATTCAAAGTATACTGGTAATCGCGAAGCCTACATTAGGTCTATATAAAAAAAATTCGTAGTCTTAACAAAAATGCCTTTTGCTAAAAGGACTAAATTACAACATATGAATTTTGCTTTATAAAATTATGTAACACTGCATGCTTTGTGTTTAGGTTAAATCAGAGTTAGAACAACAAATGGAAACAATGCAGACAACATTATTGGCTCGTACTTGGAAGGAATTAGACGACGGTTTATCTCGCTGTAGTAACATGATCGAAAAAAGTCGTTCTGAAATCATGGAGAACTTGGAGGAAATGAAAATTGTTCTTGTAAAAGAAAAATACATGAGTAACGTATAGTTACTGGACTATTTAAAAAAGAAGACATTTATTTTGTTCCACGACATTTAAGTTTACTTTTGTATAAATAATCTAGAATTTTTGTTTATTAATTAAAGATGACATGTTTTTAATTTATTTTCGTTTTAATTTTTAATGACTGTAGTAACGTTGGTATATTTTTATAAAAAACATTGCAGTCGGTTGTTGTAGTGGGTTTTAGTTTGTTAAAATATTCGGTTATTGTCAATTGGGCCATATTTATCAATTTGTGTGACTATTACACTTATAGTTTTCATTTAGCTTGTTTAAATATAAGTAGACCAAACTACGAATGCTGTTTTCATATAGTTTTAGGTAGAAGAAATAACACAAAACAAAAAGTTTCATCAAAAAAATATTTAAAAATACGAAAATTTGGTCAGGCTTTTCTGTGTTTGTAAGCAAAAGTTCGTGTAAAAACGTTTAGAATATTACACTTTTAAATTTAAATAAATTGAAAAAACATATTTCAAATTAACAAAACTCTTTATCGTAAATTATACTATATCGTATATTAACATCGGCGGCGTGATGTAGTGGCAAGAACACACTTGAGGTCGTAGGTTCAATCTCCATTGCTCTCATGCTGTAGCGCCCTTTGAGTAATAAACGGTATGAATTCCCGCTAAGCCAGCATTTAATCAGCAACATAGTTATGGGCAATTATAGTCTATATACAATATACCAAACTGCCACAGGCAACTCTAGACTGGGTCGAAGTAACTTATGTTACTCTATGTTTAGGTGGCGCATTCGACTTTTCCACATCGAGGATAAAGTTATTGACAAAAAAAACATTAAATTTTGCCTTTTTTCTATTTTGAATATCAGTTACATTTCCTACTTTCGATACCAAAGCAAATTTAAGAAAGGCGTGTGCATTGATCAGAGAAAGGAATGTTAAGCAGTGTTAGTTTCGATATCATGAAAGTGTCGATTTAGAAAGAGTTCTTGTTTTTCATGATAGTTTTTTTTTGAATAATGAAATTTATACAAAGCTGGTTTGGACAGCTAGATTATAAATAGTTGTTGTCAAATAATACGTTCTGTACGTTAGCTAGTTTTGGCAAACAAGTTAATAATTTTAATATTTCAATAAGAATTTGGCCAAACAAAGTACTTCTTTTATGTTAAGAATTAAACGCTAATTTAACTTAACAGACTTAATAACATTTTTAGTTGTTATTTGAATATTTTTAAGGTAAATTGTAAAATTGTAAATTGTGTGTTAACGAAAATACATTTTTATTTTTAGATTTTGGTAATATAGCTTGACTCAATTATTAAAATATTTTTGTCAACAATGGATTGGTGGAAATAGTTGACAACAAAAAACAACCAAAATTAAAAAAATGGATAAAAAACATTTAAAATTTTTCTCTAAAACAAGGCTAAATATGCTCCCTTCTTTTTTCATTGTGTTTTTCTTACTTTTATGCAATCTATCATTGTTACATTGCCAACCTCATGATACGAGCAAACGAGTTGAGTTTCAACCTGATTTAAAAACTGATTTTGACCATATTGCAATAGATCAAAATAAAAATGGTCTGATATATATCGGTGCAACAAATTATTTATTTCAATTAACTGACGATTTACGAGAGCTGGTTACAGTCAAAACTGGACCAGACAATCGTAAGGACAATATTAATAAAATTCTTTTGATTGACGGGATGGGAAGAAGACTGGTTGTATGTGGAAGTGTAAAGCAGGGCACCTGCGAACTTCGCTCTTTAAAAAATATAAACAAAACTTTGTACAGTCCGGATTTTGGGACTTTGTCTACTAAACAATATGTCGCTGCGAGTGGAAATTTAAGCACGGTTGCTTTTATTGCCTCGTCCCCCACCGACAATTTGACATTTTCAATGTATGTTGGTTCCTCTAAAACAATGAAGGATTCCAATATTAATTCTGATCCTCCATTTTATTCGGTTTCAAAGAGAAAACTGTTACCAAGAAACAACAACAACGAAATGTTTTCCTTGTCCTATTTTGATGATTTTATTTGGGACGATGTCGGTATTATGATGAAAAGAGAAAAGGCAAACCAAGGTTTTAGATTGACTTTTATTGACGGTTTTGCCATCGGAAAGACTGGGTACTTCGTTTCCACACATCCTTCACCCTCAAATGAAAGAGTTGAAGAGACGTACATCTCTCAAATGTGTCTGAAAGAGTCTTATGGTTTGCGATCTTATCTTGAACTCCCCATAACTTGCAATGCAAATGGTTTATTTTATACTCAGGCAATTGCCTCTCGCACTGTAAAAGTGGGATCAACGTTAGCACAGAGTTTGGGTCTACCAATGACTTTTGTTGACCAAGTTGTATTTATTTCATTCATAAATCCGAATCAGCTTGATCAAGGTAGCGCAGTATGTGTTTTTCCACTGCGAACCATCGAGGAAAATTTTTTGTCTTTAGTCAAACAATGCATGAAAGGTAGTACCCCATTGGCTGAACACATTTCCTGGATTGAGAAAACTAATTTAGAGTGTGGAGTTGGGGTAAGATTATTTTTGTAACTATAACAAATTATTAATTTTCTTGGCTATAGGGCCATCCATTCCCTAACATTTAAATTTTTGGCTTATAATGTTAATGCAAAAAAAATGTCAAGAAAAAAAATTTTGAATTAATTTTTGCAGAATTTTCAAGACATACAAAGCCCAGTTTGCAACAAAGAAGGGTTATGGGACGTTGCTCAATATTTGCAAGAGAAAGCATTATACAAAAGCCAGGCTGTATATACATCAAAAGAGATTATTACTGCTATAGAATCTACCGTTACGCAGTCCAAAAAAGATACCGTCGCATTTTTAGGCACTCAAAGCGGAAAAATGTTAAAAGTAAGTAGAAATATCTAAACAATTTAAGGAAATTATTAGTTAAATATAGTGCTGCTTAGGAAGTGTTATTAGTATTAATAACTTCCTTAATTACTTACAATAACATTCTTAGTTATTGTATTTATGTTTCAGATTTCTTTGTTGTTTTTACCATTTAAAGTATATATAGCCTATTTAATAGTATACATATTAATATCATACATAGTGAAGTGAAGTATAGACTGATTAATATTATTAAAAATGTTTTAAATGACCTTACATAGTATATAGTATCTAACAGAACCAATTGATGCTAAATTTTGATTTAAATATTATTTCAGGTTCAAATTGTTTCAACCAATAAGCATCTAAATCGTTTATACGACACAGTAGTGGTTGCCACATCAGAAGAAGCATTCCTTCTTCCAAACGAGGCTCCTGACTTATCAGTCAGTGTAAAATCGATTAAAATTGGACATACAAAAGCATCAAGGATTTATATCGTCACCCCTAATGTAGTGGTGGGTCTCCCGCTGTATAATTGTTCTATGTATAAGGATTGTACATCTTGTTTAAAGGCAAATGACCCTTTTTGTGGGTGGTTAACTTTGGAAAGCAAGTAAGTATAAGTTATTATTAGTAAAAAATGTTAAACTGCATAAAAATTAAAAAGTTGTTCACAATCAAGTACATGTTTTGACTAGGTATTGATTTAAAGTATTTTACTTAATATGATTTAGAAAAAATTGGTATGTAGTTGTTAAAGTAAAAATGAATAAAAATATGTAATCAGTCTATTTGGAATAAAAGCAACAGACTATAAATGTATACAAACTAATATCATATATATACCTCTAGTTTGAACCATTTGAAAATAAAACATAATAATTATCCGAGTTCAGAAACCAATAAATATTAAGTGTTCCACGCCTTCGAAAACTACAAGTCACTAATTAACCACTTTTTATTTTCTATTTACACCCTCAGGCTATTTTAAACTCAAGTAAATATTTCTGGTATTTTTTGTTTTAGATGCAGTAAAATGATATCGACTATTAACGATTATCGATTTATTCTAACTGATGGACAATGCCCTAAATTAACTGTTGATGGCTCGGCTAATTCTTCTATTGAAACCAGCCAAAAGCAGGTAATAAATATTCAACTGTTTAAAGCAGAATACTTTTATATAAATAACAAAGCTAAATGAACAGAATTTATAATGAGAAATTATTTACTTTGATTTTATGTATTAAAAATATGAAACAGGCCAATAGAATGTATAAGTTATGTAAAAGGAATTTTAAGCCATATACTTCTATTCAAAAAACTATAAAATGTAATTTTTGTTAAATATATATTTGTTATAAAACTAAAAAAATTATGTATTCCACTTTTAATGCACCACAATATATTAAACAAAAATTTTGGATACAATGTTTATGTAAGACAGTCTTATTTAAATATTTGGTCATCTATTTTATTTTGACATTTATAAATTATAAGTATTTGGGATTACGTTTTTCTAAATTTGTAATCTTTAAGTTGGTATTAAGATTTTAAATATCATTGTTTCGGGAAATTATGTTGTTGCAACATAAAGGTTTGTAAAACTACCTCCAAATATAGTTCTAAGCTCTTTGTTTGGTTACACCAGGTTTTTCTAAGTAATACATAACTATAAAACGGTTTTCTTTTTTCGGTTTTGGGCCTAACTGTTACTGAATTTCGTGTGATTCATATTTTAGTGTATTAGTCCTATTGTTTCACCCTTTAGGATGTTAACAAAAAATTTTTACAATGAAAACAAATAAAATTTTTCTTTTAAAAAATTTTTTATTTTTTTTTTAGATTTATCTGAAATCTGATAATATTCCTCAAACTGACAACTCAAACCGAAAACTTGATTATTTTTGTACATTCGGCGACGATGTGGACCCTCCACGATGTGATATAACATTCGTGGATAAGCCAGGATATTTATCATTGCGTTGTTGTACTCCACCTAGCCAGTTTATAAGCATACCACCAGGACAAAGTAAGTGTTGATATCATTAAATATTTTATTCTACTTTTACACCAACAATAAAGAAATCTAAATAACAATTTGTATTAAAAAGGTGTTGTTTCATTTTATTACTGTTTAATATTTTTTTAAAAACTTTTATTTAATTTTGAATAAAATATTGTTCTATAGTTGGTTAAAAAATTGCTATTTTCACATTAATTTAATTTTGTACAATTTTTTTGTCAACATTTTGTATATACTTCTGTTTAAATAAAAAACTATTTTACAGCAAGCTTAAGCACTCCATTATCACTGAGATATAGAAGTGGAAGTACATCTAATGTTGTTGTGAGCACTGACTATACTTTTTATGACTGTGAAGCTTTCACTTCGTAAGTTAAAAAATAATAAACTTTGCAACTTAACTTAATCTTTAACAACAGATTTAATAAAAAAAATAGTGTAGTGGAGGTATTTACAATTTGTGTTGTTTAAATTTATTTAAAATATGCAGTGCAAAATTCTGGTTAAATAAAGTTTTAACAAATTGAGTAATGGTATTAAAAATTTAGGTTTTTATGTAAACAGTAATAAGATTAAACATTTTTATTGCCATACATTTGTTTAGCTTATGTGTTAAAATTATACATTATAAATCAATATTGAATACAAAACAGTGTATTTTTATTTTGCCACATTTAAAAAAATGTTTAAAATATATTTATATAGGCTTAACAACAAAATTGTTTAAAAATACGCTTGTAGATACAAACTTATGACTTACAATAGTTATAGTTAAAATTGGATTATTGTTTAGGTGCTTGACATGCATTTCAAGTGGGTTCAAGTGTCAATGGTGCATGTATCAAAAAATCTGCTCCGATTCAGACCTTTCTCAATGCGGAAATCGAATCAAAGTGATTAACGAAAATGGGGTAAGTTAAGTTTTCTTGATTAGGGGTTAGTTTTAATGGGGCCTAACTTGGGGTAATTTTTATTTTTGAAAAGGTTTGTTGTGTGAATTGTTTACAGATTGATGTAAATTAACTTTTAAAACTATGATTGATTGTCTTTTATATTGAATTAAGCTTAATTTAATTGGTTTTGTCGAATTTTTGTAAATTTTAAAAGCTATTTTTTTTTAAATATTCTTAGTTAAAATATTACAATAAAATAGTATATAATTATGTCTAAAATAGAAAAAAAAATTGGTAGTTTTTTAAAATTTTTTGTATGTAAATGTTTAATTTCTAGGGTAAGGATATGTCTAATATTTTTTTAGTGTGTTAAATTAAATAAGACCCAAATTTAATGATTTTGAGTGTGAATTAATTTAGTAATTCGATTTTCTATGTAACATTTAATTTAATGTAAATCGATACTTACTTTTATGTGCAAGCTTTAAACAAGTCTTTTATATTGCCTTGTTAGCTTCATTTGTTTTGTAAGTTAAGTAACAAGATAAGTTAATGGATTTTACTTTATCTAAAAAAGTTTTTTTTTTAAATTGAAGGACAATATATATTATATATTCTAAGTTTACACATTGCTATATACACTTAATAAAGTATGTTCTTTGTTATAAATATGTTAAAATACTATCCTATTGTTTTAAATTTCCATATAGTTCTGTGTAATTTAAGTTCTTTTAACAAGAATGTATAAAATTTTACTATAACATGTAAAATTATTTAGTAAATTTTTGGAATGTTTATTGCTTGACTTGTTAACAGTGAATTTTTATGATTGAATAATGCTCTATGGCTTAATCAAAATTTTTGGCTAAAAGCGCTAAACATTTTTGGTATACATAAAAAAAATAAATAGTTCTATAATATATCTTATCTAATATAATCAAAAACCTAAACTGTATAGGCCTATAGTATTTAAAAAATATTTTTCCGGTGTTTTCTCCTATTATTAATTTTACATATAGAATTTAATACAATTAAGCTATTGTGTATGAATTTGTATTTAAACCTTAATCAACGTATTGTGATCTTATCTTTAATATTTTGAGTGGTTTGTATGCATAGTAAGTCTCGTAGACGTTATTTGTTTTTCGCGCATATTACCTGGTTGAATTGTTTACTTAAATAATGGAATATGGCTATTACATAATTTCTCTATTTAAGGAAATATCATGCGTTCAATTTTCAATTAACAATTTTGTAAACTCTATGATTTAGTGTTTAGGTTTTTTTAAGTATTTTTTTGTAATGTTTATAAACGTTAAAGGTATAATAAAAAATTTTTTTTATTTATTGGGTGAACTCGAAAAGCATTGTAGCATACATTTTTTAGAATACACGTTTTTCTATTTTTAAATGTTAGATTTCGATTTGAAATTGCTTAATCTTTTCAAACTGTCAAAGTAAGCTCTTTTTAGCTAGTGGGCATTAAGATGAGTAGACAATGATGTAATAAATGGGTAAACTAAAAGGATTTTTAGTTCCCTTTTTTGTTAATAATTTACAAAAATTATTTCTCATGTATTTTTTTCTACAACTTTTAGACAACTGCATTTTAGCAAAAAAAATTTTTTTTTTATTTTTGCCTAATATTTTTTTTTAATTTTGTTTTAAATTTTTTCGCAATGTTTTAGTCAGATGACTAAGCCACAAAATTAAACTTATTTTTCCATTTTTTATTTGAAGTAATATATGATATTGTGCACTTCAGGGATTCCAAATTAAAACATTTGAAATTTATATTTCCGTTTATTAAATTAAGACGTGTGTCTTTTTCTTTAGATAATTTTTTGGAATTTTTGTAGTACTTATTAAAAAGTAAGGCCTATTGTACCAGCTCTATAAAATGTTACTTTTGTTAAATTTATGTCCCCTTAAATTTACTTTGTGAGGTTAAATTTTCTCAAGTTATTTAAAATTTTTTGTTGTTCATAAAATTTAAGCAAGATTTTTGAATTTACAAAGTTTTAATACCTAGAATGCAATTTTTAAATGCAAATTACTATTAGTTATATTATTGGCAGTTCATATTAACAATAGTTAAATAATTCATTAACAACAAAAACCCATTCAAAGTTTTTTTTTTAATGAGAATTTTTGTTAGATTTTTTTTTTACAAAAAAAATATTATTTTACAAAAAAAATATTATTTTGTTTGTCTTTTTTGTGTGAAGGCACACACAAGTGCGGTGTAGTTTTAGAGGAAATTTTTGTTATAAAACTCCCGTGTGTCCATGCCGATAATTACAGTGTTTTCGACCTCCGTTAACACGCACAATACTACCATGTCGACACGGTGCTTGATTTTGATGACGTCATCGAAATTTATTTTCTAAAACAGCGGCGAATTGTAGCGACTTATTGAGCTATGATACCCAATAAAAAATATAATGTTTTTTAAGTCATTTTTTCATACTGTTATATCGGTAACGGCCTGAATACCTTGAATTTTTCGTTTTTTAGTCGATTTTGTTTGATATATTTGGCAGTACGTTATTTTCTCTTATCGAATGTTTTATTGTTTCACTTGGCGCCTATACAAAAAGTTACAGCATTCTTGTGGAGAACGCTTCCAGGCATGTTTGCATTCTTGTGTCGGCCACTCACGTGCACTTTGCCTTTCACAAGTCCCTCTCTTTAATTTTAAGTGAAAACTAACATAAAACTGAACTTTCATATTTTTTTAAATATTTTGAAGTAATTAATATAGTGTGTGTGTGTAATTTATTAATGGTAGTTTGTAAAAATACTACAAAATTAATAAATTGTGATTTTGTTCTGATATTCCTGTTTGGCCCTTTTTATTTTGTCTAAACAATTAATACAAAAAAACATAAACATTGTTTTTAAATTTAAAAAGTTGGTGCCCTTTTTTAGTTAAACACATTCTTTGTTTAAAAAGTTTCAAGAGATTGTGTTTTTGAAAGTTTTGCGGCAGCTAACAGGCTTAGATTGCAATCTTAATTGCTACTTAACATCTTTATTTTACTCTTAAACTTGACACGACCCTTTTTTATTGCCGTTATTACCACGATTTGATCTCAAATTTTCTACGAGATTTATGACGTCATGTCTTTGAGATTTTTGAAATAATATTTTAAGACATAATTTATATATATATTTTTTTAATATTGGGTTGTTTTTAATTTTTTTTATAATTTACATTTTTAATTATATATACTTGAATTTTTTTTTTATGTAAATTTCAAAAAAACGAATTTGTTAAATTTTTTGTCCACCTTTGTATGCATGTGTTATTTTAAGTTGGACCTATTTTACCTTACGGTAAACCAGCCTATCATATCGTCTTATAGACTTAATACCTAAGTACGGTCGATTAAACACGCACCATCACCCCTAGGAATTCGGATAATACCTCATTGTTTAGAAATATCCACTTGATATTAACACAGCACATATAAAGAGAAATGACCTATTCTAAGCCATTGTTGTGTATTCTGTATAACCCAATATTTGCGCAACGTATTAGCGTGCTATCACGCCAGTGCTTTTGTCCAATTTTAAGATGGAGTTATTATTTGCCTATATTATAGGTATATTAGTATAAAAAAATGGTCACATGTTGAATGGTAGAATTGTGGCTTATGTCTGTAGAAAAAAATAGCATACCTGATGTATTTAGCATTGTTTCCTGGACTCGGCGCCTATATGTGCATTACGTACTACACATGCCTTAAGCTTAGACTTCTCTGTTTATTTAAACTTAAGACTGAAAACCTTACAAAAAGCAACCGCGTGACATTTTAAAATTCTTAAAACAATTTTAACGCCGAGCTTCAAATTAGCATGGACAACGTGTTCCTGATTACATACCTTTAAAGGCTTTATTTTATAAGTAAAATGTATAGGCTTCACTATGTTAAAATATTTATTTTTAGCGTTCTTTTACAATAGCGTAATATGGGGACGTTATTTATATTATTACCAACTAAAATAAAGCATAATATTTTGTGTAAAAATGTAGTTAAATATTCTTACATCGATTTGTAACAGCACTGGCTGTGCAAAAAGGTTTTAGAAGGTATGAGAAAATTATGCACAAATTAGTTGGATCCTGTCCGAGCATGCCTTATTTGAAAACTCGCATACCTTAACGGTAGAATAACTATGATGCAATTAATGTTTGTGTGGGCTGTTAAGATACTAAAAAATGACTGTTTTCATTCATTTTTGAATAACCAGAAGTTAATTCTGTTTCTAGTATTTTAGAATTTTATCCATTTTTGTGTTTTTTGAATACAAGAATATTTAAAATTAGAACTATACTGAAAATTCGTAGAAATATAGCTAACTAGTAATTATTTGTTGTTTAAATATTTTCATTTTGTTTACTATACAAAAAATCGCTGATTTATTGTTAAATTAGTATGTCGTAAATTTACGCAAACAGACATCGTCGTTTTGTTTTCGCTTTGCGCGGTTGTTTTTTTAGCTGACGTCAGCAATTATTGTGATGAAATCATCGTGTTTCGTCATAATCTCTTCAAGATTACTTTAAAATGCTTACGGAACCTTTACGAATGCAAACTAGCCTAAAAACATTGAACATTTAAGGGATACTAGATATAATACTCGTGAAAAATAAAGATAATGTTGTATTGTTGAAACTAGCATTGTAATTTGTTTGTTACTTTGCAATCTTTTACATTCAGTTTTTTTAACTTATGACATTTTTTTGTTAAAATAATGTTGTTGAAATCTAATCTAATCTAATTTAATTTAAATAACAACAGTAATAGACTGGTAGTTTTTTCATTGGGTATTACCCGATTTTTTTAACTTGGAAAATTTTTATTGCAACATTTATTGTTATCCCATTCCGTTTGCTGATAACAACCTTTTTATAGCCTTTCGTTTTCGTACATTATCAATTAAGCTAACATAACCTTTTAGTTGTTTAATAGGGAACTTAAATTTCAAGAACTACCAAGAAACTACATTATTTGTCACGGTGCGTTTCTAATAATATAATTGTGAAAATAACATTATAACGAATGTTTGGCCTTAATTTCTAGTATTACTTGTACAAAATTCCGTTAAACCACAAAATAATGTAATTCAGTACAAGTATTTATTACATTCAACCCAATGTAAACAAATGCCGTTTCAAGTTAAACAAATTAATAAAACATTATGTCAATAATCAAACATATTTTATTAATCATTGCATCTTCTTTTATGTATTAACAAGTTCGTTGGTCATTTCGTCCTTTAAGAGTTATTACTACTTTGGTTATTGCGGTTATTTCGTACTTCACGTTGCGTGTGCATTGCTTACTTTCGGTCGATTCGTCCATTGTGTGTTTACACGTTCTTTGATTTCGGCGCGGTCAAGCTAAGTACACAGCACTTTCTTGTTACCAGTAATTACTGGCCTAAAGTATTTGAGACACTTACTTTGCCTATCATTTTACGCCACGAGCCGGAAACATTGACATTTTATCCGAAATCTAAGCCAAGTTTTTTACAACGTCAATTTTTTAAGTGTCCACCGAATTTAATAAAGTATTTGATGGCGCTGCTTTCTGTCATATTTAAAACTTACGGTAAATCTTTAAAAAAATTGAGTTTAACAACATCATTTTTTTGTTTGGTAATTTTGATACGTTAGCGTCATCGCCACGTGTTTGGGTTCGACTTCAAAGTCTAGGCTGTAGTTACTTTTTATGCTCTAGTTATTATTATTTCCCATTCTCATCTTTGTGTAAAACCTATCAAACCAAATCAAAATACAAGTTCCATAAAAATGTAAAAAAACAAGCCTGTATGTTTTTTTTATAATTTTAATTGTCATATAAGTTGTAGTCCAGAGCTTGTATAATAAATTTCTACTATTTTTTTTTCTTTTAATTTAAAAAAAATTATTTTCCTGTAAAGTCTACAACATTACCAGTACAATTTTATGTTTTATAGTAAAATTATGCTTAATTAAGCTATTGAATTATTACTTTCATAAAAAAAAATTCTTACCGATTCTGCCTACTTAAAATTCGAATCCTCTGATTTTGTGTTGAATTTATATATATTTCATGGAAATTAATAAACATTATGTATTTATGTGTATGTATATGTATGTACAATTTAGAGGCCTTTAAGTTAAAATAAACAGTTGTTTGTGTTGCACAGGCATATATAAGTATATTACCATAATTAAAATGCTGCCTGGACAGGCAACTACCTTATTATTTCTAATTAACTTAGCAAAAAATGTAAATGACTAAAACATTCTATTCTTCTATTTTATATAGAACTGTCCAAGCCAGCAAGGATTTAAAGAGGACAAAGGACCGATAAGTAACACCACCTATTTGTCAGTGGACAGCCGACGTGAGATTAAAATTCGAACCCAGGCTCTTCCCCAGTCTACTGTGTCTCGATACGAGTGCGAGATAGAAAGACCCGATGGGGCGGGAATTCCCTTGATTGTCCCCGGAAACCAGCAGGGGCAGGACATCGTGTGTCAACCATTCACTGTAAGTTTGTAATTTCTAAGTAAACGTCTCATAAAAGGTGTAACTTTAATTTTTTTTTACAAATTAATAAACTTTATTTTTTATTTAAGTTTAAATAGTATCTTTATACTTAATGCAAAATTTATCTTTTTTAACACAATTTTTGTAGATAAATTTGGATGCCAAGCAAAGAAGTTCAGTCGTTGGATTAAAAGTTATTTGGATTAATTTAAATAACAACCAAAGACAACCTCTGGACAACCCCAACTCTTTACAAAGTAAGATTTCAACTTAAAACTTCTATATTACAAAAAGAAAATAAGCTTAGGTAAATTTAGTAAAATAGATTTAAATTTTATTCTTTACATAATAAAGCTTAGTGGACAATATACATATTTTTAAAAATGTATGTTAAATTTAAAGGTCTTTAAAATAAAAAAACTGCCTGTGCAGAGTGTGGGTAAATTATTATAGGCATATATTAGGTACAAGTTGCGACATGAATTTTATGACAAATAAATGCAGTTTGTGAGGCAGGCAGTTGTTAACATTTCTATTACATTATAATATTTTATTATTTAAATGTCAGTTGAAGTGTATCGATGTCCACTAACTGGGGATGAGGACAATTGTGGGACTTGTAGAGCGTCGTCGCAACACTGGAAATGTGGTTGGTGCGAAAAATCGAAGAACTGTTCACTTTATGATAACTGTTCACAAGGAACTAATTGGATTCCAGCTACTCCGGGAAGAGTTTGCACTCATCCTAAAATTACGAAGGTAAATTTTTTTAAAAATAAAGTAATAGAGTTTGTGAAGTTATGTTTTATTTATTTTTTTTAAGAATTGCTTTTGAGTTTAATATTTTTAGGATTTCTGTGTTAGAAAATGGATTTTAATTTAAAAAATTATTGAACAGAAACTTATAGCTTTTTTAAATTCCTTAAAAAAATCTAATTTGTTTTTAATATTAAAACTTTTAAAAGAGTTTGTCCATTTGTGACATATAATGTGCTACTTTAATTTTAATAAAAAAATTTTCATTAAAAAATTTAAAATATTAAGATTAGTTCTTTTGGTATTTTACCTGTTATCTACCACAACTATTTTTTCATGAACGATATTTGATTTTCTCCTTTTAAATTCCTGGTTTACACCTGTTAGGAATTTTTTGAGTTCTTTTGTGTAGGTGTAGTTAAATTGTAATATTTTATTTTTATTGTCAAATTTAAAAAAAAAAATTCCTTTTTATGGCACTAGTCAATTGCCCACCCTATAGTCTGTTCTGTATTTTTAATGCTGTAATATTTTTAATGCTGTAAAAAAAAAAAATTCTTTTTATGGCACTAGTTGATTGCCCACCTTATAATCTGTATTTTTATTCCTGTAATATGGTTACAACTAGCAACTTATATTTGTTCATGAAAATTTTACTGTCTCCAAAAATGGCAATTCTTAAAAATTTATTTTGTTGTTTTATAAATTGGAGATATATATACAGCTATGTGGTAAAAAGGGGTTAATAGATAACATCTTATTGTCTTTGAAATCTTTTTTGGGGGGGTCTAAGATTTTAGATAATATGACAGTAAACGCCTTATTAATTTTTTTTTTTTTTAACTTTTTTTTTTATTTTAGTTTTTTCCTACATCAGCCCCTATTCATACAACCACTGATATCACAGTACAAGGTATCAACTTTAATGTTAGAAATAATATGAAGATTACTATTGCCAATTGGAGTTGTACCAACATTGAACCGGTGGACGCTGATGGATGGTAAACATTTAAATTAAATTTTTTAGATTTTATTTTAGTTTACAAGCCATACTTGTTTCATATGCATATTTAACTTACCTAAGTGTACTTTAAATAATAATTACATAATATATGATGTTATCTTTATTATTGACATGGTAAATATTAGTTGATTTACATATTAAAGATAGGTAGTATGGTAAGGAGAAAATGTGTAGTAATATATGGTATACTAGGCCAGTAATTTACCTTTTTTTACATTCTTTAAAACTTTTCATTATTTAAAGTTGTTAATTTTTACTCAATTTAAGAAAAAAAAATGTTAATTTTTTTTAGTTGCACAATAAGATGTTCGGTTCGACCAAATATGATTAATGAAGGAACAATTAAGTTTTGTATCACAAACGGTAACTCCTGTTTGCCAGGACCTTCTTACAACACTGAGAGTGATCAGGTAAAAAAATAAACGATAAAGCAAGCAAAAAATTGGAATTAAACCCGGACTTACAATTTACCATTTTCATTTAAATTTTTTAATTTTACAAAAATTTTTAAATTTTTAAAACTTATTTTACTCTTTAATTTTTTGTAGAAATTGTTGTTTGTTGAACCCAAGACCACCACGTTTTCACCGACGACAGCTTTACATGGTTGGGGCACAAGAATTACGATTTACGGAGAACATTTGAACGCTGGGAATTCAGTTGAAGTAACGATTGGAACCACTAATTGTAAAGTTGACAGGTATGTTCACTAGGATTTATTTTGTCCACAAAAATGTGGTTTTATATTATTTGTATTTAAATATATTTTAAAGATCCACTAAATAATTTAAAAAAATTTTTTTAATTTTTTAAAAAATAAAATTTTTTTTTAAATTTTAATAATCGATTAACTTTTTGAAGATCGACGTTGAAGTCAAACTCGCTGGAGTGTGATGTTCAATGGAGCGAAAATTCAAGAAGAAGAAGAAGACATTCAAGAAGACATCCCCGATCCTCCAACATTTTACATCGAATGTTTCGAGCAAGAAGGGATGTTACAGCGTACAACGACCAGCATATACAAGTGAGTTTACAACTATTATTAATTTTATACATTTTTTATAGTAACTAGTTTAAAATCTAAAATGCCTTAAGTTATTTGTGTTTATAAATAGAAAAAATAAATTCGTTA
Organism: Corella eumyota; assembly: GCF_963082875.1. Classification (NCBI taxonomy): domain Eukaryota; kingdom Metazoa; phylum Chordata; class Ascidiacea; order Phlebobranchia; family Corellidae; genus Corella; species Corella eumyota. The sequence goes on along the minus strand of NC_137493.1, from coordinate 4,795,102 downwards.
CTGATTTTTATAGTTGGTAATTATTGATAATTGGGTTTGTTATATGGGTTGTTGTATGGTTTATATATATTAAAATCTTGGTTTATATATATTAAAACTCAAACAAAGAACCAATTTTAAAAGTCTAGTTTTACAGCTAACTCGCTAAACACTGAAAAAAGGCAAATTTCGTAATACAGTCATTTAAAATTTTATTTGATTAAATAAAAATAAACATTAAATTAAATTAAACAACGTTTTGATATTAATATTCTTCTTATATTTAGCTTTCATTCAATGGTTTCATAAAAGCAGCTCTCTCACCAATTCGAATGTACGACGATGTCATGTTTACTTCAATGTCTCCTAATACTACTCTGCTGAGTGGTGGTTTGCCGATCGTATTTCGAGGAATAAATTTGGGATATATTCAAAAACCTCTGATTAAAGTAGTCAAGGGGAAGGAAATTTTCAGTAGCGTGAGTTTTGGATTAAAATTTTGTTATAAATTTTATTTTTATATTTTTTTTGTGAAATGATTAAAAATTACAACAAAATAAATATGTCTCAGCAAAAAAAAAATTATTTTTTGTAAAATATTTTCGAAGGAATTGAATAATAAAAATTGATTTTGTTTGATTTTTATTGCAGATTTGTGACAATATTGGAGATAAAAATGCAATCAGATGTCTGTCTCCTGATATTTCCAAAAAAATTTACAAAGGTAGACACTTTTTAATATTTTTATTTTTTTTTACAAGCACTAGTTAAAAAGTTACTGCCTTAAAATTGTTTTTATTTTTTATTTTTATGCGGTCACATTTTTGTTGCTTTTCAATTAATTTTTTTTATTGTGTTGATGCAATTAACAAGTCCTTTTACTCACTCGCTTAGTTAGAAAAAACAATAAAAATATAGAGGTTTTAATTTAAATTCAAATTATATATTCTAGTCTATAGCTTGCTCTTGGTTAGTATTTTCAATGTTGTAGTATGGTTACAACTTTCGACTAATGTTTGTCAGTGACAATTTACTCGTGCACCACAAATGGCAGTTTTATTTATTTTTTGATTAGCCCATGAATTAAATATGTGTATTTACATACCAGAACTAAAAAAGCTTTTTTATTTTCAATTTTAGTCCGGTAGTGTGGTAAACCGGTCATGGCATTGGACTACGAGCCGAAAGGTTTCGAGTTCGAGCCACTCCAACGCCACTTTTCGCCCTTGAGCCCGGTGTTCACGGATAGCTCAAACATATTCCAAACCGCACAACTTACCCTATAAAAATATCAAAAAATTTTCCATTATTATTTTTCCATATGGAAAAAAAATATATAAAAAAGCAATTTTATTTTCACAGCTGTTGATGCTCGTGTGGTGATCGCTTCTCAACTTGAGGGATTACCCACATCACAACTTAAAGCAGGGATTCTACAGTACAAATTAAATCCCAAATTGAACGCTTTCGAAGGTGAAGATCGGACAAAAACGTACAGAAAGGATCAGTTATACATTGAGGTGGGGAAAAAAATTGATTTTATTTAAATTTAAAAAAAAATGTCTGCGTTTTTGTTATTTTTGATTTTTTTGTGATATCGGTGTATTTTTGGTGGACTGTAAACTTTTTTTTTATTTTAAAAACAACTATATTGTTACTTAAAAAAAGCACTTTACTTTTAAAGTGCTTAGTAATTTTTTGGTATTGATTTTTGATTAAAGAAAACAGCTTTTATTAATTATTAATGCAAGTAGCTTCACGGTTATAAAATTACAAATTTTGCAAATTTTTTAAGATAACATTTTTTTTCTAACCGGAGTACTATTGTTCTGTTACAATTAAACACACTAAAAATTGACAACTTTAATTACCACCACTTTCAATAATCATTTATATTTTGTAAATTTAGTCTTGAGTTTGATTCCCAGGTTTGGTATAAACTGTTCTTCTTTCTAACAAGGTTAATGCTTAATTTATTTTATCATTATCGTTAAAATATAAAAACAATCACTATTTTTAAGTAAATCTTTTTTTAGGGCACTGGTCTATGCGCCGATAGGCTTCACTGTAACACTAATACAGTGAGAATAATGTTGGGTGATAAAACACAATGTAATGTGACTAGACTCGATTACGATCAAGTTGCATGTCAGCCCCCACTTAAACTAGTCGGGAAATACCCAGTTGTGGTAAGATAGCGTTTTAGTGTTTTTTTCTATTTTATTTTTTTTATTATTTTTTTGTGTATAAATTTATTCTCTATGTGGGAAAGTCGAATGCGCGACTTAAACATAGAGTACCATCAGTTACTCCGACCCAGTCTCGAGTTGCCTGTAGCAGTTTTGGGAATATTATATAGATTATAATTGCCCGGTAATTATACTGCTGATTAAGTGCTGACTCAGCAGGAGTTTATATCGTTTATAGCGCCTTACTCAAGGGCGCTACAGCATGAGATCAGTGGGGATTGAACCAACGACCTCATGTGTGGTGTAGCAAGTGTTCTTACCACTACACCACGCTGCCGATTTTAACTCTAGTATATCTTAGGTATAAGGGTTTGTTTTAAAGTTTTAGTGTTTTTAATTTACCTAACTTTGATTAGACGCTTCATGAGAGTCTGGGTTTGGTCCTCACTGCTCTCATGTTGTATTGCCCTTGAGTAAGACGCTATAAACCGTATAAACTCTTGCTAAGCCAACACTTAATCAGCAGCAATTATATTCTATAAAATCTTAAACTGCCAAAGGCAACTCGAGACTGAGTCGGGGTAACTGATGTTACTCTATGTTTAGGTCGTGAACTCAACCTTTCTACTTTGAGAATAAAAATATATATCAAATAAGGCCTTGGTGTATTTTAAACTAATTAGGATTTGTTTTTTTAATGTTGGCTACCTTTTTTGTCGAAATTTTGGACTTTAAATAAAATAACCTATAAGATTTTATTATTGGTATATTTTACTTTAATACAGGTTAACATAGGGGGCTACTCACAACAAGTTGGGTATCTTGAATATCCAAAAGAAGAAGGCACATTCCCAATTTCAGTCATAGTAGTCATAATCATTATTGTTATCTTCGCACTGATTGTGGCGATCGTATGTGTTTGGAAATATAGAAAACATTCGAAACAAAACGACGAAAAGGTTAAAAATATGCAAATCAAAATGAATGTCATGGAGTCGAAAGTGGCAAAAGTCTGTAAAGAAGGCATGTATATTTTTGAAATTACTTTTTTTTTCAGTTTTTTAATATGTTATGTTTTTTCTGCTATCTATTTTGTTTAAAAAACTATTTTTTTTGTTTTTTTGTGGCCGTTTTGTTAGTGCTAAAACAAATTTTAAAAATCTAATTTTTAATCTGTTTGGTGCTTTTCTAGTAGTAACCACTTTTTTTTTTATCATAATAATAATAATATAAAATTATAAATTTTTTTTAAATTTTTGGGGCATAATTTGAACAATTTTTCCAGTATTAAATATTTTGTATTTCTTAGCTTTTGCTGAGCTACAAACAGATATGACCGATTTCGATGCAGCTAGTGATGCTGGAATCCCCTATCTTGATTACAGAATTTATCTCATGAGGGTTTTGTTCCCTGACCCTAACTCAGCTAAGAAACAACACAACTTATTGCTGTCTGGGCAAAATTTTTACTACAATGGCAAAAATGGTCAGTTTGTGATAATTAAAATAAGATATTTTGAGTTTTAACGTTTTCCGAGATTTAAAAAATTTGGATTTTGAAAAATAAACTATTTTTTAGATTCGAGGACAAACAGTAATCGCCCGCTACCGCCCCATGGTGGCAGATCGGTTGGAATGCACAAGTTTGATCAATTGTTGGAGAACAAATGTTTTTTGATGTGTTTTATTCGAACTATCGAGTCGAAAAATTCATTTACAATGAAAGACAAGTTAGTGTTTTAATGATAAAAAAATGTAAAAAAAAAAAAAGTAAAAAAAAAAATAAATTTTGAAATCAAATTTTTCGGATAACAAATAAATAACTTTTTTTATATCTTCAAAGGACAGTTTCTTTTAAAACCACTTTTTGTTTTATTTTCTGCCATAATATTTATTATTTATTTGTGTTTTTTAGATCAATGGTGGCAGGTTTACTTCTGGTTATATTTCAAAATCGTCTTCCATATGCTACTGAGTAAGTCAAAAAAAAATTTTATTTTTTTGTTCCTTAAATTTTTTATTTATCAAACAACTATAATAAATATTAATATATTTTTGTAGAATTTTGGAGCAACTTTTAGCGGATTTAATTCGCAAAAATATGGAAGGAAAAAATCATCCGAAATTATTACTCAGAAGAACTGAATCGGTTGCAGAAAAAATGCTGACTCATTGGCTGAGTATTCTTCTTTACCGATTTGTAAATGTAAGATCTCGGTTCAAATTTTATTGTTTTCAATGGCTTAAATTTATTTTAAATTAAAAATATTTTGTTGTTTTGTAAATTAAAATAAGGTATACTATGTTTAAATCATGCAAAACTGTTCAAAATTAAAAAAAAAATAGTGTAAAAATTATTTAAATCTGTTTTAAATCGCTTTTTAATTTTCTTAACCCTTTGTTTCAAAAGAAATTTTTTAAAAGTTTTCTTTTTTTAGAATTTTGATCATAATTTAAGTAACTTTCCAGAAACTTAGAAATTAAACAAAATTTCAAATTAGTATATCAAAAATTATTTTTAATTTTAAAATCAATTAGGAATGTGCTGGTGAACCGTTATTTATGTTATATCGTGCCATTAAACAACAAGTTAATAAAGGCCCGATAGATATGTTCACGAACGAAGCTCGATATTCACTCAGCGAGGATAAACTGTTAAGACAAACGGTTGATCACGAACATTTGGTAAGTTTTTTAGTTTTTAAGTAAATAAATCTGCCATTTTTTTGACATAAAAAGTGTCGTATATGCTCTTTTTGCATTATTGTTATATTTTTTTATTCATTTAATTTTCATTTTTATTCATTTAATTTTCGTCAAGGTGGTGTAGTGGTTAGAACACTTCTTACACAACATAGGGTCCTGGGTTTGATCCCCAGTGATCTTATGCTGTAGCGCTCTTGGGTAAGACACTATAAATGCTATAAACTTCTGCTGAGCCAGCACCTAATTAGCAGCTTATTTATCGGGCAATTATAATGTATTTCATCCCAAACTGTCGCCAGCAACTTGAGAGTGGGTCTAGGTAACAGTTGTTACTCTATGTTTAGGTCGCGCATTCAACCTTTCCACATCGAGGATAAAGATATATACAAAAAATATATATATAGTTTAAACGCTTTAATAAATGTCCTAAAACAGCTTTATTAAAAAAAGTGTTACACAAATAAAAACATATTATTATCTATATTTTTTTAATGTTAATTTATGAAAAAAATATCAATAAAAGCAAAATTATTTTTTTATTTTTGCAAAAATTTAATATTAACAAACTTTGTTTTTTTTAGACCTTGCAAGTATGTAATTATCTTGGAGAGCATGATCAATCAGATTTTTCAGTTAAAGTGTTGAGTTGTGATTCAATATCTCAAGTAAAAAGAAAAATTCTGGATATTGCTTACATGAACGTTCCATATTCCCAGAGACCACCACCAGAAGCAATAGATTTAGGTAATAACGAAATTTTTGTTAATAAAGGTAAAATAAAGGTCAGTAAGGTGGGTTTAGCGGTCATGGCAGCGAAGCACCGATGCCACACTATTCACCCTTGATCTCGACGTTTACAGATAGCTTAAGACACGTCATAACAGCACACCCTATCCCGATAAAAAAAATATATAAAAACCTTAAGGTGATATGGAAAAAAAAGTGACATAAAAAAACGATATGTTATTTTTAAATTTTATTGGCAGGGTACGAATTAACGTTTAAAAAACGATTCGCTAAAAATGAGGTCGCATTTTTAAAGCAATAATTAGACTCAAGTCATAATCTTCGTTTTTTTATAACACTTTTTTTTAAATGTAACGTATTGTTAAACAATTATTAAGAATATTTCGCACGAAAAACGAGACCTTTTTGATTACTTGTTGTGTTTCCGACCCAGTCTCGAGTTGCCTGTGGGAGTTTGAGAAATTATAACTGCCCGGTAATTGTGCTGCTGATTAAGTGCTGGCTCAGCAGGAGTTCATACTGTTTATAACGCTTTATTAAAGCGCTTTATTAATAGGACATTTATTAATAGGACATTTATTAAAGCGTTTAGGACATTTATTAAAGCGCTCAAGGGTGCTATAGCATGAGATCAGTGGGGATTGAACCCACGACCTCATGTGTGGTGTTTTATTATCGTCTAACCCATTTTTGGTTGATTCGCTATTTCTAATATATTTGTAAAAAACGATTCGCTAATTTTAAAAAACGATTCACTTTTAGTGAATAGCAACCCGTTATTTCGTTCCCTGATGACATTAAAAACATTACTTATAATTTTTGTTTTAAAATTTCTAAATTTTCGTTTATAAATTTTATTTATAAGATTTGAATATTCCAAAATTTTGTAAAAATTTTAAAATAAAATTCACTGTTTTGTTATATAGAATGGAGGCAAGGTAGACTGGAAAATTTTGTGTTAAAAGATGAGGATAATACATCGAAGGTGGATGGAGAATGGAGACAAGTGAACACACTTTCTCATTATTCTGTAAGTATCTGTTGTTGCATTTAAATAATTTATTCACTTTAGAATATTGTGTGATTAATACATTTTCTTGTTAATCACACATTGTTTTTTTTGTATATATCTTTATCCTCGATGTGGGAAAGTCGAATGCGCGACTTAAACATAGAGTAATATAAGTTACTCCGACCCAGTCTCGAGTTGCCTGTGGCAGTTTGGGATATTATAGATTATAATTGCCCGATAATTATACTGCTGATCAAGTGCTGGCTCAGCATGAGTTCATACCGTTTATAGCACCTTACTCAAGGGCGCTACAGCATGAGAACAGTGGGGATTGAACCCACGACCTGATGTGTGGTATAGCAAGGTGTATTTTTTTTTATTTAAGGAACAGAATTTAAAGCACCTTAAGTTTTTTTTTCAAGAATATTTTTTACGGTGTTCGTTTTAAAATGTTTTCTTTATAAAAATTGGTTACTATTTTTTTATATAACTACAACCCTAGGTTTATCCAATTGTTTAAACTTAAATATTAACAAATATTAAAAACACAAATTGTATTTTATCTTTTAAAATGCCAAAAATAACAAAATTTGAATTTTTTTAAATTTTGTATTAAAATGTACAGGTGCCTGATGGAGCAATGTTTTCTATAATCCCCCGATCCGACAACACCCTTAATCATTCAACCATGTCGGGTCATTCGAAGGCAAGCGGACACCGACAGAATGGGAGTGGGGCAAGGTAGGTTGAGATTTATTCTTGAATCAAATTAGTTTATTATAACTTTTAAGTTAACATGTGTAGAAATTTGTTTGAAATAGTTTAAAATTTGATTAGAATTCAGTTTTCTTTATTTTAGTTGTCAGATTCCCTTTAATTTTTCTTTTCATTATCTTGAACTAAAAAAAATCCTAAATCCAAACTTTATTAAATCACAATTTAAATTTATTTTTTGCTATAAAAAACAAATTTTTTAATTAAGTTTAAAAAAATGTGTTTTTTATTTTTTATTTATTTTTTTTTTTTTTAGATTGTTGCCCCTAACAGAGGGTAGTAACACAAGTTTACCCCGGTACAAACAACAAAGTAGATCGGGTACCCCAACCCTACCACAGGATGGTTCTCTTCCATGGCATTTGGTAAGATTTTAATGGTTTATTTTCCGCTTAGTGGAAAAAAATGGTTTTGAAAAAAATTTAATAGTGTATTATTAATATTCGTATAAATAGATTATATCGCTTATTTTTGGTAATTGTAAAATTTAAATGGTTTACAATGGATTAAGTATGGTTCTTAAGGTTAATTTATGGTCTGGCAAAGACTTTACTGGTAAATACAGTTCTAGTTTACTTTATATTGGTGAAATATTGAGTTAAGTTAATTTTAATGGTTTATAGTGATTATGGTAAAATTTTTCTTTGTTATAATCGGTTTTCATAAAATTGAATTGGGTATAGGCTTATGTATTATAAAATTATTTTACTATTTTTCAGGTGAAACAAAGTGACCAGGAACACAAGGAGGGGTCAGAGAGCAAAATGGTTTCTGAAATTTATCTTACCAGACTTCTCACAACCAAAGTAAAAATTCAAATTTTAAATAGAATTTATAATTTTATTTGTTTAATATAAATTCTTTATGAAAATTTTTGGGCCCCCAAATTTTTAAAACAAAAATGCATTTTATTTAAAGTATTTTTGTAATTTTTTCAGGGCACTATCCAAAAATATGTGGACGATTTATTTGAGACAATATTTAGTACAATGCAACGTGGACACGCTTTACCTATGGCTGTAAAACATATTTTTGACTTCTTGGACCACCAGGCTGATATCCATGGAATTACTGACCCTGAGATAGTACATACATGGAAAAATAACTGGTATTTTTTTTAACTTTTTATGTTTTTGGGTCCTCTTTTTTATTTGTAGGATTATTATTATATTATCCTAGTTTATTTTTTTAAATACAAACCATATTCTACCAAATAACAAAACTATTCTACCAAATACCAAAACAAAATTTATAAAATACAAAGTTATGGTAAAAAATGGATATAAAACTAATTTTACAAATTATTTTGGAATTTTTCAGTTTGCCTCTTCGATTTTGGGTCAACCTAATCAAAAATCCCAATTTCGTTTTTGATATTCCCGGTTCCCGGATTCTTGATTGCTATCTTTCTGTGATCGCTCAAGCGTTTATGGACTCCTGTTCGACGGCCGAGTACAAATTAAGTCATGAGTCTCCCTCTAATAAACTCTTGTATGCGAAAGATATACCCACTTACAGAAAATGGGTGAAAATGTAAGTATTTCGAAATATTTTTTTAAATTTAAATTTTTTAATTAATATAACATGATAGCAGTCGGGATCGAACCCCGTACCTTTTGTGCCACACCCCAGTATTTTAATTACTTCATTCTAATATTTTGATACACTATGATATTGAAGGTTTTTAATAGGGATTGGCTGAAATGACGTCATTTAAACCTATATAACTGCATGACGTCATTTAAACGTATATAACTGGTTACGAGAATCTTTTCCGTATAATTTTAAAACTGCAAAATTTGCCAAAAAACACGTATTTATGGATTATAAAGTGTTTAACGTTGGCAAAACTACTTACCGCTGATAGCAATATCATTTTAAGTCCAAACAAAAATGTAAAAATCTGAAATTTATTGTGCGAAAAATTTTACGAAGTAAAAAGTGTATTTGTTGCGCAATCGTTGCTTAAATAACGTGATATAATTGAGAGTAGATTATATATTATTAGAAAAAGGCAAACCTCGTGTTTTTTTATGTTTAGTAAATCGTATACGATCTTAAATAACAAATTATTACTCGGCGTCCGAGTACTAAAAAATGCTCGACCAGCACGAGATTTAAAATATTCCTAATACTCTCGATTGGCCCATTCTTAGTTTTTAACTGTATTAATTATTTTTGTAGATATTATGCTGATGTTTCGAACATGCCAAAACTTAATCCAAGAGATATGTCTCAGTTTTTAATGGAGGAGTCTTATGTAAGTTTCTAAAGCTTATTCTTTTATTTCTGTATGTTTTAGGCGTACTAAAATGTATTGAAAATCAAAAAACAAAAACTTTATTTTGACTTCAATTTTTAATTTTTTAAAAATTAATTTAAAAAAAATGTGATATTATTTGATGTGTTTTTAAATTAATTAATATATACCTTTAACTAAAATTTGACAATAAAACATTTTTTATTTTTAAATGTAATTTTTTTTATTTTTAAATGTAATTTCAGGTGCACACTAACGACTTTAACACCCACGAGGCTTTGTCGCAACTTTACAAATATGTTGAAACCTACAGCGACGATATTTTGCTTGTTTTGGACTCCGATAAGGAAGCTAGAAGACAGCGATTACTTGACAAACTGGAAGAGGTGTCGGCCTCTATAAATAACTCGGATAAACTACATATTTAAATCAATTTTTTTTTTCGATTGAAAAATGTTTTTTTTTGTGAATTTACATTTCCAAAATTATTCTAATTTAATAGAGAAAAATTTCGATAAAAATTGCCTGTTTTTTTAAATTTTATTTCATTATTTCATTTAGTTAAGTTAAAATATATTGTTGTGGTACTTTAAATCAAATTTGAATTAGATCCTTAAAAAAAAACACAAACTTAGAAGGTGTTACGAATTATATTCTTTTTCTTATTAATTTTTTTTGCTTTATTCAACAGTAAATAACGTACATGTGTATGTAAATCTTTGCAATTGTTAACAACTCATATAAAGTAAGTTTCTTTCAACTGCCTTGTCAAGTTATAATAATGAACTAATTTTTCTACTTTGAAATATAATTGTCTTCCCTAAATGTAACAACCACAGCTTGTAATTTCGTTTTTGTGCCAATTTTTTAAAAGAAGCCTTTATCAAGTGGTTTTATTCATATAGATTTGTTATCTGAAGTCTTCTCTCGTTTTTGTAAAATGAAATTAACCTTTTTCCTTTTTTATCGCTAACTTGATATCGCTTGTAAGTTTATTATCGCGTAACTGTTTCTAACACTCCGTTTTATTTTTTACATTTTTTTCTTTTCAAATAAATGTGTTGATGATTAAAAAAATGAATAAATAGAAAACGAAAAGAAAAAGGGAATTTGTTTTATTTTTAAATAAGTTATTTTAGTATCACAGAAGTTGTTGAATTGATTTGTTGCCGGTCAGTTAATTCAACTGAAAGGAAAGTGTCTTGCTCCTACATACCGGTAAAGACTTGAAGGAATAGGGTACTTAAAGTTTATTAGACTTTAAAAAATCAACATAGAATGTTACCCAGGGTATATAATTATGTTGGGTTAGTTGACGGATTTGTGAAAGTAATTTTAAACTGGGAATTTTGTAACGTTGTTTGGTTTTGTCTTTAAGCAAAATTGGTGCTACATTTTTTGTAATGTGATTGTCGTCAGCTGGGCAATATCTTATTAATTTCATTAAAAACTATTTGTTTGACATTTTGTTTGGTTTGTCCATATCTATCTGGGTTTTAAAATTAGTGTCAAATTTTTGTTCAACAGGCTAAATTTTGAATAAAGTTATCGAATCACAAAAAAGTCGTAACAAATTTTAGGCCATCTAAGTTCTTACTTTTACTCTTATGATTAAAACTTTTGATTATAAACAAAATACCTAAAAAGTGAGTTTTTATTGTTGTTGGCACATATAGGACTATGATTGTAAGATGTATATCAACTTTTATCATGCATATGTACAATAAATATTGTTGTATGATATAATGCATTTGTATTGAAAATTAATAGAGTTTAAAATTGTATAATCAGTATTTAAAAACTGTATAATCAAATAAAAGTTGAGCTTCGGATACCATGTATTAACTAAGTATAGTCGTTAATTAATTTTTTTGTCTTTTTAATAAAAAAACATGATTTTGTTAGATTATCATGCGCATAAAAGTTCTCCTTTGTTATATTATAGGCAAACATGTGCCAACTAATGGCAATAAAGTTCATTCAGTATTCTACAAGTTTGTATCTTCCGTCTCTTCGTTAATATAAGGCTCAATTCCGTTGTTAAATTTTTCGTCGTCTTCCAACGCAATTTCATTGTGTTCGCTAGTGGGCGCAAACGAACTAACTTTTGTCGACTCACTGTACTCCAAGGCGGGGTTGTCGGTGCCGGTTAATTCCGGATTTGAAGCCTGTGAATAAATTAAAAATTAAATAACAAGACGTTAAGACAATTGTAAACACATCTAAAGTACTTCAATATTTAAAACAGCAAATTTTTTGTCTACTAAATAAATCCAATTGCTTAGAATATTCTGGATTTTTAGGTATTGCGTTTTTCAATAGCTTTAGCCACTTTAAGGGATCATTAAGAAATGACTTTGTTTATTTATTAAACTTTATACGCCAGAATTAAAAATGAGACCCACGAATGAAATCTCATAAATATTTCATGAAAACGAAAACCTTTTTGCTGTCCCAACACTTCGCGGATAACGCTCGAAACAAAAAGAAAAAAAACCCGAGTATCGTGGCTATTAAAATTGCAATTAAAGCTGCCCAGCCTGACGTCACTTTCCTGGTTTTTCTTACGTCACAACTAGAATCTGTGACGTCACATTTTGTAAAGTTAAGTCCCTGTTAAAATATAAAAAAAAAATTTAAAATTCGCAGCAAAACTATATCTTTTAAGTAATCTATTGATAAAAATATTGCCTTATTAATATTTGAATGATATTCTATATGTCTTACATAATAAGTAAAGGATTTAAAGTAATATGATCTTTTAAGTAATAAAACACGTGTTCTTACATGTACTGGTGACAGATTTTTAAAGCTGCTTGTAATGTTCTCTTTTATTTCTATGCAAGTGTCTTGTCCAAAACCTTAACGTAAAAATATTATATACTTAAAAAAACAAATTTTGAAACTGAAATTCTGTTTTCCCCCATTTTTACAGCGTTATTTTAGAATACAAAAACAGGATTTTGGCCAATTCAGGAATCCTTTTTTATTTTTAAAGTTTTTTTACATTTAAATTACACTAAGGCATTAGCTGTTTATCTATTTAGAAAGAATTGCATTTTCAAAAAGCCTTATATTTTATTGATCGTTTGCAAATGTTAATTAGATTAGAAAAATAAATTGCATTAAAGAATTCCATTAGGAAATTGCGTAAGAAAATAAAAAGCAAAACGGTATAAATTAATTTATGTAAAGGAAAACCTATTTATTCAATTTATATAATTTATAAATAATAACTTTTTGGGAAAAAATTTTTGGTACTAAATATTTACAAAATATTATTATTACATTATTTTTACTTTTTGTTTTCCAGATATAATTAACATTTTAAACTTAATTTAAAAAATAGCCACTTACTCGCGCTGGTTGGCAGACAGAAAACCAATTGAATTTCGTTTTCGTTATTATCCTGTATAAAAGTAACATTATACCGTGCCAAGGTGTTTTTTACATCAACAGTAAAGTTTGTCCGGTATTTTGCCTTCCAATCCCCAACCTAAAGAAAGTAAATATATTTTTTTTGATGTATGTATGTGAATTAATGTTTGCAATTCAGGTAAAATGTATTTTTTGTCCCGATTTTTGTCACTACTTTTTTTTTTGTCACTATAATGTTTTAGTTTATGCAAAAACTTTTAAAAATATGCGAACCAATAAAGTTCATTGATAAAAAGGGAGCTTAAATAGACATGGTTAAAAATGAAATGTGTGGGAAAATAGTAAAAACGAAATTATATCCACCGATATCAAAAAAGATAATAAAATTATCTCCTTCGCTTTTATTTAAAATGATGGGAGATAATTTTGAATCAATAGCCTTGAAGTGGGATAAAAATGAATATAAAAAAATACTAAAATAAGCTTGGTCGCAAAAATTTTTAACGCCATTTAACACCTACAGACTATATTAATTTTTTCCAGATATTAAATTTTATCATTTCTAGTATTTGTTCGCCAATCTGTGAATTGTGAAGCCATTAGGTTTTAAAAACCCATCTTGTTCCGATTGAATGACTTTAATTGACATAACCTTTTAACTAAACAAACCGACTGTTCCAGAGTTCGTGGCTTTTATGAAAATTTCATAAAAAATAACTGATTTTAAAATAGTTTTATTGTTAAAATTGTTAGTTTAAGTTGCATTTTAGGCACAAGTCAAGTCAAAATTTTTACTTAAAACCTCCGATTGTTCTATATATTTATATATGCCAAGTGTCATAAAGCCATGCTTTGCAACCATCAAACAGTAGTTGCTTAAAATACCAAAAGAATCACAATAACTTACTGGGACATCAGTTGTGGCTTGACATTTAAAATTCTTTTCACATATTTCGGTGGCTGTTGACGGCACAGTATCCTGAAATAAAAGCAGGGAAAATCCATTAATGATGTAATATGTTTATTTAGTTAGGCCTTACACCATATGCACTTGAAACATCTTGTTCAAGTTAATATAAACATGTCCAAATTTTGTTGATTTTACGTTTTTTAAGGACCTTGGAATATTCGATCCTTATTAATATGACATCGCACTTTAGCCTTAGGATCGAGATATGATATCATAATGGCGTAATTTGTGCGCTGCAGGCTACAAAGAATACGACTTAACTAAATAAGAATATTCCACGATTAAAAATTCCCATACCGTAAATTATGTATATTTTATACCTTCATTATGGTTAATTACATGTAAATTACAACACTGCAAATTGTAATAGGCAAACGTATAAGATTAACAGACAATAAGGTATTATAAACCGATTGAAAACGCCGCAGCAACATACAGTAGCTTTAAACCAAATCTATTATTGCAATATGGGAATGGGAGTGCAATGAAAATAATTTGCCATTGTGTTTCGCTTCGTAACAAAAAATTTCCCGTTCGGTTTTGTATGGGATTTTATTGCAAAAAATGCACGAACAATAGGGCATCGTTACGCTTAACCGCGGTAAGTGCATGTTAAAGCCAAAAGTCGCTTTATTTAATTTAATTTACATACAAAAAAAATTCCTATTCAATTAAAATCGAATTTTTAAATTGTTATATATTCCATTTATCACGTGACTGATGATAATATCCACGTGGATCTCTGACACCATGTCAATCCGCTGCGGTGCTACGTGACGTCACCAGTGATGACGTGTGGCGCAGCACTCGGACAGAAGTGGATCGTCATGGTGCCAAAAATCGCGCGCTGGACTAAAACGTTAAGTCACAGCTAAAAAACTGACAATCATTTTCCAAAGTTTTCTTTCTACCAAGATTGATTTGTTTAATTAAAGATATTTAATTGACATGCCTTTACTTTTGTTTTTATGTTAAACTGCCTTTAAAACTGTTCAAGCTCTGAAATTTTTATCGGACTGTCTGACCGCTGTCTGAAACTATTCATTTTGTCCTGATATTTTCAAACGTGTGTTTACTAACTTGATGACATATTGTAACTGCCGCTTCGCTGAGAACAGAAAAAATACACAAAAACTTGATAAGTGGCATTCTAAAAATAGCCTATTAAAATGTTAATAGTCCTTCTTGTCTACTAGGCTACATAACTTTTAAGTCTCAGTATTAAAATAACAAAAATAATGAGGGCTCCCTGCTTTTAGTTGATAGTTAACCAGGTTGCCAGTCGTGTAGCCTACTTTTGGTGGGCAAGTTTTTACAAGAATGTCATCTGAACAAAAACAATAGAACCTGAATTTTAAACTGGTTTGATATAATCTCGACGAACAAATATTTAATAGCGTTGATATCAAGCACTACACAACACTTCAGTGGATAGCCCTTAATACACAGCAGGTGCAAATAAGTCAAGTTATTTGAATTCAAGCCTTGTCCGTACACGTTAAACGGAACACCATTTAACATATTTCTTGTTTATTTTAATTAAATAGGCAAGTTGTTTAAAGTTAAAAACGTTAAATTCTCTGTCCTATCACTAAACTAAACGTTTTAGCAAATTGCACAGTTTTTTTTAAAGCATTGTACTAAACAAAGCACCCTTTAATTTCTGTACACAAATTAGGTCTGTCAGTCAGTCAGTCTGCTAGCAGCCTTGAAACATTGTTTAACAAAGTATTTTTATGTCTGTTTGTAAAATAAAAATTCATTTCTTTTCTTGCAACTAAATTAAAGTGATTAATTACTTTAGTTAACGCCAATGCGGACCTTACACATTATTAAAACAGCAAGGGCCTAATGTCGGAATTTTTATCGGTGTCAACTGAGGATAAAAAAATAAATCAAAACTACTTTTTGCAGCAAAAAAATACAGAAACCTCAAAAAACGGAAGAGACTGATTACAGTATATTGCTCATTAAGCGCAAATGGAATTTACCCCCTTATTTAAAGACGATGGCGAAATATAATGACGTAATAATTTAGGAATGTTATGTTGCAACGTTGTGAAAACGCAAACAAATTTTATAATAAGTGTTGTCGACAGGTTTCGGGCGCGTACATTTTATTAACTTGATGTAAATTTTGTTGCCTGTGTTAGCGGAAATGTGTTTTATCATATATGACATGCGAATAATTTGTATGGCACGGGTTTAGTTAAACTATAGGCCTGCTACCCTATCTGCCTATGTAAACCTGGCTTTCGGCTAGTAGTACAAAAATCTAAAACCCCTCCTTTCACACGGACTTATCTACAATCAAAATACTCGGTTACACCCTTCTTTAATCTGCCAAGCTAGAACCTAAATTGCCAAATTTCAGACCTTATTAAAATTCACGCGGAGGAGTTTAAATAAAATCACAGCAGGCTAAAATACTTGCTAAATTTTGAATTGAAATTTCTGACGTTAATTCAAGTAGAAAAATAAACGAAGTATGCTGAAGGATTTATTCAAATGTACACTAAAACTTGTTCAAATTACAAATATTTTTTATTTATTTAGTAATATTTAGCGCCTAGTTATCGACATAACATTTGTCGACTTGTGTTAATTTTACATAAAGAACTTCTTGTTCTAGCCAACCAAAATCAATGTACCCAACGAAAGATATAATGACCTTCCTACATTATCAAATTAAAAATAGATTTTGATATGACCTACACAGACCTAGAATGCTACTGTTTAACAGGCCAGCATACTGCATTAATATAATAAAAAAGCTTACGTTAAACCAACCAAATTGATTGACTTATCCGTCAAGGAAGTCATTTATGATAGGAAGTATAAAAGTCAGTCAGACCTATGACGTGCCCTGCTAAATACTGTATTACCGTTAAAATATATTGATCACAAACCTCTTATGCCACAACTGGGTATATCTATATATTTTACCACTCCAGCTATACACCTATATATAGACCTACACATTATGTTCTCTTTCACTTTGTTTTTGGATCATTAATTAAAATAACAAAATACGTCAGGATACTAATCGTCATTATAGGGTACCTAGTAATCATTAGTGGAGTTCTGGTTATCTAGAAACTTAAATTTAACAAATAGTTAATGTCTAACTAGTACTACGTATCTAATCATAATTTAAACAAACTTTCACTATAATATTGTAATACATTAACGTAAAAAACGCCATATAAAGTGATAATCGTTACTGTTTTATGTTTAGTATACGCTATCAACAGGTTCTAATATTAGCTCAACAAACATCAAAAGGAACTTTTTTTTCTAGGAAAGATTACGACACTTTTAGTAATTTATATTTAAATGAAGTTTAATTAATTTAAATCCCCGCGGATTTCAGCTTAAAGCGCAACTGTCACCAATTCATATGTTTTAACCCATATATAAATATCACTCAACACACGAATAGCGAAACTGGTTCGGTGTCCCGACTTTACTTTTACATTAAGTAACAGGGTAAATTTATAGATTATTTGTTGTATTTATATATTACTTATTAAAATAAAATGGGGGTATGGTTAAAAAAGAAATGCCATAAACTAAAGGGCGTTGTTACCAATTTTATAATTTAAAAGAAATACCATTTTGATTAAAATTATTTACTAAAATCTTATAGATAAATGAAGTAAAAACCCAACCCATAAGATAAATCATTCTAAAAAGCATTCTAAAAAGATTTCCTTGACTCAAGGAACTGAAAGTAAAGGCGTTAAATATTACATTGATACGATATTTGCGTATCCTAAAGTAAAACTGACGTCATAACATGAAATTTAGATTTATTTACTGCCAAATAAGCTGTTTTATTTTTATTAAAAATGAAACCTAAAAAGTAGCTGCGTCGAAATAAGAATAGCCGATAGAAAAAGCGGTTTTGACGCTAGTTTCGTATTCGATAATTAGTGACAAACTGGTTTTTAAATAAAGCTTAATATAGCATAATTACTCAAGACTAAAATTGCTTAATTCGCATAAAATTCACTAAATCAGCTGAATATAACAAAACGATCCCTTTAAATAACAAACCTCTTTAAAATTTACCCCCTTTCAAAAATCCCCCTTTTCTTCCCTTTTAAAACCACCCTTTTTTAGAAATAAAAACCCCGTATTGCCCCCTTAAAAAGGCATACAAAATCCAGCTTTTTATGTATATTATGTTTACCTTAGGGTACAAAAAACCTTAGGATACTAATTTGGGCGTATGAATATTATTGATTGGCGTAATGACGTAAAGAACAGACGGAACGCGTTGTTTATTTTACTAGTTCGCTGTACAGATGGTCCGTATAAGACATACGGTGTTCTTGATAAAACATTTTAAAAATAGCTTAAACAATAAATTCTTTTTAAATTAATTTAAAATTTTCGCCTATTGGGGTGTGAGGAGGGGGATATTTTCTGTACCACAAAATTTCGCTATCTGAGATGTTACAATTTCAAAATGTATAGAACATATGTAACTATCTAAATAAATTTAAGGGGTTTAACGTATGTTGTGAAGTATTTTTCACAGCTATCTGTTTTAATGTCATCTATCTAAACAACAGTCATATTAAAAGCTTGTCAACCGAATAGATTTCTTTGTTTAATGAAGTATTGACATCAAACGAAAATGCTTTCGGAACGTACGCAATGCTTATAAATAGAACAAATAGTTTTACGGCTGGAAAGCCCATTTAAAGGCACTGACCGGACAGGCCAAACGACTTTGTGTAAATACGAGGACTTGTTAAAATCCAATTTAAACCTATTTTGGCCCCAATTTTAAAATAATTTTTTTCTTCAATTTACGGACTTCTTCCTTCCCCTTAAATTCGCTTGAAAGAAATATTTTTGTTGCTGATTTTACGACGTTGTTATTTGGCTTTATATTTTAGTTTCATTTCCTTCTGTTTACGCTGTACAATTTTCAATAAAAACGCAACAATAAAATAAATTTTTAATGACTCAACAAAAAATATAAACTGAATTGCGTCACGTGATTATGCAGATCACGAGATTTAAAACATGACGTCATAGGCAATGGTGATAAATCTGATAACAAAATTTGCAGAAATTATGAACGCGTGGTATGTCAATTTTGCGCTGGCAAAATTAAATGCGATTTTCGTGATGTCATTTCCGTTCGAAATATCGCAAAACCGAATTCTTTTTACACTTTAATTAAAACAGTGACAAAGCCGTAAATACACGATATATTTTAATATAAAAAATGTCGTATCGAAATAGTATGTTACTTTGAATTTACTAAATGCAAAATTGCTTTAAAGCAAAATACAATAAACGTTTTGTGATATAAATAACTTTATAATCTTTATATCATCTGACCCAAAAATTATGTAATATTGTTATTACTGTTTAATGCAACGATGCTATCTACAAACTGCCTTCATTTACATTAACATGAAATCTCTCACATTGTATTTATATTATAAACTGTAAACCAGCCCTTCTTTTTCTCACGTTCTCTCACATTTTATTTTGTTTCGTAAAAAACTTATTTTTAAACCCAAATTATTTATTAAAAAATGTTTAGCATTATTTTAAATGCCCCAAAATTAAATTTTATACATTTTTCTTTCCAATAATAGTTATGTACCGGCAGTGGCTACATAATTAGATTATGAAATGTCTTAGTATTTGGCTCAATATTAATTAAATCGCATTTTATTCGATTCTTATTGATTTATTTAAATATTTATAATGGACCAGAGTGCTTAGCAGAAATTTTAATGTAAAAAACATAGCTTATTTTTTTGTCCTATTTTGGAAAATAGTTTTCCGACAAACGACATTTTTCTTAAATTTAAAAAAAGGTTAACAATTTTTTTAACAGAAATAAACAAGCAAAGGCTTACCAGTTTTGTTGTTGTTGTTTCTTGAAAATTTCTGGCTTGATCTAAAAGAAATTCGTATTAATGACGTCATGATTTAAAAATAACGTCACTAACCCAAGCTTTTAACATACAATTTTCTAAATTTTTTTTCTTTTTTAAAGTAAAAGTTTTTTAAAAAACACCTGTATACGTTGATGTTGTGACGTCACCACTCGATGTAGTTTGTGTATCACTTGGTGGCGTTGTTTGTGACGCGGCGGACGAAATAAAAATCACGAAAATTAGAACTACAAACGGTCAAAATTTATAATTTTAAAAAAATTAAAAATAAATATGTCTTAAAAATTTATCAATTCGTAAAAAGGTAAAAAGCAGATAAAAAATAATATATTTAAAATCATAAGCAAAAACTGTAAAAAAAACATTAACTAGATCTACTAAAATAATATTTAAAAATGGCATTTCGAATTCCAGGCATTTCTTAAAAAGTTTTGTATTGATTTACGTTAAGTATTATTTAACATTTATGAATTATTTATAAATTCTAAGGTTTCGCCAAAAAGGTTTTAGTGATGCAAAGACATTTTGTGTATTTTGGTATGATTCATTTTTTGTATTTTTAAACAGCTGCTCCGTACTGTATGTAAATCCCATCCATTTTGTTTAATTTTAAACTATGACTTTGCTTTTCTTTATTACAAAAAAAACTCCATAAGTAGTTAACTATATTTAGAATTTACGCATTTTAGTTTATTTAATAAAAAAAATTTTGTAATGTTAGTTTTTTTTTAAATTATTTTAAAAAGAACTTTTGTTATATAAATCTATATATATATTTTTTTTTTGGATAAAACATTTATTATTTTTAGTTTTAAATCCAAGTATTTATACATTTTTTTGTTAAGTGCAAACATCCTGTAAAGTGGTCAACGTAGTGAGACAGGGCTTACTAAGATAATATATAGTATAAACATAAATGTAAAATTCAGGATGTATAGCAGCGACCAAAGGTTGGCACCAAATCGCAAACTCGCTAATTGTTGATTAACGAAGTAAACTTTTACGTAAAAATTTAACTTTAAAAATTATTATCGGACCTGTTAATTTCGTTAAATTGTGTTCCCGTTTGTATGAGTTCGTTATCTCTATTTTAAATATAATGTAAAAAAGAATAACCGCCTTTTTTCCGTATCACATTATCAAATGAATTATGACCGTCTATTTCAAAGCAATGTCATAAGACATTAGTATAAGTTGTTTGGGGGACCCCACAAATAATTGCACATTTGCTCTTACATCTTATAAATAAATATCTTACTATTTGTGGTGCGTAATAATTTTAAAGAAAATAATTTTAAAAATTTAACTTTTAAGAAAATTTTAAAAATTATTACCTTACCACATTATCAAATGTAATATGACCGTCTATTTCAAAGCAAAGTCATAAGACATTGGTCTTAGTTGTTGGGGGGACCCCACAGATAATTGCACATTTGCTTTTACATCTTATAAATAAATATCTTACTATTTGTGGTGCGTAATAATTTTGTAGAATAAATTTGAACTAAGCACCACAAACAAGATTATTTTTTTATGCATATAACATTTAATGGCACTTCCTTAATTTGAGATCATATGTGCGGGCTCGTTCCAATCATTTGTATCTTTTAACTTTCCTGTTTTCATTAACAGCCCCATCTAACAAATGGAACCGGTATGAATGCCTTTTTTGTGTTTCTAGATGAAAGCTGTTTTTGCTGGACAAGTGGAAAGAGCTCCTTCTGTGGTTGGATGTCTCTTTTCACTTACGGGATGGAGGAATTGGGGTCAAGGTAAGGAGGGTTATGGGGTGGAAAGGGTAGACTGGTTGGGGTAAGAGGTAAAGGTAGGCGGGGTGGGGTAAGAGGGAAGGTTGGGTGGATTGGGGTAAAATGGGAGGGGTAGGTCGGTTGGGTTATAATGGAAAGGTAGGCTGGGTTGGGTTACAGGATGGGCTAGCCAAAAAAGTGAGTAAGGCTGGGTGGCAGGGGGGGGGGGGCCACAATTCCTGTGTGCCACATTCTTATTGTCAAATTTTTAGAACTGCAAGTTGGCGCTAGAAAACTATTTTGTAAAGTATTTATTCTCATTTCAAAAGTTTAAATAAACTGCAATTTAATGCGAAAGAATGTTAACGAAATTAATGTATTGTGTAATGAAGTTACTTTGTTGGTTAGTTGTTCCCACCTATGGCAGCGATCCATTTTTTTCAGTCTTAGCTCACTAACGCCAACATGCGGTTTAAAATTATAGGTAATCTTAGCTATATAAGAGGTCTAAGGACAGGGACAAAACGTTGCTCTTGAGATGAACAGTTTTATTCAATTTTAATCCCAAATACGTACATTAAACCTTTTTTTTAATTTATATTTTTAGGTACTTAAACGCCCAAAAACGTACAGAAACGTAACACTAATAAGTTTGGGTAATTGTTTTAATTGTTTGCTAATGCATGCTAATTATAGTATTAATTAACACTCTAACAATTGTCAAACTTACCAATTTTCTCCATCTTAATTGGTGTTTTAAATAACTTGACAACCATTAAACTCAAAAATTTAATTTTATACCGCTTTTCTCTTTTTTAAGAATTTAAAATAAACACATAGTAAAAAATAAAATGTAGTGTAAAATCTATTAAAACTATATTTTATACTGCTATTTTTAAATTGTTCTTAAGCTAAATTAATTAAGTAATTTTCTAATTTTGATTCTATTTTTAATCCTCAACTTTATATTTAAATCTAAAATACCAAATGACTGGAATCTTCGGCATTTTTAACAGACCTTTCAGTGCTTAACTATGCTTCATTTGATAAAAACCAGACCTTGAATAACAACATAAAACTAATGAAAGCGGGATCAAAAAAAATTCGCATACGCCTTTGTAGGAACTAAATACAGGATTATCCTTTTTAAAACCTTACCTAATACACTGGTTGCAAATAAGACCAATTATCAACAATACTTTTTGTAATCGTATTGATTTCTATGCGTTAAACAGAAATAAGCGCAACAACTGAATTTTTTTAGTAGTCATTTTTAACAAACTTTTAATTTTTTGACGTGGCATTGTCGCACCAACATGACAATTGATGACGTCACGTGTCCTTTTGGATGACGTAACATGTACTCGACAAGTTTTGAACTTTTTTGAATTTGGGTATATATATATGATAAAAGATTTAAACATATATACACTTTAGGTTTTCCTTTTTTTATAAAAATACCATTATATTAAAATGACGTCTATCAATAACATTACAATAAATGCGATTGAATATAGTTTTAAATTCACAATATTGTAACGTAGTTAGTGTTATTAATTTTTTAAAAAACAAATCTTTTAAAATGAATAAAAAATAAATTTACAAAAAATTGCCTTTAGTGATACTCGAACCCGAAGCTCAAAGACTGAACTGGTTGCGCTGTTGTTGCTTTTGGCAATAACTAATCAGTATATCACGCGTCATTATGCTTTGTTTTTAAACAGTTTTAACGTTTATAACTCAATGTTACAAGGGTCAGCAGCTGTGTTTGTAAACAGCATCTAAAGTGAATTATAACGAAATATAATTTATTTAAAATAAACTACAGCTGAAAAACAGTCGTAACTAACATTCAAGATTTTTTTCAAAATTTACTGAAACAAAAGTTACAGTTTTTTTATATCTCGCCTATCGCTTGACCTATTGACCTATCACCCTATTATGAATGGTATACAAAAATTCTCGCAAAATATTTTTTTTTTTTTCATTTTTTTTTTTTTCAAAATTTAAAATAAATTTTGTTTTTAAAACCACACTGGACTTATTAATTTTGGCAAAACTTAAAAAAAATTTTTTAAAAATTAAAAATTCTAGATCAAAAAATAATTGTTTTGTTAGAACTGCACTAGTCTAAATAATTCTGTACTTTTACTAAAAACTTATGAAATCTTAAAACTTATAATTCTATATTTTATTAGACGTGCATGGGTAACTTACATTCAATATAAAAGCTTTTGCAAAAATTTTCAGTAAAACAAAAGTTAGAGCTAATTTTTATTCTGGGTTTAATTAGGTCACGTGATATTTTTGGCCAAGGATATTGCATACAAATTTTTTGAAAAAAAATTAAAAATTTTAAATCGAAAAATAATTGTTGTGTTAGAACCGCACAGGTCCAATTACCGTGTTTACAAAATATTTTTCAAAAATATTAATATTCATAAAAGTTATGAAACTTTTATTAAAAATTTATAAAATCTCAAAACTTAAAATTTTGTATTTTTTTAGACGCGCATTGGACTAACTAACGATCAAGATAAAACATTTCGCGAAAATTTTGAGTAAAACAAAAGTTTGAGGTAATTTTTATTTTGGGTTTAATTAGGTCACATGATATTTTTGGCCGATGATATTGCATACAAATTTTTTTTTTTAAAAATAATAAATTTTAAATCGAAAAATAATTGTTGTGTTAGAACCGCACAGGTCCAATTACCGTGTTTACAAAATATTTTTCGAAAATATTAATATTCATAAAAGTTATGAAACTTTTATTAAAAATTTATGAAATCTCAAAATCTGAAATTTTATATTTAATTAGGCGCGCATTGGCCTAACTAACATTCAAGATAAAACATTTTGCGAAAATTTTCAGTAAAACAAAAGTTTGAGGTAATTTTTATTTTGGGTTTAATTAGGTCACGTAATATTTTTGGCCAATGATATTGCATACAAATTTTTTGAAAAAAAATAAAAAATTTTAAATCGAAAAATAATTTTGTGTTAGAACCGCACAGGTCCAATTACCGTGTTTACAAAATATTTTTCGAAAATATTAATATTCATAAAAGTTATGAAACTTTTATTAAAAATTTATGAAATCTCAAAACCTAAAATTTTGTATTTTATTAGACGTGTATTGGCCTAACTAACATTCAAGATAAAGCATTTCGCGAAAATTTTCAGTAAAAAAAAAGTTTGAGGTAATTTATATTTTGGTTTTCATTAGGTCACGTGATATTTTTGTCCAATAATATTGCATACAAATTTTTTAAAAAAAAATAAAAAATTTTAAATCGAAAAATAATTGTTGTGTTAGAACCGCACAGGTTCAATTACCGTGTTTACAAAATATTTTTCAAAAATATTAATATTCATAAAAGTTATGAAACTTTTATTAAAAACTTATGAAATCTCAAAACCTAAAATGTTGTATTTTATTAGACGCGCATTGGCCTAACTAACATTCAAGATAAAACATTTCGCGAAAAATTTCAGTAAAACAAAAGTTTGAGGTAATTTTTATTTTGGTTTTCATTAGGTCACGTGATATTTTTGGCCAATGATATTTTGCATACGAATTTTTTGAAAAAAAATAAAAAATTTTAAATCGAAAAATAATTGTTGTGTTAGAACGGCACAGGTCCAATTACCGTGTTTACAAAATATTTTTCAAAAATATTAATATTCATAAAAGTTATGAAACTTTTATTAAAAATTTATGGAATCTCAAAACCTAAAATTTTGTATTTTATTAGACGCACATTGGCCTAACTAATATTCAAGATAAAACATTTCGCGAATATTTTGAGTAAAACAAAAGTTTGAGGTAATTTTTATTTTGGGTTTAATTAGGTCACGTGATATTTTTAGCCAATAATATTGCATACAAATTTTTTGAAAAAAAATTAAAAATTTTAAATCGAAAAATAATTGTTGTGTTAGAACCGCACAGGTCCAATTACCGTGTTTACAAAATATTTTTTAAAAATATTAATATTCATAAAAGTTATGAAACTTTTATTAAAAATTTATGAAATCTCAAAACCTAAAATTTTGTATTTTATTAGACGCACATTGGCCTAACTAACATTCAAGATAAAACATTTCGCGAAAATTTTCAGTAAAACAAAAGTTTGAGGTAATTTTTATTTTGAGTTTAATTAGGTCACATGATATTTTTGGCCAATAATATTGCATACAAATTTTTTGAAAAAAAATTAAAAACTTTAAATCGAAAAATAATTGTTGTGTTAGAACCGCACAGGTTCAATTACCGTGTTTACAAAATATTTTTCAAAAATATTAATATTCATAAAAGTTATGAAACTTTTATTAAAAATTTATGAAATCTCAAAACCTAAAATTTTGTATTTTATTAGACGCACATTGGCCTAACTAACATTCAAGATAAAACATTTCGCGAAAATTTTCAGTAAAACAAAAGTTTGAGGTAATTTTTATTTTGAGTTTAATTAGGTCACGTGATATTTTTGGCCAATAATATTGCATACAAATTTTTTGAAAAATAATTAAAAATTTTAAATCGAAAAATAATTGTTGTGTTAGAACCGCACAGGTCCAATTACCGTGTTTACAAAATATTTTTCGAAAATATTAATATTCATAAAAGTTATGAAACTTTTATTAAAAATTTATGAAATCTCAAAACTTAAAATTTTGTATTTTTTTAGACGCGCATTGGACTAACTAACGATCAAGATAAAACATTTCGCGAAAATTTTGAGTAAAACAAAAGTTTAAGGTAATTTTTATTTTGGGTTTAATTAGGTCACATGATATTTTTGGCCAATAATATTGCATACAAATTTTTTGAAAAAAAATTAAAAACTTTAAATCGAAAAATAATTGTTGTGTTAGAACCGCACAGGTTCAATTACCGTGTTTACAAAATATTTTTCAAAAATATTAATATTCATAAAAGTTATGAAACTTTTATTAAAAATTTATGAAATCTCAAAACCTAAAATTTTGTATTTTATTAGACGCACATTGGCCTAACTAACATTCAAGATAAAACATTTCGCGAAAATTTTCAGTAAAACAAAAGTTTGAGGTAATTTTTATTTTGAGTTTAATTAGGTCACGTGATATTTTTGGCCAATAATATTGCATACAAATTTTTTGAAAAATAATTAAAAATTTTAAATCGAAAAATAATTGTTGTGTTAGAACCGCACAGGTCCAATTACCGTGTTTACAAAATATTTTTCGAAAATATTAATATTTATAAAAGTTATGAAACTTTTATTAAAAATTTATGAAATCTCAAAACTTAAAATTTTGTATTTTTTTAGACGCGCATTGGACTAACTAACGATCAAGATAAAACATTTCGCAAAAATTTTGAGTAAAACAAAAGTTTGAGGTAATTTTTATTTTGGGTTTAATTAGGTCACATGATATTTTTGGCCGATGATATTGCATACAAATTTTTTTTTTTAAAAATAATAAATTTTAAATCGAAAAATAATTGTTGTGTTAGAACCGCACAGGTCCAATTACCGTGTTTACAAAATATTTTTCGAAAATATTAATATTCATAAAAGTTATGAAACTTTTATTAAAAATTTATGAAATCTCAAAATCTGAAATTTTATATTTAATTAGGCGCGCATTGGCCTAACTAACATTCAAGATAAAACATTTTGCGAAAATTTTCAGTAAAACAAAAGTTTGAGGTAATTTTTATTTTGGGTTTAATTAGGTCACGTGATATTTTTGGCCAATGATATTGCATACAAATTTTTTGAAAAAAAATAAAAAATTTTAAATCAAAAAATAATTTTGTGTTAGAACCGCACAGGTCCAATTACCGAGTTTACAAAATATTTTTCGAAAATATTAATATTTATAAAAGTTATGAAACTTTTATTAAAAATTTATGAAATCTCAAAACTTAAAATTTTGTATTTTTTTAGACGCGCATTGGACTAACTAACGATCAAGATAAAACATTTCGCGAAAATTTTGAGTAAAACAAAAGTTTGAGGTAATTTTTATTTTGGGTTTAATTAGGTCACATGATATTTTTGGCCGATGATATTGCATACAAATTTTTTTTTTTAAAAATAATAAATTTTAAATCGAAAAATAATTGTTGTGTTAGAACCGCACAGGTCCAATTACCGTGTTTACAAAATATTTTTCGAAAATATTAATATTCATAAAAGTTATGAAACTTTTATTAAAAATTTATGAAATCTCAAAACCTAAAATTTTGTATTTTATTAGACGTGTATTGGCCTAACTAACATTCAAGATAAAACATTTCGCGAAAATTTTCAGTAAAACAAAAGTTTGAGGTAATTTTTATTTTGAGTTTAATTAGGTCACGTGATATTTTTTGCCAATAATATTGCATACAAATTTTTTGAAAAATAATTAAAAATTTTAAATCGAAAAATAATTGTTGTGTTAGAACCGCACAGGTCCAATTACCGTGTTTACAAAATATTTTTCGAAAATATTAATATTCATAAAAGTTATGAAACTTTTATTAAAAATTTATGAAATCTCAAAACTTAAAATTTTGTATTTTTTTAGACGCGCATTGGACTAACTAACGATCAAGATAAAACATTTCGCGAAAATTTTGAGTAAAACAAAAGTTTAAGGTAATTTTTATTTTGGGTTTAATTAGGTCACATGATATTTTTGGCCAATAATATTGCATACAAATTTTTTGAAAAAAAATTAAAAACTTTAAATCGAAAAATAATTGTTGTGTTAGAACCGCACAGGTTCAATTACCGTGTTTACAAAATATTTTTCAAAAATATTAATATTCATAAAAGTTATGAAACTTTTATTAAAAATTTATGAAATCTCAAAACCTAAAATTTTGTATTTTATTAGACGCACATTGGCCTAACTAACATTCAAGATAAAACATTTCGCGAAAATTTTGAGTAAAACAAAAGTTTAAGGTAATTTTTATTTTGGGTTTAATTAGGTCACATGATATTTTTGGCCAATAATATTGCATACAAATTTTTTGAAAAAAAATTAAAAACTTTAAATCGAAAAATAATTGTTGTGTTAGAACCGCACAGGTTCAATTACCGTGTTTACAAAATATTTTTCAAAAATATTAATATTCATAAAAGTTATGAAACTTTTATTAAAAATTTATGAAATCTCAAAACCTAAAATTTTGTATTTTATTAGACGCACATTGGCCTAACTAACATTCAAGATAAAACATTTCGCGAAAATTTTCAGTAAAACAAAAGTTTGAGGTAATTTTTATTTTGAGTTTAATTAGGTCACGTGATATTTTTGGCCAATAATATTGCATACAAATTTTTTGAAAAATAATTAAAAATTTTAAATCGAAAAATAATTGTTGTGTTAGAACCGCACAGGTCCAATTACCGTGTTTACAAAATATTTTTCGAAAATATTAATATTTATAAAAGTTATGAAACTTTTATTAAAAATTTATGAAATCTCTAAACTTAAAATTTTGTATTTTTTTAGACGCGCATTGGACTAACTAACGATCAAGATAAAACATTTCGCGAAAATTTTGAGTAAAACAAAAGTTTGAGGTAATTTTTATTTTGGGTTTAATTAGGTCACATGATATTTTTGGCCGATGATATTGCATACAAATTTTTTTTTTTAAAAATAATAAATTTTAAATCGAAAAATAATTGTTGTGTTAGAACCGCACAGGTCCAATTACCGTGTTTACAAAATATTTTTCGAAAATATTAATATTCATAAAAGTTATGAAACTTTTATTAAAAATTTATGAAATCTCAAAATCTGAAATTTTATATTTAATTAGGCGCGCATTGGCCTAACTAACATTCAAGATAAAACATTTTGCGAAAAATTTCAGTAAAACAAAAGTTTGAGGTAATTTTTATTTTGGTTTTCATTAGGTCACGTGATATTTTTGGCCAATGATATTTTGCATACGAATTTTTTGAAAAAAAATTAAAAATTTTAAATCGAAAAATAATTGTTGTGTTAGAACCGCACAGGTCCAATTACCGTGTTTACAAAATATTTTTCGAAAATATTAATATTCATAAAAGTTATGAAACTTTTATTAAAAATTTATGAAATCTCAAAACCTAAAATTTTGTATTTTATTAGACGTGTATTGGCCTAACTAACATTCAAGATAAAACATTTCGCGAAAATTTTCAGTAAAACAAAAGTTTGAGGTAATTTTTATTTTGAGTTTAATTAGGTCACGTGATATTTTTTGCCAATAATATTGCATACAAATTTTTTGAAAAATAATTAAAAATTTTAAATCGAAAAATAATTGTTGTGTTAGAACCGCACAGGTTCAATTACCGTGTTTACAAAATATTTTTCAAAAATATTAATATTCATAAAGTTATGAAACTTTTATTAAAAACTTATGAAATCTCAAAACCTAAAATGTTGTATTTTATTAGACGCGCATTGGCCTAACTAACATTCAAGATAAAACATTTCGCGAAAAATTTCAGTAAAACAAAAGTTTGAGGTAATTTTTATTTTGGTTTTCATTAGGTCACGTGATATTTTTGGCCAATGATATTTTGCATACGAATTTTTTGAAAAAAAATTAAAAATTTTAAATCGAAAAATAATTGTTGTGTTAGAACCGCACAGGTCCAATTACCGTGTTTACAAAATATTTTTTAAAAATATTAATATTCATAAAAGTTATGAAACTTTTATTAAAAATTTATGAAATCTCAAAACCTAAAATTTTGTATTTTATTAGACGCACATTGGCCTAACTAACATTCAAGATAAAACATTTCGCGAAAATTTTCAGTAAAACAAAAGTTTGAGGTAATTTTTATTTTGAGTTTAATTAGGTCACATGATATTTTTGGCCAATAATATTGCATACAAATTTTTTGAAAAATAATTAAAAATTTTAAATCGAAAAATAATTGTTGTGTTAGAACCGCACAGGTCCAATTACCGTGTTTACAAAATATTTTTCGAAAATATTAATATTTATAAAAGTTATGAAACTTTTATTAAAAACTTATGAAATCTCAAAACCTAAAATGTTGTATTTTATTACACGCGCATTGGCCTAACTATCATTCAAGATAAAACATTTCGCAAAAATTTTCAGTAAAACAAAAGTTTGAGGTAATTTTTATTTTGGGTTTAATTAGGTCACGTGATATTTTTGTCCAATGATATTGCATACAAATTTTTTGAAAAAAAATTAAAAATTTCAAATTGAAAAATAATTGTTGTGTTAGAACCGCACAGGTCCAATTACCGTGTTTACAAAATATTTTTCGAAAATATTAATATTCATAAAAGTTATGAAACTTTTATTAAAAATTTATGAAATCTCAAAACCTAAAATGTTGTATTTTATTACACGCGCATTGGCCTAACTAACATTCAAGATAAAACATTTCGCGAAAATTTTCAGTAAAACAAAAGTTTGAGGTAATTATTATTTTGGGTTTAATTAGGTCACGTGATATTTTTGTCCAATGATATTGCATACAAATTCTTTGAAAAAAAATTAAAAATTTTAAATTGAAAAATAATTGTTGTGTTAGAACCGCACAGGTCCAATTACCGTGTTTACAAAATATTTTTTGAAAATATTAATATTCATAAAAGTTATGAAACTTTTATTAAAAATTTATGAAATCTCAAAACCTAAAATTTTGTATTTTATTAGACGCGCATTGGCCTAACTAACATTCAAGATAAAGCATTTCGCGAAAATTTTCAGTAAAACAAAAGTTTGAGGTAATTTTTATTTTGGTTTTAATTAGGTCACGTGATATTTTTGGCCAATGATATTGCATACAATGTTTTTGAAAAAAAATTAAAAATTTTAAATCGAATAATAATTGTTTTGTTTGAACCGCACAGGTCCAATTACCGTGTTTACAAATTATTTTTCGAAAATATTAATATTCATAAAAGTTATGAAACTTTTATTAAAAATTTATGAAATCTCAAAACCTAAAATTTTGTATTTTATTAGACGCGCATTGGCCTAACTAACATTCAAGATAAAACATTTCGCAAAAATTTTTAGTAAAACAAAAGTTTGAGGTAATTTTTATTTTGGGTTTAATTAGGTCACGTGATATTTTTGGTCAATGATATTGCATACAAATTTTTTAAAAAAAAATAAAAAATTTTAAATCGAAAAATAATTGTTGTGTTAGAACCGCACAGGTCCAATTACCGTGTTTACAGAATATTTTTCGAAAATATTAATATTCATAAAAGTTATGAAACTTTTATTAAAAATTTATGAAATCTCAAAACCTAAAATGTTGTATTTTATTACACGCGCATTGGCCTAACTAACATTCAAGATAAAACATTTCGCGAAAATTTTCAGTAAAACAAAAGTTTGAGGTAATTATTATTTTGGGTTTAATTAGGTCACGTGATATTTTTGTCCAATGATATTGCATACAAATTCTTTGAAAAAAAATTAAAAATTTTAAATTGAAAAATAATTGTTGTGTTAGAACCGCACAGGTCCAATTACCGTGTTTACAAAATATTTTTTGAAAATATTAATATTCATAAAAGTTATGAAACTTTTATTAAAAATTTATGAAATCTCAAAACCTAAAATTTTGTATTTTATTAGACGCGCATTGGCCTAACTAACATTCAAGATAAAGCATTTCGCGAAAATTTTCAGTAAAACAAAAGTTTGAGGTAATTTTTATTTTGGTTTTAATTAGGTCACGTGATATTTTTGGCCAATGATATTGCATACAATGTTTTTGAAAAAAAATTAAAAATTTTAAATCGAAAAATAATTGTTTTGTTTGAACCGCACAGGTCCAATTACCGTGTTTACAAATTATTTTTCGAAAATATTAATATTCATAAAAGTTATGAAACTTTTATTAAAATTTTATGAAATTTCAAAACCTAAAATTTTGTATTTTATTAGACGCGCATTGGCCTAACTAACATTCAAGATAAAACATTTCGCGAAAATTTTCAGTAAAACAAAAGTTTGAGGTAATTATTATTTTGGGTTTAATTAGGTCACGTGATATTTTTGTCCAATGATATTGCATACAAATTCTTTGAAAAAAAATTAAAAATTTTAAATTGAAAAATAATTGTTGTGTTAGAACCGCACAGGTCCAATTACCGTGTTTACAAAATATTTTTTGAAAATATTAATATTCATAAAAGTTATGAAACTTTTATTAAAAATTTATGAAATCTCAAAACCTAAAATTTTGTATTTTATTAGACGCGCATTGGCCTAACTAACATTCAAGATAAAGCATTTCGCGAAAATTTTCAGTAAAACAAAAGTTTGAGGTAATTTTTATTTTGGTTTTAATTAGGTCACGTGATATTTTTGGCCAATGATATTGCATACAATGTTTTTGAAAAAAAATTAAAAATTTTAAATCGAAAAATAATTGTTTTGTTTGAACCGCACAGGTCCAATTACCGTGTTTACAAATTATTTTTCGAAAATATTAATATTCATAAAAGTTATGAAACTTTTATTAAAAATTTATGAAATTTCAAAACCTAAAATTTTGTATTTTATTAGACGCGCATTGGCCTAACTAACATTCAAGATAAAACATTTCGCAAAAATTTTTAGTAAAACAAAAGTTTGAGGTAATTTTTATTTTGGGTTTAATTAGGTCACGTGATATTTTTGGTCAATGATATTGCATACAAATTTTTTAAAAAAAAATAAAAAATTTTAAATAGATAAATAATTGTTGTGTTAGAACCGCACAGGTCCAATTACCGTGTTTACAGAATATTTTTCGAAAATATTAATATTCATAAAGTTATGAAACTTTTATTAAAAATTTATGAACCTCTAACCTAAAATTTTGTATTTTATTAGACGCGCATTGGCCTAACTAACATTCAAGATAAAATATTTCGCGAAAATTTTCAGTAAAACAAAAGTTTGAGGTAATTTTTATTTTGGGTTTAATTAGGTCACGTGATATTTTTGGCCAATGATATTGCATACAAATTTTTTTAAAAAAAATTTTAAATCGAAAAATAATTGTTGTGTTAGAACCGCACAGGTCCAATTACCGTGTTTACATAATATTTTTTAAAAATATTAATATTCATAAAAGTTATGACACTTTTATTAAAAATTTATGAAATCTCAAAACCTAAAATTTTGTATTTTATTAGACGCGCATTGGCCTAACTAACATTCAAGATAAAACATTTCGCAAAAATTTTCAGTAAAACAAAAGTTTGAGGTTATTTTTATTTTGGGTTTAATTAGGTCACGTGATATTTTTGGTCAATGATATTGCATACAAATTTTTTTAAAAAAAATAAAAAATTTTAAATCAAAAAATAATTGTTGTGTTAGAACCGCACAGGTCCAATTACCGTGTTTACAGAATATTTTTCGAAAATATTAATATTCATAAAAGTTATGAAACTTTTATTAAAAATTTATGAACCTCTAACCTAAAATTTTGTATTTTATTAGACGCGCATTGGCCTAACTAACATTCAAGATAAAATATTTCGCGAAAATTTTCAGTAAAACAAAAGTTTGAGGTAATTTTTATTTTGGGTTTAATTAGGTCACGTGATATTTTTGTCCAATGATATTGCATACAAATTTTTTGAAAAAAAATTAAAAATTTTAAATCGAAAAATAATTGTTGTGTTAGAACCGCACAGGTCCAATTACCGTGTTTACAAAATATTTTTCGAAAATATTAATATTCATAAAAGTTATGAAACTTTTATTAAAAACTAATGAAATCTCAAAACCTAAAATGTTGTATTTTAGTACACGCGCATTGGCCTAACTAACATTCAAGATAAAACATTTCGCGAAAATTTTCAGTAAAACAAAAGTTTGAGGTAATTTTTATTTTGGGTTTAATTAGGTCACGTGATATTTTTGTCCAATAAAATTGCATACAAATTCTTTGAAAAAAAATTAAAAATTTTATATTGAAAAATAATTGTTGTGTTAGAACCGCACAGGTCCAATTACCGTGTTTACAAAATATTTTTCGAAAATATTAGTATTCATAAAAGTTATGAAACTTTTATTAAAAATTTATGAAATCTCAAAACCTAAAATTTTGTATTTTATTAGACGCGCATTGGAGTAACTAACGATCAAGATAAAACATTTCGCGAAAATTTTGAGGAAAACAAAAGTTTGAGGTAATTTTAATTTTGGGTTTAATTAGGTCACGTGATATTTTTGGCCGATGATATTGCATACAAGTTTTTTTTTTAAAAAATAATAAATTTTAAATCGAAAAATAATTGTTGTGTTAAAACCGCACAGGTCCAATTACCGTTTTTACAAAATATTTTTCGAAAATATTAATATTCATAAAAGTTATGAAACTTTTATTAAAAATTTATGAAATCTCAAAACCTAAAATTTTGTATTTTATTAGACGCGCATTGGCCTAACTAACATTCAAGAGAAAGCATTTCGCGAAAATTTTCAGTAAAACAAAAGTTTGAGGTAATTTTTATTTTGGTTTTAATTAGGTCACGTGATATTTTTGGCCAATGATATTGCATAAAATGTTTTTGAAAAAAAATTAAAAATTTTAAATCGAAAAATAATTGTTGTGTTTGAACCGCACAGGTCCAATTACCGTGTTTACATAATATTTTTCAAAAATATTAATATTCATAAAAGTTATGACACTTTTATTAAAAATTTATGAAATCTCAAAACCTAAAATTTTGTATTTTATTAGACGCACATTGGCCTAACTAGCATTCAAGATAAAACATTTCGCGAAAATTTTGAGTAAAACAAAAGTTTGAGGTAATTTTTATTTTGGGTTTAATTAGGTCACGTGATATTTTTGTCCAATAAAATTGCATACAAATTCTTTGAAAAAAAATTAAAAATTTTATATTGAAAAATAATTGTTGTGTTAGAACCGCACAGGTCCAATTACCGTGTTTACAAAATATTTTTCGAAAATATTAGTATTCATAAAAGTTATG
The DNA here is from genome assembly GCF_963082875.1 of Corella eumyota. Classification (NCBI taxonomy): domain Eukaryota; kingdom Metazoa; phylum Chordata; class Ascidiacea; order Phlebobranchia; family Corellidae; genus Corella; species Corella eumyota. Next base: position 4,759,417 of record NC_137493.1, on the reverse strand, counting down.
AAACTTTTATTAAAAATTTATGAAATCTCAAAACCTAAAATTTTGTATTTTATTAGACGCGCATTGGAGTAACTAACGATCAAGATAAAACATTTCGCGAAAATTTTGAGGAAAACAAAAGTTTGAGGTAATTTTAATTTTGGGTTTAATTAGGTCACGTGATATTTTTGGCCGATGATATTGCATACAAGTTTTTTTTTTAAAAAATAATAAATTTTAAATCGAAAAATAATTGTTGTGTTAAAACCGCACAGGTCCAATTACCGTTTTTACAAAATATTTTTCGAAAATATTAATATTCATAAAAGTTATGAAACTTTTATTAAAAATTTATGAAATCTCAAAACCTAAAATTTTGTATTTTATTAGACGCGCATTGGCCTAACTAACATTCAAGAGAAAGCATTTCGCGAAAATTTTCAGTAAAACAAAAGTTTGAGGTAATTTTTATTTTGGTTTTAATTAGGTCACGTGATATTTTTGGCCCATGATATTGCATAAAATGTTTTTGAAAAAAAATTAAAAATTTTAAATCGAAAAATAATTGTTGTGTTTGAACCGCACAGGTCCAATTACCGTGTTTACATAATATTTTTCAAAAATATTAATATTCATAAAAGTTATGACACTTTTATTAAAAATTTATGAAATCTCAAAACCTAAAATTTTGTATTTTATTAGACGCGCATTGGCCTAACTAACATTCAAGATAAAACATTTTGCAAAAATTTTTAGTAAAACAAAAGTTTGAGGTAATTTTTATTTTGGGTTTAATTAGGTCACGTGATATTTTTGGTCAATGATATTGCATACAAATTTTTTTTAAAAAAATAAAAAATTTTAAATCGAAAAATAATTGTTGTGTTAGAACCGCACAGGTCCAATTACCGTGTTTACAAAATATTTTTCGAAAATATTAATATTCATAAAAGTTATGAAACTTTTATTAAAAATTTATGAACCTCTAACCTAAAATTTTGTATTTTATTAGACGCGCATTGGCCTAACTAACATTCAAGATAAAACATTTCGCGAAAATTTTCAGTAAAACAAAAGTTTGAGGTAATTTTTATTTTGGTTTTCATTAGGTCACGTGATATTTTTGGCCAATGCTATTTTGCATACGAATTTTTTGAAAAAAAATAAAAAATTTTAAATCTCAAAATGATTGTTGTGTTAGCACGGCACAGGTCCAATTACCGTGTTTACAAAATATTTTTCAAAAATATTAATATTCATAAAAGTTATGAAACTTTTATTAAAAATTTATGGAATCTCAAAACCTAAAATTTTGTATTTTATTAGACGCACATTGGCCTAACTAATATTCAAGATAAAACATTTCGCGAATATTTTGAGTAAAACAAAAGTTTGAGGTAATTTTTATTTTGGGTTTAATTAGGTCACATGATATTTTTGGCCAATAATATTGCATACAAATTTTTTGAAAAAAAATTAAAAATTTTAAATCGAAAAATAATTTTTGTGTTAGAACCGCACAGGTCCAATTACCGTGTTTACAAAATATTTTTCAAAAATATTAATATTCATAAAAGTTATGAAACTTTTATTAAAAATTTATGAAATCTCAAAACCTAAAATTTTGTATTTTATTAGACGCACATTGGCCTAACTAACATTCAAGATAAAACATTTCGCGAAAATTTTCAGTAAAACAAAAGTTTGAGGTAATTTTTATTTTGAGTTTAATTAGGTCACGTGATATTTTTGGCCAATAATATTGCATACAAATTTTTTGAAAAAAAATTAAAAATTTTAAATCGAAAAATAATTGTTGTGTTAGAACCGCACAGGTCCAATTACCGTGTTTACAAAATATTTTTCGAAAATATTAATATTCATAAAAGTTATGAAACTTTTATTAAAAACTTATGAAATCTCAAAACCTAAAATGTTGTATTTTATTAGACGCGCATTGGCCTAACTAACATTCAAGATAAAGCATTTCGCGAAAATTTTCAGTAAAACAAAAGTTTGAGGTAATTTTTATTTTGGTTTTAATTAGGTCACGTGATATTTTTGGCCAATGATATTGCATACAATGTTTTTGAAAAAAAATTAAAAATTTTAAATCGAAAAATAATTGTTTTGTTTAAACCGCACAGGTCCAATTACCGTGTTTACAAATTATTTTTCGAAAATATTAATATTCATAAAAGTTATGAAACTTTTATTAAAAATTTATGAAATCTCAAAACCTAAAATTTTGTATTTTATTAGACGCGCATTGGCCTAACTAACATTCAAGATAAAACATTTCGCAAAAATTTTTAGTAAAACAAAAGTTTGAGGTAATTTTTATTTTGGGTTTAATTAGGTCACGTGATATTTTTGGTCAATGATATTGCATACAAATTTTTTAAAAAAAAATAAAATATTTTAAATCGAAAAATAATTGTTGTGTTAGAACCGCACAGGTCCAATTACCGTGTTTACAGAATATTTTTCGAAAATATTAATATTCATAAAGTTATGAAACTTTTATTAAAAATTTATGAACCTCTAACCTAAAATTTTGTATTTTATTAGACGCGCATTGGCCTAACTAACATTCAAGATAAAATATTTCGCGAAAATTTTCAGTAAAACAAAAGTTTGAGGTAATTTTTATTTTGGGTTTAATTAGGTCACGTGATATTTTTGGCCAATGATATTGCATACAAATTTTTTTAAAAAAAATTTTAAATCGAAAAATAATTGTTGTGTTAGAACCGCACAGGTCCAATTACCGTGTTTACATAATATTTTTTAAAAATATTAATATTCATAAAAGTTATGACACTTTTATTAAAAATTTATGAAATCTCAAAACCTAAAATTTTGTATTTTATTAGACGCGCATTGGCCTAACTAACATTCAAGATAAAACATTTCGCAAAAATTTTTAGTAAAACAAAAGTTTGAGGTTATTTTTATTTTGGGTTTAATTAGGTCACGTGATATTTTTGGTCAATGATATTGCATACAAATTTTTTTAAAAAAAATAAAAAATTTTAAATCAAAAAATAATTGTTGTGTTAGAACTGCACAGGTCCAATTACCGTGTTTACAGAATATTTTTCGAAAATATTAATATTCATAAAAGTTATGAAACTTTTATTAAAAATTTATGAACCTCTAACCTAAAATTTTGTATTTTATTAGACGCGCATTGGCCTAACTAACATTCAAGATAAAATATTTCGCGAAAATTTTCAGTAAAACAAAAGTTTGAGGTAATTTTTATTTTGGGTTTAATTAGGTCACGTGATATTTTTGTCCAATGATATTGCATACAAATTTTTTGAAAAAAAATTAAAAATTTTAAATTGAAAAATAATTGTTGTGTTAGAACCGCACAGGTCCAATTACCGTGTTTACAAAATATTTTTCGAAAATATTAATATTCATAAAAGTTATGAAACTTTTATTAAAAATTTATGAAATCTCAAAACCTAAAATTTTGTATTTTATTAGACGCACATTGGCCTAACTAGCATTCAAGATAAAACATTTCGCGAAAATTTTCAGTAAAACAAAAGTTTGAAGTAATTTTTATTTTGAGTTTAATTAGGTCACGTGATATTTTTGGCCAATAATATTGCATACAAATTTTTTGAAAAAAAATTAAAAATTTTAAATCGAAAAATAATTGTTGTGTTAGAACCGCACAGGTCCAATTACCGTGTTTACAAAATATTTTTCGAAAATATTAATATTCATAAAAGTTATGAAACTTTTATTAAAAACTAATGAAATCTCAAAACCTAAAATGTTGTATTTTAGTACACGCGCATTGGCCTAACTAACATTCAAGATAAAACATTTCGCGAAAATTTTCAGTAAAACAAAAGTTTGAGGTAATTTTTATTTTGGGTTTAATTAGGTCACGTGATATTTTTGTCCAATGAAATTGCATACAAATTCTTTGAAAAAAAATTAAAAATTTTATATTGAAAAATAATTGTTGTGTTAGAACCGCACAGGTCCAATTACCGTGTTTACAAAATATTTTTCGAAAATATTAGTATTCATAAAAGTTATGAAACTTTTATTAAAAATTTATGAAATCTCAAAACCTAAAATTTTGTATTTTATTAGACGCGCATTGGAGTAACTAACGATCAAGATAAAACATTTCGCGAAAATTTTGAGGAAAACAAAAGTTTGAGGTAATTTTAATTTTGGGTTTAATTAGGTCACGTGATATTTTTGGCCGATGATATTGCATACAAGTTTTTTTTTTAAAAAATAATAAATTTTAAATCGAAAAATAATTGTTGTGTTAAAACCGCACAGGTCCAATTACCGTTTTTACAAAATATTTTTCGAAAATATTAATATTCATAAAAGTTATGAAACTTTTATTAAAAATTTATGAAATCTCAAAACCTAAAATTTTGTATTTTATTAGACGCGCATTGGCCTAACTAACATTCAAGAGAAAGCATTTCGCGAAAATTTTCAGTAAAACAAAAGTTTGAGGTAATTTTTATTTTGGTTTTAATTAGGTCACGTGATATTTTTGGCCCATGATATTGCATACAATGTTTTTGAAAAAAAATTAAAAATTTTAAATCGAAAAATAATTGTTGTGTTTGAACCGCACAGGTCCAATTACCGTGTTTACATAATATTTTTCAAAAATATTAATATTCATAAAAGTTATGACACTTTTATTAAAAATTTATGAAATCTCAAAACCTAAAATTTTGTATTTTATTAGACGCGCATTGGCCTAACTAACATTCAAGATAAAACATTTTGCAAAAATTTTTAGTAAAACAAAAGTTTGAGGTAATTTTTATTTTGGGTTTAATTAGGTCACGTGATATTTTTGGTCAATGATATTGCATACAAATTTTTTTTAAAAAAATAAAAAATTTTAAATCTAAAAATAATTGTTGTGTTAGAACCCCACAGGTCCAATTACCGTGTTTACAAAATATTTTTCGAAAATATTAATATTCATAAAAGTTATGAAACTTTTATTAAAAATTTATGAACCTCTAACCTAAAATTTTGTATTTTATTAGACGCGCATTGGCCTAACTAACATTCAAGATAAAACATTTCGCGAAAATTTTCAGTAAAACAAAAGTTTGAGGTAATTTTTATTTTGGTTTTCATTAGGTCACGTGATATTTTTGGCCAATGCTATTTTGCATACGAATTTTTTGAAAAAAAATAAAAAATTTTAAATCGAAAAATGATTGTTGTGTTAGCACGGCACAGGTCCAATTACCGTGTTTACAAAATATTTTTCAAAAATATTAATATTCATAAAAGTTATGAAACTTTTATTAAAAATTTATGGAATCTCAAAACCTAAAATTTTGTATTTTATTAGACGCACATTGGCCTAACTAATATTCAAGATAAAACATTTCGCGAATATTTTGAGTAAAACAAAAGTTTGAGGTAATTTTTATTTTGGGTTTAATTAGGTCACATGATATTTTTGGCCAATAATATTGCATACAAATTTTTTGAAAAAAAATTAAAAATTTTAAATCGAAAAATAATTTTTGTGTTAGAACCGCACAGGTCCAATTACCGTGTTTACAAAATATTTTTCAAAAATATTAATATTCATAAAAGTTATGAAACTTTTATTAAAAATTTATGAAATCTTAAAACCTAAAATTTTGTATTTTATTAGACGCACATTGGCCTAACTAACATTCAAGATAAAACATTTCGCGAAAATTTTCAGTAAAACAAAAGTTTGAGGTAATTTTTATTTTGAGTTTAATTAGGTCACGTGATATTTTTGGCCAATAATATTGCATACAAATTTTTTGAAAAATAATTAAAAATTTTAAATCGAAAAATAATTGTTGTGTTAGAACCGCACTGGTCCAATTACCGTGTTTACAAAATATTTTTCGAAAATATTAATATTTATAAAAGTTATGACACTATTATTAAAAATTTATGAAATCTCAAAACCTAAAATTTTGTATTTTATTAGACGCGCATTGGCCTAACTAACATTCAAGATAAAACATTTCGCAAAAATTTTTAGTAAAACAAAAGTTTGAGGTTATTTTTATTTTGGGTTTAATTAGGTCACGTGATATTTTTGGTCAATGATATTGCATACAAATTTTTTTAAAAAAAATAAAAAATTTTAAATCAAAAAATAATTGTTGTGTTAGAACCGCACAGGTTCAATTACCGTGTTTACGGAATATTTTTCGAAAATATTAATATTCATAAAAGTTATGAAACTTTTATTAAAAATTTATGAAATCTCAAAACCTAAAATTTTGTATTTTATTAGACGCACATTGGCCTAATTAACATTCAAGATAAAACATTTCGCGAAAATTTTCAGTAAAACAAAAGTTTGAGGTAATTTTTATTTTGAGTTTAATTAGGTCACGTGATATTTTTGGCCAATAATATTGCATACAAATTTTTTGAAAAATAATTAAAAATTTTAAATCGAAAAATAATTGTTGTGTTAGAACCGCACAGGTCAAATTACCGTGTTTACAAAATATTTTTCGAAAATATTAATATTTATAAAAGTTATGAAACTTTTATTAAAAATTTATGAAATCTCAAAACTTAAAATTTTGTATTTTTTTAGACGCGCATTGGACTAACTAACGATCAAGATAAAACATTTCGCGAAAATTTTGAGTAAAACAAAAGTTTGAGGTAATTTTTATTTTGGGTTTAATTAGGTCACATGATATTTTTGGCCGATGATATTGCACACAAATTTTTTTTTTTAAAAATAATAAATTTTAAATCGAAAAATAATTGTTGTGTTAGAACCGCACAGGTCCAATTACCGTGTTTACAAAATATTTTTCGAAAATATTAATATTCATAAAAGTTATGAAACTTTTATTAAAAATTTATGAAATCTCAAAATCTGAAATTTTATATTTAATTAGGCGCGCATTGGCCTAACTAACATTCAAGATAAAACATTTTGCGAAAATTTTCAGTAAAACAAAAGTTTGAGGTAATTTTTATTTTGGGTTTAATTAGGTCACGTGATATTTTTGGCCAATGATATTGCATACAAATTTTTTGAAAAAAAATAAAAAATTTTAAATCGAAAAATAATTTTGTGTTAGAACCGCACAGGTCTAATTACCGTGTTTAGAAAATATTTTTCGAAAATATTAATATTCATAAAAGTTATGAAACTTTTATTAAAAATTTATGAAATCTCAAAACCTAAAATTTTGTATTTTATTAGACGTGTATTGGCCTAACTAACATTCAAGATAAAGCATTTCGCGAAAATTTTCAGTAAAAAAAAAGTTTGAGGTAATTTTTATTTTGGTTTTCATTAGGGCACGTGATATTTTTGTCCAATAATATTGCATACAAATTTTTTAAAAAAAAATAAAAAATTTTAAATCGAAAAATAATTGTTGTGTTAGAACCGCACAGGTTCAATTACCGTGTTTACAAAATATTTTTCAAAAATATTAATATTCATAAAAGTTATGAAACTTTTATTAAAAACTTATGAAATCTCAAAACCTAAAATGTTGTATTTTATTAGACGCGCATTGGCCTAACTAACATTCAAGATAAAACATTTCGCGAAAATTTTCAGTAAAACAAAAGTTTGAGGTAATTTTTATTTTGAGTTTAATTAGGTCACGTGATATTTTTTGCCAATAATATTGCATACAAATTTTTTGAAAAATAATTAAAAATTTTAAATCGAAAAATAATTGTTGTGTTAGAACCGCACAGGTTCAATTACCGTGTTTACAAAATATTTTTCAAAAATATTAATATTCATAAAAGTTATGAAACTTTTATTAAAAACTTATGAAATCTCAAAACCTAAAATGTTGTATTTTATTAGACGCGCATTGGCCTAACTAGCATTCAAGATAAAACATTTCGCGAAAAATTTCAGTAAAACAAAAGTTTGAGGTAATTTTTATTTTGGTTTTCATTAGGTCACGTGATATTTTTGGCCAATGATATTTTGCATACGAATTTTTTGAAAAAAAATTAAAAATTTTAAATCGAAAAATAATTGTTGTGTTAGAACCGCACAGGTCCAATTACCGTGTTTACAAAATATTTTTTAAAAATATTAATATTCATAAAAGTTATGAAACTTTTATTAAAAATTTATGAAATCTCAAAACCTAAAATTTTGTATTTTATTAGACGCACATTGGCCTAACTAACATTCAAGATAAAACATTTCGCGAAAATTTTCAGTAAAACAAAAGTTTGAGGTAATTTTTATTTTGAGTTTAATTAGGTCACATGATATTTTTGGCCAATAATATTGCATACAAATTTTTTGAAAAAAAATTAAAAACTTTAAATCGAAAAATAATTGTTGTGTTAGAACCGCACAGGTTCAATTACCGTGTTTACAAAATATTTTTCAAAAATATTAATATTCATAAAAGTTATGAAACTTTTATTAAAAATTTATGAAATCTCAAAACCTAAAATTTTGTATTTTATTAGACGCACATTGGCTTAACTAACATTCAAGATAAAACATTTCGCGAAAATTTTCAGTAAAACAAAAGTTTGAGGTAATTTTTATTTTGAGTTTAATTAGGTCACGTGATATTTTTGGCCAATAATATTGCATACAAATTTTTTGAAAAATAATTAAAAATTTTAAATCGAAAAATAATTGTTGTGTTAGAACCGCACAGGTCCAATTACCGTGTTTACAAAATATTTTTCGAAAATATTAATATTTATAAAAGTTATGAAACTTTTATTAAAAACTTATGAAATCTCAAAACCTAAAATGTTGTATTTTATTACACGCGCATTGGCCTAACTATCATTCAAGATAAAACATTTCGCGAAAATTTTCAGTAAAACAAAAGTTTGAGGTAATTTTTATTTTGGGTTTAATTAGGTCACGTGATATTTTTGTCCAATGATATTGCATACAAATTTTTTGAAAAAAAATTAAAAATTTTAAATTGAAAAATAATTGTTGTGTTAGAACCGCACAGGTCCAATTACCGTGTTTACAAAATATTTTTCGAAAATATTAATATTCATAAAAGTTATGAAACTTTTATTAAAAATTTATGAAATCTCAAAACCTAAAATGTTGTATTTTATTACACGCGCATTGGCCTAACTAACATTCAAGATAAAACATTTCGCGAAAATTTTCAGTAAAACAAAAGTTTGAGGTAATTATTATTTTGGGTTTAATTAGGTCACGTGATATTTTTGTCCAATGATATTGCATACAAATTCTTTGAAAAAAAATTAAAAATTTTAAATTGAAAAATAATTGTTGTGTTAGAACCGCACAGGTCCAATTACCGTGTTTACAAAATATTTTTTGAAAATATTAATATTCATAAAAGTTATGAAACTTTTATTAAAAATTTATGAAATCTCAAAACCTAAAATTTTGTATTTTATTAGACGCGCATTGGAGTAACTAACGATCAAGATAAAACATTTCGCGAAAATTTTGAGGAAAACAAAAGTTTGAGGTAATTTTAATTTTGGGTTTAATTAGGTCACGTGATATTTTTGGCCGATGATATTGCATACAAATTTTTTTTTTAAAAAATAATAAAATTTAAATCGAAAAATATTTGTTGTGTTAAAACCGAACAGGTCCAATTACCGTTTTTACAAAATATTTTTTGAAAATATTAATATTCATAAAAGTTATGAATCTTTAATTAAAAATTTATGAAATCTCAAGACCTAAAATTTTGTATTTTATTAGACGCGCATTGGCCTAACTAACATTCAAGATAAAGCATTTCGCGAAAATTTTCAGTAAAACAAAAGTTTGAGGTAATTTTTATTTTGGTTTTAATTAGGTCACGTGATATTTTTGGCCAATGATATTGCATACAATGTTTTTGAAAAAAAATTAAAAATTTTAAATCGAAAAATAATTGTTTTGTTTGAACCGCACAGGTCCAATTACCGTGTTTACAAATTATTTTTCGAAAATATTAATATTCATAAAAGTTATGAAACTTTTAATAAAAATTTATGAAATCTCAAAACCTAAAATTTTGTATTTTATTAGACGCGCATTGGCCTAACTAACATTCAAGATAAAACATTTTGCAAAAATTTTTAGTAAAACAAAAGTTTGAGGTAATTTTTATTTTGGGTTTAATTAGGTCACGTGATATTTTTGGTCAATGATATTGCATACAAATTTTTTTTAAAAAAATAAAAAGTTTTAAATCTAAAAATAATTGTTGTGTTAGAACCGCACAGGTCCAATTACCGTGTTTACAAAATATTTTTCGAAAATATTAATATTCATAAAAGTTATGAAACTTTTATTAAAAATTTATGAACCTCTAACCTAAAATTTTGTATTTTATTAGACGCGCATTGGCCTAACTAACATTCAAGATAAAACATTTCGCGAAAATTTTCAGTAAAACAAAAGTTTGAGGTAATTTTTATTTTGGTTTTCATTAGGTCACGTGATATTTTTGGCCAATGCTATTTTGCATACGAATTTTTTGAAAAAAAATAAAAAATTTTAAATTGAAAAATGATTGTTGTGTTAGCACGGCACAGGTCCAATTACCGTGTTTACAAAATATTTTTCAAAAATATTAATATTCATAAAAGTTATGAAACTTTTATTAAAAATTTATGGAATCTCAAAACCTAAAATTTTGTATTTTATTAGACGCACATTGGCCTAACTAATATTTGAGTAAAACAAAAGTTTGAGGTAATTTTTATTTTGGGTTTAATTAGGTCACATGATATTTTTGGCCAATAATATTGCATACAAATTTTTTGAAAAAAAATTAAAAATTTTAAATCGAAAAATAATTTTTGTGTTAGAACCGCACAGGTCCAATTACCGTGTTTACAAAATATTTTTCAAAAATATTAATATTCATAAAAGTTATGAAACTTTTATTAAAAATTTATGAAATCTTAAAACCTAAAATTTTGTATTTTATTAGACGCACATTGGCCTAACTAACATTCAAGATAAAACATTTCGCGAAAATTTTCAGTAAAACAAAAGTTTGAGGTAATTTTTATTTTGAGTTTAATTAGGTCACGTGATATTTTTGGCCAATAATATTGCATACAAATTTTTTGAAAAATAATTAAAAATTTTAAATCGAAAAATAATTGTTGTGTTAGAACCGCACTGGTCCAATTACCGTGTTTACAAAATATTTTTCGAAAATATTAATATTTATAAAAGTTATGACACTATTATTAAAAATTTATGAAATCTCAAAACCTAAAATTTTGTATTTTATTAGACGCGCATTGGCCTAACTAACATTCAAGATAAAACATTTCGCAAAAATTTTTAGTAAAACAAAAGTTTGAGGTTATTTTTATTTTGGGTTTAATTAGGTCACGTGATATTTTTGGTCAATGATATTGCATACAATTTTTTTTAAAAAAAATAAAAAATTTTAAATCAAAAAATAATTGTTGTGTTAGAACCGCACAGGTTCAATTACCGTGTTTACGGAATATTTTTCGAAAATATTAATATTCATAAAAGTTATGAAACTTTTATTAAAAATTTATGAAATCTCAAAACCTAAAATTTTGTATTTTATTAGACGCACATTGGCCTAACTAACATTCAAGATAAAACATTTCGCGAAAATTTTCAGTAAAACAAAAGTTTGAGGTAATTTTTATTTTGAGTTTAATTAGGTCACGTGATATTTTTGGCCAATAATATTGCATACAAATTTTTTGAAAAATAATTAAAAATTTTAAATCGAAAAATAATTGTTGTGTTAGAACCGCACAGGTCAAATTACCGTGTTTACAAAATATTTTTCGAAAATATTAATATTTATAAAAGTTATGAAACTTTTATTAAAAATTTATGAAATCTCAAAACTTAAAATTTTGTATTTTTTTAGACGCGCATTGGACTAACTAACGATCAAGATAAAACATTTCGCGAAAATTTTGAGTAAAACAAAAGTTTGAGGTAATTTTTATTTTGGGTTTAATTAGGTCACATGATATTTTTGGCCGATGATATTGCACACAAATTTTTTTTTTTAAAAATAATAAATTTTAAATCGAAAAATAATTGTTGTGTTAGAACCGCACAGGTCCAATTACCGTGTTTACAAAATATTTTTCGAAAATATTAATATTCATAAAAGTTATGAAACTTTTATTAAAAATTTATGAAATCTCAAAATCTGAAATTTTATATTTAATTAGGCGCGCATTGGCCTAACTAACATTCAAGATAAAACATTTTGCGAAAATTTTCAGTAAAACAAAAGTTTGAGGTAATTTTTATTTTGGGTTTAATTAGGTCACGTGATATTTTTGGCCAATGATATTGCATACAAATTTTTTGAAAAAAAATAAAAAATTTTAAATCGAAAAATAATTTTGTGTTAGAACCGCACAGGTCTAATTACCGTGTTTACAAAATATTTTTCGAAAATATTAATATTCATAAAAGTTATGAAACTTTTATTAAAAATTTATGAAATCTCAAAACCTAAAATTTTGTATTTTATTAGACGTGTATTGGCCTAACTAACATTCAAGATAAAGCATTTCGCGAAAATTTTCAGTAAAAAAAAAGTTTGAGGTAATTTTTATTTTGGTTTTCATTAGGGCACGTGATATTTTTGTCCAATAATATTGCATACAAATTTTTTGAAAAAAAATAAAAAATTTTAAATCGAAAAATAATTGTTGTGTTAGAACCGCACAGGTTCAATTACCGTGTTTACAAAATATTTTTCAAAAATATTAATATTCATAAAAGTTATGAAACTTTTATTAAAAACTTATGAAATCTCAAAACCTAAAATGTTGTATTTTATTAGACGCGCATTGGCCTAACTAACATTCAAGATAAAACATTTCGCGAAAATTTTCAGTAAAACAAAAGTTTGAGGTAATTTTTATTTTGAGTTTAATTAGGTCACGTGATATTTTTTGCCAATAATATTGCATACAAATTTTTTGAAAAATAATTAAAAATTTTAAATCGAAAAATAATTGTTGTGTTAGAACCGCACAGGTTCAATTACCGTGTTTACAAAATATTTTTCAAAAATATTAATATTCATAAAAGTTATGAAACTTTTATTAAAAACTTATGAAATCTCAAAACCTAAAATGTTGTATTTTATTAGACGCGCATTGGCCTAACTAGCATTCAAGATAAAACATTTCGCGAAAAATTTCAGTAAAACAAAAGTTTGAGGTAATTTTTATTTTGGTTTTCATTAGGTCACGTGATATTTTTGGCCAATGATATTTTGCATACGAATTTTTTGAAAAAAAATTAAAAATTTTAAATCGAAAAATAATTGTTGTGTTAGAACCGCACAGGTCCAATTACCGTGTTTACAAAATATTTTTTAAAAATATTAATATTCATAAAAGTTATGAAACTTTTATTAAAAATTTATGAAATCTCAAAACCTAAAATTTTGTATTTTATTAGACGCACATTGGCCTAACTAACATTCAAGATAAAACATTTCGCGAAAATTTTCAGTAAAACAAAAGTTTGAGGTAATTTTTATTTTGAGTTTAATTAGGTCACATGATATTTTTGGCCAATAATATTGCATACAAATTTTTTGAAAAAAAATTAAAAACTTTAAATCGAAAAATAATTGTTGTGTTAGAACCGCACAGGTTCAATTACCGTGTTTACAAAATATTTTTCAAAAATATTAATATTCATAAAAGTTATGAAACTTTTATTAAAAATTTATGAAATCTCAAAACCTAAAATTTTGTATTTTATTAGACGCACATTGGCTTAACTAACATTCAAGATAAAACATTTCGCGAAAATTTTCAGTAAAACAAAAGTTTGAGGTAATTTTTATTTTGAGTTTAATTAGGTCACGTGATATTTTTGGCCAATAATATTGCATACAAATTTTTTGAAAAATAATTAAAAATTTTAAATCGAAAAATAATTGTTGTGTTAGAACCGCACAGGTCCAATTACCGTGTTTACAAAATATTTTTCGAAAATATTAATATTTATAAAAGTTATGAAACTTTTATTAAAAACTTATGAAATCTCAAAACCTAAAATGTTGTATTTTATTACACGCGCATTGGCCTAACTATCATTCAAGATAAAACATTTCGCGAAAATTTTCAGTAAAACAAAAGTTTGAGGTAATTTTTATTTTGGGTTTAATTAGGTCACGTGATATTTTTGTCCAATGATATTGCATACAAATTTTTTGAAAAAAAATTAAAAATTTTAAATCGAAAAATAATTGTTGTGTTAGAACCGCACAGGTCCAATTACCGTGTTTACAAAATATTTTTCGAAAATATTAATATTCATAAAAGTTATGAAACTTTTATTAAAAATTTATGAAATCTCAAAACCTAAAATGTTGTATTTTATTACACGCGCATTGGCCTAACTAACATTCAAGATAAAACATTTCGCGAAAATTTTCAGTAAAACAAAAGTTTGAGGTAATTATTATTTTGGGTTTAATTAGGTCACGTGATATTTTTGTCCAATGATATTGCATACAAATTCTTTGAAAAAAAATTAAAAATTTTAAATTGAAAAATAATTGTTGTGTTAGAACCGCACAGGTCCAATTACCGTGTTTACAAAATATTTTTTGAAAATATTAATATTCATAAAAGTTATGAAACTTTTATTAAAAATTTATGAAATCTCAAAACCTAAAATTTTGTATTTTATTAGACGCGCATTGGAGTAACTAACGATCAAGATAAAACATTTCGCGAAAATTTTGAGGAAAACAAAAGTTTGAGGTAATTTTAATTTTGGGTTTAATTAGGTCACGTGATATTTTTGGCCGATGATATTGCATACAAATTTTTTTTTTAAAAAATAATAAAATTTAAATCGAAAAATATTTGTTGTGTTAAAACCGAACAGGTCCAATTACCGTTTTTACAAAATATTTTTTGAAAATATTAATATTCATAAAAGTTATGAATCTTTAATTAAAAATTTATGAAATCTCAAGACCTAAAATTTTGTATTTTATTAGACGCGCATTGGCCTAACTAACATTCAAGATAAAGCATTTCGCGAAAATTTTCAGTAAAACAAAAGTTTGAGGTAATTTTTATTTTGGTTTTAATTAGGTCACGTGATATTTTTGGCCAATGATATTGCATACAATGTTTTTGAAAAAAAATTAAAAATTTTAAATCGAAAAATAATTGTTTTGTTTGAACCGCACAGGTCCAATTACCGTGTTTACAAATTATTTTTCGAAAATATTAATATTCATAAAAGTTATGAAACTTTTAATAAAAATTTATGAAATCTCAAAACCTAAAATTTTGTATTTTATTAGACGCGCATTGGCCTAACTAACATTCAAGATAAAACATTTCGCAAAAATTTTTAGTAAAACAAAAGTTTGAGGTAATTTTTATTTTGGGTTTAATTAGGTCACGTGATATTTTTGGTCAATGATATTGCATACAAATTTTTTAAAAAAAAATAAAAAATTTTAAATCGAAAAATAATTGTTGTGTTAGAACCGCACAGGTCCAATTACCGTGTTTACAGAATATTTTTCGAAAATATTAATATTCATAAAGTTATGAAACTTTTATTAAAAATTTATGAACCTCTAACCTAAAATTTTGTATTTTATTAGACGCGCATTGGCCTAACTAACATTCAAGATAAAATATTTCGCGAAAATTTTCAGTAAAACAAAAGTTTGAGGTAATTTTTATTTTGGGTTTAATTAGGTCACGTGATATTTTTGGCCAATGATATTGCATACAAATTTTTTTAAAAAAAATTTTAAATCGAAAAATGATTGTTGTGTTAGAACCGCACAGGTCCAATTACCGTGTTTACATAATATTTTTTAAAAATATTAATATTCATAAAAGTTATGACACTTTTATTAAAAATTTATGAAATCTCAAAACCTAAAATTTTGTATTTTATTAGACGCGCATTGGCCTAACTAACATTCAAGATAAAATATTTCGCAAAAATTTTTAGTAAAACAAAAGTTTGAGGTTATTTTTATTTTGGGTTTAATTAGGTCACGTGATATTTTTGGTCAATGATATTGCATACAAATTTTTTTAAAAAAAATAAAAAATTTTAAATCAAAAAATAATTGTTGTGTTAGAACCGCACAGGTCCAATTACCGTGTTTACAGAATATTTTTCAAAAATATTAATATTCATAAAAGTTATGAAACTTTTATTAAAAATTTATGAACCTCTAACCTAAAATTTTGTATTTTATTAGACGCGCATTGGCCTAACTAACATTCAAGATAAAATATTTCGCGAAAATTTTCAGTAAAACAAAAGTTTGAGGTAATTTTTATTTTGGGTTTAATTAGGTCACGTGATATTTTTGTCCAATGATATTGCATACAAATTTTTTGAAAAAAAATTAAAAATTTTAAATTGAAAAATAATTGTTGTTTTAGAACCGCACAGGTCCAATTACCGTGTTTACAAAATATTTTTCGAAAATATTAATATTCATAAAAGTTATGAAACTTTTATTAAAAATTTATGAAATCTCAAAACCTAAAATTTTGTATTTTATTAGACGCACATTGGCCTAACTAACATTCAAGATAAAACATTTCGCGAAAATTTTCAGTAAAACAAAAGTTTGAGGTAATTTTTATTTTGAGTTTAATTAGGTCACGTGATATTTTTGGCCAATAATATTGCATACAAATTTTTTGAAAAAAAATTAAAAATTTTAAATCGAAAAATAATTGTTGTGTTAGAACCGCACAGGTCCAATTACCGTGTTTACAAAATATTTTTCGAAAATATTAATATTCATAAAAGTTATGAAACTTTTATTAAAAACTTATGAAATCTCAAAACCTAAAATGTTGTATTTTATTACACGCGCATTGGCCTAACTAACATTCAAGATAAAACATTTCGCGAAAATTTTCAGTAAAACAAAAGTTTGAGGTAATTTTTATTTTGGGTTTAATTAGGTCACGTGATATTTTTGTCCAATGAAATTGCATACAAATTCTTTGAAAAAAAATTAAAAATTTTATATTGAAAAATAATTGTTGTGTTAGAACCGCACAGGTCCAATTACCGTGTTTACAAAATATTTTTCGAAAATATTAATATTCATAAAAGTTATGAAACTTTTATTAAAAATTTATGAAATCTCAAAACCTAAAATTTTGTATTTTATTAGACGCGCATTGGAGTAACTAACGATCAAGATAAAACATTTCGCGAAAATTTTGAGGAAAACAAAAGTTTGAGGTAATTTTAATTTTGGGTTTAATTAGGTCACGTGATATTTTTGGCCGATGATATTGCATACAAATTTTTTTTTTAAAAAATAATAAATTTTAAATCGAAAAATAATTGTTGTGTTAAAACCGCACAGGTCCAATTACCGTTTTTACAAAATATTTTTCGAAAATATTAATATTCATAAAAGTTATGAAACTTTTATTAAAAATTTATGAAATCTCAAAACCTAAAATTTTGTATTTTATTAGACGCGCATTGGCCTAACTAACATTCAAGAGAAAGCATTTCGCGAAAATTTTCAGTAAAACAAAAGTTTGAGGTAATTTTTATTTTGGTTTTAATTAGGTCACGTGATATTTTTGGCCCATGATATTGCATACAATGTTTTTGAAAAAAAATTAAAAATTTTAAATCGAAAAATAATTGTTGTGTTAGAACCGCACAGGTCCAATTACCGTGTTTACATAATATTTTTCAAAAATATTAATATTCATAAAAGTTATGACACTTTTATTAAAAATTTATGAAATCTCAAAACCTAAAATTTTGTATTTTATTAGACGCGCATTGGCCTAACTAACATTCAAGATAAAACATTTTGCAAAAATTTTTAGTAAAACAAAAGTTTGAGGTAATTTTTATTTTGGGTTTAATTAGGTCACGTGATATTTTTGGTCAATGATATTGCATACAAATTTTTTTTAAAAAAATAAAAAATTTTAAATCGAAAAATAATTGTTGTGTTAGAACCGCACAGGTCCAATTACCGTGTTTACAAAATATTTTTCGAAAATATTAATATTCATAAAAGTTATGAAACTTTTATTAAAAATTTATGAACCTCTAACCTAAAATTTTGTATTTTATTAGACGCGCATTGGCCTAACTAACATTCAAGATAAAATATTTCGCGAAAATTTTCAGTAAAACAAAAGTTTGAGGTTATTTTTATTTTGGGTTTAATTAGGTCACGTGATATTTTTGGTCAATGATATTGCATACAAATTTTTTTTAAAAAAATAAAAAATTTTAAATCAAAAAATAATTGTTGTGTTAGAACCGCACAGGTCCAATTACCGTGTTTACAAAATATTTTTCAAAAATATTAATATTCATAAAAGTTATGAAACTTTTATTAAAAACTTATGAAATCTCAAAACCTAAAATGTTGTATTTTATTAGACGCGCATTGGCCTAACTAACATTCAAGATAAAACATTTCGCGAAAATTTTCAGTAAAACAAAAGTTTGAGGTAATTTTTATTTTGAGTTTAATTAGGTCACGTGATATTTTTAGCCAATAATATTGCATACAAATTTTTTGAAAAATAATTAAAAATTTTAAATCGAAAAATAATTGTTGTGTTAGAACCGCACAGGTCCAATTACCGTGTTTACAAAATATTTTTCGAAAATATTAATATTTATAAAAGTTATGACACTTTTATTAAAAATTTATGAAATCTCAAAACCTAAAATTTTGTATTTTATTAGACGCGCATTGGCCTAACTAACATTCAAAATAAAACATTTCGCAAAAATTTTTAGTAAAACAAAAGTTTGAGGTTATTTTTATTTTGGGTTTAATTAGGTCACGTGATATTTTTGGTCAATGATATTGCATACAAATTTTTTTAAAAAAAATAAAAAATTTTAAATCAAAAAATAATTGTTGTGTTAGAACCGCACAGGTTCAATTACCGTGTTTACAGAATATTTTTCGAAACTATTAATATTCATAAAATTTATGAAACTTTTATTAAAAATTTATGAACCTCTAACCTAAAATTTTGTATTTTATTAGACGCGCATTGGCCTAACTAACATTCAAGATAAAATATTTCGCGAAAATTTTCAGTAAAACAAAAGTTTGAGGTAATTTTTATTTTGGGTTTAATTAGGTCACGTGATATTTTTGTCCAATGATATTGCATACAAATTTTTTGAAAAAAAATTAAAAATTTTAATCTGAAAAATAATTGTTGTGTTAGAACCGCACAGGTCCAATTACCGTGTTTACAAAATATTTTTCGAAAATATTAATATTCATAAAAGTTATGAAACTTTTATTAAAAATTTATGAAATCTCAAAACCTAAAATTTTGTATTTTATTAGACGCACATTGGCCTAACTAACATTCAAGATAAAACATTTCGCGAAAATTTTCAGTAAAACAAAAGTTTGAGGTAATTTTTATTTTGGGTTTAATTAGGTCACGTGATATTTTTGTCCAATGAAATTGCATACAAATTCTTTGAAAAAAAATTAAAAATTTTAAATTGAAAAATAATTGTTGTGTTAGAACCGCACAGGTCCAATTACCGTGTTTACAAAATATTTTTCGAAAATATTAATATTCATAAAAGTTATGAAACTTTTATTAAAAATTTATGAAATCTCAAAACCTAAAATTTTGTATTTTATTAGACGCGCATTGGAGTAACTAACGATCAAGATAAAACATTTTGCGAAAATTTTGAGGAAAACAAAAGTTTGAGGTAATTTTAATTTTGGGTTTAATTAGGTCACGTGATATTTTTGGCCGATGATATTGCATACAAATTTTTTTTTTAAAAAATAATAAATTTTAAATTGAAAAATAATTGTTGTGTTAGAACCGCACAGGTCCAATTACCGTGTTTACAGAATATTTTTCGAAAATATTAATATTCATAAAAGTTATGAAACTTTTATTAAAAATTTATGAACCTTTAACCTAAAATTTTGTATTTTATTAGACGTGTATTGGCCTAACTAACATTCAAGACAAAGCATTTCGCGAAAATTTTCAGTAAAAAAAAAGTTTGAGGTAATTTTTATTTTGGTTTTCATTAGGTCACGTGATATTTTTGTCCAATAATATTGCATACAAATTTTTTGAAAAAAAATAAAAAATTTTAAATCGAAAAATAATTGTTGTGTTAGAACCGCACAGGTCCAATTACCGTGTTTACATAATATTTTTCAAAAATATTAATATTCATAAAAGTTATGAAACTTTTATTAAAAACTTATGAAATCTCAAAACCTAAAATGTTGTATTTTATTAAACGCGCATTGGCCTAACTAACATTCAAGATCAAACATTTCGCGAAAATTTTCAGTAAAACAAAAGTTTGAGGTAATTTTTATTTTGGTTTTCATTAGTTCACGTGATATTTTTGGCCAATGCTATTTTGCATACGAATTTTTTGAAAAAAAATAAAAAATTTTAAATCGAAAAATAATTGTTGTGTTAGAACCGCACAGGTCCAATTACCGTGTTTACAAAATATTTTTCAAAAATATTAATATTCATAAAAGTTATGAAACTTTTATTAAAAATTTATGGAATCTCAAAACCTAAAATTTTGTATTTTATTAGACGCACATTGGCCTAACTAATATTCAAGATAAAACATTTCGCGAATATTTTGAGTAAAACAAAAGTTTGAGGTAATTTTTATTTTGGGTTTAATTAGGTCACATGATATTTTTGGCCAATAATATTGCATACAAATTTTTTGAAAAAAAATTAAAAATTTTAAATCGAAAAATAATTGTTGTGTTAGAACCGCACAGGTCTAATTACCGTGTTTACAAAATATTTTTCAAAAATATTAATATTCATAAAAGTTATGAAACTTTTATTAAAAATTTATGAAATCTCAAAACCTAAAATTTTGTATTTTATTAGACGCACATTGGCCTAACTAACATTCAAGATAAAACATTTCGCGAAAATTTTCAGTAAAACAAAAGTTTGAGGTAACTTTTATTTTGGGTTTAATTAGGTCACGTGATATTTTTGTCCAATGATATTGCATACAAATTTTTTGAAAAAAAATTAAAAATTTTAAATTGAAAAATAATTGTTGTGTTAGAACCGCACAGGTCCAATTACCGTGTTTACAAAATATTTTTCGAAAATATTAATATTCATAAAAGTTATGAAACTTTTATTAAAAATTTATGAAATCTCAAAACCTAAAATGTTGTATTTTATTACACGCGCATTGGCCTAACTAACATTCAAGATAAAACATTTCGCGAAAATTTTCAGTAAAACAAAAGTTTGAGGTAATTTTTATTTTGGGTTTAATTAGGTCACGTGATATTTTTGTCCAATGATATTGCATACAAATTCTTTGAAAAAAAATAAAAAATTTTAAATTGAAAAATAATTGTTGTGTTAGAACCGCACAGGTCCAATTACCGTGTTTACAAAATATTTTTCGAAAATATTAATATTCATAAAAGTTATGAAACTTTTACTAAAAATTTATGAAATCTCAAAACCTAAAATTTTGTATTTTATTAGACGCACATTGGTCTAACTAACATTCAAGATAAAACATTTCGCGAAAATTTTCAGTAAAACAAAAGTTTGAGGTAATTTTCATTTTGAGTTTAATTAGGTCACGTAATATTTTTGGCCAATAATATTGCATACAAATTTTTTGAAAAAAAATTAAAAATTTTAAATCGAAAAATAATTGTTGTGTTAGAACCGCACAGGTCCAATTACCGTGTTTACAAAATATTTTTCGAAAATATTAATATTCATAAAAGTTATGAAACTTTTATTAAAAACTTATGAAATCTCAAAACCTAAAATGTTGTATTTTATTACACGCGCATTGGCCTAACTAACATTCAAAATAAAACATTTCGCGAAAATTTTCAGTAAAACAAAAGTTTGAGGTAATTTTCATTTTGAGTTTAATTAGGTCACGTAATATTTTTGGCCAATAATATTGCATACAAATTTTTTGAAAAAAAATTAAAAATTTTAAATCGAAAAATAATTGTTGTGTTAGAACCGCACAGGTCCAATTACCGTGTTTACAAAATATTTTTCGAAAATATTAATATTCATAAAAGTTATGAAACTTTTATTAAAAACTTATGAAATCTCAAAACCTAAAATGTTGTATTTTATTACACGCGCATTGGCCTAACTAACATTCAAAATAAAACATTTCGCGAAAATTTTCAGTAAAACAAAAGTTTGAGGTAATTTTTATTTTGGGTTTAATTAGGTCACGTGATATTTTTGTCCAATGAGATTGCATACAAATTCTTTGAAAAAAAATTAAAAATTTTAAATTGAAAAATAATTGTTGTGTTAGAACCGCACAAGTCCAATTACCGTGTTTACAAAATATTTTTCGAAAATATTAATATTCATAAAAGTTATGAAACTTTTATTAAAAATTTATGAAATCTCAAAACCTAAAATTTTGTATTTTATTAGACGCGCATTGGCCTAACTAACATTCAAGAGAAAGCATTTCGCGAAAATTTTCAGTAAAACAAAAGTTTGAGGTAATTTTTATTTTGGTTTTAATTAGGTCACGTGATATTTTTGGCTCATGATATTGCATACAATGTTTTTGAAAAAAAATTAAAAATTTTAAATCGAAAAATAATTGTTGTGTTAGAACCGCACAGGTCCAATTACCGTGTTTACAGAATATTTTTCGAAAATATTAATATTCATAAAAGTTATGAAACTTTTATTAAAAATTTATGAACCTCTAACGTAAAATTTTGTATTTTATTAGACGCGCATTGGCCTAACTAACATTTAAGATAAAATATTTCGCGAAAATTTTCAGTAAAACAAAAGTTTGAGGTAATTTTTATTTTGGGTTTAATTAGGTCACGTGATATTTTTGGCCAATGATATTGCATACAAATTTTTTTTAAAAAAATAAAAAATTTTAAATCGAAAAATAATTGTTGTGTTAGAACCGCACAAGTCCAATTACCGTGTTTACAAAATATTTTTCGAAAATATTAATATTCATAAAAGTTATGAAACTTTTATTAAAAATTTATGAAATCTCAAAACCTAAAATTTTGTATTTTATTAGACGCGCATTGGCCTAACTAACATTCAAGAGAAAGCATTTCGCGAAAATTTTCAGTAAAACAAAAGTTTGAGGTAATTTTTATTTTGGTTTTAATTAGGTCACGTGATATTTTTGGCTCATGATATTGCATACAATGTTTTTGAAAAAAAATTAAAAATTTTAAATCGAAAAATAATTGTTGTGTTAGAACCGCACAGGTCCAATTACCGTGTTTACAGAATATTTTTCGAAAATATTAATATTCATAAAAGTTATGAAACTTTTATTAAAAATTTATGAACCTCTAACCTAAAATTTTGTATTTTATTAGACGCGCATTGGCCTAACTAACATTTAAGATAAAATATTTCGCGAAAATTTTCAGTAAAACAAAAGTTTGAGGTAATTTTTATTTTGGGTTTAATTAGGTCACGTGATATTTTTGGCCAATGATATTGCATACAAATTTTTTTTAAAAAAATAAAAAATTTTAAATCGAAAAATAATTGTTGTGTTAGAACCGCACAGGTCCAATTACCGTGTTTACAGAATATTTTTCGAAAATATTAATATTCATAAAAGTTATGAAACTTTTATTAAAAATTTATGAACCTCTAACCTAAAATTTTGTATTTTATTAGACGCGCATTGGCCTAACTAACATTCAAGATAAAATATTTCGCGAAAATTTTCAGTAAAACAAAAGTTTGAGGTAATTTTTATTTTGGGTTTAATTAGGTCACGTGATATTTTTGGCCAATGATATTGCATACAAATTTTTTTTTAAAAAATTTTAAATCGAAAAATAATTGTTGTGTTAGAACCGCACAGGTCCAATTACCGTATTTACATAATATTTTTTTAAAATATTAATATTCATAAAAGTTATGACACTTTTATTAAAAATTTATGAAATCTCAAAACCTAAAATTTTGTATTTTATTAGACGCGCATTGGCCTAACTAACATTCAAGATAAAACATTTCGCAAAAATTTTTAGTAAAACAAAAGTTTGAGGTTATTTTTATTTTGGGTTTAATTAGGTCACGTGATATTTTTGGTCAATGATATTGCATACAAATTTTTTTTAAAAAAATAAAAAATTTTAAATCAAAAAATAATTGTTGTGTTAAAACCGCACAGGTCCAATTACCGTGTTTACAGAATATTTTTCGAAAATATTAATATTCATAAAAGTTATGAAACTTTTATTAAAAATTTATGAACCTCTAACCTAAAATTTTGTATTTTATTAGACGCGCATTGGCCTAACTAACATTCAAGATAAAATATTTCGCGAAAATTTTCAGTAAAACAAAAGTTTGAGGTAATTTTTATTTTGGGTTTAATTAGGTCACGTGATATTTTTGTCCAATGATATTGCATACAAATTTTTTGAAAAAAAATTAAAAATTTTAAATTGAAAAATAATTGTTGTGTTAGAACCGCACAGGTCCAATTACCGTGTTTACAAAATATTTTTCGAAAATATTAATATTCATAAAAGTTATGAAACTTTTATTAAAAATTTATGAAATCTCAAAACCTAAAATTTTGTATTTTATTAGACGCACATTGGTCTAACTAACATTCAAGATAAAACATTTCGCGAAAATTTTCAGTAAAACAAAAGTTTGAGGTAATTTTTATTTTGAGTTTAATTAGGTCACGTAATATTTTTGGCCAATAATATTGCATACAAATTTTTTGAAAAAAAATTAAAAATTTTAAATCGAAAAATAATTGTTGTGTTAGAACCGCACAGGTCCAATTACCGTGTTTACAAAATATTTTTCGAAAATATTAATATTCATAAAAGTTATGAAACTTTTATTAAAAACTTATGAAATCTCAAAACCTAAAATGTTGTATTTTATTACACGCGCATTGGCCTAACTAACATTCAAAATAAAACATTTCGCGAAAATTTTCAGTAAAACAAAAGTTTGAGGTAATTTTTATTTTGGGTTTAATTAGGTCACGTGATATTTTTGTCCAATGATATTGCATACAAATTCTTTGAAAAAAAATTAAAAATTTTAAATTGAAAAATAATTGTTGTGTTAGAACCGCACAAGTCCAATTACCGTGTTTACAAAATATTTTTCGAAAATATTAATATTCATAAAAGTTATGAAACTTTTATTAAAAATTTATGAAATCTCAAAACCTAAAATTTTGTATTTTATTAGACGCGCATTGGCCTAACTAACATTCAAGAGAAAGCATTTTGCGAAAATTTTCAGTAAAACAAAAGTTTGAGGTAATTTTTATTTTGGTTTTAATTAGGTCACGTGATATTTTTGGCTCATGATATTGCATACAATGTTTTTGAAAAAAAATTAAAAATTTTAAATCGAAAAATAATTGTTGTGTTAGAACCGCACAGGTCCAATTACCGTGTTTACAGAATATTTTTCGAAAATATTAATATTCATAAAGTTATGAAACTTTTATTAAAAATTTATGAACCTCTAACCTAAAATTTTGTATTTTATTAGACGCGCATTGGCCTAACTAACATTCAAGATAAAACATTTCGCAAAAATTTTTAGTAAAACAAAAGTTTGAGGTTATTTTTATTTTGGGTTTAATTAGGTCACGTGATATTTTTGGTCAATGATATTGCATACAAATTTTTTTTAAAAAAATAAAAAATTTTAAATCGAAAAATAATTGTTGTGTTAGAACCGCACAGGTCCAATTACCGTGTTTACAGAATATTTTTCGAAAATATTAATATTCATAAAAGTTATGAAACTTTTATTAAAAATTTATGAACCTCTAACCTAAAATTTTGTATTTTATTAGACGCGCATTGGCCTAACTAACATTTAAGATAAAATATTTCGCGAAAATTTTCAGTAAAACAAAAGTTTGAGGTAATTTTTATTTTGGGTTTAATTAGGTCACGTGATATTTTTGGCCAATGATATTGCATACAAATTTTTTTTAAAAAAATAAAAAATTTTAAATCGAAAAATAATTGTTGTGTTAGAACCGCACAGGTCCAATTACCGTGTTTACAGAATATTTTTCGAAAATATTAATATTCATAAAAGTTATGAAACTTTTATTAAAAATTTATGAACCTCTAACCTAAAATTTTGTATTTTATTAGACGCGCATTGGCCTAACTAACATTCAAGATAAAATATTTCGCGAAAATTTTCAGTAAAACAAAAGTTTGAGGTAATTTTTATTTTGGGTTTAATTAGGTCACGTGATATTTTTGGCCAATGATATTGCATACAAATTTTTTGAAAAAAAATAAAAAATTTTAAATCGAAAAATAATTGTTGTGTTAGAACCGCACAGGTCCAATTACCGTGTTTACAAAATATTTTTCGAAAATATTAATATTCATAAAAGTTATGAAACTTTTATTAAAAATTTATGAAATCTCAAAACCTAAAATTTTGTATTTTATTAGACGCGCATTGGCCTAACTAACATTCAAGATAAAACATTTCGCGAAAATTTTCAGTAAAACAAAAGTTTGAGGTAATTTTTATTTTGGGTTTAATTAGGTCACGTGATATTTTTGGCCAATGATATTGCATACAAATTTTTTGAAAAAAAATAAAAAATTTTAAATCGAAAAATAATTGTTGTGTTAGAACCGCATAGGTCCAATTACCGTGTTTACAAAATATTTTTCGAAAATATTAATATTCATAAAGTTATGAAACTTTTATTAAAAATTTATGAACCTCTAACCTAAAATTTTGTATTTTATTAGACGCGCATTGGCCTAACTAACATTCAAGATAAAACATTTCGCAAAAATTTTTAGTAAAACAAAAGTTTGAGGTAATTTTTATTTTGGGTTTAATTAGGTCACGTGATATTTTTGGTCAATGATATTGCATACAAATTTTTTTAAAAAAAATAAAAAATTTTAAATCAAAAAATAATTGTTGTGTTAGAACCGCACAGGTCCAATTACCGTGTTTACAGAATATTTTTCGAAAATATTAATATTCATAAAGTTATGAAACTTTTATTAAAAATTTATGAACCTCTAACCTAAAATTTTGTATTTTATTAGACGCGCATTGGCCTAACTAACATTCAAGATAAAATATTTCGCGAAAATTTTCAGTAAAACAAAAGTTTGAGGTAATTTTTATTTTGGGTTTAATTAGGTCACGTGATATTTTTGGCCAATGATATTGCATACAAATTTTTTTAAAAAAAATAAAAAATTTTAAATCGAAAAATAATTGTTGTGTTAGAACCGCACAGGTCCAATTACCGTGTTTACATAATATTTTTTAAAAATATTAATATTCATAAAAGTTATGACACTTTTATTAAAAATTTATGAAATCTCAAAACCTAAAATTTTGTATTTTATTAGACGCGCATTGGCCTAACTAACATTCAAGATAAAACATTTCGCAAAAATTTTTAGTAAAACAAAAGTTTGAGGTTATTTTTATTTTGGGTTTAATTAGGTCACGTGATATTTTTGGTCAATGATATTGCATACAAATTTTTTTTAAAAAAATAAAAAATTTTAAATCGAAAAATAATTGTTGTGTTAGAACCGCACAGGTCCAATTACCGTGTTTACAGAATATTTTTCGAAAATATTAATATTCATAAAAGTTATGAAACTTTTATTAAAAATTTATGAACCTCTAACCTAAAATTTTGTATTTTATTAGACGCGCATTGGCCTAACTAACATTCAAGATAAAATATTTCGCGAAAATTTTCAGTAAAACAAAAGTTTGAGGTAATTTTTATTTTGGGTTTAATTAGGTCACGTGATATTTTTGGTCAATGATATTGCATACAAATTTTTTTTAAAAAAATAAAAAATTTTAAATCGAAAAATAATTGTTGTGTTAGAACCGCACAGGTCCAATTACCGTGTTTACAGAATATTTTTCGAAAATATTAATATTCATAAAAGTTATGAAACTTTTATTAAAAATTTATGAACCTCTAACCTAAAATTTTGTATTTTATTAGACGCGCATTGGCCTAACTAACATTCAAGATAAAATATTTCACGAAAATTTTCAGTAAAACAAAAGTTTGAGGTAATTTTTATTTTGGGTTTAATTAGGTCACGTGATATTTTTGGCCAATGATATTGCATACAAATTTTTTGAAAAAAAATAAAAAATTTTAAATCGAAAAATAATTGTTGTGTTAGAACCGCATAGGTCCAATTACCGTGTTTACAAAATATTTTTCGAAAATATTAATATTCATAAAGTTATGAAACTTTTATTAAAAATTTATGAACCTCTAACCTAAAATTTTGTATTTTATTAGACGCGCATTGGCCTAACTAACATTCAAGATAAAACATTTCGCAAAAATTTTTAGTAAAACAAAAGTTTGAGGTAATTTTTATTTTGGGTTTAATTAGGTCACGTGATATTTTTGGCCAATGATATTGCATACAAATTTTCTGAAAAAAAATTAAAAATTTTAATTCGAAAAATAATTGTTGTGTTAGAACCGCACAGGTCCAATTACCGTGTTTACAAAATATTTTTCAAAAATATTAATATTCATAAAAGTTATGAAACTTTTATTAAAAATTTATGAAATATCAAAACCTAAAATTTTGTATTTTATTAGACGCGCATTGGCCTAACTAACATTCAAGATAAAACATTTCGCGAAAATTTTTAGTCAAACAAATGTTTGAGGTAATTTTTATTTTGGGTTTAATTAGGTCACGTGATATTTTTGGCCAATTTTATTGCATACAAATTTTTTGAAAAAAATTAAAAATTTTAAATCGGAAAATAATTGTTGTGTTAGAACCGCACAGGTCCAATTACCGTGTTTACAAAATATTTTTCGAAAATATTAATATTCATAAAAGTTATGAAACTTTTATTAAAAATTTATGAAATCTCAAAACCTAAAATTTTATATTTTATTAGACGCGCATTGGCCTAACTAACATTCAAGATAAAACATTTCGCGAAAATTTTCAGTAAAACAAAAGTTTGAGGTAATTTTTATTTTGGGTTTAATTAGGTCACGTGATATTTTTGGCCAATGATATTGCATACAAATTTTTTGAAAAAAAATAAAAAATTTTAAATCGAAAAATAATTGTTGTGTTAGAACCGCATAGGTCCAATTACCGTGTTTACAAAATATTTTTCGAAAATATTAATATTCATAAAGTTATGAAACTTTTATTAAAAATTTATGAACCTCTAACCTAAAATTTTGTATTTTATTAGACGCGCATTGGCCTAACTAACATTCAAGATAAAACATTTCGCAAAAATTTTTAGTAAAACAAAAGTTTGAGGTAATTTTTATTTTGGGTTTAATTAGGTCACGTGATATTTTTGGTCAATGATATTGCATACAAATTTTTTTAAAAAAAATAAAAAATTTTAAATCAAAAAATAATTGTTGTGTTAGAACCGCACAGGTCCAATTACCGTGTTTACAGAATATTTTTCGAAAATATTAATATTCATAAAGTTATGAAACTTTTATTAAAAATTTATGAACCTCTAACCTAAAATTTTGTATTTTATTAGACGCGCATTGGCCTAACTAACATTCAAGATAAAATATTTCGCGAAAATTTTCAGTAAAACAAAAGTTTGAGGTAATTTTTATTTTGGGTTTAATTAGGTCACGTGATATTTTTGGCCAATGATATTGCATACAAATTTTTTTAAAAAAAATAAAAAATTTTAAATCGAAAAATAATTGTTGTGTTAGAACCGCACAGGTCCAATTACCGTGTTTACATAATATTTTTTAAAAATATTAATATTCATAAAAGTTATGACACTTTTATTAAAAATTTATGAAATCTCAAAACCTAAAATTTTGTATTTTATTAGACGCGCATTGGCCTAACTAACATTCAAGATAAAACATTTCGCAAAAATTTTTAGTAAAACAAAAGTTTGAGGTTATTTTTATTTTGGGTTTAATTAGGTCACGTGATATTTTTGGTCAATGATATTGCATACAAATTTTTTTTAAAAAAATAAAAAATTTTAAATCGAAAAATAATTGTTGTGTTAGAACCGCACAGGTCCAATTACCGTGTTTACAGAATATTTTTCGAAAATATTAATATTCATAAAAGTTATGAAACTTTTATTAAAAATTTATGAACCTCTAACCTAAAATTTTGTATTTTATTAGACGCGCATTGGCCTAACTAACATTCAAGATAAAATATTTCGCGAAAATTTTCAGTAAAACAAAAGTTTGAGGTAATTTTTATTTTGGGTTTAATTAGGTCACGTGATATTTTTGGTCAATGATATTGCATACAAATTTTTTTTAAAAAAATAAAAAATTTTAAATCGAAAAATAATTGTTGTGTTAGAACCGCACAGGTCCAATTACCGTGTTTACAGAATATTTTTCGAAAATATTAATATTCATAAAAGTTATGAAACTTTTATTAAAAATTTATGAACCTCTAACCTAAAATTTTGTATTTTATTAGACGCGCATTGGCCTAACTAACATTCAAGATAAAATATTTCACGAAAATTTTCAGTAAAACAAAAGTTTGAGGTAATTTTTATTTTGGGTTTAATTAGGTCACGTGATATTTTTGGCCAATGATATTGCATACAAATTTTTTGAAAAAAAATAAAAAATTTTAAATCGAAAAATAATTGTTGTGTTAGAACCGCATAGGTCCAATTACCGTGTTTACAAAATATTTTTCGAAAATATTAATATTCATAAAGTTATGAAACTTTTATTAAAAATTTATGAACCTCTAACCTAAAATTTTGTATTTTATTAGACGCGCATTGGCCTAACTAACATTCAAGATAAAACATTTCGCAAAAATTTTTAGTAAAACAAAAGTTTGAGGTAATTTTTATTTTGGGTTTAATTAGGTCACGTGATATTTTTGGCCAATGATATTGCATACAAATTTTCTGAAAAAAAATTAAAAATTTTAATTCGAAAAATAATTGTTGTGTTAGAACCGCACAGGTCCAATTACCGTGTTTACAAAATATTTTTCAAAAATATTAATATTCATAAAAGTTATGAAACTTTTATTAAAAATTTATGAAATATCAAAACCTAAAATTTTGTATTTTATTAGACGCGCATTGGCCTAACTAACATTCAAGATAAAACATTTCGCGAAAATTTTTAGTCAAACAAATGTTTGAGGTAATTTTTATTTTGGGTTTAATTAGGTCACGTGATATTTTTGGCCAATTTTATTGCATACAAATTTTTTGAAAAAAATTAAAAATTTTAAATCGGAAAATAATTGTTGTGTTAGAACCGCACAGGTCCAATTACCGTGTTTACAAAATATTTTTCGAAAATATTAATATTCATAAAAGTTATGAAACTTTTATTAAAAATTTATGAAATCTCAAAACCTAAAATTTTATATTTTATTAGACGCGCATTGGCCTAACTAACATTCAAGATAAAACATTTCGCGAAAATTTTCAGTAAAACAAAAGTTTCAGCTAATTTTTATTTTGGGTTTAATTAGGTGGCCTATTATATTGCATATAAATTTTTTGAAAAATATTAAAAATTTTAAATCGAAAAATAATTGTTTTGTTAGAACTGCACAGGTCCAATTAACGTGTTTACTAAATCTTTTAAAAAAATATTAATATTTTTTTTTCTTAAATTAAAATTTCTAATCCCACCTTAGGTGGGAACCGAACTCGGACGATTGGTTGAACAGCAAATCGCCTTAGACTCTGCGCTACCAAGATAAATATTAGAGGAGAGCTTATTTAAAATGTTAACGTTTTAAAAAATATTAGTAAAACGAAAAATAATTAATAAATTTTACAAAGATAACAAAATAACAACAAATGGTAACAAATTTGATTTAATACTACAACAATACGAAACACTAAGTATTTGAAATATCAAATAAATACTTGCGAATATATGAATTCAAAATTAATTTCAAATAACAAAAAATACTGCGCTAAGAACATCAAGATAAAGCTACTACACAGTGTACGATAAGTAAGATACTAAAAAAATTCATGCAATGTGCAAATTAAAAAAAATAAAAAAAGTTTTGATTCAAAAATATTAAGAAGCACCTATTAACGCTTATGTACGTAAATTGTTTTACACATGGGTTGTCAATATCGGCGTGTAACTAAATGAATAAAATATAAAAAATCACAATTTTAGTATGGATTTATGACGTCACAAAATGTGACCTGTGACCTCAAAACAAAGGATGACGTCACTGACCGTCCCAATCGTAATAATCTTCGGGTCTTCGAATATGTCGCTCCAACAGAGCGGGGTCACGTGATTTGCACCCAACCAGATGAGTTTCGCGCACGTGATCACATGAGACATCATCCTCGTCCAGCTCAGAGAAGTCGTTGTCGCTGGCTTCGGCCGCATCCGCCGCGTTCTTAAAAAAAATTTAAAAATTTTTATAACGTGTTTAAAGTGCCTTACGACCTGCAAACATTTTTGCGAAAATGTTATGATCGTATATTAATATACATATGAGTTATGACAACATTATTACATTTTTGCAACATCTCAAAACTTAAAATTGTGTACTTAAGTAGCAGCGTATGTTCGTAATTAATATATAATATATAATGTTTCAAGATATTGTTGTTTACAATGGCCACGTCGTAATTATTAAATTTTATGCAAAATCTCTGGTAAAGTTTTGCTTAAAGCCACGGGATTTTGTTTACCTTTTTCTTATCTTACCAAACTGCGTTGTAACTTCACTTTTTTGTTACTACATATAGAACAACAGATTATCATGTTTACATCCCGTGTGTTGTTTTTCCTTTAGCGACATAGGATCTAGCGTAGGTAACTATAGCCCATACAAATTTCAGATTAACATGTTTAAATTAAAATTCTTATATGATTAAAACCATTTTGGTTTAACAAACTTATGTTTAAAAAGTAAACGCGATAGTTTAATATTTTCAAGAGTTATGCGACATTCACTAATTTTTGGGGAGATCTTAAGATTTAAAATTTAACACTTTATCCCAAGAGCATTGATGTAACTAAGACTCAACAAAAAAAATTTTCAAAAATAGTTTATGAAAATAAAATAACAGGGTTTTAAATATCCGTATGGATTTGACGATAGCGACCCAACGACGTACGCTATAAAATTTTTGGATAACTTTCTTTTTCAAGTTAAATATTTTTTAATTAATATAACCGCGAAGGTTTAAAAAAATGTATTTAAACTATTAATATTCGAAAAAGGTATAAAACGTTTATAAAATTTAACTTTTTTTATATCGTAAAACCGAGCTAGTTTAACAAACAAGTTTGCATCGAACAAAAAAAAATTGACAAAAATTTAATAAGATACTAAGTCGTACCGTATAAACATTATAAAAATTTCAATACATGCAAGTTATTGGGCCTTACCTCCATTGGGTTAATCGTAATGGTCATTGCCGAATCGTCCCAGTCCAGGTCGCCTTCTTCTACAACTCTCTCTTCTTCTAAATCTCTCACGTCGGCTTCTCTGTCGCCTCCTTGCAGTCGGACATGAAACACTCCGGCCACCACTAGGAGTGTTAAGAGTATAATTCCAGATCCAGCCATTATGATTGGCGTCGTGTAGTCTTTTCTACTCGGATCTGAAAAAAAATTAAGTTTCAAAATTCGAAAACGATAAATAACCTGAAAAATTCTGACAACAATTTTTAAGGTTAAAGTATTAATCTAAAAACAAAAAACAAAATAAGCCAAAAAAGTGTTAAAAAAATCATGCATCAGGCATTTAGAATATACCCCTTTAAAAATAAATACTTATAAAAATTTTTTCACAATTTTAGTATGGCATTAATAAAAAAATTGAAAAAAAAATGTTTTGCTGAAAAATTTTTTTTAACATAAACCGTGATATACAACAAGAACTGACCATTTCCAATTTGAAAAAGTCTTTTTCCCATATGTGCAGCCTGTTCTACCTCTTCGAGTTGTACTCTAGCACCCTTGTTTGGAATTAAAGAACCATCATGTAATCCATCACTTGACACCAAAGATATTGGAACTTCGAATTCATTGTTACTTTTAGAAGTAGATTCAGTGTAAGGATGTAGAACCTCAAGCTAAAAAGATTAAAAAAATAAATTTAAAAAAATTCCTGATAATCTTTTTATAAAAAATATTACTGCTTTAGAAATAATATGCTACAAATATTTTTTCATGTATTGGACTATAATCATTTTATTTTTCTTAAAAAAAAAATTAAAACATTATAAAATGTGTATTTTAACTTAAAAACAAAATTTTCATCTTTTTTTGAAGTACAAAATTTAGTTTTTCAACTAATATAAAATGGTATTGCAACATAATGTTTTTAAATTGCCTGGTTGCGATGATGTCATCGGCAATTTTTTGCCAAAAGTTTTATTTATTATTTAACACTTTTATTAAAAATTTATGATCCTACTTAAATTGCATAAAATATTTATACTAAGATGAGTTTGTCAAAAACTTAAATTTTAATATTTAAAAAAAAAGTATAGTACAGTTGTTTCTTAATTAATTTAACCATTTATAATTATAAAGTCGACAAAATATGTAAACTAATTAAAATTTTTTTATATTAATTTTTTTCCCAACTACATTTAATAAACTATATTCTATCCTATGGCTATAATTCTAAAAGCCAAAAGTAATTTTAATGTATAAATAATTTAAAAATAAATGTTATGACTTACAGTAACTGTGTACATGTTGCTATTAAACTTTTCACTTGACTCGAAACATTTGATGTTAAATAAACTCTCCATCAAATTTAAAGCATTGTGATTGGTGTAAATTAAAGAACGTAATACAATCTCATACGATCCTAAGTTCTGTGTTCCTTATGTCAAAAAATGTAATTATTGACATAAAATTTTGGCAAGATTTTGGTTTTAATAAAAAAATCGAAAAAAGGCAAAAATTTTTAAATGGTAAATAAGAAAACACAAAATAAAAGAAAACACAAATAAAAGTATTTTCAAAAAACAAAGATTTTTTTTTAAATTTAAAAAAATTTTTTTTTTTTAAATAAAATGTTAAAATAAATAAAAGCTTGTAAATTTATAAAGTTTAGTTTTTATTTAAAAATAAAAAATGTTTACCTCTTAAAATAATCCCACTTTGCTGATTTTCGACCTGAATTCCATTTTCTCTTAATATCTGTTGTGGTCTCACGTGAAACTTTCCCATCACGACGTCATTCGTTTCTTTTATGATGCAATAATCAATACTGTGTTGTGGACCAATCACGTCAACTAGAAAAATAATTTAAAATATTTTATTTCCAAATTAGTGAATAATTTAAGTTTACAAAAAAATAGCCATAATTTTTTCAATACTATCAAAAAATTATTATTATCAAGCTTACCCTCCCCAATGGCATTTGCTTTAGACACAATAGTGATGTCATCAAATAAATAAATCCCATGACCCTTTAACCTTGTGATGTCATCAATTGACCTTGCAAGATGACCTTTGCCCTGGATGAGTATTTGGGGGTTAGGTGGTGGGGTAAGCATGAGAAGGGTCACCTTTTGGGCAATATAAGGGCATTTTGTTGCATTTTTATCGCATCTAAGTAAAAAGATTTTAAAATTATTCTTAGTCCATACAGCTAAATAAATGTAAGTAATTGTTTATACAAAAGTTAATACATTATTAAAAATTCGAAAAAAGGGTTACCATTTTTAAATAAACTTCAATTAACTAGAATAACACAATTAAAGCAGGTGTTACCAACTATTCTTTTATTAATGCATCAAGTTAAAAAAAAAGTAAATACGAGTTTGTAACTTACATGATTTTGGTTGTCATTGTGATTGCACGTTTTCCAGGCAAAGTAAACGGTTTAGAATTAAAGTAAGTTATAGTTTTAAGTAAGTTTGTGACTTCATCAACATTACTTGAAGTAAAACTCAAATGAAAATTGCTTCTATCAATTGCGTCTTTCTAAAAAAGAGAAATTTAACAGTTATGAATAAATACATTGTTAAAAAAAATTCACAAAGTTAAGAATGTTAAAGTAATTTTATATTATCTCATATTACACTGTAGCTAATGCTTAAAAGGAACTAAAATTCAACAAAACAGCCTAAAAAAAAATTTAAAAAATGCCAATTATAAATTTAAAGCAAAATAAAATTGAACTAATTTAGTGGTAAGAAAAAAAAAAAAATATAAAAGTAAACAAATAAAAATTTTAAAAAATGTAATTAAAACTACCTTTAAAGCGTCATTATTGTTAACACCTTGTCCGATAACATCATTAGTTGTTTTAATACCCTCTTTACATTCTGGGACACACTGTGTTGCATTTGCGTCTTGCAAATATGGGGAAATCCCCAAATCTGATATTTGTCCATAAAAATGTTGAACCATTTCTGAGGTCCTCCCTACAAAAAACATCAAAAATGTTGTAAATTTAATTTTACATAGCAAAAAAAAATTTAGTGATCCAAGGGAAAGTACCTTGCCAAGCTGCCCCAACAGTCCATATAAGGGGGTGACGGGACCTTAGAAGAGGGTAGTCGTCAGCAACTAAGAACGGTATTTGCGCAATTCCGTCCAAATAAAGGGTGACGTTTGGAAATTGAACGTTGATCAAAACATCGATCAATTTGTTATCACAAGCCTTAATTTTAAAAATATATAAATTTGAACAGGTTGATTTTTTTTGTTAACACAAAATAACATAATTAAATAGCATTAAATATTAAAATGATAATTAACACTTAATCTTTATGCATTTAATAATCAACCGTTAAATTGATTTTTTTTCTTTTCATTTGATTTAAATAAAAGTTCATTTTCTATTACATAAGAAGATTAATCAATATACAATTAGGATTTATAAGGATTATACTCAAGAATAATAATAATCATAATAAAATTCTTAATACTATTTTGAAAACAAAATAGAAAAGCAGTAAAAAAAATAAATTTAGAGAAAATCAGTGTTACTAATAGGGCATAAAATTAAAAAAATATAATTAACAAAAGAAATAAATAAATTTATATTTAGTTTACCTTTTTGCTATTTCCATTTAGTTTCCAATGCCATTCAGCAGGTGCAAGTGAACCTCTTTCTCCCCTTTCTCTTCTTATAAGTAACATCAGGTGACAATTTTGTACATAGACAGCGAAATGATGGCGACTTAAACCTGGAAAATATTTTTTATAAATAACGAAAAACTAAAAAATTCCACAATGTTTCTTTTTTTCTAATTTTCTTAAATTTTTTGTGCAAAATATTGCTGGATTGTAAAAAAATGTAAAACAAATTTAAAAGCAGTACCACGAACCTGTTTTATCTGATTTACACACAATTGTGGATTTTTTTTCGAAAGTTTTGTTAAGTTGTGACTTTAAAGACATTTTGAAAAAAATTGAATAATTTGAAGTAAGGTCGAGTGCATTCAACGATGTTTGAAGCTGATTGTCCTTAACAATTAGAGCTACATTCTCACCGTTAAACTTATAAACTTCACGATTCAAGGAATTTTTCTAAAGCAAATAATAGAATAAAGTTACAAAGCAAAAATAAATTGTTAGAATAGGTTTTAAAAACCTGAGTTTGTAATATTTAAGAAAATTAAGGCAAATGATTTTATATTTTAAAAAATAAAATTTTTCCAAAAAATAACACATTGTTTAGTTAGTTTTAAATTTAATAAAAATTGATTCTTTAAGGAAATACTCTTTGGAAATGGCCTGGGAAAATTTCAAAATATTTAATCAATAACTTTGTAAAATCCATACTATCAAATATTAATTAGCTTAGAAAATGGGGAATTTATAAAAATTTTAATAATTAAATAATATATATAATAAAATTTTCTATAAATTGTATATAAAATGTAATTTTAACATCAAAGCTATTTTGTTAAATAAATTATTTATTTACAAATTAATTTTCTATGTTTGGTCACTTGTGATAAGATAACAGCAGATTATTATCAAAACAAAAAAATTAAATTAAAAAAAAATTTAAAAAAATATAAAAAACACCTACAACTTTAAAAGGTAATAAAACTTTTTTAAATTTTTTTTTATTATGTTCAATACAACTTACAGTTAAAATAGGTAGGGATGATGGTATTTGCTGATCCTGATCTAAAAAAGGAGTGGAAATTTGATTATATTTTTCAAGTGTTGGCAAAATGTTAATTTTTTCTTCTTCGGAAGCATCTACAAATAAAAAGAAAATTTAAAATTATTTACAAATAACCTTTAAACATGTTGATGGTAACATTATTTTAAAAATATTTGATGATACTGACAATTGAAATGTACTAGATTTAATATTAAGGTCTCTTTTTATTACAAATTAAATTCTGACTGCTTTGTAGAGAAAAAACAAAAGAGATTACTAACTATTTTCTTAGTAACAATTTTAAAAACAGGTTATTTATTTACCAACTTGTTACACACTATGATATAAAATTTCTTGTCGAAAAAATAATTTTTTATTTGATTATTTTTATCAATGAATTTTTTATTTTTTCTCACCACAAATTCTTATATTATTTTCTAGATTATTTGAACATCCAGTATTCTCAGGATCTAAAGTTATATCGACTTTGATACCAGCAACATCTAGTGGTGATATACACAATTGAAGTGCCGGTTGAGGATAAAGTGAAACAGACGATGTCATTGAGCTAAATTCAACCCGTTTTTCGATATCTGTAAAAAAATAAATAAAATTTAATTTCTAAATCTTAACTAATAATTGTATTTAAATAAATGAAATAATGCCATTAATATAATTATAACAATATAACTATAAAATAATTTATTTTTAATGTAAGTACCTTGTTGAAAGACTAGTTACTACATAATTTTTTTTTCTAAATTACTTTGTAATATTGCAAAGATTAATAGGTAAAAAAATACAATAAACAACTTAATTTTAAAAACATGAAGATTGGCTCAGAAGAAATATTGCAGTTAATTTGAAAATATAAAACAATGCTATAACAATATTATTTTTCATTACAGTCTATTATTTCTTTTTTAAATATATTTATTACCCTTGAGAGAATTGTAGATTAATTTTTAACAGAGAGATATGTTTTAGCTAATAAAGTATGCATGCTTCAAAAAAAGATCAATATTTCTAATCAATAATTTATTGTTACTTACCTAAAGGTTTCAATAATACATGAGACATGCATACAGTACAGTAGACATTATTTCAAAATTATATATATATATTTTTTTTTTTTAAAAACAACTGTTGCTTTTGTACATAATATTTATGCAGATTGTTAGCTTTATACATTATATATATCAATTTTTAACAAAATTTTTTTTTAATTTGACACTTTTAATATATATACTTAAATACATAAATACATTCTACGGCAATAAAATAAAATTGTTTAAAAAGTTTTAAAAAAAAATAAAAACAAAAATTTTTTCTAACCTGTCCAACCTACAAGACATATTGGGTTGATAATAATATTAACATGGGTTGGTAAGGAGTATAATGAATCACAATCCTTAGCTTGAATCTTTAAGTTTATCACTTGCTTGATTTGAGTAGATATGATTAAATGTTTCGACATTAAAACGCCTGAAAAAGGTTAATAACATTATTTTTTATAAAATAAACACTTCACATATAAAAAAAATTTTACTACGGTAATTAAAGTTTTAGTCAATTTTCTTAATTTTTAAAACCTAGTTTTAATGGCCATATTAAAAACCGGGTTATAATAGAATTTTGAATAGAACAATTCAATTATATTAAACTACATTTCTTTACTATTTTATAAATTTTACATACAGTTTTTTTTTAACGAAGAATTATATCTCATATGAAATTTAACTAGTTAAAAAAAATTATTTTTTACCATCAACTATTTTGAATCTCTTGTCCCAAAATTCGCTGCCAGATATTTTATATCCACAAATGTTGCCATAGCGACTTGAACAGTCACGATCTGTAGCTTGCAAACTAACCAGAGGCGATCCACCAATAATATTTTTGTCATATTTAAGAGTGATGTTTTCAGATAGAAATGCTGGCCGGAAATTATTTGTTTCTTTTAATAAAATGCTGAGTTTGGATCTGGAATATTTTATAATTTTTCAGTAAAAATTTATATTTAAAATTAAATAAAGTTTAAAACTATCTTTATTGTAAACGCTAAAAATGTATATACATTTGTGAATAATAAATAGGCCTATATTACATATTGTGAGTTTTTACTAGCAATAACACATTATCTTAAATAGTTCCAAAACAATTAAAATTTCAAATTTTTTATTTTTAATATTTATTGTTTATAAAATCAATTTAAAAACATATTCACTTACGGGTGAGAGTTTCTCTGATTTATGTAACCATCTTTACCCTGATCTGTTCCACAATCAAATGCTGTTATGTAATAATGAAACTCTGTCTGATTGAACGAGCAATCACTTAAATTTAAGTATGGTTTTAGAGAAATAATTCCCTCGTTTTGGTTTAAAACTTCAACATTAAATAAAATCTCAGAATCCTCAAAATCGACTGAACTTAATTTGAATTCACAGATTA
Source organism: Corella eumyota (assembly GCF_963082875.1). Taxonomy (NCBI): domain Eukaryota; kingdom Metazoa; phylum Chordata; class Ascidiacea; order Phlebobranchia; family Corellidae; genus Corella; species Corella eumyota. The sequence continues at coordinate 4,718,789 of NC_137493.1, read as the reverse complement.
AACCTGAAAATGAAAAAATAGTATCACAAAATAGATCAAAAGGCCTGTAAGTTAACAGCCTACTAATTAATTTCTCAAAGGTAAAGTTGAATTACACTAGTTTTTAGTAAATATTTTTGTAAAATTTACTACCAAACTTAATTAAAAATTCTAACCAAGATAAAAAAAAAAGTGTATACAAAAAACTAACCCATTCTTGCTGGGGCATCCTTGTCAATAGCAATTAAAGGTTGATCAAGTTCAACAAATCTTAAATTTCTCGTAATTTCTCCAACAAATAATTTACTCATTCGTGGATTGTGCTTATTTGAACCTGAGTTTAAAATTTTTTTGAAACAATTTTTTTATTTGATGAATTCTGTTTTAATTTTATTGTAAGTATTTTAACTTTACACTTTTTTGTGTGTATTGTTGTAAATTTAAAATTAAGCTTTAAAAAATTTAGTAAATAAAAATACATTACTTACCCTTATTCACTTTTGTAGCTACCAATGTATCAAAACTGTGAAAAAAACATAACAGAAGAAAAAAATCCAAGTATTTAAATTTCTTCATAATTGAAAAAATAGTTACAATTCAAATATCGAGTCCTAATTTAAGTCTTTATTAAAACATAATAAATTAATAATATTTAACATTTAATGATATATAAACAATAATTGTTAAATGGTTTAATATAACCTTATTGCAATTGCTAATTCAAGTTAAGTATATCTTTCTATTTAATTTAAAAACAGACGCTTTGCTGCGCGCTAAACACAACTGCACATGGTTTTGTTTACAACGTTTGTTTACGTTTTTGTCTCACACAGTTTAAAAACATACAAATACAAAATTGCATCAACCGTTGTGTAAATAAAATTGCAACGGCAACTCGCTAGCGCTGTCAGCGAAGAATCGTTTGTCCTCAATCCCAGATTCAATGACGTCATTTTTATAACATTTTTTTTAAGTAAAGAATGCTAGTGCAAATAGCTTAAATATTATAACAATAACTAATTTTAAATATTTGATTATTAGAAGCTTTAAGTTAAACCAAGATCAATAAAATAGTAAACCTAATCAGTACCATATAGTACCTTTTGCTACCATTTAGCATCTATAATACTGTAAAGTGACATACCTAAACAACAGCAGTAAATTCAAAATTGAAAAGCAAATTGCACAAACATTTTTATTTAAATCATCTGTTTTAAAAATCACCAGTCCTTTAGTGTTAAAAATGGGTAATTTCTAAAGTTGTCTAGTTTTTTATTAGTTTAACCTACCATAAAAATACCATTATTGGCATTTTCATTTTTTATGTATATAACTGCTTTAGAAGTATCACAAAATTAAAATGATTGAAGTTACCGCAAACTTGGAGCGTGGCTCGGTTTATTTTGCTGGGGAAACCATTCAATGCTCTTTACGTTTTGCTAACGTCGAATCGCCCACTGGAACTGAAAAACCTGAAATTATAGCATGGGCCAGTGTCCAAATCCACTGCTTTTGCAGCGTCAACGAAAGCAGAGTAGACATTAAACGAGGACAAATTATCGACAGTGGTTCGCATGTCACTTCATTTTTACCACAGAAGGATGAACAAGGGCACTGTGTACTCCAAACTCCTGTTAAGATATTGTTTTGCGATTTAAACCTCGAGTTCGGGAAAAGTAAAGTTTTTCGTTTTAAAGAAAATATCCCAAGTGATGTTCCACCTTCATACCGAGGGCCCTCATGTAAATATTCTTACAAACTTACTGTGGGAACGCAGAGGGTCGGCTCACCCATTAAGTTACTCAGAATTCCATTTCGGGTTTTAGTTGTGTATGGCTTAACAGAATACCAAATTAACGAGGAACAAATTCCAAGTAATCCCTTTATTGAACAATCCAAAGAAAAACCAAATCTCCTCGACATAGCACCGGATGTTTTAAGCACGATAAGTTCAAGGAAATCGTCAAAGATGTACAAAATAACAAACAGCAAAGGCCTCATGGGGATTTTTTCACTTGTCAAAACTTCGGCTAAAATCGGTGAAGATATTGTTGGCATGTTTAACTTTAGTAAGGGAACAGTATCTTGTTTGCAGTACACAGTTTGTTTGCAAAGTGAGGAAATACTAGCCGAGGAGTGTCAGAGAAATGCCGCTCAGGGCAATGCTGTTGTTTCTTATGCAAAACAAATTGAGTTCTGTTTATTCACAGACCGAACGCATGTAATATTACCTATACCATTAAATGTCACACCCGGATTTCTTACAGACTTGGTATGTTTAAAATGGAAAATGCATTTTGAATTTGTAACTGCCATGAATCCCTTTAAAGGGTTGTCTATTGAAACTGGACAGTCAGCTGACCAGATGTGGCAAGGTCCTGGTCAAATGAAAACAGAGTCGATGACTTGGGATGTTCCAATTCAAGTTTTACCAAACATGCCAACTCACGCACAGAGTATTGCCAATTTACCGACATCAATTTTGCGCTTTTAATTAGTTTTTTATTTATCATTTTGTATTTAATCTACAACAATGTTGAAAACAGAACTATATACTACGGTATTACAGATATTTGTTACATTGGTGCAATATGTTTAATTAAATCCCGTGTTTTAAAAACATAAATAATTTGACCTTTGTTAAATACCCTTATATTAACAAATATGATAAAGTCTATCTGTAAAAATGTCACCTTTGTGCCTAATTTAACACTTTATTTACCGGTGTGTTACAAAATTTAATTTTACTTCGTTTGACAATCCTTAAATTATCGTAAAATTAAATTTTATTTATATACATTATAGTTCAACAAAATAGAATATTTCTATCATTTTAGTGCATTAAGTTAGTATTTAATTATTATTGTCTGTTTAGGTATTAGGTCCATATTTAAATAGAAATGTCCGAACCAAAACATGTTAAATCGAAAAAGGAGAACTCTGCTTGCCAGATAACATATGGACCATTTTTCTTGGAGTACGCTCTCATGGCTGAGTACAACCTATTACAAAAACAGAGCTTACCCGGAGTATTTGTGATTCCATCAGCTAGATCCCCTTTGTTATGGTTTGGGGTGATTTTTATTCGGCAAGGTTTATACCAAGGGGGGGTGTTCAAGTTCTGTGTGCTAATTCCGGCGACCTATCCTGATTGTGAGTGCCCCCAAATTCTGTTCGACCATGCCCCCTTTCACCCTTTAATTGACCATGCAACTGGAAAACTGGATGCTAAACGAGCATTTCCGACTTGGAAGCGCAATGTCAACCACATATGGAACTTACTGGTGTATACCAGAAGGGTGTTTTATAAGATAGAACATACCATGGCTAGCAATGCCGAGGCTGCGGTTCTGTACGAAAACAAACTGGCAATGTTTAAAAATAAAATCCTGGAAAGTATTGAGAACAATCGTTCTCATCTGTTCGACCCTGCAAAAACAAACGATCCTCATGAGATCCATTTTGTTGCTGGTGAAGATGACGTTCACACAGACCGAAAAACTCAACTGCTAAATAAATTTCAGTGCATGCCAAAAGTAAATGGTCCCAAGGGGTTATCGTGGGTCGCTTCGAACCCCGGGCAAACCAAATTCCCATTTTCGAAACCTTAATTTAATGTTGCACAATTTCTTAATTTTTTTTTGATTTTTTCATTATTTTTATTTAAAACACCAGTAGCAGATTAAAAAAATTTTTCATGCTTTTTGTAAGGACCTACAATTTAATAAACCCTTTTTAATATTGAGACATAGTATTACATTATTCATCTTCTAAATGCTTTTCTTACCATTAGGTTCAAAACGCCAACATTTATTATAAAAATATGTAAAGCATCATCATATGGTATAACAATTATATGGTACTTTATATACTAACACCAATCTCAAATAATTAAACTTATATGCATTTAAACTATATTGTATGCTTCGTTAAAATTTATTTTTGTTCTATTGTGATTGCATTGTTTTTTGTTATAAAATTTATGTTTTTTTTGTTGATTGTTTTTTTGATTGAAAACTTTAAAAAAATTTATTTGTATTATGTAAGCTTGCAGTAATCATGTCATTTATAAACTTAAAAATTTAATTTTTTTTAAATACGTCTATATCTAGTGGCTTACTATCCGAATTTTATTATTCTTTTCATGACAAAATATATTTGATTGCCTTGTTTTGTTATATTATAGTTCAATTCAATATAATAAAACTCGAATAGGTTTACTTCCAGCTTTTTTATGTCTTGGTATTTGGTAATAGACAAAATTTTAAGTTGATATTAAACATTTCATCTTTAATTAAGCTATTCAGGGCAAATGTGAAGATAATGTTAGTTACCTTACCAGCAAGCGGTAAAAATTTTAGCATCCATATAATTCTGAATTCTAACTTGACACTGAACTGCATACCACCGGCCACCTTGCGGCCGCAGTAGTATGCGTGAGCGACGCCATCTTAAACTGCAAAATTGCGTACCAAGCTACCATTTTTTTTCGCAAAACGAGATCATAACAACATGTGTTATTACACGCTACATATGTCCAATGCTTGTTCACCTTTTATTTAATAACTGTAACAATTACATGTCTAAGTTACACCAAAACAACTTAATTTAAAGTTCACAAAACGTTTTTTAACAGACCTTATATAAAGATTTTTTTGGAAAAGCCCACTAGTTATGACAAAACGGTAACATTTCACAAGTCGATTAAGAAAAGATTCAATTTCTTGAATGCTTTTAAATAGATTCTACTGTTGGAATAAATGATTGTAATTGTGTTTATTAAAGTTGACTACAACTATAACGACACCACAATATGAGTCCATTTAAAATTATACTTTTACAAAGCAAGTTATACAAACAAAAATAATTTAATTTGCACAAAAATAAAGTTACAAAAAGCTTTCAAAAAGTTACACAGGTTTTGATTTTATTACTATGTTTAAAACTTTAATGATGTATGCAGTTCTAATTCATGCAATGTTTGTACCAGCAAAATACAACATCCATTTTTTAAACAAAACAAACAGATATAAAAAAATCCTAATGACCCTATAAAGTCTCGCTTAAATTTTAATAAGCACAACAAGCTGATTAAGGTATAATCATTTCATTAAGTTAAAACTTGTTGTTTGGGAATAACGGGGCCAACACTATTTCTACTGTTGCTAAAAAATGGAAAAAATCGATCCTTGTAGTTGCTGAAAGAAAGCTGAACACCAGTGAAAATTACCACTTGATAAAGCATGAAAACAGAAACCCAAAACAAGATCCCCTGCCTATTGGAGAATAGTATAAAAGTTAAATTTCGTAAAACATCGATGAAGATGTACCAAAAAGTACAAACCGATAACCTGACCGCCATTTTTTTTATCGATAAGTGACTCTGGTCTTCTTCTCCGTAGCAGCAACCGAACCTTTTAAAAAGTGGATACAGAATAAGCCCAAGCAAAGAAATTTGAAAAAGAAATGACAAAATTGTTCCAGCTGTGACAAATTGTTTCCATAGCAACTGAATTGACCCGATTTCTACAGGCTTTCCCGCGCAAAGCGTGTTATCAGTTAACAATGTGTTAACGGTAGAAACGATGCCGTTAACCACTCTGCCAGTTATGCAACTTACAAGAACCACCTTACCCAAAATTTTTATAAAGGGTGTTTTAAATTCGATAAACAAAATGTTATCGTACAAGACCCGTTGTCGTTCCCAAATGAAACAGTCAACAAACACTTCATGAATGTGCCATACCGTTGATGTGCCCGCCAAAAAAGGGCCGCAGATTGAAAAGTAAAGGTTAGGCGAACGGATACAGATCTGGGGCAAAACAATAAAAACGGCAAAACAAGCAAAACTAATATCATTGTAAATATCAAACAAAGGTGTTTTTCTCTCATATGTCCTATATCGATAAATACAATAAGCAACGGAAAGGTATGCACCCAAAACCAATCCTACATCTGAAATTATTTCGCTTTCTAAGGCATACGGTCCAGTGTTATTATGAACTATTTTCGACATGATATTAACCTATTTTCGACTTTCAAGTAACGTCTATTGCCAACACCAAATTCAAAGTAAATATTTTTCTGCAGAATTTTGCAACTTTATAATAATAGCCAATCAATGTCAGGGGCGTTTTGTAATACAAACCAATGTTCAACATATGTGTTTGCCATATTGTACGATTAATATTTTATTACGTTAAATAAATATAACTATGCCAAAATTTTTTATAATATTTTGCTGCGAATAGATACACGGTATTCTCCTAAATTAAGGTATTATATTTTAATTTATTCACATAAATTGGGAATCAAACCTAAAAACCATCGGCTTAAAGCTGCAAGCCTTTTTAGACCGCATGTTACTCATATTAAGTTTTTATAGTTAATTATTGGGAGAATTTAAACTATAGAATATTCTTGTTTAAATGGTAATAGTTTTTTTTGGGTGAGAAGTTGGGTCTATAAATAATGTTGCAATTAAAAAAATTTAAGTAATTAATAGCTGCGGTCTTAGGTACCGACAGGCTTCCCTACGCAAAGCGTGTGATCAGCCAACAATGTGCTAACTGTAGAAACGATGCTGTTAACCACTCTGCCACTTATGCAACTTATAAGGACCACCTTACCCAAAATTGATAAAAAGGGTATTTTAAATTCGATAAACAAAATGTTATCGTAAATGTTATCGACAAAATATATTTGATTGCCTTGTTTTGTTATATTATAGTTCAATTCTACACATAAGGTCGTGGGTTCAAACCACACATAAGGTTGTGGGTTCAATCCCCCACTCATCTCATGCTGTAGCGCCCTTGAGTAAGGTGCTTTAAACGGTATAAACTCCTGCGGAGCCAGCACTTAATCAGCAGTATAATTACCGGGCAATTATAGTCTCTATAATATCCCAAACTGCCACAGGCAACTCGAGACTGGGTTGGAGTAACTTATGTTACTCTATGTTTAAGTCGCGCATTCGACTTTCCCACATCGAGGATAAAGATATATACAAAAAAAATTCAATATAATAAAACTCTTATAGGTTTACTGCCTGCTTTTTATGTCTTTGTAATTGGTAATAGAAAGAAATTTTAAGTTAATATTAAACAGTTTATTTTTAACTTAGCTATTTAGGGCAATTTGAAGGTATTGTTAGTTACCTTACCAGCAAGCGGTAAAAATTTTAGCATCCATATAATTTTGAATTCTAACTTGACACTGAACTGCATACCACCGGCCACCTTGCGGCCGCAGTAGTATGCGTGACCGACGCCATCTTAAACTGCAAAATCGCGTACCAAGCTACCTTTTTTTCGCGAAACGAGTTTGCCAAAACGAGATCATAACAACATGTGTTATTACACGCTACATATGTCCAATGCTTGTTTACCTTTTATTTAATAACTATAACAATTACATGTCTAAGTTATACCAAAACAACTTAATTTAAAGTTCACAAAACGATTTTTAACGGACCTTATATAAAGATTTTTTCGGAAAAGCGCACTAGTTATGACAAAACGGTAACATTCCACAAGCCGATTAAGAAAAGATTCAATTTCTTGATTGCTTTTAAATAGATTCTACTGTTGCAATAAATGATTGTAATTGTGTTTATTAAAGTTGACTACAACTATAACGACACCGCAATATGAGAATCTATTTAAAATTATAACTTTACAAAGCAAGTTATACAAACAAACGTAATTTAATTTACAAAAAAATATAGTAACAAAAAACTTTCAAAAGTTACACAGGATTTTATTTTATTTTTATGTTTAAAACTTCAATAAAGTATGCAGTTCTCATTACATGCAATGTTTGTACCGGCAATAACTAAATACAACATCCATTTTTTTAACAAAACAAACAGAAATAACAAACATCCTAATGACCCTATAAGGTCACGCTTAAATTTTAATAAACACAACATAACTGACGATTTTAGTAAAATCATTTCATTAAGTTAAAACTTGTTGTTTGGGAATAACGGGGCCAACACTATTTCTACTGTTGCTAAAAAATGGAAAAAATCGATCCTTGTAGTTGCTGAAAGAAAGCTGAACACCAGTGAAAATTACCACTTGATAAAGCATGAAAACAGAAACCCAAAACAAGACCCCCTGCCCATTGGAGAATAGTATAAAAATTAAATTTCGTAAAACATCAATGAAGATGTACCAAAAAGTGCAAACTGATAACCTGACCGCCATTTTTTTTATCGATGAGTGATTCTGGTCCTCTTCTCCGTAACAGCAACCGAACCTTTTAAATAGTGGATACAGAATAAGCCCAAGCAAAGACAATTGAAAAAGAAATGACAAAATTGATCCTACTGTGACAAACTGTTTCCATAGAAACTGTATGGAGCCCACTCCGTCAGGATAGAAACTGTATAGAAACTGTCAGGATAGAAACTGTATGGAGCCCACTCCGTTCCATAGAAACTGTATGGAGCCCACTCCGTTCCATAGAAACTGTATGGAGCCCACTCCCCCACTCCGTCAGGCTTCCCTACGCAAAGCGTGTGATCAGCCAACAATGTGCTCACGGTTGAAACGATGCTGTTAACCACTCTGCCAGTTATGCAACGTATAAGGACTACCTTACCCAAAATTGTTATAAAGGGTGTTTTAAATTCGATAAACAAAATGTTATCGTACAAGACCCGTTGTCGTTCCCAAATGAAACAGTCAACAAACACTTAATGAATGTGCCATACCGTTGATGTGCCCGCCAAAAAAGGGACGCAGATTGAAAAGCAAAGGTTGGGCGAACGGACACAGATCTGGGGCAAAATAACAAGAACGGCAAAACAAGCAAAACTAATATCATTGTAAATATCAAACAACGGTGTCTTTTTCTCATATGTCCTATATCGATAAATACAATAAGCAACGGAAAGGTATGCCCCCAAAACCAATCCTACATCTGAAATTATTTCGCTTTCTAAGGCATACGGTCCAGTGTTATTATGAACTATTTTCGACATGATATTAAACTAATTTTCGACTTTCAAGTAACGTCTATTGCCGACACCAAATTCAAACTAAATAATTTTGTGCAAAATTTTGCAACTTTATACTAATAGCCAATCAATGTCAGGGGCGTTTTGTAATACAAACCAATGTTCAACATATGTGTTTGCCATATTGTACGATTAATATTTTATTACGTTAAATGAATATAAGTACCTCAAAAAGTAATTCATATTAATTGCCTGCGAATAAATACACGGTATTCTCCTAAACTAAGGTATTAGATTTAAATTTACTCACATGTATTAAGAATCAAATCTAAAAACCAATGGCTTAAAGCCGCAAGCCTTTTTGGTCGTATGTCACTTATATTAAATTTTCATAGGTAATTATTAGGAGATTTTAAACTATGAAATACATTTCTATTTAAATAGTAATAGTCAATTTTGATTAAAAACTTAGGTCTATAAATACTGTTGCAATTAAAAAAATTAAGTTATTGATAGCTGGGTCTTAAGTACATAAATTAAGTCATTCCATAACTAACCATTTATTTATAAAGCCATGTAATTCTTTGTGTAGTTATGTTTGCCCTTTATAGAAATGTTAACAGCCAATTTCAACCTTGAAAATGTGATTCACATTGCTATGGAATAAAACATTAAGTAAACACATTTCCTGATAAAACAACATTTGAAATCTACTAGTGCTTGAAATTGTAACGTGTACTATAGAGCGAAAAAAGTTTTAAACGATGTGGTTATGAACTGGTACTCTTAAGCTAAATATACTGTTATACAAACCTTTAACCTAATTTCATGAAAATTTACATAAGACCTTTAGTTTGTTTATTTCACTTTACTACATTTAGTATATAAAGTAATTACTCATGACACCAGAAGAATTAATTGAGCTAGCTGGCCAGGCAAAGAAACTAGCCTACTCGCCTTACAGCAACTTTAAAGTAGGCGCAGCACTAGTTACCAGTTGTGGAAAAGTGTATAGCGGTTGTAACATAGAAAATGTTGCGCATACTTCTACAATATGTGCTGAGAGAACAGCTATCTGTAAGGCAGTGTCCGAAGGACGATTGGAAATTAAAGAGGTTGCTGTTATATCGTAAGTCGTGCTAATTTTAAATTTTAAGAGTGATAAATATATGTCACACATAAAAAACATTAATGTCTGGGATCAACATTTTTGACATAAATAGGTACCGTATTTAAGTTTTACTTATGATATGTTTCATTTTTTATTTCAGAGACAAAAGTGACATTATCACACCGTGTGGAGTTTGCAGACAAACAGTAAGAGAGGTAAATGTTACGTCATATTGGTAAATTGTAACTTTGTTAACTATATACAGATCACTTGTACAAAGAAATGCCAAAAATATAAAATAGGAAAAACCAATGAATAAATTATCTTAATTATGAAACAATAATTACTTATCATTCGATATATAATGACTATACAGTTGAGAAATAAATTAAATATAGAATAAGGGTATATACCTTAATAAAGCGTTAAGGTAATGAAAAAAGCTTTAAACCGGGTCGATGTTACCCAAAAATTTTTTTATATTATTTCAGTTTGGGAAAAATTGTATTTTCTACCTTGCCAGAAAAGATGGAAGTTTTGAAACGTGGACCATGCAACAACTTTTACCTGCATCGTTCGGACCTGAAAGTTTAACACTCTAACTGAAATTCGATTTCCGATAATAAATGTTAAAAATCTTGCCCTCGCGTATTATAAATTTAGTCCCTAAAGCATGTTCTATGTATATAAGTTCACAATAAGCCAATATGTATAGGAAATGTTAATCTCATTACCAAAATTTAAGTATAAATTGACGCACAAATTAATAAAATATATGAAATTCTAACCTAAAATTTCTACTTAGGTAGTTTTATTTTCAATAAAGCGAGAGCGACGTTGTGTTATGACGTCATGCGCACACGATAGTTTCGATAACTACCTTTGTTTATCCAAGCACTTATAAAACGAAACAGACTTGATTAGAATAAGTATAGACGCTCTATGTTAAATAGAATTTAAATAAAAAAGTTAGACAATGATTACATTTTATATTAACAGACACTAAATAAAATGTCTAATACTTAAAATAAAAGCTATAGTCTACATTTTGACATGCTTTGTTATTTATTTACAGTATTCATTAAGTTTTTGTTAAAGCCTTAAAATAAGTAAACAAGACCCATTTATCAATTATACAAGGCGTTAACTGTTATTTACAAAAAAGCAATAGCGATTGGCCAAATTTGTGTAGAAAATGTAGGCGTAGTTTATTTTTTGTTTGCTTTCTATAAAAAGCAAGACTCTGGTAGTCTTAAAGTAAACGCTGTAACAGTAAGAGTAAAGTGAAATTAATCTACTAAGCATACATAAGAAAGTTAGCAACTGATGCATCCTTTTTTAGCAGATAAAACAAAGCGCAAAATGTCACATCAAATTGCTATCTTTTTAATTAGACTATTAAATCTACTTAAGATTTCAGTCACTTTAACTAGCAAGTAGATAAAGGTAGCAGCGTAAATAGCAATCACTTAAAACTGCTTATTTTGAAAACCTTTATAGTGCAGTGATGCAAACGATAGGCGGAAGCAGCTAGATTACGTCATTGTGCATTTCAAAACTACGCAGGTCTTAATTTCCGATTAGATATAATAAACAGCCGGTTCAAATTATCCTAATCCAGCCACTTTTAAAAGAAATTTTAACTTTGTATATTTTTAAGTATTATTATAGCAACATAACAAAATGAACACACAAAACTTTACAAACGTCCAGGACCTAATTAAGTTAGCAAAGCAAGCAAAAGAACGCGCGCATTGTCCCTACAGCAAGTTTCGCGTGGGGGCAGCAGTGGTCACGGTCGAGGATAAAGTATTTACGGGATGTAACGTTGAGAACGCTTGCTATCCGGTCGGGATTTGTGCCGAAAGAACGGCTATTTGTAAAGCTGTGTCGGAGGGTTATAAGAAAATTAAATGCATTGCTGTAGTGACGTAAGCATTTTATTGAATATCAATGTTATTTATCACAAGAATATTTTTTATTATTGTTTTAAAAATTTAAAATTTGAATAAGAAAACTTTTTTGTTTTGAAATAAATACGAATCATATTAAATTAATATTTTTATCCGCAGAGACACCAATGAAGCTAAAACTCCGTGTGGGCTTTGTAGGCAAAGTTTAAGAGAGGTAACAAATCAAAATTAACCAAAAATCAAGTTTAATTTAGGTTTAATAAACTTACGGGTACACAGCTTTAAACTTTGACATTGTAATTAAAGGCTATAAAAAACTAATAGTTTTGTTTAATGTATTAACTTGTACAGGCAATTTCAAACAATAACGCTGACTATAAAACTTGGCCAATGTTGATCATGTATATTGTACAATTTGTTTACTTTGACCAGTGCTGTTCACAATTTTTAACACTCTCACTTTTACAATATTTTAGTTTGGGAAAGACATTACGATATATTGCGCTCGAAATCAAGATGATATCTATAAGACTTATAAATTGGAGGAACTCTTACCACATTCGTTTGGCCCTGAAGATTTAATATTTTAAGGGATTGAAAAATTGATAATAGATTTTAAAATTGAATTATAATTTCAAATTGATTTTAAATGCCTTTGTTTATGCAATTTGTTTTAAAATTATTCGAATTTATATACATTATGTTTTACACATTAAATAATACTATACACTTTTGACTTATGATTAAAAATATAAGATTTAAGTCACGAAATTAAATACAAATCTACTTCTTAATAATTAGTTTGGTGGGGTGATAAAAGATTAATACCTGAAAAAGGTTAATTTTTTAATTTAAAACAAGGTTTTATTAAAAGTTCACCAGGTATTTATGGATTAAAAATAATAATACATTGTCATACCACTTCACTTTTATTTTTTTTAAATATTTTTAGTTAACATTTTATCCAGGTGTAACAAATATATAATGAACAACTTAACGTTAGTTAAGCACTTTGTAAACAAAGTTTAAAAAACTTGGTCGATTTTATAAGATTTAAATTAAACACCATATGGACAATGACAGTGTAAGTGGAATAAAAATTACCCTAAATGCGAAATAGCCTACGTGAAAAAAATCACAAAGCAAACTGCTGATTTATTACCAATCAAATAACAGAACATACAAAAGCAATATAAATTCATTTAGTGTATTTGACATACGACCACAAAAAAAACAATTAAATCACAAAAACTTAGTACGCTGGGTGGGGTTTTTTAAATAAAATGTATTCATAAATTGGATCAGCATTTATAATACAGTTAATTGACGTAGAATCGCTAAAATGGTTGGTTTACGCAGAGTTTAAACAAATGTGTTAGGTTTGTTTTTAAACAAAAAAAAAATTTAATGAGTGGTTCAATATATACAATTATTGTAATAAAAATTAGATACCTACAATTAATAGTTGATTAAGGACGTAACATTTTTTTATAACAATCGAGTAGTAATTGGTTTATTTTTTTTTTAAATGCGTCTTAATAACAAAAAGCAAGATACTTAGATTGTCCTTTATGGAGTGTCTTTAAAACATTTTTGTTAAAAACAAATTTTGTCGCAGGTTTAAATAGTGTGACTTTCTATAGATGATAAAAACTATTAAGAGGCTATTGTAAATTCGAGTAATCAATGTTTAGAAAGCTTAAATTGAATGGTATTCGTGTTTTGTTTAATGAAATAACACGCCTTAGCTTACATTGAAAGGTATACAATTAAAATTTGTCATCAAGAGTAAAAGTTGTGATTTGATTTTAGTACTAAATCATTCGTACGTCCGTGTTAATCAGCGAAAAATATCGTCTATTCGTAATATATTTACTGGGTTACAACCCGCTTAATACCTAAAATTTGAAGACTAAATTTTTATATCCTTGTTTTAATATAATTTCATCTATTCTTATTAAAAGAATAAGAAAATCAATCAATTGCAAAATGTTTTTATGACAGATTTTGATTTAAATTAATAAAACTTACATAGCTTGGGTTTTTAAAGCACTGTTCTTTTAAAAATACTTTTTTTGTATCTAAAGAATATGGTACTATACAAAGGTACTATACAAATATAAAAGTTATACGATTCTTTATATACAAACAAAATGAGTAGTCATACTTTCACCAACGTCAAAGACTTAATTAAACTAGCAAAACAGGCTAAGGAGCAAGCGCACTGCCCCTACAGCAAATTCCGCGTAGGAGCAGCATTAGTGACAACTGACAACAAAATCTTTACGGGATGCAACGTAGAAAATGCTTGCTACCCTGTCGGAATTTGTGCCGAGAGAACAGCTATTTGTAAGGCTGTGTCAGAAGGTTTCAAGACAATCAAGTACATTGCCGTAGTGTCGTAAGTAGATATATGTATTGTAATGTTTGTAAGAATAACTTTGTCGCTAATAGCACTGTTTAATTTTATAACATTTAACGAGATTTAATAAAGGTATGTGTTTATATAGAGATACAAACGAGGCCACAACGCCATGTGGGCTATGCAGACAAAGTCTAAGAGAGGTAACAGAATTTAAAAATTTTAACGGTAATAACACAAATTAAATATTTTTACCTTGGTGTAAAAAGTAAAGATCAGATCCTAATAAAAGCAAAATTTGACTTGTTTTACTTCGACACGAAATGTATCTGCAAGTTTGGTTACCCTAAAGTTTAACAAACACGCTCAAATGATACAATTTAATTTTAAACGTTGTTTGACACCTTCTTTAGTTTGGTACAGACATCACCATATACTGCGAGATAAACCAAAACGAAACCTACGAGACTTACAAGCTGGAAGAACTTCTTCCACATTCTTTTGGACCCGACAATTTGGACTTTCAAAAGGTCTCAAATTAACCGCTCTTTGTCGACTGCGTGAAGTAGTTTATATATATTATGTATAATAATTTGTACATTTATTCGCTAAACTAATTGCTGTTTTAAATATCAAAATTAACACTTTTATAATTAAACTTTTAAAACAAGATAAAATAGTGTGTTCTATATTATTATTATTGGCAATAAGAGTTTTTTTTATTTATGTAAAAATTGATTAATTAATAGCTTTATTATATTATACGTGTATACACTATAAAGACATTATATATTTTTCTGAATAAATTTAAATATATTTAACGTGGGTGATTGACTTTAAAAGATTAAAAATATTATTCTCCCAAAACAAGTCAGCCTGGCGTTTTCTAAATACAACCATTATGCTAACAAACACAAAGCATAACCGCATATATTAAAAAAAATTTTTAACATGATATTTAATCAAAATTCAAAAAATATATAATTACTTTGCTAGCACAGTAAAGGTAGATTAAATTCAAAGCACCCTTAAAATAAAAGAACCTATTAAAAAAATAAGTTTAACTAAAAAAACAACCTAAAAGATAAATTAACCTAACTTTTTTTGAAGTTAAAATTTACACATTTTTCTTTAATATAGCCTAATGGCTAAAGGCTTTTGAAAAATTTCACTTTGGCTATTAGTAACAAAATCAAAACAAATTTTTCATGTTGTTTTATCTTTGGCGCAATTATGTACAATTTTAAACTACACATACTTTAAAAAATACCATGAAAAAAACACAATTCTTAAGACGATATCAGTAAAAATTACTACATCAACGTCTCACAACTTGAAGATATACGCGAAAATACAATTGCTCTGCGTCGCTACAAAAACTTAAAATTCGCCGCTTTAAAATATCCGTGACGTCATCACGAGAGTGACGTCGCGTCATGATCGAAGCCACAGTGATAACACGAACAGTGCAACATCATCATCATAAAGAAAAACGGCTTTTTACACCAGAAATTTATGACGTCATTTTCTTATAATATCACGTCACACAGAAGTAATATTACGTCATACAAAAGTAGTGACGGCATAACTACTTAAACAACAATAAAAAATCAACACCAAATAAGAATAAAATACAATTAGTGTAACAAGCTAACCAATGTTATACCAATGACGTCATTTATAAAGCCATCACGTGACCAGAAAACACAAGTTAACCATCGTTACGTCATAAGTTAACTCAAACGACGTCACAAACAGAAAAACGTAATCACTAAGATGTTTTTGATGACCCCAACAACCAAATTGCACCACAAAAAATGGGCAGTAAACATTCCGAAATTTCAAACTAAATCTTTTTTTATGTGAAACAAGATGGGCAGTTCCTATTTAAATATGAAAGTGCAATAAAAATGAAGAAAAGTGAAAATCACAGGGAACCGTAATTAAAAAGATAATAAAGGTTGAACAAAATTAAATAGAGCTGATAAATTATTTCATTTTAAGGATAATATTAAATTGAACTACTATAGTGAAAAATGCCCAAAATAACTGAATTTTAGAATATTTATGCCTTATAAAAATCTAAGTATAGATGAACTTATTTATCCGATGAAGACTATATATTAAAAAATATATGACTGAACTTTTTTGAAACTGTTTCCATATTTTGATAATATTTGTTGTCCTTATTTTGACATAAGAAAGTGAAGAAAAAAAAATTTGAAGCCTTTTTACAAAAAAATTACAATAAATAAAAAAAAGATCACACCTAGATCGATTCTATATGAAGAAAAAGCAATAAAAAATTACAGAACACAATTTGTTAAAAAAAATAAGGCACCGCAAAAATGTGTAAAAACAGGATTGTAATAAGTTGGAACATAGGTTTAAAAAAATTACAAAAAGTCACTAAAGCACAGTTTTTTAGATCACGACATAAAAAGGCATTTACCATTAAAGCTTAGTAAGCTATAGAATCCCAATTAAAAGTGTCAATAATCTCATCAGTGTCTGGGAGTTGGTTCTGCTGCTGCTCATACCTAATCATAAAGTTATTTTAAACATCTTTATCCTCAATGTGAAAAGGGTCGCCATCATGGCCAAAACATAGAGTAACAATTGTTACCCTACCTAGCCTTAAGTTGCCTTTGGCTGTTTTCAATATTTTTTAATAAATTGCCACATTGCCCTGCTAATTAATTTTGTCTTCAGGCTGGCTATAGCACCTTACTATAGCGCTATGACCTGTAAGCAGTGGCTATTAATTAAATGACCTCATGTTGTGAGCGTTAGTGTTTAATTAATATATAACGTTGCCGTAAATAACAATAAGTTACCTGTTCAAATATTTTTATTTTTATTATTTTTCTTGTTAACAAAGATTTTTTAATAATGTTCTTTAAAACGAGTTACCTTGCACCATTTGAGGGCAAGATGTTAGCTGCTCTGTTGTTGTTGCTATGCCGATGTGATTGTAAAGCCATAACAGAATTGTTTGAAGAATTTGCTGAATGATGACGTCCTAAAAAAAATTATTTTAAATTTAATTAAACCTTTTCTTTATTTTTTTTACATTCCACAGTTTGCTGAAATATGCTACATTTTTTTATTTTTAATGAAGTAAAAAAAAATGTTTTGGTATAGTTGTTTAAAAGAGCAAAGTCTTCATAAACTTGATAGTAACCAAGACAACATGATTAAACAGTGCACTTTGTGCCATGAATACCTTATCTTGCTAATTATTAATTAATAACCACAATCGCGCATGCAAATTTTCGGTCGATTATCAAGCGCGAAAAAAATTTTAAGCAGTCTGCAGGAATTAAAAGCACTTAATATCTAAATGCCTTTAAACAAATAGATTTTTGCAATGAACCAATTAAAAAACCATTTGGGACCATTAAACTAACCCTTCAAAGATGTTTGGGATATAAATGGTGGATTGGAGGACTGGTGCAGACATGGCAAACTACTATATCTACTGGTTAACCCTTAAAAAAGAACCAATTTTGTCATATTAGCCACCATTGTTTTTTTATGCAAACTATTTTTTAACGGGTTTAAATCAAAGAAAAAATAAACAGTACCAAAAAAAAATTATCTTTGTATACATAAATACATTAAAAAATTGCCAGTAGAGATTATCAATAAACATCAATAAATAATTAAAAAACAAAAAAGTTTGAAAATCCAAAACAAAATTTTGCTGCCACAAAAACTCAAAATTTTTTAAAATAAAAATTAGATATTGCAATCCAAAACACCAATTACCTGAGCCAGAATGGTTAATATGTTGTTGCTGTTGTATTGGTTGTTGTTCATGTGTTGATGCAAACCCAGTTTGTTGAAAGAAAGAATGCAAACTGTCACATAAAGCAGCTGCTGATTGTTGATCAAGTTCCCAATTTTTTTGGTCAGCTCGATGCATATTTTCAATTAAATCTGAAAAAATAAAAATGAAAAATATTTGGAAAAAAAAAATATTGAAAAATAATTGAAAAATAAAAAAATCTTAGCATCACTGGAATTAAAATACTTTGCCTGCATTAACCCAATTAACTACAAAAAAGTTAAAATTTACCTTGGTATTGGGAAAAATCAACAGTTGACCAGTTGTAACTTTTTGCGAGAAGACAACTTTGTCGCAAAGACTCATTACTGTTACACCAATCAAAATTCATTCCTAAAAAATAAATACCATTTAACAAAAACCTAATCAAAAAATTAATTTAAAGTGTTATATTAGAGAGTTTTGCAACCTTGTAAGTGATGTATATAGCACGTTAGTATTGTTGACACTGAATCATAAAATGCCTTTAGAACCTCTAAAAAATGTCTGTGGTACTTACAATTTAATTTTCAAAAATACTGGAAAATGATTAACATAAAAAAACAGGTTACCATATTTTTCGTGTGACGTAGAAAGTACTAAGTAGCATAGTGAATGTATACAAGCTAGTACTATCTACATCATCACAAACAGGGCTTCCTTTTTTATTAAATAAATCATTTTTTTTTAAAGTTGTATAACTTAATAAGTAAGTAAAAATATTCAAGTTAAAACCATTTTAGTGTTCAGTGACACAACTTTATCAATTTTTAAGTAAAAAAAATCGCCAATATATCAGTTTAATATTTTTGTTAAAATTTTTTATTTTTAAAAACTTAAAAACAACAATACCTGATTGAGAAGCTGAATTTTTGTTAATTTGGTTAAGGGTTGCTGATTGACTCAATCCTGGGTTACCCACTCCCCTTTGATGCCTTAAGGGCCCGTTCCCACCATCAGATACATGAAGGTAATTGGGAGGGGGCATTTGGGGGTGATTTGACATGGGGCTGTAGTAGGAACTCGATGATGCAGAACTGAGAGTTTTTTAGATTTATTTCTTTTTTTTAAGTTAAAAAAATATTTAAAAAAAAAAGAAAATAAAATGTGCCCGAATACTTACTTGGAGAAATTCTGGTTATTCAAGTGTTGGGAATCTGAACACACGATGTCGCTAGCTGTGCAAGAATTCGAGAAAGCACAAGAGCTATTTCTATCTCCTAAATCTTTAAATAATTTTTTTCGATAGTAAAGTTGTTCAAAATTAAATAAATTTCCGATGCAACAAAAATGGAGTGAAATTATAAAGGTTAAGGAAATTTAATACTAACCATCAGTGATGGAAGGTTGGAATACAGTTTTAAAAATACTTCGGAACGAGGCACTCATATCGTCCAAACCTAATCCTTCAAACCCAGTGCCACTCTCAAAACTTTGACTAGAGTTCTAAAAAAAATTAATGAACCAGCTCAAAAAAAGAACAAAATGCAAGTTCTATAAATTGAAGCACAAATTTATATGTATTAAAAGATGTATTAGATTTTAATAATTTTTAATAATTACATTTATATATAGAGGAAAATGTGTTTTGCAAAATAAGACAATTCATCCTTTTCACAGAATGTGATTGGCTAAAATAAAACTATTTACCGGGTTAGAGGTATGTGATTGGCTAAAATAAAACTATTTATCGGGTTAGAGGTATGTGATTGGCTAAAATAAAACTATTTATCGGGTTAGAGGAATGTGATTAGTTGAAATAAAACTATGTAACTAATTGGGGGAATACGATTGGTTAAAATAAAACCATTTACCGGGTTAGAGGAATGTGACTGGTTGAGAGGAGTTGAAGAATGACAAGGAGTTGTCATAGATCCATGAGAAGAATTCTAAAAAACAAAATAACAAAAAAGTTTAAAAAAATTTAAAAAAAAAATTGAATTTAAGATAAAATCAAAATTAACCAGTTTGTAAAAAAAAACATTTAATGTTACCAGTGCATTCAAAACAAATAATAAACCAAATTGCAAGTTAATTTACCATGTGGTTGTATTCGTGCACCAAATGTGGTGGAATGGTTGACGGACTGGCATGAAAGCTGTTTTGTGGTGTGTGGTAAATACCATCCTCAATCACATTCTAAAAAATAAACCAGTTGTTATGAACCAATAAAACCATATTTTACCATGGTTGAACACTTAAGCTATTAAAATTAAAAATGAAACGAAATTAATAGTGACAACCATATTTTTTATGCAAACCAATTTTAAACAATGGTTAACAATAAACCAAAATTAAACCAAATTAATGGCTCTCTATGATGGAAGAAAGTTTGCAATGCTATAAGGCATTAAGTCTACTATACAACTAAGAGTAAGCCTAATATGGTTAACCAAACATTCCAACTTATCACCATCTAAAGAACAACATTCCTCTTACATGTAATTTACATTTCACATATAACATTAATATAACCAATACATGTACTTTTTTTAACTTGAACATATATAAGGAATTTAAAAATTTTATGGCATTGGAAAAACCTATAGAATAGCAGTTAAATAAAAAATTACCAGAAGTAATTTGGAATTTAAAATTTTTACGCTAACTACTAAAGTAGTTAAATAACTCATTAATATTTTATTATATTTGCTTCCGGAAATATGATAGATAAGGTTATTTGAATTAACCTGCCCTAGTTAAGCAGAAAATTTTTTAAATAAATTTGTTATTTTAATATACCTTTAAATTCACTAGACCGATTAATAATATATAAATAACACTAAAAAATGGCAAATACAAAAAGCTTAACTAAAAAAATTTAGATTTAAATTAAAATAAATATCAAAAATGTGAATATTTAATATATTATCACACATAAAGCAATTATTATTAAATTGTAAGACAATTTTTTTTTTAAATATTAAGACTTAATGTAAAAAAAAATCAGAAGATTAATTTATAAATCAAAATAATATTATTATCCAATAATTATTCTGTTCACTCATTTTTTTTTAACATTGGTGTGATTTAATAGAGAAAACCAAATACAAATAAAACATATATTTTAAAACCAAATTTTGACAAGGTTGTCCTTTCGCAGGTCAAATACAGTTTAAAAAACTTATAAAATTTTACTATGCATAGTATACAAATTTTTTAAACTTTATACAAAATTGTGTGTTTTAATTGCAGAATTTTTTAACCAATAAATTGGAATAAAATAAAAAAACTCTAAACCAAAAACTATTTGTTTTTTGTTACAAAATTGCAGTCATAACAACAATATTCGTGACACGTGCCTACAAAAGTGACTGTGGCGTAAGTGCCACCACTCAAGTGCCGCGACAAGTAACGCAGGTCAGGTCGAGTGCTTGAACAAACAGAATTAAAGTTCTAGGAGAACAAGTAACACTTGTGATGTCACAAAGGAGATTAAATAAAGTTAATTAGTTGCGAATGCAACTCGGCTCGGTGTTGCAACATACAAAGAAAAAGAAACCAATAAAAATAAATAAACCCAGTTTTTTCTCATCAATTTGTGTAAAATAATATTTAAAATTTGTACTGCCCCATTTTAAAAATATAATTTGCAATATTATTTTTACTAACATTAAAAACATAGAATTGGCCATAAATAAATTTGTAGCTCTTTGTAATATTTTTAAACAATTTCGGTTCAAATATTTTCACTAATCCATAATTAGTTGCTATGTGACCTTTACTTATAGAGTTATTTAAAGCAAGAATAAGCCAGTTACGAGACAAAAATAGCATTCTTAATTACAAAAAAATGTATTTCCATTTTTATTCTTTGTATTCCAATGTTTGTTTGAGAGTTTAAGCAAAGGAGAACCGGGCCAAAACAAACAAAATAAAAAAAACTTGACGTAGCTTTCCTGTCATTTATAGACAAAGTACGTCACCTATTTCTAAATTATTATAAACCAGTTTTATGATTACTGTAAAACGTAAATATTTTTGTGATACCGACAGAGTGTAAAAAGGTATTGTTCTATAGAAATAGAGTAAAGAGAATTGCCCAGTAGTGGTATTGTTTGCTAAAATACCCTTTTTGTTTTAAACTTTTTTTAGGATTGAATACCAAACAATGGATCTTAATAAAAACTCTTACAGGCAGTTTTTTTAATAGAATATTACAAAAAAAATTAAATTAAATTTTGTTCAATTTTGATAGTTTTTTATATTTTAAAACAAAGTTATTTATTTTTTGCCATAGTTATTATTTAATACAATTGCCAAGATTATATGAAATTAAAATAAACTAATTTACTTAAATTAGAAAATGCTGCTGTTACAGACTTAATACCTAATCTAATTAACAATTAAAATTCAAATATTTTATGAAAACTTAACATAAAACAAAAACGTTGTTTCCTATGCAAACAGTAATACATTAGATCTGTTTTTTTCTAAATAAATAAGTAACTAAACATGGAAAAACCAAATAAATTTAACAATTTTGTTTTTGTTGACAGTTAGTATGGTAAAATTTTTGTTTTTCCAAAAAAAATTTTTTACCAAACATAAGAATATTTAGTCATGAATATTCAATTTAATGCTGATGACGTCACTGACAAACAAGAGCAAATATACTGAGCAAACATGCCGTACACTACAACACTTACAGTCATAAAGCAATGTAAACAAATCGATTCTGCAAAATTTTATCCGAAAAAAATGTAATATCAATTTTTAGTAAGATAGACCATAAAAATTGTGATGCCTTTATTTTATTACTTTTTTGAAAAAAAAAATTTTAGTGGTAGGAAAAGGTTTTAAAAATGATAAATATTATGGCTGGTAATTAGTTACCAACTTTTACTAGCCACAATTATGTCAAAATCGCTCATAAAAATTTTTCTTATAACTCTTCTTAATAATGCCGCTACATCATTAAACTTTTATTGGAAATTCAATTCAAAAAAATTACCTGGAGTTTGTGAACCAACAAAAAAAAGGTTATAGTGGTTAAAAAATAAAGGCTATCTGGTGACTAAAAGGCACAAATAGAGCATTGTCCATTTTCTATTGTCCAACTTGTTTTATTTAATGGTGAATAAGTGTGAATATAAAAAGCATGTCACCTAATTATCGGCCTCTCTCTTATTTTCCTACTTACCTTCTAGGCATTTAAAGCTTAGCTTAACAATCCCCATTTAAAGATAAAAATATGTAATTATTAACAAAACAGAAGTCAAGTACGAGTTGATACTTACTTAGATATCAAAATTTATCAAAAATACAAAAGTAATCGCAAACAAAAATTAATTAATTTCTATTATTTAAAGCAATTAATCTTTTCATTTTTTAAATAAAAAAAAATGAATAGAACCAAAACATTTGTAACAATTTGAATACAAAATCAATAGTCATAAAATAACTTTTGTAAAATGCTAATTTTTATATATATTTCTGCTCTTCTATACAAATAACCCCTAACTTACCCCATACTCGTCCGATTTTCTTTTTCGTTTTACTGGAATAGGATCATCGGGTGTGTTGTCTATTTCCCAATATGAACCCTGTACAATTAAATCAAATTAGTTTTTACACAACAAAAGCAATTTTTTTAATAATAACATTAGTTTCAAATGCTTATTAATCAAAAAAAAAAATTTTGCAAAGAATTTCAATTTTGAAACAAGTAATATGTATAGAAATTAATTTAGTTTGCCTATATGCTATAGAAGATAGTTTTGCTTATGCTTATTGTTTCAATACTTTTAGGGTAATAAATAGAATCTGTTAGTTTAACAGTTGCAGTAAAATAACAACCTGAGTTATTAAATTGTATTTGGTACGATGTAAAGTATTTCAAGTGCTTTTTAAACACTTTTTGTACGACTTATAACAACAAATTCATCCTGTTTAAATCAGACTTTACAATAAACTTTATAATTTTTTTTACTGCACTTTTTTTCTACAAGCCTAGTTAAATACAATTACTTTTTTATTTCATGGTTATATAAATTAACTTTTGTATTTATATCTATTTGCGGTGTTTTCCATAATTATGGAGATGCCATAGAGCATACCATTTTGTGAACAAAAAAATGTTTAAGAAATATAATTTTAAAGTTTTTTACCTTTCCAGGATCATCTTTTGATCGGGGAACTTTCCTGAAACATTTGTTCAATGACAGATTATGACGAATCGAGTTCTAAAATAATAACAAGAAAAAAAATTTTAAACATAAAATAATAACACAAAAAAAGCAAAAAAAAAATACAACAATTAAAATTTACACATTTTTTACCATGCATTAAATTTTTACAAAATCAAAGAATAAAAAAGAAACAACATACCTTCCACCCTCCATTTGCTTCTTTGTAGTAAGAAAAACTATCACAAATCCAAATATAAATCTCACTAAGAGTCATTTTTTTCCGGTTGGATGAATTTATGGCCATAGTGATTAGACTTGCGTAACTGAAATATATTAACCAAAAATTTTATTTAAAAAGAGGTAAAAAAAAATTAAGATTTAAATTTAAATATAACATTTATTAAGTTAACTAGGCTTGTATTTATATTATAGGCTATATATATATATATGTAGTGGTAAGAACACTTGCTACACCACACATGGGGTCGTGGGTTCAATCCCCATTGACCTCATGCTGTAGCGCTCTTGAGAAAGGTGCTATAAACGGTATGAACTCCTGCTGAGCCAGCACTTAATCAGCAGTATAATTATCAGGAAATTATATCTATAATATCCCAAACTGCCACAGGCAACTCGAGACTGGGTCGGAGTAACTAATGTTACTCTATGTTTAAGTCGGGCATTCAACTTTCCTACATCGAGGATAGAGATATATACAAAAAAAAAAAAAAAATATATATATTTAAAATAAAACCTATTCTAACTAAAAAAAAATTTAACACATAAAACTTACCTGTAGGGTGGTTTTCCATTCTTGCTCTGGTCTGAAGAATCATCACTGGATTTTCGACCAGTTTTTGAATCTTTATTTTCCTTGGCAGCATCACTGATCATTCGAGCATTTAAACTTAAAACAAATTTAAAAAAAATTAACAAAGTAAAAAAAACAATCACAAATTTACTGTTATAAATGTTTACACAAAGCAAATACCAAACTGTTGATAACAAGCTACACATACCTTAAAAAATGTTTAAAAAATATAAAATTATATTAAAAGTGATGTCATCATACCAAGCAATCATGTTAAATTTGAACACAACATAATTTTTTGCAGAGGCAAAACATTTTCAATTTCCTATTTATGCTTTTATTGAGAATAAATAAAAGCAGTGTCTATTGTTTTAAAGGTTAAAAATTGTAAAAACTTGCAAAACCCAACTTTACATGAGAAGATAACCCCATACTGCCATACGAAACTTAAAACACAATTGTTAAAAAGAACATAAAAATAATTAAAATAATACCGAGGTAACCAATCAATGGAGGTCAGACTGTTTTCCAAATCTGTCATATTTTTCTTCGTTTCATCTCGAATGTCTTCAGGGTTCATGTTAGTTACTGCACACACTGACATCAGTAAAAATTAAGTTTAACTTGACTTACAAATAAAATTTAAATCTTAATTTCTAAAAAAATTACGTTTTTATAAGTAAAAATACTTTTTTCTGAATGAAAAATTTTTTCAAAACTTAGTTGAAGCCTAGGTCTATTAACTATTATAACAATACGTTAACATCAAAAAAACCATAATATTTTTTTTGTCTTATTATTACCCATTTTGCCTTATTATCAAGAAATATTTAACGAAACTTTAAAAGGCACGAATTTTTACGCGTTTTAGCAAACATTTAATACAGTTTTCTAATCTTAGTTTGTCTGTCTGTAGCACTTACTGTACATGGAACGGAAAAAAACTATTATGGCATTCCAGCAAACAAAAGTTGATACTTTTTTTAATTTTTTTAAAAGTAGGCACTTTAAATTTATTAGATTTTGGTAATTTTTTTTATAATAACTAAAGCTTTTAATATTTTTAAACCTTACTTTTATATCAAACTTCTAATTTATTTATTTAAAATTTTGCTTGTATTTAAAAATCTAAAATCAGAAAGTAAAAATTTTTAACGTTAAAAAGTAAATTTTATGTTTATTTTATAAATACATAAAAAACATTCTAAAAAATAAAATATAACTTGCATTGTTTACGGCACTGAGTAACCATATTTTTAAAATTCAAAAAGTTTAATTTAACCTAATATAGGCTAGGTAAACAGTAAAGCCTAATTAGACTTTAAGAATTTGTTAAATCAATTAAAGATATGCGTATAGGCACATTAATAAAGAAGAAAGACCAACCCATACAGCTGCATATAAAATCATTTCTTTTTCAATGCGCTTAAACACTGGGCTCACTGCGAATTCGTTTAGTATGCTGCTCTGTGCGTTTCTATGCGGAAAAGGTATATCGGGAACTTCTGCGTCCAGGAACTGACAGAGAGGAGACCAACCTTCTTTCACGTTGAAAACCAAAAGTTTGTCCTTGGGTGCATTCTTAAAACATTGTAAAGCATTTATAAAAAAAATATTTTTTTAATTTAAAATTAAACTTTTATGCAGATTTTTAAAGTTTAACAATATTTTGGAACATACTTGCATCACGTCTGTTAGATGCCGGCGATAAACCATTTTCATTTTCATTTCGTTTAATTGAACTCTAGGCAATAAGCCTACCACGTGAGGTATTCCAAATATTGTGGGCCCTGTTTAAAATAGGTAAACTTAGTTCGTGTTTTTTTTTTAATTTATGACTGCTGTAAGTGCCATGACTCAGCTATTTTGCTTTACGTATAAATTACTGAGTTTGTTTTTATTTACCATGCAGTATTGTATGCATGGTAAGCCAAATGTAAAAAAATATTTGACCCACATTTTAGACTTTTTTTAATAAAATTGCATATAACAAGCTTAACTAAAAAGAATGATCGTTTTTTTCGATAATGAATTTGCCTTTGTCTTTTTTTTTCACCTACCAATGTGAACCTGTAAATAAAGAAATAGTTTTTCCCTACAAAAAAAAATATTAGTCCATTAGTTTTAATTTTAAATAACAATGACAACAAAATCAAAAAACTTACACATTAGTTGAAGTCCGTATCGACTATATCTTCTATAAGTGGGAGATAAAAAGTACATTATTTTAAATTTTATTGCCTTAGTTGCATCAACCTGTGTTAACATGCTCTGATACCATTGATCTTCATTATCTCGAATAGTTAGAATGATCTGTGTACACAAGAAATAAATAATGCAGAAATAAATAATGGAAGCACAGTAAGTTATGCTACATATTTCATAACAAATTACATAATTTTGTTTACCTTATAAACTTAGAGCAATAGTTTAGTTTTTATGCCTATCACTATAGCTTAAGTGTTAATTTATTAGTAAACTTTAACCATATCAACTTTAATCAAAAATATAGCATTAAATTACTTTTTATGAACCATTAGTTCATTCTTACTATAGACGTACTGTTTTTTCGACAGGATTTGGTAAAACCTGAAAATGGTATTAGCTTCTTCTTATAACATATCAAGAATTATTACAAACCTTGGCATTAGGAAAAGCTTTATGAATCTCGTCCCAGAAATAACAGGCGGGCGTATCTGTCACTGCATCAACGTTTTTATACATTTTTCGAAAGTCATCAGTGGTGCCGCCTGTCAGCATTATTTTTTCCCATTCATCGTATAAGAGATCGAAGTTTTCTAGGTAATCATATACATTATACCCTAGCTTCTCCAAAGCTTTCACCATTGATTTTGTACCCGTTTTTGATAGGCCGGCAACGATGACTTTCATTTTTCCAGTAAGTCATTAAACAATATAACTAACGTCTAAAATATATTGATATTAAATTAGAATAACGTTATAACGGCGATGTAGTCATCAAACGTTATTGACATAAAAACAGGTCATGAAAGGATATTATAGGGTCGTATCCGGTAACAAACGTATGGTGTAAAATTACGGGACTTTTTAGAAAAAATAAACACATATTGTGTTTTATACATTTCAAAAGCGCATTCGTTATTTTTTTCAAAGGGGTTGTTTTGATAAGATAAACAGAACAAATAATACAATAAAAATACGCCAAAATAAGGGAAAGTTTGTAGATTAAAAGTTGCTCCCGCGCAAATTAAGACTTAAACAATACAAAGAAAAATTGTATGGAAAAATTTTAACTTAAACTAATAGATAAAAAATTAAATAATATCTTTTAATAAAGTACTTGTTTGCATTGTCTAAAATGAACTAATATTACATTTAATTACAAACCGAAATAATAAAAAAGATGCTGTAAACAAAAATTTTTTTATGCCAGTTTAATCTAGCTTGCGTTTTCTGAACTTTACGAGTTTCGGCCGCATTAGTAAAATAATAACATCCGCACTAACCTATAACACGTAGACACATCACAACGAGATATCTGTCTACTATTACACATAACACCCAACCCAGACTTGCTTTGTGTTGTTTAGGCTGCTCAAATGCTGTAGGTCCGAACCGTTTCTATGCAACGCGTGTTAAGCGCACAGACGCGTGACGACAAATCGCCATAACATTAGCCTACCTGTCCAAGAAAGCAACACCTTTTACAGGTACAAGGGTGTAACTTTATCGCTTTACTTATATGGGTTATCCTTAAAGGTGAATGTTGTTTAACGGTTCTAAGTAAGGTAGGCCTACTGTATATTATAAAGAATAATAGTTTCTAACATTCTTCAAGTGGGTCTCCTTTCATTAAGAATTTAAACTAACAAAAAATCAAGATTTCATGCAATTTACATTCTGTTTGTTCAATTAAAATATCATTTTTGAGCCTTCTAAATCGTTGTGTTAATTAATATTTCGGTTTAATAAGAAAAAGACCAAAGTTCAGAAAATTAGGTTTACTATCGGGCAATTGCAAAACGTTTTTTTATTTAAAGTAATTACGTAATTAAATGAATCACCATTCTTTATTTCTACTGCAGTTGTGGAGTTATTTAGGAAATTTACCAGCATCACGGTATAGACACTACGACATCGTGTAATTTGGTGACCAATTTGTTGGCAAACTGCCTTTCCGGTCACAAGCTCCTAGTTATTTTCTTAGAAATGGGAGAAGTTCTTAATTGCAATAATTAAAATAAACATTTGATCAAGCATCGAGGTAATGTCAACCAATTTTAAAATAACCTATCTACGTGATATTCTACGAAAAAAATTTGTGGATTTTCTTTCTTGCTATTTTGTAACAGTTAAAAGTTAAAAAATGCTTGATTAGATAATATACTTGTACTTTTGTGCTAATGTCAATACACATTAAGTTGTATCGATAGGTGTTTAACCATATCATTTTTTGCCGTCAATATTGTGAAATTAACAATCTTTTCTTGTTGGAATAAAAATACATTTAAAATTTAGATTTACCGAATTCAAAATCCAAAGTTTGGATTTACTGAATTGGTTTATTAGAACTGTTTTATTAACAATTCTATGACTACACACACAGCTGAAATTGTAGGTTTCTACCAAACCATGACGTATTTTTTTCGTGGAATGGTTTTCACAACTTAGAGGTGCATTTATGCAATGTATATATTGTTGGTTGAGTAGTGCAATTTTTACACAGTTCAACATCATAAGATGTTGAAACTTGAATTAAACTTTATTTAAAATTGTAACAAAAAATTTCATTCAAAACTTTACATAATCATGGTTGCATTGCCTTTGAACTATTTGGTAGGCTAAGATACCTACACTTTTCGACTTGATAAATTAAGAAATTATTATGCTAAACATATTTAATTTAAACAAGTAAACCTTTACAGTATAAAAATAACAACCAAAACTTTATCACACATTATTCTTATCAACAGCCACACTTTAACAAATAAATGACTAAGAAAGAATTATAAGTCTGGGGCGCCTTAAGTCTCTTTACAATGCAAAGCACGCAGTCTAAAGAGTTAGTTTTACAAAAAAGTAGAAATGTTGATATAAATCCACAATATTACGAATAACAATTAAACGATTAAGCGATAAAAAGATATACATGTGGCAAGTCACATCAAAGAGTACTCAAGAGTGTAGCAAGCAATTATCTTGCGTTATTTATTTCCATTTTTATTTCGTTTCTTATTTCGCTGTCACGAACAATACGCAACAAAAAGATCAAGAAACCTGTAAATAACAAAAAAATATTATAAACTTACTAAATACTTTATAAGAAACTTAAAGCATAAACTATTTATAATAACATTTTATTAAACGTTGTTTAAAAACAGCCGATTTGGTTAAATTTACTTGCAGTATCATATCAAACAGCAACGTGGTTTTAGGCAGCTTAATGTAATAATAACTTACCCTGGAGTGAAGTAAAAACAGCAAAAATAATTGACAAGACTAGTCCCCCACTTGTCACACAGAACCCCAATACCCAGGGAATTCCCAAACTAACGAATAATACTAAAAAAAACCAGGCATATCTTGTGCGGTTCTTTTTTACCTATAACAACAAATACAATTTGTATTTTAAAAATTATTTTAGTAATCAACCGGTATCTTATGTAAATTTATTTTGTTAATATTTTTTAAGAAAAAACACAGGCATTATTTAATTTTAGTTACAATTCTTACCAGTGCAGTTCTGTTTCGTTTCCAGACATACTTGTAAATAATTGCCCGGTATATAATCAAGTTTATTCCAATGAGAATAGCAGTAGGAATGATCACGAAGTACACAACATATTCCTGTTTTATCCAACATCTAGAATTTATAACAGTTGATCAAGTAAATATTATTACAAACAAAACAATTATTTAAGTCGTGTACTTACACCAAATCTTTTTTTAAGTAATTTTCTCTGCCTATTATAAGAGGCAATGTTATTAAAGCAGGTACAAACCAAGCCCAAATCATCGAATGAACAAACAATTTTTTGGAATTTAGTTTCGCTTTGACATAGAAAGGCTAAAACAATACAACAAAATAAACAATTTAAACCCGTTTTTTATTATATTTTTTATTATAACAATTAATTTAAATTTAACAAAATTAAACAAGAATTAGGTTAATTAATATCTTTATGTATGAGAAATGATTACCATAATTTGTCAATAAATAAAAAATATTTAATAGACTTACGAAATAAATTGCCATAAACACCATGACTGCTTCCACCACCATCCAACTAAGGCTACACAATAAGGAATAATAAATCAAAATAGCGATTGCCGAGCAGCTGGGAGCCCGTGTCCTTGCAATGTCTCGATCGCTTACAATTAAACACGTGTTTAAGAGTATTAATGAAATGGAAAGATTTATTGAAAGGAAAGTGCCACGTCTTTTACTTTCCTTTTTCGGTGCTCTAAGAATAATTAATCTATTATTGGATGTTTTTACAACGCCAACAAACAGTTTATTATATACAAACCAATATACTACAAAAATTACTTAAGGCACAGATTTGCTAGTATTGCCAACACGAGACCAAAAATTGACAAACATGAACCAACTAAACTAATCGTTGAAAGGATTGGATGTACAAGTAGCATGCCAGCAGAATCAGATTCTGGTTGATCATCATCAATGTTAGAATGATACTAAAATGTAAAAAACTTTTTTTATAATATGAATGTACTGTTAGTATTTAACAAAAAACATTTTAAAAACATTTTAATTCAAACCCTTAGAAAAGTGAAAATAAAAGGCAAACTAGATGCCAAAAACTAATGCCGTTACAAACTTACAAATAAAGTTGCGAAGTTGGTTAAATGCTGAAACGAACAGATTATATTCTCAAGAGTTTGTGAAACGATTTTTGAGCCCTTTGAAGACCATGTGTTGTTGATATCATCCCAAAACACGCATTGTGTATTATTTCCCAAGCCTGTTGTCGAATTCTAAAGCAATAAAAATAAATACAATCAAAAAACGAATTTTACGATACAACTGTATAGTTAATACGTTATATATTTAAAAATTTATATTAAAAAAAAAGTAATGCAATACCTGGTCAAATTTAATTAAAACTGGTTCCTGCAAACTTTGATTGCCAATTAACGTTGCCGAGAAAACAACATAGGAATTCAGAGGTCTATTTAAACTTGGCTCTATGAACAATTTGTTGTTCAGTAATGCATAAAAACTCACTTTTACATCTAAACAAACAAAGAGTTTGTAAAATTTAACTTTTACAAGTATAAAGTGGTTAGAAATAATATTTTTTAGCAATTAATACAAACCGGTGAAAAGTTGAATGTACGAGTTGAAACTTGAATTGCCAAAAAATATTTTAACTTGATCGCTTCTAAAACCCCTTTCAGTAAGAACTGGATTCCAATCAACCTCAAAGCCTAAAGATTTCTTCTTTTCTGAAAAATATAAATTTTATGAAAGTTTCATTAGAAAACCTGAAATCTTTTTCGACTTTTGTTTTAATTTAGTTATTGAAGAATGTATTAACTTATATTTCTTAATATTTTCATCTTGTTTTTATTGCAAATCTTGTGCATGTTATTTATATTTAATTTCTATAATTCTTTAAAATAAACCTGTTATATTTGGTTGATAAACAGCAAAGGCAAGGTTGCTACCAACTTGTTTATATTTTTCGCCTTCTTTAAGTTTTACTTTTTCACCAATCTGGGTTAATGTTTCTAAAATACTGAAAAATATACCACCACAATTTAATCACTGTTTATATGCTTCTATTTTTTATTATTATTAAGCAAGTTGAAAACGTTATTTATCACTACTAATTAAAAATTTTGATAATATTTAGTTACGAGTATTATCTTATTTACATAGAAGAATAAAAGTTAACCTTGATGCGGAGTTACTCTTGATTATTTCGTCTTCAGAATCTCCTAATAAATTGCTTATAGTCAAAACAACTGAATTTGTCACCTTGAAAAATTAAATTTGTTTTGGTTATTATATAATATATCACATCAATTTAAATTTAGTGAAACTGACGTAATAAATTAAGATCAATGCATTTTGAATGATAGATCAATTTTTTAGACATTTACATAGAACTGCTATATTTAACAAAAAGAAACAAATTTCTAACGTTTCTTGTTAAAGAAGGTGTGTCCACAAGCTTTTTCAAAATCTTAACAGTTGTTAACACTTCTTCCGCTGTAAGGTTTTTAGAGTTAGAAGTTAAAACCTGAACATTGTAAGCAACTTCCACACGTTGAGATTCATTGGCTATCGACTGGTTTTCATAACTCTATAACATTAATTAATAAATAAGAGAAAAACACGTATTTCACCGTAGTTATTTAAAAATTAGTGATATTTAAATGTAGGCCTGTTTTAGTGTTTAAAAGATTTAAAAATATAATATGGTAAAATATTTTGCCTTCAAACCAATATAACAAGATTTAAGGAACACAGAATCTAACCAGTTTCCAGTTTCATCACAAAAACTATTTCCGTAAGGATTGCCCTCTAAAATCATATTAACCAAAATTGTTTTTTTGTACACATTTATTTATTTCTTTTTACAGAAGATAGGTTTATAAAATTTTTATCGGGTTAGGGTGTGCAGTTTGGGACGTGTCTGAGCTATCCGTAAACGCCGGGCTCAAGGGCGAATAGCGTGGCGTTGGTGCAGCTCGAACCTGAAATCTTTCGGCTCGTAGTCCGACGCCATGACCGGTTGACCACACTACGGACCACACTACGGACCACACTTTTTTGTACACATTTAATTGTTAAACTTTTAATAATATAACTTAAATTGCATTTAAGCTAATTTAAAAAATGTATTTAATATAATTTGCTTACCATTTGCAGTGTTTAAGGGACATGTTTGAACGGTGTTTGCACGGTAACCAACCGAGGTAAGAGGAAATGTAAGATTTAAATTTTTTTCCCCATCAAAGAAGGTTTGATTGACCTCTTTACAAAAAACTATACAAAAAAGCGCAAGTTGTAATATATTAAAAATAACAATTATAAAATTGACTTAAAACTGTCTCAATTCAGGCTTTCTTAAATAATTTCAGGCAAACAATTTAAACAAGGACTTTTAGTTTAATATAAAATAGATAATAAAATTTAAATAATGTTACCTTGTTCGCATCCATTAGTATTTTGTACGTAGTCAGGTTTACAAAAACACAAACAAGTTTCGTCATCTTGTATTTCACAGGGTTTCGTACATCCATCATTTCTGCATAGATATTCATTACTAAAATAAAATATTTTGTTTTAATACTATTTAATTAATATATAAAAATGTTAATGTAGTTTAACAAAGTGGAACAAAAAAAAATCACGTAAAAAGTTAAAATAAAATATTTTATTAAAATGTATATAATGAGTTATATATATAATGAGTTTTCGGTAGCTACGTTTTTGGCAGATATATCCTGGCAATGTTTTATTTGCCCACCAGTAATGCCATGCACCCAAACGCAAGAAATTTCGAGTTGCCATAATTGCAAGATAACCCGAATTCTGATTTGGTTGGTCTACGAGCCAATTCTGAAACTTTGTAGTAGTATTTGGTGGGGATATTGGTGTACCATCAAACCAGGTCCAGTTGTAAGGCTTAAAGGAACCGCTTGCACCAATCCAAAAACAGCAAATTTCATCACTTTCCCATTTCCACAACTGAGTGTTAATAACTTGTTGAGTTAAGTTGTCTTTAATCGTAAGCAAAGTTCCCTCTATTTCATGGCATCTTCGTTCAGATTGCAAAAATCTTAGTTTATCGTCGAAGAAACTGATCTTATATCCATTGTGGAAAATACATGCGTTCGCTTCGGTTGCTAAACAGAAAAAAAAGGTATATTATAATTTAAACATTAGGTAACACTTGTAACGAATCCGCTATATTGTTGTTTATTCCAAGTTTTATCTATTCCTTGCCACGTGTTTACACCTAAAGTCTCGTCTTTACACGTTATCATTATCATGTGACTTGCTGATTTAATTGTATAAGGTTATTATTCGTGACACAATTTATTGTACGAAACTTTTGTACGAAACTTTCCGCAATAAAATACTAATAAATATTGACTTTTATATAAAAGCTTTTATATAAAAGACTATCATGCAAAATCGTTACACACTAAACACTAAAACCAGAATACCATAATTTTTCGTGTGACTTAGAAAGTACTTAATTGGCGTAGTGAGTGTAAACAATCTAGTACTTTTTACATTAACACAAACAAGGCCTGTCTTTTCTTTTTTCCAAATTAATTTTTTTTTTAAAGTTGTATAAATTAAAAAGTAAGTAAAATTATTTTAAGGTTAAAGCATTTTTGTGTTCAATAACACCAACTTTATCAATTTTTGAGTAAAAAAATATCGCCAACATAAAACTTTAAAATATTTTAAACTTATTTTATTTTTTGATTTTGCATTAAAATGCGTTTTTAATTATTGTGTTAAAATAAACCTAGCAAAGCCTAGTAAAATAACTTTTACCTTCACTCGGCGTCAATACCAAAACAAAAATTGAGCAAATCAACTTTAAAACCATTTTAAAACAAAATTTTAGTCTACAAAATTATTCTTCCTATATTTAATATTTAAAACAATTCTTTCATGAATTTATTAAACAGTATAAATCTTATTTAAAGAATTTTTCGGAGCCTACAGTTCTGAAAATAGTTTATAGAAATTAAAAACATCTTTATATAATTTTGTTTTAATTTATAACAACAACTGACAACACACACTTTCAACACATGCTTTCATTTTGTAATAAAATAAATTACTTAAAATGACTATATTCGATTAATTAAAACACTTGTTATAAACGAGAAAAATTAAAATTTATAAACGAGAAAAATTAAAAGAAAGACAGCATGATTAAAATCAACTTTCGCATGTTATTTGGCTCGAAAAATACCAAAATATCTAGTGAAATTACTTTTTGTTTGTTCAGTAAGATTATCAATAATCAATCTCCTTATAAAATAAAACTGTTTTTTGATTGATAACGTCGTTCAAATATATACAATACATGTTATAATTTTAAGTTAAGGCATTTATAAAAAAATATAAAACATTAAAGATACAGAAAATGAACAAAAAATGGCGCATATGACTTATTTAATTTAAGTTTCCATTAAAAAAATTTTAAATTTATTTTATTAAAAAAATTTAAAACATAAAAAAACTTAAAACTGTTTTAACTTTTATATGCCAAAGACTATTAATCTATGCCAAAACTTGTAATTTATATTTGTAGTTTAAATACCTAGTTAACTACTTGGTAGAGATACTTGCACATCACACAGGTTTAATAGTGCTTGAATTTATTTAATTATTTTTAAATTTATTTTATATTTTACTTTTATTGTTGAATTTAAACTAAATATTTTATTTAGATAATTTAATTATAGTTTTTACTTGAAAACTTAAAATAACGTTAATTAAATATATTTGACGATATTTCTCCAAAAATTTTTGTTTGTAGTGCCTGGTTTAAATTTAATTTACAAAATTATTACGCACCACAATTAGTAAGATATTTATTTATAAGATATAAAAGCAAATGTGCAATTATCTGTGGGGAGCCCAACAATTTAAACTAATGTCTTGTGACTTTGGTTTAAAATGAACGCGTCATATTACATTTGATAATCTGATACGGTAAAAAGGCAACCATACTTAACATTTATAAACATGTATTTTTAAAATAGTGATAACGAACTGATACAAAAAGAAGCACAATTTAACAAAAGTTAACAGGTCTGATAATAATTTTTAAAGTTAACTTAAAAGTTATATTTTTACCCAAAACTTAACTTCGTTAATCAACAATTAACGGGTTAACGGTTTGGTGCTCACTTTTGTTTATATATATATATTTTTTTTTTTTTTTTTTGTATATATTTTTATCCTCGATGTAGGAAGGTCGAATGTGCGACTTAAACATAGAGTAACATCAGTTACTCTGACCCAGTCTCGAGTTGCCTGTAGCAGTTTGGAATATTATATAGATTATAATTGCCAGGTAATTATACTGCTGATTAAGTGCTGGCTCAGCAGGAGTCATACCGTTTATAGCGCCTTACTCAAGGGCGCTACAGCATGAGATCAGTGGGGATTGAACGCACGACCTCATGTGTGGTGTAGCAAGTGTTCTTACCACTACACCACGCTGCCGGTTAATTTATATCCATCAAAATAAATTAATAATAAGTTACCTGATTTAATTCCAAAAATTCATGATTACAAGATGTCTTACAAGAGCAGCTTCTAATTAAAATTAAATAAAGTTTTTTTGAATAAGAATTAAATCTTCAAAACAATTCATAATGTTTACAACTTAACAACCAACGCGTGCTTTTACAACGCGCTTTATTATGCAACAACTGGGACCTTGTGTTAAAGGAATTTTTTGGAAAAGGCACTTC
Organism: Corella eumyota; assembly: GCF_963082875.1. Taxonomy (NCBI): domain Eukaryota; kingdom Metazoa; phylum Chordata; class Ascidiacea; order Phlebobranchia; family Corellidae; genus Corella; species Corella eumyota. The sequence goes on along the minus strand of NC_137493.1, from coordinate 4,681,217 downwards.
TCAGAAAAGCGCATCAATTATGACGTAACACTTTCAACGCGCCAGGTTTAATGGAAAATTTCAAGTTTCTATTGCTTTGTAACAGGTGTTCAAGTTTTAATAATTAAATCTTTTTTACAGAAAAAAATATTTAACACGAAAAACAGACAAATTAATGAAAACTAAAACTGAAATATGGTAACAGACATTTAACTCGAAAAGCGTGTTGGGCCATCAGTGCGCTTCTTCCCGCTACGACACAACTGTGTTTAGCGGGCCGAATAAACTAGGCCGAAATAGCTATAGGCCCTAATAAAAAACGTAAACAACGCTATCAAACAAAGTTAATTATTAGATTTAAAAATACGGTAAAGTATGAGCAAGTTGGATGTTTTACTTTTTGCCTAGCAATATACTTTATTTTTAAGGCAGTTAGTTGGCTATACTTTAACGATGGTCCGAAGTGTCTGTTTGCTAATTAGTCGATGGTCCGAAGTGTCTGTTTGCTAATTAGTCGATGGTCCGAAGTGTCTGTTTGCTAATTAAATAGATTTGTTTTAAAAAGCTTAGCTGAATTTTTTAATTTTAATAAATTTTTTTTACAGGCAAGTTTTAAAAGCAGCCTTAAATAATTAAAAATAAATTTACTAGTTAACGTAATATAGAAAAATGACACCTTCTTAAATAAACAGATAAATGAGAAGCTTTACTGCTTTACGATCAGATGATGTCTTATTGGAATTTTAAAAGAAAATCAAAACTTTAAGCGATCATGTTTCCATGGATATTTGTTTTACTTATATTTGGATATTATCAGCAAGCTTTTTCTCAATCTTGTTCCCATGGTAGATTATTAATTCAGAATGCGACACATGGAACAATTTCAGATGGAAAACATAATTATCAATCGAATCAAAGGTATATTCCAAAAATTTTAAAGCATGTGCTTTTGGCAATGTTTCAAAAAAATTTTGACTCTTAAACATTCGTTTGTTTAAAGACCTTAAAACTAAATTTTATTTGTCATTCGTTAGTGAGTCAATAACTACATCGGCAGTGTGGTGTAGTGGTAGGAACCGGCAACGTGGTGTGGTGGCAAGAACTCTTGTTACACCACCATGAGATTGTGGGTTCAATCTCCATTGCTCTCATGCTGTAGTGCCCTTGAGTAAAGCACCATGAATTGTATAAACTTTTGCTGATTCAGTACCTAATCAGCAGCATAAATATTGGGCAATTATAATCTGTAATATCCCAAACTGCTAAAAGCAACTTGAGAATGGGTCGGAGTAACTAATGTTACTCTATGTACAGGTCGTGCATTCTGCCGTTTTCTGACTATATATATCAAAAACCGTCTGCAAGTACCTTAATAGGCAATATCATCAGCTTTTTAGTTTAAAAAAATGGTAAAGGCAACTTAAGTCTGGGCCAGAAATTTAAGGGATATATTCCTATAATTGAGTTTATAAGTCAGTCTTTTCGCATCTTAACCTAAGTTTGATATAAATATACTGTAATACTAAAATGATATAATTAAAAAATTTATCTGTGACTTTATAGGTGCGAATGGTTGATTGTCAGCCCAGAACCTCAAACTCTTCCTGTTATAATGCTACAGTTTACAACCAAAGAGACAGAGTGTATTTTTGATAATGTTGTTGTGAATGATGGGAATTCAACTAAGGATAAAGTTCTTGCTGTTTTAAGTGGAGATTATTCAACAACGAAATCTCACCGCTTGTTTGCGTATTCTGGGTCAATGCTTATATCTTTGTATAGGTAATTTAAAAATAAATGTGAAGACGAAGTATTTTTAAAGTAAACACTATGTAATAAATTTTAAAAAAGTGTTTTGTTATAAAAGATAGATGTTTAAATTATCAAAACAAATTTGAACATAAGATTGTGGGTTCGATCTCCACTGCTCTCATGCTGTAATGCCAATGAGTGAGGCGTTATAAACAATATGAACTTCTGCTGAGCCAAACCTTAATCAGCAGCTTAAAATTATTGGCCAATTCTATTCTATTATATCCCAAACTGCCAAAGGCAACTTAAGGTCATGAAATTGACCTTTCCACATTGAGGATAAATATATATATAAAAAAAGCTATGGTCTATTAAGTATAGCCTATAAATGTTTTGGATTTGCATATTTTAAGTGTTTAAGCAACAGTTTTTAATCATTCCTTTGTTTAATTAGCGATAGTAATTATGAAAAAAGAGGATTTGAAGCAACATTTCAAATAACAAGTTGTCCTAATAATTGTAGCGGCTCCAGTAATGGTCGATGTATTTACAACAGGTTTGGTCTTACTTGTAAAATTTTTTGTGTTTACGAAATTTCGCGAAATCACTACAATAAACTAATCTTACATGTAAAATATAAGTTTTATTATGACAACAGTACACCTACGTAAAATATATTTTTTAAATTATTTTTATTTTTTTTTAAGATGTGAATGTTTGGGTTCTTGGACTGGAGAAGACTGTAGTGTTCGTTCTTGTGATAACAACTTCTCTAACAATTGCAATAATGGTTTATGCAATAAACATAGGTAACATGGTTTATCAAATAAATTTTTCATAAATAAATATACAATTTTTTTATGACAGTTAAAAAATTAGACTACACTGTAAATTATATAATAAATATAGATTTAATAAGTAAGAGTTTAAGGCAAAATTCTGATACCTAATCTTTTGTGTATACTCTAACAGAAATCGATGTATGTGCAATAGCAATTATATAGGCAAGAGCTGCCAAACATCTGTTACTAATCAAGAATATGCCAACAGTTGGACATTTATTGTCAACGACACGAATTATCGAACATTAACTGCACTATCAGGCCATTCTGCAGTATATTTAAACTCCAATTTATGGATTTTTGGTGGTTATGATCTTAACCAGTTGTACAACTCATTGTTAAAGTATGATTTTAGGGAAAATGTTTGGAATACAGTTTATGATTTAACTGGAAATACTCCCAGTCCTAGAATGCAACACACGGTAAGAAAATTGGACAGCTTCATTTTTTTGCATAAATGTAAGATTTTTTTATAAAAGGTTTCGGTAAAATTTGCGAAATTATTGTGTCTTTACAAAACTAAAACTAGGTTAATTTTTTTTTTCAAACATTATATATATATAATTTTATTCAAATTCTGAACTATTTTTTTACTCAACAGATGAATCACCTTTATCATAATAATAAAGATTACTTCCTCATACTTGGTGGCAATCTGGGCAATTCGACTTTTAGTAATGAACTATGGCTTTATAATGTTTTCAATAATTCTTGGACGCAGCAACCAAATGCTTTTAAACCGGTGACTCAACATGCATCTGCTATTGTTGGTATGAATGGTGACCAATTTTTGTATGTTTTTGGGGGAAGAATTTCAAGCGAAAATGGATTTTTCTTTTCGTCGGAAATGAGTCGTTTTAGTTGGAACAAAAAGAAGTGGGAGCTTGTAACTCCAGATCCCGCTGGAGTAAGTGCCTCCGCTGTAAAACTAGCAGGCCACAGCATGGTGTATGACAGATTTTCCAACAATTTAGTTATTTTTAGTGGATTTACTATTCCAGACACAGACGCGTTACGATCAAATAAAATAATCCTGTATAACGTCGAACTCAACCACTGGCAGGAATTAAATCTCCTAAAACCACCAAACCCTATGGCTTTTCACACAGCCAATATAATTGGCGACTATATGGTCATTTACGGGGGCAATATTCACATTCACAATGAGTTAGAGGCGTGCTATAGTAACAAGTTGCATTTATATCATTTGCGGTGCCATTCCTGGACACAGGTCGATTTACCTTCTGACAGTCCTGGCGGACGCTTCGGACATGTTTCTGCCACAGTCGGACAAAACTCTATTATAATTCACGGCGGCTTCGACGGAAAAGTACTGTCAGACGTCTGGTCATATAAAGTGCCAGAATATGCCATGAAGAACTTAACAAACTTGTGCACAATTTACACAGAAATAAATTTTTGTTTACTTGATCAAAGATGTGTGTGGTGTGATGTTGCATGTATGCCCGCTGATAAGTGCGAAAAGAAAACCCTTACAACTATCCAAAAACCAACTTGTAAGGGTCTTTGTGGGACTATAAAATCATGTGTGTCTTGTGCAAGCTTTAGCACGTAAGAAAATTAACGAAATTTTTTTCCTAATTTTTAAATTTTTTTTTCATTTATTGAATTAAAAAATTTATTTTATTTACCTATTCAATGTTTAAATAGTTAAATATCTTGTTTAATTTTTTTTTATTTTTAGTTACACTTACAATACAACCATAGGAGAATGGACGAAGGAAAAATGTGGTTGGTGTGTTCAAGATAGTAAATGTTATTCAGTTACCAATATACCTACATCAAGTAAGAAGCCTGCAATCCTTTTTTATTCAATTTTTAGTACAAACAACATATTTTTTGTATTTTTTTATTAACAATTTTTTAAATTCAAATAAAAATAAGTTTTGGTAAAAATTTAATTTTAACATTTTTTTACTTTAAAAATTAATTTTTTTAAGGTCTGTGTGATCGGGGATATCCTCCTAGTGGGACAGCATGGTGGGGTAAAGATAAAGGTACTGTGGTCACTCAGGTGGAGGGATGTGTAACGGATAACTTGCCCCCAGGATTAGTTGCAGCACAATACCACAACGACCCGTTATTCACTTCGCCCGACAAGGTACAAGATTTTTGTCAAAAAAATTAAAAATATTTTAGAAAAAATTCTTAAAAAAATTTAGAGAAAATAATTAACTATTTGTTAAAGTTCTGTGTCAATGAATATTTACTCCTTTTATCATTTTTATGTATACACTGTTTGTTTTAAAGTATATATACATTTTAAATGATTAATGCTACATTTGTTTCAGATTTACTTTTTAAAGAAGTTTTTGCTGCAAGATATAGATGTAGCATCTGGTTTATTTGTTGTTCAAGTTAAGGGTTTTCTTTACACAACATCTTATATTGACTCTAACATCAGTTTAAGCACTTTGGAAGGTAAGTTGATAGTCAATGTTGTTAATTTTCCAATAGGTTTGGTCTGTTTTTCAATATTAAAATAGGCATAAAAAATATTTTGTGCTATTTTGGTTAAAAAAAATCGGTATCTGTCTATGCACATTTACTTTAACCCCTAATTTTTTGGCAAACTTAATAATTATTTTTTTTTATTTTGTGTGTTTTTTGGTAACTTTTGGCATTAAAAAAAAACAGGTTAAATATTTTTTTGCACTGATTTAAGTAAAACTATGTAAAAATAATAATTATCATTTTGATACTTTACTTTTAGGCACTTACAGTTTATTTTTATTGTAGGTGAAGGTAGAATAAGTTTAGATTATGAAAATGAAGATTCCCAACAAATAACAACAATTCAAGCTGATACATATCAAACTAACATAACTTTAATTAAATCACAAAAGTAAGAGTATTAAATAAAAAAAAAAGAGTATTAAATAAAAATATTGTTTAAAATAAGAAATAGATGCTTGGTGTACTGGGTAGAACACTTTGTTTTATAACATAATATCTTGGGTTTGATCCTAAATGATTTTTGCACTTGTGCGTTTGAGTAAAATACAAAAGTGGTATGGACTCCTGCCAAGCTAAGTTATTATCTGCAAACTATTTATCAAGCATACCTAAGCCACTGAGGGCATCTTAAGATTCAGGGTCCCGAATAATGTTTCATAGTTAGGTTATAAACTAACCTTATCATATTGTCAAGTTTTATCAAAAAAAATTGGTCAAAAAGTCTTATCAATTTAATTTTGCCATATTTTAGGTATTTAACTAGATTACCATATCTGTTGTACTTAAAACAGTATTTTTTTGAATTTTGTAGATATTTTTTCAATTTTACATTTACCCATACTGGAGACTCCTCTAACTACAACCCAGGAGGCTTTCTATTGCAATGGTGAGCACTTTTTAGTATTTTTAATATTCTTATGGCATGATTAATAAAATATAAATATAAAAGTGTGTTTTATGTTTAAAGTTAAATAAGTTTAAATAATTGTTTAAACCCTAAAAATAATTCAAACTTTTCTAAAATATTGCACACAACAAAATTAAAAAAATATTTTAAAGTTTTTTGAAAAGGATTATGAAATTGCAAATTTTATTTTTATTTATTTAATCTGTCATATTTTTAATTTGCAAAAATATTCCAGCATTTTTAAACTTTTTAAAAATTAACCCTAAATCTTCATGACCTCTTTATCTTTAACATTATTATTAACACTACATATGTTATAATCATTTTTTATTATGAAAATTTTAGGTATAAGAATACCAAGAATACAATAACTTCTGAGTTTTTGGAACCATTTCACTCTGAACCAAACCTATGTCAGAGTTATATTGATTGCATGAAGTGTCTGACAGATTTTTCTTGTGCTTGGTGCTCGGGTTTGAAGCAGTGTGAAAATAGGGCTGACATTTTGTCTGGGAAAATAAACTGTGGACCAAGTTCAAGTAATTAAAATAAATATGTTATTTGAGATTTATTTATCCTCATCTTGGGAAGGTTAACTTCATGACCTAAACATAGAGTAACATCAGTTACCCGACTCAGTTTCGAGTTGCCTTTGGCAGTTTTGAGATTTTATAAATTATAATTGTTTGACATTTAAGCTGCTGATTGAGTATTGGCTTAGCAGGAGCTCATGTTGATTAAAACGCATTGCTCAAGGGCACTACAGCATCTGAGCAGTGGGGATCAAACCGTGGACCTCATTCAGCGAAAACAAATTTTAAAATACTTTATACAACAAATCACTATTAACAATCATATAGCTCACATATATTTATTCCTAATTATTGAATAATTTTTTTTTATTGAAATAGGTCTGGAGTTTTTTGGTGTTGTGTTAGATCCTATCTCCTGCAGTAGTTGTTTGGATTTTGTAACATGTTCTTCATGTTTAAGTAATACTGGAGATTGTGTTTGGAATATTGATGGCCACTGTGTTAGAAACAAAAACAACAATAAATTTGGTAAGGTTTAAAAATTATTTAAATCTGGGTAAAAAAAAATTAAATTTACTCTTAAGGTTTACTTATTATTTTTTATTTACAAATTTTTTTAATCTAAAATTTGATTTTTTTATTATTTATAAAAATATTAAAAACTAAATTTAATTTTATTTTTAAGCTTCTTATTTAATTTCTGACATCTCATCATGCCCTGCTCCTTGCCACACCCTGACCTCGTGTGGTGAGTGTTTAAGTGGTCGAAATAAAACAGGGGTTGTGCGAGGTTCATGTTTGTGGTGTGCCACCACCGGAAGGTGCTATAGTGATGTCTATCATTTATCCTCAAATCCACCAGGAGGTGAATGTTTGTACTGGCTTGAGGATGTCAACCAGTGTAATGAGTAAGTTAAATTTATTTTTAAATCTAGACATAATGAAGCTTAGTCGACATATACACGATTATGTATCTCCCATTCATAGGTTTTTAAAATAAAAAAATGCCATTTTTTGTGCACCGGTAAATTATCACAGTCATTTATTGGTTGTGAGTTCTGCCCATTTTTAAAAAAACTTAAAATAAATCAGTAGGGTAAGTATACACAATTAACTATTATTTTTAATAAACTTTATTTTATTCACATTTTTGGGAATATAATGTTAATTAGGAATAAAATTGTCCATATACTTTAATTTGACCTAAAATAGTTTTCAGTTATACCACTATTTGAAAATGTTTTGGTGTATGTCTTTATATAAAAAAGAGGATTTTTAAACAGTTGAACTTAAAAACAAAGTATTTTAATTTTAATAAAAAATATATAACCCGTTTTATTTTATTTTTTTTACCAAATATATATATCTGATACTAATTTAATATTTGAACCTAGATGTTCACTGATAAAAAATTGCCGTGAATGTTTAAATTATTTTCACTGTGGTTGGGAAAGTTCAGATGAAGTTTTAGATGTAAGTAATTATTTCAATTTCTTGATCCTTCTTTTAGATTAAACTAACAATATAATTTTGTATAGTATTATAATAATAAGTAGCTTGAACTTAAAAAATTTTAGTTATTGAATGTGAATCATATTTTTTCAATAAACAATCTGTTTTTTGTTCTTTTCATTTTCATATAAATAATACACAATGGACAATATATGCTCAATTTTTATGCACTTAAAATTAAAAAAACTAAAATTAATGATTGTGGTACACCATTAAAGATGAGTAATTTTAAAGCAATAACGTTTTGCGCAACTAGTATTATTAATTAATACAAACCTATACACATTTTAATTCTTCTTTGTGTATTTACAACTAGGGTACATGTACTAATGGAGATTTCGGGGGGCCATATAACAAATCAATTTTAAACAATCAATGGTTCTATCTAACTTGTCCTGCTGTTAATGAATGTGTTAAAGGTAAGATGTTAAGCATAGCAATTATATAGTGTCAAAATTTAATGTGTTTTTTTGTTGGTTAACAATTATACCCAATGTGTTATATTTTTGTAATATGGTTTGATTGATTTAAAATTTAGTTATAAACTAATTATCTGTAACCATTAGTTAGTCAATACTTGCTATCATTATTTAAATGCTAACAGCTTTAAGGTAACTTAAAAGATTAAAAATTAAGAAGCTTAAACAACTAAACAAATTATTTTATATACTTTTATATAAAATATACTTTTATATAAAATAATACATAGTACATAGTAAGCAAACCGATAAATTTTAAACTATATTGTTATGTAGAATGGCCAGTTGGTAATGTTCTTCATAATTGTGATAAAAATGCATCTTGTATTGACTTGGAACCCAGTTATACTTGCAATTGTAATCCTGGATTTTTTGGTGACGGATTCGTTTGTAATCAAACTTGTCTTAAAAGTTGTGGCAATGGAAAATGCAGGTAAAATGATGGATTTGGCTCATTTTTCTTTGGTTACAAGTGTAATATGTTAAAATTAATGGTTGTATTAATGGTTGTAATGGTTGTACCGAAAATTATTACAAAAATGCTTAAATTTTTTTTTATTTTATAAAAATTATTAAGGGTAGGTACTTTTTATTGGTTTGTTTTTTTTAAAGTGTTTACTATTATTTTATCAAAGTTTTAAGTTTTTATATTCGATTTTTTTGGCTTAAAGTATTTACCCAATTTAAAATATTTGTTTGTGTTAAAGTGGTTACCCTGATTATAATTGTATTTGTGATCTTGGTTGGACCTCAAATGAAGAGAATAAAGAAGATTGTGGTGTGGATTGTCTTTGTAACTTTCACAGTACCTGTAATACTGGAGTAGGTAAGTAACAACTCATTTTTTTAAAGTTTTTTTTAATGGTTTGAAATTTATATATAAATATAAATTTTTTTTTAATGTGAAGTAGTTAATCGGGGTAATATTTTTGGCAGATCAGTTTTTTTTAAATTTGGTTCTATTTCTAAACTATTTTTTAAAGATAACAAAACAACTTAATTTATTTTTGGGTATTTTAAGTTAAAATTTTGCAGATCAGTTTTTGAAAATTGATTTTAATATCTAAACATACTTTTTTAATTATATTAATTTTATCCCATTTACAATAATTCTAAGCCTATTTTAGCTCTTTAAAAGTTATTTTCTATTAATTCACCATAATTTTTTATTTATTTTTTTAAACAGGAATTTGTGACAAATGTTATCACAACACGACTGGTGACCACTGTGACACGTGCCAACCTGGTTTTTATGGCACAGCTGATGTGTCACAACTCGGTTGCCAACCTTGTCAGTGCCACGGTCACGGAGATATGACTCATGGCACATGCCACGAAGCCACTGGTGATTGTTTGTGTTTGAACAACACTGAGGGTCGCAATTGCGAGAAATGTAATGAAGGTTACTATGGTAACCCAAGGTAAATTTACAACCCTAATAAAAATGAAATTTTAAACCCATTTTTAATGCATCTCAGTGGATGACATATATACATGTATATTAGGGATGGGCTGAAATCCAAATTACTCGGATTCGACGAGCCCGAGTATTTTGTCGCGATACTCGGCCGAGTCCGAGTACTCGGTTATGACGTCATTTAAACGTATATAACTGTTCACGAGAATCTTTCCCGCATAATTTTAAAACTGCAAAATTTGCCAAAAAACACGTATTTATGGATTATAAAGTGTTTAACGTTGGCAAAACTACTTACCGCTGATAGCAATATCATTTTAAGTCTAAACGAAAATGTAAAAGTCTCAAATTTATTATGCGTAAAATTTAGTAAAAAAAGTGTAGTAAAAAGTGTATTAGTTGCGCAATTGTTGCTTAAATAACGTGATATAATTGAGAGTAGATTATAAATTATTAGAAAAAAGCAAACCTCTTGTTTTTTTATGTTTAGTAAATCGTATACGATCTTAAATGACAAATTATTACTCGGCGTCCGAGTACTAAAAAATGCTCGATGAGCACGAGTATTAAAATATGCTTAATACTCGGGCCGAGTACTCGAACTCGGATTCGATTGGCCCATCCCTAATGTATATGTATGTTCAATTTATAGGCCTTCGAAATAAAATATGCTATTTAGAGTGTAAGGGTAAACTATTGCAGGCAATTATTATTGGCGACCATATTGCAAAGATTTGTATATATCTTTATCCTCGATGTGGGAAGGTCAAATGCTCAAAATGCAGTTTGTAGGGCTTGCAGTTTTCAAGTTTGTTTAATTTACAAAACTTCTAAAATAAATGTGATTACTTTTTATTTGTTTTTAGTTTTAGGACAGCGTTATATTTTTTTTCAAACTTATATTTTGTTTTGTAGAAATAATGGTGTCTGTTTTCATAACTGTAATGGTCGTAGTTTAATGATGTCATCGATGAATGGTGCTTTTGGTTTAAATAACACAGCAAAAAAATCTGGTGCTTATTGTGCATGGTTTATTAAAACACCAGAAGACCATCTGGCCATAAAAATAACCATTTTGTCTGATTTTTATGTCTCATGTTTGGTAAGTTTGGCAATTTTTTTTGTTTAATTTTTTAACTTAAAGTCCTATATTGGCGATATTATTTACTTAAAAATTGAAGTTGGTGTCACTGAACACAAAAATGGTTTTAACTTTAAATAATTTTACTCTCCTTTCAAGTTATACAACTTTAAAAAAAAATTAATTTAATTAAAAAAAAGAAAAAGTGAACTTTTGTTTGTGATGACGTAGAAAGTACTAGTTGTTTACATTCATTACGCTACTTAGTACTTTCTATGTCACACGAAAAAATTTGGTAACCTGGTTTTTGGTGTTCATATTTTCAATATTTAAAAAAAAATAAATTGTAAGTACCGCAGACATTTTTAGATGTTCTAAAGGCATTTTGTGATTTAGTGTCAACCATACTAACGTGCTATATACATCACTTAAAAAGTTTTAAAACTCTCTAATATAACATTTCAAAAATACAATTTTTTAAAATTTTATTTTGCAGGATAAGTTAAATATATATGATGGAATATATAGTCCTGATAATTCAACAACTTCTGAACTAATTGCTTCTCTATGTGGGGATACTTTAAACGAAGAAATTAATTTATTTGCATTCTCAGGTAAGCTATGTGATAACTAACTATCTTTTGCAATTTTTTTAAAGAATAATATTTAGGGTTTAATTAAGTGTAATACAAAAATATTTAAAGACAAAAAATTTAAATTTAAATTCTCAAAAAAATATCATTATTTTTAGTTTAAAATTCCCATGAAATGTTTTTTTTTAAATACTAACATAATTTTTTCTTAAAAAACTTTTTTTTTTAGGTTATATGACAGTAATGTATGAAAATGATTACAACAATATAGGTCACTTTAATACATTGTATGAGATATGTGATTGCAATATACCAGGTTGTTGTTATGAACAAATTTGTCCATTTAACTGTAGTGAACAAGGGGTTTGTGAAAAGGTAATGTAATAAATTTAAATTATAAATTAACTATAAGTTTAATGATTTATATTAAGAATGTATATATTTTATGTAGAATTAATATTTGAAAAGCACCTATTTTTTAAACTAAAAAAAAATTTAATTTAAAAATAAATAGTCGAGAAAAAAAAATCTCTTTTTTTGTATATTTCTTTATCCTTGATGTGGAAAGGTCGAATGCGCGACTTAAACATAAAATAAAATTAGTAACTTTGACCCAGTCTCGAGTTGCCTTTTAGCAGTTTTGCATATTATTGATTATAATTGCCCTGTAATTATGCTGCTGATTAAGTGCTGGCTCAGCAGGAGTTAATACCGTTTATAGCGCCTAACTCAAGGGCGCTACAGCATGAGAGCAGTGGGAATTGAAACCACGACCTCATGTGGTATAGCAAGTATTCTTACCACTACACTATGCTGGCGGTATTGATTATGTTAATTATGTAAGAAAATGATTTAATTATCGGAAAAATTAATTTTATATCATTCTTTAGGGAATATGTATATGTAACACCGGTTACATTGGTAAAGATTGTAGCATCTCAACGAACCACCTTAATATACCATATTTTTGGCAACCAGTAATTAACCATGGTAATTTACCATTACCAACATTTGGTCAATCCATGGTTTATAATGGTGATAAATTGTTGATTTTTGGTGGAATGGCTGTGGATGGTCTGACTAGTGAATTAAACAGGTATAATGGTGTTTTTATAACCAGATTAATGTTTTAATAATGGCTATATTAGTTTATTTGAAAATACCAACTCTTTTTGGTTGAATGTTTTTAAGTTATTTAATCTAAATTATTTTTTTTTTTATCAACATATATTTTTTTAAAATCCTTTTGTTTTTAGTTGCAACTTGATGAATCAAACGTGTTCGAAAATAAACTCAACATTGTCACCTAGTGGTCGCTATTTCCATGCCGCTGTATTTGAAAATAAAACAAATAAAATGTTTGTTTTCGGAGGAATTGCAAGTGATGGTTTAATATTAAATCAATTGTGGACATTTCATACAAATAAAGGTAAAAATATCTTTATGTTTTTTTGTATATTTATTTATTTGTGTTTTTTTACAAAAAAAATAAAATCAAATTTAAAAAAACCTCGATCCATAATTTATCACTTGTTTTTAAGTTGTAATGGAATTGGTAGTGTAATACTTAAACTGCATACTGATACATATATAATCTGTAGTGTGTGGAAAAAAAATACTCATATCATTAATTTATATTTAAACTTTGTTTAATCTTTGGTATTTTCACACAGGTTGGATTCTTCTACCTTACTCAACAAATATCCCAGGTTTAGCTGGCCACACGATGACGCTATTTAACCACTCAAATATTATAATTATTGGAGGACTCACAAGCCAATATAACATCAATTATAAGGTTTGCTCCTTTTTTTATTTTTATAAATAGCTGACTAAAAAAACATTTTTACTAAATGAAATTTTAATCATTTGCAGGTTTTTGATTATGACATCACAAATCAACAATGGAGTGAAATAGAGGTTAGTGGGTCAAGATTTAGGGGTGCCTTTGGACACACTTCTATTTATGACCCACTTACCCGCCTCATTTATGTTAACGGGGGGCAACAAGGTTCCCCCGACAGTGTGGTGGGTCAAATCGATGTCTATAACCCTCTCAAACAAAGATGGACCCAAATTAGGGAGCCGAAAGGGAAAGCCCCAACATTAAGATACTTCCACACAGCAGTTTTAAATGTTAAAGGTATATGCAACAATAAATTAGACAAAACAGAATTGTTTAAAGCATTTTTATAATTTAAAATTATAGTTTTGAATTTTGAAATTCAAAGTTGGATTTTAGGTTTAAAAACACGTTTGATTATTTATTTTTTAGACAACGTGAGAGGATTTATTATTTTTGGGGGAAGAACAGAAAAAAATAAGTTTACAAATGATTTGTATTTGTTTCGATTTGGTTGCAACATTTGGACTAATTTAAACCAAGATTTGTCACATTTAAAAGGTAATTTGTGATTATTATCAAATTTTAAATTAAATGGTACTTTTAATATTTATACATTTTTGTTTTATTTTATTATAATTTTCTATTTTTACTCTTAAATTAAAAATTTTAAATTTTACTATTTAATTTAAATAAAAAATAAAAACAATTTTTTTTGATGTTACCTAAATTTATTATCCTTTTTTCAAATTTATTCTATTTTTAATTTTTTTTTTGTTTAAATTATAGAAAAATTATATGCGCCAAACTTAGGTATAGGAGGATCCAGTGTTAATGTTGACAATATGTTATATGTGTATGGTGGTAGTTCCAATGGACTACTCAGCAACAAATTAAAGGTAAATTATCACACTTTGTTTTTTTAATGACAAAATTTGTAACAATTTATTTTAATAAAATGATTTTAAACTGTTGATTTATATTCAAAAAGGGTAATATAATCTTTATTACAATAATTTTCTTGGTTAATTTTTAAAAAAATATTACAGATAAATAAAAATTAAAAAAATTAAAAAATTTCAATTTAAAAATAAGTCCTAATAAGGTCTTATGTAAACAAAATAAACAGTTTAAAAAATATATCACAATAAATATTAATCCTGTATTTTATATTTCAAGGTCTTAAACTTGAATTCGATTTGCTTTACTACAAATAACAAACAAGAATGTAAAGATTTAAAGGCTGGTTGTATTATTTGTTCTTCATCTAATGCAGTAAGTTTATTATATACCAAAATTTTCATTAAAATATTGAGGCTAAAAACTTGATCTTTTACATGATTCATAATTAAATTTCACAATTTTAAGTTTTTTTACAGAAAGTTAAGTTCAGTTAGTATTAAACCCAGGTTTTTATAATTTATAGATCTATTATTTATTAGGTTTTAACTACTATGGTACACAAGTATCTTTGGTAGTTTATTTAAAGAAATTGTTTTAAATTCAAAAAAAAAACTATGACTTTGCACAAAATTTAGCATATTTAGTAATAAGGCAATGTTACCCAAACGTATATTTATATAAATATATAAGTTTTTGCTTTATAAGTTTACTTGAGAACATGTTTCAAAATCTTTTGTTTTCGTAAATACCTTCCTTATTGTCTACACGGTTAGGTAAATTTGATGGCCTACCTAAAAAAAGTGTATTTTTTTATTAAAAGAATATACAAATGCGGTATGTAACTTAAATATAGTATGTAACTTAACATAAGTAAACTATAAAGTACAATAGCTTTTTACATACGTGTGCTGGTTCTGGTTGTTATATTGTTCTGTACAGTATATCTGTAATATTGATAGAGATTTCCAACAATAGAAATAAATAGAAACAATCCAATAATTACGAAACCAATTATTAATGAATTGTTCTAAATATTAAGTTAAAAGGTCTTTTGATATATTAAAAGCAGATTTATTTACTATTTTTACCGATTATTTAGTATTAATATCAAAAAAATATTTAGAACAAAAATTATATTTCTGTTTTTGACCTTTTCTTGTTGTTGTTTAACTGTAGGTTTTTGTTGTTGTTGTTAAGTTTGTTGTTGTCAGGTTTTTTGGGGTAGACACTGTTGGTATTGGTTCTTTATCTGTTAGAGCACCTGCAGTTGTTTTTATAGTAGTAGTAGTTGCTGTTGTAGCTGAAGTAATTTGTTTAATATTTTAATTTTTTGTTTAAAAAAAAAAATTTATTTGAAAAAAAAATCATATTTTTTTGGCCACTAAATTTTTACTAAAGTTTTACTGCTAGCAAAATTAAAAAAGATACCTACTTGATATACTCCGTTGGCAAATAATCCCTTTTACAACTTCTCCTTCCCTTCTGTTAAAACAATCTACATCATTCCATTTTGAAGTCCAACTTTAAGGCTAACACAATTTTCATTTCCACCACCCCCATTATTAGGCTCATGAGCCCCATTATCTCTATCCCAGTTAGATTGGTTGCTTAACAAAGTTGTCCCATCTTCCCATTCAAACGAAGAATCTTTGTTAGCTGGGTTTGTTCTTGTTAGCCCAATCCAGAATTTGGAATAAGCATAACCTAAATCAAAAGACCGAATTAAAGAAAATTGTCTTTAGCTAGTTAAATTATAAATGCTTTACCTTCAATTGAATACATTGTTTGATTCAAAAAATGTTGAATTTCCGAAGTTTTAGGGGTTGCCAAAGTTGCATTTAATAATTCTGTGCATTCTGTTTTTGCAGCCTGAAAAGTGTAACTACTGTCGACATTAAAATAATATTCTACACCCTCATATGTATACCGCTGTTGCCCATTTAGTAAGTTAGTCCCTAAAAAAATTAATCCCAAAACTAACTTCTCCATTTTGCAATGTATTGCAAAAGCCTAATGTAACTAAATAAGATTTAATTTGTTCCAGCATTGGCTGTTAAATAGAGAAGATTTATTTTTTTATAATTGTATATTAGTTATTAAGTAAATAAGTGTCATGTTTTGTTTATGAGTATTTAGTGTTTTGATAATTGTTAAAAAAGAAATAGGGCGCTGCAGTTTTATTTTTTTAATAAGTAAAGGTATAAGATTTGTCTTTTTTTAATGTGTAATATCAATACCTTAAGTTTTTTATTGTTGTTTTAGCTCATGTTGTGCATTGTTATCTATAAGGTATTAAAATATATGTATAATTTAATTTATAAATGACATACTACTAAATACTATGAAAATATTCTTTATTTATATTTTCTTAAAATATATCATTTTTAATATTTTTGGTTTTTTTTTTCAAGGATCTCGATAAAGAAGAAGTTTTGTGCCTTCCTAGCAAGGAAAACTTTTTAAACGATTCTTTAATTTGTGATATTAAACTAAACAATCCAAACCAGAAAACTGAATTAACAGACCCGTGTTTAGCTGATCAGAATATTTCTTGTGATAAATTTAAGTAAGAGTTTTGTAAAATTAAGAAATTTTTTTAAAGTTTTTAAACATTTTTAAATTTTTGGATTTAAAAAAAAATTTTTTTTAAGAAATTGTTTATCTTGTGTTGCGTACACACCACCTTACCAAGATGATTATTGTAAATGGTGTTCATTTGGTTTAAATGCTGCTGATGGTGGTTGTTTTCCAGTTAACCATATCTGTAACCAATCTAATGCTGTGCAATCTGAATTAGGTATAAAATTTTTAAGTTTTTGTACAAAATTAATAATAATGTTGCAACGTTTCACAGTTATTTAAATTTTTTATTAAACCAATATTTAAATGGGTATGTTAGTTAAGTAATTTAAGCAAAAATCGTTTTGAATTAAATAGATTTTGGCCAATCTAAATTTAAAATATTAAAATAGAGTTTGTTTAAATAGGTTGCGATGAATGTTGGTCATCAATTTGCGAAGAATGCCTGACCCAACCCAACTGCACATGGGCGCTTAACCCCTTGAGTAAAGAATGGGGGTGTGTGGTTAAAAAGTCCCTGTCACACCCTTTTAATCCGATTCCTATTTCAAATAAGGAGGTCAAGTGTCCAGCGAGATGTGACCTTCAAACAACCTGTTCCAGTTGTGTGGCATCTGATCTTTGCTTGTGGTCATCGACCTTTAACCTGTGTGTTGACCCCGTGGCCTCCGAGTTGTTTTGCTTAGGAGGAGCATGTAAAAAGAAGTGTGATAAATTTGAATGTGGTTCGACCAATTATTGTTTGGATTGTATTCAGAAGAGTGAATGTGGGTGGGGATTAGGGGGTGGAGTTGGTGGGGTTTGCATGAAAGGGGGATTTCAGGTGGGTTTACTTTAATTTTGTTAACGTTTTTGTTTGAATTTTTTTTTTTTTCGCTTCAAGATTTTGGTTTCTGTTTTTGGCTTTTGTTCAAAGTTTTTGAATTTTATTTTTTTTTTCATATTTTCATACCAATTTTATATATATTTTAAGGGGCCCTTGTCTGCGACTCATGTCACACAAAAAATGTCGTGGCACTATGTGTCATGCCCACTCGAGAATGAGTGTGAAACAGGTCATCACACTTGTGTCACAACCCCTCCTCACTTCGAGTTGTGTTCGGATAAAGATGTGGGTTTTGACTGCAATTGTCAAAAAGGATACAAACGAAAATATGAGTTTGGATTTTGTGAACCTTTCTGTAACCCAGGTAATAGTTTAGTCTTTTCGGAATATTTTTTTTACTTTAATTTGAACTTCAAATAATTAAAAAAATTTATAAGACTTTAACATTGAATTTTTGAGTCAGGCTATCATATTTGTCAAGTATAATTTTTTTAATTTTTTTTTTTAATTTTATGTAAACTGTATTCTTGCAATATACTGTGTATGTCTTTGTTATAATATATACCAGTCAATAGCTCCCCTTGTGGTTGGGTTTTAATTGCTGTACTATGATAACAACTAATGTATACTCGCACAACACAAACGGCATTTTAAAAAAACATTTTTTTTTCAATCAAATTTTAAAAAATCAAGATAATAGGTATAAGTATTTACTAATACTTTGTTTAATTTAAAGGTTGTGTGAATGGTGAATGTATAGCACCAGATACTTGCAAGTGTAAGTTTGGATTTGTCGGTGAATATTGCCAACTTGTATGCCAGTGTAATGGGTTTAGCGCATGTACTCAGGACAATCTAAATAAGTAAGTATATATAAAAACGACTTATATTTTATTTTATTTTTTTGTTAATTAATTTTGTATAGTAAATTTTAATAATATTAATTAATGCAAAATAAATAAAATAAAAATGAATTCAATGAAGTTTATAATATTTATTATTTCTGTTTAATAAGTTTTTGTTTTAATTTTTTAGTTGCACTCTTTGTTTAAACAACACTAAAGGTTCAAGTTGTGAGTTTTGCAAAGTTGGTTTTGTTGGTGATCCAACTAAGCATGAAAGTTGTGTTCCCTGTGAGGTAGGTGGTTCAAATCCTGGTGAAGGCATTTTAAAAAAATTATTTCTTTTTAAACTATTTTTTACTACAATGTGTTTTAATCATAAAAAATATAGTTTTGTATACTTTACTTAAAAAATAAAATTTTTAAAATAAAATTTTTTTAAATTTTTTTTTGCTTAGACAATTTGCAATGGTCGCTCGCAAAAATGTGTGACCAGACAGCAAAATCAGGTTTCCCTTCTTAGCCCCCAACGCCCCTTTACAGGGTCATGCACAGCTGGGTCAGAGGTCAGTGGGCCCCAGAGCAGTAGTAATGTCTGTTGTGTGAATTGTACTGGCCACAGCCAAGGAAATTTATGCGAAGAATGTATAGATGGTTACTTTATGGTAAATATTGTTGTTTTAGTAAAAAAATTTTTGTTTTAAATTTAAATTAAATTTTTCTAAAAAAAAATAAATTATTTCTTTTATTTTTTAACGGAATCTTGATTTTAATTATTATTTTAAACTTTATTGTCATTTAGTTGAATGGTGTATGTCGTGAATGTGATTGCAACGGCCACGGCACATTATGCAACCGCGACAACGGTGCCATGTGTCACTGCAACAACCACACTGCCTCGTCCGCTGAGAGCAAGTGTCATAACTCACCGGCCTTGCTAGAATGTTGGAAAAAACAGTGCGATAAATGTGAAGACAATTATGCTGGTAACCCTGCAAAAGGAGGACAGTGTTATAAGGAGGTCAGATTTCCAAAAAAATTTAAAAATTATTTTTAAATATTTTCTTGGGTCAAAAACCTTATTTAAATAAAATATCAATACTCAACAAACATAGCAAACCTGTACTAAGTGTTCTTACCACAAACCCACCACCTTCTAAGTGTAGTGGTTTAAACACTAGGCTTTCACTTCAAAGGGTCTTTAGTTAAACTTTTACTGTTTTATGTCATAGCATTTTTGAGTAGCCCCTATAAATGGCACGAGCCCCTGTTGAGCCTAAACCAATTGGTGGGTTATTTAATTATGAAACTGTCCAACAACTTTTTTGGTTAAGCATAGAATTAGATTCTAAATTAAAATTTGTTCTTTAATTGAAATTTTAAAATCTTTTTTTTATTTAGATTGGAATGGGTGAGGAACTTTGTTTTGATTCCACTTCATGTGTGGCACCCGACAGACTTGGAATTCCCCCTTTAGAAGTAGGGCGCACAACCTTTTTTGCCCTTCACCCCCAATTCACGAATGTTGACATCCGGCTAATTGTGGATGTGACAGAAGGAGAGGTCGACGTGTTTTTATCGGATCTGGAAGACACTTTTACAATAAAGTAAGTACTTTTTCTTAGGAAGGTACTTTTTAAGGGTAAGTACTTTTTAAGGTAGACACTTTTAAGGTTTTTAAATGCTCAAAAAATCAAGTTTTTTAATTGTGGTAATTTTTATCACCAACTTGGACAATGTCAAATTGAATTTAAATTTTGATCTTCAGAGTTGACCCGGACACTGGTTTCCACTCGGTTGTCACAGCAACCTCGAACTTAACTTACCTCGAGGGCACGCTTAATGATGAACTGAGTTTAGCTCGTATTGTTTGGGCACAGACTCATAGAAAGGTGAGTCAATTTTTCATTTTAGCTTCTGTTTTTTTCCTTTTTTTTTAATATGCTTAAACAAGAAGCTTTACTTTAGGTTGCTATGATATTGAAAAAAATGTCAGTGTGGTGTAGTGGTAAGAACACTTCCTACACTACATGAGGACCTGTGTTGAATCCCCAGTAATTTCATGTTGTAGCGCCCTTGAGTAAGGCGCTATAAACGGTTTAAACTCTTGCTGAGTCAATACTTAATCAGAAGCATAACTATCGGGCAATTCTAATCCATAATATCCCAAACTGTCATAGGCAAATCGAGACTGGGTCAGAGTAACTGATGTTACTCTATGAGTCGGGCATTCGACCTTTCCACATCGAGAATAAAGATATAAACAAAAAAAAAAGAATTTAGTATGGAACTCTGGGCCTCAGTATATTTTAGAATCGGATAAAAACCTTCTAATTTTTCCAATTTTATCTAATTTTTAGTTACGAGAAGTTCAGGTCAGCGATTTCAACACTTACATTGAAATGAAACCAACAGAATCACTGCGTGCCATTGGCGTGCGTGACCGTTTAGTCGTGACCTGTCCACACGACGGTTACAACCTCGAGCAGGCTAAGTTTTACGTCATCTTGTTGGCTCACGAGCCTCCTCCAGTGGTGGATGCGGGACGTGAAAAACGTGCGCTTGGTGGCGCTCAAAACGCTCGCGGAAGATTGTTATTTCGCCAGGTAAATTTTTTTTTTTGTAATTTGTAATAAAATAAATTATAAATTGACTAAAAATAATAAAATTGTATTTTTTTTTATTTTAGGATCAAACGCAGATCGATCTCTTTGTTTTTTTCTCGGTATTTTTCTCTTGTTTTTTCCTATTTCTTTCTCTCTGTATATTGGTGTGGAAAATTAAACAAACGGTAGACACACAGCAAGCAAGGATAGCTCACCACATACAACTACAAAATATGGCTAGGTAATTAATTAAAATGCAAGCAAAACTAGAAAATGGGGTACTCTTACCCATTTTCTATCATCCTTTGTTTTTGTTCATTTATTTTCCCCGATGTGTGGAGGTTAACTTCACGACCTAAACATAGAGTAACATTAGTTACCCCAACCGAGTCTCGAGTTGCCTTTGCAGTTTGGAATATTATTAAATATTATTGCCCGATAATTAAATGTTGCTGATTAAGTGCTGGCTCGGCAGGATTTCTTATCGTTTATAGTGCCTTACTTAAGGGCGCTACAGCATAAGAGCAGTGG
This sequence comes from Corella eumyota, assembly GCF_963082875.1. Taxonomy (NCBI): domain Eukaryota; kingdom Metazoa; phylum Chordata; class Ascidiacea; order Phlebobranchia; family Corellidae; genus Corella; species Corella eumyota. The sequence goes on along the minus strand of NC_137493.1, from coordinate 4,659,513 downwards.
GAATCGAACCCAAGACCTTATGTAATAAATCCAAGTGTTTACTACCACTTCACCATCCTGTCGGTTAAATTTATAAATTTATAGAAATAAGAAGTTATTTTTTCGCCTTATTTAATATATATTTTTTAGTCGACCTTTTGCTTGTATCTGCGTGTATTTCGATCCTCCAAACCAACCTTCGAATAAAAATAATCGTAAAAAGATGCGGCAGAACAACAAAGGTGACTACATTGTGTCCAAGAACACTAAAGGCTACCACAAGGTGGCTACTGATGACGCGCAGTCGTCGATGCCCCTCGCTCGAAGGTAAGACTCCATTTAACAAAAACAACTAAAAACATTTACAATTTTAACATTTTTTTTCTTAATGACTAATGACTTAATGACTTAAAGTTTGGGGTTTAATCCCCACCGCTGGCAGGTGGTGGCGGTTCTAAGTAAGGTTATAGCAGAACTTTTACTATTTCGGGTCCAATCGTACAAAACAATTATTGTTTTAATAAACAGGGTTTTTCTAACTTCTGTCAAACCTTCGGCCAGCGAGGAGAGCGTTTCGCAAGACTACACCCCGTTTGTTACGTCATCGACGTTACGCGGAAGTAACGATGTCGTCACGAAGCCAGGAACTACGAAAGGAAATTATGCTACGCCAGAAGACGCCAGAAGGTAAGTTTTATACATCTCTAAGTGAAGGCCCTAACAAAGTAATTGTTTTTTTTCTGTTTTTTAAATAAATTCCTTAAAAAATTAAAACCTTCCGCTGTTTTGTAATGTATTCTTTCGTCGTTTCTTTATTTTAACTCTGACTTGTATTTAAATTACAAGATATTCTGGCAACCTTGAAGACAATTCTGATGACGTCACGAGCGACAAACAGCAGCGACCCTTGGTGGCGGAACACCGCATTCCTCTACTTAACGCAACCACTCAGTACGTAACCATAGTGCGTGATGACGTCACGGGTAAGAGTCGTTTGACGCCCGAATCCAACCAATCACAGGAGACCTCGTTCGTCCGGTCAAAATCGGGAAGTCCCCGATACGAGAAACGAGCGCGCAGAAAAATGCGTCGATGCCCGTTCAAATTCGGACCAATCACGTACGAGCCTCTATGTGACGTAGGCGCGGGGGTCGCGACTGTTGTTTTGGCGCTCCCTAGCGGAGACTCGCGTACTCCCACTAGCGTTTGTTTGGGTTCGACTTTGCTGAACTCGAAAACCCTGAATCTACCTCACCAAACCCTCGATCATAACTCGAGCAAGGTCAAATACAAAATCCCGTTTGCTAAGCGCTTTTAACGTCCATGACGTCAGCATTAATGACGTCATCCTGTTTTTTTTATCATATCTGGTGCTTCCATATTTTTATATCGTTTGGTAAGTGCAAATTTGTCGAGTGCTGAAAGTTTTTTCTAGTTTCTAGTTATATGACGTCACTATCATAGCGTAAATCCTACTGGCCATGACGTCACTATCATACCGTGTCTCCGTCTGAACTTATTGTTGTTACGTCACTATAAGTGACGTCACGCGGCTTGCAGTATTTTTGTAATTATTATTATTATGCTTTGCCTTCCATCATTGTGTCACGTTTTACCTATTTTCATTCGCAATTTTGTCACGTGACCTGTACGCGAACAAAAATCACGTGGTCTGACTTGATCGATATAACTTTACTACCTACATAATGTTGCCAACCATGAGTTTATATTCGTTTTCTATCTGTGATGAACGACTGCTATTTCTTTAAAGTGGTTTTGAATAAGGTCGCACTAAAGTACTTTAATTATGACGTCATTGCTTGTATTTTCTTGCCATGCTTTATCTTAACAGCTATAGAAAAACTTGTTAAAAATAGAGTACATTTTAAATAACGTTGGACTTGATAATATATAGATTAGAAGTTTTTATTTTTTTTTTACTTCTTTTAACAGGCTTAAACTGTATTTTTTTACTGAATTGAAATTATTTTTTTATAGAAATGTACTAATCGTTAATTTTTGAGTTTCACCATTTTGTTACTTTTTGTCTTCCTGTATTTTTGTTCTGGCAAAAAGACTTATTTAGTCGATTTTTATTTAAAAACTGCAGCATTTTATGGAAAATTAGTCTGTTGTTAAAACTTTAGATAGAAACTCCTGGTACAGTTTAAAATTTTAGTACGCAGGGGTCATCTCTAAATGTAAATAGTCATTTCTGCTTACATACCTTTAGAACAAGACCTTAAGATATTTGTACCAACAGATTTTTTAAATCTAAATTCTAGAATTTTTTGCTTTGCCATAAAGCCTTTGTGTGTAGAAGCATAGTCTAACAGAATTGAGGGTAAACGCTATGTTATTTTAGGGCAACTTTTGCCATGTTATTTTAGAGCAAACTTAGTTCAAAATAAGTAATACATTTTTTTTACTGTTTAAAAATTATTTTATTGACACACCAACAACATTGTTTTTTACTTAAATTTTATACACATTAATAAACAAGAAAAAATATATATTAGTGTGGTTATGGTTTAAACGCTACAAAGCAACACAGCATATTTTTAAAAAATAATCTTAAACAATATCATAAAAACTATTTTTTCTCAGCATTAAAACGGTATTTACAAAATAGCACCTGTTTAAAATAAGTTTTATTTTTAAATTTGTACAAAATTTATACTTGCTGCTTATTCTAAAAATTGTGCGATTAATTTTAAACTTTATCCTGCTGAAGATAGGATATTTGCAAGAACATAAGTTAACCGACATAACCAATATTATAAGACAAATAAGATAAAAATATTTTCAGATTACCAGCATTTTGAAGGGAACATTCTTTTTTTATAATCGACAAAGGAAAAGTTGATGGCAATCATTCCAAACACCTTGAAAACCAAAAATGGCCCGGACCAAAAAAAAAATCCAAGTTCACTGTGGAACCGTGCAAAAATAACCAGTCGAATAATGTCAAGTAGTTCGTAGGCAAGTGTGCTAAGACTGACGCGAATAATCATCTTTTTTACCGGGCCTTCAATTGCATCATCGATTCGGTTACACCCAAAAATTCGAAAAACTGGGTAGAGCATCAACAAAAGTATGCACACGCCAAATAACGCTGACAGTCCAGTCGTTGTAGTGTAGCTGTATTGTAAAAGTCCGCGAGTACTACTTGTTATAGAACAGTAATCATTCTCTTCCCATTCAAAAACCAATTTAAAGTTCAATGCTATGTTAACCAATCTATTTAAAGCAAACGATACAAACACGAACGTGCTAACTTTATGAAGGAATTGGGATGAGAGAACCTGAAGTTGTCCCGATGTGTAAAATTTTTCTTGTCTAGACCATAGGTACGAGTTGATACTGAGCATGTTCAAATTGTAAAACACAATAAATGTGAGAAATATGATTTTGCAATGTTGTTCATCTGTTCTTATTCCGATCTCAGTTGTTACAGCCAAGCACATAAGAAAAAAATGGGCCAGTACGTTGAATCGACTCTGTAGTTTGTCCAGTTCCGGTTCTTGCGGATTTTGCTGTATAAGTCTTGCCTTTCTGTATCTGTAGATGCCGTACATTACACAAAGATAAAGAGACAATATTAATCCAATGCTTGTGAATACTTCGCCAGAGTATAATGCAAAATAAGAATTTGTAGTATTTTTCATCTTAGCTAATGCTGTTTAATAAACTACTGTGATAAGAAGCTTTTTTTGAAAAATGCCTTTACCTTCTGAATCTATTTATCCAAACGGTTTTAATACAAAATTGACTAATTTTTTTTTCAAGTTATATGAAATAAATATTTTAGCATGATATGTGATATTGCCCAATATGTTTTTTCTATAAATATTTAAAATATTTGAAAATAAAATCTGTTAATATTTAAAGCAGGACTTTTGCGGCACCAAAAGTATATTCAACAAAATTAAAATAAAAATTTTTTTTTTTTAAATTTGCATTTAAAAATTCTTACCAAATTAAAGACAAAAAATATACCATTTTGCTATTATTGTGATGTTTTTATTTGCTATTTTATCAAGGACCAATATAATTTATTGTTAAACTTAAAAATACTAAGAAAATTCGCTAAATTTGTGCTAGTCGAAAAATAACTTATTATTGTGAGAAATTATTTCTTTTCAATTAACGAAAATTTAATTTAAAAGTTTATCGCTGGTTTAATTTCACAAACAATAGTTAACAAGGCGTGAACTTGAGTGAAAAGGAATTATCACCAACTTGTGAATTGCATTCGACCTTGATAAAACGTCTCTGTTTGAAACTTGACCTAATTTTCGCGCCGGTTGTCTCAAACCGAGAAACTTAAAAAAGAGAATCTTGAGTCTCAACAAAAAGGAAAAAGGCAAGGGCGGAGTAAAGACGGAAACCAAGAAACAATTTTATTCACTTAGCGTTTGACTTTTCATCAAGTTATCGCGAACTGAGAAAGAAATTAATTGATATTGTAAAGGTAAACTTAGTTTTTAACCCCTTTCAAAGTCTAAGTTACCTTAGTTTTAGTGTAAATATACGTAGATGTATTTTTAGCTAGTATTTATATACGGTATTATGTTTGTACTGACCTTATTTAAAGTATAAAGTAACCATTGTATTCTTAAATATTTTTAAATTTACTGTTCTAGGTAAAGAATACACGAATAACATGAAGCTTCTGCTTGGATTAGTAGTAGTTGCTTTGGGTAAGTAAAAAAAACAGATTAAGCTAACGTCAATCTGTCAATATTTGTAAAAAATTACATAATGACGTTGAAAGTCTGGAAACAAATACTAGTATCAGTCTGTCAGTGTATCAGAGTATTGTTTAGTTCATTGTGTAATTATGTAATACGAGTATTTAACAATGTGGCAGATTGTGTAATTGTTTATAAAACAACATATGACATATATATAATTTATTAATGAGTATTTGCCTGTCTGTAAATCTGTCAATCATTCAATATGAAAATTTATTATATATGTATTATAATTAAATGTATTTTTTTTTAAATCTGTAGTTCTATTGTGTTAGGTTTCAATTTATTTTGCAAGTGTGGTATTTTGTGTCAGAAAAATAACTTTAAATTAAATCTTTTTTGTTCCTTTTTCAGCAAGTGAGTTGGCATGGTGCCAGGGTTGTGCAGGGGGAAGTTGTTTTCCGAGCACAGGAGATCTTCTTGTTGGAAGAGGACACAGACTTTCTGCAACATCCACTTGCGGAACAAATGGACCACAACCTTATTGTATTGTCAGGTAAGAGATATTTTTATAATAGAATTATAAACAAGCGTGTAATGTTCTGTTCTGGCTTTAAATTAATAATTGTTGATAGTTCTTCGATTTTATAAATGGTATTTTGGGGACATCTTTTAAATGTAAAATATTTTAATTTAAAGACATTTTTTGTTTTTTTTTGACTAATGCCCATAGCATAACCTTTTTTAATTTTTTTTTATTTGTAGTCATTTGAAAGACATCCAGAAATGCTTCACATGTGATGCAGTGGTACCGGAAGAATCTCATGCTATCCAGAATGTGATCACAACATTCAATGATCGATTAGAAACTTGGTGGCAGTCAGAAAATGGACTTCAAAAAGTAATTTTGCCCCTTTTTTAATTTTGTTGAAAACTGCAGTGTAATCGGGCTTAGCTTGTTTAAAAATACCTTAAAAAGTGTTATTTTAATTAAAAAAAGGGCTTAACATTATTAACACTGTAAATTCATAATAAAAATAACATTCATAATAATTATCTTTGTGTTTTAGCTTTCAATTCAACTTGATTTGGAGGCCGAATTTCAATTTACTCATGCCATCATGACATTTCGAACTTTCAGACCTGCAGCCATGTTTATCGAGCGCTCGATGGATTTCGGGAAAACATGGAACATCTACCGATACTTTGCTTACGATTGTTACAAGTCTTTTCCTGGTATTCCAAGGGTAAGAACTTTTGCATTTATTAGTATATATATGTATATGTATTTGAAAATACAAGTTTTTTATTAAACTTACTTAACATTAATAACGAACTGGGATATTGGCTTTTATTTGCATTTGATCGCCCTTTTTTTAATTTTAAAATCTTAACAGCCATAATTAACAAAAGAGTTTTAAAAATTGACTAAAATTATTTTTGTGAACAATTGTTGTAACTGAAGTGTGTTTATTTCCAGGGGCCACCACAAGAGATTGATGATGTGATCTGTGAAGAGCGTTACTCCAAGATTGAACCGTCGAACGGAGGAGAAGTCATCTTCCGTGTCCTGGAACCCAATATTAGAATCGAGGACCCATATGCTCCCAAGATCCAGAACTTGCTTAAGATCACTAACTTTAGGTAAAATAAAACTTGAAAATTATACCAAAAAATTTTGAAAATTTTTTTTTATTTTTTGCCAAAAATAATTTTTTCTGACTTTTAAAACTGGTTTAAAGGTAACAAGCTTGTTTATTGACTTTATAATTTACTCTTTTTTATTAAATTTTTTTAAATCTTGTCAGGATTAATTTTACTGAGCTTCATACCTTGGGAGATGACTTACTTGATTCTCGGGCTGACATCAAAAACAAATATTACTACGCTCTGTACGAACTCATCGTCCGTGGAAACTGTTTCTGTTACGGCCATGCTGATGAGTGTACTCCGATAGACAACGTGGTCGATGATAATGACATCACAAGCGTCATGGTAAACACTTTTTTTAATTAGAAAATTAAATTTTTATTATTTTTTTGTTTTGTGTTGACACGAAAAAATACAAAACTTTTTATTTCTGTTTAAATTTATTTTAGAGGCAAAATTTAGCTGCTTTTATTAAAAAATGCATTTATTATTTTTTAATTATGCCTTAGATTGTATTTTTTTTTATTTATTATATTTTTCTAACAAGTACAAAATTTAATCTCATTTTTCATCCTGCAGAAAGTATCTCGCACAGAGGTATAAAAAATCTGGCAACAAAATGTCAAAATTAAGTATCGAATATTTTTGCTTTAGTTTTTCTCTTGTAGCCGACAAAACAATGAGAGTGCTTTAAAATAACCTTGCTTTTTAGCCTATGCTTTGCTTGTTTTTAAAATAACCCGACAATTAATCAAATATTTCAGTTAAAGACCCATCAGCGGCGAGTAAGTAATTGATTTGGTTAGAAAAAATCATCAAACCAGTTAATTGGCATGAGACACACACAATTCATTATTCACCAAATTTTCGCACAATTTTAGAATATAATTTCTGAGTAAAAATCAAGCGATTTGGTGATTCCATAATTTTGTGCCATAATTTTCACAATCTGCAATTGCGTAGTGTTTATACAAGTTAAATTTACACCCCCTTTAATCAAAATTTGAATATCTCATTTTAAGGTGTCCGCTGACCAGGTAAAACAGTTTTGGTGTCTGACATAAAATGGTGAACAAAGGTTTTAAAATTTTTTTTTTGGTGTCAGAACAGCGAAAATATTTTTGTACGCTTTCTTTTTCTAATTTTTTTTATGATTTGTAATGAAAACGTAATTGACGACTAGAAGTTGCATGTTTTAACAGAACAGCAAAATAGTTTGTGAACAGAAATCTGGTTTCAAATGATAATCAAAAAACTAATCATTGATTGCCGATGATTTTTCTGATGATTTAATTTAATTAAAAACTTCGAAACCAACGAAAACAAATCAAAAAAATCTTGTTTTTTTTAAAACAATTTTGGGTTGTTTTTGTTGATAATAATTGTATTGTATTTATATATTTGTAATGCACTCTGTGCATGGTATGTCCAGCACTTTCATAGTGTTTGGAGACAAATAGTGATTGTCACAAAACAACGGGGTCAAAAAAAGGGTGAGCAACGCATGTTGTTGTCACATGACGGGGATAAAATTTTGGGGTCATTTTGGTATTTTGAAATTTTGGAATGAACAATATCATTGTGCCTGTGTATCTGTAAAACACATTTGTGTAAAATATGTGTAAATCATTTTCGAATACTTTAAAAATATGGGGTTTCTATAGTTTTGCCATTTATTTAAATTGACTTAAAGTAACAAATATGACATTAATTAAGTCAGGGGTTCAAATAAATCTTAATAAAAATTTAGGTAAACTTTAATTTTTTGCCAGTTTTTAACACTTAGTTGCTAATAGGTCCATGGCAGATGTCAATGTCAACATAACACTGTCGGATTAAACTGCGAGCTCTGTCGACCATTTTATCACGATCAACCCTGGAGGCCAGCTGAGGCAGGGATGCCACATGAATGTCAACGTGAGTAAATTTTAACTTTTTGTCACTTTTAAATAAACTTGTTAAAAATGAGTGATCTTTTGCCCCTGTTTAAATGTATTGGTTTCTTTTTTGTGTTGTTGTATATAAGGTAAGTAAATGGGATTTAGAACAAGCTTTATGCATATAATTTGCCTATAGACAGGTTAAATTGTTTTAATACATAATTTCTACCTACGCTTATTGAATTTTTACTATAATATGTAAGGAAGATATTGTAGGTAGTTTAAGTAACTTTAATTTTATTGTCTTGCTAGTTGAATTATTTTACAAAACCTAGCGAATAACCCCAAAAAAGTGACCAATTTCGGTGTAACTTTTGGTAATAAAAGCTACTTCAGTAATATTAACTGTAATCAAAAAAAATATTTTATACATTTAATAACACATACAAATTAAATGTAGCCTAAATACAGGGTTCGCAGATGTAACGTAGTGTTAATATCCCATTTCCGTCAATTAAATATCGAAAGTTTTAAAGCCCTGAGCCTTTACAAGCGAGTAATCGGTTTCCTATTAGGAGATTCGCTAGACCATATCAACCTTTTAGACTCCTTTATATTTCCTGTATTGAGCGCCGCTGAAATAGCAGCGTGACGTCAGAATTCGACTTGAATCGTTTCCTTAGCGTTTTGCATTGGTGATTTATACTTGTAGTTTACTAGAAGTTACTTAACCTTTTTGATTCGTATTTTTTGTTTGGATTTTTAAAATTGAAATGAACTTTTGTTGTTACGTTATAAAATGTATTGTGTTTTAAATACCAATTGACCTATTTATAAACTGTGTCACAAAAAAAATGGCTTCATAAGATACATTTCTAAATCTTGATATCAAATTTAATTTTTTTTTTTAAATTGTTAAAAATTGAATCAAAATTGGCATTGCGCTTTTTTAAAATGCCGCTTTTATTCGTAATTATGACGTCATAATTAGGTGCCTTTGATCGTAGCGGCCGCGTGTGAAAAAAGTCATAAAACAGTCGTGCTAATTGGTTCAAGAGATAAATCCGCTATTGTTTTATGGTATTTGATTTCTTTGAAGTTTTAAACGACAAATTCGCAAATTGTTTTATTAGCTCCAATTTGTATTTTTGGCCTAGAATAGCTGTCATAAATCATTTTTTTTGGTTAAAATTTGTTTATACTGTTTATTCTCGATTTGGAAAGGTCGACACTACACCTAAAAATAGAGTAACATCAGCTACCCCGAGCCATTCTCGGGTTGCTTAAAGCAGTTTGTGATATTATAAAATATAATTGCCTGATAATTAATCTGCTGATTAAGTGTTGTCTCAAAAGGGGTTTATATCATTCATAGTGCTTTACTTAAGGGTGCTACAGCATGAAAGCATTGGGGATTGAACCCACGGCCTCAAGTAGTCAAGCCAAGTTTAATTCAAATTAATTTTTGTACATTGAATTATTATTTTTTGAAACCCGTTAAATTATATTTTAGCTTGTAACTGCAACAACCACGCCACCGAGTGTCATTTTGACCCTGCCGTGTACGAAGCAACTGGTCAGGTGAGCGGAGGAGTTTGTGAGAATTGTCAACACAATACTGTTGGAAGACAATGTGAACAATGTGCTCCTTACTACTATGTCGACCCTAACAAAGATATCAGAGATCCAACCGTCTGTGCTTGTAAGTTCATTATTTTTTTAATTATTTTTTTTTTATTTTGATGGTGATTATTAAAAAAAAGAGGGTCAAGGTGTTTTTAAGTGGTCATGTAAAAATGTCAAATATAATTTTTATTTACGAAAAAACTGAAAAAAAAATTGTGCCCTTTTTTTTAATAAAATTTTTTTACTGAAAAGATTATAACATTTTTGGCGTAATTTTTTTTTATTAAAATTTTTTAAAGAATATATTGTAACTCAATTTGCATGGGTGTAAACAGCGTGTGAATGTGAGGTGGCCGGGTCAATGGACGGGGGAATTTGTGACGGGATCACCAACCCATCTTTGGGCATGATCGCGGGGCAATGTCGATGCAAACGCAACGTAGAGGGACCCAGATGTGACAGATGCAAACCTGGGTACTTTGGACTAGATGAAAATGACCCCAACGGCTGTACAGGTTAGTGGGTGGTTTTAAAATGTTTTTTTATTTGGAGGGGGAATTTTTGGGGGTGGTCATAATTTTCTGTTGAAATATACAGATTTTATAAATTTTAAACTGTGATGCATAAAAAATTTGAGTAAAGAAAATAGTTTAAAAGTTTGATTTTGTAGAAGTATTACATTTGCTTTTAATTGCTGTTAGATTTTAATGGCAAATTTTTTATTCAAAATGCAAGAATTGCCACATTTTACTATTTATTTGAAATTTTTTACCTTAAAACTGGTTTTGATTGGCCTTACATTGTGTAAAATGAATTATAAATTATTATCTTATGCGTTAATATCATTTATTTAATTTAACAAATTATTTTGTTGTTAGCTTGTGATTGCGACTCACTTGGGACCTTAACTGGAGCAAATACTTGTGATAGTACAACAGGGCAGTGTATTTGCAAGCGTTTTACAACTGGTAGAAGATGTGACATGTGTCTAGTGAGTTTTTATTATAACAATTGAAAAAAACTATTTTTTTTCTGTTTTTCAAATTTTTATGTATGATTTTTTTAATTTTACAAGTTTTGAAATATGTTAAATTTATGTTAATTTTTTTTTTAAATAATATTTTTGTCAATCCAATTAGTTTTGTTAGCCTTTTTGTTGCACATATGTTTAAATATTGGTGACAATTTTTAACTATTTAAATAATTTATTAGTAAATTTATCCATATGTTGAAAGACAATGTGAACATGGCAGTATTATAAAAATATATTAAATTATTTAATTGCTAAACAGCAACAGATGCTAGATGGTAATTTTAAATTTAAAAGATAAAACAATTTTTTTTGTTACATTTAGCAACATTGTGTTTTTTTTACAAGTTCGTGTTTTTTTATTTATCTTTTTATTTTTTTAGCCACAAACATGGGGTATGAGCTCGACAACTCACGGTTGTAATGAATGTGATTGTGATATTGGTGGGGCTTATGACAACAACTGTAACGAACAGAACGGGCAATGTAACTGCAAACCAAATATCAATCATCGCCGATGTGATTTTGTTATACCCGGCAACTTTTTGCCTGGCTTAGATTTTTATACTTTTGAAGCAGAAGATGCTACAATTGAAAGGGTAATTTTATAAGTAAAACTATTTAATATTTAGTTGTATTACGTTAAAGAATACTCATCTGTTTTTAATTTAAAAAAATACATTTGAAAAAAATTAAAACTAAATAATAAAAATCTGTTATTATAGTAATTTACCAAGAATATTTTATTATTAAGTTGTTAAAAAAAGTAAACTAATGAATAAACATATTTTTAATATTTTGTAGATAATAACAATTATTTAACATTGCTATTTAAAAAAAAAAAAAAAAATTTAACAAAAAATTATTGTAAAAATGACTAAGTTAGATATCTTACGTTTACATTGTAAAAACTTAATTTTTTTTCTTCCAGGGTGGTTATGAAGACAAGAGACAACACATTCCACCAGTTACATGGACAGGTGATGGCTATATGTTTGTACAGGAAGAAGGTGTGATTGTTTTTATTGTTAGTGGACTTCCGTTATCGATGGATTACGACCTGGTCTTAAGATATCAATCAAATGTAAGTAAATTTTGGGCAATTTTTAATTTTTTTTTTAAATTTTTGGGGGATTTTTAAAGTTTTTTTTACTGTTTTTTTTAGTTTATTTAAACAAAAGGTTTATATAAGTACACGTAAAAATTGCTTAAAAGCATCAAAAAATAAATTATTCCAACCAAAACCCAGCAAAATGTAGAAAACATTACAAATTAAAAAACAATTTTTAAATTATTTGAATCTTAAATTTTATATACAGATGCCAGATGCTTGGCAGTATGTCGATATCACAATTGAACGACCAAATCAAGGAAATATTCCAACCTCGAGTCCGTGTGGAAACACTCGACCAGAAGACGACCATTGGATCGCATCACTACCTGCTGCACCTACCACTCATAGCAGTCTGGGTAAGTACAAATATATGATAGTGTTTTAAGTATGTATATTATAAGGGTATAAAAATATTAGTAGAGAGTGGAAAAGTAGAGCATTTTTTTATATTTCTGAATATTTTTTTTTATAAAGTTTTTATTTAATTTTTTGTCAGCATATTCTTGCATAGCCTATATATGTTTTGATTTACTTACTTATTTTTAATCAATTTTTAATTTTATTATTTAATTTTTTAGGTGTTATTTGTTTGGAGAGTGATTATACATACAGGGTTGTTGTTGATATGCGAAGATACCAGAGAGAACAAGACCCTAACGCACCATTACCTGACATTCTTATCGATTCTGTAAGTTTTAGACGTAACTTAAGCTAAAGATAAAAAAACAAAAATAAAAAAAACTTTAATAAAAATTGTTTTTGTACTTTTATTTATTGCCATTTTGAATAAAAACAAAAAATTAGAACATTAGATCACTTGAAATTTTTTCTTCTCTTTCTTTTCGTTTCAAATTTTTTTATTTATTTGAAAAATTTTTTTGTAGTTGTTGGTTGTACCTATGTACAAGAGCGTCGACATGTTTCAAGGGACCGTTGAAGGGCGCCAGAGAGCACGAGAATTCGAAGAACTTGATTGTCAGAACGATGAGATGTTTATCCCGGATCGTGAACCCAATCCAGAGTGTGCCGGACTTTTGTTCTCCATGTCTGCGATCATCCACGAAGGAGCTCAACGTAAGTCTAATTTATGAGTGAAATTTGAGTAGCAAATTTTGTAATTTGAGTTAAGTGAAGAAAGTTACTCAACTTAAAGAATTTGTTCACCTAAAATTTGAGCAAATAAATTCTGTACCTTGAGTAAAGAAAAGTAAAATTTTGGAGCTTGAGTAAAACTTAGAAAATTCATTCACTTAAGTTTGAGTAAAGAAATGAGTTAAAGGTTTTTTTTCTAACAACTTTTTTTGTCCAGCTTGCGACTGCGACCCACAAGGGAGTGAAAGTTCCATTTGTAATAGCTGGGGAGGGCAATGCGTGTGTAAACCTAATGTGATTGGTCGAAGATGTGACAGATGTGCTCCAGGGACTTATGGATTTGGACCAGCTGGTTGCAGAGGTAAGTTTTATAAAGTTGCTGCGAAAATATTTAATCTAGTTTTTTCTTTTTTATTCTAAAAAAATAGTTTTAAATTTTTAAACAAGTATTTACCAAAAAAATATTTTTTCTTGTAGCTTGTGATTGTGATCTTCAAGGAAGTGTCGACCAATTTTGTGACGCGGCACGTGGTCAGTGCCAGTGCCGCCCCGGTGTGTCAGGACGTCAGTGCAACCTTTGTCAGCCTGGACACTACAGCTTCCCGGAGTGTCGGCTGTGTGAATGCAACGGACACGCGGACACCTGCGACCAACGGACAGGCGTCTGTATTCAATGCAGGGACAACACAGTTGGAGATCATTGCGATGCGTAAGTTTTATTTTTGGGTATAATTTAATAAAAAAAAATATTAATTTTGTTTTAAATTAACAAAGAAATTTATTTATTTCAGTTGTGAACCTGGTTACTATGGAAACCCACTGTTGGGCAGTCTCGACCAATGCAAGCCCTGTATGTGTCCGAATGGTCCGGGCAGCAGTCGTCAGTTTGCAAGTGGCTGTCGTCAAGATGCAATCACCGGTCTAGTGACTTGCTATTGCTTACCAGGCTATGCAGGTTTGATTAAAATTTGTTTTATCGAAAAATAGTTTTTTTTTACTTTAAAAAAAATTTTGAAATTAATTTTTTTAAATTTTACCCAGGACCCCGATGCGACGAGTGTGCCCCGGCTTACTGGGGAAATCCCAGACAGTCCAATGGGGTTTGTCGGGAGTGTGACTGCAACGACAACATTAACCCCAGCGACCCACGGGCCTGTGATGCAGACACAGGGGTTTGTACTAATTGTTTATACGACACTGCAGGCCCCCATTGCGAAAGATGTAGAGATTTTTTCTACGGCAGTGCATTTGATAACACTTGCACAGGTTAGTTATGAAGTAATTTATATATTTTTAGGGGTCTTAATTTAAAACATTGGTTTTTAAAGTCAGTAAATGAATCCAAAAACATATACTGCAAAAAAAACAAATTTTATATTCATAAATTTAAAAAAATAAAACCCAAAATTTTTTAAAGACAAATTAAAAAAAAATTACTAATCATTATTTACAATAAGTTGGTATTTATTTTTAAAATTCATTGTATAGCATGTTCTTGTAACATCCTCGGAACCGATCGTTCTTACTGCGACGACAATCAATGCCAATGTGACATCACAACCGGTAACTGTCAGTGTTTGCCCAACGTGACCGGCCGTGATTGTGGTCAGTGTATTCCAAATCACTGGAGATTGGCTCTTGGTCAAGGTTGCATTGCTTGTGACTGTAACCTTGCTAACTCCAAGGGACCTTCCTGTAATGAGGTAAACTTGAAATATTTTTGTAATGTTAAATTATTTTTTATTTTGTCGAATTTTTTTTTTGCTTTAAGATAAACAGAAGATTTTTTTGTATTTTTTGCATTTTTTTTATTTTCGCTAGTAGACATTTTTGATGCTTGTATAAATTAGATTTACATGCTTCTATACAAATGAGCAAAAAATTAGGCCTTTTTAAATATCTACCATTTATTCAATCATTAAACCAATCTTGTCCTTTTTAAATATATACCATTTATTGAAATCATTTAACCAATCTAGTCCCTTTTAAATATATACCATTTATTCAAATTATTAAACCAATCTTGTCCTTTTTAAATATTTACCATTTATTGAAATCATTTAACCAATCTAGTCCCTTTTAAATATACCATTTATTCAAATCATAAACCATTCTTACTAATTTTACCTTAAACATTAGGAAACTGGCCAATGTCAATGTAATGAAGGATTTGGTGGAAAAACTTGCAACGATTGTGCCGATGGTCATTTTGGTAACCCAAATATTGAATGTTTTGGTAAGTTTAGTTTCAACTTTTTAATATTTTTTGGTTTTAACAGTTTGTACAACCACTGGAAAACAACCAACTCCAACCAATAAACCATTTAAGACCAGTACCCTATCATTTAAGACCAGTAGTGGACCATTATTAACCAGTAGCAAAGCATTAATAACCAATACCAGGCCATATATAACCAGTGCCAAACCACTTTTAACCACTACTAGAAGTATAAATCCAACTAAAGTACCAAACAAAACAACCACCCAAACACCAACTGTTGTTGGTTCAACCATTGCTAATGGTAACGTTTTTTTGGGGAACAGTAATTTGAAAACAAACAAATTAGCATGGAATTTTAAAAATATTGAACCATGTGTTGTCAGAAATGGTTAAAAAAATACAAAAAATAAATTGTGTGGTACAATTATTACTAACCAAACCTAACGTTGTAATTTTTGTTTTAACAAATTTAAAAGTTTAAAATTTATAATTTGTATAATTTTTTTTTTTATTTACAAAAGAAAATATACTAACCTTAAATAATTTTAAATAATTTAAATGTTTTATTAACATTTTTTATGCTCAAATGTTTTTTAGAAATATTGAAAATTAAATTATTTATTTTAAAAAAAAAACATTTTTTAAAATTTTTTTAACAAAATTTTACATATTTTAGCTTGCAACTGCAATGTCGGGGGTTCCAAATCCAACCAATGCAACCCCGCCACTGGTCAGTGTGAATGTGTTGAGGGTGTCGGAGGTCGAACCTGTAACCGATGTCTTAGGGGCTTCACTGGGGAAGTCCCTAAGTGCGAACCATGCGGAGAATGTTTCGACAACTGGGATGAAATTATCACGGATTTAAAAGGTAATTTTTTTTAGTAAATTTTTAATTAAAAATCCAATTTTTTGGTTTGTTTTAAATTATTTTAAATAAAGATCTTAATTTCTAGATTATTTTTCTTTTCATGATTAACTTTTAATTTTTTTTACAGATCGAACAAATGTTGCGCTGGAAAAAGCAAAATTGATCGGCGAAACTGGAATCACAGGAGTGTATGAAGATGAGTTTGCAGCGATCGAGAAAGCTTTGAAAGAATTAGACAGAAACCGAACTGACCCCAGCGCCGACTTTCAAGATTTTGTTGGATTAATTGAGTAAGTTTTTGATAATTTTGTGTAATGTAATGAAAAAAAATTTTTTTCAAATTTTGCGTTCTACAACTTTTAAAGTAAACCCTAAAATAAAAAATTTTATTTTATTTGAAAATTATTTAAACATTTAGATATCTTGTTTGTAAAGTATAGAAAAAATTTAACTTTTTAAATGGTAAAATTTATTAGATATTTTATATAAAATAAAAAAGAAAATTTTCTTTTTTTTTTTTTTTAAAGAAAATTCAATTTTTTTAGGAAAAATCTTAAGGCTCAGGAAGAAAGAATCGGAAACTTGACAAAGGAGATGGAGAGAATAAGAAGATCAGATGCTGATATCAACAACGACATGGATGAGGTTGATACCCAAGCTGAAGCCTTGAACGACAAACTGAATGAACTGAAAGAACAGAAACAAAATATCAGCAAAGTCTCTCCAGTTGGTAAGTGCTAAGTCTACAGGTCAAATGTTGATGTAAGTTGGCTTAAAAAATTGATGATTATTATATTAACAAATGGTTTTAAACTTTTAACACTATTTATATGAATATCTGTTCGATTTATAGGATTTTAGATATAAAATATGTTTTTGTGGTACACAGGCAAATTACTATGAGCAAATATTATTTTGAAAACATATTACGACAATTAAAATACTACCGGGACAGGGCAATCAAATAGACTACAAATTTAATAAATTTAAATATCAAATTTTTATTTAAAATTTTTTTAATTTATTTTTTTCTAGCTGCCTACAAACAAATTCAAGATGCTGCCGATGCCTCAGCCCAGGCTGAGAAAAAGGCACAAGCTGCAACCACTGAACCAGGAAGTCTCGTTGACCAATCAAAAGAAGTTCGCGCTTCAGTGGAGGCGGGATTCGACGACAATAAAATGGAATTCGAGGATAAATTGTCGATGGTGGAAAGTGATTTAGTGGATCGAAAACAACAAATTGACGAGTTGTCGGTTTCTCAACTCAATGCTGAAGTACGTAGATTTACCTTGAGATTTATTTTGGGTTTAATTTATATATTCTTTAAATTAAAATATTAATATTTGTAAAATTTTGCAATGATTTTAAATTTTTTTCTTGTCTTTAATGATTTTAAATATTTTTCTATATTTACTTTTCACCTATTCTGAATTTAAACAAAAAAAATTTTCTTTAGGTATGTGGAAAAGCAACCGAGGGATGTGATGAAGGATGTGGAGGAGCTGGATGTGACAGTTGCGGAGGAATCGGATGCAACGGAGCAGCTCAGTTTGCTCAAGATGCGAAAACGAGGGCTCAAAAAACGCAGGAAACCTTGTCGATGATTTCTGAAGAAACCGGAGACTTGAAAGCTCTTGTTCAAGTAAAATTAAAATTTTTTATTAAATAAAATAAAAACTTTTTTTTATTTATTTTAATTTTCTTGTAATTTTTTTTATTAAATAAAAATTTATTTTTTTTTTTTAAATAAAATAAATTTTTTATTAATTTTTTTTTTTCGTGGTGATTTTTCTTTGTGATTTAAAATTTTTTTATTTTAATATTTATTGATTAGGTTACGAAGGCAAATGCACAGGAAGCTAAAGATGCAGCCCAAGCTACCAAGGATAGAGCCCAACAAGTTGAGGATAAAGTCAGAAAACAAAACAAAGAAGTCCGAGATTTGATCACTCAAATCCGAGAATTTTTAAACCGTAAGTTTTTTATTTTTTTTTTTATTTTTTCCAAACAACAAAAATTTTGCAACAACCAAATTTTTTAAAAATAACAAAAATCTTACAGCAACGAAAATTTTGTTCTTTAACAGAAAAAATTAACAAACAAATTTATTGTTTGATTTTTTTTCAACATGAAAACTCTTTTTGACAGGAAATCGCGCTAGCCCTAAAGATATTGAAATACTGGCCCAGAAAGTCCTCGAGTTGTCTCTTCCAGTAGGAAGAGACGAGATCGATCAACTGGCAAGCGACATTCGAGATCTTGTGTCCCGACTCCCTAACGTGGATGACATCTTGGAGAGCACGAAAGGAGATCTGGAACTTGCTCAACAACTTCTTGTAGATGCTAACAAGGCAAAGTAAGTAAAATAATAAAATGATTATTTTAGTTGGTTAACTTTAAAAATGTAATTCAACTGTTCATTCAACTTAAAAAAGACAATAATTCAGTGTTTTTTTAATATTATTAAGTTACTAGTACTTAAAATTATATCTTTTTTAATTTTTTTACCAGCTAAAAATTTCATTCTCGAATATTAAAAATTTAATTCCTATTTCTTCTACTTCTACAGGGCCGACGCAGGATCTGTTGCTGGTGATGCTAACGCGGTTGTTACTGCTTTGGAGCTAGCGGAGAATGCCTCAAATTCGGCAGAAGCAGCCAAGAACCAAGCACAAAGTGATATCACCATGGCTGAATCACAAATTGACGAGGTAATTTTTTTGCCTGACTTTTTGGTAATTTTAACGAGTAAAAAAAATCATTATCAGCCTTATACTTTTCTTACATTAATCTTAATGTGGAATGGTCGACGTTACGACATAAACATAGAGTAACATCAGTTACCTCGAACCAGTTTCGAGTTACCTTTGGCGGTAAGAAATATAATTGAATATTTTTACCCACTAATTTTAAGCTGCTGATTGAGTGTTGGCTCAGCTGGAGTTTAAACCGTGCGTAGCGCCTTACTCAAGGGTGCTACAGCACGAGAGCGGTGGAAATCAAACCCAGGACCTCATGTAGTAAAGCCTTCTGATCGCTATACCACGCTGCCGCTTAACTTATCTAGTTTTAATTAGTATTTTTTTTAATTTTTTAGATAAAAACAGCTACTGAGGACATTGAGGGCACAATGAAAGAAATATCCGACCGCTTAAACGAATTCGACGCTCGAGTGAAATCCGTACAAGTTCAAATGAACGATAATTTGCTCACGCTAGATGACGCTATAAACGTGGCGAACGCTGCACGGGACAAGGCGCAATCAGCAGCCAATGTAAGTCTTCAGACAATCTTTTTAAAAATTAAAGTTAAAATATAATAAAAATATAAAAAATCTTAAACTTGTGATTTTATTTTTTAAAATCAATCTTCTTTTTTAAAACTAGATTTGAAAAAAATTAAATAATTTTTTTTTTTAATTTTAGAGTTTGGAGGGACAAGCACAACTGATTGACGACACTACAACAGCAATCAACGACAAGAGAAACAAAACTGAACGACTCGCTGCTCTGCGCCGAAACGTTCAAAGTTTAACGCAGACTGTTACTGCTAGTGTATCTACTCTTGAAGGTATTTAAAAAAAACGCTTTAACTTAGCTTTACTTTATGAGGTTCTAGGTTCGATCCCCGTGGTATCCATGCTAAAACGCCTTGAATATGGCGCAATGAATAGTCCAAACTTTTGCTGAGTCAAAAAAAATTCAATCAATTTATAGAGAACCAGTAATTTAAATTAAGTGTTGAAGGCACTAAAAATAAAATACTTTTTTAAAACGTGAGGTCTTAAGTTTAAATCCAGTTGTTGGTGTAATTTTAGGGGGTGTAAAAAATAGCATACTGTTGAACTAAAGTTTTTTAAAGTGTTATGTTACAGAGTTTTGCAATTTTGTGGGTGATGTATATAGCATGTTGGTATGGTTAACACTGAATCACAAAATGCTATGTGTTTAGAACCTTAAAAAATGTCTGTGGTACTTACAATTTAATTTTCAAAAATACTGGAAAATGATTAACATAAAAAACCAGGTTACCATATTTTTTGTGTGACGTTGAAAGTACTAAGTAGCGTAGTGAATGAATACATGTTAGTACTTTCTACGTCATCACAAACAGGGCTTCCCTTTTCTTTATTTTAATTAATTTGATTTTAACATTTAATTTTTTTCAAGGTATTGGTACTGCTTTTAACAATTACGAAAGCGAGTTAAGTGACAAAAACGACGAATTGGATGCCCTTGAAGCGCGGGCAGCACAGTTGTACAACTCCATTAAAGAAAAAGAAGACTATCTTCGAAACTGTTAACCTAGATGGCACCCATAAAATTAAATTTCAAATTTTTAAATATCAATATTAAACCTATTTTTAAATTTAAATATTTTTAATTTTTTTGTTAATTTCTGATTACACTTTTAGTATTTTTATATGGTGCCCAAAATTGTAAATACCTTTCTATCAGTATTCCTGTAAATAGTTTTTCTTGCATATTAGCAAGCAGCGTATTATACAGCATCCCAAATTTTAGATATGGCAGTTATTTGAAAAAAACATTTTTATAATTTTTAATTTTTTTTGCCAACCATTAGTATCGACGAAGCAGCATAAAATTGTAAATAGCATTTCTATAAAAAAATAAGTTTAAAAAGCCACAACGTAGAGATTTTAATGGGTTCCTTAAAAAAAACTTTTAAAATCATTTAATTTTTTCTCCCTAAAATCTTTATGTTGTAGTCAATCGCATGTGGATATTTAAAAGAATGAAAAAAAAACTAAATTTCTTTTTAATATCTAGAAAATTTTCAACCACTTTTTGCAATCCTAAAACGCCTTTTTTGCGAATTGTATATTTCGAGGTCCGTTGTTCAAGTGATATAACAGAGTTTTTGATTCGTGCTAATAAAAAGTGGTTCATGCAATTGTTTGTTTTATTTTAGCAAGAAATTTTTTGAGAAAAAATGTTACTTTTTTGGTTAAGGTATTTTTTCTGGTTCTTTTAACATACGACCTTTTTTTTTATTTAAACCCTCTAAATATACCCATTAAAACTTGACCCCTATACCGCGAAACCCCTTTTTATCAGCTAGATTCTAACTTTTAAACACAGATCGTTTATTTTTGTACAAGTGGTTTTTAGTTTTTTATTTGTAAATATCTTTATTCTCGATGTGGGAAGATCAAATGCGCGACCTAAAAATAGAATAACATCAGTAGAATAACTTAAGTTGCTTGTGTCAGTTTGGGACATTATTGTTTATAATTGGCTGATAATAAGGCTGCTGATTAGGTGGCAGTATAAGTTCATACCGTTTATAGCGCCTAACTCAAGGGCGCTACAGCATGAAAGCAGGGAGAATTAAACTCAGGACCTCATGTGGTGTAGCAATTGTTCTTACCACTACACTACGCTGCTGGTTACAAGTACAGCTTGCATTTAAACATTGGTTTAAAAAATAAAAAAAAATTATAATTTTTGACGATTGTTTTTATTTTTAAATGCGTAATATCCTGCGCTTGTTTGGCCCAGACACGTACCGCAGGCAATATATGATGTTTTGACATAAACAATCACAAAACTCGCTTATCATTAAAACTCTTTACCTCAACATATGTAAATTTTGCGAAAGCCTAAACATGCAAGCTGTAGTAAAAAATATTTAAAAAAAAAATAATTTTTTTTACTGAACCTGCATATAACGTTTTTATGGCAATTAGATAAAATTGACCATGATGATGCATGTTTTAATGTTAACGACAGCATCCGGTTTTTATTTGATCGCGTGTTTAAATTAAATGTTAAACATAAACAAATGTCGGCTATGTACAGTCACTGTAAAAATTAACCTAAAAAGAATAGAACCAAAAAGTAAATTTGAATATAAACTGTCGAAAAGCAAGTTTAACTTAGAAACAAAAAAAGTTAAATAGTTTAAGAAATCGAGGTCCTTTTATTTTACAGCACTCACATGTCTACGTTAACTTTTTCGAACGTAAGGAAGGTTGTTAAGAAACATGGGCGTTGTGATTTGTCTGACAGTCAGCTTGAGAGTTTGCTCAAGCTAATTAAACCTGACAGGGTCATAACAGAAAAATATTCTTGGGAACAAATGCTGGATGTGCTTTACGGCAGTGGGGATTTAAAAAGGTAGGCGATTAATACAGTCTGCCAAGCAAATGTGATAAATACCATACCAACATAGCAAATATAAAGTTAATTTTTAGTTGCAAAAATACCCTGCTAATAGATCAATTTTAACAATTTATAAGACATACATTTGAAAACACTATGCTTAAGCCGTAAAATCAGCATTACTACATCGGGGTTTATTATTATAAGAATTGTGAAGCTATTTCAGCTAACAGTATCTTCAAATTTCTACTCGGTTTGTTTTGTTTTAAGCAGAAATCTTGAAACGGAAACTTTGTATCAATTAGAGAACTACACACTTTCCGAATCGTGGCTCTCTACCAGCGAATATTGTAAACATAAATACCTCGGTCACCCGATTAAAATAAGCTTAACAAAAACTGTGGATGGAAAAAAGAAGCCTTTAAAGTCAACAACCAAATTTAAAAACACAGAAAAAAAAGGTGAAAACAAAAAAATATTTTTATAGTGATTTAAAAAATCAATCTAAATTTATTTTTTTAGATAGAAGAACGTTTGTTTTTCGAAAAAATCCCTATCCTTATTACTTTGAGGAGGGTATAATGCACTTTATCATTTGGTCTTCGCTGTCTTTATCTCCTGAATTTTGTAAGCTAAAAATTCAGGAAATGTATTCCCTCGACGTTTACGATATTATTATCTTTGAAAGTCCGCAGCTTGTAAAATCTATACCTGATATTTTTCACGTTCACGTATTTATAAGAAACAAAGTTGAAACGCTGGGAACAATAGTTGCTGTTGGATTTTAAACAATAAGTAAAAATCAAGGCGTGTTTTGTGAATTTTGCGTTATTTAGTAAAATTGCATTTCATATTTATTGCTTAGCAAAACTAGTAACATTAAAAATTTACTTGTCTGCAAAGTTTGAATATTATTGTTTTTGTGTACATTTAAAAAACACTAAATGTGTTTTGTAAGGGCTACCTATAATTGTTCGAGGATAAACGGAATTTCAACAAAAAAATTCAAGTTATTTAAAGTTTCTACTTTAAAAGCGCGTCATTTAAATTATTTATTTTGGTTGAAGTGTCTGTTTTTAAAATTTTGTTTAAGTAGAATCAGTACCGTTTGTAACATTATTTTGCCATAAGTTATCAAATAAGGTAGACGTGTAGGTAAACAATAAATCAGTGTGTAGATACCCGCAGATTGTGTAACAAAAATTATTTACAAATAGTTCAAGAACGTAAAAATATTTGCGAGTATTAACTGTCAAGTCAGACTGTCCGACGGTTGTGTGGTTTATGTACGTACAAGCATAGCTGACAGTTTGGCGGTCTAACAAATCTTTAAAATTAACATTTAGTCTTCTTGAAAACTGGCAGACTGGTGTTGACTGTCTGACCTGACTGCAATAAAACGAAATTAAAATAAAAATACTATAACCATATACTGATAGAAGTTGAAAATCTGAAAGTCAGAAAGTACCTATTAAAATTTGTTTTTAAGCAGTTTAGCAATCTAACTGCAACAAGCCCAACTATGGCTAAAAAATGTCTGGGTGTGATTTGAAATTTTGGAAGGATCTTTTGTACAGTTTTTGTTTTAAAGTTTTTTGTTTTTTTTTGACCGGCAGCATGGTGTAGTGGTAAAAACACTTGCTACACCACCATGAGGTCGTGGGTTCAATCCCCGCTGATCTCATGCTGTAGCGCCCTTGAGTAAGGCTCTATAAACGGTATAAACTCCTGCTGAGCCAGCACATAATCAGCAGTATAATTATCTGCCAAAGGCAACTCGAGACTGGGTCGGAGTAACTAATGTTACTCTATGTTTAAGTCACGCATTCGACTTTCCCACATCAAGGATAAAGATATATACAAAAAATAACGTAATGTCACTGTTCGACTGTTTGTCTGTTTCTGTTTGTACAAAAAAATATCTTTGAAATTACATTTTTTGTGATTTGTGTAGGGACAATGTAGGCTATCCTAGAAACAAATTGTACTAAAATAGTTTGTTGAAATATCAATTGTTAATCAGTTAAACGTAGGATAGTTTGATTTCCTAAAGTTTATCTATATATACATAACAGTACATAATATGTTTTTGTTTTAATATATAGATAAAAAACTTTTTTCTGTCAATGTGTAAATATTCAAAATGATTTTGTACTTTTTAACTTACAGTTAAATTGGCAGACTATACAGTTGACTGTCTTTTTAAAGAAAGGTCCTATTAATTACCACACAGGACCACATAGAACTGGACAGGACCACACAGTAGCGACCATTTATCACACAAGACTACACAGGACGCGTTGACTATTTTGATTGCTATTTGATAAACACTAAATATTGACAATGAGACACTTTTTATTAAGTTCTGCTCTAACCCTCTTCTTGGAAATGTGATTTCTGCGTTTTATTTTTTATCTTGTGTGGTAAATGTTTTGTCCAGTATGGCCTGTGTGGTCCTGTGTGATAATAAGTAGAACCGAACGAAAGTTTTCGACAATGCACAGTTTTAAGTCTCAACGGTAATAGTAGAACATTTTTTAAATGATTTTACACTTTCAGAGTTAAAATATAACATATATAAGCCCTAGAAACTTTTTTTATTGTGACAGAAAACCTGATTTTAATTAATACACTCTTAAATAAAATGCCAACTCCTCGACATCATATACCATCTAGCAGCAGAAAATCTACACACGGCTCAGGAAGAAAAAAATCTGCAACTCCACAAAAATCTCCTCATAGTAGAAATAAGCATTCTAGATACTATCAAGAAAGAAGTGATAATAGTGGACATCATGATAGGAATAGTCATGCTAGACAACAATTATTTTGTAAGTATAGTGTTATACTTTTTGTAAGCATTAACAATTATTTAATTGTTATACCGTAAATAATTATATCACATGATACTGTGGTTATTTAAATTAAATACAGAGTACTAGGTCAAGGGTCCCTTTAAAGGGGACCAGAAGCTTTAGTCGTGTAAAGCTTCGGCCTTCCAAAAAACCGGGGGGGGGTCGGTGACGAAATTGCTGCGTAAAATGTCAGCTTGAGACCTTCTGACAACCCCTCTAAATAGGCTGTGTGTAATGTGTGCAATCAGTGTAATAAAGGTGGGATGTATATATTTAAACGGTAACCAGACACTACGGCCAACGGACACCTTAGCACGCAGGTTTTCCTTTAAAACAGAGCAGCATTGGAATTTTAATTACCGCGTTAAATTTTATCTTGCTATCTATGATCAGTTTTTTCCGGATAGTATTTAAAAGAAAAATAAACAATAAATAGATATTTTTAACGAATAATGTGCAAAAATAGGTTGTTCTTTTCCCGTGTCACATATTTAATTTTACAAACTAAAACTTATAAAAAGTTAGTTTAAAAGCATATTATTAATTTCTTTACTAAGTAATTAGCAAAACAAGGTTATCAGGCATTTAAACTATACTTGATGGGTAAATAGCCTGTTTGCAAAATTACACACATTGTCAGTTTGGTGACAAGCTCACAAAATACACATATGTGCTTGCACACATTTTTAGTTGGGCACATACTGACAGAGTAAAAAACATATATACAATAAATAGTCTGTTTGCAGAGTTTTGCACATTGTCGGACAAAAAATAAAAAGTTAATTTTGTCCAACCTGACTTTTTTAAATACCAACACTTAATTAGCAGCGTAATTACCCGGCAATTAAAAATCTATAATATCTCCAACTTCCACAGGCAACTTGAGACTCAGAAGGTCAGTTTGACCAAACCAAAACAAAGGTTGCATTGGTTATGAGCTCATTTTAATGGTTTTCAAGAATTTGAATAAACTCAGCTTAATTAAAATTAACTTTCTTTTTGTATAGTCTGAGTGTTTAAGCATTATTTTGTCAACGGACACTGTGTCTAAATGTACATTTTTACCTTTATTACACTGATTATGCTCATTGCACACAGCTTATTTAGAGGCACCCTAGGTCCATTGTGCTTGCGTCTTCATGATAGTGTCTTTAAATTAATAACTAACCCTGCCTGTCCGTAAACTAATTGTACACATGTTTTAAAATCATATACCAAAAACCTTGTCAATAATATTTAGAACTGGCAAAGGCAAGGCATCAGGAGTTGCCATTGGTGCCAGTAGGCTTTTTTTATTGAGACAGGTTTTAAACATGTTTTATTCAGATCAACAACCTGGCACTAGTCATTCTCACAGAAGTTCTACCCAATTTCGTCCAAGTGCACAAGCTTTAAGATCCACGAGAAGAATTAAACCAAAAAATAATTTTTGTATACACAAACTGCCATTTAGTAGATTGGTAAGTTAAAAGGACTGTATATTATTTTTGTTATTACTAGTGTCAGGCAAAAATTAACTTTAAGGGGTTTTGTTAGGCGAGAGAAATCCAGAAACAGTGTAATACCCAAGTGACTCATTGGACAAAAGATGCATTCGAGTGTCTACATGAAGCAACAGAGGCCTACCTCACCAAATTTTTTAGTGATGTTCAACTAGCCAGTGAGTTTGCATCTCGAAGAACAATCATGCAAAGGGACATATTCTTTATCAGGAGAATTCGTGGTGGTGACCTTTAAAGAACTTTAAAAAGAACCCATCACATTGGTGTTTATATTCGTGCGAGTTTGAATCTTTTTCTCTTTCGTTTTGTTTTTATAAAAAAAAAACTCTGCAAAAAAATCAAGAACATCATTTGCCAGTTTTTATTTTCCACTTTAGCTAACGACGAATGCTATTAATTAGAATCGTTTTTTATTGCTAGACCCTAACTTTTAAATCCTTTTAAATAATTTTAAAATACATGTGTTTTTTACCAAACTCTTGTGTAAAAAGTCTGGTATTGTTGTTTTTGTTCGTTTTTACTGTCACAATGTTTTAATAAAAGTGAAAATATGTGCTAGTTTAGTTTGTTACGGGTAAATTTTATAGATAAACTTTTTTGGTCTATGACTGGTTAAATATCATTATATAAAAACGCCTTTTTCACAGGTATGCAATTATTATAAAATAAACATTTTTTGATTTTATTATACTTAATAATTGTATTATACTTAATAGCATAATTTATTTTCGTCGTTACATGTAAGGACTTTTATTTAAATTGAAAATAAACCTTCCAAAAAGGTTAATAAGTAACGTTTTCACATTTAATGCCTTTTATTTTAACATAGCTGAAATGTAGGGTTTATCTAACCTTACCCCACGTGACCAACAATAGGTTGATCGGAGAATAAAATACGCCCCTTGATCACAGATTGATCCCAGTTAATATAAAAATAATGCCGATAATGGGCCCAGAATTACAACTGTCTAACTCGACTGAAACAACAATTGAGATACTCTACAATGTATTCAAATTCAGTACACAAGAAAAACAATACTGGCTTAAAGGCCCGTTTACACCAAGCGCGTGCGCCGCGCGCAACGCAAAATTTTACGTTTGTTCTATTATGTCGGGGATTCCCCGAAAAGCTCTCTTTTTCGCTTCGCGTTGTTCGTAAGCGAGTCGCTCTAGAAGCGACAGACGCGATTTTCGCGTGTCAATTGTACGCAAAAAAGGCCATAAAAAGGCAACTTAATTCTGAAATATAAAGTTATATACGTTTACAAACTTATATTATTAAAAAATACAATAACATAGATTAATTACGGGTATATTTTTTACTAAATACCTACATTAACATATATTTTGACTGTGAATGCACCCAAAAAAATAAAATACTATAAATTTTTAAAATTTACTAAAATAAATGCAAAAAAGTTATTTTTAAAGAAAAATATAAAAAATTATTTAATATAAGAAAAGTTTATAAGCGCAACCCGTTCGCGTCTGGTGTAAACACTCGCAAAGCGAATTCCCGAATTTCGCGTTGCGCGCTTCGCCTCCTGTGTAAACCGGCCTTAACACTTACAAATCGATATTACTTTTAACAAAAACTAACTAAAGACCATTTATGAATTGTTAGAACAGGGCGAATCGTATTCTAAAATATATGACGTACTAAAATATAATTCCGAAATCATTCCAAGTTACCACACGAAAAAATATAACACAAAAAAGGCGAAACACAAATCACGTGACTTCTTAAGAACGTTGGAAAAAGGAAAAAAACTTAAATGACCAGGCGATAAGGCGATACAAAAAAAGAAACGCACAAAGGCGGCTAATGGTGTCCAACTGAGTGTAAAATTGGATTTAAATTTAATGGAAAATATAAATTGTTTTTCCATATAAATGGACTTAACACCAATTAATAACTTTTTATTGAATGTCTTGATTTTATATTTGGACAATAAACTTTTGAATAATAATAATTTGTTTATATTTTTGTTTGGCTCGTTAAAATTATTGAAAAAACACAATTTTTATATACAGCTGAAAAATGATAGAAGTTTTTCTTCTTAGTTTAACTATAGGGATTACTTTTCGTTTTACAATGTATTTTCTGCCAAAACAAGCAATTGCTTCTTACTGCAAAAAACAACTATTTTGTAAAATAAAATATCCTTTATCTTACTTTAAACAAAACTTAAAAAGTGTTGTAAGCCAAACAGTGGTAAAAAATAGGCATCGGTAAGTTCTACGTTTTAAAATGTTTAACTACTGAGTTAAATAATTTGTGAATTGTATTCTTACTTACCTTTTTCTTTCTGGTATGTTCCACACCCTATTGAGCAACTAAATTTAGATTTACGAAATCTCTTTCTGAAATTTGCCAGGGATATATCTTTTCTGGTTGTTGGCGCTTTTTTTGGTCGTTTGACGCTGGGTTTGAATATATCATGCTTCATTGATGTTGTAAATGTTGTTGGTGTCACCGATACGAACTGTGTAGTTGTTGTTGGTAATGTCGTGGATGCTGTTGGTGACGACGTCCTGAATGTGGTTGGTAGTGACGTCATGGATGTTGTCGGTGGTAACGGTATGGATCGTGTAGTTGTTGTTGTTGGTGACGTCGTGGGTATTGTTAGTAATGACTTTATGAATGTTGTTGGTGGTGACGTCATGGATCGTGTAGTTGTTGTTGTTGGTGACGTCGTGGGTATTGTTGGTAATGATTTCGTGGATGTTGAAGTTTTTGGCGGTGATGTTTGCTGAAATAACTTGTTTGTTGTTGCAGTGTTTGGACTGGTTTTCTTCGATATAAGGTATAGGCCTATAACTGCAAAAAAACGAAACAAAATTGATTGGTTTAATATGTACTAAGGTCTAAGGTCGTTATTGTGTTATGTCAAAATTTAAAAACTTTATAAAAAGTTTTCTGTAATTAAGTTATTGTTTACTTACTTATTAGGCCAATAACACAGCATATTACAAATAGGCGAATACTAATTTTACACCAGCAACAGTTTTTTTTGTTTTGGGTTGGTTTATTATTTTCCATAATTTTTCAGTGTGTTTTCCTTAAATTAACATTCTCTAACATTAAAAATGTTTTTGGTTTATATTACCAGAAAATGTTTGGAGAAGACTATTGAGTACTACAAATAACATATTACCTTATTTAGATAACCAAGCAAACGTTCTTAAACATGTTACACAAACAAATAAAAGGGAACTATTTTAATATACTAAGGTTTAATACTAGCGTGAAATACTGTTTATGGCAGTTTGTGGGTTCACGCTGTACCAATGTCACACTATTTACACTCAAATACAGCGTTTACAGATAGCTTAAACACGTCACAACAACGCACTCTAAAAAAAAATATCATCTCTATTCACATATGTAAAAACTGATTCTATTATTAAAACCTGTAATTGAAATGCTGGATCTAATTCTGTTTTTACTAAACTATAATAACAAATTTAATGCTAGTGCAAAAAAGAAAAGCGTTTTATTAACTTCCCGTTTTTATAAAACAAGTCAAACATAGGAGAAAATACTTTGGGAAATAACCTTGCTAAGCTATAACACTTTATCTGTTAAATATTATTTTAAGATAAAACGAATTTTAACAAGTGTCTGCATTTGCTATGTGTAGCTTATTGTGCATAAGCTAACCTTTTGTTAACATTAAAGACAATATATTTAACTATTTCACATTTGGTGGGAATTATTTTTGTTATCGTTTCTTGATTTCATCAAAACCTTATATTAACTACTATTTTGATATGTCTTTTAATCTTAAACTTGTTTTTAAAGCCTGTCGTTTGCCTTTGACATGTGATTCTATTCATTGTTATTCTTTTTAAAAACGGTCATCTTATGCCTTCCTACAAGCAGTTGTATTTTTGGATTTTAACTTTTTGCTTTATCGTTAATAAAATTGGAACTTGATTTTAATAAGAAATTGCCGTATAATATAATTATACAGTGAATTCACTTGGGTGGTTAATATAAGAATTCCTAACCAGCAGCAAAGTAATCAGCCAGTTAAGAAAAACAATTAACTGCAAATACGAACCATTTGCTGTCTTTAACTTTAATTTATAACCTTCCGATTGGGTCGACGGAGACCGCTACACTATGTAAACTTTTTTTACCGGTAAAATTACGTTATATTTAGAATTACATTTTTACAAATAACGAAAAGAATACACTTTTGCAATTTGTTTTAAATATGAACTGTTCTAAAATAACCTTGTCTATTCAACCATGCCATACGTTTTGTGAAATACATTGAAGGGCATGCCAAAAAGAAAATCATAGCATGGCTAGGGGGGTACGGGGATGCTCCCCCGGATATTTTTTTGAAATAAAGCGCCTAAATCACTTCATTTTAGACCCTTGAACAGTTTTAAAAGACTGTATCTTATTTTATTTAATTTTAGAAATTTTGCTGTTTTTTAAAACAAAACCACTGAACAAATTTCAATAAGGTGACATCTTGAATACTTCGTCTATGACATCACAATCGGTTCGGATATATATATCAGTTATTTTAATACTCGCATTCCGTTATACAAAATGTATTTTTTTTGTTAACTAAGAATTTAAATTTTACAGGACATGAAATGACAAATCTGTAAACGTTTGTGCTAATTGCAAACATTCCCAAGTGATTTAACTTTAATTCGAAGAAAATTCAAAACCGCGAAAACGGCAAACAATTTGTGAATGATTAGATAATCGTACGAAACCGAACTGAAGTCCAATTTATTTAGCTTAAAACACAAGTTCATTCTGATTAGGTTTATTTTATATTAAGTAATTTAATAAGGTTAAAAACCTTGAATAGTACTGACAGTGCAAACAAAACTATAAAGGCTACTGTAGTGTAGGTAATCATTAACTAAACTGAAAACTAGTAGTAGAATATCGAGTCCAAAGGCCCTCATTTCTAAAACAGACCTTTGCAATTAGACAGCTAGCATTTTAGAATGAAGGTTATAGTTGCCGGCCTATCAAAAACGGGCACAAAATCAATGGTAAAAGCATTGCAAAGGCTAGGATATAATGTATATGATTACTTAGAAAACTTTGAGTTTTTATACGATGAATGGGAAAAAATTATGCGTGCAGGCGGCACCACTGACGACTTTCGAAAAATGTATGAAAACGTTGATGCTGTGACCGATGTGCCTGCATGTTTCTTTTGGGACGAAATTCATAAAGCTTTTCCCGATGCTAAGGTTTGCCAATCTAAAATTTATGTTCGTGTTTAAGCGCTGTTTCACAGCAATGATAATAAACCTAATTTTTATGGAAAATAAATTACTCCACAATTGACTTTGTGCATGTAACAGACACGAAATAAATGTACCAATAGTTTAGGATTTAGAGGTCACAAGTAACAAACAAGTCCATGTACTAAAGCATGAAATGGGCATACAACATTTTCTTATTTGAAAGTAATTGAAGTTTGTTAGGCCGCAGTTAAGCGTAACATGTCTATATGTTACTAACCGCAAATCAATTTACATATTATTAGTTATGCGCATTTAGCCCCAAGCGAATTAAGTATGAATTTCTTGCAAAAGAACCACACCAAACAACGTCGTTCAAATGGTATAAATAAACTTAAACGGTTGAGTTGTATTGTTAAATTGCAGAGAAATTTGTCAGCAGCCTCGTTACAGAAAAAAAAGTATGCAGGCCCTAAATAGGCTATAGACAATCAATTTGCATGGTTCATACACTTTTTCGCTACAGATCATTTAGAATTTTTTTTTAACAAATTTAGATTATTCTTACTATTCGGGACAACGAAGATCAATGGTTTAAAAGTATGGAACGGCAAGTGAAGGCTTCACACTCCCTTAAGTTTAAACTTATGTATATGTTATCGCCTCATTACAGGAAATACAGTTATTTTGGAGTTCAACTAATGTGTAAGTAAATTAACTGAATCTATATTTTCCCACTTTCAAGCTACCTTTTATTGTTTACATAGCATCATTAAGTCAACATATTAAATTTAAACAGGGATTACGATATTCGGAATTCCATACCTAGTCGGCTGGTTACAGAATATGGAGTTAAACGAAATGAAAATGAAAATGGTGTACAGAAGACACATCGCCAATGTTTTACAAGTACGTGCGAACTACTTTCTAGCAAATTTTAATTATGGGAATATGGCTACTTTTCTTGTCCTTTTTTGACTTGAATAAATACTTTTTTTAAACAGTTTCGCTGTACATTTCCTAGCTTTTTAGGCCTTCATATTTTTTCATCATAAAATATTTTAAAAAGCATATTTTTTAACATTTTAGAATGCACCTGAAGACAAACTTTTAGTTTTCAACGTGAAAGAAGGGTGGGCTCCCCTTTGCGAGTTTCTCAATGTAGAAATTCCCGATATTTCTTTTCCACATAGAAA
The DNA here is from genome assembly GCF_963082875.1 of Corella eumyota. Taxonomy (NCBI): domain Eukaryota; kingdom Metazoa; phylum Chordata; class Ascidiacea; order Phlebobranchia; family Corellidae; genus Corella; species Corella eumyota. The sequence continues at coordinate 4,626,446 of NC_137493.1, read as the reverse complement.
TGTAAAGGGCAGCATCTTCGAAGAGTTTTTGACTACCTCTCCAACCTTTGTTCGTTGTAAAAGCGAAATGTATTGGCGTTCTTCGGGCGCTATAGCCTTTCTTTCAATTTGTTTTTGTTTTTTACTTTGGTATTTGTTTTAATAACGTTTTTAAAGTTGTGTACTAGCCTATAAGGTACACTTTTATGCAAATTTTAATTTTTAAAATTATGAATTTAGTAATATTTTTTGGGTTGTGCTACATTTTAATTATGCAAGTCTTAATCAGTTAAAGCATGTTATGTCAATTTTATGAGTTAAGTGTGAAAAACTACCTATTTTATTAATAATTATATGTGAGATAGAGGTCATAAACAATAAATATAATATATATATATATGTTCTCACGTTTAAGAATAAAAACAAAATTAATGTTGTTAAATAAGCTACATTTTAAAATTGAAGATTTTATATGCAAAATTTTTTATAAATGAGTCGTTAAATTATGTTTCATTATTTTATATGTATATGGTGGCCTAATTATTGCTAAAATGGTAAAGCAAATGACAGACTGTAACCTAATACTATAAACAGGAAAATGACAGTTTGTAAAGATGCATTGCTACTTCATTTACATTAATAGTTGCTACCAGCCTTAGTATTTTTGCTGCTAAAGAACATTTTTGAAGTCCTAATAAAATATGGATAATCATGCTTTTTCGAGCAGTGAATCACAGGTAAAATTTTCTAAAACCTTTCTCAAAGTTAAGTTTTAATTGAAAGGTCTTAATAAATTTATTTAAAAACGTTTATTGTTTTCTTTTCAGACCATCAAATCTATTTTTCTTCGGGTAAGTAAACTAACTAAAATTTATCTGAATTTAAAACAAATAGAAAAGAAATCTTAAACTGAGATAATCAAACAGCATGTTGGAGATGATACTAAAATGCCAGTTGATAAATTTCGTGAGGTTGTCGAGGCAAAGCGGAGCGAACTCTCTGAAAATACAATTAAGAAACTTTGCAATTATATGGACAAAAACAAAGATGGTTTTGTGTCCTTACAAGAAATTAACGAAATGGTAAAAATTAAAAACCATAATTTCTTTAAGTTATATATATATATTTGGTTTGTTGTGGGTAGCCTACTTTATACATAATTTTTTTTAATTAAAACCAAGTAATGCAAAATTAACTTTCACTTGACAAAAAGTATTTTTATTTTTGTATATATCTTTATCCTCGATGTGGGAAAGTCGAATGCGCGACTTAAACATAGAGTAACATCAGTTACTCCAACCCAGTCTCGAGTTGCCTGTGGCAGTTTGGGATATTGTAGGTTATAATTGCCCGATAATTATGCTGCTGATTAAGTGGTGGCTCAGCAGGAGCTTATACCGTTTATAAAGCCTTACCCAAGGGCGCTACAGCATGAGATGAGTGGAGATATTTAGTTTTAGTTCTAAGATAACGTTATTGATTATTTACGGTTTATAAAGAAGCTTTTCAAGTAATACAACTGTAAAGTAAAAATTGTAAAGGAAATTTTATAAACATACCAACAATTTAAAAAGTAATTTGTTTAAAGGAAAATGAAGACGCTGCAGACGTAGCTGCTCAAACTGGAATCCACAAATCAAAAATTGCGCAATTTCGAAAAGGTTTGTCTTTCGCTGGCGGATTTGTTCTTTCTAAAAATCAACAAGACGAATTGTACTCACATAAGTACAAATGTTGCCCACCGCCTGTTGTACTAGTTGCTGTCAGTCTTGCGCAAGTACGTACAAAAAACAACTAATATAAGTCCATGTTCTAGTTAACAGTAAATTAAAGAGTTAGCAAACACTAAGCATTTGAAAATGACATGTTTTGTTGTGTAAGTTTGCAGTGTACATTTATTATGGGGTGATATCGAAGGAATGGGTCAATATAAGCAGGGAAGTGGTTGATTCACCGCTTACTTTTCGACCCGACAAACGACAAGAAGTTTGGAGATTTATTTCTTACATGTTTGTTCATGCAGGGTAAGAAACTCAACGTATTAGTATTAGTAACTATTTAAATAAAGTTTTTTTGGTTAATCTACTATTTTTTCTGTACAATAACATTGTGCTGTTAATATATAACATATATATTTGTAAAACAGAGTTGAACATATTATCTTCAACGTACTAATTCAACTTATACTTGGGATCCCGCTTGAAATGGTACATGGTGGAATCCGGGTCGTGGGAATCTATTTGTCTGGCGTACTGGCAGGTAGAATGTTCAAGTTATTTGAATACAACTAGCATAACGACACGCCCATATACCATACAAAAGAAACGGAAATGTATATATAGCAACTAACACTAGTGATGTTGTATCGGTTGAAAGCGCAAACATAGGCCTCCTACTAAGAACTTAAACCAATAACAAAACAAAACGGATATTATCATAAATAACACTTTGTTACATTGCTTACGGATTTATACGTTGCACTGTATCTTTTAAAGCGACACTTTATAATGTAAAAATTGTGTTTAGGATCTTTGATTACATCGATCGTAGACTTTAATGCAGTTTTGGTAGGCGGAAGTGGAGGAGTGTATGCATTATTGACTGCTCAAATTGCCAACGTTATACTGGTAACACTATTAAGAAATTTAAAGTGCTATAGATCTGATAGATTACCTGGCTACTAATTAAATGGTCTTGGTGCCTTTTTTAATGTAGAACTTTTTTAGGTTATATAAAAAGAAAATTTTTATTCTGATTTTAGAATGGTGATGTTATGCCACTATGGAGTAGAATAGTTCGTGTTCTATTGATTGTTGTTTTGCGTAAGTAAAATATAAATCATAACTATATGCCACAATAATTTTTATGTGTAATATCCAATGTAAAACAACAATGCTTTTACTTAAATACCTGATTCAATTAAATTAAAATGTAATCTTACTTTAGTGGTTGTGGACTTTAGTTATGCCGCTTACCGTCGATTTTCGACAACTACTTCTGGGGTTAGCGTTGCATTTATGGCACATATTGCTGGTGCTGTTACTGGTGTAGTTATGGGAATAGTACTACTACAAAATTTCAAGAAAAGTCGCAGAGACACCATTTTTACAATTGTTTCAATTGTTCTCTTTATTGCTTTTATCATATTTGCCATTTTCTGGAACATTTTCTGGCCGTACTATCTACCAGCTAACTAACACTGTTACTATTTAGTACTAGCTATTTCTTATTTATAAGTATTATTAGTTTGAAATTAAATGTTATAGTTTTAGCTAACTAAAATGCTTTTCGCTTGCTATGTATTCATAGACGTGCAAATGTATTATTATGTGTAAATTTAGTTGAGTTACGGTACATGATTTGTTAAACGGCTAAATATAATAATAAGAAAATATTTTTATTGGATTTTTCTATAAAGTTCTTTTAAAATTAAATTTTTTCTTAATTTAAATTAAGATAAAAATATATTTTTGATCACGTGACTTTGTTTCAGTTGGGCACGCATGAGTGCTGGTTACTCAGGTAAAAAATAACAACTATACGAAGTGAAAAATTCTGAAATTTTTTAATTTAGTCGTAAAAATTTTCTAATTTTTAAAAGTTAATTAGGTTTAGAAGGCAAAAAGCTGTATGTGTTGCTTTACTGCTTAAACTATAACGTCAGTTTCTTAATGTTCTGATGTCTCAACTGTTTAAATAAATAGTGATGTCTTCGGAATGGCAAATCGTCAAATCTAAAAGAAAACATCCTACGAGAAATTTTAAATGTAAAGACATTGTAATAACGACTGACGATTTAAAGACTGACCACGATGTTCAGTTTTACATAAACCAAGTTTATTCAGCAATTGAAACTTTAACTCAAACTCAGTTTTTTAAGGAATTTTATAAAAATTTTAAACCATACTTTAACGAAATTGAACACATTGTGAGTCTTGGTCTCGGGAAACCTACTCAAAGTTTTCAATCAAGATATCAACTTGCTTTTTTAATAATAATCCAAAAAATTTGTATTTCTTTTTTGAAAACAAATTTAAGTTTTGGAGAATTTTTGGAACAAATAAAGTTAAAAGATAACTTCAATCTTGGTTTACCTCAAAAGATAACATGTGATGCCTTCGACCCGGCTTTTAGTGGAATTGACATAGAATTACTAAAATATTTTGGAGTTAATATTATCACAGAAAATTTTAGCGGAAAAATAAAAGCCGAAGGAAATAAAAAGACTTTATTTTTTATGGTACATTGCAACAAATTTTTGTACAATAATTTATTAGAAGAAAATATCAAAAACACTAGATTAGAAAATATTTTAATCATTGGAAATAGCTTTTCTTCAATATACGAAAACACAATACACAGAACCTTGGAAACTGAGCATAAGTATTTATATCTTGTAAATGAAATGAATTCTGTTGTTGAATTACCATTGCCTGAATGGAAAGAAAACGACACAATTTTTAACAACACCTCAATAATGACCTTTAAAAGTATAATAAATCTTGAAAACTTCAAAAAAATTTTATAACTTGTTAAGTTGTGAAAAATAATTTTTAAATCTAATATTTTTAACTTTGTTAGATAATGTATTAAATTGTAACTTAAACATACTTAATTGGGGCAATGGTTAAAGCACCAAAATCTACTGGTAGTTTATTAAATGAGGGGGAGATAAAGGCCAAAGACTGGTTTGGGATTATTCAAAGTTGGAGAGACCTTGAAATTTCCAATGACAGAGTTTCAAATAAAGCAGTTTCCAATGGATACCAATTTCACATTCAGACTATTAGTGGCCACCTTTCCAGAGTAAGTATATCTCTATTAACATTTTTTTTTAATTTTAGTCATAATTAATTTTGTTTTTTTGTGGAAAATGCACAAATTTTATTTTTAAAACAAAATTTTATTGATTTGCTTGTCAGGAACAGGATTTTTTTAATTTGACATATTTCTTTAAAAATTTTTGTGGGTTAGCATAGTCTACTGTTAAGCATATTTATTAACCTTGTTTGGTAAAAATTATGTTAGAAATTTTGTGGATAGCCTATCAATGTCTTAAATAACTCTAAAAATATTTTCTCTAAATAATGCAAAATTAAATTGAGTCAACTTACACGACTACAGTTTAAGTTCACCTTACAGCCTTTAAAGTAAGACACTATTCTCACTTGAACCTAGAATATTAAATACAGCACCGCAAAAATTAAACGTAAAAGAAAAAGTTGTTGTGATATGGAAATGCTATAAAGTGGCACTTGCTGGTGGAGTTTGTTGATTCAAAGGGTGGCATGGCATTAATTTAACATCAGTTGCTTTATAAATTTATGGGGGTGTTTAATAAGATATTTTATTTGCTTTGTTAAATTTTAAAGGCATTTATAAAGGGCAAGGTCATAAAATGTATCATTTCCTATTTGAAGTAGAAATAAACTGGCATAAGCATAGTACAATAGACAAATAGAAGCCTGTTCGACAAGTTTATTAAATGTTATTACACTTACATTCTTATATAATTAACAATAGTTATACTGTCAGGAGAAGATTATACTAATACTATGCAAACACAAACTACAAATCAATAACATAATATTATAAACATGTTAGTTCTATTTTTACTCAAGACTTGTTCAGGTAAAAAGTAAAGTTAGTGCTTAGTTGATCAAGTGTAACATTACTGTTAGTTTTGTTTAAGATTTGCATTCGTTTTTAGTGCAGGCAAGGGGTTGCCTGAGTGTAGTTCAATTTTTGGCAATTAAATTTTTATAATGAAACTATAAATTTTTTAGGGTTTTGAAATTTTTTGGTATTAGTATGTATGGCTAGTAAACAGTGATAGTTAGTTGCATGTTTGATTAGTTTAATAGTTAATTTGTAATTCTAAACTTTAGTAATAATTCATTAGAAAATTAATGCTAGTCCATAAATGCATTGTTTTTCTGCTTAATAAGTTTATAAAAAATTAAGTAACTTTTTTACAGTTTACATTTAAAATGTTGTTTGAATTTAAAAATGCATACAACCAAACAAGTTAGCTTTAATCAGCAAATTTGCAAAATATTTCCTGAATATAAAATATTACCCGATCCCATTTTCAACAATTTACCCGAATTTGGTAATGAGGATAAAAAAGTTGAAATCTTGGCTGAAAACCAAATTAAACACGATTTAAAAATCAGGGGAAACGCTGGGTTAAAATGTCACATTAAACGCCAACTTAAAAAGGGGTTACAGCTTGGGGCACAATTTAAAAGTCAGGGGTTTAGATTAAATGTGGTTGGGGTATTAAATGTGCCGAGGCTGCATTCTTATTTTCCCCAGGTGATTTAACTAAAAAAGCCATTTTGAATTTTCGAGTATACTTTTATGGATATAAATATAAATATTTTTTTTAATAAAGAGTATATATTCGGTTTTAGTTTTATTTAAATAAATTTTTAAACATTTAACTTGAAAAATATTAAAACAACCACTAGAAACATGGTGATATTGTGTATTGGTTATAATACTTCAGTGTTCTGTATCATACTGCCTTTTAAATATATGCTAATAGTAATCACTGTCCTGTCCAAAAACAATTCAAAATTTAGAAATACTAGCAAAGCAAATGTTACCCTTTTGTAAAACAGTGGATGTTGCCTTCAAACTAAAACGAAGAATAGCAAATTAGTTAACTTAATATTTAAATTTAAATTAATTTTTACAGAGTTCTCCAGATGTTTACGATACAGAATACGAAGTTCGGTTGACATTGTTCGACATATTTTACCAACAATTTATTGGAAGAACTTGGCAAAGTAGAAAGATAAAAACAAACGATCAATCTCAACTCAATTTTAACCAGGCAAACAGTTAACTTTTTTTTAAAAACATAAAATGTGTTTTTCTTAATTGAATTTTTAGCTAAAAGAAAAATATAAGCACTAAATTATTGGTACAAAAAGAAACTTAGTTATATGATAAAAGTTTTTTTTTTCGTGTAGTCTGTTTATTTTCATACCTCAATAAATGATGCCAGTATTATTATGGTGATGGAGCTGGTTGCCAAGCAAACCCCTAAAACCCCCCTAGCAACCGACACAGTGGTTGTCAAGGAGCTGTCGCTAGGGTGGAGCATGCTGAGGTTGTTTAAAAGTGGAGTCCAACAAAAGGATCTGACGTCAACGAACAGCACACAAGTTCAAAAGTAAAATTAACTTTAAAACTTGAATTTTTTTTTTTACAAGTAATAATTGAATTTTAAAAAAAATGAATTTTTTAAATTTAAAATTAAAAAAAAAAAAAATTGAATTTTTTTACAAGTGTTTCAAACAGCAGCCTGTAATAAAATTAAATCTTTTTAGGATATAGACATAACACTTAGTCTGTAACCACAGATATAAAAATAATAAAAATCTACCTTTAAAAAAACACAATTAAGAAGTGTTATTTAAAATACCTATTTTTTTTTTTTTTTTTTTAAACTTTGTGGGTCATCAAAAATCAAAAATTTTCATAAAATAATATATTATTTTTTTTAATATTATTTGTTTAGATTGGATGTTTATCATGGCTCCCCTCGTGCTTTACTTTATATGAATGATCCAATCGAAAGTAAAATGTTTTAATTTTTTTACTTTACAATCTTTTTCTTTTAAATATTTTTTTAATGTTTAAAGCGGTGTAATATTTTTTTTTTAATTATTTATTTTTGCTGTGTAGCAAATCCACTTCTAAAATTGGTCCAGGGTTGTCAAATTGTTTGCCAATTTAACAAACACATTGGTTTGAATGAGGTTGTTCATTTACTCCCGGAAACCCTGGTTTTTGGTTCAGATGAAAGGGTTCCAGGCATGAAAAGAACATGTACCATCAACAATCAAAAAGGTAAAAATTTTATCAAACTCTTTTAAATTAAAAAAATATTCATGTTTCCACAACCTGGTTGGAAGGTGTAGTAGTTGGCTTTACAACATGACCGGCAGCGTGGTGTAGTGGTAAGAACACTTGCTACACCACACATGAGGATTTGATTCCCACTGATCTCATGCTGTAGTGCCCTTGAGTAAGGCGTTATAAACGGTATAAACTCCTGCTGAGCCAGCACTTAATCAGCAACTTTAATATCGGGCAATTATAATCTATAATATCCCAAACTGCTACAGGCAACTCGAGACTGGGTCAGAGTAACTAATGTTACTCTATGTTTAGGTGGCGCATTCGACTTTTTCACATCGAGGATAAAGATATATACAAAAAAAACATGAGGTCAATGGTTCAATTCCCACTGCCATGACTTTTTTGTCACGCCCAAAACCAATCGGCAGGTAAATTATTTGGCAAAATGCTAAATTATATTCAAGACTGCAAAACGCAAATTGAGACTTGGCTGTGGTAACAACTCTATGTTTGAGCTGTAAAACCAGCCTCTTTAGATTGGGAAAAAAAATTACAAAATACAATAAATTTTCTTCACCTTTTTAGTGAAGGATTATTACATCAAAGCACAAGCGCTAGAACCTCAAGTGACATACATTGATAAACTGAGTTTAAATCTGGGGGTTTCAATCGATAAATTTGAAGCTAATTTGTGCAACAAAGTTAATCAGGATCGGTTGAAAAAAGCAAACTTAGCAACAACTGATGGAAAAAATGTAACTGTATCAGAGAGAAGATTGTTGGTAGGTCTAGTGTTTGTAGATCATTTCTAGTGTTACATTAATAAGCACAAACTAATGAAATATCTAATTTATCAAGTTTTGTTGGTAGTAATACTTGAAGATTTATCTTGAACAATTTGATAAAACATTTTTTTTTTACATTTTAACTAACTTTTAATTTCAAAATAATTACTGTTAGTTAAATTAAAAAAATTTTTGTTTGTTAATCATTTATTAAGAATATTGCTTGAAAACACTTTCAAATTAATAAGGCAATTTAGATTGGTGTCCACAACGGGTTTTGTTATCTTCAAAATCCTCAATTTGTTCACCTTGAACCGGAGGCTGTGATTGGTCGAGACCGAACCAATAGCTTTGGACGTGGAAAAAGAAAAGAGCCAGCCCCTGTTAGGTGAAATATTTTTTATAATTTTATGTTAAAAAAACTTAAAATTTTAACTGATTTGCGTAAATCTGAAATTAGACAATGGTTGTAACAGTTTTGTGAACTTTGTTGTGTTTTAGTTTGAGCAACAGTAGTAACCTGGTGTTGCGAAGTCGAGTACAGTTAAACGAGATGGTCGATGATCCCCATGTAGCTGTTGTGTTTCAACTTGAATATATTCTTTCTGTGCCAGTTCAATCTCAAACTACAGCACAAGCAGGTAAAGTGGTTAAAATAATATATGAAAAGTATATTGTTTTATATAACTGTTTTTTTTTCATATCCCCTTAAGAGGATATGTTTTTTGCATTTTTATCGGTTAAGGGTGTGCGGTTTGGGACGTGTTTGAGCTACTTGTAAACGCCGGGCTTAAGGGCAAAAAGCATGACATTGGTGGGGCTTGAACCCGAAACCTTTTGGCTCATAGTCTGACGCCATGATCGGTTTACCACACTACCTAAACTGTTTGTTAAAATTTATATAAAATAGAGCTTAGGGCGTTAATATGTTTTTCCAATTTATAGAACTACAAAATAAATAAAACTGCCATTTGTAATGGTATTACATCAAATAAAATGCTAACAGGGTAAGCCATAGAGTATTTATGTATGATTTTTTAAGGGAAATGTTAATTTATTAACATGTTTTTTTTTAAAGGTTCGATGCCAAGTCTTCAGTCTCAACCAGTAACAATTATGGTTCGTTGGTCTGCATGGTCACCATATTCACTCAACTATGACCAACCGATCACAATAGACCTCCACGTAATTCGACCATTCTTTAACTAATAAATTTGTAATATGATCATATAAAAATTTTTGTAAAGCCTTTTTTTGATAAATTTTTTTTTATCAAAAGTGTTTAAAATAACACTGATTTTTAATTTTTTTATTGTGAGCAAATTTATATTATTTTTCTATTAGGGGGGTATGGATAGAAATCCTGACAGTTTATTGTTTTTTGAAATTCAAAATAAGACTGAAGATAATAAAATTGGATCTATTAAGTAAGTTAAACTTTTTTGTTGAAAAATTTGATAATTTTGTAAACATTCTTAAAGTTTAATTTTATTTTTTTCTGGTTGTGTTAATTATTGTTTTTTTTTATATTAGGTTTCGATACCTGACCTCTGATGAACCCGTGACCTTTACAGAGACGTCAGCGACATTATACGAAAGCCACATGAGGCAGCCAACAACAATGGACGACAATTCACAATCTAATTACGAACCATCGACAATTAATGAAGTAACATCTAAATAACTTTTTACACTAAAATAGGATAAACCTTATTCTGGTAATTTGAACTATCCAAATAATTATTTAGGAACCGGAGGGGAATTTCCCTGTTGAGATAACCCATCTTGAAATGAGGGGTACCCAAAATCCAGTTCATGCCCCACCTTTGGTACCTGTCAATCAAAAGTAAGTTTTGTGTTTTTATTTAACTATTTGTTTTAAATATATTTTTAAGATGTTGATCACTATATATTTGCTAAACCAATTTTTTTTAAATAACAATTTTTATACTTTTCTTTTTTATATATATTTTTATCCTCGATGTGGGAAAATCGAATGCACGACTTAAACATAGAGTAACATCAGTAACTCCAACCCAGTCTCGAGTTGCCTGTGGCAATTTGGAATAATATATAGATTATAATTGCCCGATAATTATGCTGCTGATTAAGTGCTGGGCTCAGCAGGAGTTCGTACCGTTTATAGCACCTTACTCAAGGGCGCTACAGCATGTGATCAGTGGGGATTGAACCCACAACCTTATGGTGGTGTAGCAAGTGTTCTTACCACTACACCACGCTGCCGGTACTTCGAAAGTATATCAGTTCGTGATCAAGAATTGCAATTTTTAACAATTTTTATGTGACAAGTCAATAGTCTTTACTTAATAAACATTACGATGTTAAACTTGCTGGCATCAACAATGTTAAACTTGCTGGCATCAACATAAAAATATTTTTTTTGAAAACATTTTTCCACAGAATACCTTCGCTGACAAGAGCCTCCTACGCTCGCCTGTACTCATCTGGGTTTCCAAATATTTTGGATAGACATGGCAAATTGGCACATGTAGTAGATGTTGCAGACAACCTGTTTAATTTGGAAAATGAGGCACTTGATCCGTTGCAGGTTAAAAATTTACTTTTTATGTTGAAATTAGTTTTCAAAGCTGATTATTTTTTTAAAATTGTATTTATTTTTTCTTTTGAAACGGAATTAAAAAAAATGTAACCTTTTTTAGACAAACGAAATTGTTGTCCAATTCTTGGGGTTCAGCGACCCAGAAGTCCCTCAAAACATAGGAACCCCTCAAAATGGGGGATTTCCCCAAATCACTCCTAATTCTTTATTCTTCACTTTTCAATTGTATCGTTTTACTTCAACTACCACACAACGGGTGGCGCTAGTGAGAAAATTTGACAGTGACGGTCGCTATAGCAACCACACGCCAGCTATTTTAAGAAAAATCGAAGCTGGAGACATATTGGGAGAAGGTAAGTTTAGAAAAATGAAAAATTCAATATTAAACTGACTAGCGCTTTCAGTTGTTTGTCTTATGCCGATAAAACATGAAACTTAGCATAACTTTTAAGCAAAACTTCTTAAAAAATTTAAGAATTTAGCACCTAATAAACTTCAAAATAAAATGTTTCGTAAATTTTAATTAATTTTTATACATCAATTAAACCAAAACATAGAAAAGGCGGTGTTTAAAAATATTACCAATATAAAATAGAAAATTTATGTAAGTGTTAATTTTTGTTTTACTTAAGCATAACTACAAACATTTACATTACCAAATTTAAACGTAACAAATTTAAAATTAAACAAAAAATTTTTCGCAAAATTTTCTAATTTCAAATTTTTTTTGGACAGGTAAACCTGGATTAGAAGTTAGGTTTTATGTTGACCCCGAACACATGAAAGAAGGGGAATGTGGTTTGTTTCTCAAATATTTAAAATCACACAGTTTACATATTGATGTATGGGACGGGGACTCTTTGTTGTTAATGGGGTCACTCGCACTACCCCTTAAGGTGGGTAATAGGGGGATTTTATTTTTTGGCGGATTTTTATCAAGTTTTAAATAACATAGTAATTAAATTTAATAGAATATACTTGTTTTTGCCAATTAATTGAATGCCTATTTGAAGGATTATTCATACAACAGTGTGCTTAATTATAATAATGAACAAGCTTACAAAATATAAGAATAATTTTATTAATTTTTATTTGTGCCAAATAAGTTGTTGAGTATAATTTTTGGACACAAATTAAGAATAAAATCCTTGGCAAGTTAAAAAAATTAAAAATTTTACCTAAGCCCCCAAAAAATTTTCTATATGTCAAGGTTTTAAAATTAAAATATTTTTATGATTTTATAAATTCAGATAATGAATCCTTTTTCTGTTTTAATTTATTATAAAATTCTTTTTCTGTCTAAATTATAAATTCTGTTTTAATTTATTAGCACCTATTAAGAGGTGGTAAAACTGCTGTTTGTGTGAACCACGAGGTTGATGTGATGTCATCAGAACATAATGACTCAAACTCCACTCTCACTGGTGATCTCTCCACTAGAGGCAGTGTTCGACCACTTGGAGTGACAAAGAGATTCAAAGGAAAACTTCATTTACGGTAAAACCCGAAAACTTTTAACAATTTTTAAAAGTTTTTAGAATTTTTTATGTGTTCTTTCTTTTTCACCCACAGACTTGGAAATATAGGGTTTCCGTCAAATTCTAAAAAATCTTCGAGATTGTTTCGTAAGGAGCACCTAGTGGTAGCTGATTTGACGGGATCGAACTTTACTGGAGGTTCTCTCACTTCTGCTTTACAATCTAATAACCAAAGTAAAAATTATTTTTTGCCGTATTTTTATATTTTGTTTTTATAGCAATTTTTTATTTTTTTTTTGACGTTATGCTACAAAATTAATTTAAATCACAAATCAATTTAATTAACTTGTAATATTTAAAAATTTGTGATTTAACTTTATAATATGATTTATTGAACAAAATTTTTGTTCGTAATTTTATAGGTGTAAGAGGAAAATGTAAAGCGAAAAAAATGATCGAATCAAATCAAGAATTGTCAGAACTTCTTCTGATTAATGCAACAAATAAAAATGAAGAAATCCCGTAAGAATACCATTTGAATTTTTAAACAGTTTTCGTTTTGCAGGAGATTTAAAATTAAAACCGAAAAATGTTTTTAAAATTATTTTTTAGTGACAAGGAAAATGTTTTGATTGGAAAGGAACTGGAAAACAATCGGAAGCGGAAAATATCGCGCATGAACGCTGTCAGAGAAAAGGAGCAGACACTAGATAGTAACAAAGAGTCAAAACCAACTACTATCGGACAACGTGCCTTGGTTAGTGTAATTTTTTTTTGTTTTAAAAAAATTGTTTTCTAGAATAAAACTTTCTGAAAACCTGAACAATCTTTTTTAATTTTTTTAAAATTTTTATTTTATTTTTTTAAGTTCATTTATTTTTTCGCACAGTTAAACAAACAAGAAAAGACGATGAGAGTTCGTGACCTTCGAACCATCTCGACCTTTCGAGAAAGACTCAAGCACGACCACATTGTCGAGATGTTGATGATGTCGATAACCACTCGATTCACTATAAATCCAACACTAGGTGTCGCTGAGTTTGTTGAACTTCAACTTAAAAATCCATACTCAACTCAACAAACTGTGACCATTGAGTGTGACTCAAATGAGTTAAGGTGAGTTTTTTAACATAACATGAAAAGTGAATTGGGAATTATTTTTTGAAAATTTAAGTTTTAAAAAAGGAAATATTTCAAGTTTAACCCACTCTAAGGTCTGCTTTTTTACTAATTAAGGCCCGTTTACACGGCATATGCAACGCAACGTAATGCAAGATTTTGCAACCATTTAAAATAAAAAGAGACGTTCACAGTTTGCGAAAGTTATGTAAGATTTCGTAAAGTTTTGTGGCCGAGCGGTATACTTTTATTAGGTATTGTTTATTAAAATTTTAAAAAAGAAATTCCTAGAATTCATAAAGTTAAGTAACGCAACGCAGCGCAACGCAATGTTACCTTGTCGTGTGAACAGGCCTTTAGGCTGGTTACTATTAAAATGCTTGTTGTAGTAGGGTCAATAGGAATTGCTTATGCTAACTCACCTGTACATAGAAAATGGCATTTTTGACCCTAAATTTAAGCTTATTAATTGGGATTCTTTGTATGTAGATTTAACCGAGTTATATAAAATTGTATTAAAATAAATTGATACAGTATAATTACTTTAACAGGGTGATCACTGATTCCAGAGAATGGAGATATTTTAAGGGACTTGCAAATTTACACACTCCTGTTGAGGAAAATATGTTCAATTTTGATTCAGATACAACATTACCACAGGTAATATTATTTAAAAATACAGATTTTTTTCCTTTTTTTTAATATTATAAAAATAAAATAGGTAATAGATCTTGTTAAACAATGTCAGTGCCTTTATACTAGTTTAAAAAAAAATTTTAGGGAATATTTTTTTTTCAAATACCGGCTAACTGTCTGTTTTTTCAGGCTACATTTTAAGTGTTAAAATACTGTCATAACTTGCAACTAATATTTGTCCAGGTTAAGTTACCCATGCACCACAAATGGCATTTTTTTAAATTTTAAATGCCATCAAATTAAACAGACATTTAAACATAAGTATGTAAGTCCCTTAGCTCTATTGCATATAGCTTGTATTTGAGGTGTAAGTATTTCACTTTAAAATCTCATATCAAATTTAATAAAATTTGTTTCAAGATATTTTTGCGACCCAAAGAAACTGTCTACATTCCCTTTCGTTACCAAGGTTATGAGGTCAACCACTTGGTGTCACCACAGGGTGGTTTTAAACCAACCAAGACCACTTTGCAACCAGTGGACCAGAACAATCATGGGACCATAACGTCAAAAATTATCAGGGTAAAAAGAATAATAATTTTTAATGTTTTATAAAGAGTAAAAAAAAATTTTATTAATTAAATTTTAGGCAATCCTACGAACAGCAGAAGGTCGGCCGTTGTCGGTTCTCCAACTGACAGTTGCTCCACAGCCCCATGTAGTGGACCAAACCTTCAGGTTTTATAATCCCGAACAAACTTTTTTGAAGAAATGTATTAGATTACCTCCTTTCAGTGACCAAGGTCAGTTTTTTTGTGCTTGCTTTTTTTAAAAAAAAAGGTTACAATTATGTTTAGATTTTGTCGTATTTATTCATGATGTTGTTCAGAATTTAAAAAATTAAAAAAAAATTGTTGTTTTAAAAATTCAGTTAAATTGAAAATTGCCTTATATTTTTAAAAATCGAAATTTTAAACTAGAAAATAAATTAAAATAACGACAATTACTTTAAATTTTCTAATTAACACGTTCAATTTAATTTGATTTATTTAAGGTGGTGATTTCCATGTGGTTTGTAGTGATAACGAAATAGTTTGTCAAGCTCGTGCACTTAATCGTGATGAACCTAGAGAAATCTTCCTCAAAGCACCTTCTGGTGTTTCCCCGAGTGTAAGACGATTCTTTTTGGCCATTTACAAGTAAGTTTAAATGATTTAATTTCCTATATTTTTTTATTTTATTTTTGCTCATAACATATATTTTTTTATTTTTTTGGAAAAAAATTTATTGAAATTATAAATAAAATTGAGTTAACTTCAGGATATTATTTAAAAATAATTTAGAAGCTATAGACTTACCCTTTTTTTTTTATTTTTTATAATCTTAACTTTATTCTATACAAAGAAAAAATTTGACATAGAAAAGTACATTTTATGCTTCAAAATATTGGCCTTAAATCTGGTTCAAGCAACAGAAAAAATTTTAACTTATATTAAAGCACTAAACCTAAAAACACACAGAATATATATTTTTTTATTTTAGTGACCCCTACTTGGCCAGTCCTGTTCAGATCTGGCAGTTCTACATTCACTCCCTAAAAAGAGTTGATGTTAATTGTGTGATGGGACAACAGAGTAAATTTTCCATGGTTCTAAGAGGAACACAGACTTCGAGAATGGTTCAGTGTTACACCTCCCATCCACAGTTATTACAGGTTAATAAATTTTTTTGTCATTTGAAGAAAAAAATATTAAATTTAATCATTTGTAAACCTTTAAGTTGTTTAATGAAAGCTTTTTCAATAAAGTATTTGCTCAGATGTTTTAAATTCCATTTGCAAATTAAATAGCCTGGTGTAGCAGTCAGAAAACCTGTCTTTACTGCTTAAGGTCTTGAGTTTTATACCCACTGCTCTCACGCCGTAGCGCCCTTGAGTAAGGCACTATGAATGGTATAAACTTCTGTCAACCTTTCCACATTGCAAATAAATAAATGCAAAAAAAAAAAATTTTATTATGTTTTTAAAATAAATATCACCTTTAAAAAATTGCATATTTTAAAAAATTCTCGACTAAAATTATTTTTACCAAACTCATTTCTTCAGGTGTCACCCAATTCTTCGTTCTTATTACCTCACAATGGGGTTTATGAGTTGAACTGTTCAACAATGAGCAGGATAAGTGGAAGCAAGTACATGTACGTCAATGTAGTTGACACTGAATTTCACCAACTTATTAGATCCTGGCTTGTTGTAGTAAAGACCAGAGAACCTGTGATAACTAAGGTTTGTTTTTTTTAAATTTTTTTATTTGTTTATCCTTGATGTGAAAAGGACAGTTTTGCATATTAATAAAAGTATTGCCTTATTCATAACCTAGGCTTATTTGTTTTGAAACAGTAGGATTTAGAAATGTTTATATTGCCTTTTTTAAGAACTGTTTTAAATTGTACTAGAAGTTAAATTATTTTCTTACTCAAGTAGTATTACCTAAATTTTTGTAAAAAAAAAGAAAAAATATATCCAAAACTATTTTTGTTTTACAGTAAATTTATAGTCTAAGTTTTTGTTATAATTTTTTTTACACTTTAAAAAGGTAACTCAAAAAAATTCAAAACTTTTCCTAATTTTTTTTAATTTCAGGAGTTTGATATTGAGTTACCAAGATCAGGAGGTAAAGGTTGTAACAAGATGATCACATACACAAATCCCTATGGCAACAAGAAATCATTTTTTCTTGTCACAAACAGGGCTGATCTTTTACAATTCAAAGAAACACATTTGCAAGTAAGATTATTTTTTTTGCTTTTTTTTACACTTTTTTACTAGATAGTAGGATGTGTAGGTAATAGTCATTGATTGTTTTAAAATTGTTTGCTTTAATTTACATGGTTATAATGATAACTGTCATTTGATCAAGAACTTTTAATCAAAACTGATACCCCAAAACACTATCTTATTGACAATGCCACATTTTATATTAACCCTAGTTTTTTTAACCCATTTCTGTAAAAATTTTGTTAAACTCTTGAAAAATCTGTCCTAAATTTCGGTTAAATGTTGTTTTAAAGATTTTGGTTTAAGGTTGCATGAGTAAATTCTGCTTATTACTGACAAAATTTTTGTTTATTTGCAGCTTGGTGCTGGTGAGAAGACAACAATTGGTTTAAGGTTCGCATCTGGTGTATCAGACAAAGGGAAATCCCCCGTCTATATATTCATCAACGACGACCAAGCTAAAAACGAGGAAACCTTTTTGATTAACGTCACCTATGTGTGAGGTCATCATAATCCATCCATGAAAAACATGACGTCAGCATAGTTACTGTTACGTCATTAGAATGCTAGAAGATTTAAACACTTAATCTTATACTGAAATATCTAATACATCACACTGTAATTTAGCGTTGTTTAAACTATGTTCATATATTTTTATAAATTTTTTCTAACTAGATTTATATACAATATTTATTTTTTATAGATATATATATTTAGTTTTGTGATCTAAGGTACTATTGTTTTGTATTTGATTTTTTAATAAAACCATCCAGTTCATATATTGTAATAAAAATTCAAAGAAGGTAATAATTATATAAGACCAGGGTAATTTCATAAGCTTTTTAGTATATGAAAGTCTAATATATTTGAATATTAAGTTTTTAATGTTGTTGAATAAATTTGTATATACATCTTAGCTGTAAAAAAGGTTCTGCAATTTTTTGGACATCTTTTCTAGTTAATTAAAGACCATTTATTTTGTATGGTTTAACGACACGTTAAATAGTTTTATTAAGTAAATACCTGCATTTTTTTATATTAACCTATTCTTCAAGGAACTCAATAAGGATAAACGTTATTAAAACGTTTATTTTATTTCGGTTCAGTGATCATATTTCAAAACAATGCGCACGGTTACCATAGCGGTATAAATCAGTTGTAAATTATCGCTGAGAGATGTTGTAAAAAAACGTGGTCAAAAAAATTTAATTTGTTCTCATTTATTTCGTTAACTTTTGATTTAAATGTTACCGCATATAGGAAGTTTTATGAATTAAACAATTTTGTTTTTTTATAAATATAATAACAATAGTGAATACCGGCAGCGTGGTGTGGTGGTAAAAACACTTGCTACACCACACATGAGGTCTTGGGTTCCATCCCCACTGATCTCATGCTGTAGCGCCCTTGAGTAAGGCACCATAAACGGTACGAAGCCAGCACTCCTGCTGAGCCAGCACTTAATCAGCAGTATAATTATCGGGCAATTATAATCCATAATATCTCAAATTGCCACAGGCAACTCGAGACTGGGTCGGAGTAACTGATGTTACTCTATGTTTAAGTCACGCATTCGACATTCCCACATTGAGGATAAAAATCTATATATACAAAAAAAAGCTTAATAATAAAACTTCATTTGATATTTAAATTTGAAAACTATCAATTTTCAGACTTTAAATATTTATTAAAATTGCTAAATTTCAATAGCATTAATTTACTAGGTTATACTAAAAAAGCAATTTGGAAATGATTAGTAAAATAATTATGGATTACAACACATAAGTCTATGGGAAATAAGTGATATCCAATTTCTTTTTCTTATTCATCATTCGTTTTTCTCATGATATTTTCTTACAAGATCAAATTTCAAATTTGAGTAAGGAAAAAGGGCTCATACTTTTTTTAAAGTGTATTTAAGCAAGCTTACAGAATATATATTAACAATTATCATAGGTTAAAGCTGTGACCCTTTAAAACTTGTTTTTTTGGGGGAATTAAGTTTTTAAGTAGGCTGTTAAAATGTCAGGTGTCCGGCCCCAAAGTGCGGCATTAAACCAAGAAGTAAACCCGGAATTAAAATTAAATTTACAACAAAACACTAATACACAATCTAGGTAAGTGTATTTTTGTTTAAATTGAAAATTATGATTAAATTTTAAATACAATTTAACCTTGAAGTAAAGTTTGTTTTTTTTGATTTAACAAAACAAATTTCTATGGTAAATAAAGTTAAAAATATAATATTGTTATTTTTAAAAATTCTGTTTTGATTTTTTTGGTATGAAAAGTTTATTTTAATTATTTTGGCATAAAAATCAATTTTTTTTAAATGTTTTTAATTTTTTAGCAAACATAAAAGTCCTCGACCGGCAACCGCCGGTTTAACAACTTCCAGATCAAATATTTCATCAAGAGGGCAAACACCTCGACAAAATGTTAGTATTATTTTTGTTTTGTGTAATTGATTATCAGTGTTATATGCAACAAAGACAATTTACAACTAACTTGAATTTTTACTCAGGCTAAAATACAATCATTTTTTTTTTAAATAAATTTTTTGTATTATATCCTTATTTAAAATTCAATTAAGACCAGTTAAAGTTTTTTGTTACTACAACAATGCTTTAAAATAAGATAAATACAAAAAAGAAAAGTTCATTATTTTGATAACAATGTATATATATTGTACTTTGTTAAACAACTGATGTATTGTCATATTATACTACTGAAGTTTTCACAACGTTTATTTTATTGTTAACATACAAAAGAAATCAAATAAAAACATTTGTATTAATTGTCAAAACTAGGGTATTTCACCTGGATAAATATTTTGCCCTTTAAAGGCAATGTTTAACTGTGTTTTAAATAAATATTAAGATTTTTGCAGTTTTTTTAAAGATTAAACTGTCATTAATTTTTATTATGTGATAACAGGCATATCATTAGAAAAATGTATGCAATGACTTGACTTAGATTCATACTGCCTTCAATTTGTAGCTTTCTTAAGTATTGCGCTAGTATGAACTCCTGATGAGCCAATGTCAGCCTTATCACATTAATGATACATAAATATAAATAAATGTTTTGGGTAAATCAGTAATTTGACTTAAATTTTTTTTTAACTAAACTTGCCCTTTCTTAGGCACAAGACACTGGGCCTCACAGAGATGCTGCAACATACTTTGACACATTCAAGAAAAATGAACTAAGAGAATTAATTGCACAAAGTACGGCTAGTTGGCTGCTCTCACCTGAATTTAGGTATTCTGTCAAAACCAAGATTACAAAAGTTTAGAAATTAATTTGTATTCTAAAAAAATAGGATTTCATGTACCTTACTAAGGGACAATTTAATATAAAGCAGTTGGAATCGAACTGATGACCTTAAGTTATGAAGCCAAGTATTCTAAAACCACTGCACCTCTAGTGACTTTTTGTCACAACTTGAAAAATAAATTATCTTTTGCATTTTACTTAGGGGCCAAGCCAGTTTACCATGTGGTCTTATATCAAATCTTTCCTTAAGCCAAGCACCACAGATTACTTTATTATTTCCTAAAATAAAGGGAATTCCTGATCTAGAATATAGAGAATTACATCAGGTAGGTTATGATTGTGTATTGTAAAAACCTTTTATTAACATTTTAGTTATCTAAGTACTTTGGTATATATTGTTAAAAAAATTAATCTGTTAATATTGCTGATGATAAGATATATATAAACATAAAAAAACTAAAACTTAATTTGTCATATTAGGAAAAAGTATAGATAATTAATTTTAAGTTCAAAACATTAAAAGTTTAGCTTTTTATTAATTTTAATTTGTTGTTTTTAAGATAATCAGAGAGTTAACATCAGGTATTTTCGGTGTGAATCAAATGCCTTCTTTTTCACTTGAGCCCAACTTTGATTTGAGTACAACTTGTCAGTTACCACTTGCTTATAAGAACACTAGAGTTGGCAAGTTGAATTATATTTTATATATTTTTGTTATATAAAATTTTTTTCAGAGTATGTGTAAAAAACATTTTAAAATGAATTGTACGAATTGGTATATCTATGTTTTTTGTAAATCTTTTTTCGTAATATATTTTTTTTTATTTATTTTGGTTTTTCGCACAATGATAAAAGTAAATAATAAATACGATATACAATTAATATTACAACAATGCGATGGGAAAAAATGAAAAAATCAATTTAAGGATTTAAAACTTCCCAAAAGTATTAATGTTTACACAAAGATTTTATAGTATATTATGGCATGGTCACCAAACCCACATTGGAGGGCCGACTTGACTACCTAAACTCAGAGTAACATTTGGTGCCTAGGCCCATTCTCGAGTTAGTTTTGGATATTAGCAAGCATAGAAAATTCTCCTGTCAATTGGTTTTTGTCTAAAAAAGGTTTATTTTATTAAAACTTAGGCCAGGTATTACTAGAAGTGGATTATGCGATGAAGTCGTTATGGCATGGTGCTCATTTAATCAAAAGTAAAAGAACAAAACTGGCAGAAAGGTGGAGAAGTATATTAGATGTTAATAATGCAACTGGAGAATGGAATCAAATTAAAAATCCTTTAACAGAATTCTCAATGGCTGGTAAGTTATTTTGATCGGAACATTTTTTTATATTATTAAAGTAACCATACTAAAACAAAATCAAGAAATGTTCTACTAAAAACTGTTCGGTTATTTTATTTTCTACCTTTGTTTATGTACTATATATCTGCCGTTAAATTTTTTTTTTTTGTAGTTGAAAAATAAATTTAAGGGTTTTATTTAAATAATTAAGTTTTTAATTTAAGGTCAAGAATATTCCACTGAAAATGAACACTTGAAAAATGTGTATGAAGAATTAAACAAAGTGGATCCTTGTGAATATACAGCTCATAAAGAAATAAAGTTTTTTAATTCATATGCAGGTTAATTTATTTTTTTATTAGAAATTGTAATTATTAGAAATTGTAAATTTTTTATTTTGTATTATTTAATACTCAGACCCCGTCTCAATTAAAGTTTTTTAACAGCTTAAAAATGAATGCCTTTTTTAAGGTGTTAATTGGTTTTTAAAATAAAGTATTGTGGGAGGCAGTAGGGGTCGAATCTAGTACCTAATGTAGTGCATCCAAATTTTCCAACAGCTACAAATACTGTAATAAAAATTAATTGTTTTTACTTTTATACAACTACAGAGTTTGTTCGATGTGTGTTAAATGTCTACACCTCCAAAGTTAAATGTTGTAAAGAAGAAAATGTAATTTTGTTGGAATCAGAATTTGATATTTCTTCATCTGTGGTATTACCCGATGGAGATTCAATATCAGCAATGTCACAACAAAGACTAAGGCGAAGGCTAAGACAACACGTAAGTTTTTATAATAATTTATGGGAGTATTAATGTATAAAACCAAACATTAAAGCTTTATATATATAAATAATTTTTAATTGCTAACATTTTAAAATTGTAATGATTTTTGGTATTAAAACAAAAAAACTTTACAATTTTTTCATGTTTATCAATCAAATTAGATTTTAACTTTGTTGGATATGTGTATTACTTACTACAATGGCTTGTTTTTATATTTTAAAGCTTGTTGGTAGTGACAATTAAACTTGGGCTCTTGGATCTAAATTTTTTTTACCGCTATATTACTTTAAATGAAATGGGAGCCTATAAATTTAGGCTTTTTAATATTTTTAGTTGAAAATGATTCGCAAAGGATTAAATGCAGATCCACAAACTCAACGAAATATTTCTTTGTTGAAATTTATTTCCTCAGTTTCACTTGTGCTTGTAGCATTAAGATTAAGGCTTATGAGGGTTCCAAACACAGAAGCTTTTCTCACACAACTATCAGGTAAGTTTAAATATGTTAAACTTTACTAGGCTGCCCACTGGGCTACAGTTTTACCAATTGTTCTGGTTATTATTAAATCATCTTGTTATTTAGCCATGTAGTACGATCAGTTTTTTAAAAAACAAACGATAGAATTAGACATATTAGGCCTTTTTTTGACATTTCTATAAAGCTCTTATAAATTGTTTTTATCTACCAAACATTTAATTAGTTGAATTGCATTTTTATTTTCCTTAGTTTACAAATTATAAACTTTACATTTTTTAAATTCCATTTAAAAAAAACTTTTTCCATTTAAAAAAGGAGTTTTAAAATTTAAATATTTTTTTAGGAGATATTTTAAGAACAGAAAATGAACTTCCACCATTTGCGATTGGTCCAAAGGGCGTGCATCCATGCGAGACATTCACGCTTGATCGCACCGGACAGAGAGCATTTTTATCACATAGCCACGGTGAAATTCAGTTTGATATCGAAACTTCAAATATAGAGGTAAAAGATATTTAAATGTAAGTTTTATTAATATTTGAAAATAAGGTGGTCGAGTTTTGTTTTTGCTTTAGTTTAAAAAAATCTAGTAATTAAGTAAGTATGAGCCCAACTTTTAGCTTTTTCTAGTTAAACCTTTACTATATGGTTGCATATATACTAGATATAAAGCATTTAAAAAAAACAGTTAGCCATTTAAATATTTTTTCGACCAAACATAATATTAACTTAATTGACAAGTTACCAATAAATAGCTTGTTGTAATATAGCCACAACAAGTAATTAATCACACACCACAAATGGTAGTTTTTTTTTAAAGGCATATTCCTTAGACATACATAAAGTGTTTATGGTGTATTGTTAAAATGGATTAGCCTATCAAATATGTAAATCACATATTAAATGATTTTTTCCAGGGTTTTTCTGATATAAATTGGTGTCATGATGTGCAAGAAAATGCAGCAAAACACTTAAAGGATTTATTGCAAGAAAGATTAAAACCTGGATACCCTGTTCCTACTGTTAGACATGGTAAAGAAACGATAAGTGTGATTTTTTATTTTTTTTAATTGTAAATTTGTAACTTTTATAAATTGGGTTTGTAAACAAAATTTTATTGGGGAACCTAAATTAGACGATATCAGATAGTACAAAATTATTTTTTTAAACAATTTATAAGTACAATAAAATTTTGTTATATTTTTTTAAGGCAAGGGTGATTATTACGTTGTCCGAGTTCCCCTTGAAACATATTACCCAGCTTCACCCCCGTTACCCGGCTGGCTCCATGCTCGATACCAACTTTTAAGTTCTCTACGCCCGAGAAAATTACCCATGAGTGATCTTCAACTTTCTGAGACTTTTAAGCAAGTTTTTGGTTTTAGGACTGCATTGGCAAATAAGGTATACAATATTTTTTTAAATTTGCTTAGAAAAAACTTTGGACAAATATTTTCTGAAGGTTTATTATTTCTGGGCTGTAGATTTCTGTTATTTAAAAAGAAGTTTATTTATTTTTTTTTTACTTTATTTTTTTGTATATATCTTTATCCTCAATGTAGAAAGGTTGAATGCGCGACCCAAACATAGAATAACATCAGTTATCCCGACCCAGTCTCGAATTGCCTGTAGCGGTTTGGGATATTATTTAGATTATAATCTACTCAAGGGCGCTACAGCATGAGAGCAGTGGCGATTTAACCCAAGACCTCATGGTTGTGTAGTAAGTGTTCTTACCACTACACCATGCTGTTGGTTTTATTATTTCGATTTTTAAACGACTACATTACAGTAAAATTACAAATTAAACTTTTTTTTAAAAAGTTTGTGCTGTAGCTTTTAATTTTAAAAAGCTTTTTTTAAAGAAATAACTGTTAAGGTAAAACAATTTTAAAGATTTAAACAAAAAATTTTTTTTTAGGGTACTGAAGCGAGTTTGAGATTATGTGCACAAAGGGGTTTGGTTGCTCCTTTTATTGCTCTACTCAAGAAAACAGCGAGCTCATCTTTATTCTCATCTGATGTTAAGGTTATTATTTATTTAAAAATTGATTAATCAGTGTAAAAATAAAGTTTAAGATAATTTTAACTTTGGCAAAAAACTTTTTAAGGTTTAACCAACTTATAAATACCAAGAAAAATGTGTTTTTTTAAAACTAAACTTGCATAATTTTTTTAAAACTATAGTATGTAGTTTCGTGTTATAAATATCTTAAAATATTATCTTTATATATTGGGGTTTGGTTGACTATATATATACATATATGTATGTCAGAAAATAGGCTTACAATATAAGTAAAACTGCCAATTTAAAAAAAAAAATTTCTAAAATTCAATTTAAATTTTAATATATTGATTTATTTTATAGGGTTTTACACTTTTACATCATGCTTGTATTCACAATCGAGGATCAATTTTAAGTTTGTTGTTGAGTCAAAATCCAAATGTTAATGTAAGAAGAACTGAAATTAACAGCAAAACTACCCGTGAGTATTTAAATAAATATTTACATTTAGTTAAAATTGTATTGGTGCACAATTAAAACGTTAAAGAAGTATAAAAAAAATATTAAAACTTTTTTTCTTCAAAAAAATTTTTTTTTAACATAAACACCACAAAAATTGTTTTATTAATTTAAAAACTTTTTCTTATTTCCTTAATTAGTATAAGGTAATCATTTATGGTGTAATCATAAACAAAAAAACATAATCATGACAGGTAATTCAGATCCTAATATTGAGGAAAATATTTTTCATGAACGAAGCGGTAAATTTTTAACACTAAATGTTGTGTTGCCAACTTTTAACAAATATTTACAAAACTAAAAAAAAAATAAAAACAAGACTTTTTTCAATAACATTTTTTGGGGAGTTTTTGATGTTTTTTTAAGTTTTAATAACATTTTTAATTTACTTTTTGCACTTTGGGTATTTAGATGTTGTGTATGTGGTCCATATATCTATTTGCTGTGAAAAACAAATATTAATTACTTTTAAATATCTAAGTTTATTTTACCTTTCATTTATTTTTTACATTTATCATTTTCTTAAATGTGAAAAACATGTTTTATGATTTGTCATAAACTTTTAAAATTAAATAACTTTTTTATAAACTTTTAAAATTGAATAACAAATCTTCTAACACTTTTGTGACAGGTGCCACTTCACTCCATTTTGCGGCACGATGTGGTGCACTAGAATGCATCACAGCACTTCTGGTAAGTAAAGCAAATCCGATATTAAGCGACGGTAACGGACGAAATTGTCTACACCATGCTGCAGAAAGTGATCAGGTTGGAATTATACGAGTAATTTTAAGAAGACATCCTAACCTATTGGAGGTCCCTGCCACAGGAGGGTAAATAAAAAACAATGTGCTACTTTTTCATTGCTTTAACATTTTTGGTGTTATTATTTTGACTTACGTTATGGGTTTACGCTGCTTTATTTGGGTGTTATTTTGTGGACTATTTTGTTTAAGTACTTACAGTAGCAAGGGATATTGGATTCAGGACCTTTTATACTATCTTAATTTTGACTTAAATGTAAATGAGTTATCTATTCTAAAATCAATGATTATGGGCTTGGCATGATTTAGATTGTTCAACTTTAAACCAGAGCATGATGCATTGCAAAATATATCTCTAGCTTGCCTGAAAAGCCCATTTTTTGATTGCCTGAAATGCCCATTTTTAGTTGTGAAAGTTTAACAATTATAGTTTTACAGATTTTTGGATTCATCAAACTGGTATTATAGTTTCACAATTCACAAAAAAATCAAATCACAATTATCATTTTTCACACTTGCTAATTCTGTATTTGTCATTTATATTTAAAATAAATCACATTCACTTTCATATCAGTGCTATCAATACCAAAATTTATTTAAATTTTATGTTGTACTTTTTTTGTTGTTAGATATTAAAAAAAATTATTTTAATAAAATAAACATTTAAAAACAAGTTATATAAAATTAAGAGTTAATAAAAAAAACAGTTTATCTTTAATTCTAAATCATTTATTTAAATGACACAGAGATAATGTAACACCTCTGCTCATTGCTGCCTCAAGTGGCTCGTTGGATGCATTAAAATATTTTGTTGAATACGGAGCAAACATTGAGGCGCTGGATTGGAATAACGATGGGATTGTCCAGCGAGCTGTGCTGCATTTTCATACCGACTTGTTGAGTTATTTTGTTAAGTTAAAAGACAACAAAAAATCTGTTAACCTGAGAGTATGGGACATTATAGTAGGTTGGTATTTGTTGTATTTAGATTTTTTATTATGGTTCAATGGTTGACATAAAATACGAATATTTGTTTTATAAATTTAACATGAATCAAAATATTTTAATTTTTTTGCACAAAATGTTTTTTTAAATGTTTTTTATTAAGCTAATTTTGCTTTATGATTACAATAATGCAAATTTAATAAAAAAATATGCTGTAAACAAAGACAAATGCATTTTAATAAAAGTTTTAACCTAAATATAATTTTAATGAAATATATTTTTGCTAAAATCAAAATCAAATTTTTTAGAAATGTTAAAATCTTCATCAGTGGTTCGCCAAGATGCTTCTTTAAGATGTCTCGAGGTTCTTCTTCATGATCCAAAGGAACAGGAGGATGGAAATGGTTACTGGAGTTTTTTATTGGATGCAGGAGTTGTTGAACCTCTTGTTAATCTTCTGCATAGCGGGAAAAGAAGACCTAAATCCGCATCAAATGTTGACACCGGTAATTTTCTTAATTTTTGGTAATTTTTTAAAATTAGAAATAAACTTTTTTAATACAACAGTTTTAACAATTAAATTAAAATCAATTTATTTTTGTGTAAAATGTAAAAAAGACCTAAACTTTCTGACCAATAGGAGTTGAGATGTCTCCACCAATCAGATCGCTTGCTTGCTCAGTAGTTTGTTTAATGTCAGAACACAATGAAGTTAGAGTTAAAGTGGCAGGTTCTGGTGCTATACCAAGTATGTTACATTAATTTATAAACTGTTGTCATATTTAGAAAGCACACTTACAATGTATTCAATAAAAAAAACTAATTCGGGCTTTCACAAAAATATGTATTATACCAAACAGGGCAATGTATGTATATTAAATCAAAAATTTTTACAATTTTTTTTTTGTAGTCTTCTGTTTACTTTTCTGTGGATAAAAAAAATTTAAAATTGTTTTAATATTTTAAGTCTAAATTTTTTATAACTTTATTCTAGTTCTTATCTCGCTGTTAAAACCAAGTATGCCACAAACTGGTGACGAAAAAACTTCAAACAATGAACAGCGTGAGATTCAGTCAAGGTCATCAGTTGTATTGTCAGACTTAGCAAGGGTAAACAACAATGCTTCGGTTATTGCTGATCACGGAGGTATCAGACCTCTCGTTGACCTACTAAGGACTGATGTAAGTAATTTTAAAAGCTAGTCCAACCCAATTTAAATGGTTATACTTGTACATTTTTTTAAATAAAGTATTGTTTTATAACTAAAATTAAATAATGTTTTTTTTTCTGGCAGCGTTGTGTAGTGGTAAGAACACTCGCTACACACACAACCATGAGGTTGTGGGTTCAATTCTTACTTCTCTCATGCTGTAGCGCCCTTGGGTAAGGCACCATAAACGGAATGAACTCCTGCTGAGCCAGCACACCTTATCAGCAGCATAATTAATAGACAATTATAATCTCTGTAATATCCCAAACTGGTAAAGGCAACTCGAGACTAGGTCGGAGTACCTGATGTTACTCTATGTTTAGGTCGCATATTCGACCTTCCAACATCGAGGATAAAGATATATACGAAAAAAAACTTTTTATAGTACAGCCTTAAAAATATTTTTAAAATTTTATTATTAAAAAATATTTTAACCCCCCCAGGTGGTGGATGTACTGGTCAATGCTGTTGTGACTTTATCCTCTTTGTGTCGAGGAGACACAGACGGAAAGATACAAGACCTTATTGTGGAGGAAGAAGGTTCATCTGGACTCTTGGTTTACTTTCTTGGGGTCAAAGATGACTTGTTGCAGGCTGCCACTGCTGATACAATTGCAGCAATCTGTTTGGATAACTTAAATAATCAAGTAAAAAAATCAAACAATTTGTTTTTTGTTGAGACTTCTTTTTTTTGTATATTTTCATTCTCAATGTGAAAATTCTGACCTTTTTTATATACAAATTTATCCTTGATGTTGTAAGGTGGAATGCGCAACCTAAACATAAAGTAACATGAGTTACTCCAGTTTTGAGTTTCCGTTGGCGGTTTGGGATATTATATAGATTATAATTGCCTGGTAATTATGCTGCTGATTAAGTGCTGATGGCTCAGCAGGAGTTTTTGCTGTTTATAGCGCCTCCTTCAAGGGCGCAACAGCATGAAAGCAGTGGGGACTGAACCCACAACCTCATGGTGGTGTAGCAAGTGTTCTTACCACTACACCACACTGTCGGTGACTTTAAGGCCTAAACATAGGTTAACATTTGTTATCCAGACCAGTCTCAAGTTGCCTTGGACAGTTTAGGATATAACTGAGCATTTTGCCAGATAATTGCCCTGCAAAATGGTTTTGGTCTCAGCAGGAATTTTTGCTGTTTATAGTTATTGCTTAAGGCTTGTGAACATGAAAAATTAAAACAAGGCCATTGTTGTTAGTTTAAAAAAAAAACTTGAAATTAGTTGGTTAAAATATAACTACTACACTTTTAAAAATGTTAACTGTTTAGAATATCACAATAACAACATACGTAAAAGATAAAATATTTGGTTTATTTTAGAATGAGTTTCTTGAGAAGGGTGCATTAAAGCCATTGGTGACAATATTAAAAGGACATTGCATTAACTCACAAATGAAAGCTGCACTGGCAGTGGATTGCATGACTCGAGGAAACCTAGAAGCTCAAAAACTAGCAAGCTTGGAAGGAGCACCAGACGCATTATGCCGACTGTTTCAAGTAAATTAAATGTCCTCTTAGAAATATTGGATTATTTTCTGATAAGACTAAAATTGTCCCTTACTTCTTATTATAAAGATATTTTTGTGTTTTTTCTTTTAGTACATAAAAATTTTATTATTTTTTTGAATTTTTTTTTATAGATTTGGTCGGATAGTGCAAAAGAAAAAGGGGCTTGTGCTTTGTGGTCACTTGCTGGTGACCACCCAGAGCAGCAAAGAGCAATTGCACATCGCATCGGAACTAAGCAAATCATTGACATGTTGCTTAGCAAATCAGACACCTTACAACTTATTGGTAATGTAGTAACAAAAATATATTCTCACATTTATACATCACCAATACTTATATCACCAATAGTACTTATATCACCAATATAACTTTAAGAAAGTGTTTTACAAACATAATTTTCAAGAAAATTTGTTAATGTGAACAAATTATATTCACAACCTTAATGTAAGACTATATCTGTTAACTTATCTTAATCTTAAAAATTTGATAGGCTGTTATGTTTATATTGGTTTTGTATACTTAACCTGTTATTTTAATTTTTGTTAAACTGATTTTAGTAAAAGTTTACACCTACTTAAGTTTACTGGCACTATAAAAATCAAAATTAAAAATTCTTTCAGAAATAAAATTTAGTTTAAAATTTTTGTACTATTTTGTATTTTTAAAAATTTGAGGTTGTCAAGCCGTTCAGGCATGGAGCAAAAACAGTGTTAACGGACAACTTCAACTTTCCAAAGACCGGACAATTTCTCCTCTTATTCGACTGCTTAGACTCAATGATATCAGCAGAAATGTTACTCTAGCATGCATGAAAGCCATTAGTAGCTTGTGCATAGGTAGATATAAGAATTATTTTCACAGTTACAAAATTTTTTATTTTAAAATATGAAATAATCAATACCACTAATACCATTGATCACGTAAATTTGTCCAGACAGTTTATTTTTAAAATTTTGGTAAAAACTTTGGCCTAAAAATGCTATTTTACTGATGATAAGACTTATTTTATATTGATAATAAGCCTTTTTGTTATTACACTAGCCATTTAAAAAAATTAATTCATTTTAAATTATGACATAAAAATTTATCATCTGTGATTAAAGTACACATTAAACTAATAACCGCAAGTATTTGATTGTAATGAACTGATGCCAATCCTAAATCTAAAAATGATGTTTATTTGAAGGAGTTGCGCATGTTAACAACAAACAACTTCAACAAGAGATAGAAGAAGATGGCGGTATTGGGTTAATTCTTGATAAAATATGGCAGACTTCGCATGATGAAGATTTACAAGTAAAAATATTGTTAATAATTTTGTAACTGATTGGTGTTTTTTTTCTCATAACACAATATAAAGAAATAAAAATAAGTTTTACATTTTGATTATTTTGTATAGAATATGTACATCAAGATAAAAAAAGGTTATTTTTGTATTTAAATGTGACTTTAATGGTAAAATAGCCATTAATATATTTTCAGAACATTTTAATATTTTATTTAACATTTAAAATGTTTTTATTTTTAGGTGGAATTATTGCATTCATTAGCCTGTTTAGTTTCTGGTTGCCTTGAAAGTGAAACTAAATTAAACGAAATGGGAAGTTTTAGTTTTGATATTCTGCTCACAATTCTACATTCTCCTAATATAGTAAGTTAAATTAAATTGCTTATATTAAAATAAAGTTTTTAATGTTAGATTATAATTTAGATAAATGAATTTAAAGGATCTTTTAATTTCTTAATACTGTCTTTAAGTTGAATAATATGTCTGTTTTACTAGATATACCAATTTTAAATATTGATTTTAAATATATATTAACTTTCAATAGTTTTATCAATAATTTTTCAGATGGTAAAATCTAGAGCTTGCTCAGCACTTACAATATTTGCATTTAATCGACTACCCCAACAACATAGAATACACACATGTGGAGGTCTATCATTTGATGTTTTTTTTGATTTGTTTTCGTTCGATCTACCTTTAATCACAGCTGCCACAGCTTTTCAGGTATCTTAAAAATGTTGTAAAAGAAGACATTAACTTACTTTTAAATATTTTACTATGTTTAATGTCTACCGTTTTTCTAGATATCTAAGTCAAGTTTTAATATCTAAGTCAAGTTTTAATTTCTTGATATCTAAGTCAAGTTTTAATAATTTTAGATCTAAATAAAGAAAATGTAGTCATTTAAAGAAAAGGTAGATATAGTCACTTTTAAATCAAAAAGTTTTAAAAGGTAGCAGTAAGTGGTGTATAAAAGAATTTAGAAAAAAAAAACGTTTGCAGTTAGTATAAAGAATAAGTCAGGGTTCAAAAATTTAATTAATTTTATAGCATGTACCGGCTTTTAACTATGTCATTTTTTAAATGTATGGGACCTATAAATAGATTTAACATCTATGGTTAGACATTATTTTTAAATATAAATTATCTTGTAAATATTTTTTACAATTGGTATGTGGACTAAATTTAAATAAAACTACTTTTTGCATTTTTACTAGCTTGTGGTATTGGCTCGTGTTATTATTGACAGTTCAATAGTGGATGCTTCATCCAAAGGTATTCTAGAACTCATAAATTTACTGGAGCATGACTGCGATGATGTCATAATTTGTACAGGTAAGAAAATTATTAGGTTACCTAAACATACGAAAAAAAAATTTTTTATCATATTTTTTTTTAAGTTCACTTGGTTAATTTAAAATATTATCATTAATTCTTATTTATTTACCAAGACTTCATAATATAAATTAACTATGTAATATCTTAAAATTGGCTCTATGAATAATTTTAAAAATGCAAGGACCCTAAAATAAAAAACATTTTTTTTAGCTGAATACCTTGGAAGTTTGGCCCATACTCGAGCTGGTGTTCCGGAAGCCATTGTTACATCAGGAGCAGTTGGAAAGTTGTTGAATTTCCTTAAATCGGAAAATGACCAAGTTCGACTTTCAGTAGCACAGGCCTTGGGTAGACATGTTTATTATTAATGTGTAGTTAATATGGTTATATCTTATTTAATTTGCCTTATCTTAAGCTATGCAAAAACCATTAGGAATGTTTAAAAATGAAATTATATCTGTAGTACAATTTTTTTGGCACCTTTTTTTCTAACTTTTACCTTTTAGGTTACTTAAGCTTTAACCGGACGGCCAGCAGAGAGTTGATGACGTCTTGTAGATCGGAAGAGGGGATTTACCCTTCTTTGATAAGTAACTTAGGTGAAGACGGGAAAATTTCGGAAGAATTCGTGGCCGAATTTAAAAGGCAATCAACCATCGGACTTCCTATCCCAAAAACAAATAAACGTAATCAAAATTCAATTAGTTACTTAGTTTAAAAAAAAATTTTTGCTATCGATTAGTAATTGGTAAAAAAATATATTTTTTGTATTTTTTTGTCAATTTATTATTAAATGTATTTTGTTCTATGTTTTCTAGGCCAACCTCGTGTTAAAAGTGCAGTCAACAGAAAGTCCAAAGAAAATAAGTAAGTTACGATTATAGATTTGCCAATTTTTACTTACTATCAATTATTTGATATTTATTTTATGATTATTATTTTTTTTAATTTAGGAAAAGTTTGCGTTCACGATCTATTTCGCCAGCAAGAATTATCTTGCGTAATTAAAAAATGACGTCGTAGTTAGAAATAAGTTTACTCTACATAAATACTTTTATCAGTATTTTCTTCAAGGTATCAAGAACATTTATTTGCACTCGAAATTATATTTTTTGTACAGTTTAAGTATTTTTTTGTTCTTATTTTTTATTTTGCCTTATTTTTACACACATATATTTTGCTCACTTTAAAATATCTTAAAAATATATTTTTGCATCATTTTTTTTGTAATGAATTAGATCAAGATTATGGGGGCGGGCCTATGTTATGCAATTAACATTTTACAGTAGTAGATAGAATCACGGTTACAGTATGCATGTATAAATTGCAGTATATTAATATGTGTTTTTAAATTTATTTGTCTAACCTAAGTTTTTATTGTTCACCTAGTTTTGCATATCACTTTACCTATTTATTTTTGATTTGTTTGCACAATTTTGCTGTGGTTTTATATCTTAGTTTTATTATATTATTAAATTTTAAAAATTTAGATACATTTAGCCTTTTTGTTAAAGTATTTATTAAATTTTAAATACGTATAGTTACCCTGCGACATCTTATTTGTTTAAATTTCGCATTGGTTTTTACTGGATGGAATAATATTTAAAATCTGAACCATTGTTTTTTTATGGAAGTTATGGGCAAATCGCAAAATTTCTAAAATCGAAATTATACATTATGTTAAATATACAATTGTATAACTAAAATACTAGATAAAAAAAATTGCAAAAATATTTAAAAACAAAAAGGGCGCTTTTCGTTTTCATTATCAAATTAAAAAAAAACTAGATTTATTTGATAAATAAAAAATGGTTCGGAATTATTTGATTATTTGTAGCATGCTTTTTTATATAACAAGCATTTTTACCAAACAAACAAGTATATTATACAAACAAAAGTTTATATTTTAACCCAGTTTTTAGTTGTCAATATCAGGATATACATTTTACTAAATTTTAAATTCCTAAAATTTATTTTTGGTTTTTATTAAATAAACAAGCATTTAAATATGTTAAATATACGAAAATTATTTTTTAAATATGTTTTTTAACTACTTATATTAAAAAATACATTATACTTTTAATGCTTAATAATGAACTTCAATATTTAATAAACAAACAAGAAATTAAATATAATAAACAAACTAAAATTAAATTTTTAATCCATTTTTAAGTTATTAATTTTATAATTCTAAACGAAGCAAAAATTGAAAACCTAAAAACGATCTTTAAATTTTAATTAATAAACAAGCAATTAGTAATAAGTAAAAATTAAATTTAAAAAATAGGAGGATTGGAATACAATATTATTATAAACAACATACTAATACTTTTATTAAATAAACAAGCATTTAAATATGTTAAATATACGAAAATTATTTTTTAAATATGTTTTTTAACTACTTATATTAAAAAATACATTATACTTTTAATGCTTAATATTGAACTTCAATATTTAATAAACAAACAAGAAATTAAATATAATAAACAAACTAAAATTAAATTTTTAATCCATTTTTAAGTTATTAATTTTATAATTCTAAACGTAGCAAAAATTGAAAACCTAAAAACGATCTTTAAATTTTAATTAATAAACAAGCAATTAGTAATAAGTAAAAATTAAATTTAAAAAATAGGAGGATTGGAATACAATATTATTATAAACAACATACTAATACTTTTATTAAATAAACAAGCATTTAAATATGTTAAATATACGAAAATTATTTTTTAAATATGTTTTTTAACTACTTATATTAAAAAATACATTATACTTTTAATGCTTAATATTGAACTTCAATATTTAATAAACAAACAAGAATTTAAATATAATAAACAAACTAAAATTAAATTTTTAATCCATTTTTAAGTTATTAATTTTATAATTCAAAACGGAGCAAAAATTGAAAACCTAATAACGATCTTTAAATTTTAATTAATAAACAAGCAATTAGTAATAAGTAAAATTTAAATTTTAAAAATAGGAGGATTGGAACACAATATTATTATAAACAACATACTAAAATTTCAAAACTTTATATTTACATGATCAAAAGTTATTTTGAATCAAAATTTGGATAAGTAAGAATTACAAAAATAATACTGACAATAGCAATATGTTTCGAAATCTAAGATTTCCAACTATAACTACAGATTGTAGATATGAACAAGTCTAGGTTACGGAAATTTAAAAGTTTTGTTTGCATGGCGACCAAATTATTACAATACAATAGTTAATTGAAGGAAATAGCGCCATGAATAAGTTAATGAATAATAACAAGCGGTCGTGCCTTCTCTGCAAACGTTTAGGACTTTCAGGAACAGGCATGACGTTTAGTTAATTTATTTTTGCTATTTTTTGTTGTTGAATATTTATTAAAAATAAAAAAAAACTTATTTTGAGTATTATATTTATACAATAATAATAAAAATGTGTTTGGACACTAACAAACATTGAATTTCGACTTATTAAAATTAAGAAAGGGGAATAATATAATTTACTATAGCTTTAACTAGGTCTTTTATAAAGCATGGAAACTTAAAATTTTCCACTAAGCGAGGCGCAAGGAACGTGACGTCATTATTAGTGCGCCTCCTCAAAAAATTCTTCTACCACGAGGTCTCGGGTGCAAATTTTAATTAGTTAACACGTGCAGACTAAACAGAGATTTTATTACCAAATAAGGTTAAAAAATGTAGATAAATCCAGCTGTAATTTATCAATTAAGCGAAGGGAATGCGACGTCTTAATTAGTGCGTCTCCCCGAGAAATTACTTTAAAACACAAAATTGCATCATAATCTGAAATTCCTGGTGTTACGTAATGCGCTATGTTAACGCACGTATAAGCTGTTTAGTCGTAATTTAGGACGTTAATTGTTACAAATAATTCTTAAAAAGTAAATATACATTTACATATTATAACAGGTTATTAATTTGTGTTGTTATGTTAACGTTATAATGAATTGTTTAGAAGATTTAGGCAAATATATTTTAAGTGACAGCTTGAAAAGCGCTTTTCACTGCAAGAAGCGTCGTGCACGTACACACATGTCACTGAACATGTGCAGAGTCACGTGACTTAGTGTTTCGTGGCAGATTTGAATTGAAATCGGAATTTTAGTTCCTTCTAGATGGACTTTCCAGGTGAGTAGACGTGTTTTTGTTAGTGATTTATAGTTAGGTTTTTTAAAGTTTATCATTACCAGTATAAAGTGTTGCATATTATTAGCAGTTAATAATTAAATATAAATATCTTTTATATAAAAAAAATGTAAATTTTAAAAGATTTTAATTTTTTTAGAAAAGTTAGTGAAGTTGAACTTGCTCCTGTGAGACAACTTGTGTCCAAGTTTTCTGAACATGGTTCCAGGTATGTTAACTTTCATTTAAT
This sequence comes from Corella eumyota, assembly GCF_963082875.1. Lineage (NCBI taxonomy): Eukaryota > Metazoa > Chordata > Ascidiacea > Phlebobranchia > Corellidae > Corella > Corella eumyota. Next base: position 4,589,379 of record NC_137493.1, on the reverse strand, counting down.
TGATTTAAAATTATTCTTTAACTTTCAACTATTTTTGAAATAATCATAAAAAAAATTGTAATGTTATAAATATTAGTATTAATTTATAATACTTGCCAATAAAATAATAATTTTTTGTATTTTTTAATTAAAAACTTATAAACATTATTAAACCTGTGTTGATGCGCAGGTACTCCTAAAAAGTAGTTAAACGAGGTATTTCAATGTATAAATAACTATACATTTGGCATAAATTAAAAAATCCGGCACTAGTTATTAAAAATGGACATATTTTAAAATTGTTGGCACGAAAAAAATAACAATTATACACTATTAATAATTGGCATGTGAATTGACATAATTTAATGTTGTTGGCACTAAAAGAATCAATAAGTGACATAATTTTAAAAATTTTGGCATGATTCGACATATCATAAAATTGACATTTAAAAAAACTTAATTTTAAGTAGGGTTTAGGTTGTCTATCACCCTTTTTCTAAACAATATTTTTGATGCAGAGAACATAAATTTTATTTGAATTCAATGAATGAAGGAAAAAGGTAATGGCAGGAATTGGGAGGAATGGAAAGTGGATGGAATCACAATGAGTCTCCCTTGCAACTAGCAAGGGGGAAGTTAAGTCAAAGAACTTAGGACTTGAAGACAACTTTTTGGAATGTAGGTTTTTACGTGCCTATTTTTTTATATGTACTGCATAATCAAGCGCTTTAAAAGTTTTCACGGGTTAAATGTTTGTAGTATCACGTGTCTGCTTTTTTATTTTTACTGGTAACAACTCGTAGTTTTGCGCATTAAAAGTGGTATAGTTGACACAGTCCCAAGTGTGTTCAGGTTTCTGTGTGTTTATAATTATATTTAACAGGACTGTTTAATGGGTTTTTAGATGTTTTCCGCAAGTAAAGTATATATAAAAAATTTAAAAGACTAGATTTTAGAGAACTAGGCCAATGTGTAGTTTATATTATTTATGTGTGTAAATTCACTGTATTTTATTCGCCCTGTTATATTTTTAAGTGTGTGAGTGGGTTGGAACCCAACATAAATTATTTAATTTCGTGGGCGGAGCCCGATATAAAGCAGTATTAAATTTCGTGGATGGAAATCCAAACTAAAAATTATAAATTTCGTGGACGGAGTCCAAATTAGCATACACAGTAAACACTACATTAAACATGCAGAAAAAAACACAAAAATTTCCAATTTCTCTCTCTTTTATTTTTTGCAGGCCATTCTTATTTCCTTTTACCTTTAAACCTATTATTTATCTTCACAGGGGCCTCTTAAACCGTTTGTTTTATTTCCTTACAGGGGGATTACTAACCAAATTATAATTTTTTTCAGGGGCCTTTAAAAACTAAACCAAACTTAACGCTTTTTTACAGGCTTTTTTTCAGGTTTTGATTACCAAAAACAATTTTAAACGTTCTGTTTTTTATTTTTAGATGCTGGTTGACTATTTCGAAGAGCTCGTCAATTTGTTTTTGGCCAATTTTAATTTGTTCTTTTCTTTTAGAGTTCCTGTTAAAAAGAAAACTTCAATCTAACCTTTTTTATTTTTCCTGCAGGGTAGATTACCATAAACAAATACTAACTCTGTTTTTTATTTTTAGATTCTGGTTGACAAGTAAAACTATTTAAGTTTGTATAAAACCATTTTAATGTAAAAAGTCACCAACACAAAACAAATAAATAACCATATCTTAATTTACATGATACATTTAACATTAACACAATCAAATAATTACAACCACACTTTAAATATTTGTATGCAATATTCTAATCTTTATTATTTTATAGGAAAAAAGATCAGAGCATACATGCAACGTTTGCCAAAAGACCCGCTACTCCGCTTTTTCTGTGGGCCATCCAATCACCCATTCTTAAGGGGCTAGTTGTTTTCTGATTCTTAAGGGGCTAGTTGTTGTTTTCTTTTTGTCAAGGGTTCAATAACCATTTTGCCGAGGTTTTGTGACAATCTAATGTACAGATCCAAATATAGAAGTTGAAATTACATAAATACTTCTGTAAATAAAACTGGACATATTTTTATATAAACAGTAATTTTTGAGTACTTTTTATGTTATTTATTTTTTTATAAATTTTGTACGTCAAATTACCTTATTTTTTATCTCAGTAGTTGTACAAATGATGTATATTGAATTGCAATATTTTTTGTAATTATTTCGTTACTTTGATTATTATACTGTATTATATATTTAATTATTTTTTATCCTCGAGTGATATGTATCTTGCATTTTGTTTTTTTCTTTATTTATCCATGCTTTCTTACATCTTTATTTTATTGTCATTTTTATTCTTTCTGTAAGTTATAAATCTTTTTACTCTTTGCCTTATTGATGTGTATCGTAACTGTGTTTTACATGTAGTTTTTTAACTTAACAATGTCGAAATAAAAATAGAAAAAGAGACTTGTACCTCAGGCTCCTATTCTGCCATGTACACCTTAAAAAAATTTGTCCAATGACATAAAATAAAACCTTAACTTTGTCAATGAAAAATAACTTAAAACTTTTAACTTAAATTTTTCGACAAAAAAAAATTTAAAAATTGGAAATTTTAAATCAAATTTTAACAATGCCAGTAGAACCGCACTTGTCAAAATAACGCATTTTATTAATATTTACAAAAAATATTAATATTTATTAAAGTTATGACTAATTTATTAAAATTGCATGATTTTTCAAAACTCAAATATAAGTATTTTATTAGATGCGCAGGGACCAAACTAACATACCAGATAAAACATTTCAACGAAATTCCTAACAGAACAAAAGTTACAGCATTTTTTATATAGCTTTTTACGTCATCACTTGACCTCATTATGCTACCATATAATTTTCGACCAAAACATTTTTAAAAATTAAAAATTTTGAATCAAATTTCGATAATGCCAGTACAACCGCACTTGTCAAAATAACGCATTTTATTAATATTTACAAAAAATATTAATATTTATTAAAGTTATGACTAATTTATTAAAATTGTATGATTTTTCAAAACTCAAAAATAAGTATTTTATTAGATGCGCAGGGACCAAACTAACATACCAGATAAAACATTTCAACGAAATTCCTAATAGGACAAAAGTTACAGCATTTTTATATAGCTTATTACGTCATCACTTGACCTCATTATGCTACCATATAATTTTCGACCAAAACATTTTCAAAAATTAAAAATTTTGAATCAAATTTCGATAATGCCAGTAGAACCGCACTTGTCAAAATAACGCATTTTATTAATATTTACAAAAAATATTAATATTTATTAAAGTTATGACCAATTTATTAAAATTGTATGATTTTTCAAAACTCAAAAATAAGTATTTTATTAGATGCGCAGGGACCAAACTAACATACCAGATAAAACATTTCAACGAAATTCCTAATAGAACAAAAGTTACAGCATTTTTATGTAGCTTATTACGTCATCACTTGACCTCATTATGCTACCATATAATTTTTGACCAAAACATTTTCAAAAATTAAAAATTTTGAATCAAATTTCGATAATGCCAGTAGAACCGCACTTGTCAAAATAACACATTTTATTAATATTTACAAAAAATATTAATATTTATTAAAGTTATGACCAATTTATTAAAATTGTATGATTTTTCAAAACTCAAAAATAAGTATTTTATTAGATGCGCAGGGACCAAACTAACATACCAGATAAAACATTTCAACGAAATTCCTAATAGAACAAAAGTTACAGCATTTTTATATAGCTTATTACGTCATCACTTGACCTCATTATGCAACCATATAATTTTCGACCAAAACATTTTCAAAAATTAAAAAATTTTGAATCAAATTTCGATAATGCCAGTAGAACTGCACTTGTCAAAATAACGTATTTTATTAATATTTACAAAAAATATTAATATTTATTAAAGTTATGACCAATTTATTAAAATTGTATGATTTTTCAAAACTCAAAAATAAGTATTTTATTAGATGCGCAGGGACCAAACTAACATACCAGATAAAACATTTCAACGAAATTCCTAATAGAACAAAAGTTACAGCATTTTTTATATAGCTTATTTCGTCATCACTTGACCTCATTATGCTACCATATAATTTTCGACCAAAACATTTTCAAAAATTAAAAATTTTGAATCAAATTTCGATAATGCCAGTAGAACCGCACTTGTCAAAATAACACATTTTATTAATATTTACAAAAAATATTAATATTTATTAAAGTTATGACTAATTTATTAAAATTGTATGATTTTTCAAAACTCAAAAATAAGTATTTTATTAGATGCGCAGGGACCAAACTAACATACCAGATAAAACATTTCAACGAAATTCCTAATAGAACAAAAGTTACAGCATTTTTTATATAGCTTATTACGTCATCACTTGACCTCATTATGCTACCATATAATTTTCGACCAAAACATTTTCAAAAATTAAAAATTTTGTATCAAATTTCGATAATGCCAGTAGAACCGCACTTGTCAAAATGCATTTTATTAATATTTACAAAAAATATTAATATTTATTAAAGTTATGACTAATTTATTAAAATTGTATGATTTTTCAAAACTCAAAAATAAGTATTTTATTAGATGCACAGGGACCAAACTAACATACCAGATAAAACATTTCAACGAAATTCCTAATAGAACAAAAGTTACAGCATTTTTATATAGCTTATTACGTCATCACTTGACCTCATTATGCTACCATATAATTTTCGACCAAAACATTTTCAAAAATTAAAAATTTTGAATCAAATTTCGATAATGCCAGTAGAACCGCACTTGTCAAAATAACGCATTTTATTAATATTTACAAAAAATATTAATATTTATTAAAGTTATGACCAATTTATTAAAATTGTATGATTTTTCAAAACTCAAAAATAAGTATTTTATTAGATGCGCAGGGACCAAACTAACATACCAGATAAAACATTTCAACGAAATTCCTAATAGAACAAAAGTTACAGCATTTTTATGTAGCTTATTACGTCATCACTTGACCTCATTATGCTACCATATAATTTTTGACCAAAACATTTTCAAAAATTAAAAATTTTGAATCAAATTTCGATAATGCCAGTAGAACCGCACTTGTCAAAATAACACATTTTATTAATATTTACAAAAAATATTAATATTTATTAAAGTTATGACCAATTTATTAAAATTGTATGATTTTTCAAAACTCAAAAATAAGTATTTTATTAGATGCGCAGGGACCAAACTAACATACCAGATAAAACATTTCAACGAAATTCCTAATAGAACAAAAGTTACAGCATTTTTATATAGCTTATTACGTCATCACTTGACCTCATTATGCAACCATATAATTTTCGACCAAAACATTTTCAAAAATGAAAAAATTTTGAATCAAATTTCGATAATGCCAGTAGAACTGCACTTGTCAAAATAACGTATTTTATTAATATTTACAAAAAATATTAATATTTATTAAAGTTATGACCAATTTATTAAAATTGTATGATTTTTCAAAACTCAAAAATAAGTATTTTATTAGATGCGCAGGGACCAAACTAACATACCAGATAAAACATTTCAACGAAATTCCTAATAGAACAAAAGTTACAGCATTTTTTATATAGCTTATTTCGTCATCACTTGACCTCATTATGCTACCATATAATTTTCGACCAAAACATTTTCAAAAATTAAAAATTTTGAATCAAATTTCGATAATGCCAGTAGAACCGCACTTGTCAAAATAACACATTTTATTAATATTTACAAAAAATATTAATATTTATTAAAGTTATGACTAATTTATTAAAATTGTATGATTTTTCAAAACTCAAAAATAAGTATTTTATTAGATGCGCAGGGACCAAACTAACATACCAGATAAAACATTTCAACGAAATTCCTAATAGAACAAAAGTTACAGCATTTTTTATATAGCTTATTACGTCATCACTTGACCTCATTATGCTACCATATAATTTTCGACCAAAACATTTTCAAAAATTAAAAATTTTGTATCAAATTTCGATAATGCCAGTAGAACCGCACTTGTCAAAATGCATTTTATTAATATTTACAAAAAATATTAATATTTATTAAAGTTATGACTAATTTATTAAAATTGTATGATTTTTCAAAACTCAAAAATAAGTATTTTATTAGATGCACAGGGACCAAACTAACATACCAGATAAAACATTTCAACGAAATTCCTAATAGAACAAAAGTTACAGCATTTTTATATAGCTTATTACGTCATCACTTGACCTCATTATGCTACCATATAATTTTCGACCAAAACATTTTCAAAAATTAAAAATTTTGAATCAAATTTCGATAATGCCAGTAGAACCGCACTTGTCAAAATAACACATTTTATTAATATTTACAAAAAATATTAATATTTATTAAAGTTATGACTAATTTATTAAAATTGTATGATTTTTCAAAACTCAAAAATAAGTATTTTATTAGATGCGCAGGGACCAAACTAACATACCAGATAAAACATTTCAACGAAATTCCTAATAGAACAAAAGTTACAGCATTTTTTATATAGCTTATTACGTCATCACTTGACCTCATTATGCTACCATATAATTTTCGACCAAAACATTTTCAAAAATTAAAAATTTTGTATCAAATTTCGATAATGCCAGTAGAACCGCACTTGTCAAAATGCATTTTATTAATATTTACAAAAAATATTAATATTTATTAAAGTTATGACTAATTTATTAAAATTGTATGATTTTTCAAAACTCAAAAATAAGTATTTTATTAGATGCACAGGGACCAAACTAACATACCAGATAAAACATTTCAACGAAATTCCTAATAGAACAAAAGTTACAGCATTTTTATATAGCTTATTACGTCATCACTTGACCTCATTATGCTACCATATAATTTTCGACCAAAACATTTTCAAAAATTAAAAATTTTGAATCAAATTTCGATAATGCCAGTAGAACCGCACTTGTCAAAATAACACATTTTATTAATATTTACAAAAAATATTAATATTTATTAAAGTTATGACTAATTTATTAAAATTGTATGATTTTTCAAAACTCAAAAATAAGTATTTTATTAGATGCGCAGGGACCAAACTAACATACCAGATAAAACATTTCAACGAAATTCCTAATAGAACAAAAGTTACAGCATTTTTTATATAGCTTATTACGTCATCACTTGACCTCATTATGCTACCATATAATTTTCGACCAAAACATTTTCAAAAATTAAAAATTTTGTATCAAATTTCGATAATGCCAGTAGAACCGCACTTGTCAAAATAACGCATTTTATTAATATTTACAAAAAATATTAATATTTATTAAAGTTATGACTAATTTATTAAAATTGTATGATTTTTCAAAACTCAAAAATAAGTATTTTATTAGATGCGCAGGGACCAAACTAACATACCAGATAATTCATTTCAACGAAATTCCTAATAGAACAAAAGTTACAGCATTTTTATATAGCTTATTACGTCATCACTTGACCTCAATATGCTACCATATAATTTTCGACCAAAACATTTTCAAAAATGAAAAAAATTTGAATCAAATTTCGATAATGCCAGTAGAACTGCACTTGTCAAAATAACGCATTTTATTAATATTTACAAAAAATATTAATATTTATTAAAGTTATGACTAATTTATTAAAATTGTATGATTTTTCAAAACTCAAAAATAAGTATTTTATTAGATGCGCAGGGACCAAACTAACATACCAGATAAAACATTTCAACGAAATTCCTTATAGAACAAAAGTTACAGCATTTTTTATATAGCTTATTACGTCATCACTTGACCTCATTATGCTACCATATAATTTTCGACCAAAACATTTTCAAAAATTAAAAATTTTGAATCTAATTTCGATAATGCCAGTAGAACTGCACTTGTCAAAATAACGCATTTTATTAATAATTGCAAAAAATATTAATATTTATTAAAGTTATGACTAATTTATTAAAATTGTATGATTTTTCAAAACTCAAAAATAAGTATTTTATTAGATGCGCAGGGACCAAACTAACATACCAGATAAAACATTTCAAACGAAATTCCTAATAGAACAAAAGTTACAGCATTTTTTATATAGCTTATTACGTCATCACTTGACCTCATTATGCTACCATATAATTTTCGACCAAAACATTTTCAAAAATTAAAAATCTTGAATCAAATTTCGATAATGCCAGTAAAACCGCACTTGTCAAAATAACGCATTTTATTAATATTTACAAAAAATATTAATATTTATTAAAGTTATGACTAATTTATTAAAATTGTATGATTTTTCAAAACTCAAAAATAAGTATTTTATTAGATGCGCAGGGACCAAACTAACATACCAGATAAAACATTTCAACGAAATTCCTAATAGAACAAAAGTTACAGCATTTTTTATATAGCTTATTACGTCATCACTTGACCTCATTATGCTACCATATAATTTTCGACCAAAACATTTTCAAAAATTAAAAATTTTGTATCAAATTTCGATAATGCCAGTAGAACCGCACTTGTCAAAATAACGCATTTTATTAATATTTACAAAAAATATTAATATTTATTAAAGTTATGACTAATTTATTAAAATTGTATGATTTTTCAAAACTCAAAAATAAGTATTTTATTAGATGCGCAGGGACCAAACTAACATACCAGATAATTCATTTCAACGAAATTCCTAATAGAACAAAAGTTACAGCATTTTTATATAGCTTATTACGTCATCACTTGACCTCAATATGCTACCATATAATTTTCGACCAAAACATTTTCAAAAATGAAAAAAATTTGAATCAAATTTCGATAATGCCAGTAGAACTGCACTTGTCAAAATAACGCATTTTATTAATATTTACAAAAAATATTAATATTTATTAAAGTTATGACTAATTTATTAAAATTGTATGATTTTTCAAAACTCAAAAATAAGTATTTTATTAGATGCGCAGGGACCAAACTAACATACCAGATAAAACATTTCAACGAAATTCCTTATAGAACAAAAGTTACAGCATTTTTTATATAGCTTATTACGTCATCACTTGACCTCATTATGCTACCATATAATTTTCGACCAAAACATTTTCAAAAATTAAAAATTTTGAATCTAATTTCGATAATGCCAGTAGAACTGCACTTGTCAAAATAACGCATTTTATTAATAATTGCAAAAAATATTAATATTTATTAAAGTTATGACTAATTTATTAAAATTGTATGATTTTTCAAAACTCAAAAATAAGTATTTTATTAGATGCGCAGGGACCAAACTAACATACCAGATAAAACATTTCAAACGAAATTCCTAATAGAACAAAAGTTACAGCATTTTTTATATAGCTTATTACGTCATCACTTGACCTCATTATGCTACCATATAATTTTCGACCAAAACATTTTCAAAAATTAAAAATCTTGAATCAAATTTCGATAATGCCAGTAAAACCGCACTTGTCAAAATAACGCATTTTATTAATATTTACAAAAAATATTAATATTTATTAAAGTTATGACTAATTTATTAAAATTGTATGATTTTTCAAAACTTAAAAATAAGTATTTTATTAGATGCGCAGGGACCAAACTAACATACCAGATAAAACATTTTACGAAATTTCTAATAGAACAAAAGTTACAGCATTTTTTATATAGCTTATTACGTCATCACTTGACCTCATTATGCTACCATATAATTTTCGACCAAAACATTTTCAAAAATTAAAAATTTTGAATCAAATTTCGATAATGCCAGTAGAGCCGCACCAGTCGAAACAACGCATTTTATTAAAATTTACAAAAAATATTATTATTTAATAAAGTTATGACTGATTTATTAAAAAATTTTTTTTTACAAAAAGCCTTGTTGTTTTTCCTAAATTTGACAAAAACCAAAAAAAAAAAAAAAAAAATAAATAAATAATTTTAAATATTTTTGGGCAAAATGACCACTTCATGTTTCAAATGTCATTTTTCATCTTTAAAATAACTTCTGTATTATATTTTACAGAAACTTAAATTTAACGTAACATAAACTTTATCGTAACCTATATTGTTTGATTTGCCAATTCCAGTTACCTGCGCACTTACAACAAAGTAATTGATAAGAATTACAAGAAATAAACATTGTATAAACAAATTGTCGTATAATTGATTTTTTCTTTTTCAAATTTTTTTTTCGCCGAGTACTTATGGTTACAAAAATGCAGCTGTTTTAAACCTTCGCGTTAGCTCGAATGGTAAGGCACTTGACTGTCAAGCGACAGACCCAGGTTTGATTCCCCATCTAGTATAAGGACAAATAAATATTTTAATATCAAAAATGTATCTTACTAAGTAATTATTTTTACAAAAATGTATTAGTTTTCAAACTTTCTCGTTTTAAAATTTAATATTAAGCATTTTAAAGATCGATATTATAAGTTCGATATTAAGCATTAAAAATTTAGTATAATGTATTTTATGACATAAGTAGTTAAAAAACACATTTAAAAAATAATTTTTGTTTGTTTAATATATTTAATATTTAAATGCTTGTTTGGTGATTAAAAATCAAATATCAATTTAATGAATTCAAAATTTGGTTTAATGTATATCCTAATATTAACAACTTAAAACTGGGTTAAAAAATTAATTTTTCTATGTTTAAAATTTATTGTATACAAGTATATTTACTTAAATATTGTTAATTAAAAATGGTCTAACAATTTTGAACCATATTTTATTTACATAAATAATTGTCGAGATACGCTTTAACAAAAAAAATTAAAAAAGTAGAATATATTTATTACGAATATTTTATAACGAAGAAATATCAATTAATATGATGTTATTTTCTCAGAAGTGCAATGTTTGTCTTTGTCAATAAAAACTCCATGTAAATTTGCAAAAAATGTATATATTAGTAGTACAACTGATACATACTCTTCCAAAAATAGCTATAATTTTTAAAACGAAAATTTAATAAAAGTGCAATTTTTAGCATGTTTAGATGACTTATAATTTAATTTAAGTGTTTATTTCGCATAAAAATGAAAAAAAAAACGGAGATATTTTTCGTTTTTTGCCAAATTTGGTAAAAACAGCAACCCGTTATATACCTTTGTCGAAAATGCCAAAAATCGCTACAATATCGCTATTACGAAGCCATTAAAAAATGTTGCAACTTTTGTTCTACTGCAAATTTTCTGAAAATGTTTTATCTTGAATGTAAGTTAGACGTTTGCAAATATAATTAACATGCTAAAATTTGTTCAATTAACATGCAAAAATTTGTAAACTTTTACATAACCTAATAAACTTTAACATATCTTTAATATAATCCAAATTTTATTGAACCAAACACGTGCGGACTTGCTCAAGGTTTAAACTAATTAAACCAGTTTTACAAAGTTAAAAAAAAGGCATGGATTGCACCATCGGCACAAAGCCGGTAAAAAAGAAAAATCAGTCAAGTGAATAATGTAAACAAACGTATTTTGGTTACAGAGAAAGCACTAGGCCTTTTATCTAACTTTATGTAGCCCTTTAAATTAAAGGATCACTATCACATAAAGTTCATATAAATTGTTTCAAGCCTATATAGTTTAACGAACAAAATGCATTAACCAACAACTTACACTTTGCAAATAACATATATTTTTGTCCAAGTTAAGTTATAAAGTTTCAGTTGACCTTTTCATGTAAAATAAGTTGACAAAATAGTAAAGCATGTTGACATATCACTAGTTAGACGTGCACACAGAATTTCTAAAAATGGGAGATGATAAATATTTTAAAAAAGATGTATATATTTTAATTGCGTATTTAATTTTACTTGTGAACTATTTTTAAAGGCTTAGAAAGTATATTTTATAAACAAATAAATTGTTAATATTATACTCAAAAAATGTAAAAATACTTAATCTCTGGCGCCATCTCGCAGCTAGTGTTTTAATTTTGTTTTAATAGATTTATCGGCATTGTCGCAAACTTAATACTTAGAGGCCAGTTCGACGTATTAAAATAAAATAACAACAACTTAAACTTCTTAATTTAACTTCGTGCTAAAAATGGCACAAAACAACAATACTTTAATACAGTATAACATTTCTTATACACTTACTAAAGTTAATATCAAAAAATATTATTTAAATCCTGTAAAAGTTACTATTTTTAGGCTTAAAGTGTGGATATTACGCTCAACGAAATATAATTGTGTATTCTTAAAATATGTTATTTTAATATTTAAATACGGAATCTTATTATTCAAGCATCGATTATCATATCATAAATAAATGTTAAATAACGCAATCACATCCAAATACATACGCACGTTAAATTTGTAAAAGCGATAATCAATATTACAAAAAAATTAAAAACTGTCGACTAAAGCTGGTTTTGATTTTTTCGCCTTTTCAAATCGTCATTTAAGCGAATTTTAACTTAGCCTTAGTGCTGCTGCAGAATTTAAATTGAGAATGTGAAATTAAATATCTTTACTAAACGGTTTTATTAAATGGCAGTCGTAAAAAATTTAGGTAAGGTTAAATAAAATATAATTACTTAAATGTTAAACTTTGAAAATAATAAAATCAGTTTAATTTGGGAAATTGTGTTGGAAATTCCGCGAAATGTTTTTTTTATTGCTACAACGCCGTTAATTTATTTCAATTGCAACTTTAAAAATTGTTTCGTAGCAATGTAGCAATTTGTTTATACATAAAAAATGCTATTTTCAGAGAATTTCTAAGAACATGTCTAAATCGTAACTTTTTTAAGCTTATTAAATCAAAGGCAAAGTGAATATCGATTAAGAAAATGTAGCTGCTATAACAAAAATCAATTTCGAAAAGTAATTCTGTCAGCAGCATATTGTAACTTTTAAATTAAAAATCGTAAGCAATAAAAATAGTGCGAATAAATTTAATAGGAACAAATTTCACTTTTCACGACGACTTTAAAAATAAACATCGGAAAAAAAGATTTACCAAGACGTTAAAAGCCTGCGCTTTTTAGTTTACGCAGAATTTAAAACGTACGCACGATTTGCAGTAAGCAACCTTGAGTATTTATGAAGTAGCTTATACGCGTCTCAGGTATTTACATCTCTGGTAGACCGCAGCGTACGCTTCGGCATTAGCGTTTTATCGTAAATCTAGGCTAAACTCGCATAGCCTATTCGAGGTAAACCTAGCGTCATAAATCAAAGTTTTTATCTTTATATGATAGGTTGTAGTGGGTAATCCACATACCATGTCTAACACGCGGAGAGACAAACACTACTTAAAAGTGTTTAGACAAAAGCTTTACATTTAACCAATTTTAAAATGAAAATAAAGACAGTGGACAGTTTTTTTAGACTTAAAATTTGACCAAGATATAGAAATTTTAATAATAGGAGTCAATTAAGAAGAACTGTAAAAACAATTTTATGAAAAAAAGATGTGATATTAAGATAACGGCATTTTTTGTTATGAAATCGAGATAATAATATCACAAAAGTTGTAAAAAAAAACACGAGCAGAGAGATATTTTGGTCAGTGGGCAGAAAAATAAACGTACGTCGAATTAAAAGCTATCTTCAATTTCACATTTAAGGCTTATTTACGGATTAAAATTATCAAATTACGACATTCGTATAACGCGACATTTTAAAAATTACGACACTCGACAAATTTTTTTTAAAGAATCGAACAAATTTTTTAACCGATTTTTGTGAAATTGACCGCAAAAATAATCCACACACGAAAACTTGAATAATTAATGACTGTTCCGCACCGGTGCATGCAACTTGTAGCGTTTAGCTGTACTTTTAAATACGCAACAACATTAATGTAAATGCACTTGACGTTCTAAAATCCTTGGTATTTTATCGTAGGTAGGTACAGTTGTTTTGAAAAATTGATTTTTAAATATATCTATAAGTTCATATTTGACTTCATTTACGAAGATTAAGATTTTTCGGGGATTAATTGATTTTAAAGATTAGATAGTTAGATTTTTCATCTGTACAAATAGGAAAATAGATCAAACTTTTCTATGATTGGTATAACGGAGAGATAAGAGAATTTGAAGTGATAGGCTGTAGTTGGTTTTATGATTTATGATTTTATAATGACTTGTTTTGTTATGTTTGTTGCCAGTTGTCTTATGTTTAAGCGCTATTTAAATTGAACATACTTTTGTTAAAGCAAGCGTGTAATCAAGTACAGGAAAATTCAATCAAAGTGTCAATATCATAAAAAGTACAAGTGAAACAAAGGGCATCGGAATTAACACGGGAAAACCTGACAAAAATAATTATTCTGTCAAATTCAATTTTCTATTTTTAATTTTCCCGGGTTACGAATTCGCTGTAATACTGAGAACGAACTGCGAAAATTCGTCACAAACAACTTTGGGAATTTTCACAAAGTCGACTTCAAAATGGAAGAAATGACAAATTACTATAACTCTTCAGCAACCTACCCCTACTATTACGTACCATTGTCGAATTGCTTAGGCAACACGACAGCTATACAAACATACAGTCCAACAGTCAGCTGCATTCTTATCCTACTCACAGGTTCCTTTTGCCTGTTAACACTTATCGGCAACGTGGCTGTGATAATCGTGATTTGCAATGGAAGCGTACGACGATCGCACCAGCAACGAAAGAGCCAGCAACACATTTATCTTGTTTCTCTAGCCATAGCTGACGCGTCCTTAGCTATTCTAGTTGTACCGTTTTCTTTGGCCAACGAGCTGCTAGGAAAATGGCCGTTCGGAGACGTGTATTGTCGAATTTACCTTTCGGTTGACATTTTATTGTGTACAGCTTCGATTTGGAGTATTTGCTGCATAGGTTTTGACCGCTACATTTCGGTGCGATTCCCAACTGCGTTTCAGCAGTACAGGTCCGTCCCGCGAATTCTCTGCTTCACATTTAGCGTAAGTATATTATGTAGCGTTATTTTTCGTTTTTTATTTATTAGAACCGGAGGTATGTAACATGTTGATAATTTGTTATTCCATACTGCCAAAGTAATTAATTGTTTACATTAGCCAACAGCGTTTGCCCGTGTAATCGTAACATCATAAAGTAATAACTGCTACCTAAATTACATACCCGGTAAGTAGCGTGATTTGTAAATCAAACACTGCTTGAAATGCAATAAAAGGGTTCAGTAGCATTACAACTGTATCGTCTTTCCAAGGTTTAGACCCTGCAACCACATTTCGCCCTAAAATGTAATCGACTTTGCGACTGGTTGTGACGTAATAGGAAACTACATAAGCCGTCAGCATAAAGTTACTTAACTTATTTTAGCAGTAAACGCCTGTCTTGATCAATAATTCATAAAAAAACGAGTTTGTTATTTTAACCAAGTGCGTTAAACAACTTGGCAAATCCAATTACGCTATAATCCAATCAAATTCCATCGTTTAATGGCCGTAAAGTTAGTCTATGTTGTTGAAGTTAAATGTAACCTCTGTTTTTGCTATAGTGAATACACAAACACAATTTTCAATTAACGGCGGCGTTAACTCACATTTTTTTGTTTTTAAATTGATATTTTTGAAATTGGGTTTAAAATGTCTGTAAAATATACATTGCATGTTTTAAAAAAACTGTGACTTATGTTATAACTATAAAGCCACACACAAAGGATGTTACGATGCGGTTCATTTACTAAAGCAGAAGTATAACTAGATACCTCAAAAAAAAACTAGTTTGCCACCGAAAATGCAATGTAGCAGAATTTTATTTAAATTTAAATTATTTTATTTATAGAAAACGGGAAGCTTTAAACCTTGTACCCAACTATTTGTATGCAAATTTTTTCGAACAATTTTAAGTTACCGGCATTGTACTTTTACAGACAATTCATTTAAGTCTAATATTTTATTTTATTATATTTTGGTTTTTCGCGCATTGATAAAAGTAAATAATAAATACGATATACAATTAATATTACAACAATGCGACGGGAAAAAATGAAAAAATCAATTTAATGATTTAAAACATGCCAAAAGTAATAATGTTTATACAAAGATTCATAGTACATTATGGCATGGTCACCAAACCTTAATGTATTTACACATTAAAAAAAAATAATTTTAAATAAACACAACCTAGTGCCTCATTAGGATTTATTAGTTAAAGCGTTTCAATTAAACATAAGTGGATCTAAATTGCTTTTATATCAGTATTCAATATCGTGACGTCATTACCTAATCCCCGTACCCAAATGACTTAAAATTGTCAATCAAAAACCGCGTAAGCCTGAACCGCGTGATCCCTTTATTAATATGCATTTACCCGTTACAGATTCGAATCAACCATAAAACTTAATATATTTCATTGTATTATCCTGTATTTACTCCATAAACAACCACACCTTTTTTAGATGTATATATTAAATCACAAAAGTAAGCTGTAAAATGGGATTGTGAAAATTAATTATAATAATTCTATTGTATAAAGACACTGAAAACGTCGTATATGTTTATTGACATCGGGTATCTTTATAAAAACTTTAATAACTACGATATAAAATCTGCAACAGTCTCGATATTAAAAAGTGTCAATTTTGTTATAAGTTTTAAATATAAATCGGCTTAAGTGAGTGTACGAAATCAATCTAAGAATCAAACAAAAATAATTGATTTTTTTTTCTTTTTTTTGTCTAAAATTGTTGTCGTATAAAAATAAGGTAAAACCGTGCTATTATTCATGTAAAGCCCGACTTAATAGTGCCATAAACATATCACGTCAACCAATATGACAATGGCGTCATATTCAGGCGGCTCTTCTGTCAGGTGTATAATTTTTTTCTATAAAAATCAAAAATAAGGGAAGTTAACGCCTAGATCGTGATCTGGGTTAATATTAATTCTCCTGCGTATCAAGTATATCGTATTACGAATAAGATAACATTTAACCTAAATATCGATTACGTCAAAGATAGACTAAATATCGCTTCATTTAATTGTGATTTGTAACCTTTATAGAATACGAGACAATAATTTGTGAAAAAAATATTATTTTTAAATTAATTATTTTTATCTTCATAATATGTGAATTAATTAAATATTTTAAAAACGCGTTGGTAAATATAGATTATTATATCAACCGTTGGTCATTTAAAACTGACCGCTTACCTTAACAGATGGTCGAATCAATAAAAAACAACTTAATTGAAACTGGACATACACTTATAAACACCTACATGAGGTCTCAAGTAATAAATAATTTATAAATTATGTAAAAATAGAGGAATACTTCAGCAATTATTTGTTTTTACACTCGTATGTTAAATTATACGAGATCCTATTTTGAAATGGTGTTTTTTATGTTTATATTCTGCATGCTTAAATGGACATGTTACCATATAGCATAACCTTAACTTTAAACAATATGGCAGCAACATATTTAGGGCTAAAAAATTGAATTTAATTTTTTAAATTTTTAAAACATATTTTTTTTTATGAATATATACCATAATATCTAAATGTTAAAATCGTGTTTAAATATTTTTCGTACGCGGGTGCGAATGCCATCTTGAAAATAATTCAATAAATCGATTTTCAACAAAAACATGAAAATTTTGCGGTGCGAAATTTAAAAGCAAATGCACGAATTTAAATTGATTTTGACATTTTTTGGACAAAAAATAATTTATTCTTAAGCCTTATGTAAATATTCATTTGAATGGCGCAATCTTTATAATTAAAATTCTTTTGTCCCGATGTTTGTTTTTATTGAGTTTAAATTTGTATCAAATAAATCTAGCTTTAAAAATGTTAAAAAACATTATTTAAAATTTTTACTGTTTTAGATTTGGATTTTTTCTGCTGGTGTCTCAGTTCTACCCTTTCTCGGCGAACTGACAACAATACAAGGCAGTGACCATTGCTTTGTAAATGACGTCACATGGTAAGTTAAAATTTTATTTTATTTAAAAAAAAAATCGAAAAAGGGATTACCATTTCATCACCAAAAATTCACTAAAAATATTGCTAAGCAATTTAAGATGTGATTTGTGTTGCTATCTTACGTTTAATCTGCTTATCTATTTTAAATTTTCAACAAAAAATAATAAATCAATTCTAAAATATGAATTATTAATAAAATACAAGCTACGAATAAACCACAACCACGGCCTATATTTTCAAAATATATTAATGTATTTATATTATTTTTAATAAATAAAAAAAACTTGTTTAGGTACATCGTTTTGTCTTCTTCTCTATCGTTTTTGATTCCTACTTGTTTTATTATCCCGTTATACTCATGCATTTACGTGGTTGGAATTAAAATCGGGTCGAAATTCAGAGCTGGTTACGCGTAAGTTTTTAATATTCTATGTTAAATTTGATGTAGCCTTAGAAAGGTAATTTTGCTCTCAAAAAATTTGCTGTCTTTTTTGACACGTGGCTTAGTCTCAGGTTGCCTTACAGTTAATTTAAGATATTATTAGGCTTGGTGATATTGTTTGTACCATAAAATTGTATCCCGTATTCATTTTGCATAAAGTTTCTATTTATTTATACCACGTTTTTTTAAAAAAAAAAAAAATTAATCCCAAAAACCATGAAAAAAATAAGAAGTTATGTTGGTATTCGCATTTCTTACAGGGTAAAAAAGGATTAACTAGAACAATTTCCTAACCTCAAAATTTTTTAAAGTCGATTACTTTCGTTTTTAAAGCTGATACTAAAACTTATTAATCTCTAAATCCAATTAAATTTCGTTATCGGTTTTTGCATTACTCATCAGAATGCCACAGTACGAAGCAAAGAGTCCCCCAGTTACTTCAAGACAACAAACATACAGAAGTGATCATGGACGTTCGACAACTGATAGTATGTTAGATTCTATTTTTTGTAATTTATTTAAAATAAAATAATATTGCTTGATTAAAACGTTGATATACAAGACAAGTGCAAATATACAAAACAGGTCTGACTTGTAGCTTATTTTGGATAAATCCACATAAGCTAACCTTTAATTTTATAAACAAACAGTTTTTGATGTTGATTTGAAATTAAATTGTTATTTATTTGCTGTCAAGCTTTGGCGTATTTTTCCTCCCTATTTTAACAATGAGTTCCAATGCTTTTAACTATAACTTGTTTATCGAATTTGCGGGTTATTTAACAACTCTTTTCACATGGGAACTTTAACCTCGTTTCTCCAGTATTGAATTATTTTTCCAACGATTTGTTTCTGCTTTTTATTAAGTGCAAATGTTCGTTTTAAAAATAGTTAGGCAATTCCGTTCTGCTGAACGGACGCCACTTAATAAACATGGATTTAGACATTACTTAAATTCAGAGTTTATTTCCGTAAGAATTAGCCAGAATTTTATATTCTTGTATCAACTAACCACTAAGGACAGTTCCTAATTATTAAAAATAATAATTCGCTACAGACTTAATTAATGGGCACGTAATGCTAAGGTATATATGTGTTTAAAAAATCAGACACAGAAAACACAGAAATTCTTAATAAAAAAAAAAAAATTTTAACTTCAAAATGTTATTTCTAACCTTACTACAAATATCAAAATTTGTTTACTTCATGCAGGCTAAAAACATATTACGGACATCTCATCTTAACGTCCAATTAAATTTTATTTTTAGTCGTAAAAAGAATCCAACGACGCACTACGAAAACGGGTGGATATGACATCAGTAACCCCGTGTTAAAAAGGTCGCAGAGTGTTAAAGTAGGGGAGAGTTCGCGCATGCAGGAACGAAAACAACTTTCCAGTTACGAAGAAAACAAGACGGGGAATGCGCTTTTGCCTGTTGTCAGTTACAGTTTATTGGCAAAGGAGAATAACAAGGTAGGTCTATGACGTAAGAAGGATTATGCTACAACTAGGTTAAACCAATAACAGACTACTGAACTGTTCTTGTTTACTTTGAAGTTTGCATTTGAACTCATAAAAATAATATAATTTTTGTCACGTGATAGGAAGCGGCGGGTAGAGCCTCACAAGAAACAATCGAGCACAAAGACACTGAAGCCTTTCTGACAGTACCTTCGGCCCATGATATAGTCGTCGACTACTCTTCCAACCAACCGCGTTCGCGAAACGTTATTCAAAACAACGGTGTAATTTTCGAAGAAGTAGCTCCCGAACAACGGCGGATGAATATCTTCTGGAGTTGTTTTCTTAAGTTGGGTTTGGTGAAGAAAAGCGACTCGAGTGAACACGTGGCTGGGTGGAGGTCGCCTGTTTCCATGGAAACAAACTCAAATAGACTTCCCAGCGTAGCCTCGATCGGTACAATTTTAAAACAGTAAGTTTTGTTAAATATTATGGTAATTAAAATAACACAGCATACCGTTAATTATTTGTGACAGTACAATGGAGAAAATTATAATTAAACACCTTAAAAATATTAAAGACAAACTTTAAGAGGCATACTTTCTTATGTTACATAAAAGATAAAACTAGTAAGCAGTGACCCTCATACTTCACATGTAAAACTTAAAGTAAAGTAAACCTACCAGAACAAGAGGTTTAAGTCTTCTTAAGTTAATGGGGTTTAATTTAAAGACTTTATATAATTGGGTCTCTATAGTTAAATATAAATTAGCTTACACTAATGGATTTTTAGTGCCTATATCTACACGTTCCAATTTGTCTAAACTTATTAAAATACAATTTTACAGGATTCGAATAAAACGTGAGAGCAGTGCTTCTTTGCACAGCTGCCACGGAAGAGCGAAAAGAGAAAGAAGGTTTACTTACATTATTGTAATCGTTTGTGGATGCTATATGCTGTGCTGGTCACCTTTCTTTGTGGTATGTTTATAACTTGATTTTTTTTTTGGCTATATTTACACTTGCTATACAAGTTAGGCTTGAATATTATATCCATGGGAATTGCCTTTAAATTTACATTCTGAAGTGAATTGTTTAGTGCTAACAGTACTTACTCCAATTGTCAAAGGTATTTTGAGACTAAGTCGAAGTAACAAAATCCAACCTAAGTTTAGGCTGTAAAGCTGGTTTTTCAAATATCCAGAAAAAAAAATAAAGAAATTTTTTATTGAAAAACTAGACTATAAATATACGAAAAAATACATCTGGGTTTTTAAAAATTTTATTTTCCAACAGAGCTATCTGGTTTACTCAATATGTCGACAAAACTGCTGTGTCAATGCCACAATGTTTAAGTCATTTTTCTGGCTGGGCTATTTAAATAGTGGAATCAATCCTATTCTTTACACCATATTTAATCAGGATTTCAGAAGGGCTTTTAAGAAGTTGTTTAGGATAGAGCCGAGAAGAAACATTGGTTAAAAGATAAACTTATGGAAACTTACCAATAATAGTTGTATTATATCAAACTTTTGTAAATGACCAAAAAATATTATGCCCTCTAAGATTATTTATACCTACAAAGCTAAACTTGTACAAATTTAGATTAGATTTTTTTTCATTTCTTCACTGTATAATCCTTATTTCAACCTACTACTGCTGCTTTGATATACACAATTTACATTATATTACTTGTTAACGCAGTGCAACCTTTTTATATATTGCATTTTAATTGTTTTTTGCAAATTGCATTTTTTTCAATGGATTGAATAAAATAAACGATTTGTTTTCGTAAAAATTTGGCATTAATTACAGTGTTTAAACAATATGCTTTAAATTAAAAAAAAATTTTAAATGTATTAACAGAAAAATATATAACATTATTTTGTTCTAACTTTTAATCAAAAATATATATTTATTGCTGAAAAAAAACTACTATTAATGACAAGCTTTTTTTACTTAATTAACAGTAACCAATATTCTGTACTGGCTCATTGATAAAGGCTGATGAAGCATTTAAAAAAGCAATGAAAAAAAAGATAAAATTACAATGGTTTTGTCTCCTTAACTAACCAATCATAAACGTTATTATAACCACGTGACTTTAACAAAGAGCCTATGACATCACAGACACGCTGGTGGTAATTGTTTAACCATGTAATCTAAGTAAAAATAAAAAAAATTTTAAAAAATATTTAAAAAGATCTTGGTATTTTAAAATTGTTAAAAAATATAAAAAAAACATAAACTGACCTCATCTGATGATAGAAGAGATTTTTCGATCATTTTTTGTTGGATCGGAACCAAACAAATTGACTCAAATGTAAAGAAAGATTTACCACCAAAGTTATGCTGCAAAGTAATAAATTAAATATAACTCGGTCCTCAACTGGTTTTTAAGAATTTATTGCAATTAGAATCTAACAACTTACCTTGGTTTCTGCTTTCTTACACAAAAGTGCATTCTCGATTCTAATTCCAAATTTACCATCTTCATAATAACCTGGCTCTATATAGATTTAAAATATAAAGTGGCAAATTTATGTAAATTCAAAATGTATTTGATTGGTAAGCACTTAAACATACAGTTTTAAACTTACAAGAGTTTTTTTAAGAAAGGTAGAAAAAAAATTTATAAAATTATTTATACTGATCTTACCGTCAGTGATGACCATTCCTTCAAGTAATTCAACATCTTCGGCAACTTTAACAACTCGGTCACTATTACCTATGTACATACCAATTGGACCTACAACATGCCAATTTAGGTAAGTTTTTAAATACAAGTCGGAAAGTTATTTAATTAGTTAACAAAAAAACTAATTCTGTTTTGATTAACAAAGAAAAACTGACTAGTAAGATTTTTAACTGCTTCACTACATGAGGTCTTGGGTTCAATCCCCACCGACCTCATGCTGTAGTGCTCTTGAGGAAGGCGCTATAAGCGGTATAAACTCATGCTGAGCAAGCACTTTATCAGCAGTATAATTACCGGGCAATTGTAATGTATAATATCCTAAACTGCCACAGGCAACTCGAGACTGGGTTGGGGTAACTAATGTAACTTTATTTTTAGGTCATGAAGTCGACCTTTTCATATTCCAGATAAAGATATAAAAAAAATAAAGACTAAAGCTAAAAAGACAAAACAAAAACTTAATTCTTAAGAAAAAAACTTTTTAAAAATTGTAAAACTTTCACCTTCATGCACATTGAGAAAACTTCCAACTCCATGCCCAGTGCCATGTCTATAATCCAACCCAATTTTCCACAAATGCATTCTTGCTAGAGTATCCAGCCAATACCCTTTCGCCCCAGTTGGAAAAATGACACTTGCAAGAGAGATATGACCTTGTAGAACTCGAGTAAAACATTCTTTTTCGTGCGGGGTTGGTGTAGAAAAATGCATGGTACGAGTGGTATCAGTTGTGCCTTCATGACATTATTAAAAATATTAAATATTAAATTAGCTATTTACTAATCAATTTATTTGGCTATACAATCCAAGTGCATTTAAAAAAAAATAGTAGAAATGGTGCATTATTTTTTTTTGTATATAATTTAACTTCGATGTGGGAAAGTCGAATGCGCGACTTGAACATAGAGTAACATCAGTTACTCCGACCCAGTCTCAAGGTGCCTGCAGCAGTTTGGGATATTATAGATTATAATTGCCCAATAATTATACTGCTGATTAAGTGCTGGCAGAAGTTCATATCGTTTAAAGTGCCTTACTCAAGAGCGCTACAGCATGAGATCAGTGGGGATTGAACCCACGACCTCATGTGTGGTGTAGCAAGTGTTCTTACCACTACACCACGCTGCCGGTTAGGTACAATTCAAATTAATTAGATCAAATTCAAATAATAAATTGAAACAAAGATTTAACTTATTTAAACCAAAAAAAAGTAAAAAAATCATAATTTATTTGCATTGGCCAACATACAATTTCTAATTCCAAAACATTAAAATTTATTGGTCTTATGCTTTATATTAAATATCCAAATTAAATACCCACCATCTTTATATTGCCCACCAGAATCACACAAATAAATTTGATCAACTTTGACAGGTTTATCGTCATTAGGATTGGGTGTGTAATGTATAATCGAACCTGAGGGCCCTGAACTTGATATTGTGTTAAAACTCAGAGACACAAAATCTTTTTCTTGAGATCGGAATTCAAGGGATTTCGAGGCTGCTGAGCATTCAGTTACATTACCTTTAGGAACCTGAAAAAAAAATTGTTTAAAAAATTAAAAAAAACATTTTATGTTTAAGCTGCTGAATTTAATTGGTTTTATCAAAAACTTAACACCAAAAAAAGTAAATATTCTGGGATTTTGTAATAACTAACCATCAGAGTCAGAACACTTGTGTTAACTACATGATGAGGTCCTGGGTTTAATACCCACTGCTCTCATGTTGCAACCCATGAGTAGACTATAAACGGTATAAATGTTTGGTAAGCCAACACCTAATCAGCAGCTTAAATAACTGGGAAATATAATTTATAATATCCCAAACTGCTAAAGGCAACTCGAGGCCGGGTTGGGGTAACTGATGTTACTTTATGTTTAGATCATAAAGTTGACCTTTTCACATCAATGGTAAGTAAATTAAAAAACCAACGCCATTAAACAAATATTAAACCTCATTTTCCATCCAGTGAAAATAGCGACACAGAGCGACAGCATCTCTGTTATTCGCTTTAATCATTCCATCAATCTCATTCTGGTTTTTCACACATTTTGTCATACACACTGCACTGTACATAGTTAAATACCGATATTTCTAAAATAAAAATCACCATTAAACATTTATTTATTTTGACTTATAAAAAATTAAATATTTTAAATAACTGAAAAAATACCAAAAAATGATTTTTTAAGCTAACAAATTTATAGTATATACCTAATATTTGGCAATTACAAAAAAAAAAAGATTTAAACTAGTTTTAGTAAAAATATAATAAAACAACATTTCAAAATTTTGTGATAATAAATAAAAGTTAACACATCTATGAAGATATGCTATTTTAAATCTAAATTATTAAACACAAAAAAAAAAAAATTTTTACATTTTTTTCGCTTTTTTTAATACCTTATAGATTGCAGAAATAACTGCATGACTTGAGTTTGTGCTAAGCCAAGTTTTATCTGAGGAACATCTTTGCTCGAGGAAGTAAATCAACGAGTCATATTTCTCTATTGTGATGTCACAATCAGAAATATATTCAGCAATTCCTGGGATTATCCGCGAAGGGTTAATAAACAAACTGCAAAAAAATAAAAAGTAAAATTTAATTTAATAAAAAGGAAAAAAACATTTTTTATTAATTTTTTTAGTTTAATTTGCAAATAACTTGAGTAAGACGCTATAAACGGTATGAACTCCTGCTGAGCAAGCACTTAGTCAGCAGCATAAGTACCGCGAGCAATTATAATCTAAATATAATATCTCAAACTGCCAAAGGCAACTCGAGACTGGGTCGGAGTAACTGATGTTACTCTATGTTTAGGTTGGCATTTGACCTTCCCACATCGAGAATAAAATTATACAAAAAAATGTGCCTAATATCATTCTATTAATTTAAACATATGTGTTTAGTATTTTAAATTTGATACTTACTGAGTGGAGTTAAGGCCAATCACACAATAAGCAAAGAAGACGGGATTGTATTCAATATCTGCACCTCTCATATTCAATAACCCTTAACCAGAAAAAAAGTTTAAGAAAAAAATTAAATTGATTTCATTATTAAATAGATTAAAAATTGTACAGACCTAATGGTCCAACAATTTTACAAAATTTTGCCACTAAAAGACAATTAAACGGTTTTTGGTTTAAATTTGTACATTTTAAAAGTTATTTTGTGTAAAATAAGAA
Organism: Corella eumyota; assembly: GCF_963082875.1. NCBI lineage: Eukaryota > Metazoa > Chordata > Ascidiacea > Phlebobranchia > Corellidae > Corella > Corella eumyota. The sequence goes on along the minus strand of NC_137493.1, from coordinate 4,563,655 downwards.
CTTAATTCTTACATGCTACTTCATCCAAGGCTGTTATAACCATCCATTTCACCCCTTTTTCCTCCATCTTTTTCCTCATATCCTGGATCTTCTGTTTGCTTGTTTTACCAATGACTTTTTGGTCAACAATCATGAGAGGGGAGGTAGGGGTTGAAGGCTGATTTGTCCAAATCTAAAAAATAAAATTTAGGTATAAAGTTTCTAATAGGTTTAATTATGATTTGCATTTTAAAAAATGTAAAAGTTTTTTTTTAATGCAATATATACTAGAATGATAATTACATCATTTCTAAAAAAAAATTATAATAAGGCATAAATTTTATAAAATATATTTTTTGATTTTGTTCTTACATTGACAAAGGTTAAACATTGGCAATCCTATGCAAGAAACTAATTATAAGCTAATACAGCAACAAGCAAGTTAAATATTAGTTCAGTGAGCTAAGTTAAATAAAAAAAATTAATTTCCAAGTCAGAAAATAATTATTAATCTTTATTTATCTCTGTAAAAAACAACAATAATCTAAAAATTTAAAAACTAATAAAATCATAAATTAGAAAAAAAACAATATATCAATTACAAGCATTTTAAAAACATTTAAATTTTACTGAACATACTTACTTGATCTATTAGATCTGAAGTAGTTGGTATTAACTTGTGTCCTTCTTTTTCCAATGCTGTCTCCATTTTATTCCAAGCACCTAAGCAAAGCATTTGTTGAAATTAAAAAATGATTTATTATTTATAAAATAATTTTAACAACAAAAATTAATTTTTAGGTACCATAGGAAACCGTATATATAATCTGATACAAGGATTTAAAAGATAAAAAAATATTACAATTAAAAAGCAGTAGTAATGGTAGTAAACATGGAATATATTAAGCTATTATATTATTAAAATAACAACCTTAATAATACATTACAAAATAAAATGATGAAAATTCCCAAAAAAATTTAACCTGAGGAATATAGAAATGGGTTAACTCCAACATAAGAACTTTCAGGTAAAACGAGGCACAACCATTCTTCAACAGAGGGTGTTTCGGACAAACCCATTTTCATAAGAGTCCAGTTAGTATCCAATTCCTTCTCAGCCTATATAATACTAATATTAACCATAATAATTTTTTTGAATAAATAACAAAGATTGATTTGAGGCCTAAAAATGGCATGAAACTAGTGGGAATCGAACCTAGAGCCTGAAGATTGAAATGCATCATTAGTTAAAAATACCTATATTAAAAATAACAAAAATTACTATTAAGCCAAAAATAAAAATCCAATATGACCTGTAGAAAGTATCTTCCATCTGTCCATAACGCTGCCTTTTTATGAGTCACAACAGCTGTTCCGGCTGAGCCAGTGAATCCAGAGATAAAAGCCCTCCTTAAATCACAACTTGCTAAATATTCACTCTAAAAACAAACTCTAAAAATTCAATATAGGCAAATAATAATATCACGCTATAGAAGTAACGTTTTAATATGTACGTTTTGGCAGTCTTCGCAGTTTATAAAATTGGCATATTAACAATGCATACAGAGTGTGTTGGACTTACTTAAACAAATTATAATAAATTCTGATGTGAATGATATATCAAATATTACCTGATGTGCGTCCGAAGATGGAATAATAACAGCCTGGAGTGGATGCTTTACCTTTTCTCCATTGTTCATTAAAGCTCTTAAACGTCCCAACAAAGCTGTAGTGTCCTTGCATTTCATTTTTACGATTTTATAATTCTTAACTCAAAAACGTTAAATAATTATTTAAAGACCGAAGATGATTTAGAATCAAATACACTTTTTGAATATGCAATTAAGTGTAAATAAGAGGATAAATCGAAGATGTCCTCAAATACTCATTTAAGCGGAACAGAGTGACATCAAGTCACGTGTTATTAAATAGTTAATCTCACAGTAGAATTCTTTTAATACATACCGTATTTAATTTCCATATTTTATTAATACCATATTTAATTCCTTTATTTTGTAAAATACAGTGCTTGTGTTTAAAGTTTATTTAGAAATAAACAAATTTTTATATCTATAGTTTAAGTCCGCGTATATTTAAGTCAACTTGAAGATAGTCTATGGGCAAAAAAGGTTGAGAACCACTGCTATATAGGGAGGCCGTTGTACGTGTTGACACTTGGCTATTGTTTTATACTGACAACCATTACAGAAAACTTGTTTAAAACTGTATGCAAAAGGACTGCGAAACAGTTTTGAATTAACAACCGCATTCCACAGTTATGACTACCTTGTTTACAATGCGCATTATAGATTTCTAAAGGAAACCATAACACATCCTCGCAAAACAATTAACTTCCTAATTTGTGTCGTTTCCACAAAGCCATAACTTGGCTTAAGCCTACAGTTCAAAACTTTAAATTACTACGTTAATATAGTATATGATCATAATATTATTTTTAACATTAACTGTATTGGGATTATTTATTATTAACTACGTTGTATATATATATATTTTTTGTATATATCTTTATCGAAAATGTGGGAAAGTCGAATGCGCGACTTCAACATAGAGTAACATCAGTTACTCCGACCCAATCTCGAGTTGCCTTTAGCAGTTTGGGATATTATAGACTATAATTGCCCGGTAATTATGCAGCTGATTAAGTGCTGGCTTAGCAGGAGTTCATACCGTTCATAACGACTTACTCAAGGGCGCTACAGCATGAGAGCAGTAGGGATTAAACCCACCACCTCATAGTGGTGTAGCAAGTGTTCTTACCACTACACCACGCTGCCAGTATATATCAAAACATCACCGAAATTTAGTTCATTAACCTAAACGATAAATGGACAAAAGGTTTATAGATTCTTTGCAGTTAAAATTAACTTTCCCTAACTATTAAAACTTTGCCAAAACCACACAATATATTTGTAGTAGAAGATATATTTAAGAAGCGAGATAGAAATATTGCCACGCGTAATACTGCACTCAACGTAGATAAGCCTCACAGGATATAGCGCCACCACTGGCTAAAGAGAAGAGCCCGCTATTTCGGGCCCGAATAGAGAATTGAGGTAAGAAGTTCCATCATTACTAAGAGACCTTTTCACAAGAATGACGTCACAAGTTCACGGCTCTATGTCAAATGTGACGTCACTTTCACACTTTCGACACAATTGCTTAAATGCACGATCGAAGCAGATAAACCGACCTTGGTTAACCCTTACGTCATCGCCCTATAAGATTGCTGACATCACACTGACGCAAACATAGATACAATGACGTCATCGATCACGTGTTAGCACGGTGGTGATCGATTAAAATACGAGAGGCGACTTGTAAGTCCCATTCGGTCATTTGAAGAATCTGTTGACACTTATCTCTCGGAGCCAACCCAATTCTAAATAACTGTTCGACCTAAAAATGAATAAAAAAAGATTAAAATCTGTTGCAAGCAAAAAAACGGACTAAACATTCCCCAAAATTACATACAATCCCTCAACTTACATCTAATATTAGCGCAGTGTTGAAAAAATTTAAATATTATTTATTTAAGTTCTAAAACTCACCTTTAAATAGTTGATCGCTTTTGGAACCTCCCACGAGTTAAGTTTAAGTGCTGATTGACATTCCTCGTCGGTGACCCCAAACACTTCAGATTGCAGGGCCACGACCTTTTGACCCGGACCCATGTCGGCGTACCGACCAAGGGTCGACCTTCGGGGTGAACTCGGCGCCGGAGTGCGACGAGGGGGGTACGTGAGTGATGGGTTAACGGCAACGAAAGGGGAGTTTGATGACGTAGTGGTGGGTGAAGGCGTTCGGTACGAGTCTGTAAAATTATTTAAATTGACTTTAAGTATTCGTGTTTAAATCCCAACTACAGCGTTTTTTATTTGAAAAAATAATACTGTAATTTTACAAGCATAAATGTTTTAAACTTACCGAACGAAGCCCCAAATAAGGAACTAGTTGGGGGCGGAGGTCTAGGAGGGGCTTGTCCCGAACCACGAACAAAGGGGGTAACGACAGCGGATGGGGTGGGCCTTCCACATGAAGGGGTGGGGCGGGAAATTCCCAAAATTGGTTCATGGCGAAGTTTTTCACGTTGATATTTTTCTGCAGACTGAAATAAAAAAAGAAAAAATTAAAAAAGGGTAAACTAAAAATCAAAAGACTAAAATAAAAATAAAAAAAGTAATTTTTAGTTTATAAAAATAAAAATTTAATTACCTTGTCGTCCGGTAAAAGGTAATAGTGTGTAAAACTCTCTTGTTTTCCATCTTTCATTATTGGGAGAATAACGGGATTCGAACCACAGACCCTAGGTGGTAAAGCAGAAAAAACGGTCGTCGTTGACGACTGCGTCTGATATTTCGGCCTTTCCGAGCTCGTTGATAATGTCAGAGGCGATGACATCATAGGCGAGGTGGGTGAGGGGGTCGAGTTTGGGGGTGAGCGTCTTACAGGCTCCCGAGGGGGTATTAAAGGGGGTATTTCACTCCAGTCAACTGGTTTGTTTGTCGAGGTAGAAAAGGGGCGAATAGTAGGAGTTGTAACTGTGTTGTGACGTCGGTTACAACTCTCGCTTAGACTCTCTGCGCGTGCCGACTCAAATAAGGCAGTTGCACGGTCAACAGACGTTGTGATCGTCGGGCGATCAATAGAGCTTGTAACCAAACTTGAATTTGAACTTGACAATGAGGATAAATCGTCGAGGTTTTTCGAAAATGCGACGACTTCTTTAAAACCGACAAAACCATATTTTTTCATCATTTCATTTTTTAAATCCTCGAAATCGTTGTCGGCCAATTGGGATCCTGACCGATTTGCGTCCGTAAATAACGATGGTGACCTAGTGGTGGGTTGTATTTGGTGAGATGGCTGATTTGAGGCACCGTGGTGTTGTGATAACCGATTTGCGGCAGAGAGGCGAGGTGATGGCCGGGTTGTGGCGTTTGAACTTTGCATTGCTTTCTGTTGCAGGGAACTTAATTTAAAAGCTTTTATTAATTTTTCTTCTTGGGTTTCATTTAGTCTTGAGTTAAGGTCCCAAGTAGCACCTGAAACATAAAATAATAACGTCAAAATTAAAGAAAAAATAAATTTTTTTCATAAAAAAAAAATAAAATAAAAACTCAACAAAATTAAATTGCTAAACTTTAAAAATTATTTTAAATATATTTCAAAAATCTTCATAATTTAAACGAATCTAACTGTTTAAATTTGTGACGTCATAACCCACCTGTGTCTGAAGGCCACGTGGGATTAAAAACGTCGTCGGATGATAAGGAATCTGCAGCTACCTGATCGTACCTTGCTGCCATTATTCCATTGCTCTCCTGTTAAAATACTCGCTGTTAATGTGGTTCGCTTAGTCGGTAAATAATCTCATTACCTTAACGATTTCAACTTATAAAGCATTTTTCTATGAGGTAAAAAATCGTCTTTTGTGGTCTAATTAAAGGCTTTGCGTCAAAAAGGTAGTCACCAGTTTGAAACTACGTCAAAACTGGCCTAAAACGACGCAACGCCATTCTAGATTGCCCAATTTTTTGTTCACTTCCCGTTAACTTAACGACGCCACTGACGTCACGTCCCATTGCCTAACAACGGCTTCCTGACGCCATTTCCCCTATAGTTACCGAGCTATGACGTCACTCACCTCAGACTCGAGCTGGGCGGCTGCCTGGTTGTCGTAGGCCGAATTCCAGATCTGACGGTCACGTGCGTTCTGCTTCGAGTTGTCCGACTGGCTGTCCGTCAGCGGCTTGATCGGCGAGGGAAGTCGTTCTGTCAACAACAAAGCGGGTTCATGACATCACAATGCAAGCGCTATTGCGACACAATATCATGACAAATCACGGGAAGACGGTCACGTGAGCAAGCAAAGGTGAATTGCAAGCGAGGCCTAATTTGGTTGGCCTTTCGTTTGAGTTAGTTTCTGTCTTTTTTTGTGTTTTTTGCCAATCTTAAATATGATGCAATAATATTTGCCTAAACCGCCTTATTTTTCTAGAATTTACAAAGTGCTTAATGTAATGCTCCTTTTTTACCAAAACATAAAATAACATCGGTAACTCCGAGCCAGTCTCGAGCTCCTTTGGCAAATAGGTTTATATTATGATTGCCACATCATTAACATTACTAATTAAATGTTTGCTCAGCAGGACCTAATACCGTTTATAGCACCTTACTTAAAGGCGATACAGCATGAGAGCAGTGGGGATCGAACCCAGGACTTCATGTAGTGAAGCCAAGTGTTCTTACAATTACTTAAAATGTATATATCATAAATCGAATTCTAGATCCTTTAAAAATAAATAAACTTGCATTCACAAACGAAAGTAGGTTTTAAATAAACGGTTTTAAATAGAAATTTCGGCCGAAACTAAAAGGTAAACTCAGTGATTCAATTCATCAAAATAATTACGCAATATATCGAAATAAATACGTGCCGTTATTAATAAACTTATTTTCCCGCTTCAATGGCGACAATGACGTCACGGTTTGCGTGGTACGTCACGAGAAAAGTTGGGGTGGCTATTTCGGTTTGACTTTATGTCGAATATTTCCGGTTAGACATCGAGTTTATCAATGGTTGGAATTTTGCGCAACTTTTTGTTGTGTTACTCATAACAAATGTGACTTTGTGACGTCATTAATTAGAGCTATTTGATAATTGGTTATGCGTAGACTAACTAAACGTGCACTTAATAATTTTTTTTCTCATAAAATTAATTCGGATTTTTTTAAGCGTTGTGTTTGGAGAATTTATTTTTTAAATTAAATTTTAACCTGTTACAGTTTTTCGGTCCATGATTAGCGGGGGCGAATCTTTTTTCGTGTTTCTGTTCAGGGTGGGTTTGACTTCGTTCTGTGGAGGGGGTTCGATCGTAGCAGGTGGCGATTTATTTTTGGGGGAGGTCTTTGGACTCTTTGAAAGGGGTTGCCATTTGGGCCTAAAAAGTTAACAAAAAAAATTAAAAATAAATTTTTAAATCAAATTTGTAAATTTATTTTTATTTTTAAATTTAAAATATATAAAAAGGTTTAATTTAAAATGTAATGTGGTAACTCTTTCTTACTTGAAACTGCTTTTTTTGCTGATTTTCTCATTTTTCTTTGTTGGATAAGTTTTGCTTGGGTTCGTCTGAAAAGAAGTGTCTGAAAAAAAAGAGAAAAAAAATGTCAACAAAAGTCTCAAAATGTTACAGTCTCATTTTTTCCCCTTTAAAAAAACGTCGCAAAACACCCACCATTTTCCACTCTGCGAGTTATACAAGTGTACATTGTCTTTAATTTCATATTCTGATATAATCCGAACAATTAATATTGCGGTTCCAACTTTATAATCCAATACATGTGTTTTTATATACTATTTAAACAGCTGATTTTTCTTCGAAAAAAAAAGAGATTTTGATAATAATTTAATCACGATGAGCTATAGTTAGGCCTTAATGTGGTTCTCAGTTTAATTTAATTCCTGTTAAATTAGCATTTCACAAATTACCGGTCGACTTTTTGGTTTCAATCTAATTAGGCACGACCAAAACATTTCAAAAAAAAACTCTCAAATTTTTCTAGCCTAAAAACTTTTTTTCGTATAATTGTATTCAAATAACTATAACTAATAGTTACAATTTTTTTGACAAGTTCTAATTAATATAAACAAGTATTATTTAAAGCTGTTACCGTTAGATGTCAACGGTAAAAAATCAATTAAATTTGAACCCAACTAGTGCACGTACCTAATTAAATGTATGTCAACATATTCTGTTATTTAAAATTAACACACAATTTAAAAAAAATACTCAACACCTTATGCTATGTAAATATTACTACACTGTAGATACGCTTATAACACTTTCAGGAACTTGGCCGTTTACCTACTTTTTCCCTAAAGAATTTGCTTCTACGGGTTTATCTACAGCACTTTTAAAGCAATGCGATATACAGCTATAACGTTTTCGACCATCTGTGCACTTTATATATGGTTAACCGTTATCGAACCTGCCTGTAGACCTCAATATCTCGACTGAACAGCGAGCCGCGGTCGCTCTGTTGCCCGCCTCGAATAAAACACCAGCTCGATGTTGTGTGTGATGTAACAGGGAGGCTAGTCAGCGTCCGGTGCGTTGCGCAGCACACACGCGCACACACTATGACGTCATAAAAAAAGAAACAATCACGCTACGTTCCCGGGGCACGATTTCATTCATAAAAACAGCAACAAGCCTATTACTACTACGCCACGCAGCCTAACTGGAATTCAGCACTTGCTAGTAATAAGTAAATAGTTATTACGTATTAATGTTTACCTTCCAAAGTCGGGAGAAAGTGAATTAAAATCCATTTCTAGCATACCTTTCTCTGTATCGCAACAACAGGCCCGAGAAATAACAAAAAATCCGCCCTCAAAAAACACAAGGCAATCGATTTTCAGCGAAATGATATAACGCCGAAAAAAGATGACGCAAAATAAACTAGCGGGCGATAATTATTGAAGAGAATTGTATCTGTCTGGCCGAGTTCACCGTTAAAATGAAACTTAATTCGCAGTCTGGCACCTTATAAAGAGCGTTTAAAGAAGGACAAGGTCAATAATATAATAGTGAATCACACTAAACCAGCACACGGCCTACGCATATTGTCACACTTATACGAATTACCTAATAATTCCACAAATTCACAAAACCCGACATTTTTCCTCGAATTTTAATTTTTTGTATTTTGTCAACTCACTTTCGACAAATTTTAACTTGTCATGGCTTCAACGGAAACACGTCACGTCACGCTTGCTCGGTTACGCGGATGTGACGTCACGCCGGGCGTGACTGTGACGTCACGCGGCAAGAACAATGTAAGGCTTGTGAAACCGAACAACGCACGGCAGTTGTTGAAGCACTTAACAACTGAAACTAAAAATAAATCAAAACTAAAAAAAAACATTCTGTTTTAAAATGTAACCAAACAAGATAGATTCGACATTTCAAGCCAACCGCGAATGCAGAACACAACAAAACACGTGATTCAAAATATTTTGAAGCCAGAAAAGAAGTTCCAATTTAAACAAAACCCAAAAAGATTCCGAAATCAACGAAAATAGCGCGAGATAGTAGTTTATAGCCCGCATTATTTTGGTAATGCGATTGCGGGCGTGCAAAGTGAATTAAGCGCATGCCGTAGCCACAAATACTCGAGTTATTGAATCAATATTGATCCTGTGAGCTGGTAAATACACACTGAGTGACCCGAGTACCGACAATATTTTCCTAAAACTAGAAACATTTTAAAATCGAAAAATTTATTATTAAAAATTAAGAAAAAAATTTTACACGCAACTTACAAGCAAGAAAAAATTTAAAATCTGCAAAAATGGTTTAAAATTTTAGGGGTCACGTGGTTTATGTCACGTGATCCATTATCGCTGCAAATTCCTAACAACAATCTCTGACGTCACAAATGACGACAATGTTGACGGTCCCTGCTCTAATCGCGGTCGTCCGGCCACCCAGGAATTCCTGATTGCTGATTGGCCGGCAAATAAACAAACAAACACTACGTCACAATCGACGTCGCGTTCCGGGAAGCGTGCGACTTAAAAGCGAGCCCGAGTTCGATTAAAGATCGGAGTGAGGTTTGTTTGAGATCGGACTTGAGATTGAGTCAAAAATGCAAGATCGAGGCCGAGATCGTTTTCTATAAACAAGCGCTTTAGAGAATGCCTGCAAATGGTATTGGACGCCGATATCGACCTCATTACGTAAGCAAAAGCGGTCGCAAGATAATAAACTGGCATTTGGACCTATATTTTTTTGTTTATTTATTTATCCTTGATTTGAAAAGGTCGACTTCACGACTTAAACATAGAGTAACATCAGTTGCCTGACTCAGTCTCGATTTGCTGACGGTTCGACAAAAAAATAGGGATAAATTGTCTCAGTTTCTTGTAAAACATTTTTGGTATTCGGTTTCTGCAATCGCTGTTTGTTTTTCTACGATCGTTTTTTATCGCTTCTCGCGACCTGCAAGCGTCGTCAACTACTTGTGACGACACTCAGTGGCGACACGGCTTCGTGACGTCACGAGGCCCCGATTAAAATAATTGCCGAGTTCGAAAGTTGAGCGCAGGCCTCTTTCTCTTCAGGTTCAAATCCGAGTAATTAGTTTGACGGAACACAGATTAAGATCGCTTTTCGACTTTTTTCTCCAAAGAAAAAACAAACGATTATGCCTCGAATTCGAAATCCGTTAGATTAACGACACTACTATTACTATACAAGCGAATTAGCATAATTGCACGCTGATGCGTTGTTAATCCACTGCTTTGTTTTCACGGAATTTTATTCTTTTTAATCGAAATTATTAAAAGGGCAACTGGTATTTTTTGACCGCAAATTTAAGGCTGAATTTTTTTTCACAATTTTCTGATTTAATCAAAAAATAAATAATAAATAAATTAAAAACTAGGAAATAGTTAAAATAAAAATTTGCTCACTGACTTTTTAATGCAAAAAAAAAGAAAAAATATTAAATCGTATTTTTTAGAATTAAAATTTGCTACAAAATTTCTTTGCAAAAATTAAAATTTTTTTTGTAATTTTTAAATCTAAAAAATATATATGTTCTTATTTTTTTAGCTGCGTGTTTAATTTAAAGCTTGTATTGCCCTGCTTGCAAATTTAAACAACCAAAAAACTGACAAAAATAAAAAAATATACCCGTCCTCATAAATAATTAATTTCTGTTTAATAATTTAAATCCATTATGTAACTGTATATGCTCGAAAAGAAAATATACGATTAATATTTCGGTCCCATTATTTTAACAAGTGACTCTAGCGATTATAAACTCTCTTTTAAACCGAAGACCCTTTTTCTAATTTTGCCTAAACCGAAGAAAAAAACGAATTTTAATATTATTTTTTATTGCTCTAATAGGTTAGTTCAGGTCGTTGCTTGATACTTAACAGAACTAAAATTCTGACTAAACCCATAACTATTAAGTAAATACGCAAAAAAAATGAAAAGTTAATTTCTGTTATTCCTAAAAATAAACTACGTTTAATTATTGTAAAAATAAACTTTTGATGTATTTATATTTTAATTTTTTAAAATACCATTTTTTTCCAATAAAAAATATAGACATTTTTGGTATCCGATTTATTCGAAAAACTGACTGTATTAATATTAGTTGTGGTTTAAACAATATTGATGTTAATAATTCTATTCAATAAAAATAAGCATACAAAAATTAATATTAAATCTATATACATAAACCATAATAATATATATATTTTTATAAAAAATGACTCAAGAAAAAAACTGTTTAAAAAATAGCATTATTGTCAATCAAAAAAGTTGTTTAAAAATTAAGCGTTCAAATTCTTAACAAAAGTTGTTATTTTTTACGATCCGTTTTAAACCAACCATTAAAAGGCAGAATAACATGGGTTAATCTACTTGAGAGCGCCACAAATGATTCGATTTAACGTCCAATTACTTAGGATTTAAATCCATTTCTCTTATAAACTGACGCAGAGTTAACAGAAGAACCTAATTTCTATTGTCCCGCGTTTTAATGATTCAAAAAGGTTAGCGACCTCGGCAGAAAACGGTTTCAAAGCTGTAAATTTTAACAACCAATGACTAATATTTGACGAATTTTGACGAATGTGTAAAAGTTGAACAGTAGACAATATGCCGCGAACCAATTTTTTTAACTTCGGTTAATAACATGTCGGAAACGGTGTGTATATTCAATACTACGCGTATGCTAGACATTGTTTACGATGCGTCGAAATACGTATACACGACAGTCTGACAGGTCCAATTTTAATTAAAAATATGTCAATTAAATAAACAATTTAAAAAGGAACTTACCGATAGCGACAATAACACTTTGAACAATTAACACATTGAACCGTTGAGATCAAAAATTTAAACTGCTAAACACAATCTTTACTTCCTTATTTTAAACGAAATTTGTTGTTTATGAAATAAATTCTCCCAAAATAGGTTTATAAACTGTGAAAAGAATAAAAGCAGAAACAGTCAGGGGTCTGACTAACAACCTATTATGTGTATATACATTGATTTACCGTAAGCACTATAGCATAACTACAGTCAAAATTGGGCCAAAAATTTGCGTATTCAAGTGGGTTGCTGCCAACTTCAGAAATTCATTTTTTACAAGCCATTTAATTCTAGTTTTTTAAAAACACTGCCTCGAAATAAAAATTATAGTTTTTGTATTTATATTGGCTGTTGTGACGTGTTTAAGCTATTTGTAAACGCCAGACTTAAGAACGAATAGAGTCGCATTGGCGAGGCTTAAACTCGAAGCCTCATGATTAGTGACCCGGTGCCAAGACCGGTATCCCACACTACCGGACAACCGGATATTTTTGTGTGTTGTTCCGCAAGTACAGCGCCAACTAGTGTCTAAGGGAAGCGGAAGTGAAACCGGGCCATGTTGGCGTGCAAAACTTCACGCGCGCGCTCGCGTGTGTGCGTTTTGCGCATGCGCGCGCATCAATCAAAAACGAGCAAGAAGGAAGTTAATATCCCGGACATCCATATTCGAGAATTTAAGGATACGTGACGTCACACAAACAAGTGTGTCACGTGACGCACAGGGGATTTTCACAAAAAAAATTCAACTGATTGAGAAAAACAAAAAAACTACAGCTCAAAAACAAATTTATTTAAAAATTAAATTTTTTTTTATATTAATAATAATATTATTTTAAAGCTTAGTCATAATCTACAGGTACATAACCTTTTTATTTTCATTTTTTTACATGCTTAAACTAATATTATTTATTTGAAATGTCAATATTTTTAAACATGGTATTCTATAGACTAAACAAAAAAGTTGTGTTTACTTTAATAAAATATGGGAGAAAAAATCACAACCTGTTCCTCAATTTCATAAAATATCTCCCCAAATATAAGTTACAAGTATTAGAAAAATATTTTTAATGTTTGACATAGAAATGTAGAAAAACAACTAGCGTAAACATATAATTAATTGTGATCAATTATAACCCACAAAAAATATATATCTATTTTCCCTAAATTTAAAAAATCAAAAGAGAGAGAGAAAATATTTGTTTATTTTTTTAAATTGAGAAAATCGATATCCCGAAAAATTCGGAGAAAAAAATTTTATTCAATTTTTTTTTTTTTTTTTCTATTTTTTTTTGCGACCCTGCCGAAAAAAAGTTGCGTGCGAGATTTATTTGTTTAACCGAATCTGTTTGTTGACCCTCGCTTTACTACGACATAATCGATTCACCGTGACGTCACAAACAAGATGTCACGTGACCACAAGGCGTGCCTGACACTGTGTTTGGATCCATTGTGCGACAAAAAATGGCGGAAGCGCAAAGAAAATGGATTTTGTGAAAAAAAATGAAATTTTAAGCAGAATTTACTTTTTTAAATGTCTAAGATTTCTAAGAAAAATAAATCAAAAAATAAAAAAAAAATTTTGTGTGGGCGAGATTTGGCTCACTGTTTAAATATTCATCCGCGGTTTAATACGGTCAACTCACTTAATTGCGCTTATGGGGAGATTAAAGGATTATGACGTAACAATCGGGTGACAATTAGGCGAAAATTTCGTCAGTTTCGTGTTCGTCGATTCTAATCTCACCGAACGAAAACAAACCGCGAGGTCGGACTTCCGCGAAACGCGCGTGACGTCACGTAAACAAAACAACAAACAAGTCGAGGGATTATGACGTCACTATCGCAACGTGATTTGGACAGGTCGCTTTCAAACAAAAAGTAATTTTCGTCGAATTTTTGGGAAAAAAAAAGATTTTGCAATTGAAAAAAAATTAATTAAATTGAAAAAAAGAAAAATCTGACAGAAATTATATTAATTTTATTTTAAAGTTTTTAATAATATTTAAATCAAAAGACCAATCTTTTTTTGCATGTGTATAAAAAAAAGACCAATCTTTTTCAAGCCAGTATTTAGTAAACTTCGTTTCTGTCAAAAAAATACCGAAAAATTTATTTCACTTTAAAACTAAAATTCCTATGTTAAAGCTTTAAAGGTTAAAAAAAAACATGAAAAAATTGCATTCGCGCCAATTGTCATAACTATAAAAGGAATTTTTATAAAGACGAAAATTAAAAAATCAAATAAAAAATCAATTAAAAAATCAAAAAATTTTTAATTAAAAAATTATCGTGTATTTTTATTGAACAGCAAATAAACTTAACTTTATTTTTTAATTTAAATCTATTTTTTATTAATAAATTAATTTGGGATTCGTATTATTTTTCTTGTCTATTAAATATAATGATCTTGTACGATCTAAAAAAATCATGTAAAAAATAATAATTATTACTGATCACTATTATTTTGATGAATTTATCATATGTATTATATAACGAAATCAGAACAAACACTTTTCAACAAATTAAAATGATAGATAGCCAAAAAAATCATCCTTCTATCAACAACAAAGTAAAAAATATTGCATAGCAGAGCATCATTAATTAACTACAGAAAGAAATGCAGAAAAAATCTTTTCTCATTTCGTGTAAAAACATCAATTTTGTTGAAGAGAACAATTTGTTTCCGAATTTTGTAAAAAAAATTGATTAAATTTTAATGAGCTTCGAAAAAACAATGTTGCTCTTTATTCTGGCTGCTGGTAAATAAAGAAATACAGAGAAAAGTGTGTATTGACAAAATGTATCGGTATTTTTGAAACAAAATAAATAAAAAAACATAAATGTTTTAAATACCAAATTTAAAAAAAAAACATTTTTTTCTGACATCATTCTTTTTTGTAAAATTTCGTAAAGGTTAAACTAAGCCAGCATATTAATAGGCTTATTAATTTTTTTATTCTCAATTTAATATTTTTCCAAAAATTTTTAGCTAACTTTATTCACGAATTTTTTTCTAAATTATAAATTAATTTTCATTCCGACAATTAATGCAATTAGCGATTTTCATTTCCACTATGAAAACCCGCACTTAAAACATACTAAACCTTAATGCGTGAAACGTTAAAAGGGATGTTACGTAAAAGCGTGGAAGTCGTTATAAGTTTATTTAAATGGCAAACCAATCAAATGTGGAAATATCATAGACGAGAGAGTGTCTACATTAAAGGACAACTAAAATACCAAAACGAATTCATAAAAACTTAATTTTAATGAAATTTATATAAATGAATGCAGCATATTTTTTTGTAATATTGTTTATTTTTAAAAACTTTTTTTGAAACTAGTTTTTATAACTTACAAAATTCTTAATTTAAATTTTTTTGTGCAAGGTCTTATATTGGCGATATTTTTCACTTAAAAATTGATAAAGTTGGTCAACCGTACCAACATGCTGTATACATCACTTATAAAATTGCAAAATTCTCCAATTTAGCACTTTTTAAAATTCTCCTTAGATTTAAAAGTTAAAAATTATTTAAATATTTTACTAATAATTAGCTATCTGCTGAACAGGTTTTACAAGTAAGTAATGCTTAGTACAAAACGTGCAAAGTTCTCAAATTTTTCGATTTTTAAATTCCTTAGTTTTAAATCACAAAAGTTTTTGCTGATTTTGTCTGCTATGCGATACAACATTCACCTGATGCATATCCTTTTAAAACCCTTTTAAAGATGTGATTTTGACTTCAAAATTGCTGAAAATTAGAAAAATATCGAATATACAAATATTTCAATTAGAAATTTCCGAAAAATTATTTTTTTTGCTGCATGTAATAAATTTTTTGCTGACTAATAATTGCGATAGTTAAACAATTAGTGACTTATTAGTAAAATATTTAAAAGTGTTTTTAAATTAGATTTCAATTTAAATCTTTGTAATTTTACACCAAAATTTAATGAAAAGGTTTAACTCGAGATTGACCCTTTTTCGGTTAACTAGACACGTTAACGTCTTTCTTTTGTTTCGAGAACACAAAACCTTTATGACGTCATAAGTAATATACATAACAAACAGCGATGACGTCACGGCCGGGGTTCTTAACACTCAGTTCATTATTAAATTGAAAACAAACAACTATGTGTGACGTCACAGAACCGCATCGCAGAGCCACGCGAATTCGTTCTCGACAAAAAAGGAAATCAAAATAAAAAAAAAAATCTCGAAAAAAATAAAAACTTTTTTTTGACAAATAAATAAAAAATGTTAATTTACAAGTTAGTACAAAAATTGTTGATTAGTTACCAGGAATACGACAAATCGTAGACGCGTGGGTTTTTATAAAATACCCGACACTTTAATTATTGTTTAAGTTTATACATTACAAATTTAATCAACGAATTCCTTAAAAAAAATTCTCATTAGTGTTTAAACCGAAAGCCCAGAACATATTCAAAAAACAACACCACCAATACAGAACCAAATTCAATAAAAATCAAAATCCAAGACAAAATAAACAAATTATTGGATTAAGAAGTTAAAAAATGGAACATCAAGAGACCTAAAAATAGATTTATGCTGAGTGTATTTTGACTACAGACAGCTGAAAAAACGTCTGGAATATTCCCAATATTTACATTTTATTTCACTCTCCATTTCTCCTCGCCGTTCGCTTTTAACCCTTTGCCGTTAATAACATAAGGCCTTTGTTGTATAGAGTACTTAATTATTGATACGTAAAGATTTGGCGGATTTTTTTGAAAGATTACAGGTTTAAGCTGGCCAGTAAACTCGTTTAAACGCCGTTTGCTGTTGTTGGTCGGATATTAAAAGAGTTTATTCAACAAATCGAAGTTAATTAAATTTTTGTAATATTCGTAATGGAATGCTGTAATTGTAGTAAAAAGTTAAAATAAGCCAATTTAGAGCTTGTTTATCAACGTTAAATCTCCTTCAGAATTCTTTTTAATATATAATTTTATTTAATTTAGGGAGTAAAAAAATAGTAACCATCTAATTATGCAGTAAAATTTTGGCGCCCAAACATGCCAAAAAGGAGTTAAAGAGTTTCGCGAAAATGACTCAGACTCGTGAATAATAAACTCAGGTTTAATCTTCAAATTTTTCGACCAATACGAACCAAAGTTACCTCGTTGAATCAATAGAGTTAAAAATTTCTCCAAACAGAAGATTAATGCGTCAAACAGAAGATTAATGCGTTGAGACAGTAAGGTCTTGACCTAATTTTGAGATAAAAAAATGGAAAATTTTTGCAAAAAAATATTTAAAGTCTGTTAAAAAAACATAAATTATTTATTTTTTTTATACACATGCAAAAAAATTTAAATATTAAAAAAAAAAAATAAAAAATAAATCCGCCCATTTAACTTAACCAATCGAAAGTCGTTGAAAAAAATTAATCACAGAGGGAAAATCCCCGAATTTGACACTGTAATGCAAGCGGGAAGGCAACCGGTAGAGACGTTTCCGATTGCGATTATGCACCATTCATTACGTCACAAAGGATCGAGAGAGATGATTAATCGTGTTGATTTCTTGATGAATTTTTAATTACAAAGCCAAAAAAAAGGGGACAGAAAAAGATAAAGTTTAAAAACATTTCATATCCTAATATCTGCCCAAAAAATCGTTCCAAAATTTATTTTTTAATTAATTTTTTTCTATTTTTAAACGACGTTGCCCTACTTTTAAAAAAATGTCACGCCATTGCCACAACGTGACCAGAGCTGTGGTCATTATTGACCGGACGCCACAGACGCGTGACGTCACATCCTATGACGTCACAACGATGTGGTGCACAAGGTTCTTGTTTTTTTACACAGCACGGCGTCCTCATAATATTTTTATTTTTTGAAGTTTTTGTTTTTTTGCACGGAGCACATTATTATTTTTTTACTCATCTTAAAGATGAATAATAAACTTTGTTTTCAAGAGCTAAGTGCACAAACAAACTAATGTAACACTTATATTTTCGACCAAATACATAACAGACTTTACTCATTTTCAGACTCGCGCATATTCTTTAATATTAAAAAAAAAAATATTTTTAAAATTTTAAAAATAATCAACTCCTAAAAAAATAACTGCTTTAAAACAAAAATAAATGTTAAAATTTTAAATTTATCTTTTGTTTTTATCTAAAGGCATGAAATATTTATGTTAAAAACGAATTTTTTCATAGCTGTTTTATAACACAATATTATTGTTATTGTATGGTAAAAGAACAATATGATTATTGTTATTGTTAATTAATAATTATATTACTTTAAAAAGTCAAAAAATAGGTTTAAATTACAAAAAAAAATTGTTAAAACGGCCTTAATTTTTATATCTTTTTATTAAGAGTGGTATATAGTATATGGTGCGTCAGTACAAAAGATTGTATCCAAAAAATTAAAAAATTATTCCATAAAACTGGGTTTAGCTAACCTTAAATCGCAAGCCTAATGTCTTTATCTTGAATCTATGCAAAACACGCGTTATTGTTTGATTATGATCTGTTATTATGACGTCACAAGGCCGATAAGATTGGGGTAGTATGTGATGCTATCTCTGGATTTGCAATAACAAACACTTTAACGCAACATGACTAAGCCATAAAAAAAATACTGAAGATTATTTTCTTAGGTTTTGAAAATGTTTTTTTTTCTTTACATAAGATCTCTAATTTTTTTTATATTTACAACTTTCAAGATACGTAAATGTTTGGTTTATTTAAAATAATATTTAATAAAATAGTACAGTAGTTCTGTTATAGGTAAACACTTTTATTTTAATTATAATTAATTAATTTAAAGTTTATATAAAGTCTCTAAAAAATTGGTTTTATTTTTTTTTAAATTTTTTTTATATAAAACTAGGTTTAAAAAAAATTTAAAATGGCAGAAAAAATTTCCCGACATTTTACATTGTTTATCAAATTCCTAAACAAATTTATTCAATTAAAATAAAATTATCGAAATTTTTTTTCGAATTCGCGCTCGTTAAAATGTGTTTCTCCGAATACAATAATCACTACATTGTCACAATTTCATGTTACCAAGCATATAATTTAACATAATTGAACTCAGGAGAAAATGGAAAAGATATTATTAAAAGCAGGGAAACTGCTGTTAGTTCAGGGTTAAGGTAAGGTCAAAAACTGCTAAAGGTTGAATTTAAATTCAAAATTATAAAATCGTTTTTTTATATTGTTTTTAAAATTATTTTTAGTCATGTATTTTTTGCTATAGTGATTTAAAATATTGCAAATATTGTAATTTAAAAAAAAATTAAGTTTTAGGCACATATTTTTTTAAATATCAAGTGTTAAAAACTGTTAAATTTAAACAAATTTAATAAAATGTATTTTTAACTAACTTTTTTTTCCATTTTTATTTTTTCATATAAACTAAATCAATGTTTAAAAATCCAACAAAAAAATGATAAAAAAAATACTATTTTAGAAATTTTTAACACTTTGGGCTTACAGTAATCTCTTTGTTCTTCTTGTTATTTTTACGGTTTCGACTTTAAAAGAATAAATTTAAAACAAACCGCCCTTAGAAAACTCGAATATTATGGGTTAAATTTCACACTAGATTGACCGCTTAAAAAAGTTAAAATTAAGATTACACGCCAAGGTTCAAATGCAAGGTAATAGCGATAAAAAACGTAAAAAGCACAAAAACGATTTTTCACGCCAGCTGCAACAGATTTATGCTCCATTTTTTTTAATTTCGAATTTTTTTTTTGGAAATTTTTTTCATTTTTTTTTTTAATTTAAAGTGACAGACTCAAAGCGGCTCAAACATATCATAAACACACGGAAAAACTTGAAATTAAACGACTGACAACGTTAAATAAACGCCAATGACGTCACTGTTGTATTGTAAATATCGACTGAGTGACGTTATCACCGTATTTACTAAATTAGAACTCAATTAAAAGATCAAATATTGTCTCGATCAAATCTCAAAAAACATTTTAAATCATGTGAATTAGGACAATTATATTTTAACTTAACAGAAGTGGGCAGAATTCTGTCAAAATCACAGATTTCTTTTTAAATATTACGAATCCCGAATACCGTGAAATCAATCCAAGAATCGAGTAGGTAACTGATATGACGCACAGCGTAAAAAAATTATAACCAAATTCCGCCAATAACGTATATTCGATAGAGTTCAAGCCTACTATCTCGTCGTTAAAATCAACAGATTGCAATCTGAGCTCCTTAGAACACCCAGGTTATTGTTAAATTACCAAAACCGACCTAATCAAAGGCTGACTGCTTAATTGAATTACCGTTGTTGGTTATTTACCACCAACAGTTAAGTGACTGGCAGTCGTAAACTGATAAACACTGAACTTTCAACTCAGGAATTTGGCTATTATGAAAACATGGCATAAAGCCAGATCAATTTGTGGACGAACATTTTAATTTAAACACGGTGAGACGGTTAGGTTGGGCTGACTACGTCTTAACTGTGTACAAAATATTTGGCCAATTAGTTTACCTATATACTAAACCCGACATAGCCTGTATCTAACAACAAATATACTCAATATAAACATAAACATTCCGCGATTCCAACATACTTTCTGTCTGAGTAAAAATTATTTTAAAATTTAAATTAAAAAACTGTCTAGCAATACGTTATTTTAATTTTTTTAAGTTAAAAACATTAATTTGGTCAATTTTTCATACTTTTGAGTAATTTTTTTTGGTAAAATTCGAATTTTCTTACCAGTCATCGTGACGTCATCTAAGTTGTGATTCGAGTTCGTGGCGTCATCATTCATGTCGATGAGATCAGGTGGGTCCATCGGGTTATTAAGATACAATCTAAAATGATGACATCACTAATAAAAAGGGGGCCAAAAATTTTTTTTGAATATAATTTATATCAAAAATATTTTTTTACAAAATTACTTTTACATCTAATGGCCTTTTTAAATTAAAATAATCAATAAATAGTTGTTTTAAATTTAGAAAAAGGTTTTATTGTAATAAGTAGCATACTCGTCGATTTTGTGTGGCTCCCCCCAACTTTGCTGATGGTCAACACTTCCATGTCCAGTATGGATAAAGGAATGTTTTAGGGGCAAACTTATGTCATCAGACGAAAATGCTTCAGCTAAAAATTTTGAAAAAAAATGCTGATATTAAACACAAAAAATATATTTAAAATACTAAAATCCATGTAACATGGTTTAAGAGCTTTTTGAATTACTTTTTTTACTAAAAAAAATTCCAGCAAAAATTTATTAAATAAACACAAATTTATATATAATAAAGCTTAGTGGATAATATATAAATGTCCAATTTAAAGGCCTAAAAAATAAAAAACTACCATTTGTGGTGTGTGTAAATTATCACAGACAAATATTAGTTGAGAGTTGCAACCGGCAGCATGGTGTAGTGGTAAGAACACTTGCAACACCACACACGAGGTCGTGGGTTTAATCCCCACTGCTCTCATGCTGTAGCGTCCTTGAGTAAGACACTATAAACGGTATGAACTCCTGCTGAGCCAGAACTTAATCAACAGCATAATTACTGGGCAATTATAATCAATAATATCTCAAACTGCTGAAGGCAACTCAAGACTGAGTCGGAGTAACAGTTGTTACCCAATGTTTAAGTCGCGCATTCGACTTTCCCACATTGAGGATAAGGATATATACAAAAAAAACATGTTATAACAATTAAAGTCTGACTATAGGGCGGGCTATTCACTTGTTATACTTAATATTAACTAAAGCACAATTACCTCTGTTTGAGATATGTCTTGGGAACATTCCAACTTCTAAAGTTCTTTTATTCTGACCCCGCCACCAATAATTATCAGCTCTGTAAATATTACAACAAAATTAACTAAAAAATTTGAAAATAGAAAAACTTATTAACTCTATTTGATTTTAATTAAAATATATTAAATATATTGAAATTTTTAGTGTTATGACAAATGTTTAAATAACTTTACTAATAACAGTTTTTTAACTTATTAAAAACATGAATTGAATACTAAAAAAAATTATGATTAATTTCATTCTATATGTGGTCAACAATTGTCTAATTTAATTAAAAAAATTTAAAATTTGCATAAAAATTTAACAAATGTAAAATCATAATTTTATTTTCAAAAAATATTTGATTGGTGACACGGAGAATTGAACTTGGGACCTTACCTTCCCCTTAACACAGTGATTGAATCTCCTTTCATTAAACTTAATCGACCAGGTTCAGTTAAATTCGATTTCGCCTTGACTTCGCTTGGTAATGCCTACAATATAATTTTATACAAAAAAATTAATTCAAAAAATCTAAAAATCCAAACAATAATTTTAAAAAAATGTATATTGTTAAAAAATGATTAATTTTTATTATAACTATATATAATGGTGCATATATACTTTTTAAAACAAGCTTAAAAAAATAGGATTTTTCAAAAGAACCTTCTCATTAATAAAAGAATCACATTTTTAAAAAACCTTTTTTACGACAAAAAACATTATATTTTTCCCAAAATTAAACAATATTTTTCTCCTAAATTCAAACAAGTGTTTGTTAATTACGAACCTGTGAGGTCATCTCTTTAATTTGATTAAAGGTCGGTCTTTGATTTGATCTCAACTTCCAACAATGTCTCATTATTGAGTAAAAAGAATCGGGACAATTATCAGGCTGCGACAACCTTTCTCCTTCCTTCTCTATTTTGTGTAAAATCTAAACAAAAATTCTATTGAGAATGTAGTTTTAAAATGTCTTAGAAGTAAAATAACTGTAAAAAAAGGTCCTCAGCTCGTGTGTTTAACTTTTAACAACAAAAATTGGCAAATTTTAATAGTTTTCAAGTAGAAATTTAAAATATGTTGCGATATTTTGAGCAAGATAATGTAATTTTAAAAGAAAACAAGAAAAAAATGCATAATGCACGAATATTTATATACATAACCTTTTTCAAAATTTTAACAATGATTATTTTATACCTAAAATAAACACAGTCAGTTTAAAAAGCTTTTAGGGAGCACGGCTGTCGCAACATAAACACCTGTCACTTAGGGACAACAATATTTTAGGTGTGACTGTTTTCTAACACGGAAAAAATCAAAAAATAACAAAGTCACCATTTAGTGATAACTATCGTAAAATCAATACACAAAATTAACTGAAGGTCCTCTCTCAAGAATTTGAGGATTAAGTTTTTATCTTGGACTTGCCTGAGAATGAGTAAGATTTAAATCTTTAAATATTTATAGCACTTAAAGGATTACAATATCAACAGAGTTTTTCTTTATTTATACAGATTACACAATTGCCAATTATAGAATTAAAATCTTGTCAATGGGCTATTATTATCGACTTTTTTTTAGATCGGATTTAAAATATTTTTACTTTTAAGATATTTTAAAACTACTTAATCTGTTCAAATTTTAAAACCCTCTATTTAAAGAACAATAAAATTAAAACAAACAAAAGTATACAATTTTTAACAATAAAAACAAATAAAAATCAACTACGAAAAATACCCCAATTGGCAGCCCCAAAATTAGAAACAAAAAAATTACCCAAAAAAATAACTTTATTTTTTAAAACATGAAAAGCTTAATGATAACACAGAATAAAAACTAAACAATTTGACATAAAAAAAAAAATCAAAAACTTTACAACCCAGTAAAATGGACCCCTGACCCCAAAAAGATTTACCCACCTGAGCACCGTTATAACTGAGCCAGGGTTCCTGTCCGAAAGTAAACATCTCCCACAAGGTGACGCCAAACATCCAAGCATCACTGGCATGTGAAAACTGACGCATTTTTAATGACTCGGGAGCACACCTAGTGGAGAAAAAATGATAAACTTTGTGTAAAAAAATTGGTAAAAAAAAATTTAGCAATAAAAATATAATTGACATTATTTTTGTTTAAAATTTTTCTAAATATTTGAAACATTTAATAAAATTCACAAAATTTACATTTAAAAAATCATGACCTTTACCAACTGTTGCTATAAATGCATTCATCAAAACCAACAGTGTTATAAATTATGATAAATTAGCTTAATTTACCATGCAAAAGGAACTTTACGCTTCTCACTCATCACATAATGATCGTCATTTGAATCTAGGGCTCTCATTAAACCAAAATCACCAATCTTTACCTAGATTTTTGTTAAAAGAAAAAATTCTTAAAAAAAATATTGATTTCAAAATAAAAAAATTAATTAGCATAACAAATAAAAAACAAAAATATATAGTTATTGATATTTTTTATTAATGTATTAAATTAAAATAAAAAGTAATTTTTGCTGTAACTATTTAAATTACATAAAGTCAAAAATAAAAATACCCTTTCTTTAGATGAAAGTAGGATATTCCTAGCAGCCAGGTCTCTGTGAATAAAATGTTTATGTTCCAAATAAGCCATACCAATTGAAATTTGAAAAGCATATTCACACAATGTAAAAATAACATGGGCTTCAAATTTGCGTAAATGGTCCAGCAATGAACCGAGGGGAGCAAGTTCTGTTACCTAAAACCAAAACATGATGTTTAATTAGTGTATCTATATTTTTTTAAAGAGTATTAGGTTGCATGTATTATTTTTGTTTATGTCTTTAGCCTCAAAGTATAAAGGTCAACTTTGAAGCCTTAACATATAAAAATATATATGGTAACTCGGTTGCCTTTTGGCAGTTTGGTTGTTATATTGTCTGGTCCTTAACCTGTTTTAATTAAGGGTGGTATGACATGAAAGCAGTAAAAATCAAATTCAGAACTTAACATGTCTAATTACTTCACCATGCCTCTAGCAATGTGATAATTTAAAAGTAGCACTAATAAATATTATACTAAAAGCTAAACCCAAGGCAGATTTAAACCATAATTGCCAAGCAATTTGCGTATTTCTGGTTACAATAAAAATAAAGTTAAAAATAAACTTTAATTGAATACACACTATAATTTTCAATCACTCTTCCAACAAAAACAAAATTATATCTGCCAATTACTAGGCTAGGTTAAGACGGTTCAATAAAAACTTATTCCGTGGGCATTACTTTATTACAATCATAAAATAATAACTCTTATTAATAAAACAATAAAAAAATTAAATTTAAAACATTAAAAATACCATTTTCATTGGCGATGAAATGACAATGCCATAAAGTCTGATAAGATTTGGATGATCTAGCATATGCATGGTGTTTACTTCTTTGACGAAGTCATCGAACACGGATTCATCATTCAACATGTCTCGCTTTAAACATTTCACAGCAACTTTGATCTAAAAGTAAACAAAATAAAAAAGGGAAAAAGGCAGAAAGTGTCATTTAAAAAACTAAATTAGTAAAGTTTGTACTCCCAAAAAAAACAATTAATTAAAAGTTGTAAAATATCAATCACAAATATTTATAAAAAATAAAATGTTAAAAATAAGTCAAAAAAATCAAAATTAACCAGTCCAAATTTCGGCTATTTTTTTAAAAAGCTTAAATTAGTAACATGCATAAGTTAATAGCTCTAAAAAATGTATATTTATATACAATTTGTATTTACAGGGTCTTTAGCAAATAGAAACACAATATTATAATTTCCTCTTATTACTTCCCCTTTCCTTCGATTTACGTAATGTTATATACTTAAATAAAGGTAAATGTTTAAATATGTTTTCTCATAAACCAAATAAAGTTTAATATTTGAATGGTAGTATAGGGTATAAGTTATGGCGTTAATGCAGTTAAATTAAAAATGACAGTATATATAAAAATTACGTAATAAAATAAATAAAACACTCATTAAATGGCCTATGAAATATTTAACAAATAAAAATTAATTTTTTAACAAAAAATTACCTAAACCTTTTAACTAGCCCAATAAACTAAAAATAAAAAATAATTGGGTATCCCCCTTTAACCCACCGTTGCCCCACTTGGAGGTGTCCATTCACCCTTTCTGACGACCCCGAATGATCCATCACCCAGTTTTTCTTGTAAAGTAAGTTCCTTTTCAGAAATAAAACAAGTTAACCCAAACCCCACCATTAACCCTGACGCCCCACTTTCCTCTTGGGCTGCAGGTCCATCAAAACCAGTTTTCTAAAACCAAAAACATTTTTTGTTTAAATAATTGATCAAAGACAAGAATAAATAAATGTAAACACCCTTTTTTAATACTTTCTCATAACCATTTAGCCTTTTGCTGGTACACTTCGTGGTTGAACAAAAGTAAATATTATGACTCATAAAAAATCAGACAAAAAGAAATATTTACTTTGTGGAAATGAAATAAAGGGATTTTTATTGGAACATTTTTAAATGCAAGCTATTGACCTTAATTCAATGCCCTGATTTAATTTAAGTTTTATTTAGATATTAAATGTTTAAAATGAATTTGCCAGACATTCATAAAATGACCTCTGTCATCTATGGTTAAGGTAGGATCAAGTTAAGCAATATACAAAAATATTGCTGTGTTGCTACAAAACAAAAACAGAATATAAAATAATCAATGCATTTAAGCGCCATGCATGTATATGTATAAAAGTAATATAAATAAGTCTCAATAGTTAATACTATTAGCCATTTCATTATAGTATAGATTTATTTATTAGTTTTAACCTAAGCCCATAAGCTACAAACACATAAATGTGTAACATACATTAGTTACATTTAAAATTAAATAAACAAATGATATATTATATATTATATATGTTAAGACCACTTTATCATTTATTTATTTAGAACTTTTATTTAGGTTTAACATTTTACACAAATATTTGTTAAAGTAAAAAAAATAACAACAAAATTTAAAGTTACCTTTCTATTAAACCAGGACTTCTTTTGCGTGGCTTTAAATTTTTTAACAGCATCCAATAATCTTCTTTGAGCTGGTTTTCCGAGACCAATTTTGTCTAAATCCTCTCCTTTCACAAATTCGAAATGAGATAACTGAGTCACCTGGAAAAAATAATCCAACCATGTTTATATATATATATATCTTATTTTTTCCATATATATTTTTTCCATATAACAAAAATAGATTTAAATTGGCATGATTTTTTTCGACAAAAGTGAACTATAGTTGAGTAAATATAGTAATTTTTACTGGCATAAACATTTAATTTTTGTGTTATGCTAATAATAACCTAAAAAAATTAAAAAACCTTTACAGAAGGCACCTGTAATTCGTACCTGTAATTCGTCCCGTAACTTTAAGTAAAACTGTTCCAACTGAACATCTATAAGTAATTGCCGTAGCCACGACGTACTTTCCAAACTACCAGACGCCATTTTATAAGCTTTGTACAGAACAAACGTCAGAAAGTTAAGACGTTAGCTTGACAGATCACCAAGCCGTTTAACTAGCATAATTTCTCTTTTATACTTTACATTTCGTTGTTAAAAACAGACAGTCTTCAAAGGTTTATAAATAACACACATCAAATAACATCTAAAAATAACTACGAAGTCAAGTTTAATTTGATTTTCATTGATAAATTACTTTTACTTTATAAGGGAAATTTATGGAACAGGGGTTGTGATAAAACGCGACAACTGCCATAGCTATGGGCATCTTTTATATTTTTGTGACTTTATTGCTATTAACTTAAACTGTACCTTTGTTTGACATTCCCCTATAAATATGTAATTAGTATTATACACTGTTTGCCTTAACTTCTTTACTTTTAGCAATTGCGCTATAGTGTCAATATTAGATTTTTAGAAATATATATGGATTTTAAATGTTTTTTTTTAGCAAAAAGGCTATTAAACTAATTAGTTAAACCAATTATTTACAATTCATTATGTTTATTAAAAACATAGATTTATTTCCATTTAAAAAATAAAATCCGAAAAAATTAGAAATCAACAAAAAACAATTGATTTAAAAATGCATAAAATTGCAATATTACATAATTTATTTGCTATAAATTTATTTTTAAATCACTAAAATGCAAAAAAAAACAATATTAAAAAACAAAAAGTTAATTAAAAGAAGAAGGGGAGTCATCACTATTAATTTTCAAATCTTGCAAATTTTTAGTTATTTCGTTATCATCCTTATCTACTTGAAAAACATTATCTTCGTTTGATGGTATTTGCATTTCTTTACTGTTTGTGGAATTTAAACAAGAAATTAATTCTCTTTCCTTCTCAGAAATATTTTCCAGTTTGCCTGCGCGAAGTCGTTCGTTTACCTGAACATAAATCATAAAAATTGTTTATATTAATTCTTATTTATCTCCTAAATATAATAAAGCATCAACATTTTATCTTATTAAGAAAATGAGTTATAGTTTTAATACAATAAAAATAAATTAAAATTGGCATGCAAAAAAAATTAAAATTTAAAAAATAAAGAACTCTAGTCTATCCAACATATTACAAATTAAAAAAATTCTAACTACAATTTTATCTTAAAACTTTTCAACAAAAATAGAACCTAGTCTAGCAAAGCAAAAAAATACAATATACATCATAAAGGCAAAAAAATATAAAAAAAATCTATTAGTCAAAAGCATGTTTTTTTTATACTGACCAAAACAAAATAATTCTACATTTACAGTGAACAGACTTTTATAAAATGGGACCCAAACCTTTACATATATATTAAAAAAACATAGCAATTAAACCAAAAATCCCAAAACCTGAAACTGGGCTCCATCTTGCAACATTCTGATGACAATTCGGGCAAAGTTCTTGGCATCATCAAAACCACAATGATGTCTTCCTTCAAACTCTAAACCAATGTTTGACAACATGTCCATCATGCGAGGTCTTTTTAACTTAAAAATAAAAAATAAATAAGTTGAATTTTTATTTAAAAATTTCTTAACACAAAACCGTGACATCATAGCCTGTATACAGGGCAGTTACAACCAGTTTGCAGATTTACTATTTTATCATTTCTTTTATTAAAACTAGTTTTATTTAACGCAGTTTGATTTAAAAAAATTAACTATTGCAATAAACTATAGAACAAATATAAAATGAAAGTCAGGAGGCTATAATCAATCATTAACCTTATAAAAGTAAAACTTTATATTATATACTCAGTCAGGTTTGTATTTTACTATCATGTTAAATTCCAGCAATAAAATAACCCTTTTTTTGGTACTATATGCGTCAAGCAATTGATAAAAAATAAACATAATATTGCCAAACATGCTTTTTAAGTGTTGAATACCTTATAAAAGTTTCCATATACTTTCTTTAGATTGATCCACTTTTTGGCCCACTTTGGAAATTTGACTTCTGACAAACAACATTGTATGTTGAGAAACCTACTAAAATCCCAAGACCTATAATATATTATATGAAAAATTACTGGCTTATGATAGTCCATACTATGTAAGTATGTTTAATGAATGGTTAATGCTACACAAATATTATAATCTTTTGTAGTGTAAATTACTAAAATAATAACCGGCAGCGTGGTGTAGTGGTAAGAACACTTGCTAAACCACCATGAGGTCGTGGGTTCAATCCCCATTGATCTCATGCTGTAGCATCCTTGAGTAAGGCGCTATAAACGGTATAAACTCCTGCTGAGCCAGCACTTAATAAGCAGCATAATTACTGGACAATTATAGTCTCTATAATATCCCAAACTGCTACAGGCAACTCGAGACTGGGTCAGAGTAACTTATGTTACTCTATGTTTAAGTCGCACATTCTTTCCCACATCGAGGATAAAGATATATACAAAAAAAAAAAAAAAAAAAAAATTAACAACATAAATTAAAATAAATATTTTTTAAAAATAAAAATTTTTGTTATAAAAACAATCTTTATTTTTTTATTTTCTAGTCAGTAAATTTTCTTACCCATCTGTGACGAAGGCACACTGTCGCGGGGTCAATAGGTCATGACCCTTTAACCATGATTCAAAATTATTCAACACAACAGGAAATTCGTTAGCCTCGTCTACTTGAGATTGTTGAATACCGGTAAGTTTTACACAAAAATCTGATAATTTGAGATTTAATGTTGGTTTACAGTAACTCTGAAATGTGTCCTTCTGTAAATTAAAATTTTTTTTGGGTTACCACTTTGTAGGTTGAATTCTTAATAAATTTCACATTATCTTGCTAGGATTACTACAGGTATTTAGACATTAAAATGGCTTGTTGTTCTTTTAAAATGGGTTCCTTAGTATAACTGGTATGTTATTGTAAATACCATATAGACTCTAAAGCTTTTTTATCAACTAAATTATCCAGGTTTGGACTTTTTAGGTATGAACTTGCAAATATGCATATCTATGTAACATAATCTTGAATATTTTTTCTTCCAAAACATAATTTTCATATTTATTAATTTAAAGCAAATAATTTCTTACTATTTCAAATGTTTTAGTATCAACCAACATAGCAGGAAACTCGATGATTTCGTGCAAATATTCGGCCTCGTTATTTTTCTCACACGTTGCCTCAAAATCAACAACAACAAGGTAGGGATAACATTGACCAACATCAGGTTTTAACTTCAACTTTTTCTTCTTGTAATAGTTTTTTAGTCGGCGTTGTAATACCTCTTTGACACCCCTAAAAGTAAATACAGTATTTTATAGGCAAATTAAATAAAAAAAAATATTTTCTACAATTTAATAAGAAATTATGACTAAATTATCCTGCTTTAAATAAAAAGATAAACCTTTATTTTTAAGGATTTCAATAAAAATATACTGTTTTTTATCACAAATTTACAAAAAAATAAAAATCAAAAACTTGGCATATAAATTACTTGTTGCTCAAGTTTACAGAGGAAAGGTAGGATTGCAACTCAGCTTTATTCATTCTGTTTATATCTCCGTTTATCCTCGCAATTGCATGGTAAACGGGATCGATCACTTTGTCGTCATCTTCCTTCCTCTGCTTCACATATTTTCGCGGCATTTTTTTTTTAAATTTAAAAATCAAAATATTTTTTAAATCCTTAAAAAAATGTTAACAAAGTAAGCATAGGAACATAACAAAATATAAAAAATGTTTGACAAATAAATTTAACTAAATGTAACAAATTATGAATGAACTTTTTTAAAAAATCGATTATGTAAAGGCTCAAATTAAGTTTACTCCTTATAAGTTTTTTAACAAAAATTTTAACAAAAGCATTATTATATATACCCTTTTTTTTAAATATTTTGCAAATGTTGGTAACATATTTTTAACAAAAACATCAGTTATATGAAAATTATTGGTATGGTGTAAGCATCAATTAGTAAGTTTAATCATAAAAAGTAACAGATAAAATATATATGTCAGTGAAATTATTTAAGTAGCCTTTAAGAGTTGAATTTAGTAGTGGTTTTAATAGATTAGTAAGGTTAACATTAAGCACCAAGTTATATTAATATGAGGACAATATAAGGAAGCTATAATTTGGCCTATTCAAAATACAACAAACTGAAAAGAAAATTGATTTGCAACTTTTGTAGGAAAAAGAGTTGCAACTTTAGTTAAGTATGAAAACTGTAAAAATGTTGTGTAATAATATAAAAAAACTTTATAAATTTAATAAAATAAATTTAAAAATTGAATTTAAATATATATAATAAATATTAAGAGATTATATAACAAAAACGCTGTTTAGAGTGATTAAATACATCAAAAAAAATTTAGGCAAGTAAATTTTCCAAATTCTAAATCTTTCCAAGAAATTCAGTTACAAAAAGCTAAGATAAACTTTAAATTTCAAATGAGTTCCAGTATTTTAATAGTACCTTGGCTGTTTGCTGCAGCCAAAACGTTAGAGCTACCTCTCCAAGCCACTGCACTTACAAATTCACTGCTTTCGTCGTCGTTTTGATCCCGATCTAACACACTTTTAACAACGTTGAATTTGTAAGTTAACAGAGATTTAGAAAGTCCCTTGTAATAAACATACAGTGAGTTATTCTCACTACCACATGCAACATAATCCCCGTTTGTTGCAAGTCCGACAAAGTTTTTGTCGTTTGTGTGCCCACGAAAAGATCTCACGAAAGGTGGGGATTTTGTTTTCCACAGACGAAGTTCGCTGTCCGTCGAAGCAGACACAATTTCTTCTTTTGATACAAATTTTGCATAAGAGACTGCTTTTTTATGGCCACGAAACACAGCAAGTGCTTTCTTAGTGTTACGAATATCATAATAATGTACAAAATGGTCAGCACCTCCAAATGCAAGGTGAAATGCTGTGTGTGGGTTGAACTGAACACAACAAACGTTTGCTTTAGCTTCGATACAAGCTACTGAGTGCTGCATATCACAAGACCATAACTTTACTTTAGCATCGTCAGACCCCGATGCCAGTAAACGTGGATCAACTGTGTTAAAATCAACACTCCAACATCGCTTTTCATGTTCCTGGAACACTCTTTGTTTTTGGCCTGTAAATGCATCCCATAATATCACAGAGCCTTCGTAATCACTGCTGCCTAGCCACGATTTATGATAATGACTCCAACTTATACAAGAAATTTTTGAGTTACATGCCATTTGAACTACTGGGCAATTAATTCCATCTACTGCATTGCTAACAACTGATTCATAATCATAGACTTTAATTTTTTTCGTGACACCAGCCACTGCGAAATAGTCACAATCTTTGTCAAAGTCAATACTTGACACAATGCTAGACTGGTTGAGAACGTCACTTGCATAACTCAGTGAAGCTACAGATCGTATCGAAGAATACTGAGTAAAACTTCGAAGTTTATTACTGAAATTAGAAAGTAATTCAGCACTTCGTTCTTCAACTGGTGCCAACTCACTCATCCGAGTATTATAATAACACTGTTGCAGGTCATCAAAATGTGCATGTAATTTACAGCGCCGTTTCGCCAAAGTCCGATGCATTGCACATTCATCTAATTTACTCTTTTGCGACATGTTGTTAAAGGTTTCACTGCCATTAGAAGTTTCAGATGATGTTGAGACAACACTGTCTCCATTTTCGATCTTAACACTTGTTGGTTTCGGTACAAGTTGCTCTTTTTTGGCAAGTATTGGGTTGTTGTGGGGAACAACTGACATTTCGTCATTTGATGTCGATTCTAAAGCACTTTCAACTCTCGATATATCAGTTTCAACAACAGATAATTCTTGCCGTATCTTCTCGAGAGCTGCTTGTTTTTTCTTTCGTAACTCAGACAAAAATTCTAATAACACTTGGTTGTTGGCTGACGAGCTATCTTGCATTATTTTCTTTCGTTTTTCCTGTAAAAGCTTCAACATTTGGTCGAGATCTGTTAAATGTAAATCGCTTTCGTCAGCTGCTAAAAACGATTGCCATTCCCACAATCGACAATCTATTTTCATCCTTTTTGAAGTGGACATCATTTCTTCCATTTTCTTTTTTTGTTTTTGAATCAAATCGTTGAGTAAAAAATTGGGATAAATTTCGTCCTTGTTTTTTAACAAAGTGCTACATTTAACACACTTATTACTAACATCCAAGCTTCTCTTAAGACATGAAAAGCAAAATGTGTGGCCACATTTTGTCATGTAGGCCTCCTCGATTAAATTAAAACAAATCGGGCAAATAAAGTCATGGTTGATGTCGCGATAGGTTCCTAGAACAGTTGGGTTTATTTTCTTTGAGTTCGAATCTGTTGCAGTTATTTTTAAAGACGTTCCACTTGATGAGCGCTTCATCATTTTATTCTTTATCATAGAAAATCGAAATATCCAATTCTTGCAGCCAGTTTCACAGGCCAACAGTTGTAAAAATCACATTTAAATATTATTTGAAAAAAACATATTTTTTTTTAAATTATAATTGTCTAGAAACACAAACAGACGAAGTTTTATTAAATTAAAAAATTAACAATTTCTAAAAAAATTTTTACACCGTTAATTTGTTTTATTGCCATCAGTTTCTACCAAAAATCCTTTTTGCCCTTAATTGTAAATTCAATAGGTTAGCGACCAAGTCATTATGGCGCTTTGCCTGACCCGACAGCCTGAATGAATGACTAACAGTATTTAAGTTTAACTATGCCGGGCTTACACATAGAAACAAAACAATTAATAACTAATCACTATGTCATATACTTTATAAAAGATAATCGAAAATGTTTTTTTATTTAACCTAACGTTTTAAACAGCCAAAGTCTACCTGCAACACGAAATTAACCTACCTTTATATGCAAAACTAATGAAAACCAACTGAGCGAAAACGATAACGCATTGCACAATTATTATGGTCAGAAAACATGTGTTATCACCTTAAATTATCTGATGTCACATACCACAAAATTAAAAAAAAAATGATGGCACCTGGCATGTAAAAAAATTTAAAAAATAGCTTAAATTTCTGACGACTTGACGTAGCCTTATAAATATATTCATGATAAAATATTTTTTATTTTTTAATAAATACATTTTTTTTTAATAAAAATTTTATTTTTTTAATTTTATTAAATCCATGTCTACATTTAAAGTACATCCAAAGTAATAAAAGTAAATCGATTTGATCTTAAAAAATAATAATACAAAATTTAAAACAGAAGGAATGTTAAACTATGAGCACAATGTACCATTATGATTAGTGTAAATGATGCAAATAAAAATATATATTTCAAGCCGCAAGTGAAGTTGGTGTGTATATTTGTAAAACTTGTATATTTCTGCATATTTTTAGAACATGATTAAACTACGATACACTATTAGATATGACACTGTAACTACTTGGTTAAAAATGCAATTAAAGTACAAAATATCGATATGATACACATCAAAAAGGCAAAATGAATAAAAAGTGCACATGTTTTAAAATTTCCTAGTAAAAAGCAGGCAAAATGGGTAAAATAATGATTTGCAAAAGCCAAAATTGTATAAATGTCAATTAAAAGTAACTTAATACAGTTCATTTAGCAAACAAAAATTTAAAAAAAAAAAAAAACTGCTTTAATGCTCCATATTTCAAATAAAAAAAATCTCACATTTTTCCAAAGTTAAAAAAAATCTACATAAAAAATACTTCAATATCCTTAATACAATCAGATAACAGATAATTGTCAAATTTTAACTAACAAACACGAAACTTGACAGGCAGAAAATAGGTTGCATAAATTGATAAAAAAATGACAAAAACTGTAACTTAGTTAAAAACGTTTACATTTTAATAACACGACACATACAATAAAAAAATATTGCCTTTACATAAAGTCTACTTTATAGAAGTATAAATTGAAAATTAGTTAGTAAAAACTACAGAGTAAAATTAATATTAATATTGCTAAAGTACTAATTAGTATAATAACACAAAAATGTTCTAAATAATATACAGAGCAATAAAAAATTTTTTTTACATTTTGCAAATAATGTTTTTTGTTACCTTTTTATATTGATTTATAATTTTTGCAATGATTTACAAAATGTGTAAAGTAGGTTGAAATTTTAATTAAAATTACCTATAATTGATCTCCTAAATTACTCAGTTTTTTTAACACTTGGTACTTGTAATTGTTTTAACAGTAATAGTGGAATAAAAAGTAAGATACCACCAACGATATAGGTTGGGGTTGCACCGACTAACCAATAAGATGTCGCAGCACAAATGGGTCCGGTGGCACGTGCCAGGGCACCAAGTGAACGCAGTATTCCCATGACACGACCCTTTTCTGATTCCAAACCTGTTGTTAAATTTAAATATATAATAAAAGTTTTCATAAATTTTTCTATTAACTAAAAAAGTAAACATTAAAATTTATAAATAATTTGATAACTTTTGTTGAAATCTCCCCAAAAAACACATAAATTTGTGTTTTAGTTTGAAATTTTCTGTGATTAAAATGCTGTTTAAATCAGCATAAAAGCAGAGACAATAAGCTGTTAGTGTGCCAGGAAAAGGAAGCAATAAGACAATTTCCTACACTTTATTTTGCTGCTATATTAATATGTTAATACCGAAAAGATAATTATTAAGAAGTGATTTATCACTAAATGTTTTAAATTAAATATTATAATCAAAAGTGAAGACAAATAACTAAAATTTAGGTAAATTTTATACTAAATACATTTTCTTTTTTGAATAATAGCCAATATGGTCACTGTAAATACAAGCACCATTAAAAAAAGTTCTCTTATATTAATATTGATTTTGTTTAAAACTTTTAAATAAAAAAAAAAATTAAATAAAAAATGCAAAACACTTTTTTTAAAAGTTTTACTGCGAAAAAGTTAAAGTGCTTACCGTGCGATGATGTCAGCGAGGAAATACAAGTCACTACCGAAGCTGCAGCTAAAATAAAAACAAATTGTTAAAATATTTTTTCTTATTTGTAAAATTTTGATTTTAAATAGGTTGTAATCCACTTCTATTGCAACAACTATTAGTTAACATATACCTACACCTTTCGTATGGCTAGTAATTTTAATTTGCAAAAGCCTATCAAGTTAATTGATTTGGAATAATGATTTAATAATGTTTTAAAATTATTTAACGGGATAAAATTAAAATATCAGGTTACTAGTAAAAATAAAATTTATAAAACTATAAAAACTACTTTAAATATAAAAATTGATTTGATATGTTTATATAGTTTATACAAAAAAAAGTTTAAAACCGTAAATTTCCCACATATAGATATAATATATTTACTTGAAACAAAAAATATAAAATATAAAATACAAAGTTTTTGTTGTATGGATAATTTAAAAATTAAGTAAAGTATACTTACCAATTGCAAATAATATAAGACCAGCATAGAGCATCCAACATGATGTAGAAAGACCAACAATCACAAAACCAGGAATTAATATCATTATTCCCTGAAATTATATAAAGGTATTCAAAATGTTATATTTAATCAAATTTTTTGACCACTTATATTTAAATATATACCCTATTTTATTTAAAAATAGCCACGATTTTTGGCAGTGTATTTACAAAAGCTATAGCATGCTTTCTATTTCTTTTTAAAGCAACATTAACCAACATGTACTTAACATTTTAAACTAGAAGCTTTACATTAGTAAGAATTTAAATTCCTAGAAGAATATAAACTATTTTAATTATAAAGGGATTTAATTAGTATATACATATTTTAAATTACAGCTTTAAATAAACTACCAATTCTGAATAGGGAAAGTTAGTGTTTTCTAAAGTATAATACATTTAATTTAAAATAAAAACTACAAATTAAAGTTAACCTAATATGAAAAGTATAATATGTTAAATATTTAATTGCTAATTTGGATGGAAATTTAGAAGATCAATTATCATAATAAGACAGAACTTTATAAGCCTGGGGGATGAATTAAGTAAAAAGGAAAACTTAGTCAAAACAAAGGAAGTTAGTAAGTAAACAAAAATGTTAAATGTTGTGTTTAAGACTTCAGCCCATTTTAAACTTTGTAAAAAAATTTGCCAACAATTTATTTAATTTTTAGAATTTAAGTTACATAAAAAATATATTAAAACATATTATTTTTTTACTTATATTAAAAAAAAATAAAAAAATTTTTTTTCTTGATTTTAGTTCATTAACTACCTGCATGGCAAGTTTCTTTTCTTTTCCTTCCATTTTTCTTCTTATGTAACCTCCTTGTACAGATGCCATTATAAGTCCAAGAAAGGCAAACATTTTACCTTGATCCATTCTCGTAAAAGAAAACCTAAAAAATTTATAGAAATAAAAAAAAATTTTAAAATCAAAAAATTTCTTGTTTTTCTACTCTAGTTTTGTAGTGTTTTGTAAATGATTTTATATTCATAAATTAACCTGTAAATTTAAATTTTTCGTTTTTTGTCATTTAAACTTCATGGTGATTCAAATATAAGTATATTTATTACCTTCTATGTGCAACAAAAGTTAAAGTAAATTCAAGTCCAGAAAATAGAAATAAATACAGAAAATAAACTAGTCCGAGTCTTTGTAATGAAGCCTCTGCAAAACACAATAAATACTTATAAAATCATTCTATAAGAAAAAATTAATATTTTTTTCATACAAAAATAGAATTGTTTTTAAAGGAAATTTTTATGACATCATTATACTGATAAGGATAAATAATACTAAGTTATTGGTAGTTAAAGTTTATTTATAGTATGAAAATACCTTTTTTAGTATTCTTAACAGATTTAACTGCATTAAATTTAAACAAAGCAACTGGGTTCAACAAATGACAGAAATCTTTAAATCCACTCAACACCGATTTTGCCTAAAAATATAAATTATTTAAATTAAAATCATGTCATAATTTGTTCTAAAAATACCAAGTTTTAAAATTTAATTAAAGAGTTTATTGTTATGGCTATTTTAATAACATTTTTAAGACATTTTAAAAAAGACATGCATATAATGTTAATATTGTTTTTGTGTAAACTTAAAAATAGAATTTCGATTGAAAAATTAGTTTTTTCAATAAATGGCCAAACATATATATATGAACACACTACATATCATATAACCTAGTAAATCGAATATTTAATTATTAGCATTGAAAAAAAATATTATTATTTTCTTACCCTTTTTTCGACTGGTAAAGTTTCAGGTAAAGTACGGGCAACATAAATTATATCGATAACAGTAATGACCAGACTGAATAAAGCAGGACCAACATAAAAGTTGGATTGTCCTTCAAAAAGTTTTGTAAACCATGCGCCTATCATTGGCCCAAATACAAAACCAACAGAAAATGCGATTCCAATGACAGCCTAAAAATAAGTTAAGATAGTAAATCAAAATTTGTCATCAAAATTTTGTTCTGTTCTTTATTACTAGAATAGGTTATCACAATAAAAAATAAAGAAATGGGAAGAATGTATATAAATTTGAAAACTGCATGACTATAGGCTCAACACAAAGTTTTAAAAAATATATTTTTTTAAATATTAAACTTGGCACACATTTACTTAACTTTATCTTAATACCAAAACACATTCAGTATATCCAAATAAAATCAGTTGATTTTTTTTAGTTTAAACTTACCATGCCTTTCGAACGTGCTCGAGCAGAAGGTAAATCTGCAATTGACGCTGTACTAATACTGACATTTGCCTCACTAATTCCAGCAACAACACGAGCCAAAATAAACATTGCAAAACTATCTGAAAGGACCCAAATTAAATAAGAAATTACTGAGCCTGATAAAGATGTGAGAATCATGGCTTTTCGTCCGAATCGATCTGATGCCGCGCCAAAAAGGGGAGAATTAAGAAATTGAAGGAATGAAAATATTGATCCGATCATACCTTTAATAAAAAACAAATTTTAAAATATTTATAACAGTAACCATAATTAACCCAATACTAAATCATTAATACCTTACCCCCAAATAACACAGAATTAATATCTTCAGATTCAGGTACTCCTATCATTTGTCGAAACGAAGCAACCCCAGTCTCCATTTTAAGGTACAACCCTCCCTGTCAAAAATTAAATTTTTTAGTTGCTTAAAAATAAATTTCTAAAAATGTAGGGTTAATTTTTAAAAATAACATTTGATTAAAAATATTTAATTTGGTAAAAGCACCAATACACCATAACTGTTTTACACTATTTTAAATAAGTAAATTTTAGTTTTTTTGACAATAATTGAAAGTTGTAATTAATATTTAAAATTTAAAGAAAAAAATTCAAAATTTTAATACCTTGTCATTATGCTTGTAGAATTCTAATAGAGATGGAAACAGTGGCAAAATTACAGTAAATCCAAACAAGTCAATAATTAAGGATATAAACAATGTTTTTAAAACTGTTTTTGTTGTGGCGTCAATTTTTTCCGATTCAGAACCCATTTTTTTATTATTTCATCAACAACAAACCATCTATGAAATCTAATAAAAAAAAGTATATTCTGAGTGATATATGTAATTTTTTTTTTAAATTTAATGTCTGCTAATTTTAACCTGCTAAACGATAACTGTCCATTCTGGAAAGTAGGGCAGTTTTTGACGAGATCTCGTGCGTGCAAGCGTAAAAAATTGCATGACCGCGCGTGCACGCGTACAAAAATTTCCGGTCTAGGCGTGCACGCGTGATTTATGTTTGCGTGCTTTAGGCGCGTGCACATTTTTTTAAGAAACCAGGCGTGCAAAGCGCTAATTCCAGGCGTGCATTTTTTTTAATGAAAAAAATGTCGTGCGTGCCCAGTGCCCTACTTTCCAGACTGGATAACTGTGCTAATAAGGGGCTTAGTTGTTGTTATAAATGAACACTTTTACTGTTTTCAATTTTTTTTTAAATGACAGTAAAAAACATTACCGAACTGAAAATCGAAAATGAAATGTCTGAATGTATAATGACTGAATGACTAAATAATAAAATCATGTTGATAAATATTTTAAATTAAAATAGCAATACTAACAGACTAAAACACAATTCTGGTTAACAGTTAACGACTGTTTTTTACAAGTCAGTTCCAAAAACTAATCGTAACCCTTGCTATTTTTAGAAGAACTAAAAACTTATGTGTCATTTCGTCTTTACGTTTATTTATAGATACGGGATTTTTTTACTATATTTACCATTTACCGCCGATGACGTCACAATGCATTCTTGCGTAAAGTAAAATTTGTTTTGAGGATAAATATTATACACTAATTCATTTTTGTATTCTTTTATTATTTAAAGTAGATTGCGTTACAGTTGTTAAAAATCAATTTGTAAATTTGTTTTTTTGACTTACCAACTTTTAAGAAAAGTTATTTTTAAGCTACAAAATTATAAATAAAAGTATTTAGCTATGCATTTCACCATTTAATTTGGCTAATAGTGTAAAGCCTACGCTATAGTACAGATCACAACCAACTTTTCTATTACAAAAATATAAATATTTACATCGCCCTAATATGATTTGCCTTTAAGAATTTTAAACATTGCGTCTGTAAATTGTTAATCAGTAGGAAGCAATACAAATAAACAATGGATTTATGATCGGCATCTTTTTTACAGGCTAGCAGCTGAAGAAATGCATCTTGTAATAAATATTAAATTTGGAATAAAATCTTAAAGAATTGTTTATAAATATAAATATTTTTTATATTTTAAAAGAGACGCGGTTGTCAATTTTATGTAGATTGAGGTGACATTTTTTGTAGGTTAAAAGATGAAAACAGTTTGTTGGTATTTTTTCGTGATTTTGGTTAGTTTGTTTAGTTTACAAGAAACGAAAGTTCTTAAACCTCCTAACAACTGTAAGTACCAATTATTTATTAAAATAAAATATTTGTTAAAGTTAAAACCTTTACTTAACAGCTAAAACTTTTATTTAGCTTTGTTAAGTAAATTTAGATTGAACAAGAATAAAATACACAATTCATCTCTTTCGAAACCATTAGCACCTCACAACCCATGCCTCGTGGTAAGCAAAACGTTATACTTAAAAAGTTTGTTATATAGAGTACCTTAAAAAACAACAAATTACTATTATTTATTCACCATAACATAAGACCTCTGTTGCCTACAGAACCCGACATAACCTTTGTAATTTAAAATAAAAAAAAACATTTTATTAAACATAAATATGTAACGTTCACCTTTTAATTAATTTATGAAATGTTACAACTTTTATTTTTTTACATTTTCTTGCAATGTAGAATAGAGGGGGCTGCTCACAAGAATGTCAACTATTAAACGATAACACTAGACAATGTACTTGCAGAGAAGGATTTATGCTCTTAAAAGACAAGGTTTCGTGTGTCCTCAACCAAGGTAATATTTTTTTAACAATTAGTTCCTTATTGCCATGTGCCCCCCTTTTTCTTACAACCATTCACATATCATAAATGGTATTAACAATAATGCATTAAACTACCAACTAAAATATGGTACAGTAAACTTTACATGGTTTTGCTTTGACAGTATTATATATTGCAACACTTACCAGTAGAACCAAGACCACAAGATTAAAACTTCCTTATGTTTATGAACAGGACATGCCAAAAAATCTACCGGCATTACATCGTTAATAACATCACCAAAAATTGACATGAAAGGTGTTGGAGTTTTTCTTTTTCTGGTCATCGTTGTGTTTTTTGGCTACCTTGTGGTACGATGTTATATCAAGGTTTGTGGAAAGAAAAAAGTAAAAAAAGAAAAGAAGAAATCAAAAAAGAAATTTGGAGATTATCAAAAATTGCTTGTACAAGATGTTCATGTTGATTAAATAAGATTACTAAAAATATATTTAGTTTTGTCACAAATAACTCGTAAAAAAATCGTTTATTTCTCTAAACTTCAAAACCCATTCGTTTAATAGACAATTAATCCTGTAAAACAAAGCTAGTATACTATATAAGTCCTTAATAAGTATCTGTTTAACTATAGGCTGTTACAACAACTTCAATACTATACAAAGTACTTTATTTTGATAAACAAAACAAACAAATAACGATAATAGATTTGCATCTACAAATTGATAATACTGTTAACAAAAACATACTTATTTATATTAACAAATACAAAAAGGTAATGTAACAAAGATTTCTTGATATAATTAAGCATTTAAATTCGCCATGTAAATTTAGTGGCTGTATTTTGCAAGAAAAATTCACTGTAGCAAAATGTTACAAAAAACATTGCGCATATTTAAGTAGTAAAATACAGATATAAAAAGGCTATAAATCTTTGTTAAGAGTTGTA
Source organism: Corella eumyota (assembly GCF_963082875.1). NCBI lineage: Eukaryota > Metazoa > Chordata > Ascidiacea > Phlebobranchia > Corellidae > Corella > Corella eumyota. The sequence continues at coordinate 4,521,179 of NC_137493.1, read as the reverse complement.
AATGTTTAACCAGAATATAAAATACTCTTTTTGTAAAGGCCGAAAATACTAATCAAAGATTTCGTAACAAAAAATTTATAAGCCAAGCATGTAAAAAAAACTCTGATAAAAACTTAAAATAAAAAAAATATAAATGCATTTTGCAAAGATATTTTAATATTTCCCAGTTTATGATTTTCACAGGCTACGGTACTGTTTATGCTACTTCTTGCATGTCATAAGTGTGGTTTGTTTGTCAAATTATACATGTCATTTACCACCTTTTTCTTTTTAACCAAGTACTACTTCTTAAATACAACTGTTTCATATCCCGAACTTGGTATTAAGTTTTCACCTTCCATTCCCAAATTGTCGGGTGTATTGTTTGTAGAAGAAAGAGAACTAGTCGCTGAGTTTACAATCTGACCAGACGTTGTCGAGTTGGGGTCTCCTATTGTTTCATAAATATTACTAGCTATTGGGTTTAACGGTACACATGTACTATTTTCTGTGTTCAATTGTCGTTGAATACCCCTATTTTTATTTTGCAAAGTCTGTTGTTGTTCATGTTGTACATATTTGTTGGAATCTGGTATTCGCGCTGGTCGAATTGCTGACGATCGATTGTTTACTTCGTTGTCATGGTTTCTGTTATTACTTTTTCGTCGCAACATTATTATTAAAAACAACAAAAGGGCAATCACTAGCGAAATTATTATGCCAGTTAAAGCACCTGTACTGACACCAGTTTTGGCTGAACTGAAAGTCGGTAAAAAAGTAGTCTCCGCGTTACTTGAAACTGTGTAACTTCTGGTGTAACTACTTGAAATATTACGTATTGGTGTAACTGTTGGAACTGTTTTAGGCTGAAAACACATAAATGGTAATTTTGTGTCATCAGATACGGGATACAGCTGGCATTTTGCAATGTTTTGAAATATTTTAAATACAAGGCTGCGAGTTTCGTTGTTTATGACAACATTTTTTGCTAAGTAGGATGTATACCACTGGTGCAACACTGGTTCGCCATCACCCCGAAAAATATGGGTGTTTTCTCCGCTCGAAATCTTTAGTCGATAAATGTTGTTACAAAAAAGGAGACTCGGCTTATGCTCTACTATATCTCGGAATATTTCGTCACTTGGAATAAGTGCAAGGTTAGAAAAACGGCTTTTACACCATTCTACAGATGATTGATAGTCCATGCGTTTGGAAAAATACAGCACCGTTCCGTATTTTGTATCACATTCGAAATTGCATGGTTTCCAAGCTAAGACCTTACTTGAGCAAACCATAGTCAAATTTAATTAAAATCCCCCCTTTACTTTAACAAACATGATATCTTTAAAAGTATTTTACATTACTGCTTTTGTAAACCTATACGCCTACGCTATGTGCAAAGCAACTTTATTACTGGCAAAGAAAAGCAAATAATTGTAAAATTTTGGTTTCATTGTAAAGCCCTCGTAAAATACTCTTTCGATTTAACTTAATAAATTTATTATCTCAAATTTAAACTATTCATGCTTTAAATCTAATGTATAAAATTTTAACACTTAATAAAAAACAAGAATCATACAACATAGATGGGATAATTGCTTTACCTAAACTTTTGCCTACTCTATAAGTAGCTTAAATTGGCTATTTCAAACTTGTTGTTTACAGAATGATGGTATAACAGAATTTAAATCGGAATTGAATATTTTTCGTCATAAAAAGTTCAATACGTTTTTTTTTCAAAGGAAAACTTGCATATTTAATTTACAAACCCTAAAAACTATATTGGAATGCTCCATAATACGTTTTTGATTCTCTTATTCCTTTTCATGTATACTTAAGAAGTAAATTTTAATTCTAAAGATTGTATTCGCTAACAAAAACGAAATGCACAAAAAGAAAATTAAATATTTTTCTAACACGTTGAACCGAAGATTGGACGTAAAAATTCGAATTGAAGGAAAAAAATAAAAAATCTTAATTCGATAAAAAAATAAAAACCTAGCCTTTAACAGACTAGAAAAATCAAAAAGATTTAAATAAAAATAAGAAAAGTAACAAAACAATTTTATTACAGAAACATATATAAAAAATAATATAAAAGTAACCTTGGAATTATTAGATATTTTCAGTGGTATTATTTTAAACTTTTTTACAAGGAATTGAAATACAAGAATATGAAATAGTGTAATTAAAACTAGTATGCTATACCTTTTACAAAAATAAAAACAAAAAAGTAAGTGCGGTATAATTACCTAGGACCTCCATACCTAGAAAAAAATTTTAATAAATTAATTTTACGAAATAATTTAAATAAAATTTTTTTTTTAAAAACACCAAAAAAATAACATTTTTTTTTTTTCTGAAAAAATTATTTTTTTCAAAACTTACTTTGACTTCCAGTCTGTTCTTCCGTGCCGATCGTTTACCACTTGAGGTCTCAAGGCGCTCGAATTTTGCTTGTTTGTGATTGGTGGTTGTTGGATTTGAGGGGCACGACCTTTCCAAGAATTATAATCTAAAAAAATTAAAATTAAAAAAAATATAATTAATTCATTCTTGAATGCCTAATTTATTTTACTTAAACACAGATGACATATTTTTTGCATTATTTTATTTGTTATTTTTTTTAAATTTTTTAAAATACAATTTTTTGTAAGTACTTACTATTGGAAGGTGTAATAGGTAGTAGGATCCTCTGCCCCGCAGAACCAACTTCTTTTTTAGTGGCAAATGAAGGAATGTAAGAAAAATCTTTGGTCTGACCACCCCCATAATTAGCACCTTTGAAAGCAAGTATTACTATTTTAAAACCATGTTTTATTATTATAAACTCAGACAAAACCCAAATTTTACCAACTACAGTTAGCAAATCCATATAGGCATTTTTTTGGATAAAAAAAAACAAATTCTAAAAGTCTTCGTTCTAACTTTTATTCTTTGACTTATTTCAAATAAACCAATATTTTACCATGAGGTTTGTATATGTTTTTATTCATGTTGTTGTTATTGTACTGAGTTGTTTTTCCCCAAACACTAGAGGGATCAAAGGGCTTCATTTTCATTCCTAATTTTAAAAAACAAAATAAAAGATTTCAATTAAAGTTGAAAATTATAAAATTGGTTAATTAATACATCAGTAATAATAACTTAATAACAACAAAAAAACGACAATAACTTATTAACGACAACTAAAGCACAACAACATTAAATTATTTTCAATTTAAAGCTTACCAGGTAAATATCTGGATGTAGAAAGATAATGTTGTTTGGCCGACATCCTCGGAGGAGAAAGTTTTGTCGAGGGAACTCTCATGTCCACCTTGTGGCGAGATCCGTACGAGAATTTTGAGTCTGGACTCCTAAGAAATATCAAAATTTTTTATTTCTCATTTACACAAGTAACAAAAATATTTTTTTAAAAGTTTAATTAGAAAATTGACAAACCCGAACAAAGAATCGTTATCGAGTCTTTTTTTATGAAGATGAGCAGGTTTTTTGTGGATGTTGAGTTCGTCCAGGTCCTCCCACGTGTCAGCATTGTTTCCTTTCCATCTCCTTCTGACTCCCAACTTAGTTGCACTAAAAAAAAATTTTAAAAGAAAAAAAGATAAAAAATACTAATTTCAGAATTTAAATACCAAAACTCATTTTGGGAAATTTAATTTAGTTTGCTTATAATTTACTAGAAAAACAAAATAGGCACATAGAAAAGATCGTTAATTTCATAAAAAAATTAACTTTAAAAAAAAATTAACATTGTAAGGAAAACAACTGACCTATTTTGTTTATTTGAATGACTTGGTATTGAAGGAAAAGGATTAGGATCTACTTTACTTTTCTTTTCACTAAATAAGTCCGTCAAAAAGGGGTCGTTATTTCTCTGAATCAGGGGTCTTCGCCCCACTTCTTTTGGGGGCAATCGACTTAATTCCCCGGCATTGTTGTTATTGTTGAAATCGCCGCGAGTAAGAAAATCGGGTTTCGTGGTTTGTTTTGTTTTGCTGCCAAAACCAATACCCGGCAAAACACTGTGTTTTTTCTCTTCAAAGTGGGGTAATTTTTTGGTGCGCTCTTTCTGAGTCGGCTCAAATTTAGGCGGTTTAGTCGAACTCGGACTTTCGTTCTGACGATGGTCTTGCTTTGGAAAACTATCGTTGCCTAACAAAGAGTCCATTTCATCATCATCAAGTAAATCTTTGTAAGTAGAAAGTGGTGACGGTTTTTGTTTCACTTGTTTTTCGACCATTTTTTTAACGGAAGGTTTTCTATCAATAGTAAACTTTTTCGCTGAAGGTAACTCAATTGGTTTTCGCTCAGAGTCACTTGAGTCTAAACTTAAGTCAGAGGCTAAGTCCTCAAAACTGTCTGATTTCAATTTAAGCGGTTTAGTTTTCTCCCATTTATGAACAGGAGCAATTCTCGGATTTTGAGCAATCGTTTTCGCATTGTTATTTTCAGGGGGTTGAATCTGGGTGGGTTGAGGGGGTTTATAATTCTGGGTCATCGACATGGGCTGGGGTAGATTGCCAAACTGGTTTTGCTCGTAGAGCTTTTTAAGAGCTTGTTGTTGGGTGGTTTTCGCCCCCAGAGATTGCCCATTACAAAAGTAGGGGTATTTTAATGCCTGTTAATTAATAATTCATTATTTGTTAACTATACCATAAACTTTGTTATTTGTAAAAAACAAAAAAAGTTTTTTAAAAGGGTCACCCTTTTCATATACCACCCCTACATACCTGATTCGCGCTGGGTCTTTTTTTGGGGTTCCACTGCAGCATGTCACTGATAAGTTGCATGGCTTCTGGGCTAGCGTGGGGCACCCTTGCTTTTAACCCCACCCCTGTGACCTGGGGCCAACGAAAGTTCATCTGGCCCGATAGTTGGTGACCCTCTGGCCAATCAGTCTAAAAATTTAAAATAACTTTAAAAGCAATTTTGAAATCAAAAATCAATCAAAAATTTTAAATAAAAAAAAATATTATTAAAAAGAAAATTTAAAACATTTACCAAAAAATCCTAGCCTTCGAAAAAAAAATACTATTTTAAAATTTCGATAATTTACCTTTGTTGGTGTTCCTAGCACCTGACACAGTTTAAATATTTCGTCCATTTCGGATGAACCAGGAAAAAGAGGTTTTAACGTGTACAACTCTGCTATAATACAACCGATCGCCCAAATATCAATAGGGGAACTGTAGTTTGATGAACGTAGTAACACTTCAGGGGCACGATACCTAGAAAAATTTGGGTTATTAGCTTCAAAAGTTGGCATTAAATACGGAATCTGACCTTTTAAAACATTGTTGTCACTAAAAATATTTTTAAGTAAATAAAAAGATAACATTATGCTTCGTTTAAAGATTTTTAAAAACATTAAAATTTGTAATCAGTTATTTTTATATTCCATAGCTAAGGGGTGTCTTCATGTACCCAACAAAATGGGTCTACATATATATATATATATATATATATATATATATTTAATGCCACATAAAGTTAAAATGAATTTTAACTTCAACTTACCATCTTGTTGAAACATAATCGGTGTAAGGAGGTTTAGATCTAATTTCTCTTGCCAGACCAAAATCGGCAATCTTCACCAATTCTGGGCCCATGCATAACAGGTTTTCAGGTTTCATATCTCGATGAAAGAAGCCGTGTTTGTGCATAAAAGCAAGACCTTGTAAGACCTGGAATACCATGTTTCTTATGGAAGGCTCTGGTAGATATTTGTCCCTGTTAAAATAAAATAAATCAACATTAAACAAAATCAAAAAAAGAAGGCAACAACATATTAAATTTTCAATAAAAATTAACCTTTGAAATTCAGATAAAAAAAACACAAAGAAGGTTTTTATACACCGTGATAACATTGATATTTTCACATGATAAAAAATGGGTATAAAGGTTCATCAATTATTTATATAAAAAAAACAACAAAAGGTGTGTATTGTATTAAAGCTATAATAGAAAACATTAACACATAATGGATATTGTGAAACTAAAATTAATCAAAAGTTTTTAAATTAATTATATAGTCTATAGTTCATTGTTTTTATAACAGTGAAATTTTCCAATATTTTAAATATCATAATACTCATAGATGGACTAATTCAAATTTTAAACATTTGTCAAAACTGTTTAAAAAATAAAGTTTTATTGCCATAATTCCACAGATTTCAACATAAAAATAATATTTTACCGATCCCGATTTCAAATTTAAACCCTTGTCGTTTTTTTGTATAGTTGTTATTATAAAAAGCTTTATTCAATTTGATACCTTAAATCCAAAACAAACAAAAAAGTCAATTGTTATATACAGACAATGTTGATAGATATCCTATTACAATAGACTTAAAATTTATACACAATATATTGGAGGTATAGTGTAATCAACACTATGAACACAGCTGCAAATTAATTAAATTTTTTTCTAAAAAAAAACTATATTATACAAATAAATAGGGTTGAAATATGAACAACACTGTTCAATTAATTAGTTTTAAAAATAAAAAATAAACTGAATTTTGCGGTGGCCAATATTTGTTACATTAACTAATTTAAACCAGTAAAAAAAATTATTTACAATTAAAAAAAATTTAATTTTATTAAAATTGCTGGTATGTAACCTTTATTTATGGCCTCAAAATTTTGTAAAAAAGTGAGAAAATTATACAAAAAATCGGTGGTAAATAATTTTAAGATGATTCTGTGACACGACAATTACTAAGGCACTTTTAAACAATCAGCAACTATTGAAATTACTTGAGACAAAGAGAAATGATAATAAAACGCTTAGCTCCAAATTTTAAGTACTTTTTATTGACGTCGTTTTAACCACAATGATGCACCTACTTAACTATCTTAGACATTAGGAAATCTTTAAATTTTTAGAGTAAACTAAAAAAAAAATTAGGGGCAACTACATTAAAATTTAAACAAAATGTTTAAAAAAAAAGTCTAGCTTGAAAAATTTTTGAAATTAGTATAAATTAAATTTTTAATTGTTATGTTAAGAAAAAACTTTAAAAAAAAATTTTAAAATAATTTGATTACAAAAATTAAGTTAAAATAACTAACAAAACACATGTTATTGATTTCAATGGGAAATGTAACACTACTTAAGCTGCACTATTAAGCAATATCCTAATGCTGATTAAAATCAGAATAAGTAGGACTTAGTACACAATTTAAATAAGAGGATTGTACATAAATAATTCACTATAGGGCACCAACATATATCACAAAATTTTTTTTAAAACACTTAACCATTTAAAAAAACACATTTCTTTATCGAATATAATACTCTTTGGCACTGTAGACCTAGTTTTTATAAAATTTGATAACTTAAAATCAGTATTTCCTTATGCAGAATAATGTATAAAATTATTGGTAACATATAGCCCTTAACAAACATAAGCAGCAGGATATCATTTTAAAAAGTCACAAAAGAAATGTTTTAAAAGACTATAAAAAGTTCCATAAAAAATCGTAAAGCCCAAATATGGGAAATGTTTTAAGGTTTAACCCACGCAGGAAAAAGCATTTAAAGTGATTGAGGTTCATAAATAACCCCAGAAACAAAAACAACATGAAACAATTATGTTCACGTCAAACACACCCTCATTTTTCAGGCACACCTTATTTAATCAAGCATAAGACGTCTTTCTTGTGCGCTACGGCATCAAATTTTTTACAAAGTTTTTTTTAAATCAATTTTTCTAAATTTTTTTTTTATTAAATCAAATTTAACACATTTAAAATGCAATATGAGTGTTGTTAACTATGTAATCCTCAAGATATTTTACAGTTTATTATAAGATGTTACAAAGAATCAAGCGGTTCTACTGAAAATAGAAATACTGCTGATCCCAGCAAACAAACAGGGAACATTTTGTTAAAAGCCAGACATTAAATACCTTAAAAAGGGGTCTTTTTCTATAAGGTTAATTTCATTCAAGACTCTTCAGCTATAATTGTGTGTTTGTTTAAGTAAGTCTAAGTAAGCCTCTCTTTGTTATGAGTGCTTATTATTTGATCAATGTCAATTGTTGAATGACTTTGTATGAGAACGAGTAATACGGCAAACCGATCTAACTTGGTTTTTACCCGTCGTTACTAACACAAACGTGCTTGTTATAACATTAACATTACACATAAAGGCACAAAACCGACTGTACTCAGAAATCAGATTTTTTAAGTTTGTTTTTTGAGTGGTTTATTTGAGTATGCTGATTATTAATAAAAGCAAGTCAAAATTATTTAATAAATTATTTATAAATTTTTACTGGTATTAATTAACAGAATTAAGTGAGGTAACTTAGTAGTTTAGCCAAGCAAGCTTGTATTTAATCATCTTTATCATGTTGGTTAATCATTATACTTAAATTTTATTTGACCAAATGCTGATAATTGCTTAATTAGGCTGATACAGCAAACTACCCATTTGCATATATTTTTAAACTAATCAAACATCACAATCAAAAAAAAAAACAAAAAGCAAAAATATTAAATACGAAATTAAAACTCGCAAAAATGACCCACCTTCCTTTCATTAACTGGTACAGGTTCTCTTTCATGTATTCAAACACAAAATAAAGTTGATTGTCTTCCCGTATTACTTCTTTAAGTTTGACAACGTTAGCATGGTTTAATTTCTTTAACGAACGAACCTCTCTTAAATTTACACACTCTTCCCAATTGTAAAACTTTTTTTTCATCCTAAAATTAAAATTTTGTTAAAAATGTTTGTACTTTACCCAGTGCAAAAAATGATTAGGTCAAATTTTACTTAAAAAATAAATTAAAGAAAATTAGTTTAGTTTATATAAAAATCTTGTTATTAATTTTGGCAGGTAATCAAGTTATTGATAGTACTAATAACAAAACATTGAATATCAGGATTTAATTAACAGTATTGTTAACCAAGCACCAAGGTATACCATATACAGTACAAACAAATGTCTTGTAATAAATAATTAAATGATATTTAAGTGATGATATATCACAGAATATTACTTTCAATTTAAGCTCTATGGTCTTAAGGTTGCAAACACTACACTACAACTAATCAATTATTTACATACTGGACTACAAGATAACATGGACTCTACTAAAAACGAATTTTTTTTTAATTAAATTTGAGAATATTGTAAACATGCAAAATGCTGATAAATCTTTAAGTGTGTATAGCCTATACCTTATTAATTGCATTAAAAATGTGTTAAAGTTAATTTTATGCCATACACATAACAATGTTATCATGCAAGTATATAAACATTAGTATTTTGTTTTAAAATTTATGTTCTGTGATACATTTTTAGTGTAAAAAAGAATAAAAATAACTAAAAAATTAGTAATTACAAATTAAAACTAATTTTACACCTTTTTTAAACGTCCAATTCATATCACTTACATTTTAATAGCGACCAATTCATGAGTATCTTTAGTTCTGTAAAGATGTACTGCACCGAAAGTGCCATCTCCCAATTGCTTTATAAACTCAAAGCGAGCTAAACCTTTGGGTTTTTGCACTGCTTGTTTTTGAGTCCCAACTGCTGGGATATTGTTATGATGAGAGTGCATTCCAATGGCAGAAAGAGACATTTTTTACAACAGCAAATTCTTACTTAAGTTAACATTGTTGTGGGCTTTACAGCCAGATATAAAATAATTTAGGTCAAGTCTTAATTTGTTTAGTAAATGTTTAACCTGTTCGATTTAAAAAAAGAAAAGTGAATAAATTTACAAAAAAATGAAATTTTTACGAAGATAACTTTTTGTTAGTTTATTATTCTCGTGCAAGATTTTTATTCCAGTCTGGTGCTGGTACAAATATTTTTTATTTAAAAGTCTTGATAAAAAATAAACCTATAAAAATTCTTCTAACCTAAAATTACAGATAAAATATTTTGATTTTTCTACGCACTACACACTAAGATTTTCAAAATTAAAAACTTAATTTATTTAAAACTAAAACTAGAAATTTTATGAAAATGACCCTAAAAATCTTAAAAATGACATGTTAGATTTGCAGTTAACGCTAAGAAAATATTTGCATTAAATTATTACTGCAAGAAAATATTAAACAAATGCGCTCATGCATTAGGGTATACTTTATCCTCACTTTTTAATAGCAACCATTTCACCAGTCTCATTACTTCGGCCAAGAAACACAGAACCATAAGTTCCATTACCAAGTGCTTTCATTTGAATATAACGATTCATTTTTAATCCAATATACACAAACAGTCAGAGAGTTAAAGTGCATAAAAGGGCTGAAGCCCAAATAATTATTTAATGAAATTATTTAGCTTACATTATTAAATGAGCAAACTTTAAAAAATCTTAACTGAAATGAAAATTTTTAAACTCTAAAACACAATTAAAATAAAGTTTAATAATAAAATCTAAGAAACTTACAGACAGACAGACATTACAGACCTTAGGTTGTACGTAAAATATAAAAATATTAATAAAAATATTCTATTTGTCAGAAAAGCTATTGGACTGTTAGATAAGTCGATGGCATTACATAACTAACTAACAGACATTTCTATTTACATACAGACAAAGTCACCTTCCTAATAGTCAATCTATAGTAGTTGTATTATTTTAAAATTGTTTTTAAATTATCATTTTTAGCAACAACGTAAAAACCCTTAAATTAAAACAACTAGAACAGCTCGTTAACCTTCTTTTACAATTTACCTTCGTTTAAACGGAATTTATTAAAATATGGTTGTGATGACAGAGAATTTTATTTTCACATCGATTCGTGCGCACATATTTACTTACTACCCTTACTATTAGTGATAGGTATTCTAAAACGTTATTATTTTTTAAAAAAAATACATTTAGAACTTGTTTAAAACATGAACAACAAGTAAAAAATATTTATTTTTACTGTAGTATTTACCCATCACTTATAACTTGTTAAAAAGGATTTAAATTTGCTGAAACGAGAGATCATTTACAGTGCTTATAAATAATGATGTATCAAGTTATTTAAAAGTAAGTTTTAGTGTTTTTAATACAAACCAAATACCCACAACCCAATATTTTCTGAAACTAGCCCTCCAAAGAAACTTCTCACTAAAACCATACTGGAAAACTTACTGATTTTTCCATAAACAATACTGGATATATATATATATAGTAGTTCAACAAACTACGGTTTATTTTACTAAATTCCATCAGTTAGAAAAAAAATATTTAAAAAAATAGAACACATGATGTTAAACATAATTTGGAACAACAAAAATAAAAAGGAAATATTGTAAGCTACATACAACAAAAAAAGTGCTACATTTTTTGTAAATAAATAATTCTTTATGAAAAAAAAAACAGTTTTGCTAAAACAAATAATTACAGGCAGGTATTTCAAGTGATGAAAAAATAAAACAAAAGCAATCGATTTTTGTTATATATAAATTTAAACAAAATATATTATTTCTACACAATAAATAATATTAGATCACATATATTTTACACACCAAAAATATATGATAAATTTAAAAAAAAATGTAATGACAAAAAAAAACGTTAACATCTTTTTAAAGATTTAATAACAAACGAAAATAAATACTTTTTTTGCATATTAACTTAAAAAAAGACACGCTTATATAATGCACAATACATTACTAATAGTATTATATAACTTATATCACGAACTTATTAATATAAACTGAAATAAATAAATTCTATTTTTATTGTCCATTTCCAAAAAAAAAAGTATTCTAGCATTATTCTTTTTAATAATATTAATATTTCAAAATTTTAGCTACTTAAACATATTGAAGTTTTTTGTTTTCGAGTCGTATTATGCTCTTTTTTGTTAACTGAACAACTTTCTACATTATTGTTGTTGTTGTTACCGTTAGAATAAATATAACTAGTTTCTGTTGATTGAAAACGTTGCCATATTCCCTTCCATATACTACCAGGCTGGCGTTGGTGTAAAGAAATTAACTCTTGTAATGACGTGTTTACCTAAAAACAATTTAAATTTGAATTTTTGGATAAAACAATTAAAATATATTTAAAAAAATTTATATGGATAAGCATAGTAAAAATATTAATTTTTTTTACTGTAATAGAAATTAAGTAGCATAGGCTTTTTGACTTATAAAAAATGGGAAATTTTAGCAGTTATAATATAAAAACATACTTAATTAGGCATTTCCTTACAAGTAAACTTTAATTTATTAAATAATTTTATGTTGTGTTTTTTGTTTACTATTTCAGCAAAAAATGTAAATATTATGACATCATTTTTAATATTTATTATTTATAAAATATTAAAATAAAAATTTATGTCATCAAAAATCATATAATTAAAACACTACATTAAAAATAGGATTTTAGTAAAATTTTAAGTACAATTAAGTATTTAATTCACTTGCTATTTTAATACTTAATTACTTTTTTAGCCAAAGCAGTGGGTGTTATAGTTGGATCAAAGTAAATAGGCTTTCCAATATAAGTCTTCATTTTCACTGGAAAACCACCATACAAAGGCATAATAGGCCATCTTGTTTTTTCATATAACTTTCTAAATAGCCCTAAATAAGTAAAATTTATATTAACAAACTAATTTATTAATAGTTTTACAATTTTAGGATTTTTTAAAAACAAATTTACAAAAAAACTTTTAAAAATATTGAGTCATTGTTTAAATTATAAAAATTCCCCTAAAATGAATAAACATGATTAGACTTAATGCACAATGCTAATTTAAGTTAAAAATTTACTTCGTCCTGTTCCAATGAAATCAAATGCTTGTCTACAGTTCTCAGTAAAGACAGGTAAAATTCTCTGAAAAACAAAAATATTTCTTAAGAAAACAGATACATTTAAAGGGTTCAGTAACATAGGCATGCATAATTATATTAAAATTTCCAAAAATAACTCACTTACAAAAATAACAATAGTTCACGCAATTAATAAAAATAAATTTTAAGTCTAATAATATTAAAAGCTTATTAAAAGTTTTTTACAAATGTTTAAAAATTTTGATTTTATAATTTGGCAGTAAATTTTATTTCTTAAAAAACTTACAACTTGGGCTTCAATTGCGGCTTTAGCAAATCCAAGTCTTTTCTCCCAAACGAGCGAATAATTCTCGCTAAAAAGTGCCTCTCTAACTCCACCTGGTGCAATTGAGACAATCTCACCGCTCTTAAGGTAATCGACGACTTTGTTTCGGGGACCAGGAAAAGAACCCCAAAGATGAAATAATCGCGATAACCCTAAAATTAGTTATTGTTTAAAAAAGTTGCAAAAAAATAATTTTTTTAAAATTAATTTTTGATAAAATTTTAGTTGTTTAAATTCCTTTACGGTTTAAAGCTGTTTTTATCAGTGTAAATCGCACATGAGCTATAAATTTAATATATTTGTACAATAAAGGTTAGACCTTAAGAACTTAGTTTTATAGCTAAGTAAAAATTAACTTCTAAAAAAATCAATCATAAACATTTTGTGAAATTTTAAATAAAAAATAAAAAATTTAGGACCAGAGTAGTAACTAATGACATTTCAAGTTTTACCTGGTATTTTAAATGCAAAATTGTCCATAACGTTACGAATAATTCGACCTTTCTCCATGTAAATGTTAGCTATCAGGTAGTAAATATCAACAGGAATAGCACCATGATAATAAATAATTAAAGCTGGGCCAGTGTTCGGTATATTTTCCATCCCCACTACTTCATAACCTAAAACAAAATTTATTTAATTTAAAAATTAATTAAATTTCAAAACAAAAAACTTCGATGTTTAAATTGTAACATTTTTTCCTTGTTAAATTATTACAATTTGGCAGTTGAAATTACAAAATTAAACTATTTTAAAAGTTATTTAGTATTTTGTTATAAGGTATTAGTTTGTAAACTTATGTTATATATTATACTATAACGCTACAAAGGACCATTAAAAATATTATTTGATATTTAAACCAATTAATAATCTATACAAGGTTGGATACTTTAATAAAAAATAAACAGATTACGAATTTAGCTCATATTGCTATAAAATTTAGTCATGGTATAATTAACAGAATGAATGAAAAGTGATTCACATGCTTTTGTATTACTCATACCAAGTCAAATTATTATAAACTGTTTTTTCTAACTAAGTAACCTTCATCTCATGACAAAAAAACATTTTTTTAATCATTTTGAACAAGGAAATAAAATAATTTAAAGTGTAAGTTTACCAATTTTTTTATGTATATATATTAAAATCTTTCTACGTTGTTTTTTTAACAATTTTATTTTACCCACCACCTCAAAATAAAATTACCAGATAAAATAACTAATTTTACCATGCCAAATCCAACCATGACCATTCCAAAAAGTAACCATAGTTCTCCTGCATCCCTCCCACGCATCCATGTTATGAAATGCCTCCAGTATTGGTTTTCTTCGGTGAAAAACAAACATAAACAATGCACAAAGATACAAATAAATTAAGATCATCATCGGGAGAATAAGAAATAGAATCACAAAAGGTGATAGAAGATACAAACGCCAATCTGTAAATTTTTAAACACATTGTTGTCCTGTTTAATTTTTTTCAGTAATTTAAACTATTTTTTTTAGTAATTTTAACTATTTTTTTATAAAGACTGAGCTTACAGTCGAAACATAAAGTAATTTAACCTTAAATTGCATTAAGAAAAGTTTAAATATTAATATTTATATTGCCTATGAATTAATTTGCAAATGCTTTTTGGCTTGGCATTATTTTGTCCCATTAATAAAGTCTTAATTAAGATCTCTACAACATAAAATAAGTAGCTTTCAAACTCTAAGCCTTAAAAAGTAAAACCAAGTGCTTAAATTACTATATTCCAATGCAGATACAATATATTTTAGACATATTTTAAAGATCTTTAACATTTAACAAGTCATTCTATTAAGCTTAAGTTAACAGGCCCATATAATATGAATATATATATTAAAAAAGAATTGAATATCTCAAAATTCGGAGAGCAAGTTGCTAGTTAACAATAACTTTTCTACAGTACAAACAAAAAATTTAAACAAATCTCAAAAATAATTTATATATATTACAAAGAAATACAATAACAAACCTGGAGCATAGTAATCCAATTGAGTCGTAAGCCACAGCGTATAATAATCAAAGTAGTTAAACGCAATTCTTATCATACTAGAAACCCATTGTGAAAAAACGTAAATCATTTTCCAATAAAACTCTCTGTCCAGCTGCCACTTAAGCTGTGGACTTTCTTGAACGAAATAATTTAGACTAAAAATGATTGTTTTTGTGTCGTCTACTCTTTTACAAAAATTACAATATATCAAACGTCATTTAAATTTCGTTGTTCGTGTAAGTTTATAAACAAAAACGAGCAGCTGAAGTAGCCGATATAAGACAAAGAAGTTATAATCCTTATTCGAATAGTGTCTTATAACCAGTGTCTTATAAGCTGTAAATTTGAGTTACGATAACTTTTGTTTTTAAACTTTTACAGTTTTGAAATTTTAGTATGTTGTTTATTATCAGATTGTGTTTTTATTCTCCTATTTACAACATTTAATTATCACTAATTACTAATTAGTATCACTAATTACTAATTTATTTATTAAAATTTAAAATTTGTTATTTATTTTTTAAATCTTGGCCATTTGTCATGATATTGGTAACTCAAAAATGAATTAAAATTTTAATTTTTGTCACTAAATACTAATTAATAGGTGTTTGTTTATTTAAATTTAAAGATTGTTATTAGGTTTTTAAATTTTGGTCGGTTATATATAAGATTAACATTTGCTCAAAGTTAATGTTAAATTTTTCCTCACAATCATTATAATAAAACTATCTTGATTGTAAAAAACATTCACAGTAGGGTCATGTGAGTTTGAGTCCACTACTCATATCATCATCTAAGCTAGGTAGTCTTCCTTTGAAAGAAGTCTCGAACATTTGCAAAAATCTGACAAAGAAGATTAAAAATTCCATTCTGGCTAAATTTTCACCAATACACAACCTAGGTCCAATAGAAAATGGAAGAGTTTTATTAGTGGAGAGGACATATTTTCCTTCTTTTAAATGTCAACTTGGCAAAAACAGTTCAGGATTACTAACCTTAAAACTATTTTAATTTCAAATATTTTAATTTTAAATTAATTTTTCAACCATGCAGAGAAAACAAATAGAACTGTAAACAATACAAATTTAATAAATCATTTTTTTGTATTTAATCATCCTCAATGTGGGATGGACAACTTTACGGCTTAAACATAGAGTAACATGGTAACATGTGTAACACTAACCCAGTCTTAAGTTGACTTTGACAGTTTGGAATAATATTGATTCTAATTGCCAATAATTTTACTAGGTGTAAGATGTTGGCTTAGCAAAAGTTACTGTTTATGGTGCCCTACTCAAGAGCATAACAGCATTAAAAATCGAACCCAAAACCTTATGTAGTAAAGCCGTTTTTAGCCAGTGGTAACATTGGGCTAGTGAAGGAATTTTATTTACGAACAAATCCTTTTATTAGACAAATAAAAAATCTTATGAAAATAAAATCTTACTCATGTAGATAATCTTTAATTTAAAACTTAAAAACTGCAACCAAGAGCTAATTGTTGGGTAAAGGACGTGATGCATAAAACAAGAAATAAAATTGTAAGCAAGTTAAACTATTGAAACGTTAAATCTAAATAATTTCCTTAATGCTGAAGTGTATTCATGTATTTCAAGATAAACTAAAGCACCCAGGCAAAACCCAACTGAAATGTAAAAGGTTTAAAAAAGAGGAAATTCAACTAATAATAAATTACACAAAGCTGTTGTTAAAAATAAAAAAGTTATACGCTTTAATATAATAAGCATCACAATTCTTTGAGCTTAAACAACCAATAGTGTAAATAAAAGAGGAATATTAAATTTATCCCCACTACTCTACTGTACTTATCTACTTTAAAAGCAGTAACGTTACAACCCGATTATGTCACTAAATAGGTTTATGTCATTAAAAAAAGGCATATGAAATTTTGTTAAACAAAATTTATTAATAATATCAAAATAAGGGAAAAAAATAAGTCTAAAAACATAAATAATATCGACAACAGAAAAGAAAACGTAAAAATAAGGCTAGGAACATAAATAATATCAATAACAGAAAGAAATACGAAATAAATAAGGCTAAGAACATAAATAATATCAACAACAGAAAGAAATACGAAATAAATAAGGCTAAGAACATAAATAATATCGACAACAGAAAAGTATACAAAAAAAATAAGGCAGAGAACACAAATAATATCGATAACAGAAAAGAGTACGTGAAATTTAGGCTGAAAACATAAATAATATCGACAACAGAAAGAAATATGAAATAAATGAGGCCGAAATATGAAATAAATGACAACAGAAAGAAATATGAAATAAATGAGGCTTAGAACATAAATGATGTCTACAGCAGACAAAAATACATGAAATTAAGGCTAAAAACATAAATAATATCGACAACAGAGAGAAATACGAAATAAATAAGGCTAAGAACTTAAATAATATCGACAACAGAAAGAAATACAAAAAAAAATAAGGCTGAGAACACAAATAATATCAATAACAGAAAAGAGTATGTGAAATTAAGGCTAAAAACATAAATAATATCGACAACAGACAAGAATACGTAAAAATAAGGCTTAGAAAAGTATGTGAAATTAAGGCTAAGAACATAAATGATATCGACAATAGAAAAGAATATGTGAAATTAGGGCTAAAAACATATATAATATCGACCACAGAAAGAAATATGAAAAAAATAAGGCTAAAAACATAAATAATATCGACAACAGAAAGAAATACGAAAAAATAAGGCTAAAAACATAAACAATATCGTCAACAAAAAGAAATAAGAACATAAATAATATCGACAACAGTAAACAATGTGTAAAATTAAGGCTAAAAACATAAATAATATCGACAACAAAAAGAAATACGAAAAAAATAAGGCTAAAAACATAAACAATATAAAATAATAAGGCTAAAAACATAAATAATATCGACAACAGAAAGAAATACAAAAATATTGCTAAAAATATAATTAATATTGACAAAAAAAAAGAATAAAAAAACAGGAAAATTGGGCTTAAAAATAAATAATATGGACCGCAAAAGAATACAAAAAACAATATTAATAAATAAATAATTCATATAATATAACCCAATATAGCTCTAGTGGGAAAGCACGAACTGGTCACATTATCGAACGAATGTCTCAACTTGGCAAACATCATTGGAAAGTTGTAGCAACATCATCAGAAAGTGGTGACAACATCATCATGGGTAGCAACATCATCAGAAAATGGTAGCAACATTATCAAAAGATGGTAGCATTATCATTGGAAAGTGGTAGCAACATCATTGGAAAGTGGTAGCAACATCATTGGAAAGTGGTAGCAACATCATTGGGGGGGTAGTGACTTTATCGCAAAGTGGTAGCAACATTATCAGAAAGTTGTGTCAACATCATCGGGATGCGGGGGGTAGCAACATCATTGGAAAGTAAAAGAAAAATTTTCTGGAAGGTAACAACATCATTAAAAGGCAACATCATCATTTACAACATCATCAAAAGGCACCATCTGGTAGCAACATTATTAGAAAGTAGAAGAAAAATTATCGGATGGTGGCAACATCATCGGAGAGTGGTAGCAAAGGTATTAGGGGGGTAACAGCATCATCTGGGGTAACAACATCATCAGCGAAGGGTAGCAACATCATCAAAAAGTGGTATCAACATCATTGGGATGCGGAGGAGTAGCAACATCATTGGAAAGTGAAAGAAAAATTTTCTGGAGGGTAACAACATCATCATTTACAATATCATCAAAAGGCAACAACATCATCTGAGGTAGCAACATTGGAAGGTTGTAGCAACAATATTGGAAGGTTGTAGCAACATCATTAGAGGCTGCAACAATATCGGTAGGTAGCAACATAACCATAAGGTGGTAACATCATTTTCAGGGGGTAGCGACATTATGTGAGGGCAACAACATCATTGAAAAGTGGAAGAAAAATTATCAGGAGGTAACAACATTATTGGGGGGTAGCGGCATCGTTGGGGGTAACAACATCATCAGGTAGGGGTAGAAACATCATCGGGGGTAGCAACATCATCGGGGGTAGCAACATCATTGGGGGGGTAGCAAAATCATTGGCGGGTAACAACATCATCAGCAAGCAGCAACAACATCATCTGGGGTAGTAACATCAATAGCAACATCATTGAAAAGTGGAAGAAAAATTATCGTCGGGTAGCAACATCATCGGAAAGTGGTAGAAAAGGTATTAGGGGGGTAACGACATCATTTGGGGTAACAACATCACCAGCGAGGGGTAGCAACATCATCAGAAAGTGGTATCAACGTCATCGGGACACAGGGGGTAGCAACATCATTGGAAGGTAGTAGCAACATCGTCATCTGAAACCTTAAAAAAAGCAGTTATCTATTTCTAATTACAAAAAAAAAATAGTGAACATATTACCTTGTCGTTTAGAAGACTATATGTTACCTATCTTTCTCGATTTAAAAGGTGACATGATCACAGGGTGACATCATCGAAGTGGTGTAACCTAATCCGAAACACTGGATTGCATTTAACACAATGTAGACAAAATGACCTCGAAAAAAATTGAAAATAATTAAATATGTTATTTGGTACGGTTGTTTAATTTAATTACAAATATATAAATTAATTATTTAGTTATACGTATTTACTGCATGAATACCAAACTTTTATTAAAAAAAGGAATAATATTACGAAATAATTAAGAAAAATTATTAAAATAAACAAACAAATTGTAAGGTCGTTACAATAAATTAAAACACCATCCAACAAGTTATTAAACAAATACAATACACAAAATAGTAGCCTACTTATTAGTAGTAGGTAACTGATAAACAAATAGCTAACAAATCAAATAGCAGGCATGTAGATCCCAGCTGATCGCACTCTAGTACGCCAACTAGCGGTCGACTTTGACGTCTACAGATCTCCACCTAGCAGATAGTAATATAGCTACGACAACTACAGCGACGCAAACTGACGTGTAAACTGAAGCGGCGTAAACTGACGTTTAAGTCGAAGCGACGAACAACGAACGAGAAAAAGCGACGAACAACGAACGACGAACGACGAAAGCGACGCAAACTAAAGCGACCAACGAAGCGTATGTTGCAACACGCGCACGAATTAGATTGAACGCTAGATTGACGACTCGCCTAATACAACTAGGCTGATCCTAATAATTGGTCATTTTTAGTATATATCTTTAATCAACAATACCTCAAATTTGACAAGCTAAGGCCTTTGCCTTTAGTGTTAGGGTGTAGGACTTTTATTAGGGAACATTCATATAGAAAGATGTACACTCAAAAATTATAAATAATGTTATTATCAATTTAATGTATATATATTTTTATTAAAAAACAAATATCTTACCGTATGTTAAAGAAATCACCTTTTTGTTCTTCTTCTCACAACTTATTAAAACCCCAATTAACAACTACCTCTCTTATCAGATCATCACCAGATCCTCCAGATGTTCCTCTATTCTTTATCAAATTATCATCAGATCCTCCAGATGTTCTTTTATTCATTATTGCATTCTCCAGGTTCACGAGATCGCCATCTGAAATCTGAAACCTAAAAAAAAGCTAAAAAGCGGTTATGTATTTTAGCTAAAAATTAAAATTGGTTAACATATTACCTTGTTGTTCAGAAGACTACATGTTACTTATCTATCTCGATTTCTCATTAGATCCTTCAGATGTTCCTTCATTTATCATGAACTTATCATCAGATCCTCTAGATGTTCCTCCTTTCCTAATCAGATCCTCTAGGTTCACGAGATCGTCATCTAAAATCTAAAACCTTAAAAAAAAAGCTAAAAAGCAGTTATATATGTCTATTTAAAAATTAAAATTAGTTAAAATATTACCTTGTTGTTCAGAAGACTACATGTTACCTATCTTTCTCGATTCCTCATTACAACCTCCAGATGTTCCTTCATTTTTCATGAATTTATCATCAGATCCTCTAGATGTTCCTCTATTCTTCATCAGATCCGCCAGGTTCACGAGGTCGTCATCAGAAATCTAAAACCTTAAAAAGAAAGCTAAAAAACAGTTATATATGTCTAATTAAAAATTAAAATTAGTTAAAATATTACCTTGTTGTTCAGAAGACTACATGTTACCTATCTTTCTCGATTCCTCATTAGATCCTTCAGAAGTTCATAATTCTTCATGAAATCACCTTCAGATCCACCAGATGTTCCTCTATTCTTCATCAGATCCTCCAGGTTCACGAGATCGCCATCTGAAATCTGAAACCTTAAAAAAAAGCTAAAAAGAAGTTATGTATGTTTAATTAAAAATTAAAATTAGTTAACATATTACCTTGTTGTTCAGAAGACTACATGTTACTTATCTTTCTCGATTTCTCATTAGATCCTCCAGATGTTCCTTCATTTTTCATGAACTCATCATCAGATCCTCTAGATGTTCCTCCTTTCCTCATCAGATCCTCTAGGTTCACGAGATCGTCATCTGAAATCTAAAACCTTAAAAAGAAAGCTAAAAAGCAGTTATTTATGTCTAATCAAAAATCAAAATTGGTTAACATATTACCTTGTTGTTCAGAAGACTACATGTTACCTATCTTTCTCGATTCCTCATTAGATCCTCGAAATGTTCCTTCATTCTTCATGAAATCATCATTAAATCCTCCATGTGTTCCTCTATTCCTCATCAGATCCTCCAGATTCACGAGATCGCCATCTGAAATCTGAAACCTTAAAAAGAAAGCTAAAAAGCAGTTATATATGTCTAATTAAAAATTAAAATTAGTTAAAATATTACCTTGTTGTTCAGAAGACTACATGTTACCTATCTTTCTCGATTCCTCATTAGATCCTCCAGAAGTTCATTCATTCTTCATGAAATCACCTTTAGATCCACCAGATGTTCATCTAATCTTCATCAGATCCTCCAGGTTCACGAGATCGCCATCTGAAATCTGAAACCTTAAAAAAAAGCTAAAAAGAAGTTATGTATGTTTAATTAAAAATTAAAATTGGTTAACATATTACCTTGTTGTTCAGAAGACTACATGTTACCTATCTTTCTCGATTCCTCATTAGATCCTCCAGAAGTTCATTATTCTTCATGAAATCACCTTCAAATCCACCAGATGTTCCTTTATTCCTCATCAGATCCTCCAGGTTCACGAGATCGCCATCTGAAATCTGAAACCTTAAAAAAAAGCTAAAAAGAAGTTATGTATGTTTAATTAAAAGTTAAAATTGGTTAACATATTACCTTGTTGTTCAGAAGACTACATGTTACTTATCTTTCTCGATTTCTCATTAGATCCTCCAGATGTTCCTTCATTTTTCATGAACTCATCATCAGATCCTCTAGATGTTCCTCCTTTCCTCATCAGATCCTCTAGGTTCACGAGATCGTCATCTGAAATCTAAAACCTTAAAAAGAAAGCTAAAAAGCAGTTATTTATGTCTAATTAAAAATCAAAATTGGTTAACATATTACCTTGTTGTTCAGAAGACTACATGTTACCTATCTTTCTCAATTACTCATTAGATCCTCCAGATGTTCCTTCATTCTTCATGAAATCATCATTAAATCCTCCATGTGTTCCTCTATTCCTCACCAGATCCTCCAGGTTCACGAGATCGCCATCTGAAATCTGAAACCTTAAAAAGAAAGCTAAAAAGCAGTTATATATGTCTAATTAAAAATTAAAATTAGTTAAAATATTACCTTGTTGTTCAGAAGACTACATGTTACCTATCTTTATCGATTCCTCATTAGATCCTCCAGAAGTTCATTCATTCTTCATGAAATCACCTTCAGATCCACCAGATGTTCATCTAATCCTCATCAGATCCTCCAGGTTCACGAGATCGCCATCTGAAATCTGAAACCTTAAAAAAAAGCTAAAAAGAAGTTATGTATGTTTAATTAAAAATTAAAATTGGTTAACATATTACCTTGTTGTTCAGAAGACTACATGTTACCTATCTTTCTCGATTTCTCATTAGATCCTCGAGTTGTTCCTTCATTCTTTATGAAATCATCATCAGATCCTCTAGATGTTCCTCCTTTCTCCATCAGATCCGCCAGGTTCACGAGGTCGTCATCTGAAATCTAAAACCTTAAAAAGAAAGCTAAAAAGCAGTTATATAATGTCTAATTAAAAATTAAAATTAGTTAAAATATTACCTTGTTGTTCAGAAGACTACATGTTACCTATCTTTCTCGATTCCTCATTAGATCCTCCAGAAGTTCATTATTCTTCAAGAAATCACCTTCAGATCCACCAGATGTTCCTCTATTCCTCATCAGATCCTCCAGGTTCACGAGATCGCCATCTGAAATCTGAAACCTTAAAAAAAAGCTAAAAAGAAGTTATGTATGTTTAATTAAAAGTTAAAATTGGTTAACATATTACCTTGTTGTTCAGAAGACTACATGTTACTTATCTTTCTCGATTTCTCATTAGATCCTCCAGACGTTTCTTCATTTTTCATGAACTTATCATCAGATCCTCTAGATGTTCCTCCTTTCCTCATCAGATCCTCCAGGTTCACGAGATCGTCATCTGAAATCTAAAACCTTAAAAAGAAAGCTAAAAAGCAGTTATTTATGTCTAATTAAAAATCAAAATTGGTTAACATATTACCTTGTTGTTCAGAAGACTACATGTTACCTATCTTTCTCAATTCCTCATTAGACCCTCGAGATGTTCCTTCATTCTTCATGAAATCATCATTAAATCCTCCATGTGTACCTCTATTCCTCATCAGATCCTCCAGGTTCACGAGATCGTCATATGAAATCTAAAACCTTAAAAAGAAAGCTAAAAAGCAGTTATTTATGTCTAATTAAAAATTAAAATTGGTTAACAGATTACCATGTTGTTCAGAAGACTACATGTTACCTATCTTTCTCAATTCCTCATTAGACCCTCGAGATGTTCCTTCATTCTTCATGAAATCATCATTAAATCCTCCATGTGTTCCTCTATTCCTCATCAGATCCTCCAGGTTCACGAGATCGTCATATGAAATCTAAAACCTTAAAAAGAAAGCTAAAAAGCAGTTATATATGTCTAATTAAAAATTAAAATTAGTTAAAATATTACCTCATTATTCAGAAGACTACATGTTACCTATCTTTCTCGATTCCTCATTACATCCTTCAGATGTTCCTTCATTTTTCATGAATTCATCATCAGATCTTCTAGATGTTCCTTCATTTTTCATGAATTCATCATCAGATCCTCCAGGTTCACGAGATCGTCATATGAAATCTAAAACCTTAAAAAGAAAGCTAAAAAGCAGTTATTTATGTCTAATTAAAAATTAAAATTGGTTAACAGATTACCATGTTGTTCGGAAGACTACATTTTACTTATCTTTCTCGATTTCTCATTAGATCCTCCAGATGTTCCTTTATTTCTTATGAAATCACCATTAGATCCTTCAGATGTTCCTCTATTCCTTATCAGATCCTCCAGGTTCACGAGATCGTCATCTGAAATCTAAAACCTTAAAAAGAAAGCTAAAAAGCAGTTATTTATGTCTAATTAAAAATTAAAATTGGTTAACATATTACCTTGTTGTTCAGAAGACTTTATGTTACCTATTTTTCTCGATTCCTCATTAGATCTTGAAGATGTTTCTTTATTCTTCATGAAATAATCATCAGATCCTCCAGATGTTCCTCTATTCCTCATCAGATCCTCCAGGTTCACAAGATTGTCATCTGAAATCTAAAACCTTAAAAAGAAAGCTAAAAAGCAGTTATCTTATGTCTAATTAAAAATTTAAATTGGTTAAAAGACTACCTTGTTTTTCAGAAGACTACATGTTACCTATCTTTCTCGATTCCTCATTAGATCCTCCAAAAGTTTCTTCATTTTTCATGAAATCATCATCAGATCCTCCAGATGTTGTTCTTTATTCCTCATTAAATCCTTCAGCTTCACAAAATCGTCGTCTGAAACCTTAATAAGAATGCTGGAAAGCAGTTATATATGTCTAAATAGAAAAAATATTAGTTAATTAGCTAACATTTTACCTAGTTGGTCAAGGGACTATAGGTTACCTATTTTCTCTTTACCTCATTTTATCATCATCATCAGATTCCTCGGCTCCACAAAGTTGTCATCTAAAACCTTAGAAAAGAAACAACTAAACCGACGCAAACTGACAACTTTACAGCCAAAGCGACGGAAGCGACGGACAACGAAGTTGACGCAAACTGGCGTAACAACTGAAGCGATCGACGAAAGCGGCGAATAACGGAAGCGACGATTGCGGCGAACAACGAAAGCGTCGAAAGCGGCGAACAACGATAGCGTCGAAAGTGGCGATCAACGAACAACGAAAGCGACGCAAACTGAAGCGACGAACAGAGCAATGTGTTGCAACACGCGCACGAATTCAATTTAAAGCAAGACTGGCGACCCGCCTAATCCAACTAGGCTGATCTTAGTCTTAGGTCACTTTTAATATAATATCTGTAATCAATAATATCTTAAAATTTTACAAGTTGGACCATAGCCTCCAAAGCTAGGGTGTAGGCCTTAGGTTATGAAGGAAACATGTAAAAGTTGTACAATGATAAATAAATTTATTATCTATTTAATATATATATTTTTCGAAAAACAAATATCTTACCGGGATGCTTAAGAAATCACCTTTTTGGTCTTTTCCTCACAGCTCATCAAAGCCTAAATTTACAACTACCTGTGGCCCACATCACACTCTTCAATTTCTCTTTAAATCACCGTAGAATCGCCTAATTAGTACCTATTTCTCGTCAGATCATCATCAGACACTCCCTTTCTGCGAGATCGTCATCTACAACTGCAAATATAAACTGGGGGCAGTTAAAATGTCTAGTTAGGTATTATTTATAGATACGCTTTCAAATAGTGTTGTTTAATAAATACGCGGACTGTTAAACGCAATACGCCAAACATTAAAATAACGAATGTATCGATACGCGCACGATCCTACCCCTAACGCACTGCATAACCAATTAAACAACACCATATACACTAAAAAAATAACTACTAAAAATTATAAAATAATTTACTTAACTCGATTTGTTAAAGAAAAAGATGGCTTCGTCCTAAAGACGCTTTCGACATGGCTTAAACTCTCAACTTAGCTAAAACAGAAAACAAACATCCTGAACACAGACTAACTTAAAATTAATGGCGGACAAGCCGATCCAAGAAGTCAAGTTATGACGTCAGTTGTGACGTCAGTTGTATTCATCCGCAACGCATTATGCTAAAGGCGTATAAAGAAATAGTTCCTTAACTAATCAAATTATAAAAAACTAACAATGTCGTTATCTTACGAAACAATTTAAAATAGAAAACTTTATTAATTTTAAATATTTAATTAAATATTAGCTTTAAAAACTTACTATTAAACTATATACCACATGTTTTAACACAAAACCTAAAAGCGCTTCTCTTAAATTCTGCGCTTCGCTAACTTCGGCGCTGATTGCCTGAAACGAATTACGCTTTTCTTCGGTAACATTTCAATTTTTTTTTACCACGACCTTACTAGTTGGGATTATTTTTGTTGTAATAATTATTATGCTTCGAAATCTTAGATTTCAAAACGTGTTGTTATTGTGAATATTTTTATTATTATGTTTTAAATTATAAAACATAATAAATAGTTTTATATTATAAACGTAACAGTTTTATATTATAATATTAATTAATTAAAAAGGATTTTTTTTAAAACATTTAAAATAATTTTGTTTTGAAATTTTTTTAGTACAATCATTTAATATGATTTTAGTTTTATAACTAAATACGTAATATTTGATTTATTAATTTAGTTAATATTTATAATTAAGTAATGTTTATGCGTAACTTTATTTATTAATAGTTTTTAAAAATAATTAAATAATTTCGAACCATATTTTATTTATCAAATAAATTTAGTTTTTTTTATTTTTATTCTTACTAATCCGAAATTTGAAATCGAATAACTTTTGATTTTGTGTATATTAATTTTTAAAATTTTATTATGTTGTTTATTATCATATTGTGTTTCAATCCTCCTATTTTGATCAAATTTTGGTCAGTTATATATTATAATATTAATAACTCGAAAATGGATTAAAAATTTAATTTTTGATTGTTTATTATATTTAAATTCTTGTTTGTTTATTAAAAATTAAAGTTTAATATTAAGCATTCAAAATTTAGTATAATGTACTTCATAATTTCAGTAATTAAAAAACATATTTAAAAAATAATTTTTGTTTATTTATTATATTTAAATGCTTGTTTATTTATTAAAAATCAAAAATCAATTCTAGGCATTTAAAACTTGGTCTAATGTATATTTAGATATCAACAACTTAAAACTGGGTAAAAAAAATAATTTTTGTTATTAAGTATATTTAATTACTTGTTTGTTGATTGAAAAGTTAAAGATTGATATGTTAAAACTTTTAAAATAATTTTGAGACGATAACTTTTGTTTTTTAAAACTAAAAGTTCTAAATTTTTAGTATGTTTGTTATTATCCCAACGAATCGCAAACTTCCTATTTACGACATTTAATTATCACTAATTACTAATTAATAGGTGTTTGTTTATTAAAATTTAAAAGTTGTTAATAATTTTTTAAATCTTGGTCAATTGTATATCATGATATTAGTAACTCAAAAACGAATTAAATTTTTATTTTTGTCATTTAATTACTAATTAATAGGTGTTTGTTTATTTAAATTTAAAGATTGTTATTAGGTTTTTAAATTTTGGTCGGTTTTATCTTATAATATTTATAATTCGAAAATGAATTAAAAAATAATTCTTGTTTGGTTTTTTATGTTTAAATGCTGGTTTGTAAGGTTTGTAATATTCTTAGTTAATGTTTATGCATATCTTTTTTTATTTATAAAAATTTATGTTAAAAATAATCAAATAATTTCGAACTATATTTTATTTTTCAAATAAATCTAGTCTTTTAAATTTTTTTTAATTTCTAATAATTATCATTGTTTAGTTTAAACATAAAAAACAGAATGTTCTAATAGATAAATTTATTGTGTGAGGTTGGTAGAAACCAGCTTTAAACTGTAAGCCTATAACCGAATAAAAATGACATTACATTCAACAAAACAATAAATTTCTTACACAAACATATCCACAGAAAGCTATTTACTTTGATTGTGTGCTACAAACAGACGTAATAACTAGATTGTGTAAAGCAACCGAGATGCACCACTTGAAACGTAAACGTAAGAAGGCGTGTATGATTATGTTTCTAAATACAAAAAACATTTCGTGCAAATTATATATATATATACTTTCCTGTGCAGTGCGTCATACAAAAAGTAAATAATTTTTACTGCTAAACTTTTGGCGAGTGAAAATTTAGCACCCTTTAGATACAAACAACAAAATAGTAGTAGTAGTAGTAGTAGTAATTGCTACTAAATAGAACTAGATATCTACTACAGCACCCTAGACTCTAAATAGGAATTGCAAAGAATTATCGATAAGATGTTCGTAAAGAACGCACCGCGACAAAAACATTACGCAAAAAATAGGAACACGTTAATACAGCGAAATAAAGGAATTTTCAAGTCCTAAAAGCACCTGTGCACTACACTACACGAACAATACGGGATATAGGGCAGATATTATCACAAAAACAAACGACCCAGTAAAAGGCGAAATAAATAAAATTAAAAGAGACCCACAACACATAGCCTGCAATATGGGGTGCGATAATTTAACTACATTACATAACAATTCAGCAACATAAAATTAAAGGAATTAAGTCTTAAGCCAACTCTCCTCAACGCTGGGCTTGGTTATCAAGCCAAAAGTATATTATATTTAATCCTAATATTGCAAAAAATATCACTCTGGTGATTTGTCGTGGAACATAGCAAACGTGCCTCGCGTCGAAAGAACCGCTTGAGGTCGCACTTGAGCTTGGGGGCCCTCGTTTTGTTGCTGAAGACCGGGTGCTCTGTCCACGTCGTCGCCGCAGGAGTCTTCGGAAAGAGCAGCGCCGACTTTTTCAGTCGCATCGTTGTCACGTCTTGGGCTCAACTGTGGGTTACCCAGCTGTCCAGATGGGTGAACGTTGGGTTTAACGTCTCGGAACAAGGGGGTAAACCCATCTAGGGTCATTCGGGGAGAAGTACTACTGATTTTTCTGCTTTCTGTTTCGGCGGACTGATTCGAAGAAATTTCGTCGACGGTATCGTGGTTGACATTTGCTTTTGATCTGTATTAAAAAATCAAAATAATTAAAAATAAAGAAGTCTTAAAAATACAAGTGTACAGAGAAAATTTGTTTTTAAATAATATTAAAAAAAAAACGCAGTAAATATTTAAAAAAAATTTGCAGAATACCGTAAAAATATTACTGATTTTAAACACATAATTAAAAGTAATTTCAATGAAAATTCTGTTTTTTATTCAGTTTTCAAAAAATGTATTTTTTTAGAAATTTATCTATTTCTTACCCAGTGACGTCATCCTTAAAACTATGATGGCTTGAAGACGGTGACAAGCTCTGGATGCGAGCTCCTCCAAAGTTTGTTTCCATCGCCTCGGACGAAAAGTTCGGAGGACAGAATCCTCCAGGAAGAAAATTGCTATAGTTGGGAAGTTGGGCTCCTCCGAACATGGCTTGAGCCTGGCTCGCTAGACTGGCAGGATTAAAATTCTCAAACGCCATCTTAAATAAATATTTTAGTTTTTTTCCAATAAATTTTTTTTCCAATAATGTTAAATAAGCTATAGGTTAAATAAAGTATTTTTTTGTTTCTTTATTAACATTGACGTTTTTTTGCTAGCATGAAAATGCAAATTAAAAGAAAATACTTTAGTATTCATTTTTTGGGAGATTTTCTTAGAATTGATTTTACCTGCATATTTGTAAGACTCATTGGAGCTCCGTAATATCCCGGACTCGAAGTAACATCCATTCTTCCTCGCATCGAAGGACTTCTACATCAATAAAAAAAAATAATTTACTTGTTGGTATTATAACCTGGAACATATTTTAAAAAACTTTACTTTAAATAAGTTAGGTTAACACAATTTAATTTTATACAAATTTTTTAAATAAATTAACAAGCATGCAAAAGCAAAACAGCTTGAATTAAGGTTCATGCAAAGCACCATGCAAAGACGGGAAGTGAAATGTACGTGCAGGGTAATGTAACAGAAATTAGCGATCGAATTATCACGACAGATTTTTTGATTTACTTATTTTGTCAATGCAGACAACGGACATGTTTATTTTTCGAGCTATGATTCAATAGTAGAAAGATATATATTTGATTGACAGTTTGTATTATTGGAGAGAGAGAGAGGTGCCCTTTTTCTTACTGGGAGCGCGCTAAGCTCGCTTCTCTCTCGTCGTATTTTCGAGGTCTCCCGCGCTTTAAATGGCGCCCCTTGCGGAACTCTCGGTCGTCCACGGTCCAGTAGGAGCCCATGACGTCCTCGCACCTTCTAAAGCACTTATGAAGAGACAGATTCGTACGAATTGCGCTCTGTGGGGCAGACAACACATTGCTAGTATATGTTCAAGGGGGGGAATATTTATCAAAGGTATTAGCCTATTTAGGACTTTTATAAAGCCTAGTTCTGTAACAAATATTGACCCTTAAAAGGGTATTTGTGTGAGGTTACTAGTCCGGTACATTCTCGTGCATACCGAGTTTTAATAGGTTAATAATGAAGTTAGTTAGCTTGGTTATTTTACGTTGATGGTTCACCATTCGAATTGCACTAAAACAGGAAAGAAAAGAGGGAAAAAGAGCAGCAATTTGGCTTGCTAGTTTTTAGTTGAACGGCCAACAAAAAATGTTAAATGAAAAAACAAAACCAAGGCAAGAAGAGCACACCAAAAGCAAAGCATCACGACTCTAACACTAAAAATGGCGCAGCAGCAAAAACAGCAGCAGCATGTTTTAAAAACAAGGCCACACTAAAAGAAAAGTACCCTGAGAACTTTTGCGGCCTTCGCTTCTGGTATTCGCTTTCGTCGACCGTCCACACTGCTCCCTTAACGTTTTCAACCCGCACAAAGCACTTATGCAAACTGAGATTGTGCCTCACTGCATTCTGCATAGACACAGCAAGGGGTTGTGACAAGGGTTTTAAATGTAAGCCTATTCGAGCCGGCGTGAAAAGCACGCGGCCGGACCCAAGAAATTTCCTGAAGCCTATAACTCACTTGTGCCATCCCGTGTAATTTATTAAATACTATATTAAACTTATAGTTATTCAAACTGGCGCTGATATTGTATCGTACAACATATTAAATTACTTAAAGTTTATATTACCTTCCACGTTGGGGCATTACGACGAAAGTAGGCGAACTTTTTCTGGAACCAGTTGTAAATTTCGTTGAGTGTCATCTGATGGTCCGAAGTCTCAATTATAGCCTGTAAAATAATTTTGTATTTGGTTAAAAACTATAGACGTGTTTATTACAAAAAAGATAGCAATGGTCGTGCTAACAAACAACAAAGGCACTCACTTAATGTGATTCAAAATACACATTACTTAGCATCTCTATCAAGTGTTATTAAACGTTCAAAGTGAATCAAAGCCGGCCTAAAATCGATATATTGTGTTTGGTACATTTCGACAGAGGACAGCTGTTCAAATAACCCGGCAACAAATCACAAAACAAGACCACTAAGCCAAATGATGTTTACAAGTACCGCCATTAAAGGAATTTTAATTCGTGTTAAGTTTTGACTCCGTTTAAAAATACAAGAAACGCTGGCACCATCGAACAACAGTTTGTTTCGTTTTCATATTGTTTCACGGTCAATGATGCGAGGACTTTGGTGCGTTAAGCGCCGTTTGATCTCGACCTTATGAGACCGCTTTTGTTTATTTCGGGGCCCACTTGAGCAACGCTATTAGCGCAATCAAAATAGTCTTGATACAAAATTAGATGACGTTTATTGTTCGCCAACACACAGGAATTTATCCGAAGTTAATTGTGTGATTTTAACGAACAAGTAATAAAAAAGTCATTGTTGGTATTAAAATATAACGATAAAAAACGGGAATTACTAAAGTTTTGATTTAATCCCCTAAAACTAAATAAAATTATAAAAAAACTTTGAAAATCTATTTTTCTGTCACGCAGTGTCGCTGTGGCGTAGTTCAAAAGGCAAATTTTTTCTTAAACTTTAAGTTAGAAATTTTATAGTCTTAAGTTATTACATAAGGCCTACAGTATAACTAAACGCAATTATCAACATAATTTCAAATGCAAATAAACTATATATATACAAGATATAAGTACTTCAAAAAAACATGGCAAATATTATTTAAAGAAAAAATGTAGCACTTTGATCTGAAAATCGGTATTTCAAAAAAATGTCAACCAACGGTAAAAACGCGTGAAATATTTTTTGTTATGATTTTTTCTAGGCACAAAAACACAAACAACAAACACCTGGCCCGGTTTATAACCCAAATGCATTGACGTGAAACGAAGCTACCAACACAACAACAGGAAACAACATTTCATGATTAGCATTTACGTTCGCGAGCGAAAATAAATCAACAAAAATAAAATCTTAATATAAATTGATTTTTTAACTAATTTATCAAATTGACAGGCTTATTTATTGTTCAATAGTAAAAAATTTCTTTAAAAAAATCGTACATTTAAGTTAAAAAAAGTTAATCATTTTCCAGTTTAGTAATTATATGCCATAAAATTAATTTTTGAAAATTAATTTTAGAAAACTTTTATTGATCATGCCGGCTCACCTGTCTGATAAGAGAAGCATAAGTAAAGGGAGGTCGCACATCGGCGTTGCGGTAAAACTCTTGATTCTGTGTTAGTTCTGCCGAAAAAAAAACAACAAAAAAAATCAAAAATCAATTCACGTTTAATTATGAATGCAATCGCCGTATACTATAAGCAAAGAGGTATGAGCAATCGGGTATCTTAATGGGAGGATGCGAATAAATTACCGACCGTGCAGGTGAAAGGGCTATCCTCTTGGGACCTTATGTCATCTAATCGCATGTTATTGTGACTAAAAATGTCGTAACTTTTATCGAGCAAAGCAACGGCTCACCTATATAGGCTTGTATGTTCTAAACAACAGAAAATACTTTGCGACCGACAGTGGTGGCTGACTTTGCATCAATCGATCGAATAAAACAAACAACTTGGGCTAAACAGCGGTTGCATTATTGAACGAGAAAATGCATTAATAATTAAGCAAGCAGAAGTGAGTACCTAACATCTTTTCGAATCGACAGCGCTCCAAACAAATAAATAAACAAGTTCGGCGCGAAAGAGGCTGAGCGAGAAATGACCTCATTTCAGAGCGATTTTATTCCCTGATTAACCTGCTGACTGTGACGTCACAATCATGCTGTTTATTTCGTCGTGTGCAGCCACAAATCGAATTTGTTGTGCGCTAATTTGACTCATTTATTATTAACAGAAAGAAAGTGAATTCGCGACCTACATTTGGCTTAACCCAGCAAAAGTACATACGGTACAAAAATAGAAAAAATCCTAATTACAAATAAAAAATAAATGCCATAACAAATAATTTTAACCTAAAAATGGGTAAAAGTGACTTTAATTTTTACTTCACTAAGGATTAATAATGGAAATAAAAAAATGAGTAAAATTGACTTTTTAAAGATTTTAAGATACTTAAACACGAGTAAATTTCCTTATACCAAACGATAGAAAAAGTAATGCGTATATCTTAGTTACTTGATGCGTTTACTGAGCTCAAGTTTGCCAGGGAATTTTAGAATTATCTTAATCAGGTTTACACTGTAATCTTAGACCAACAATAATTAACTTTATTGCACCAAGGCCATATTGGTACAACATTAATTTATAACACTCTGCTACTATTTTGTTTGGTTATAAAACAGTGCAAATGAATGTTATTGTTTCCTAATTCGCCGACTTTTTTTAGGCTCTTTTTGCTTAATTTTGTGGGTAATGAATGCATAACCCAAAATACTTTTGGTCTTCGAAATGTTTTTTTTAAACCAAAAATTAAAAAAGGTCCAATTAAAAAAAAATAGTAAAATAAGTTTTACTTAAACTTACCGGTAGAAATTGGGACCGCATTAGAGTGCCTTCTTTTCTGCTGCATTAGTCCCTCTCTGGCACTACCACCGCCCCCACTTACATGGGGAGCAAAGAGGGGCGGGGACGAAGGGACCGAGGTCGAAGGAAAGATGCCAGGAAACCCGGGAAAATTTTGACCCGAAATGGGGCTAGAGGGTAAGCTCAAATTGTTAGGAGCACGTGGTTTGGTTGGAACGTAAGGAAATGCGATTCCATGGTGGCTGTTATTGTTGTTATTAGGTGCCTGCAATAAAATGATTTAATTTTTTAAAAAATGGTAAAAAAATGAATGCAAGATGTCTTGATTTTTAAAGTAATATTTAAATAAATTTTAGACATTCCTTAAGCAAATAAAAATGAGTTTTGTAAAAAAAAGCTTTAAATTTTGCGGCATTGCCATTTGCTAGTGAAGTAAAAATTCACAAATTGTTATTTTGCTTAAAATGTCTAACACTTCTTTAGGACGTAAAACCAGATATAGATTGAATTTCTAAATCAATTATACAACCCACGATTTTAAAATTCGAAGACTTTATTAAGCGCCTATATTTATTTTTGATGTGCTTTTTTTATATTCGGTCGATATTTAAACGCATCAATAAATCGCATTAGAATAACGCTGTCCGTTTTAAATTGACCGAGCAGGGCAAGTTTTTTTTAGCTTTCTGTTAAAAATAATTCAAACCCCGTTGTTTAAACTACATATATTTTCCATTAGCATAACTTTTAATTAGGTTACGTCGGTCTATCTAGCGTTGGTCAATTTAATGCGCTTTCAATAAATAATTTAGGAATTCGCCAAGGAAAATACAAACAAAGTTTTTTTATTTAGATTTTTTTAGTAATAGAAAAATCACTCAGTAGGAAATAAATATTTGTCGAGTATAATAACAATATTATTCCTTCCGCTTTTAAAGTTAAATAATCAGAAAACAACACAAACCTAAACAACGCACAACGACAACGTGACATAAACGAGAGTGTCGGCTGAAGTAGCAACACAAAGAGCCGTGTGCTCAAACAAGAAACCAAACACGCGCGATGTTGATTCCACGGCGACCTTGGCATTGTGACGTCATAAGGGGGGTCAAGTCGTTAAGGCCGTACGTCAATAATTGC
Source organism: Corella eumyota (assembly GCF_963082875.1). Classification (NCBI taxonomy): domain Eukaryota; kingdom Metazoa; phylum Chordata; class Ascidiacea; order Phlebobranchia; family Corellidae; genus Corella; species Corella eumyota. Next base: position 4,485,856 of record NC_137493.1, on the reverse strand, counting down.
TCTTCTAGGGCTGTAATGCTTATTGAAAAAAAAAGTAAAGCGTGTTTACAGACACATCAACTGTTGTCGACCTTGTTTGGAGGCAAGCACGTCCCAAGTGCAAGTTAAATAGGGGGAATTGCTCGCTAATGAGTGTTGTTTAGGGCCTACAACAATACCATGTTGACTGAACGACTTAATATCTCTTTAGAGCTTACATATAAAAGAAACAAGCACAGATTCCCTATAGAAGTCTTCTCCGCGCTTTAAACAGGCTTTAGATTAGGTTTTTTGCAGAGAAGTTTACCTCGCAGCTGGATAGGGCAAAGCACAAAGAAAGCCGCCACTTAAACGCAAACAATATCGGCATCGCTAATGACATTGGTGCTTGGAAGTTTTGCGAAGATGGCAAGAGTACATAAAGTAGGATACAACAGAATCGGCCAAGTGCGCCTTTAATCTTTGTTTTCGATCGAAATCCTCACCCGACAATGGGAATGGCACGCAGCGCCTTTGTGACCGGGAAAAAAGATGAAAGAAAATTTTGCCACCAGTTTCAGACACAACAAATAACTTAAAAGTTTATTAAAATCCCTTTTACATATTTCGCACTCGTTCGTGCTGGAAACATATTTTAAAAAACTTGCCGTCGCTTTCATATTTATATTATATATAACAATTGTCCTTAAATATAAGTTGAAACACGTAATTACTATTCAATTAGTCAAACCGGTCTAAATATAAACGCTAATTTAAACACACAAACTTAAAATTAGTTTTTTTAGGCCCTTTTATCCCGGAGCGCCAGTAAAACAATTTACAAGATTTGTTGGTTTGTTTTTATCAACCACAAGGCGCTTTTTGAATTGTTTTATAGGCCAGGTGTGTTGAAACTAGCTGTTGTGTCGAATATAAAACAACAAGCAGTCGAGATAGAAATCACACGGTTTGAGGAATTCCGTAAACGAGCTAGTCACTCTAAACTCTTACAAAAAACAACCGAAGGAATGACAAGCAAATTACTCAAGTCCGACTAACAAACCAGAGTTAGGTATAGACCACAACATGTATATTGTTACGTACTTGTAGATGCCCGCTTTAGATAGCGTTTTAGCGCTAAAAATATGGGATTTAGAAGAAATGCAACTGATAAAATCTTAGCTATTACAATGTACAAACCTATATAGGGATTTATAAACGTGATAACATAACATGTAAACCCTTTATTTGGAAAAAAAATTAAAATTAACAGAAATAAATATAGAAAGTGATACAAATTAGTTATAAACCTGATGGTGCTGCGGTCGTCCGCTTTCCTGCTTTCCATTCCAGACTTTTGATTCGTCCATTGTCTCGTCACGTGACGACTTAGACCCGCCCTTTCCGTCGACGCGCAAATGCAACGTCATCGCGTCCAGGCGATCCTTCTCTTGATTTAACTAAAAATAAAATAAAGCTAAAAATAATATATACACACGGGTATTATACAACACACGAATATATAAAAATAAGTTAATTGCTAATAACAAACACAAAACAGTAAGCGATAAAAAACTGAACTTGTATTGTTTAATTTAATTATTTTAATTGGACAATGTTTGTTTATAGCCTATGCGTATACAACTATAAATATTGTAAGCAATTAAGGTGTCATGACCAAAATCACGACGTTCTGATTCAACTTTTCGGCATCGGCGCCGATAACTTAAGAAAATAACCGCCTTTTGCCTTACAAACAAACAAATATAACTAGTTTAAAATAACTATAAGGGGAGTTCGGGCCGTGTGAGGTCAGCTAACGTAACCGGACTGCTTCTACGAAGCGGACAAATGCGATTAAGGTTAATAGCATAGGGCCCGGGTTGAAGAAATTGCTACCAGATTTAATGAAAGACGCGTACATCAAAACAAGCTGTAATGTTTTTATAGGATCCGGTTGCATTTTGCGCGAGCCGTTTGTTTACCTCGGGTTGTACGTCAAAGATATTAAAAAAACGATCGTTTTGATACGAAGTTGAAGTATTTATATCACAAATATAGGTTTTAGAACATTTAAATTTAAGGTGTGTCTTCGTTTTTTTTTTAATCAAAAATCGCTATAAAAATTTATATGTAAACACCTATTTATACATCTCGAAAATGCGCCCGTAAATTTTTTAATCACTTACATTATCGAAAACCGGTCGGTTTTTATTAACTGATGACGTCATTTGGAATAGAACTAGTAATGTTTTATTGTCGCGTCGGTATTTTATCGCTGGCTGATATCGAAATGGATAGATCACGTTTTGCATCGAATGAAATTGAACACAACACAAACACAAACATAATTTAAACATCAATCGCAAAGTACAGGTGACTATATCATCTATTTTGAGACTTTCTCTTTCAAGCGGGCTCTTATTTATGTAAATAAGCATAAACGATACAAAGCATTGTGTTTTCCATATAGTTATAAAAGTTAATTCTTGACAATTTTATAGAAAAAAAACTTTAACAACATTGAACAATATTTTTTTTAAATCTAAGTACTTTAATATTTTTTTAAATTAACAAATTTAATTTTTTTCTTAGGCCAGAATACCATTTAAAAAATAAACATTTTTGCCATTTAAAATTCTCTATATAAGCTATTTAATTTTTGCTAAATTTGTTAGAGTATATTATAACAGGGTCGCCACACTTTTATTCGCTATCATTTTTTACTACTATTTTATTAAAAATCTTAAATCTATAACTTATTAAATTAATATAGGATTTTCGTAGAGTGTGTAAAAATATAAAAGCCTTGTAAAAAACATTTGTATGTCGAATTTAAAAGTTTAATGAAATTTGGTAATAAAACAACAGAACGATTGAGATGCCATTTTTAAGGAGCCCTTAAAAGAAAACCTATCTCCGTTAACTAGAGCAATAAAAATGCATCTTTATTTTAAATTTAATGGGGATAGTCAATACATGTAAAAATTCCGAAATTTAATTATTGGTTAATATTTACCCAGATACAACGCGGCATTTGCTCAAAAAAACAACGCAGAAAACAAGATTTGTGTACCACTGGCAATTTAATAACGCGCCTAAGTGCGGCTATAAAACATCCCCCGCCAGTAAAAAAGTTATTTTTTATTGAAAAAAAAATTAACCCAACAAAAAAGCGTACGAGCGATTTTTAAAAACAATTAAGTATACTGTTCTCTTGTTTGGTGCTCGTAAAATAATGGACCTGTCGTAATCGTTAAGTAAATGTTACAAAACGCGCGGTTGTGCCCTGTTTAGGTAATTAAAAAAGTTTACAAGGCGAACTGGGCACGGTTTAATGTTACAACACGATGCAGTATAAACAAAATAAATTCACAACCTGGTTTTTAACCAAAAAATAAACAAATTTAATAACGAAATATAACTTTTCGCCAGTATAAAAAATAAATTAGCTAACCCGTTATTAAACGGGACATGCCTTTAGTCTGTGTAGTCGTTAATTTAAACCTGCTTTGATGTACGGGTCGCAATATTACAGGGCAACAATAAACATTCCGAATGCGCGCGCGGATATAAGTGTGATAATTTGATGGCCATAATTAAAGCGGCGGTCAGTACGACTTCCTACCGCTATAGGAACTGCTATTTAAGAAGTTGGGGTATTAAGTGTAAAGTAGTATCTAACTTTGGCAGTAAATTCATGCTAATTAAAAATTTTATTTCAACTATTTAAAAATTTTTAAAAGTAGCGGGCAATTGCATGTTTATTCTATATTTTCAAATATTTTACTTTTTTTTGAATTTTAAGCATTGTGATTTCGTTAGTTGTTTATTATTAAATTCAGTAAACGGCATTTAAGCAGGGTTGACATTTTTTATTTAATTTTTTTTATTCGGTCGTAATTTAATTCGGTAGGAAACGAATTTGGTTTATACACTTGACCAAGGTGAAGTGTCCATGTGTTAATATAACCCAAAAACGCCTTTAATTTAAACCTTTGCCAGTCAAGTTACTATTAATCAACTCAAAATAAATACACCAATTCGACAAGTTTACAAGTTTAGGCAGCTGTTTATGTTGTTATTTCCAACTACTAGTTTGCAAAGTACGGATTTAAAAACACTGTACTAAAGGTTACACATATGGTTCACGCATAATATAGCACGCGCGAATTAATGACCTAAATACAATTAACTTTTTTTCACCAGTGTTGGTATAGAAACAACGCCCTCGACATTAACGGAAGCCTATATTGTTATGGTGTTATGCTGCTGGTGATTATGTATTTACATGTATTGTATAGCCCAAGTGTTTTTGTAATACAGCCAATCTGGTTTTAATTTGTTTGTGTTTGAACGGAAAATACACTTGTATCGCTTCCTCTTGCTGATCAAATGCACTTAAAAAATTTTACGCTGATACGCGATATGGCACGTTTAAAAAGTTGGCGGTTTTCAATTAACAGATTCCAAAAAAAATCATAAACCAGAATGCATACTGAACACATTTTAATTAATAGGCCTATAAATCTAATACGATGTGTCTATAATTTTTTCCTTATTTTTTATACAAGTTTTTTAAATGACACCGTCTTACCCAAAAATAAACTTTTTTAAAATTTTTTTCACGATTGGTCGTTTTTTATAATTTGAGGACAAACCAAAATAATAACAAACCTGTTTTTCCAACTGTTCGACAACTTGCATTTGCACACGGCACTGAGCCGTACTTTTGTCATCCAATCTATGAAAATGATGCAAATGCCTAAAAAAAATTAAGGTGGTATTAGTAACACAACAAATCATTGTTTATATAAGGTGATTGTTAATTATTGTTGATACTTTGTATAAACATTGTATGCAAATTTGGAAAAGTCCAATAAACTTAAAATAACCATGAAATTTTTGTTTAGGTAATCGTAACATAAACAAAAAAGTTTTTAAAAAGATGATCCAATAAAAGAAAAAACTTATTTTATTTTTTAAAAAGAAATCTAATAAAAGATAAAAGTTGGCGGTGTTAAAAGCATCCTGTAATGCAGGTGTCGCTGTGTAAATAAGTGCTAATTAGATGCAAATTAGGCAAAAACATTAAATATAAGTGCTGGTTTAAGCCTCTGCGGGTATTAAAATGCTATTAAAGTTCATTTTACAGATTTCAAAAATTTGATAAATTTGGCAAAATGTCTAATAGTAAATTGTCTATAACTGTTTAATTTTAAATGATGAAAAAATTGTTTAAGAGCCTATGTGGAAACCAAAATACGTTTAATTTGTTTACTGGCCTATCAAATCTTTTAATTTACACAAACTTGGAAAAAACACGAGCCAATAGAAACAAATACTTGTTATTCGCGACATAACTGCACATTTCCAGTCAATGACCACTTGAAATCCACTCAAAACAACAATACGTACAAATTATCAAGAATTTGAGGACAAACAATAATACATATCATAATAACCGTTTTTTTAATCTTAAGCTATTTATTGCCATAGTCATTACTAAAAATCAAGAATTAAAAATTCGTTTTGGTTTTATTAAACTGTCTAAAATGACGCGTTATTTATTTGTATTGCTTGACTAACAACCACAGACAAATATAAATACCCAAAAAAGATTAAATTAATCGTTGTTGTCGTCTGATCCGATTTGAGAAAATAATTACACGTCGAACCAGCAATTTCGCGCGACGCTTGTTCCTATCAGGCAATATTACACCTAACTTTGACGCGTAGATCAGTATATGTTAAGGTCACCAGAGCGCAAGTGTGAAGCCTAACTACCGGTTGCAACGGTAGCCAGGGCGAGGCGGGAATGTGTCCGTACTGCCTGTGTGGTGGTGTACGCTTAGATAAATAACTAATGACAATATGTGAAAGACGCAGCGAGACGCCGCGCGCGATTGTGGCCTCGTAATTATTTACTGCTTTAAGGAAACCGACTAATACTAGATTATACGGCAACAGCGCTTAAACATGTCGACAACATTAAAATAGGAGTGATAGTAAAACCAGGATTGTTTGACCAATTGACTTCTTATTAAACCGAGCTCTGCGGCAAGATGAAGGCCTCCATAAAGGAAGCTGGTAACAAGCAGTAATAACTAAAGTTAACCAATTAACTTTGCTAGTTTTGTTAAGTTTTTACATGAAAAAACAGATTTACGTATTAATTACTTATTCCTATCTGTTTATTTATAGCCAACAAATTGTTTTCAATAATTTAAATGCTTTGCCCAATCTGGAATACAATAAATTTAAAGAAGTTATTATTTTTTGATAATCAAAAATGTTGCACTTTACTGCTAAATCAACAAATATTCAAGGTGTATGACGCATTTATATCGACCCACTTTCGCTATAAACAAACAATTTTAATCATCCAGGAATTTCAAAAATGATTTGAACTGTCGTAAAAAATAACGGAAGGCGAAACATGCCAAGGAAAAAAAGGCCACAAACTACCATGTGATATAATACAAACAAATAGCTATTGTGCTTATAGCGGTTTGGAGTATTTTATAGTTATTTCCATCACAGTTGTGTTTGTTGATGACCTGGTCAGCCTATTAACAATCTCTTTATTGTTAGTGATAAACCATACAAACATTACAGCGAATCGGAGACGCAAAACGTTATAGAGAATTACGTAATATATTTAAAATGCAAAACTGCTAAATCTGCTGTGAAAAATGTGTTACATAAACTCGTTAACCTTCGCCACCTTTGTACCGTTCTCCTATAGTTTACAGGTGTCGGATTTTTAATTAAAACAAAGCGCTTTTTGTTGTTGATTTTGATAAACTAATTACCTGTAGAACATGATGTTGTCCGTGCACTCGGTGTCGCATCCCGGCCACTTGCAAACGCCGTGTGCATAAAGCGGATGAGTTTCCGCGTTCGAGGTCGCATTTTCCGGCGTGCTCTCCCTCGAGATCCTCTTGCCGGGAATGTTGCTTCTACAAAAGATAAACAAAAGGTCAGGTCGACACCGACACCGAAGCGTACCATAAACAAACAACATGCTCCTAAGCTAGGAAAACGTGACAGGAGTTTGCAGGTCATGTAGCTTGAGGAACGGCTAACTGTTAGTAGGCGTATACCGCAGTTTGCCTTTACATCAGCACGCGTGCCGAGTTAAGTCGAAAACCAATAAACATAAACAAGACTTGTTTGTTTGTTTAACAATAATCAAAACGAACCCGTCAGCTCGAAAAAATTCGGAAATCGTGACTGTTAAAAACGCTGTTTAATCCTCGGTTCAAATATCGGCTTGTTAAATATTACAAGGAAACATGTAACTGATTCGATATCTGCTCTAATGAGATCTCGAACAAAGGCCTCTTGCAATTTCGTAAGCACATTTACGCTCAAAATGGCTTGGTGACGTCACCTGTAAACGTATTACACGTAAACGGAAAGCACGGCTTCAGATGTACCTGAAATAGGTCCAAGTTTGCAGATACGGCGCCGCAAAGGATCGTGCAGTAACGCAGTGCGGCGAATGTTTGTTGGGAAGCTACACAAACAAGTGGCAACTGACAGATCACGACTTGGCGAGAAACAATAAATAAATAAACCGACCAAGGCCACTTTTACGCTCGAACCCGGGCAAGGCCTGTTTATATCTAAACACCGGGCGTCTAACGTTAATGAAATGCGCGGCGCATTAGCACAGCGTAGAAAGAGGCAACCCACGGTGATTTGCATCGCAAAGTTGACGTAACTGATCGCTATCTCGTAAAATGCAGGGCCTGGATTAAACTTCGCTACACACTAGGGCACGGTAAATGTTAAAAATAAACTTGACATTTGTACCTCGATCCGTTGCTCGCACTATCTCGGCTGTTGCGTAATTCTGTAGACGCATCCACAGATGAGCTGTGAGTCAGAGAGGCGGTTTTTGGGTGGGGAAGCGATGATGAAATTTGTTCCTTCTTGTTGTTTTCGGACACGTGCTTGAACAGAAGCTGCTGGATTTCGGCGGACGACATATCTGAGGGTGAATTGCTTACAGTTTATAAACCGCGCGAGCACGTTCAAAAACCATACACAAACAAAGATAAATTAAAAAAAAAAAAAATAATAATAAAGCTAAAATTAAATGGCAATTTGAATTTAAAAAAATATATAATATTGAATGAAACAAAATTGTCATTTTTAAACAATTATATATATTTTTCTTTTAATCTTTACCTGATGTGGCGCCCGATTGGCCCCTACCCTGTGCCATAGCAACGGCAGCAGCAGCTAACCCCTGTTGTTGTAAGGCCGCCGCCGCATGTTGTTGATGTTGTAGCTGTTGCAGTTGAAGCAGTTGTTGCAAAGCGAGATGTTGCATTTGTTGATCGCTCTCGCCTTTCTCTCCCGAGCCCTGGTTGGAATCTATCTCGGCATCTTCGGGATTTTTGTTCGTGTTTTTAAGTTGTTGCTTTGCCACGGCCAACTGCGAGCAAATAAATAAGATAATTAAAATGGCGGACATATATAAAAGTTTGTGTACACTTTAATTAGTTCGAAACGGTGTCAAGTTACTTAAAAAATAAAGATTTAAATATTGTAACAATCAATTTGCTACAAACTCAAGCCAATTTAATTTTAATAACGCAGTTATTTACCCCATTCGTTTATTTACGTGTAAACAATATTCATTTATTTAATTAATATGTTTTTAATAGTACAACAATTAAATTAATACTCTGCGAAGATAAGAGATATTAAAATTCTTTTTATTTTAATTAACACAAAAAATGCAAGTTTGCCAACAGTTAAACGATCCACAAAGTATCTAGTTTACACAAATTTCATTAAATCAAGTTTCCGTTTCCAAAAGGTCTTAAGCGCTTCCGATTCGAATCGAGTCAGGCAACAAACTAGCCCCGGTTCAGTGCAAGTTTAAGCAGTTAAACAGACCGCGTTTAATTCGAAATTTTTTGTGACAAGACGGGAGAATGCCTCTCAAATATTTTTTGACTGTTTATAAATATTTAAGGTTTTGAGCGAGGGAGAACGGGGCGTATGTCTTGTATTTCGGACTTTAGGTGATTTCCGATTATTTGTTTGATTGCTTGGAGTAGCATCAAAAGACAAGCGATTAAAAATTTGCTTTCAAGCAACTTGCACATCCGAAGGAAAACAATCATTGGACGGATATGCCAGAGACCAATAAATGTGTAGCAATTATTAATCATGATGCCCGACACAAGACCTTAACGAATTAAGCCACAATCTCGGAAGTAATTCGTATCTTAAAATGCTAGTGCTTTTATCGGGCCCGATAAGAAATTAGTCAGATCAAAAAATTTCACATCAAAGCAAAATAAAAACAAATAAAATTTATTTTTTAAATTTCCATTTACTTTAAATGAATTTAAAACATAGCCTAATAAATCACATTAGCAATAGTTATCAAAAATCACACGTATTGGATGTACAGCCTATCCTAAATCACAACAAATTTGTTTAGTGTAATCGCGTTGGCCTAACAGGTACAAACCAAGTCAGTTGATACACTCTAAACACCCTAATTGCTTATAGAGTTGTTGCTGCTTTTTTTGGGTTAATCAACGAATTGAAATGAACACCGCCCTTTTTTAGACAGGTTTTATTCACGGTATAAGAACCTACATAAAGACAATTAATCATTTTTTTTCTTTCTAATTGCGGAAACTAGAAAAGACCACCGCGGTGGTTAGATACGAAGATTGTTTGTTGGTAAATCGCCCGAAACAAAACACGATGTTGTTTCTCAATTAGGTTTCATTTTTTAAGCTGATTAAGTAAAAGGATTTTCGCTGTAGCTAAACAACATATTAGTAATGAAAATATATGGGTAAGTGAAAGTTACGGTTCGAACCAAAAGAAAACTAAACGCAAATTAAGTCTTCACTAACCGGTAGAGACCTGTCTCACAAGGGGAAATAAACAACGGGTCGCAATTAACTTTATTTGATCAGGAGCATGACAAAAACACCGCGAGTCAAACGCCCGTGACCCTGTCTGCGCCGGTAGGGCCTAGCAATTGGACGGATTAGGAGCGCACGTGAGTCTCATGCCTATCTAAACAGCGTGCTTGTTTTAAATTCTTTCAGAAACTGGGCGCAGAGCAAAATGGCTTGTAACAAGATGGGCTTCTTGAATTACAAATTCCATTTCAGTTAATTAGCCAGGGACATTTCGCACGGTTATTTAAAGTGATCTTATCGTCTCATCTCAGCTGAGTCGACAAGCGTTCAAGTACATTTGTAGCTTTTTAAGCAGATTTGCCAAACGGAACGAAAGAAAAACGGGCCAGGCTAACGCGGCCTAGACTTTAGGGGTCCAGTAAAACAACAACCGCTCAACCTGACCCCACAAAAGCCCATCCTTGACCTTAACACATTTCATGGGCAAATTTCCGCTTGAAAGAGTTCGGTTATAGCCCCTACACTTAACCAGACTGACCAGGTTACACGAGATCCCGGGGTAGAAATGAGGCGAGACGCCGCGAACAAAGTACACCGAAGCGAAACAAATGACTGGGTCAAGGCCGGCTGCCCAGTCGACTGATGAATAACTAAGATGCTGGTGTGATCGACGGGACTAGTCCTTAGTCACGGTGTTGTTATCAGTCGAATTTATCTGCGTCTGTGTACGATTTAGGAAGATAACGGGGCGCCATGCCCCACTCCTTTTCAGTCAAAATACATCACTTCGTACCCTGTTTTTCGCCTTGGCTTTAAACTGTAATAACTTTTTTGTTTTGATTATAAAAGATAACCGAGCGATCCAATTAGGCGATTCATATTTACTGACCTACTCTGTGATAATAAATAAAAACAACTGGTGTTTGTGTTGGGTTAACCGATAACTGGTTAGACAGGCTTTTAAGTCCGCGTAGGACCGGGATCAAAGCTCGCAACGTTACAGTTCATTTCAGGCTGACAACTTGAGTGACCTAAGACTTGAACGCTGGCTGGAAATGTGATATAGCAACTTGAAACAGTTACAATTTTAGGCGAAATTTTTTCATTGCTAACCTATCACGTAAATTTAGGTTAAATTTTTGCTAACAATTAGTGTAATTAAGGGATTACCAGTACATTTTTTGGGGGAATTTAGTCAATTTTGGCTTAAAAACACGAATTAAATCGTCGGTATCGACGGTGACGTCGCTAAAATACGGTCCGCTTTGTGACGCAATAATCAAAACTTGGGCGCATGACTATACATAATAACAGGCAAATAAATGATCACAAGCGACAAATAGAAATTATTGTTAATGTAGTCGCACCCTTATTTACGTATCTTTCGAGCGCTGTACTGGACAATGAGGCGACAATTGCACGAGGCATACAAAACGCATCGATCAAACGAACCACAGTTTATTAATAAAGATTTTTTGTTGTATTTGAAAAACAACTGTCACGGATAAAACCGCCGTTTAAGGCCCGGAAAGCTTTTCGCCAAACCGTCTTTTTGTTTCGTGTATTTGTTGTGTGTCAACAAATTTCGCTTTTCGCACACAATTCGATATCAAACGAAAATGCGCACGAGAAAGTAATAGTGATTCACATATATTTATATCCGCCATATTACCTGGAGTTGAAAGTCCTGGATATGCTTTTGTTGCTGTCGGTAGAATTCCTGGATTTGCTGGGTTTGGTGCTATTGAAAAAATAATTAAACTAGGTCAAAACTAACTCCTCAAAAAAATCAAAAATTAGTACAAAGAATTAGCCTCGTAAATAACCAGTACCAGACTGTGATATAAATACCTAGATTTACACAAACTATAACCAAAAATAAAAAAAAATCTTTTAAACTAAAGTTGTGACTGTCTGTTTTTAAAACAACCTGATGAGCAGCTGATATAGCTTGTTGTTGCATGATTGCTTGGAGTTGTTGGGGTGACAACACTTGTTGAGACAAAAGCTGCTGCATCTGTGTAACAGAATAACATTTTTATCCATGTGTTTATACAAAAAATAAAGAAATACATTATTTATCATGAGTAATATTTTTTTAGATCTAAAATATTGGTGTTAAGTTTAAAAGACTTATTTTATTTTGACTCAAAATTTTTTTATTTTATTTTGACTTCAATTTTTTTTTTATTTTGACTCAAGTTTTTTTTTATTTTATTTTGACTCAAATTTTTTTATTTTGACTTAAATTTTTTTATTTTATTTTGACTTAAATTTTTTATTTTATTTTGACTTAAATTTTTTTTTTATTTTGACTCCAATTTTTTTTTTTTTTTGACTTAAAGTTTTTTTTTTTTTTTTACCTGATTCGGTAAAACCGAGCCTGATACGTTTCCAGAATTTAACGCGGATGCAATTCCCCCTTTGTGATATCCAGCCGCGGTACTCGACATATTCGAATTTTCTTCTGGACTCGGAAGATTTTTATCTTGGTTGTAACCGGCTTGGTGTTGGTGCAAAAAAGCAAGCTGCATTGCCTTAATGTAAAAACCTAGGATGTAACCAAGTGTATGCTAATTTAAATACCCACAATCAACATTTTACTGCGGTTTAAATACACCAGTTAACTACCAAATTCAAGGAAATTATCATAAAAATATATTTCTTTAAGGTCTAATAAACTGTTGATTTAAATATAACCGTCATAAAATTTTGGTGGAGTTTTTGTTTATTTGCCGTTTGAAAAATGTCAGCTGTAGCTATGCTTTGTTGTGTTAATTCTGAACTATCAAGTAATAAAGGGTTAAATATACGCCATTTATCGATTTAAACGAAGCATAAAGCGCTATCTTTATAAATCGATGTACAAATGTTTACAAGTAGGGCGTCGACTGATATACAAATTTGAAAAGCCAAACAAATAAACTTTTCGAAAAAGCACCCAATAATAGCGTTTAATTTAAAAAAAAATGTGTCATGACACGTTTACTATATTATAGTTACCGTTGTAGCCTGTATATCAACTTGCAAAACTTAATAATTTAAATATAGAATCTGACCTGGCGTTGAAATGCAGTCAAATCAAAGTTATTCCAATTCGAATCTCTATTAGGTGTTTTTTCTTGCTGTGTTTCCCCAGCGTTTTTCTTCGGTCGGCTGGGAAAGTGCTGTCGATTGCTGTTGTTAAAGTTAAAGTTAAGGTCTTGGTCAGCACTAACTCCCTTTCTGTCGATGCCTAATTCGGAATAACTACCGGTCGGCGAATTCCTAAAATCCAGTTCTTGCTTCGTGTTGTACTTGGTTCTGTTTTGTTCTTTTGCTATTTTCAAGTTATTATTTGTGTCCAGCTTAGACTGTTGCATACTCAAAACAAAACGACAACATTACAAACACACAAAGGTGCTACCTAAAAATAAATACACAATTAAAAAAAATAAAAATAAGTTTAAAAAAACGTGTAATAAAAAAACTGACTACCCATTGAACGCATTTTGTCATAAATATCTCAAAGCCAATTAACTACCTATTTACACAAACCGCAGTATAACTGCTTTTAAAATACTTTACATTCCAGTGCATATACCTACAAACAAAACAGAAGTGAATTAACATTAGCTGTTTGCTGTGTATAAATTTGTTTTCGACTGCGAGTTTTTTCGCTTTGCGCAAACTTGTAAACAGGAAAATTGACCTAATACAACATCGGCGATGGCGTTAGGAGGCCAAAATTATTACATGAAAGTGTGGCATGTTTACTATCGGGCGACTGTATAGCTGTATCGTTTAAATGTGTAACACAGACGCATACACAAACTAACATTACCACGCATTATGTGCTAAATATAGTCTAACTCTAAAGTTAATATACTTTTTAAATAGAAAACTGTATTTAGTTGCTATATGTGAAAATTCTCGCTAACACATGTAAAAATTCTCGCTAAAACTTTTATAAAATAAAAATGTTTTAATACAAAACACTTTTATTTATTTGTAGTCCTATTAGGTATCAAAACCTTTTTCTTCTTCAGTAACTATTCTGGGAAGCAAGTTGCCTTATAATAACAATACGAACACCTGCCGGAAAATAAGCTACCGAAGGTCGCCAAAATAAAACTTTTTCGCGGCCTTATTTACAAATAAGCGTATCAAGTAGCCTTCATTCTGCACGTGCTCGCTCACTACATGTTAATCTCCTTGCAGTTGCTGATTTCGGAATTAGTTAAATCAATTGACCCGATAGAAGTGGCAAAAAACAAAATTAAAGCACGAATAGTTCAAAGTGACGAGATTTACATTAACCGGTTGAAAATCTACACTTTAAACAATCAGACCCTATCATTAGTCGACTTTCATAGCTTTAATAGCACACGATATAGGCACGTACTTCCTGCAAGCTGGCCTGTTAACTACCTGTTATTAAAACGCTACAAGGCGATGTAAGTTTAATAACTACACTAAACAACATCGTACCAAACACAAACACAGCCACAGCGCCGAAGCGTAATTTATCTTAATGCCCGATACGCCTCGGCGACTCTTTGGACAGCGCATGCCCGAAGTTGGAAAACGCCTAGGCGTAGGACGCGCGAAAAAGGCAAATTAAGAAGGAGCCCGAGCAAAATAAATAAACTATGAGTTGCTTTTATTGAGTTACCTAACCTATATATCGCAATAAAGCTTTCAATCCGTATGACTTGTTTGTGAACACATATGACGTCACACTCGCTAAACAATAAGTTTGTCGTTTACCAAAAGCGGAAAGAAACGGCTTAATCAGTTAACTGACTTGTAAAATGGGACGAATACTGAAACAAGGAAATGTGTTAAATATATTAAATACAAATAATTTTAAATGTTAAAAAAGTAAAACAAAATGACCAAAATTTTTTTTTCGGACTAACCGCGGACTTGAAAATTATTTATCTCAAAACAGGAAGAAGTCTGCTAAAAGTTTTTCGGTCCCACATTGTCCAATTTCAAGCTCATTTTAGCAGTAATTTAACTCGCACCATAACAGCTGTGTCCAAGAAAATCACTTAAAATGACCAAGCAATCTGTCCAGCCTAATGCCAAGTACATTGTCTGCTGGCCTGTCCGTCAAAGTTTAAAACCGACACTAGCAATTCAAGTGCTGGTCGCTTTAAAATGTTTTGCGCTCCTGCCCAGCCTGCGAAAGCTGCTCATTTATCAACTTTGACAACTTCAAGTTTCCAGGGCAAAGCGTATCCCTAACCGATTTCTTTATGTCTAAGAAAACAGTTAAGGTCATTTGTGGGCCTAATGACCAGTCGCTGTGCTATTCGATACGCAAATAAATAAACGAAAATCGATTTGATAATAGCCGGAATGACCGTGAATGATAAACACTTGAGCACTTAATTTTAATAACGACAGCCGTAACACCGTTAATACAAACAAAATAATATAATTTATTAATGCTATATTTTTATTTGCACTGCATCTTATAAATAATTAAAAATAACTCTTGCACTCAGGCTGATCTGACAACAAAAAGGTAGTTTTAAATATAAGCGCCTTTTACGCGCCCATATCAACAAACAAGTCATTAGCTAACTGTGTTATAACATGATACATCACCACGTTATTATGCTAAAGTAATCCCGCTCCAAGCAGAATCAAAACAGTTTTGTTGATTTTAAAGGTGGGAATGTAGACTAAAGCTCTGCACATAAATAAACAATTGTAATGCGACTGTTGGCAGACTACTCTTCTACTTATAATGTGATAAAAAGTTGTGTTTAAACAATGGTAACAGGCAGATGTATTTTTATACGTGTGGCCTATATATGTCAAGCCTTTCCTTATTTTACTTTGTCGGCGCGCTGGATTGATGAATATTTATTTAAATAAATAAAAATATGTTACATAAGTTGTGGCCTGCGTATTAGGAGTTTTAGTTGAATTTGTAAAGGTGTTTATCGAACAATAACTTAGTTAGAAACACACACAATTAGATCAAGTTTTCTTTTACATTTTAGTTTATTTTGTGGCTATATTTTTTAAAGTATGTGTGGTGGTAAGAACACTTGCTACACCACATGAGTTCGTAGGTTCAATCCCCACTTCTTTTATTCTGTAGCGCTTGAGTAAGGCGATATAAATGGTATAAACTCCTGCTGAGCCAGCATTTAATCATCAGCTTAATTATTAGGCAAACATATAACCCAAACTGCCACAAGCAACTTGAGACTGGGTTGAGGTAACAGTTACAAGTCTATGCTTAGGTCGCGAATTCGACTTACCCACATAAATGACAAAAAAACTAGCGACTTTACCCAGAATTGTAAGCGAGAGTGCACATCGCCTTGGCAACAGCTTACCAACGCCATCAAGTGACACACATGCACGCAAACCTTACTATGAAAAAATGCATGAAAATGATGCAATCAGTCACGTGACAAGCGGCGTGGCCTGTGGGCTTAGTCCACGTAACCGACGTTATCTTACAGGGGGCGGAATAGCTGCGGTGTTAATTTAAACGGGTTAACGTGTATACACATAAACAGCATGCGTTACAAAAAGCATGCTGGCATTTACTAATAATAGGTCGGACTACGCATTTCGTCCCACAGACTATTCCAAAAATTGACTTACGTCAAAAGCGCGTAAAAGTAGAACAAAAAAAGTTCTGATCTATTAAAACAAGTTTAACTGTAGTATTAACAACGCGTAGTAGCGGATAACATGAAGAGGCGGCTTATTCGGTAAAAATACCCAACTTTTTTTTAAATATCACGAAAACTAAAAACTAATTTTAAAATAAAAATTATCGTGTTGTAAAAAAAATAATTTACCAAAATAAATATTTTTTTTTAAATATTAAAAATTTTTTTTCCAAAAATCGCTATGTCCTAACTATGCAAATTTTATTACTACATTATTTAAAAACTTTTCTCATTTACATTATAAATAAAAACAAAATATTTATTTACAAACATTTAATCCTACATTAAATATTTATGTTAACCTACTCGTATATAAGAAACACTCCCTCATATGCTGTAGAGATAAACGGCTTTTTATACATAACATTATTCTAAAATCGGTTTATGTTGTTTACGTTAAAACCTTGTTTAATTTATTACACAAATTCTCATATCCATGACGTCAAATTAATAACCAAAAATTCCACATTTTTATGACTTTTAATACATTATTATTAATATCATCTACCTGACATGCTTTTTATATACATGCTATAACAAATGTATAGGTAGATATAATAGCATTTTAAAAAATGCCTTATTTTAAGCTTCGACAATATCTTTTTAAATAAATAAATAAGTAATAATATTTTAAATTAAGGTTTGTCATAATACACTTACTATGCCTTTATTATGCGACATTTTTCTATTATTTTATTAAAATATCATTCAAGCGAAATATACGGCTGAATTATTTATACACTAAATAGCTATCTAATGCTTAAAAAAACAACCGAATATACAGCACTTTACCTATAACTGTCTGTCCTATTTTTAACCTGGCTTTAAAAAATTGCATTAAATAATAACAAAATATTTAATGCAAAAAATTTAGGCAATACACCCCACCTTAATTAGGTACACAAAATCAAATAGAGATTGCGGAATATGTACTAACTACTGCACCAGTGATTTCTGGATAGCATCTATGCGTCATAATTTCCGCTACTATAGGTAGCGACCGTTTGCTAGTGTATATTGTGCTGCGTACGTCGTTCACTTAAACGCAGGCTACTAGACTACTGAAAACAGTTATCATCCGATGTTTTACGCGCAGTGCTGGGTAGTTGGAATTGCAATACACCAGCCTATCAATCACGCCCTCTCATTCCACAACAAAGGTGATATGAAGTCGACACGTGACATCCGCTGCGGGTTAGCCTAGTTTCCCGTTGGCGTAGCAAGTAAAGACGAACAAATGACTTTTACTTTCCTGTTTGTTTTTTTCTATTGTGGGGCGCCTTCACGCCACTATCTTTTGCCAAATATCTCGTCCCAAAAAATTGAATTTATTCGCGAGAGAAATACACCTTAAATTTAATAACACAAAGGACTTGTCAACATGAAAGACAAAAAAGCGCGTACCAATCATACTCATCCAATATGTAAACGCGCCGTGCATTCCTTTGTTAATGTAGAAGACATGGCAATCCGCATTTAAAACGGCTTTCTGGATATGTAACAAACATAGCGAAGAATAAAGGCCGCGTTAGTTATGGCAATATTGCTACATGGCAAAGAACCTCCAAAGCTCCAAATGAAGAACGAAGCGAAAACGTCGCTGCGTGGTAATAAACAAATAACAGTAAACACCTGTGTATATGGTTTCGCTATGGCTCAAAAGTAAACAAGGCTCACAGACGCGTTGTTTCTTTTGTGCTCAGATTTGTCACACAAGCAGCCCTAAAAATGCGGGAACGGCGCCTATTTACCCAAGTACCCCATGGAAAGGGGTAGTAGGGTACGGGCTATTATAAAACCGCTCGTAACGAAAATAAATAAGGCGTTAAGGAGCGGGCGGAGAAAGCGATCAATAGAAAACGCTCGCTTGGCTTGTGTATTCTTTCTATTAAAGCATTATTTATTTATAAACACCTTTTTCGAAAAAAGGTTTTTATGTACAAGGCAAACAGTTTGCGACGAAGTAATGAAATTAGCGAACAATCGAGCATGGCGCGTGAATTGGCGCGCGCAACATCGCGTTGGTTACGAAACAATGGAAAATGCGCGCGATTTTATTTTGACAAATATTTATAGACACGCACAGAACCACAATCATGCGTGTTGACATATACGCCCATTCAGCGAAACAAAAACGCCTGGCGAAACAAACTAAAAAACGGATGTTAGCCCGGTTACCTACACGCTACAGGATACTGGTTCCCGTAAAAATAACATTATACCAGTCAAGATGTTATGATTTAGTCAACAGAGTTGTTTTGTATAAGTGGGCCCACTGGAAAATAAAAACTGGACATCAAAAAAACACTCTTTTAAAACTAACTTTTTCTATTTCAAAAGCGTTTAAATTTAAGCTTGTTGTGGAAGTGTTTAACTTAAATGCTTTTTGAATAAATACAGTGTGTTTTAACCAGTGATTTCATTAATATTGTACTTTGATTATCACGGCTAAAGGATTTGCTGGCAAAAACCGAATCATAACAATTACTCATCACAGCGTGTTGTTTATTCACGCAGTCATAGGACTAAGTTCAGATCGTAAATTTGAAATAAAGCCTGCATTTTCTCCTTTTTACAAATCGCTCGTGTACTGTTAAACTGGTGAAATTCGACTAAACTTGTAAAAGTAAAAGTGACCATGCGGCTTTTTAGCCTAGCAAAATCGTGTTTAATATCACAGCATAGTTTAAACCGAATTGTTGTAACAATATGGCTTAAAAATGAAAAGTTACCTAACCGGCGAATCTTGATTAAAATCTTGTTTAAAAGAAATTTGCATACTATTTTTTTTATTTAGAAAGTAAGTATCTAACACAACATCTATAACCAACTATCTACTGTCTCAAAACCAAAATGTGTCGTAAACAATTTTTTCTTAAACGGCGTATACCATTTTTAAACTCACTAAACAACCGCAGTTTTACATTTGTTTGTTTGTGCGGCCAGGTAAAACGCCACTGGTGGCACTTAGCCTATGACTAACTGCTCTTAAACGCTTCGTACAAACAAGACAGGAGGCAGCGCTGGCGTTCAAGTTGTAGCGCCGACGTTCGAGTTGACAAACAAACAACACTAACATAAGTGCTCGTGTCTGCCCTTCCACTTCAATAACTAAACTCACTAGGCTACAAGCTTAGCAAGCACGTACTTTTAAGCGAGTTTTCAATTCCCAATGCTATCGGTATTATTGTAAGCAAACGTTACAGTTACAAGGTGCAAACATTTAGTCAAAACAACCTTGTGTAACTATAGCTTACTTTCTGCATAATACAAGAAGTGTGAAGTATTATAAACCCACTTACGAGTAAATAAAAAAGGCAAAGTTTAGACTCTACAATCTGACACTAATTTGTCACCTTTGCTTTAAAATGGCACGGTTACCAGTCCACAAAACAGATAAACAAACACAACTAACCTATACCTATAGGACAAAAATACCAAGTAGCATTTTGAAATGTTACTTTTCTCGCTACTAAATTAAAATAAAATATTTGTGTTAAATATATTTTATCTTGTCTGGTTTTGTTATTAATACACATCAAAATTTTAAATGTTTTTCTTTTTTTTGAAAGTTACTTATTTCTTTTAGTTTTTTATTTTTTAACTGAGGACCTGGTTAAATATTCTTAATATTGGCCCAGGCGCTTTACGCTATTTCACATTAAAAAAAAACGACAATTAGACATGTCATAAACACAAAACAGTAATCTATCATTCTTGGATTATCCAAACGCTAAGTTCTGCTTTCAATTAAATTTTTTGGAAGATGAAATGTGAAAGAAATTTTTTTTTTCAAAATATTTTTTAATGAATTTAACAAATTTTTAATTGAAAAAATTTGAAAAGATGAGAGGGAAAAATAGATGCAAAAATTTTAAAATACGTTTATTACACCCAATGAAAAACATTTTAATAAACAGTGTTACTTTTTTAAAAGTGTATTTTTTAAATTTGCAATACAATATTCGGCACTAAATTGCAACAAGTAAGATAATATAATTTCCCCAAAACAAATTAAAATTAAAGCATTTTTGTTTAATATTGCAATTGTTCAAAAAAATAACATTTACAAAATATTAGCATAGTTTTTAATAACAAATAGTGAACCTCTAACAACACAGTAGTAAAAAAGGTTAATAAGGCCCCATAACAATTTTATTTAAAGTAACTAATAACAAAATTCTATTTAATAAGTCTTCAAAAAAAAAATTTAACAATTGAAATTGAATCATGTTGAACAAAAAATTACAATCTATAATCATATATTATGTTATAAATTTAACTGCCAAAAATTTGATTTCTAAAACCTTCTTTAAAATTTGCATAACACAAAAAGTAAATATTTTTTTAGGATTTAAAATTTGCAAAACAATATTTTATTAGTTGTGATCATACTAATACAATTTTGTTACTAGTGATACTAATTTTTTTACCAAATTTAACCATCTTAGTATTTAAAAAAGCTGGTAATGTAAATAATTTATTTTGTTGAAGACGATTTTTAATAACCTTAGGTTTTTAAGTTTGTTAAGGATGACTTTTACCTTAGGTAATTACAACAATAGAAAAATTGTTAACCAACTAGTTTTGCATTTCACAAATTTTTCTTTCTTGTCAAGTTTTACATAAACAATTGTTTATTGTTTGTTGCTTCAATGTCCAAGAATTTTTTCAAAAATGTATTTTTCATAATTATAATTTTCATTTGCCAAATTTTTTCTTCTCGATATTCTTGTCAGAGCAGTTATTTCAAATCAAAATGGCAGCTCATAAACCGGAAATTTATTTATTTACTAATTTGTTTCAGAATTAAAATCAAACAACAACTTTTACGTTTAGACCTGAAGATAAAGAATTATTAATTTTTTTTTATAAATCTTAATATTAATTTAACTATTGCTTTAAAAAGTATTTTAAACTTTGCATATTAAACAAGCGTAAGTTAAGTTAAATGAGCTTAAATTCAGTTATAGCAAAGCTATTTAATAGCTTTAAAATTTCTAAATTATTTTTACTAGATCGATTATAACCCAAAAGTTAATATTTATGACTCATTTTTTTTGTTTATATTTTACTATTCCGATAAAATTTTAAGATTTAGCGGAAATGTGAAACTGAAACCTCTAACAAAAACCTCTGCGACTCAAAAGCATACATTTTAAACCAACCAGGAAATACCTACAAAAAAGGTTAAAAGAAGAACTGCATAACCAGGGTATAAAAAAAAGATTAAATTTTATCGAGTTAGGGTGGTTCTTTTGGCCCAAAAGACATTAATAGTAGCTTAGTTATAAATATTTAAAACATTCTTTGTATTAGCCTGTATTGATTCGCTAACAACAAAAAAATACTAGTGTATAAAGGTTGTAAAATTAATAAATTCAAAAAAAAATAAAGTTAATTAATATTTTTAAATCATATAATTCAACGCATTCAGGGTTAATGTTTATTAGTATTTAATTGCTACCTAACCGGTAAATTTACTAAAAAAAAAAAGGTCGGTAAATATAAATATTTACCACAAATTAAGGGAAGTGAAATGTCGTACCATAGGTTCATTAAAAATGTCATGATTCAACCAATGTATGCAAATCGAGGTTGCGGAAATTTAGTTTACAAATTAACCTTATGTCTATGTACACCAAAAATATTATCAGAAGTTTATGTCGATTTGATTCGCTGTGATTACGCCTTTTGACGAATGCCAATTCAAAAATATATGTCAGGAGTTTTCGAGTTCTATTAATTTCGTTAGTTGATATAAATGTGAATGTGATAGTGGTTATCGCGGTGATCACGCAAAAATTAATAAATGTGAACGGATCATATTGTTATAGTTAAAATCCCATGATTAATATTATTCTAAGGTCGAAATAAAGTTTAATAAAACAATTAAAGTTTACAGCTTCTGCTAAAAAATTCCACCCAAAACCACGCCTCCTTATAGAATTAAAAATGCTCTTTGAGATCGCTTATTTTAACTTAAAAAAATTTCAAAACTGTCTGCCATATTCCGAAACATCTTTGTTAAATATCAATGGCGCAAAGCAGTTAAACTTTAACGGTTTTCTTTCATATTAAACAACCTATTAAGACAATAAAACTAATGATATACTAATGCAAGTCACTAAAATGTCAATATTATTCAACAAATATTAAATTGCAATTTAACCACCTGCACCCCAAGGCTAAGTAAAACCGTTATTTTTCTCTAGAACATTGCTGCATAGTTTTGTTCAGGTTAACTTATTATTGATAAGAATTTCCACAACAATGTTGTTACTTCAAATAAAGGATTTAATTTTTCATTTGTTGTCAAAAACAAGAATTGGATAAATAATCGACAAGTTTGTGTTTGTGTCATTTTAAAACAACGGGTTAAATAAGTTAGTGTTGCATCATCCATTTTGTGATTTCATCACCAATTCGAAATGGTAGACGCGAAATTTTTTCTTAATGAGAAATTTATGATATCATTTGTGATTGAAATCAGTATTAGTTGTTAAATTACTGTAGCCAGGATTGTGGACATAAAAATTTTAATTTTAAAAAATAAAAATATGTATTTACAACTTTTATTAAAAAAATTAAATCAAAATAAATAAATCCTATTTCTAAAAAAGGTTACCATTAAAAAGTGCAGATATGGTCGCAACACAAAAAATTTTAGACACCACTACCCGTGATATTACTGATAAAAACACTTTGTTTTATTAAATATTTTTCAATCAAACACTACGTTAAAGTACCATTATTTTTTAGCATTCTTTTTTAAATTACAGTTTAAAATTATTGGGCAGGTTATTATTAAAAATCGCTGGTCGTATCACACAGATTTTTAAACATCTCATTTGATGATTTAATATTATAGTTGTTTTCACCTTGTTTGGTTAAAAATAAAAAAGAGATTTTTCGTAATTTTTCAGTGCATTTTTCACTACCTAAAACACTAACCATAAAGAGAGGTCGTCAAACCTCTTTGGGTAACACTACGATGGGTTTTAGGTTTTTTAAATTCAACATTTACAGTATTAGCAGGCTTGTAATCAAATTTAACATTAGGTATTTTTTCTGTATATAACTTTATCCTCGATGTGAGAAGGTCGAATGCGCGACCTAAACATAGAGTAACATCAGTTACTCCGATCCAGTCTCAAGTTGCCTTTTAGCGGTTTGGGATATTATAGATTATAATTGCCCGATAATTATACTGCTGATTAAGTGCTGGCTCAGCAGGAGTTTATACCGTATTGCGCCCGACGTAAGGACTCTACAGCACGATACCAGAGGGGATTGAACCCACGACTACATAGTGGTGTACCAAGTGTTCTTGCCATTACTTTTGTCGTTATACAAAAAGAGTTTTAAATTGAATTTATTTAAAGGCCACGTTCTGCTTGAAACCCTTTAAAATCATAAAACTAAATTTTATAAGCCCTCTTTCTATATTTTAGCTAAACGAATTCAAGTCAATGCACGTATAATGAATTTATTCATTTATTACAAAGTGAGGCATTTATGCCTTTGCAGCCGGCTTTTTTGCTCTGTACTCGGCTTTCTCTCGAATTCGACGTTCCTTCAACAGAATAGCTGCTCGTTTTACTGCTGCAGCAGTTGGGTTCAATTTCAACATGATTCTGATGTTCTTGAGAGGATTCTTTTTAGTTGCTCGTCTTCGTCTTCCATGTCTGGTAAAAAATTTATTAGTACCAAGAAAAAATGATAGGGAACAAATATTGAAAAATAAGATTTTTTTGTTTTTATAATGTAAGATTATTTTTAAGAACTTTAAAAATGTAGTGGTCAGAACACCTGGCGGCACTACATAAGGCCTTGGGTTCGATCACCAATGCTTTCATGCTGTAGCCTCTTCAAGTAAGGTGCTATAAACCGCCGACCCTTCATCAGCAGCATGATTATCGGGCAATTATATTTTATATTATCCCAAACTAAAGAAAAAAAGGAAAACTCTAAAAAACTTACTTGGGAGCACGCAGTGCTGTTTTGACTTCATCAGATTGTAAAATTTTACCCAAATCGGTGCAAGTCATTTTTGGCATGGGAAGATTGAAGTTGCTTTTTTCGGTTGCTGGCTTACGCCATGTGCCATAGATGGCATCCAAACGTCTAAAATTACAGAAAAAATGGATTATATGAAACACTGGTCTTTACTACACAAGGTCCTGAATTACATTCCTACTACTTTTATCCTGTAGCGCCCTCAGGTAAGGAACTTGAAACGGATAAGCTGCTGTCAAAAACTAACTGGTAGTTTAATTTTAAAACAATATATTTAATAAAATTTTAAAATGTGAAAGTCAACCCAAGACTAGGTTGGGTTAACTACTAATTTTCTATTAGTTAAAAGAACTTAGTATAAAAAGGCAAAAAACTGTCATTTTAGCTGGTCAAAAATATATACCTTACGGATCTAAATATGTTTCTCATAAAATTATTTAAAATAATGTGTACCAGTAAGTACTTAAGGTTTAATTAAAATAATAAATTTACTTGATAGCACTTTCGGTCCAGATAAGAAATCTTCCAACATGGCCACCAGGGGCGATCTTGAGCAAGTTAAGACGATCCACACTGATTAGAGTAACACCTGCAAAAAATAAGAAATACTTGTAGTCTTATGCTTAATAAAAGCAAATAATAAAGAAATACATATTTATAAACATGAAATGCATTTTTTTTTTTTTTTTTAAATGTTAGTTTCTAAATAAGACCATAAAGTTTCTTGGTCTTGAACAATAAAAAAAAAATTTTATATTAAAAAGAGGATAACTATATATACCTGGGATATTTCTGAAAGCTCTTGAAATTCCTTCATCTTGATCGTAGATGACACAAGGTCCTTTTTTAAGGGTGTGTCGTCGATTCCTCATCTTACCTTTACCTGCACGAATTCTCTTTGATTTCATCACCTGGAAGGTAATAAAAATTCAATATTTATGGGTTAAAATCACTTACAAAAATATTGGGGTAAAAAATCACCTACAAAAAAATTAATTTCTGTATTAGGTTTTGATGAAGAACTAAACATTTAGATGTATTGATACCAAAACAACACTAGTCCTTACAAAATATGTATTGACATGACCTAATTTGTTTGTTTAAAATGTGTACAACAAGTTTAAAACATAATTCAATCACAGCATTATTATTTTGAAAAACATCATCTGATTACGTGCATACAGTTAACTAACCTTTTTGATATCATCCCATGCTTTGAGTTTCTTAAGAAGAATCACAGCCTCCTTGGTTTTCTTGTATTGTTGAACTTTGTCCTCAACAACCAGGGGTACTTCTGGAATTTGATCGATCTTGTGACCTATAAAAAAAAACATTTTAGTTTAATATATAAACACAATGTTAATTTTAAAAAAATTGTTAAAATATTAAAATCCATTAATAAAACATTTTAAACTTACAAAAATATAATTTTACATGCAAATATTGCAACACAACACAAACATTTTTTTATATACAAAACAATTACATATACCGGTTTTTATCATTATGCACAACACAGACTTAGTTGACAATTAATTATATATAATCAAATATCATAAGTCTAACCACTCAACCCCTACCTTTAGCCATTACCAAAGCAGGTAATGCAGAAGCAGCAAGGGCAGAGCAGACAGCATATCTTCTTTGCTTAATATTACATCTCCTGTGCCATCGTCTCCATGTTTTGGTTGGCGCATACATACGACCACCTCGACACATGTTTCCAAATGCAGCTTGACCAGATCGGTGAGTACCCCCACCCCTACAAAACAATTTTTTTAACTATTAGTGGTTATTGTTCAAAGTCAAATTTGCAAATTGACCAACTACTGAAAAAAGTAATCTGTATTTCTAGTAGAACAATAAAATAAAACAAAAGCTATATATATTCAGGATGATTAGTTTTGCAACATTTTTAAGCAAGACTTATGTATTTGAAATAAAATACTTTGGTAAAGTATTTTTTAAGCTGAACTAGCAAAAAATTAAATAGCTCGAAACATGCAGTTACAGTAAATAAACTTAAATAACCTTTTAAACAATTTTTAATGACCTTTGTATATATAATAAAAAATTAACTCTGATTTTCTAAATTATAAAAAAAATGATGTTTTAAAAATTTAAAATAACACTAATTTTTTCTAATTTGATGTCAGTACCTGACTCTTGGTATCCTAGCAACAGCACGACCAGTACCCCATGACTCGGCACTCGTCTGTTCACCAGCAATTCCTTTTACAGCATAAGGTTGTCGATGATTCTTACTAATGTTGGTGTGAACAAAGTTCACGAGGTCGGGACGAATTGGGGCCTTGAATACAGCTGGGAGGGTGATTGGCTTTTCGCTTGGGACCCCCTTTTCTGTGTAGACTGATATTAACGGTCTCGCACAAGCCTGAAATAATTGTAATACAATTGGTCAATAAATGTTTACAGTTTAAAACACTTTGTAATTATATATAGAGTTAGATATGCATATATTATTTCTAGAGTTGCTTTTTAGACAAAAGTGGCTTTTAAGAAGTTTAAAAAGTAAACACTATTTATCTAAACTTCTATTGCCATAACACCTAGTTAGTGTTTTAAATTAAAAGACTTGATTATTTAATCTATTGTTATAACGTTTTTTTATCATACAAAAACACGATTTGATTTAACGTCAAAAAATAGCGGTCTAATCAAAACCATTGACAGTCCGCAAATAAATGAAGTTTAAAATAATATATTTGTATGATTGTTACCAAATTTACTAGATTTAAAATAAACTAGCACACTTTAATTCTATGAACAAACAAGAATAAAAACATACCATTTTGACTATAAAAAACAGCAACCCTAAAGAGGCTTACTGATGAAAAAGAATTGCCACTCGCACGTGGCGGAGAGATTTCTAAAATAGAAACAATAAATAAAAATCAAACATTAAAAATTCTGTTTTTATTGAACAATGTTTGATAATAAAAAAATTAGTTAAGTTATTTAATTAAAAAAATTATTAAGATGTATAAATAATATTTAAAATATTAAAAATAAAATATATTTAATTTTAACTCGGTATAGCGGATGAATACAAAAAAAATTGTGAAATTTAGGGGAACCACCAGAAAAATCGAATTAATGTAATATTTATTTCTATAGATTTTATTAAAAATTTAATAATGTTTGTTATAAAACTAAAAAATATATATATAAATTTAGATAAAATATTTTATTAATTAATTTGATATAATTTGAAGCAATTTTTTGCTAAAACTAAAATACTGTAAAGTGACGTAAGCTTTTATATGCAAAAGTATATTTGCTTTGGGGGTGTACACAAAAATTAATCATTAAAACTGCAGTTAGAAATTAGATAACAATGATAAGTTATTTGTTAAATCGGACAAAAGTTAACTTAGTACGACAAAAGGTTTGAAAAGATTTGGAATTTAAAATTCTACAAAAATTATTTTTGCAGATAAGAGTTTTAAAGTTGAAAAATATGTTAATTTGTAAGAAGAAATTAGTATTGGTGGCACTTAATTTGTTACGTAAGTAAAGCTTTTATTAACAGCATATATCATTTAATTTAAAAAAATAACGTTATGGTTTCACAGTTTTAGATGTAGTCCATGGTTGTGATCAGGAGTTTCTCAAGGGAGATGCGACCGAAAGACATTTTATAAAAGCGACAGTAGTTGGCAAAGATTGTTCAGACCCGGTAAGTTTAAAAGTATGTAAGTTACAACATCACAAAAAATAAGAAATACAAAGAAATTAAATTGTTTTGTGTTCAAATATCTTAAGAACAGAAAACACATCACAAGCAAAAAAAATTTAAGTTATGCAAATAGACAAAAATGACATAGGATTTTTCTATGCCACGTGTGGTAAAACTCTACTTTGACAGCGTATTTTAAGTGTAACTACTTTTTACATAAAGAGCAATCCAATACTTCCACCAACTGCAACAGACACGACTGAGCGACTTGCAGCGCTTCGAGAAGAAATGGCCAATGCAAACTATGATGCTTACATCGTACCTACAAGCGACCAACATTTGGTAGACTAAAAAATATGTTCAGTAAACGATAAACAATCAATTTAAGTATACAAATGTTTATAGAACGATAAAAACACAATTATATCTAATGCCCATAGTGATGTATAGTTAATTTAGCATTAAGGTAGACCTAAATACACTTCTTTACCTAGAGCGAATACCCGGCAGCTAGTGAAAAACGACGTCAATGGATAACTGGATTCTCCGGTTCGAACGGAGTTGCTGTCATTACGAGACAAAATGCAGCAGTGTGGACGGACGGCAGATATTTTATACAAGCCGAACAAGAACTGGACTGCAACTGGATTTTAATGCGAGAAGGTATATGTCTTAAATTAATACAAACGTTTGTAATATTTAAACAAAATAATTTTTAAGGTGAGGAAGGAGTGCTTGGTATAGAAGCTTGGCTAGGATCACAACTCGCTTCAGGACAAAAAGTTGGAGCTAGTCCATTTGTATTTTCTATTCGTACGTATTTCAAACAAATTAGCAACTTTTTTAAATATAAATTTACCATAAAAAAATTTATTCCATCAATAGAAAGCTGGCAAAACTACCAGAGCAACTTAAAGTCGTACCAACTGGAGCTACTAGAATCCATTCCTGACCTAATAGACCTAGTATGGGTCGAAGGTAGACCAGCACCTAGTGATGCTGGAGTGATTGTATTTCCAATGGAATTTGCTGGATTAGAATGGACAGTAAGACTTTAAAATAATACCTCTGATTTATTTCAATTAATCACAAATAATATAGTTTATATGATGTTTTATTGCTTTCAAACAGAATAAATTGGCTAACGCAAGATCGGTTATGGAGACAAAAAATATCGATTACGTTTTGATTTCTACACTTGAAGAAGTGGCATGTAAGTAAAATATGGTGCACTATAAACTAAAGTTATACCCTGCTTACCTGACATAAAATGTGACCTAAACATTGTATTTTTGTTTAGGGTTTTATAATATACGAGGTGGAGATGTTTCAAACCTTCCAGTTGTTACCTCCTATGCATTAATTTCAAGAAGCTCGTGTTGTATGTTATATGCAAGTACTGAAAAATTTGCCAGGCAAGAGATAACTGATCATTTTAACCGAACAAGTAAGCAAATCAAATACGTGTAACATTAAAGCCGTATTGGCATTTGTACTACTGTTTTTGACAAACCTCCAAAATAATCAAAATTTAGAATTTATAACAAAATTGGTATTAAATCTATAGATTCGGAATGTGTGATAGTCCGCCCATATGATCAAGTACGTACAGATTTAATAAATCTTGGCAGCGACTCCTCAAAAAGATTTTGGATGCCCAGCGAGTCTACGAGTTATGGGATCTATAGTGCAGTGAACGACGTAAATAGTTTGAGTTGGTTGAATATTAAATATAAGGTTCAAGTGTTCTTACGTTTCGTTTTTTTAACAGACTCAGAAAATATTGGACATATCACCTCTAAAAGTACCAAAGTCGGTTAAAAATGAAGTGGAGGTGGCCGCAATGAGAAAAGCACACGTAAGTTTTTTCTTGTAATATTATAAATACTTTTTTATATTTATGAAAACTCGATGCGAAAAAGTCGACTTAACGACCTAAACATAGAGTAGCACCAGTTACCCTGACCCAGTCTTCAATACCAATTTGCACGCAGCACCTACTATTTAAACATATCATAAAACTCATAAACTGAATTCCTTTAGATTTACGATGCCGTTGCACTCTGTCAATATTTAATGTGGCTTGACACCAACGTTCCATTGGGTTTAGTGGACGAAATCAGTGGAGCTGAAATGTTAAAATCATATCGCTTTGCCCAGACTGCTAACAAGGGATTGAGCTTCAACTCGATATCCGCTAGTGGACCTAACGGAGCCATAATTCACTACAGGTTAAGTTTCGTTTTAGGCATAAGCGTTTAACTAATAGTCAGTTATTTTTTAACAGTCTTTCCAATCCAAATTAACAGGTCGACCCCAGAGACAAATCGAAATCTGACAACAAATGATTTGTACATGATTGATTCGGGTGGGCAATATTTTGAAGGAACAACAGATGTAACAAGGACATTGCATTTCGGAACACCAAAGCCATTCGAAATTGTTTGTAACACTTAAAGACTGCTAATTTATTTTTTCTTTGGTTTTGGTAATTTTAGTTGATTTTTTTAATGTTTTTTTTAGGAAACCTTTACACGTGCTCTTATGGGCCAGATTGATGGTCAATCTGCAATTTTTCCTTATACAAAAGATGGAAATTACGTGGACATGTTGGTTAGAAGATTTCTGTACCAGTTAGGTCTTGAATACAGACACGGTACAGGGCATGGTATTGGACATTATTTATCAGTCCACGAATGTAAGTTTTACTTTGAAATAGGACTTTTATATTCTTAAAAAACGTAGTTTTGTAAACAAACAAAAAATTATACTTATTGTAAAAAAGTTACAATTTTCTGTAAAAGTTACAGTTTCCGGTAGTGTGGTGAACCGGTCATGGCATCGGACTACGAGCCAAAAGGTTTTGGGTTGAAGCCGCACCAACGCCACACTATTCGCCCTTAAGCCCTGCGTTTACGGATAGCTTAGACACGTCCCAAACCGCACACCCTTACCTAATAAAACTATCAAAAAACCTATCCCCTTAAGGAGATACGGAAAAAAACTTACAATTTTCTGTTGTTGTTTTTAATTTAACCTAAACTTAAATAAAGTTGTTTATATATAAAGCTCCACCAGGAGTTGGTACCGCAAATGCAAATGGATATCCAGTTCAGCCAGGAATGTTTACTAGTATTGGTGAGCCTAGCAAGTTCCTTTGTAACCTAAACAAAAGCCATGTTCTTTTTCTTAATTACAAAAAGTCGAATATAGAAATAAACCAATAACGTAATCGATATGTTAAAATAGTAAAGTTGTTTTGTATGTGAATGTTTACAGAGCCTGGATACTATGAAGAAGGTTCATTCGGATTAAGGCATGAAAACATAAATGTTGTGGTAGAGGCTGACACAGAGGTGAGTTTAATGTAATTTATTGCAATAATGCAGCTTCCATTTTGTTTTAAATGTCTTCAAAATATAAAAAATCGTTTTGTTTTGTTTTATAGTACAATTTTGGAGGCTACAAGTTTTACACATACGATCCAGTCACTTTAGTTCCTTTCCAAGCAAAACTGATTGACATCACACTTCTGAGTGATAAACAGGTAACCCTATATAAATGCACATTAAAACTGTACTTTGACAATTTAAACAACGTACTTTTTTACTCAGTTGAAATATTTAAACAACTATCATGCCAATGTTTTGAAAATAATTGGCGACGAAGCAGTTCTACAAGGAAAGCCTGAATTGAAAGCCTGGCTAGAAGGTGCAACTGTCCCATTGACTCGAAACTCATTTTACAAGTTACACCCAATGGCTCTAACACAATTTTTATGTATTTTACTAGCTGTTGTGACAATTTTTTTTAGTTCATAAGTTATATTTCACATTTTAGTTGTTATTAAAAACAATTTTAGGACACATTCTTATAAAGGAAACACACCTTTTATAACCGATTCGAATTTATACATGTTAGTTGAAACGTTTTTTAAAAAAAATTTCTGTATTGTAACATCAGTAATTTAATTAAGCATAATTTAAAATTATTAAACACTGTATTAGATTTAAATACACAATTAATTTTAAAATAAATTCAATGTAAATTAGTTTATGAACTTTTTTAAAACAACTTTACTTAAATATTTGCAAGTGCATTGTGATGTAATATAGAGCTTTTTGGTGAGAAAAGATAGCCAAATATTTTTAAAGAAAATTAAAATGCATTAAAAAGGATCATGCCAAAAATAACTGATCCTAAAAAAAGTTTTGCCATCAGGATAGTCTTGATAGATCATATTTAGTTTAGTTTGTAAAAGTTATTGCACCGTCCAAGCAGTAATAACATGCCGCAATCAAACGGTGGAAGAAACGTCAGCATGCAGTCTTTAGATAAATCTTTTAACGATGATGCGCATTCCGTTGGGTCAAAACATACTTTATCTCTTGAAGCACGCAAAAAAATAAGAGGTAACATTTAAAATAAAATATTTAACGTTAAAAAAAACTCTATTATACCAGCAATAAAGTAGTTTTTGTAATTCGTAACTCACAAATAGCCTAAGCTTTAAAGGCTGCACAAAATTTGCCTTAAGAAAATTGTGTTTTTAAAAAAAAACATGTTTAGATACTATACTGGCCTCTGGAGGAATGACCAAACCGGCAAATGTGTATAATGACGGTAAAATCTGTGACCACGATGATACTAATACCTCTATTAGTACTTACACAATAACAGATAGCAGCACAGTAAGTTTACTTCGTAAAGTGAAAACATGCCTATGCTAAGTACATTTATATAACATGTCTTTTTTCTAGGCAAGACTGGTGAAAAGAAAGAAGTATTACCCCAATAAAGCGTTTTCGAGTTCTAGTAGAAGGTAATTTTATACATTTTTGAGTTACTCTAGAAAAGTCAGTAGCAAATCAGTTATGCAAATGCAAAATCAATCAAGCTGTAAGTGACTATATTAAAAAAATATTCAAAAATAATAAACTAACACCATAGGAATTACACAGTTCACTTGATCCTGTTGACGAGCCTCTTACATCACAGCGAAGTAAAAAAAGAAAGCCTGGAGTTGCCCGTGCAGCAGTAAACGCAGTTAAAAAATGCGCCAACTTGGCCTACAAGAGAATGCCGGCTGTCTGTACAGAACTGGGTGGCCCAGTAGATGACTGTGCAGCTTGTGATGTTATAAAACTTCATAATCCATGTCCACGTACACAAAAAAAGGTAATAAAATAATTTCTGGTATAAATTTTGAACGATATTAAACTTCACAACTGATAACTTGTTTTTCAGCTGAAACGGCAACTCAGAAGGGCAAAGCTAGAAGCCATGAAAATGAGAAGGCGTAAACGAATGAACACGGGAATAACATCAGATGAAGAATCAGTACAGGTATTTACATTTATTATAAGCAACAAGCATACTTACTATCTGCTTAGTCAATTTCATCATATTTCTGTATAATTCCAGCAGACTATCCAGGCGATGATATTGCTATTATAACAGCCTTATTGTAAATGCAATTTGCTTTATAGTGCTGTGGGTATACATGTCGTTATCTTTTTTATTACTAAAAAATGTTGTTTTTAATCTAGGAAAACGAAATTGGGGGCTGCGGTAAAGATATCGGTGCAGCTGTTGCGCTGGACTGGCGTAAAAAGCAGATGCAAGCTTGCAATTCAAGACCTAGACGAAGAAAGCCAAGATGTTGTAAGAAAAAAAAGAAAATCTGTCGAAGAAATTTTATGCCGTGGAAGGAGCCTTGCATGAAGGTCAAGAGAATGAAAAAATGTCGACAACTAGCGAGAAGGTTAAAAAGAAAGGATAAAAAGTTTTACTGTCTATGGTGAATCGATGTTATTAGGTACACGTAACCGAACGACGCAAACTTCATATTGTTTGTTGTCATAGTTTAAAATTTAACCAAATGCTTGTAAAATGTTAAAAACTTTTATATTTTATCCACCCACTAACCCTAAGTTTAATTTGCAAAGGTAAACTGAAAAAAATGGCGACGAACACAATGAATGAAGCACACAGAGGACATACCAAAGTGTCATTTAATTTTGTATAATTTCATAACAAATAAATCAACGGGCGAGCCAAAGTGATATGAAATTCCATCGTCCGTCCTCCTGGCTTTGTTACCTTTTGAGTCTCATTTAAAGGCCGGGGATAATTGGAGCTAACTGATAGAAAATAGGCCGGGCCACCGTTTGTTTATAGTTGTGTATTGTGTAGTTAACTGAACGGTTTACAGTCACTAAGTTTTCAATGCCGCTTGCAACGTCACTTATTAAATCCTTTTGGGTTTTTGTCACGTAACAAAACGTCCTTTGACAATTGAAGGACATATTTGTAAAAGCGTTTTATAATCGAATTACCGAAAGCGCTGATAGGGGTAAGATTTTACGTAATTAGCTAAATTTCTTTGTCCCTGATTAGATATTATAGGTGATCAAAATGCCATTTAATATTGCTTTGACCTATGGCAAGCATACATTAAATTAAGTTTAATATAAATAGGCATTTTACAATAACATATTATTATAAATTTCATAAAAAAAATA
The DNA here is from genome assembly GCF_963082875.1 of Corella eumyota. Taxonomy (NCBI): domain Eukaryota; kingdom Metazoa; phylum Chordata; class Ascidiacea; order Phlebobranchia; family Corellidae; genus Corella; species Corella eumyota. The sequence goes on along the minus strand of NC_137493.1, from coordinate 4,451,061 downwards.
ATAAAAAAATGACTAATTTTAAAATAAAATTAATAAACAAAAATTATAGGCAAAATTTACTTTCGATATATAAAACAATTTTAAATTATTATTTTTACGGCAAAAAAGGTTTTAAATATTTAAAATATAAACAATAAAAAACTGAAAACCAACTTTACCTGTCGAAATATTTAAAATAATTAAATGTGAATTTAAACGAAATTGATACAAAGCTTGAAATAATGTCAAATCACTACAAAGAAGATCGCGACATTTCAATGGCGAATTAATTATGGGTAATCGTACACCTCTCAGAACCTGCTACAAAAATCGCTTCCAGTCGGCCCATATCCAAATAAAGAAGGCCTCAAACAATAAGCTGAACTATGTTTATCATCAACATTAACGTAAGTACCAGTTCGAGTTATTTCATTGTGAAAACACATGTACTCTTGTCGTTTAGCTCGTAAACATTATGTTTGACAGTTAAGTTGCACAAAAGAAGAGTAAACGGGCACTTACGAACTGGTAATCGCGAGGCGGAAAATATAACACCTGTTAGATTTGATTTAAACTCAAAAATTTTAGTAGGTGGCCCGACTTATAATTTAAATTGGGGTAAAATTGGTTAATATAGAGCGTACCTGCAACAAAATCTGTATTTTAGGCCTTTAGAGTGTGCAGATGTTTACGCATTTATTAGAAGCAAGATTTATTAAGGTGATGATGTTCTAGTTCGTTAATTTCAAAATAATAACAAAATGAACAACAATCAAGTTTAGTGTGACGTAAAACTTTTTATTTGATTACATGGATTAGTATGGCAAATTACATACGTCAGTTCGACGAAGATTAAATTTTAGATTTGGCCAGATCAATCAGCCTCAGCCAAGCGAATGTTTCTCAGTCGTTGAATGCTCACAAGCTTGCGAACTTTTAACCTTAGTATTTTCCCACAAACGCTTACTCGCTAATGATGTAGTTGTGAGTATGTCTACGGGAGGAAGCTGTCCTGCAGTATTGACATGTTGCTAACTGGCAAAATCAAATAAAACGTTTCCGTGTATTATTGACGCATGCAAAAACGCTAATGTTAGCCGTGCGCTGTTGACAAAATAAACGTTTGCCGGGATAACGACTTTTAACAGCTGTCGTAGACTAACTGTATCCGCACTATTGACTTCAGCAAGTACATGTGCACCTGCGCCATTTTGGCTTTCAATAATCACGGAGTCGTTTAAAAGTAATGGGAAATTAAAGCCTCGGCAGGTAAACTTAGCCACCAATAAGCGTTGCTACTGTTTATCAATATATCGTTTAGCTTGTTTTCAAAACATTGAATTCAATACCTAATAGGTAAAATGTCAAAGCACAAATAGGCTGTCAGCGTGCTGTTCAACGCAGGTGATCATGCAACAACCACAGTTCTATGCGTGTAATTTCCAACGCTATATAACAATTAGTTAAATCGGCAATGATATTGCTTGTATTATTTGCCAGGTGCGGTTGATAGGTTGGGCTAATAGCCTGAATTTACGCTAACGAGATAAGCTAATGGCTGTTTGATTTAATCAACGCGAAGGCATGTCAGTTGCGACACGTTTGCAAATTATTGTGTTTATGATTGCTCTTAAACTCGATAAAATCGTCGTCAGATTACCTCTGCGTTATCTAAGAAATCAAAACATTGGCATTTATCGTTTACGTATGCCAATCGTCCGTAACTACATTATGAGCTCAGGGATGCGCTTGGTAAAAAAATTACTTGTTTGTATACATTCAAATCGTTTACATTATAAAAAGAGTCAACCTTAGACTTGAGTTGAATAAGGTGAAGCTTGGTCTAGACTGAAAGTATATTCGTAGAAACTGAACAGTCTTGGATGAGTATATAACAGTAGTTCATATAAAGGCTAAATGCAATAAATAAATAAAAATATAGAAATTAACATTACAGAATTATCTTGTTATTAAAAAAATAATTTATAAATGGACGATCGACGAAAAAACGCCGGCAACGTTTTGACTTCAAGCTTAAGAGATTTCGTGAGGACTTCGTCGCCTCCTCGTGGATGGAATTTCAGAAACGAGAAGGAAGAAATAATGAGTGATCCTCTGGATAACGATATGCTCTCTACTAAAAAGTCTTCCTCTTTTCGAATCGACGACATTCTGAGAGGCATTGCTAACACAAAGAGAAAAATAGTTCTTGACTCCAAGGAGTCTCCGGAGAATGAGAGGATTTTTGAAAAATCGGAGAAAATTCCCCAACTGAGATTTGGCATTAATGCTATTCTTTCTCTTCCTATTATGCCGTCCATGGAAAGTGGAGGTAATTTTTTTTTCTTTTTATGGAAAATATTTGTTTTTAATTTGACCAAAACACGTGCTTTTAAACCGGTAGATGCCATATATAACATATATAGATATATCATATATGATGTCATAGATAAGATGCTATATATGTATTTTTAACTTTACGACGAATACTGATTTGTACTACATTTTTTTATTCCGTTGTCAGCGGGAAACAAATTAAAATACAGCATGTAAAAATTTTTAAAGGTGACACTTTAAAATCGTGGCAAATTCATTACAACTTTCATATTGCCTTTTTTTAATTCGACTTTTAAAAATTTCGTATGGTATAACTTAAAATGTGGGCTATATTTTGATTGGTCAATAATAGTTTACGTTAATTTTAATTCAAGTGTTTATCTAGGCTATAACGAGGAAATTGATTTAATAAAAAAAAAATTTACATTTTTAAAATTAAAAAATCCAGACCAGGACCCTACCTTACTAAAAAAAATTCCATGTAGACTTTAGACAATAGGCATCAACGTCGTTGAAGTTTGATAACAAGTAATATCACATACCAGATCGCTTTGTACAATTCCCGATCTACAAACTACGTCATGCCACACAGTATTCGCTCATAGCTCGTTAACGAATCAAAAACCAAACCAAGATAAGGGCGGTGCAGATTAAGCTTCGGTCCCGTGATTATCGTTATTAAATCGTTATCGTATTCGAGAGAAGTTGACAAATCGTTCCGGGAAACTCTTTGAAATTGCGACTCCGGCCAATTTGTTATAACGCCGAAGATTACCGTCCGCAAGTCCTAACTGCTAAAACAAGAATTTGCACTTAACGATTGCAGCGAAGCGCTTAGTACAAGTGCATTGTAGATGACATATAAAACTAAATACTAACTAAAATATTGACGCTATCAACAAACATATTTGTCTAAATCGCAGATTTTTTTGACCAGATAACCCACTTGATTAAAATGATTATTTTTAGTTTTCGGAAATGCCTTTAACTTAATGTCTTTTTTTGTTGAAGCTCCGAAAAGAAATGAGTCAGATTCATTGGAACAAAAGGACAAGCCAGATATTCTAAACGATTTGAAATATAATCGGTCAGATTTTAATCGACGATCCCCTCAGCTCAAAACTTTAACCAGTCCAAGTCACCTTGAGAGAATACCCAATAGCGACTCGGGCGACTTATCAACAGACAAGTTGCATTCATCATACCACGAGGCCCGCGAGAGAGGGGAGAATCAAGAAGATGCCGAAAGAAATACTCTACAAAATTTTACCAACAATCTCCCTACTGTTCCTAGCTACGAAAATTTATTTAACGATCTACAGAATCTACCACAAGCCTTATACCTCCCAGCCTTTCAATCTAAGCTAGCTGCACTCTACCAGCAGGTATTGAGTAACGACTTAACGACCCTTGCTGCTTGTTGCAAATTATTCTAAAACCTTTGTTTATAAATAAAATATTGAGATATTAAATAAATGTTTTTTTGTTTTTTTTAAGTATCAGAACAACAATCTTCTGGCCGCAGCTACTGCCTCACAACAGCAACACTATTTGGCTAACCAGCAAAAACATTCGCCCACCTCTCCATTGTCCCCCTTATCTTACTTGGGCACTGCATATCCTTACCGAACAGGTAAAAAAATATATTTTATACAAAACCTGGTGTTACTTATAAATATCTGTTAATTTACAGGGAAAAATGTAAACCTAAATAATGATAATCAGCAATGCTTTTAATACTTTTTTTTGTCTTCAGAATCAACGGCCAATTTGAATCAACTTTTTACTAGTAACTTTTTATCGACCGTTAATAAAAACCTGCTGGCAAGTAAACACTTTGTTTTTCCGACTGACAAGACAGCACTTTCCCCTTCAACTGACACCAGTAGGCCTACGCCTAATAATCTACCAAACCCAGTCGACCCTGCACAACTGCTGGGCTTCAACAGACCCTCTGATTACTTCCAGCAAGCGTTTCCTCAAAACTTTTTACATCCACAAGTTGGGCTTCCAATGTTTTTGCGATCGGAAATGTCCAGCTCTGACGAAATGTCAAGCGGCGGAGTAAGTCAACCGTTGAATTAATCATAGAAATAAATATTATCGTAACAAATTTGGCGCAGATACAGTTTTCTTTAATTAATTTCAATAGATAAAACTGTATGTAAGTAAAATATAACAAAAAGTAGTAATTTAACGCAATTTCTAGGACATAAAATCGAAAAAATGTCGAAGGAGCAGAACAGTCTTTACAGAAATCCAACTTCTCGGTCTAGAAAGAAAGTTCGAAAGCAAAAAATATCTATCCACTCCTGACCGTATGGAGCTAGCTGACGCATTGGGGTTAAGCCAACTACAGGTCAAAACATGGTACCAAAATCGAAGAATGAAATGGAAAAAGCAGGTTTAGGCTTACTCTTTGTTTATTTAGATTTAAAAGTCAAGAAGTTTTACTGGTTGTATGTAATGTAGTAAGAATGTTAGGTCAACTATAGGAAAAATAATTTGTTGCATCACAATATACAATATAACTCGACTAGTTTTGCACACGACGCGTAACCAGAAGTAAAAACAATGTTTTTTATTGTGATAGGGTCAAATAAATGGCTCCAACTGCGACGGGCAGTTAAAGCCAAAGGGGCGACCTCGAAAAACCTCTGAATATCCCGAAACCTTCCCTGTTAAGTCACGTGACGATTTAGTTATCAACGAACAGGATCGAGAAAATGTTGTGATCGAAGATAATTTATACGAAACCAACCCTAATCAGGAATAAACAAGGCGAAATAACTATGATGTCAGGTTTTGTTTATTATGGGAAAGTCCTCGCTACATAACTTTGTTCCACTGTAATTAAAAACATGTTCCCTAATGACACGTTTTCAGTTCTTATATTTTGTAATCATTATTGTTAAAGTATGGTAAACTGCCAGTTACTATAATATAAATATTTCTTACTTAGAAAAAAATAGTATTTTATTTATGTATTCACTGTATCCGAACCGCAGTATGTTTTATTTTTATTTGTTTATAAATAAATTCTTTTTGGTATTGTAAAATTGCCAAATTATATTTTAACTTGTTCTTATAAAGTTATTAAAAAAGGTTTCTAAAATATGATTCAGAAAAAAATCCTAGTTGCTTACTAAGATATCGAACCTTGGACCGTCTTAAATTAAGTTAAAATCAGATATTTTAGTATAACAGAATAACATAACCAAACACTTGGTATTTTAACTAACGTTGAGTAAATTCATGCATTATTTAATTTATGTACATAGTTATTTTTCGGTATACACTTTTGAACTATTAAAATTATTTTTTTTGTTCGTTAACCATTAGTAAAATGAAGGAGTTATTTATTTGTTTATTAAAACCTTCATTTTAGTTGACAACCAAATATTGTTTAATAGATTTGCAAGTTCTTGTGGCCTTGCTGATGACGTTTGCTGCTGATCAGCATTGATGAAAGGCAACATGAAAAATAATGATCAAGATTATGGATTGTTTGTCATAATAACATGACAGGCTAATTAATCAAACGATTGCATTGATAACGGCTAAGCGATAGGATTTGTTAACCGTGAACTTCGCTTAGCCTTTTACGCGTGTCGAAGATAATCGTCGAATTCGGAAATAGTAAACAGGAGTTAATGGAAAAACAATCGAGCCTAGAAGTTTACAAAATATTGGCCATCAGTCAACCCAGAATAAGCTAAATAAAATAATAAAAATTTAATTACAACCACACAGCCTAAAATTTAAATGTTAAGTTAAACGACAAATTAACGTTTCTTCAAGAATATTCTTATTTGGTATACAAATAATGTTTATTTAAAGCTTAAATCCGAATTGACTAATCTTTCTTTGATCGGAATGTGTAAGTAACCGATCCTGAAAAGACTGTTGACTTTGCTGTAACTACAACACGCTATTGGCACCTAAAAACACAAAGTTTTAAGACTTCCATGTTCGCTAGCCTTATAACACTCTTTGTACAATAATAACACACAATTGGCACACTTTGCCTGTTAGTGTAAGTTATATTTTAGTAAGAACATAAGGTTAAAAAACGTTTTAAATATAAATTTCGAGATACTAAAATGTATTCCTTAACAAAAACGCATCAGCCAAGGCTGTCAATTATACGCGAACAGCATTTAAACGACGACGCTATAATTAAAAAACCTAAAAAAGGCAGCGAACAACAACCCGACCTATGGCGTGAGTTTAACAACTTCATGTCGTTGGATGAGATATGGATAACACGACAGATCAAAAAAAGAGGTAACATTTTAAAAGATAGGGTATAAACTCATTTATGATTGTTACAATTAAACGATTATTAAAACTTCAGGGACGATATGCGATGGTAACCATGACTACAACATAACAGACGAAGATGGAAAGTGTTTGTTCAAAGCAGTCGAAGGTAAAAAATAAAACTTAATTTACAAAAATGTACGAATTCGTTTAAGTATTTTTTAAAGGTCTGTGCCTTTATACAATCAATGTAAACTTTCTACAATTATAAATCCATAAATTTAGTTTTTAACTTAAATAAAGTACTTTATAGTTTTTCAACTAGAAACCAATTTTAATTTAAAAATTGTTAAATCTAAAACATGTAATTTATTCAGTTTTGGGAAATTTATTTTGGGTAAATTTTCATATTTTAGAGTCTAGCTGCGTATGTGTCCATTGTTGTGGACCGGCTCGTTCCTACACTGTAACCATTCAAGACAAGTTCTCGCAACCAATCCTCCAGTTTGAACGTCCTTACCGATGCGGAGATACTTGCTGGTGCTGTTGCGAGTGCGCCCTCATGCGGATTGATGTTAGGCGAACCGGGAACGACCAAAAATTAGGACAAGTTCAACAAAAGTAAACAATATTCTACTTTAACCAAATCCAAAATTGGCCGCTTTAAAACAAATAAAAGGCAGCTTCCTTTATAAAGTCGTTTTCTATTTAAATAAATAACACATTTTGTTATTTTTATGTGCCACAATAAATATAAAACTTATATTTCTTATTGTATTTAGTTAACAGCTTAAAAGCGATAATAGGATACTACATATATTTAATACTTTGTTAGATGGAGTTTATGGCGAGAAACATTTGTAGTAAGAAGTCAAGAAACAGAAGAAGAGTTGAAAATTATTGGACCCAACGTGACATGCCGCTGTTTGTCAAATATGGATTTCAAGGTTTTATAAAATATCATGTTAACTGTATGAGTTTTTTAAAAACAAATTTAGGGCCAATGCTAAGCGCCTAAATTGTAAACGTCCTACGCTGCCGATATACACTGGAGTTTTGTTGCCGACCTTTCCGCCGTTTTTTGCATGCCAGTTGGTCCCAATATGAAACAGAACCTCATAGGGTTGGGCTTCTAAAGACATTTTAACATTTTTTTTCTAAAGACATTTTTTTTTACATTTTTTTAGGTTGTATCACTGTCAACTGAAGAACAGGTTGCTCAAATCTGGAAAAAATGGAAAGAACAAACCGACAAAAAAATAAACCAAGACCACGAAAACTTCGGAATCACATGTATGTTAATATCCAATTAAACATTTAATTGAATTTTTTCAATCCTATTAGTGATAATTTTTGTATTTAATTCCATAAATTAGTTCGACTTGTTTTATAGTTGAAAAGCAAACAAGTGCAACGACTCGCATCTTATTATTGGCTGCAGCATTTCTTTTGGTAAGCTGTTTATTATATAACTTTGGAGCATTTTTTTTAAAATAATGACATATGTCTGCAAATTCAAGAAAACCTTGTAGTGTTACAGGACTACGACCACAAATAATTGGCAACTGTAAACGTACCATTGACTTAACATGTAAAATTTCCAATCGCAGTAGTTGGCAATTCACTTATAAGCCTATATAAGCACATTTTAGTCACATAATAGGTTGCTTTACATATATTTAAGTTTATAAGATCTAAGTAACAAACTTTTATATTTTCTACAGAACCATGCTTTCTTTGAAATGAGTTAGGGTAACACGAGTCCTTGGAAAACAGTAATATTTATTACAACCCCCTGTTGTTTGTTAAAACGAGTTTTTAATTAATGTACAAATTGTATGTAGTTACTAGATTTCAATAAAAGCATAAGTGAACATATATTTGATGATCAATTTAAGAAAACTGAACAAAAATCAGCTTCTACAAATGTTTTACCTTCTTGAAATAGCAATAAATAAGAAAACCTTGTTACTTAAACAGCAGATATTACCAACAGCAATGACAAGTTTTGTTTATCAAATAAAAAACGAGTGCTATCTTGAAAAATGTTCTGTGTTACGAAAGCTTGATTTGTCCCTGTATAAAAACAGTTGTAACATTTAAATACATTTATATATAATAAACAAAAAAAGGTAATCAGATTTTTCTTTTGTATATAGGCTATATCTTTATCCTCGATGTGGAAAGGTCGAATGCACAACCTAAACATAGAGTAACATTTGCTACCCCGACTACGCCTTGAGTTGCCCGTGGAGTTCATATCGTTTATACCTCCTTTCTCAAGGGCGTTACAGCATGAAAGATCTCTGGGGATCAAACCCAGGACCTCATGTAGTTACGGAAATGTTCTGACCACTACACCACATTGCCGGTTTACACCAATATCAAGTTTTAAAAATTTCAATAATACCAAAAATTAAACATTAGCTACCTTAAACTATCATTATGCGTCTTGTATTCCATTAAAGTGTTAGGAGGAAGATTTAGTATTCGTCGAAGAGTATCTCGGATACGCGCAGTTACCTGATTGTCTCCTGCAGTTTTATTCCATATCGAGATAATGTCTTCCTACAAAAAATTAAATAAAAACCATTTAAATAGGAAAATTTTATTAGATTATGTTAAACTGTAATTGTAAAAAAAATTAGGACAAAAATTAAATTACAAGAAAATTTTTAAAATTTTTATTTATTTAGTTTGAAAATACACTAAACAAAATTAAAATTTGAATTAAAATAATTTTCGAAATTTGATTTAAAATTTCACCTGGAATCGAATTGAACAAACAGTTCCACAAATTTCATCTCCGACCATGAACTGTTCTCCCAGCATGGCAAGAATTAAATTCTCCCACACTCTTGTCACCAAACCTTTCCGAAGACGAACTATCCATTTTCCACCCAGCCGATTGGCCTTGTCCTGTTATTATTTAAACTTCCCTTGTGAAAAAGAATTTTACTACACAAAAAACTTAACTTATACAAAGTCTTACCTCCCATAGGGGTTTAATTCCGCTTTTAAAAACATGAACGTCGCTGTGTCCAGTCAGCTCATTTACTCTTTTCATGTGGCTGTAGGTATGCCAGAACTGCTCAACCTAATATATATTTCTAATAAGATATAAAATTACCGGCAGCATGGTGTAGTAGTCAGAACACTTGCTACACTACATAAGGTCATGAGTTCGATTTAAACTGCTCTCATGCTGTAGTGCCCTTGAGTAAGGTGCTGTAAACATTACGAACTTTTGCTAAGCAAGCTCATAATCAGCAGCATAAATTTTAAGAAATTATAATCTATATAATATCCCAAACTGCCACAGGCAACTCGGGACTAGATCGGAGTAACAATTGTTACTCTATGTTTAGGTCGCGAATTCGACCTTCTCACATCAAGAATAAAGATATATACAAAAAAATACCTGCAACATCAAAAGTTAAAGACATATATGAAAGTTAAGATAAAAAATATTAACGAAACAACTTACTGATGCAAATGTTCCAACAATTTTCATATTTTTTTCAAAACTGCTTGGATCTTGGTTCCGACTGGTATGCTGTTTTTTAGAGTACCAGAAGCAGTAGGTATATTGCAACGGATGCTCTCCTGGGCCAGGGACAACATTTTTAAAAGTTATTTTAGAATTGTCCTTAGCTTCATCTGACCCTGAACCACTGTCGTCGTCTTTTAATCTTAAATGAAAACGAAAAAGAATAGTTTATGGGTTGATTAGAAAAAATAAATAATAAACAATAGTTAAAGTTTAACGGTATCTTAAATGTTGTTTGTCAGTATGTACTTACGCGTCGAATTTGTTATTCATATTCAATTATTAATATGATTTGTTTAAATAAATATATATGCGTTACTCTTCTAAATAACTTTATAATATCTGTAACTGCAAAAACAGATTTAAACGCACGTTCAACTATTTAATTTAAAATAAATATTGAAAACTTATACCCATATCTACAGAGTAAAGGTTGTAACAACCATGTGCGTAAGGCTTTTTAGGTTAGCAATAATTATTTTTTTTATTTTATTAATAAATAAGCTTGTATTACAGTATCTTGTTTTATTTCTATTAGTATTAAAAGTTAAGATAAAAAAATTTAACCAATTGAAATCACACAATCATTTAAATAAAATTTTGTTCTTTATTGCTGCAGCAGCTAAACAACAAAGAATTGGAAGAAAATAGTACAATAAGAAAAAAATAAGTGCTCGATTTAGACCGAGTTTAATAAATACTCAATCAAAAGTCTTAAAAACCAACTAATTTTTTATTACCCTAAATAAAGTTGTATTTTAGATGTTGCAACTTGCTATATTACAGGTACATACAAATTTATATGGTTGGAGCAACAATTTAATGACTTAAAATTTAATTTTAGTTTTAAAGAACTATGGAAAATTGTAAAAATAAATTAAACATTTACATGCAAAATAAAAAATACACTAATTTTGAACCATTATTAATAAAGTCGTTGTAACAACTAATATTATAAATGGGGCTGAATGACGTCATGATCTGGATCTTCAGGATTAATGGGGCGCATACAAGATCGGGAAAGTCCCCAAAATTTTTTGGGGCGAAGTTTTGATTTGGTTGATGTAAATTTCCACCCGAGGTGATGGTAACAGTGTGAACATTGTAGAATCGTCCACGCATAACTAAACAACGATTTACTGTTATTTTATGTAATATATAACTTCAAAATCAAGTTGTTTGCATTATGTACATAAGTCAATAGCATGGCCTACGGTAGGCATTTTAATTGTATTGATATGGTCGCAACTTGCAACTAAAATTAGTTTGCAATAACTTACCCGCGCACCACTAACAGCGTTTTATTTACTTTGTAGGCCTTAGATTAGACTATGCTCCACCAAGCTCCATTATATATAAAATTATTTTTTTAAAGATTTAGTTTCGTAAAACTAGCTTTAAATTTATTTTTGTAAAGCTAACTTGTAATCTCACCCGGGAAACCAACTGTTTTCTGTAGTTTTGTCTCCTATATGATCAACACCTTCGACTTTGAGGACAGTTAAAGTTTCGTGTACAACTCCGCCTGGGTTAACATACGCAGCCATAGGCCCACTAGCGGACATACTAAACGAATCGCTTCTGTTTGCTATGTGACTGCTACAAGATTTGCAAGCAATTACGGTTCGCTAAAATGAAAATAAATGTTACTTAAAAAAGGAGACGAAAATCTATAAAAAAAATTAAGTAGACTTAAAAATAAATGACTAAAATACTATAAAAAAATCACGTTGTAATAAAATGTAAGTGAATAAAAGTAAATTTCATTTTTCAACAAAGATTTTTCTTCAAAAACCATTTTAAAAAAACATACCTGTGATAGAAGATAGAGTTGCCACCTCATCCGCTGAACGGCGCTGTCGAGTCCGACCAAATAAACTCTCCAGGCTTGGGAGATCGGTAAAGTTCTGATAACCCAGAACGAGAACTCGGAATGGTCGACAGGAACTTGGCTCTCTTGTAAATCTGGGTTCCATTCGCGTAGTTCCCAAAAAATAAGCATTCTAAGGTAATCCTGCGTTGTAAAATAATATATTTATTAAAATTTTTCGTTTTTAGTTTAAATCAAAATGTATGTGACCAAGACCTTGGTACCAGTAAAATGTGTGTATATTACTTAATGTGTATATATTCATTTTTTATATTTACTTATCCACGATGTGAGAAGGTCGATCTAACGACCTAAACTAAAGTAACGTCAGTTACCCCGCCACAGTTTCAAGTTGCTTTTAGCAGTTTAGGACTTTATAGATTTATAATTGCCCAATAAGGGCACTACAGCATAAGAACAGTGAGGATTGGACCCAAGACCTGCTTAAGCGAAATATTTTAAGCACTACACCACGCTGACGGTATATATCATTAATGTGTATATATTCTTAAAGTGTAAACTGCACAAGACGTGTTGTGTGGAGTTGTAACAAGCACGTGACTGCACGGGCCAGCAGTTCAATAACTACGTCATAATCACTAGAACAACTTCCGGCCGAGAATTTTGTACATTGTTGTTTCATAAAACAAAATAGCCACGCCAAAATGGGTCTATATAAAATAGTTATGTTAGGACCGTTGTATAAGATGGACACGTTCAAAGGCAAAGTAAATTGGTTAATCTTGATTTTGTGCAAGTTGATTCTTCCATCTGTGTTTGTTCTGCTAAGTGAAAGAAGCGAGGATCAGTCGTATAAGTGGAAAGCTATCAACTTTTACAAAGTAAGAGGTTTTGTGCAACATTTTTTTGTAATTTTGAGCAAAAGTTTAGAAAAAAATCAAGTTTTAAAGCATCATTAGCGTCGTCTGCCGGTTTAAATGGCTAGTACAAAAAAAAAATGCGAAAAAGGGCGGAATCACAAGGGAAGATTAGGGTAAGGTAATAAAAATTCCGCACTTTTCGCATTTATAAACTTGGCGGACGACGCTAATAGAGCTTCCTAAGTTTTTATAGTAGTTTAAATCATAAATTGTGTTATTGCTTGTAACATTTAAGGCAAAAATGTTTACCTACTGCGAAGCCTACAATTATCACTACGAAATTTACGGAGACGACTGGCTCGATGAAGATAATTATGACGTCATCAGCAGCCAGCAAACCGATTACGTTATCTACGACGAAGCTGCGGAAAAGCGAATAGAAGAAACAAATCGAAAAAAGCTCATGCAGATGTTGAGCTATCTGGATAAGCAAAACTACAGTGACGTCAGATCACCTCACAAATACGCAACAGAGGCTTGCTGCAAGAAATTCAGGTAGGCTAAAGTTTCAGGCTCTCTACCACTTTTTATTAATTAATTTTTTATTTTGTTAGTGACCTTCGAGATGGCCACATAAAATGCTTGAAGGATCAAGGCTTTGTGACGTCAACATTATCCTTTGTTCTGTTTATGTTCGTTCCACTATTTTCGAACATTTTCGTTGCTGTGATTATGGCGTTAATTAAGGTAATTTTTGACATTTAACACTGTTTTATTACTAGGTAATCTTGCATGTTTTTTTTAGAACAGTAAATTTGTTCAAAGGAAATTCCAAGTGTATGGAAATAACCCAAACGTCCAACTAACGGCTGAAGAGGTCACCACAGATGTGCAGGTATGTGGACAGAGTTTAGTAAATTATTTCAGAAGATCGTGTGGTACATATACCATACAACATTTAAATAAGAATGACATTAAATGTAAAGATTTTTTGCAGGAGATTTTTCAGTTTATTGTGGATTTGGTTGCGTTTTATACTCTGGTTTACAAAGTGTGGGCGCTCTCTCAATCCATTACAGCCTGCATCAGGTATTCGTCTTGCTTACCTTCGTACCAATCACCACAGGTATTTAAAGTAAAACTACTACAACAAGTTAAACTATACATCAAATATTTTTGTAAAAGTCTCCCCTTCTTAGAAAACAGTTGATTTAGATGGCTTGCTTTATTGTAGATGTACTACTTGCTTGCATCAGCTCAAGCACCGTGGATGAGCATATTATGGGGTTTTATATATACATAAGCACAGCACCACTTCAATAACAACTATTTAAGCTGTGGACCAACAGAATTATTCTATACTACAAGGCCAAAATATTTGAAACAAAATAATTTTCATTAGTGTACAAAACTAATATCCCTGACCCAATTTTAGAAATTTCACAAAAAAAGACTTTGCCAACATTTTTTTGTATATATCTTTATCCTCCATGTGGGAAAGTCGAATGCGCGACTTAAACATAGAGTAACATCAGTTACTCCGACCCAGTCTCGAGTTACCTGTGGCAGTTTGGGATATTATAGATTATAATTGCTCGATAATTATACTGCTGAATAAGTGCTGGCTCAGCAGGAGTTTACACCGTTTATAGCGCCATACTCAAAAAAACTATTAGTAATATTTGAATAAGAATAACGGAGGATCATATTTTAATAAGGATGTATGTTTTTTGCTATGATATAAACAATTTTAGATTCTTTAGCAAACTAAAAACTTACCAGATCATACATTCTGTAAATCCATGCATTCCAATGTGTAGAATGAGCACCTTGTTTTGTCAGTTTATATTTTTGTTTAAATCTATCGTAAGTTGGAAATTTTGAATAATTAGGCGAAACACCTAAAATAAAATAAGTTTAAAACCAGAAAAATTGAATTAGCCAACTTGTAATGAAATTAAATCACTCTTTTGTTTATCAATTCTTTTAAAAACTGTAAATAACAAAGTTTACATGATTTGCTTTTTAAACTTACTTGATGTATATTTACCCAGGCAGTAATGATTTTTGATAATATTTTTATTTAAACTTGGAAGATCGAAGTCTGATAATATATTCACAGTAGCAATTATATTCCTAGTAATAAAAACATGGTTAGCTTCAAATTCGGTTTAATTGTACAATAAAGCTGTGCTAGCTATTGTTTGTATACTTTTGTCCTTGATTTTATATATTTTTTGCCCTTGGTAAGGCCCACATCACAAACTAATCATGGGGTAACAGTGTGTTACTCAAGCCAGCCCCAAGTTAACTTTAGCAATTTGGAATAATATTAAGCATTTTTCAAGATAATTAACCTGCCGATAGGTTTTAGACTCAGTAGGAGTATGTTCATAGCATTTTACTTAAAGATGCTATATGATGGATGCGATGGTAATCAGACCAATAACCTCATGTTGTAAACCCAAGTGCTCTACACCCTGCTGCCGAGCTATTGCTATCAAAAGACAGTCAGACATTTATATTTAAAAATAAAATATCAACCAAATAGGATAAGATATTAGAGCTTAATATAAAAGAACAATTATTATGAGAAGATTAAGTGTTATAACTTTAAAATTTAAAACAAGATTAAAAGTCAAAAACAGTTTCTTACCCATTAACTTGAGCTCTCTTGTTGACAATCTTAAACCTTTGCCGACCTTGCACCACAATGGCCATTACTGTAATCCCATATTGCTCCTTATCTTTAATCGAGCGAATTTCGGCCGTACAACCAATCTCGCTCATAACTCTTGGTTGTAAAACTGATTCTCGATTGTATCTAAAATAAATAATTGTATAGTGCTCTTATTATTGCGCAGAACCATACCGGACACCACAAAAATATAAAATGATTTGAATAAAGGATAGGGTAAGAATAAAGGATTACCATGTTTATTCACCAGACATGTTTGCTTTTTTGCCAGTTTAAACATAAAATAATTAAAGTATATTCCTTGATAAAGTTATAGTATTGCTAAATACTATGCTATTATTTTTTTTTTTTTGGTTTTTCGCGCATTGATAAAAGTAAATAATTAATACGATATACAATTAATATTAAAACAATGCGACGGGAAAAAATGACAAAATCAATTTAATGATTTTAAACATGCTAAAAGTATTAATGTTTACACAAAGATTCTATAGTATACTATGGTATTGGTATGGTCACCAAACCCAGAAATTATAAAAGTAAACTAAATACAAACATTAAGATATTTTATCCACTAATGACTTGCAATGGAAATGCTTTAATTTATATTGTTACAAACTTTAAAGAGCCACCAACAAAGGCAAAACTTTTTAAACAAACAATGTTTTTTAATGTGTTACCTAAATTACTAATGCAATAGTGAAGTTTTGGTGAAAAGTTAAATTTAGATTTACTTATTTGGTCATATACCAAGAAAAGGCAATCTTATAAAAACAAAACTTACGAAACAATTCCAAATAACTTATTTTCATCATTCATCACTTGTCGTATCATAGAAACCTCGTTGGGGTGAAATATTTGAAGAGGGAGGGTTTGCCCCGGAATGAGAATAAAATCATCTACAAGGAGAATGGAAAGTTGAAGAAGGATGTTGTCTTCCTGATAGGCAACTCCATGACATTCCTCCAATTCTCCCAAATACTAAAACATAAAGTAAAAATAAAAATCACCTAACATTATATACTATTTAGGTTAGATAAATATTTAGAGTTGAATTAAATATTCTTACAGAATGCGAGGTGGGCAGATTTCGATCAAAATTTAAATCCAAATTTTTGGTTTTTGGTAGTTTACTGTCTTTACTTTTACCAGTTTCTGCAAATATTTAAACACAAAGTTTACATATATACAGATTTATTACTATAAATTTGTATACAATATCATTCTTTAAGTTCAACCTGTGATTGCTAAAGTTCTTCCTATACTTTGTCGAAAAATTCCAAAATTAATTTCTCTGTTAGCATACCGTATTTCCATTATTCTTTGTTGTTGATTAAATTGCTCGCGTGAATTTCTTCTACAAAAATTAGAGCATGTTTTAAGTTTTAAACCATTTGTACCTGGGTAAAACAACTATAACCCTTAACACTTTATTAACTCTACCACTAACAGATCAAGTATTTAAAAATTAAAAACATGTAATTAAACCGAAAAAAAATAAAAAACAAGAATTAAAGATTGTTTTTTTTAATTAAGTTTTCAATAGAAAAGTTACCTTGGTATACTATGATTGGAAGACGATTGAGCATCGTTTGATGAATCTGCAATCTCATTAGACTTGGTTTCATTTTTATTTAGATTTTCAGCATGTTGCATAACAATGTTATGGCTTTCTTCATTGTTTGGAAATGTTTTAATTACAACTCTGTCCACACTCGAACCATTGTCACTTTCTGCAGAAAAATAATCAATGACATTTTACTTTTAATTCTTAACTTTTTTGGGTAACCCATTTTTAATATTTACCCACCTGAGTCACTTTCAGTATTGTTTTCATTTTGGCTATTGGAACTCATTCTGTAACTTTAACGTATAATTCATTTGCCCCTTTGCTGGGTTAAAATATTTAACAAATTAACCCTTGAACAGAATGTGGTAATGGGGAAACCACCCGCAATGTTTCCAAACGAGTATTGCCTCCTGCAAAACTTAAAATATAACCGAAAACCATTTTATTAAATAACCGTTTTACCAAAACACATATAACAGAAAACAACATTTTTATATTAATTTAATATTTTGTTCATTTTGCAATAACTTAACATTCCCTTTTTAAAAACTTTTGTTTTCGAAAAATGTGTTCATTTCAAAAAAAAATCCTATTTTGACTTTATGTTGTAAAAAAGCTTATCAAGGAGGTTTTAAACATATTTAAATTTATTTTTTTTTATCTTGGCTCTTTATTTATGTTTTTTTAAGTTGCCCTAGAAAAATTATAAGGAGCCATTTATTTATTCGGTCCTTTTAGGTCCCATTCGGGATCGAATATAAAAGTCAAAAAGTAAGAGAAAAACGTGCGTTTAGTTACACAGTTTATAAAGTACTCGTGTGTTTTCATGTTTTATTAACATTGTTAAATTTGAGTTGCATGAGATATAGCCCATTTTTAAGTTAAACGTTTGTTTAGTATTTTTGATGCCCTAACAAGTTATACAATCATTATGATGTGCTATAAAATCTACCTTAACCTTCTGAGGTCCATAATAAAAATTTTAATTAAATATTACATTTTTAGAAATTTTTTTTTGATATTTAACTTTTTTAAATTAACTTCAAAAAATGTTTCGAGTCGGAGGAATGCCAGGTGCAGCTCCTAGTGCTGAAGAATTACAGAGAGCAAAAGACGAAGAGAGTCGGGAAGTGAAAAAAAACTTTGTAATCTTTTTTGCATCTTGTTTATTATTGAAAGGAATTTCAATGGGATATGACCACCTTTCCTAAAACCTGCTTAAAAGAAAAAAAACAATATATATAATAAAAATTTATTATTACTATTTCTGGAACAAAATAAATATGTTAATATTAATTAAAAATTTGTGATGGAAAATGTGTAAAAAGACTTCCAAAAAAGCAGTTTGTTTGTGATTATTTTATTACTTAATATAACTAACATTACTCTGGGTTCATTGTTATTCTTTTGTTTCTAAATTGTGATTTTTCTAGGTCTTAACAATTATGCTAAGCACATATTAAAAAAATTGATGATACAATGTTAAATTCCCTCAACATCTTATCAAAAAAAGCTATATTACCACCTTCGAAATTTATCGGGGTTGTAACTGCATGTGTAGGATGCCAGATTCCACCAAGTAGAGGTCTGCATACTTCAGAACCTCTGTTTAGATCATATTTTGGGATACCCGCAAGCTGGAAACAAGCCAAGCTTCGAGAAAAGAAGGTCCTTATACGAAATCATGAATATGGGACAAAAGAAATATATTATAAAAATAATAAAAGAATTGATAACACCAGAGAACTTCGTCGGAATTATATTCGAAAATCCAAAGCAAATAAGAAGAAAGGTATTGGTGTTGGAGAAACAAAGCATCACGCATTGTTGGATACACCCGTTGATGATGTATATCTTGAAAACACCATTAAACCTAGAAAGTACTCAACCCAAGATGCTATTGAAATGTTAAAAAAATATACTGCTCTTGATTTAATTGATGATACATCGCCAATTATATTAAAACTTAACATCAAAACTTGGAAACCATTTGGCCGGTCCAAGAAAAAAAGAATTTGTCTTTTTTCTGACACTGTAGCTTTGCCACATCCTATTAGTGTTACTAATAAAGTGTGTGTTTTTGCCCATGAGGAACGCTTTCGGAATCTTGCAATGGAAAATGGTGCATTCGTCTCTGGTTCCAATGATGTTGTACGTAAAATTATGCAAGACGAGTTAGAGTGTGACAAGTATTTGGTCAGTGAAGAATATAGCTTACTTCTTGACACTTACGATGATCTTAAAAAGAAGCTCCAAAAAAAATTTCCAGATGTAAAGGAAGCATCGGATGATTTTGTTGAGCAGCTGACTCAGTATAAAAACTCCACAATATTTGATAACTACACAAAGGAAGGAGAAATTTTGCCAGTAAAAATTGGCCAGCCTATTCAAACCACGGAACAAATTAAGGAAAATATTGCATTTTTCATGGACTTTATTAACGAATATGCTGTGAATAATGCCTTCAAAGAAGAACAAGTAATTATTTCAGCTGAAATAAGTTGCTTTACTGAGTATATTCCTCTTGATATAAGTGAATTATTTAAAGAATCTGATATTTAAAATTTACTGATAATAAATATATTGATTTGTATTACTTGGTTATACATCATAGTTTCTACTAAGATATTATCATTACTTTGTCTTAAATAAAGCATTGCACATAAAAAATAAAATTGTTGTAGTTGACACACCTACCACATTTGGTCTACATTTCTTCCAAGTTAAAGTCACCTAGCTAGATTTAACAAGGCATGTACTTAGTAAACTGTAAAGTGTTAGTAAAACTATAAAGTGTTGTTAGTAAAACCTTATTCCGAAGCTCTATTAGCATCGCCCGCCAGGTTTAAGGGGGTAGTCTGGTGATACTGAAATAAGGGCGGAAAACTGGAAAAGGACAGAATATTTATACTTTTCTTTGTGCGGGCTAAAAATGATGCAAAATCAACTAAAAAGCGCAATGATAGATTAGGGTAAGGTATAAAAATTCCATCGTTTTCGTATTTTTAAAACGGGCGCATGACGCTAATATAGCTCCCCTAATTCCTTCATGCTTAAAATAAATCAGCAGGTAAATATTCAAGCTCTGGTAAAAAATATTTTACATTTTCAGGTATTGTGCTCAATTTTTAAACAAGTTGAAAGTTACTCAAAAAATTTAAACACTGTATTTTTAAGTTTTTTTTTTTTCAACAAAGAGTTGGACACGTTTTTATTTGTGTTTGAACAAATAAAAAATATATATATTAACGTAATTAGGCGATGTAATTGTACCACAAATGTCAATATCAAATATATTGTTTTAAAAACTTACCAATCAAAAAATTGTTTAGTTTTTTATTAAAAACAGATTGTTTTTTATAGCTACAATGATTCTTCTTTTCCGGTGATATCACGATTTTTAAAATGGCAATAAAAGAAAAACGATAATTTTGACAATTAGTGGAAATAAAAAAGACTGTTCTAACTGTTTTACACAAAGTTTGATCTTAACATGTCTTTTAATTCGTAATTGGAAAAATATATTTTGTAACAACCTAATAAATAAACGAAGAAAAACGTATTCAGGCAAAATGACCGAACTTGTAGAGTGTTTAACAGATGTCGAAAATTGTGAAGGTTTTAAAGGTAATATTAACAAAACACAAGTTTATTATAATTTAGAAATCTTACAAAAGTGAACAGAAATTACTTGGAATATTCAAAATATTTTTTTTAATTCACGCGGCTTTCTTTTTGTGTAGATATATGGTTTCCAACAAAAATAGCTGATTTAGACAAATGTCAAACAGTTATTTGTGATGTTGACGCCCATTCTCATTCTAATCATCCAGGTTTTAACGATTTAGAGTACCTGGCCAGAAGAAATAAAATAAGTGGCTATGCGACGAATTTTAAGCAGTAAGTTTTTTTAAAAACCTTCACATATAAGATTTCAGGATCCCTTTGAATCCAAAAATAATATTGATCAATAATACAAAAGTGTTTTGATTTAGGGGGGATAAATTGCCTATAGTAATGTATATCGAATCGGAGACCAAAACGTGGACGAGAGTATATAACAAGTTACTGCAATACCACGATAAATATGCATGTAATTTATATAAGAACGTGTTTAAAATGTTGGAAGATAGCGGTGTTTTTAAGCCCTCAGTTATCCCCCTAATGCAGGAGGTCTCTGAATTTATGCAAAGTAAGTTAAATCAATTTGTTTTACAATCTATTTTTAATAGATTTAATGGAATTTTAGCTTTAAGTACATGCCTTGTTAAATCCAGCTGTACATAAGAATGATAAGCCGTATAATTACCACAAAACTTAAACTTATAACACAGTTTTTTTTTGTTTACCGAGAGATGTCGGGTTTTCAGCTTCGTCCAGTCTCAGGGCTACTTTCCTCTCGTGATTTTCTTGCCAGTTTAGCTTTTAAAGTGTTTCAGTGCACCCAGTATATTGGTCACCCGTCCACTCCTCAACATACCCCTGAGCCGTAAAATCCTCTTGTTTTTTTATAAACTAAAAAAATAATTTAAAGACAATAAAAAAAATCTGAAAACTTTACATATAGCAGAGCTTGCTCTATATATAACAAGTTAAGGTTTAGTCGCTTGAAGCTCAAAACTTACAGTACTTTAATATAAATGTCCTTTGAAATAACATATTATGTTATTAAATTGTATTTATACTGGGTACAAATCTCTATCTTTATTACAGTGATTTAATCCACGAATTTCTTGGTCACATACCTATGTTATGTGATCCGCAGTTTGCAAGTTTTTCACAAGAAGTCGGCTTAGCTTCGCTTGGTGCAAGCGACAAAAATATCAAAGAGTTGTCAACAGTAGTTTTTTTTGTTCGAATACGTTTTAAAACACCTGTTAACGGTGTTTAAGTATTTGCCGGTCGGCGGTTGTTTTTTTTTAATGCAAACCAAGTTTTTTTTAATAGGCATTCCTACAATATTTTTTCTGCATTTAGCTTTACTGGTTTACTGTGGAGTTTGGTTTATGTCTGGAAGATGGGGAATGTAAAGCGTATGGTGCCGGATTGCTCTCAGCATTTGGAGAATTAGAAGTACGTTAAAACAAAAAAAACAACGTGGTATAAAAATGATTTTTAAAATTTCGATAGTGTTGTTTTACAATTTAACCGATATACTTTTACCTAGCATGCTGTGTCTGATAAGCCTAACCATCTTCCGCTGGACTTTGAAACCACCTCTGTATACCCTTATCAAGACGCTTCTTTTCAGCCTACCTACTTTGTAGCTTCATCATTTACTGATGCCCTAAAACAAATTAGGTATTATTAATATAATATTTTTAACAATTCTTACTACTTGATTTATATTAATTTTTTGTTTTAAAATCTGGTAAAAACTAATGAGCATATACTCGAAATTGTTTAGAGAATTTTCGAAAAATAAAGTTATCTGAAATTTTACCGTGGATTACAACGAAGAAAAACAAGTTATCGAAATCACACTAAAGCAACAAATATAATTATTTGTTTGTTAATAGCCTTTAAATAAAACTTGCTTGATTAATTGTTTTGAATTAAAAAAATAACAATAAATTGTATGCATTCTTGATGTAATTGAATGGAAACTCTGTTAATATGTTGAGTTAAGATTAGTTTGTGTAAAAACGAAGTATAAACACAACCAATATAAAAACGTGCCTATTATATATATATTTTTTTTGTATATATCTTTATCCTCGATGTGGGAAAGTCGAATGCGCGACTTATACATAGAGTAACATAAGTTACTCCGACCTAGTGTCGAGTTGCCTGTGGCAGTTTGGGATATTATAGAGACTATAATTGCCCGGTAATTATGCTGCTGATTAAGTGCTGGCTCAGCAGGAGTTCATACCGTTTATAGCGCCTTACTTAAGGGCGCTACAGCATGAGATCAGTGGGGATTGAACCCACGACCTCATGTGCTGTAGCAAGAGTTCTTACCACTACACCACGCTGATGGTTTTGTAGGTTTACTCCGTATTAAAGTAGAACCAATAATAGCATATTAAGAAAAAACGTAAGTGTTATGTTCCAAAATTGTTTGGAACAAGTTATTTAAAATAATTTGGTGCTTTGTTCAGGAAAGGGTAGGGATGTCTTAGCAGCTCCGACCTGACAAGGTTTTAACAAAAGTTGGCATCGTCAGCCGGCAGCGTGTTTTAGTGCTAAGAATACTTGCTACACAACATAAGGACGTGGGTTCAATCTTTAGTGCTGTAACGCCCCTGAGTAATGCGCTATAAATGGTTTGAACTCCTGCTGAGCAGGCACTTAATCAGCAGCATAACTATCAGGCAATTATAATCTATAATACCCCAAACTGCCACAGGCATCCCAAGACTGGGTCGAGGTAACGGTTGTTACTCTAGGTTAAGATTGCACATTCGGCCTTCCCCGCCTTCCTACATTAAGGGGGGAAATATTTATTTTGTTTTACTATTATATTATACATAGTATTACTTTTGGTTATTTCCAGCGCGTTTTTTCTTAAATAAAAAACTGAAATTTAAATTTGTCACTGAAGTTAAAACCAAAATAAAAATTATTTTAAAATGGCTCCTAAAAAAATAAAAGCAAAAGTTTCTCAAGCTGATTTGCGAAAAATAATGCAGCAAATGAAAACAAAAAAATTGAATTCCGAACCCACACAAAATAACTCATTAAAGAGAAGTCACCACTACATGATGGAGGATAAAAAAACTCAATTTACGAAATCTGACCCAAAGAAGTTAAAAGTAGCAACAAGTAGTTCAATTAACAATGCAGAAATTGTAAACAATGGCAAATCCCAAACTTTACATGACTTGTCGAAAAAGCGAGAATATTCAGAAGTTTTTAACAAAGACAAAACTGATAAAAACAAGAAATTTCAAAAAGTTGCACCAGAAAAGCCTAAAAAAGGTATTTTGCTGGTGTCAGGTTTTTCAAGTGAATCCTCATCTGATAACGAAGAAACAAAAACAACTTCTATTTTGCCAACTTCGAATGGAAACCACTCTAAAGAATCAACAGAACCTTCTACAAGTTCTGTGGATGATATTCAGGAAAAATCTCTTCCTGCTGGATTTTTTGATGATCCAGAAGTTGACGCAAAAATTCGTGGGGTCGAAACCCCAGCAGACAAAATGGATCGCGAATGGGAGTCGTTCCAGCGTGAACTACAGCGCGAATCCGGTCAGTCGGAACAAATTGTTGACGACGAACAAGAAACCGGTAATCTCGATCGACAAATCGAAGAAATTGACGAACAGATGCAGTTGTATAAACGCATGGAGAAATTAAGTGACAAAAAATATGTCACGCTTAAAAAAATACTCAAAGTTGAACAAATGGAGGTAGATGATAGTGATAGCGATTCTAGTGACAATGTTAATGATATTTTGGATTGGAGGGAAAAAGATGTATTTATCTAAAAATATTGTTCAAAATACCGACTTTTACTGAAAACCATTATACTAAATGAGCATTTCACCAAAAGCTATGTACCCAAAGATTCTACAATATCTACAATATAACAATTTTTTAAAGTAATTCTGGTAAAATATTGTTTTGTAGATTTCGGGATTAGGAATATGTTTAAACGATCATCTGATTTTAAATAAATAGCTTACTATATATATTATATATAAAACATGGTAAAATTTTTTTCTTAAAAGCAAACATTTTTTAACTTAATTTTTAAAGATTTATTTAGAAAATAACAATCCTATTTAAAGGTTATTAGAAACTGGTTTGAATAATAACCTACTGTTATTTTGCATTGTGCAATTTAAACTTTTTGTAACTGCCAAATTTTTTTATGTTTACCATACTTAGCTTTATTTTTGATGTATAAAGGGATATTTCGTTTTAATAAAGTTTTATTTTATTTAGGCCCTCTTAAAAATTAATATTTTTACATTTTTTTTGGACTGACTAAGTTCTGTAGTAAAGTTAATCTATTCTTACTATATTTAAATAGTTCAATAATGCTATTTTTTATATTTTTTGCAGATTATAGTTAAAATAAAAATATTTTCTATCAAAAATGTCAAAAACAACTTTTAGTCTTGTTCAAAAAATTCTCCAACATTCAACAAAATCAAATCGAATTCCACGTCAATATTTATTTCCGAATCGACGCTACGTAACTTCTTTATTTCAGAATAAAACAATAATAGCAAATAACCCAAAATGGCAAAGACATTTTTGCAACAATGCTGGCAATACTAATCAAGAAACAATTTCAAAAACAGAAAATGCAAAAACTTTGGGAAAAGTTGACACTGAACATTATCAATTGGTGTTTACTTGTACTGTTTGTAAGGAAAGAACAACAAAACAAATATCAAAAAAATCTTATCACCATGGTGTAGTGATAGTTAAATGTCCGGGGTGCGAAAACAATCATATTATTGCAGACAACCTAAACTGGTTTAGTGATTTAAAAGGAAAAAAGAATATTGAAGAAATTTTAGCGGAAAAAGGAGAAAAAGTTGTTAAAATTGTAACTGTTAATAACGATATACTTTTTGAACCTGAGACGGATAAAAAATAAACTAGATTAATATATTTATGCAAAAATGGCATAGTTGTTTTTACATTAAAAGATTCATCTTGTGTATTTTGTTGTACAATTATTAATTTAGTCGAAATACATAGGGTTTCTGCATTTTTACATACTATGTAACAATAAACAATCCTTATCTAACAAGTTACTAAATTACGAACGATTAATAAAAATCTTTCCTTTTAATTACAGCAGAAATAGTTCATATAACCCATTACAAAGCTTTTGTTTAAGAATAAGTATAGCCAACTCCTACAGCCAAAGATTCATTCGTTCTTGGTCTGAATGCAACTGTGTAAAGCTTAGCAGGAACATTTACTTAAAAGAAAAAAATTGCAATACTAATCAGACGAATAAATCAGGTTTTGTAAATAAGGTAAACTTTATATTAGATTTTACCTGTGGTATTTAATAGTTTTTAAGTTATCAATTGATTAATGATAAACTTACTGTAAATAATGTAACGTTAAATATTTATTTAAAAAAATTTATTTTAAGTGATTTTAAAGTAATTACCTATTTCCCCTTTTTTAAGCTGAAGATAGATGCTGGGACATTCAGAGCATATTTTAACTGGTTTTAAAAGTATGTCGCTAATGCCATCCAGCTGTGCAATCCATATTCCAAGTTCTCCATAAACTGGCAATAACTTGGTGAAAATTAAAATAAGTAAGTCTTACTAATCACAAAACAAATGCATGCATTTAAAATTAATATTTTATACCTCGACAGCGGGGTGTAGTGGTAGGAACACTTGCTACATCACACATAAGGTCGTGGGTTCATTCCCCACTGATCTTATGCTGTAGCGCCCTTGAGTAAGGCGCTATAAACGGTATGAACTCCTGCTGAGCCAGCACTTAATCAGCAGTATAATTATCAGACAAATATAATCTATAATATCCCAAACTGCCACAGGCAACTCAAGACTAGGTTGGAGTAACTGATGTTACCCTATGTTTAGCATTCGACTTTCCCACATCGAGGATAAAGATACACACACAAAAAAAATGGGTAGCATAATTACTCACAATTGTCACTCTTCCCTTTTTGCCAGTTTTCCTTCCCATAAGAATATAGTTTTGTTTTAAGTTGAACTCGCACATAGCTGGTATGAAGTAAGGCCTGAAGTAATATTTGTGAATCATGGAGAAACTTTCCTTGCTAGATGTTGACCTAAATTTGATTAAAAATGTTGTACGGATGTGCTTTATTTTTTAACATTTTAAACCTTAAAATATAATATTTTTACCAAAAAATTAAAAGATTTCAAATCTCCTTTAACATTAGATTTTTGGTGTATACACACATTAATATTTTTAAATACCTAAATGTAAAGTTTAAAAATATTAACAGATGTACTAAAAAAATAAAATATTTAAAAATATTGCATACTAACAAAATAATTACCAAATAGCTGTAAAATTTGACTTTTCTTCAGAATCTTGATCCTTTTCCAGAAATTTCATTAACTCCTGACTGGTTGAAGAATTACCAATACCACTTTCTGTTTTAGCCATGTGAAAAAAAGATGTATGAGATTCATTCAAGAATATGGGGTTTTCCATGTGCAACTGTTAAAGGTACAGCATTTTATTTCTTACTAATATTATCTTATGTGTACAAAAAAATAATTATCTAATGTTAAGACAAACATAATGTCTGGCAGCATGGTGTAGTGGTCAGAACACGGGTTTACTACATGAGGTCCTGTGTTCGATCCCACCGCACTAATGCTGTAGCACCCTTGAGTAAGGCGATATATTTGGTTTTAATGTCTGCTGAGCTAAAACCTAATCAGCAGCGTAGTTACCAGACAATTAGTATTAATAATATCACAAACTTCCACAGGCAACTCAAGACTGGGTAAAAGTAATGTTACTCTATGGTTAGGTCTTGAAATCGACCTTTCCACTCTGGTATTATGTAATTTTTTTTAAAAAGTACCAATTTATAAATTTTTATGTTAACCTTTAGCATTTCATCGAATGTAATTGGTAGCCAGTCCTTGGTGGCATCGGACACAAGAATAGGTTCCATGTTAAAAATCATTTCTGTGACTTCTTCACTCGATACATTTGTTTCTGCTGTTAGATTCGAAAGTTCTAGACACACCTAAACAAAGGTAAAAACACAACTTAAAAGTCAAGTTTAGGAATGGTAATAAAAATGGGCATCTCTTATTATTTTTTTTAGAAAATGGGCTTCTTATATTAATTTTAGGTCTACATTTTTTTTTGAAAAATTATTCCTACCTCGCAGTCTTCTTTTGTCATTGTTTCATTTTCCATAATATAAAATGGGTTTTTCAATAAACAATCTTGCTCAAAGTGTGCAGACCAGTCATACAAAGGTAATACCTGGTCAATATACATTTTTTTAATGGACCAATATTTACAAAATTAAAATTTATTTAATGTTTCATAGAAAGATCTGATAAAGGTGTTTATATTGACCTTCCCACATCGAGGATCAAGATATAAACAAAAAAATAAATATGAAAATTTGTTACACTGCCAAGGATTTTTTACTAATCAAATTTTATCCTGTAATTTTTTTATAGCTCGAAGTGAAAATTAATCATTTATTTTATATTAACAATTAATATTTTTTTAACTTGTAAAAAATATATGATTTTGGTTCGGTATAAGAGGTGCCAAAATTAAATAAGTTTAAATAAATGGGGCAGAAAAAAATTACCTTAATCATGAGTTTTTTTGACACCACTCTTAAAGAATAATAAGTCGGTTCAAAGTAAAACAGGGAACAAAATAGTAGCACAAATCCAATGCCCACTGCTGCTTGTTTACCCTTCTTTTTCCAGTACCCCCTTCTAGCTGCATGTAACACTGGAACTGCTGTTTTTCGGATTTTGTCTGGGCTATAACCAGCTTGTTTGCATGAACGATATAACTTTCTAACTTCTTGGTCTAGTAGTTTAAGCTTGTCGTCCATTGCATTGGTTTTAGTGCTTGTTATCTCCATTGAAACTAGTTTAAATTTACGCTGATTAATCTATGTCGATATCCTTAATATGAATAAGAAATAAACTAGTTTTTATAAATTGCTTTTTACAGTTTTACACTTAATTATACTTAAAAGTTATAAAAATAATTAATTATTTTACATAATGTATAATAATTAATTTGATTTATTAATAATACCTTTTTAAATCTTAAAAAAATACTACTAAAAGCTCCCTAATTTCAATAAAACACTCTTTTAGAGCGCAGTCACGTAGCCATACTGTTTTTTTAGCTTTTTCACAGCCCTGAAGTAACTTTATATTTCCATACTTCCTGCATAAAAGCTAAGCCCGGGTGCGCGTGTTATTATAACACCATCTTGCCTTGATTGCTCTATTGTTTCCTTTCTATATAATATAGACATACGAGGAAAGAAAACGTTATTGGATTTATTAATCATTATATGGAAAATGCCTGTCGTTGCTTTTTTAAGTTTATATTGAATTAAGCCTAAGCTTATTGTTTTATACATGATCCAATACATTTAAATATTTTAAACAGTTATCACTGCTTTATTTTGCTCATTGACGTAAATATATTGTTTGTGATTAAAAAACTTATTTTCGAAAACAAATGATAAATAGTTTTTTAAGTTATTTTTTGCAATGCAATTTTCAGCTTTCGATAAAGCTCTTTTACCTGGGGAACAGGTGGACTCTCATTGAACTGTGTTTATAAAAAAAAACAAAGCTTTATTTGTATTAATCGTTTGACTTGGTGCTTAGTGATAGGCTACTATTAAAAAGTGCAACCACGAATTCTTGTTTTAATTGCGTCATTTAAATAGATAGATAAAGATTTGAGTATGTTAAAGGTATACATTTTGAATTGCTTATAAATCAATATGTTAATAGGGTTTTACAGTTAATATAAGTAACGGCTATCTTGTGATATCGTTCCGATAACATAAGTTTAAACAATTCGGTTTAATTGCGTTTTTTTAATTATGTCATGATTAATTGCATTAGGTGGGGCGATTTTTACTTAAATTTACTTTTTTCTTACGTTAAATTATAAAACGTATTTCCAATACATAAAATTCGCAGTTGTTAAAGTTAATGCATTTATTTAAAACAAGCACGTTAAACGTTATGTTGATTTAATATCCTTTATGTTGACTTTTTGCCGGCAAATATTGACTCAGTAATATTTAATCCAACTAAGTGCTAATCGGCAAACTTTCAGTGTAACTGGTTGTCCTTCAAACAGTGGAAAAGTTGCCAGATTTTATTAATTTAGAATGTGATAGTTGACTCTAATATAAAGAATTAACGCTAACATTAACCGAGGTTTGCCTACTTTTTACTAAATATGTTTTATTCTGTGTTTTTTTAACTGGTAATGCAGTGTAGAGATAAGTTTAAGGTTTAAAATTTTAAAGAAACCCTATTTAAAATGGCAACTATTCGAAGCGTGCGAAAAACAGACCCGACATTTTTTAAACTTGTGAAACCAGCACCCTTCGTGGTTACCAGCCTAATTTGGGTATTTCTTGGATACGGTTGCTTCAACCCGAACGCATTTCCTCACGAAATTTTGGGACCAATTGGAAGATTTTACAATTACAT
The DNA here is from genome assembly GCF_963082875.1 of Corella eumyota. Lineage (NCBI taxonomy): Eukaryota > Metazoa > Chordata > Ascidiacea > Phlebobranchia > Corellidae > Corella > Corella eumyota. The sequence continues at coordinate 4,420,807 of NC_137493.1, read as the reverse complement.
AGTATTTGAAAACCCTACTTACGTACAGCGGGGATTCTATGGGTTGCTTTTTATCCATTTTCTTGAAAGTCTGTATACCTTACAGCTAGCCTCAACAAGGGGGGTTAGTGACTTTACTACTCAAGTTAAATGGTTCATTCAAACCATGATCTTTGGTCTTAGTTCGTGGAAGCCACTAAAAGCATACAAGCCAAAATCATCTGATTAAAAGACATCATGTTGTACTGATTACGACGCTATAAAATGTAGGCTATGAAATAATTGCTATGCTTTTAAATTGTTATTTAAGTTAATTAATGTTTGTAAAACACTAAATAAAATCGATTGATTGTTTTTTTTGAAAAGTTTACTTTTTGCAATAACATCCAAAATTTAAATACGTGTTTTGTATTTAATTAATATAAAAACATTGTGTTTTTGTATTTTTCAAAAAAACATAAAGTACAATTGTTCTAAATTTAATAAAAAAAAGCTGTAGAAACAATTTAAAAATGCAAAGCGTGACTAGGTTGTGCAGCAAATCTTGCAACAAAAACGTAAAAGTTTGCTTAAATACCTATTGAATCAGGAATGACAATAATGGTATTGTTTATGATAAGCTATTACATTAAAAAAAGAATGCACAAGTTTAGTGGACTTTTGATTAATTTTATATTTACTGAAGGTGGTTAAGTTAGTTTAGTTCTAATCATACTTAATAAAATTCTACCACAGAAGGTAAACTATAAATTCTTTGCTGAAATCTTCAGCATATCCTTTAAATGTAATGTTTTGAACAAATTGCAAAACGTAACATAAATGCAATGCTCTGTTAGTTTTGTAGCTTATCGTGCAACAAAAACGTGATATGGTAGCTTAAGTTTGCTAAATAAAGTTGTTTATGATATGTTATTATTTAAAAAGGCTTAAGGCCTGATCTTTTTTGTTGTTGTTTATAAGCTTTTATGGCAACTACTGAAGAAAAGTATTCGAATTACAACAGGCAAAATCAACTTTGAAAGTGGTTGAAAAATATAAATATATAGTTTGGTTTATGTAGGATGTTAAAAACGTTGAGTTGACAGAGTGTTATATAGTTTAAAATACATTTTTCAAATTTCAGTAAACCTTATTTAAAAAGTTTAAATATAACAGGTCTGATCGTTCTTTACCTAAAATATGGCAATTCCAAAACATGACCCGACCTTTTTTAAGTTTGTGAAGCCTGGTCCCTTTGTTCTGCTAATGTTGACTTGGACAATTCTGGGATTCGGAGTCTTTAAACCAAATGCTTTTCCATACAAAAGTCTGGGGCCGATAGGTAAATTTTACCGTTACCTGGCAATAGACAATCCAGCCTATGTTTATTGGATATTTTATGGATTGATTCTTGTGCACTTACTTGAAAGTATATATGCACAAAAACTTGCTATTGAACATGGTATAACCGACTTTACAACTCAAGTAAAGTGGTTTGTGCAAAACATGGTGTTTGGATTTTTTTCATGGAAATTAATTGAAAAATATCAACCAAAGTCATCTGACTAAGTGTTTGATGAATGTCGAAATATCAATCAAATGTTTCTTTGTTGCCAATTGTTTAGTAATGTAATATAATTTTTTTATGAAACGTATTATACAGAAAAATTCACATGTAAATAATAAGGCGATTTTTTTCAATTGTTTTGCGAAACTAAGGTCACTGCGTTTTTCTTATTCAGTTTCAAATACATTTGCACAATAAAGACATCTGAATTTTTATCACAATTTTTTTATTAATCACATTTACTGTAAAATGTGTAATTAAAAGCATCATCATTGAACTTATTTTTTACAAAAAAAAACGCTCTTATATTTAAAATTTTATTACGTTTTTGTATTTAATTAATATAAAACATTGTGTTCTTATTACCTTAACGGTTCTTGCGTTTTTGCACGGCACTAAATTTTTTTTAATTTAAATATGCTAAAAAAAGTAGCTACATTTAAAATACATAACGTTAGTAGGTTGTGCACCGAACCGTGCAACAAAAATGAGAAAAAAGCCCATATTCATAGAGCCATATGATCATTGATTCAATCAGGTATAACGATAATGAGATTGTTTATGATGAGCTATCACATAAAAAACGCGGGCATGAGTTTAGTCGAAATGTGATAATTTTATATCAACTATAGACCTTTTAGTTATCTTAGGTTAAATTTTGAAATATTTTAACAGATTTTTGTTTTTATTATTTTTAGTAAACCGTAGGTAATAAGTTTAAATATACAATATAGGCTTGAGCGTCCATCAACCCAAACATGGCAATCGTTAAAACTATTTCAAAGGGGGATCCGACCTATTTCCAAACTGTAAAACCAGTTCCATTTGTTATTGTTGTTATTATGTGGATAATTCTAGGAATTGGATGTTTAAAACCTGATGTTATTCCGTATAAAAGTCTAGGCCCGGTAGGACAAGTTTACCGTTACCTGGCAATAGAAAACCCAGCCTACGCTTATTGGGCATTTTACGGTCTGATTTTTGCTCACGTTATTGAAAGTTCTTATTTTCATAAACGTGCTGATAATAAAGGTATAACCGACTTAAAAACTCAGCTCAAATGGTTTGCTCAAAACATGGTGTTTGGGATTTTTTCATGGAAAGCAATTCAAGAATATCAACCAAAATCATCTGATTAGTTGTCAAAAGAAGCCGGAACTCAAATTAATCACTTCTCTGTTGCCTTAGTTTATACTAGTTTCATTTATTTGTGTGTAATATATCATACACATAACTGTAGAGCTTTATATTCATTTTATGGGCTTTTTTTCAAATACATTTGCACAATAAAGACATCTGAATTTTTATCACATTTTTTTTATTAATCACATTTACTGTAAAAAGTGTAATTAAAAGCATCATCATTGAACTTATTTTTTACAAAAAAAACGCCATTATATTTAAAATTTTATTACGTTTTTGTATTTAATTAATATAAAACATTGTGTTCTTATTACCTTAACGGTTCTTGCGTTTTTGCACGGCACTAAATTTTTTTTAATTTAAATATGCTAAAAAAAAGTAGCTACATTTAAAATACATAACGTTAGTAGGTTGTGCACCGAACCGTGCAACAAAAATGAGAAAAAGGCCCATATTCAATCAATCATCATAAAACCATATGATCATTGATTCAATCAGGTATGACGATAATGAGATTGTTTATGATGAGCTATCACATAAAAAACGCGGGCATGAGTTTAGTCGAAATGTGATAATTTTATATCAACTATAGACCTTTTAGTTATCTTAGGTTAAATTTTGAAATATTTTAACAGATTTTTGTTTTTATTATTTTTAGTAAACTGTAGGTAAGTAATAAGTTTAAATATACAATATAGGCTTGAGCGTCCATCAACCCAAACATGGCAATCGTTAAAACTATTTCAAAGGGGGATCCGACCTATTTCCAAACTGTAAAACCAGTTCCATTTGTTATTGTTGTTATTATGTGGATAATTCTAGGAATTGGATGTTTAAAACCTGATGTTATTCCGTATAAAAGTCTAGGCCCGGTAGGACAAGTTTACCGTTACCTGGCAATAGAAAACCCAGCCTACGCTTATTGGGCATTTTACGGTCTGATTTTTGCTCACGTTATTGAAAGTTCTTATTTTCATAAACGTGCTGATAATAAAGGTATAACCGACTTAAAAACTCAACTCAAATGGTTTGCTCAAAACATGGTGTTTGGGATTTTTTCTTGGAAAGCAATTCAAGAATATCAACCAAAATCATCTGATTAGTTGTCAAACGAAGCCGGAACTCAAATTAATCACTTTCCTGTTGCCTTAGTTTATACTAGTTTCATTTATTTGTGTGTAATATATCATACACATAACTGTACAGCTTTATATTCATTTTATTCAAGGCATTACTGTTATTATGGTGCGAATTATTTTATTTTAAAATAAACTTTATTTTTTTTAAATCTTTATCTTTTTTTCCAAATATTGATGATACTTTAAACAAATTGCCTGATGTACTAAAAATGCAATGCTCTGTTGGTTTTGTAGATTATCGTGCATCGAAAACGTGACATGGTAGCTTATTCGTTTCCTGTTTAGCTCAAGTTTGATAAATAAAATGTTTTTATGATATGTTTATGCTAGTATCTAAAAAGGCCTTAGGCCTGATCATTTGTTTGTTGTATTAAAGATTTCATAGCAACTATGGTAGATAAGTAATTATATTATTGTAACTTTAAAAGTGACTAAAAATTGAAAATATAGTTTAGTTTATGTAGGATGTTAAAAAATTTAGTTTGACAAAATGTTAGATAATTTAAAACATATTTAGATTTTGATTTTATTGAATTGCCTTTTGTTTTTGAAATTTTAGAAAACCACATGTAACGAGTGTATTTATAACAGATCTAATTGTTCTTTAACAAAAAAGTATGGCAGTTATTCAAGGCGTTCCAAAACATGACCCGACCTTTTTTAAGTTTGTGAAGCCAGGTACTTTACTTTTTTCTATGTGTCTGTGGACAGTTCTTGGAATTGGAGTCTTTAAACCAAATGCTTTTCCATATAAAAGTCTGGGGCCGATAGGAGAAGTTTACCGTTACGTGGCAATAGACAATCCAGCCTATGTTTATTGGGCATTTTACGGATCGATTATTTTTCACATTCTTGGAAGTATATATGGGCAAAAACTTGCTATTGACCGTGGCATCACCGACTTTACAACTCAACTCAAATGGTTTGCTCAAAACATAGTGTTTGGATTTCTTTCATGGAGATTGATTCAAGAATATCAACCAAAATTATCTGACTAAGTTTTCGATTAATGTCGAGATGTCGTCAAACATTTTTTTGTTGCCAATTATCTAGTGATGTGGTATATTTTTTTAATAAACGTATTATACAGAAAACTGTACATGTAATTGCTGGAACAATTTTTTTATTTGTTAAAGAAATATTGCCCCTTTTTCCTTATTCAGTTTAAAATACCATTGCACAATAAAATCATCTTAATTTTTTATCACTATTTTTTTATTGATCACAATTACAGTTTAACAGCATCAATAATTTGTTTATTCCAAAAAACTAGCAAGGAAATATAATATTAATAAATATAAATAAAAAACTGCAAAGTATATGTAAAAAATGGCAGGACGAATACCTTATTAGTCATCTTTAAGATTAAGGTTATTTTATTTTTTAGGCATATTGCATAAATATTGTTATGGTAGGTTTAAGTGTTAAGCCTTTGTGCAGTGCGGTAAACGTAAAACTTCAGGTAACCATTTATTCCAAGTCTTAAATACACCATCCGCTATTTCTTTACCTGAACCTGGTTCAGCCCACAAATGATGCCAAATATCTTTTATATTTATTCCTCTATGTTCCATAGTGATTATGTTACTATCGTCGCCTGGATCTAACTTTGATCTTAAAATACCAGTGACCCAAACATCATCCATAGGAATGCTTTTAGTTGACTGGGAAAGTTGATAAAGTTTTGTTACCATGTTTACAGGCATCATGTAAAACCCACCGCCACAAAAGGTGGGATAAAAGTCCCCCCCAAAATCTTTTTCCGAAACATAATATTTGCTACCATTATTTCTATCAGGAATAGTTGTGTGCGACTTATAATACACACACAACAAAGGCGATTTTTTCAGTGTTTCCCCCAAGCTTTCAGTTTTAATTAAGTTGTTAATATTTGTAAAAAATTGCACGACTTTAGCAAGGTTCACAATAAAATCATCGTCTGTTGAAGCGTAGATGGTGTCGCTCGGAATCGAACCAGACACCCATTGCATACCAGCGGCCACCTTTTTGGGCATATTTCTAAAATAAAAAAATTTAGTTAAACATGTAAAATCATAAAGTAAATTTTAATAACAAAAACATGTCAAAATAAGATTTGGCAACTACTAACTTACGCATAATCATCGGGTCCATTGGTTTGCAATATATCTTTGTACTGCAAACTTTCGTTATTAATTTTAGCTTGTACATTTTTCTCACTACTTGAGCCTATCAGAAAAATGGTTTCCAAGTGACAGCCGTCGACGAAGGATAATTTTCCCCATGAATTACGTATAGCATGACGGCGGTCAAAAAACTTTGCACCAGACTTCACCACAATAATTAATCTCCATACTGGATCTGTAAAATAAGCTTAAAAATAAAGATTAACAATAATTTTTTTAAATAACAAAAATATTTTTAAATAAAAAAAATATTTTGTTTAAATATAATAAATTACCATTATGATTTGAGTCATTTTTTTCATTTTTGCACTGATTGTGTGATATTAAATTAAAAACGTCTTTTGGCTCAATATTAAAACTTTCATCAGTTGTTTCGTTAAAAGTGAAAGCGAGAGTAACGTTGTCATCATTTTCATTAACTTCTGGTCTAAACAAAGGCATTAAAAAATATCGAAGTATAACTTTACTACACAAATTTACTATATATAAGACTTAAAGCATAATACAATTTAAAATTTATGCAAAAATATTACGTAAACAAAAAAATACATGTAATACAAAATATATAAAACAAGCGTATTTCCTGCTTCAGTTACAACTATATAGGTTTTAGAAACTAGAAAATACTTAAACTAACACATTACATAGATTTTTAAATATACACTTTAATATTTAAAAAGTTTTGCCACACTTACTTTGCTGTTACCACCAAGTTTTGTCTTTTTTTACTTGAATGACATTTATTTATATTACTCGACCATTCATAAAAAATGAACAAATTTGAAATCATCAAAAAGGTTGTGGAAAAAATGTAAATAGTTTTAATATTCATTAAACTACTCTTTTTTAAAATATAAGCAACATAGACAGATAAAGCTAAAACAAAACTTAAGATCTGTAAGCTAGTCGACACAAAGTATCGCAACAGTTTGTCATAAAACTATTGTTCGTCAATTACATAGCAGGATATTGCTTCATACATTCTTCTGTCCGTCATTGTGTTAAGCTGTACAAATTGCAGAACGGGTCGTTATTAATTTAATTTGTAGTTATTATATTGCCACGTTAATACTAAATATTTTGTTGACTATGTTCATACGAAAATGATTTATTTTATGTTACGTATTATACTTAAAAAATGGAATCAACTTCATTTTATCACAATCTTTTTGTTAATCACAAATACGGTAACATTTTTAATTTAACAGAATCAATAATTTGTTTATTCCAAAAAACTAGCAAGGAAATATAATAATAATAAATATGAATAAAAAAACTGCAAAGTATAAATGTAAAATGGCAGGTCCAATACGTTATAAGTCATCTTTAAGATTTAGTAGGGCTTTTTATTTTTCGGCATATTGCGCAGAGATTCCTATAGTAGGTTTAAGTGTTAAGCCTTTGTGCAGTGCGGTAAACGTAAAACTTCAGGTAACCATTTATTCCAAGTCTTAAATACACCATCCGCTATTTCTTTACCTGAACCTGGTTCAGCCCACAAATGATGCCAAATATCTTTTATATTTATTCCTCTATGTTCCATAGTGATTATGTTACTATCGTCGCCTGGATCTAACTTTGATCTTAAAATACCAGTGACCCAAACATCATCCATAGGAATGCTTTTAGTTGACTGGGAAAGTTGATAAAGTTTTGTTACCATGTTTACAGGCATCATGTAAAACCCACCGCCACAAAAGGTGGGATAAAAGTCCCCCCCAAAATCTTTTTCCGAAACATAATATTTGCTACCATTATTTCTATCAGGAATAGTTGTGTGCGACTTATAATACACACACAACAAAGGCGATTTTTTCAGTGTTTCCCCCAAGCTTTCAGTTTTAATTAAGTTGTTAATATTTGTAAAAAATTGCACGACTTTAGCAAGGTTCACAACAAAATCATCGTCTGTTGAAGCGTAGATGGTGTCGCTCGGAATCGAACCAGACACCCATTGCATACCAGCGGCCACCTTTTTGGGCATATTTCTAAAATAAAAAAATTTAGTTAAACATGTAAAATCATAAAGTAAATTTTAATAACAAAAACATGTCAAAATAAGATTTGGCAACTACTAACTTACGCATAATCATCGGGTCCATTGGTTTGCAATATATCTTTGTACTGCAAACTTTCGTTATTAATTTTAGCCTGTACATTTTCCTCACTACTTGAGCCAATCAGAAAAATGGTTTCTAAGTGACAGCCGTCAATGAAGGAAAATTTTCCCCATGAATTACGAATGGCAAGACGACGGTCAAAAAACTTTGCACCAGACTTCACCACAATAATTAATCTCCATACTGGATCTGTAAAATAAGCTTAAAAATAAAGATTAACAATAATTTTTTTAAATAACAAAAATATTTTTAAATAAAAAAAATATTTTGTTTAAATATAATAAATTACCATTATGATTTGAGTCATTTTTTTCATTTTTGCACTTATTGTGTGATTCTAAATTAAAAACATCTTTTGGCTCAATATTAAAACTAGCATCAGTTGTTAAAAGTGAAAGCGAGAGTAAAGTTGTCATATTTTCATTTACTCCTGGTCTAAATAAAGGCATCAAAAATATATCAAAGTAACTTTACCACACTAATTTACTACATATGGCATAAACATAATACAAGTGAACCAACAGAATGACATAATACAATTTAAAATTTATGCAAAAATATAAAGCATACATTAAAATTTTTGTAATACAAATTATATAAAACAAGCGTATTTCCTGCTTTAGTTACAACTATATAGGTTTTAGGAACTAGAAAATACCTAAACTAACACATTACATAGATTTTTAAATATATACTTTAAAAATTTAACAAGTTTTGCCACACTTACTTTGCTGTTACTACTGAGTTTTGTCTTTCTTTACTGGCATGACATTTATTTATATTACTCGACCATTTATAAAAAATGAACAAATTTGAAATCATCAAAAAGATTGTTAAAAAAATGTGAATAGTTTTAATATTCATTAAACTACCCTTTTTTTTTAAATATAAGCAACGTAGATAGATGAAGCTAAAACAAAACTTAATATCTGTAAGCTAGTCGACACAAAATATCGTAACAATTTGTTCAAATATTATTGTTCGTTAACTAAATAACAGAATATCGTACTTGTTGAGCCTTTCAAAAATTTCGATGGAAACCATATCTTTTTCGTCATGAGTGAGAAGAGCGACCTCGAAGCTCGCTTGAACGCCCATGTAAAAAGGCATATGTAATAGTTACGCTATACAAATTGTAAAATTGCTCGTAGTTTGTTTGTAATTATATTGTATTGCCACGTTGATACTAAATATTTTCTTGACTTTGCTTATACAAAAATGATTTATTTTATGTAATGTATTATACACAAAATTTCACAGCGTTTTTAATTTAAGGTAATATTATAGGCTTACCAGTAATTACCTTAATTACAAAAAATCACTTTTAAACAATTTTGTTTTGTTTTTTACCTTGTGTATATAATTTAACATTTAAGACAGAAATAAGTCCAAAATGCTACGCCATAAACTTTTTTTTTATAACTTACGTTAATAAAGTTTGACCTTTTTAATTTTCGTGATTTTTGATTTTCCTAGCTATACTTTATTCCAAATTAAAAATAAAATTAATTTTTTATATTTAGATTAAGGACTACTTTAAATAACCAAAAGTAAGGGGACTTTAGGCATACAAATTAGTCATTGTACTGTAAAAGCTTTGCTTTTAAATAGCGCATATTTGTGTAAATATTATAGTTTGGGGATAAACAAAATTCAGAACTATAAGTTGTTTTCTTTATGACGTTATTGAAAATTTCTCCTTAGTTTATTATTTCACCATATTCTTTTGACTCAGGTATTTTTTTTCGGGTGTTAACCTTTGCTAAAAAACCCACCGATAAACAACCGATGTTTCTAGACTTAAACAACTTTAACTGTTAAGCATTAACATAGTTTACCGGAGCAGTTATATCTATAGCAAGGAGGTTTATTAAAATATTAGATAGTCGTTAGTTACCCCAACCCAGCCTCAAATTAGAATAAAGCCTAGACTTTTATGTCAGTCTGTCAGTATTTTTGTAGGTATTAAAGTCGAGTGTTCTAACCATTTTAACATCAGACCCCTTGATCTGTCTGTTTGTCAGTATGCTGGTCTTTCTTGACATTTATTTGGAAATTTAATTTCATCAGGACATTAAAATTAACAGTTTACTCACCTTTTTAGAAATTTATAAATACTACTTTATCAGATTTTATTGGGATTTATACTCTGACGTTGTTTATCAAAAAAAAATTAAATATGACTTCGAAAAATGATGTACCAACATGTTGTTTTTGTTGCCATGTAAAGGTTGGGACGTTTATTCTTTCAACACTTGTTTTGGTAAGTGATTTATTGTTTTCATGCTTAATTTTTATTTTTCTGATTTATTTTGTGTTAATTTGCCTATGTTTTTTATTTCACTTAAACCTGTTTAATCAACTTTCGATTAATGTCAATATAATGGGCTTTAAATGTATTACATATTTTAAAACTTTGTCCAATTTGATTTTAAGTACTGGGGTAATAAAAATGACAAATTTAAAAAAAATATATAAGCAAAAAAAAAATATTTATGTTAACATCAAAATAATTTGTTTTTCAGTTAGGTGGGATGTTTGCGATTGTGATGTCAGCATTATTATTGTCCGGAGCCATAGAAGTAGACCAACAGATTGACTTTGTAACAACAGGGTCGTCAGATTCTGACTATTCGTTCTATGACAACATTTCAACATACCAACGTTCAAGTGAGTTTTTGAATTATGCAATCAGTTGTCACTGAAATTTTATGATAGTTTAATAAAAGTAAACCGTTTTTTATGCCATTTTATGTACCACTGTTATAGAATACATATGGTTAAAAATGATCTGTAAATTGGCCAGGCTTATTTTTCTAAGTCGGTTTACGGTTATTTTGATTGTAAATTATTTCATTATGCATAAAAAATTAAAATTCTAAATGGCTTATAGAATGATGACAAAATTTACATTTAAATATATTGCTTAAACCTATAGGATAAACAGCTATACCATTTACTAAACCCTACTATATCTTTTGCCTAAATTGAATAACAAAAAAGCATAGCCTATACAGTTGAATTAATTTTATTAAATATTTAGCATTGTGGATCGGTCTTGGAAATGGTTTCGTGCTGGCAATTATTTCTGGCATGGCAATTTATGGAGTAATGAAGGTAGCAATTACTTTATATAACAAGTATCCCTTATCTGTATATAATTATGGTTCTACACTGACCTACTTTGCTGTTAATTAGGCCGGTAAAAGAACACTTAAGTACAGTAAATCCATGTATTATTAATGAACAGAGGCTACTTATATAATTGAACTAAATTTATATAAATATTTATATATTTATCTTTTCAGTTTTGTAAAAATTATAGTATTTATATTTATATATAATTCATAATTAAATTATTATTTGTGTATGTATGATAATAAGAATAAAAGCCTATATTTAATATTTATTAATTTTAAATGTTATTGGGCTATTTAAACAGTAAAAAATGTGCGTGAATTTTTTTAGAACCGCGCTGGATTTCTGCTTCCCTTTTTCATTATCCAGTTGTTTAACTTCCTTTGCACAATTGTTTCTATCGGAAGCATCATGTTTTACTGGCCAAGTGTTAAAAGACACATCATGCAGGTAACTCTCAAAAAAAAACAGTTTAAAAATCTTAAAAAATCTTTCAAAAGTTTAGGCTTAGTCATGATGACTACACAAGTATTTGAAATCATGTGATTGTTCTTCATAAAAAAGCCTCTATATATTTAACTATATTTTTAGACTAACTGGTACCATAGTTATTATTGATTTAATTTATAGGTTTGAAAATTAAATATATTTTAATGTTTTTTTTTGTTAATTAGTCGAAATTTTTATGATTACGAACATGGTATATCAGGTGTCTGTGTTTGCTTTGTTATGCTTCGTGTGTAAAGAAACTAGACGCCATGGTTATTTAAACAACCTGAGTTTTCATTAAGGCGTAATATTGCTTAACAATGGTGTAACTTCTGTTTCACAGTGTTTATAAAACAGCTTGCTATTTCTTCACAATCTGTTGAATATGCTACATTATTATACCCATACATATTTTTAAAAAATAACCTCGTGTTTTAAAAATGGTTTTAAAAAATTTTTTTTTTTTTCTATGTATTTTTTTTACCACAGTTATTATATTTTTTTTATTTTAAACCCTATTTCATAAGCCTTTTAAATTAAGAGGATTTTTGTTTATATTTGATTTAAAAAACTTTATGTTTTAGTGCCCGACCATGCCAGAAGATTGGAAGGAATGGTTGATGACTATCGACGACAGATGGTTGGCAGTCATGGTGTTCGGATTCCTTTTCACTGTCCTTATGATCAAATCAGCTCTGGTTTCAATGACCTACAGAACATACAAACACATCACCTGCCAAGTAATTTTTTTTAAATTAAACTTGAAAAAAAAAACTATTTTTTATTTGATAACAGTTTTTTTATAGTTTGTGGCTTACTTGAAGAAATACGTGGCATAGAAATGTTTTATATTCTTAACACATTATCTTATGAATATATACAATATATATATCAAGGTACGAATTAACATTTAAAATACGATTCGCTAAAAATGAGGTCGCATTTTTAGAGCAATTATTAGGTTCAAGTTATAATCTTCGTTTTTTTGTAACACTTGACAAGTTGCGTGGCATTTTTAAAATGCAACGTATTGTTAAACAATCATTAAGAATATTTCGCACGAAAAACAAAACATTTTTGATTACTTTAGAGCTAAGTTATATATTTTAAAAAAATTGCGCAACAACTAAACGAACTCGGGAGCGAAATTTACGCATTGCCAAAATATGGAAAGTTATTGTTATTAAATGCCCTATAGTAACCTACATTTACGCAGGATTATGTTGATGTAATTAAATTAGTCTAAACCGGTTTAAAATATATCGTAAAAATACACAAATACACACGAAGTTTTATTATTGCCTTAATCTTTTTTGGTTGATTCGCTATTTCTAATATATTTGTAAAAAACGATTCGCTAATTTTAAAAAACGATTCGCTAATTTTAAAAAACGATTCGCTTTTAGCGAATAGCGACCCGTTATTTCGTTCCCTGTATATTAATAAATAGTTTCCAAAAATGCTAAAGCAAATAAATAATTAATATTGATCAGTGCCTGCTTATAATCAAAATGGCATCACAAAATCAATAACATTGTGTTTCGTTCAATAATATTGATCTACTTTCCTTTGTTTTGTTAATTGTTATCGACCAAGCGGATTTTAAACAAACCATCATTAGGGATTTTTGAATGTATCCAAAAATAAATTATACAGTGAATATAATGTAAATGACTGAATAAACCAGGAAATTACTAATAAAAACAATGCTTGTGGTGGTGGAAAAAAACAATGCTTGTGGTGGTGGAAAAAAAAGTTCAACAATACTAACAATATCACTACTCCCCAAATTTACGTATTACTATTAAAATTTACAGCATTTTATTTTTTTCTAAAGGTGTTGATTCGCCAACGAGGAGACCCAGAAGTCAATTGCGTAACTGATGCTAAGCCAAGCTTTTCGCCAATTTACACGGTAAATAAAAGTTTAAATATAGTGTGGTATAGATTTTTTCTATTCAGCTTCTTAGTTCACTCAGTCTAAAAAAAATTAAAGTTTTGTTTTATTGTTCCTTATTTTAAATATTGTTTAATGCTAAATCCACAGTAAGCCTCTTTTAGCGTACTTCAAGGTAATTTAGTTCCTTTATTAGAGTGTCTGTTAAGTACGCTTAGGACTGAAGTTTAAGGTGCCTTCTATTCATTATTATGTACATTAGGTGAAGTTTAGCCTAGTTCTTTTCTTGGCTAAGTGTTTTAATGGAATAAGTACCACAGTATATATATTATAATTCCTTTTTTGCCCTTAATTTAGGGCTTGATTTTGATATTTAATTAAAATAACTTATTTTAAATCCAATCTGTTTTGTATTATTTTAAATATTTTTCAGTTTTTGGTAAAATTATTAGCTTATTTTTTGTTATAAAAGCTATTTCATTGTAGGCTATAAACTTTAAGTATGTTGAAATAGCAACTAAATAAACAATACACCTAAATAGGAATCTATAAAATAGTAAATGTTTAACTTGTGATTTATGTTTACTGTAACGTTGTTAAATCATTGCCTTGTGACCTTCTCTACTCAGTCTTTTAATAATATCCTATAAATGTCGTTCTATTTTTTGTCATGTTTAAAATCTTGTTAAAAAAAAATTTAAGATTTTTTAAGGTAGAATAAATTTTATTTGACCTTATACATTAGGGTATATATAAATAAATTTTAAAAATAAACTTTAATATGGGACTAAAATTCCAAGGTCAAGTGTTTAACACAGTATTAAACATAATTGCCTTACACTTCTTCTTACTACATGAAATAAAACTTTTAACTTTATGTTATTTTTAGCCTCCAAAATATGAAGACATCCAGAAAGTTCCCCTTGTCACTGACATGGATGACGTTGATGTTAAACCGCCACCCTACATGGCTTAAAACAAAGAAGAAAATTAAAATGTATATAAAATTAAAAAACTAAATTATAATCACTCATACTCTATTTGGCTACATCAATAAGTGAAAAAGGGATTGATTGAAATTGAGAATTTGTAATGAATATTTTTCGTTATATTACGTTTTTAAAAATGTAAAGAATTTTTTTATTTAGAACAGTTCTATTAGATATGTAAAAATGTTGATTTAGCTGAGTATATAATCAGAAGGTTTTACATGCAATTATTTGTATTGCATTGAAGGATTTAAAAGAACAATTTATTCGCATTATGATTTTATTGAGTAATTTAAATATGCTTTTTAGATTTAGATATTAAAGTAATTTTTATCTACATTAAGCTTGCAAAACTAGTACCACTTTTTAACAAAATCATGTTTTTACTTTTGTGCTTGTGCTTATGTGGTTTAAATAAATAAAATAAAAAATGTAATTGTATTAAAGTTTTTTAGTAACAGTGATTTGGCTTATTTTAAGGCAGAATGTTAATAAATACAAAAATGTATATATATTTATGGTTTAAAATCTGGTTTACCATAGTATTTTCTCAATACTTATATTAGATATACTAAAATACCAATAAAAACTTCTTTTTGTTAATTTAAGAGGTATTTATAATAAATTTCAAGTTTTTAAAAGTGTTAATTAATTGTTTTTTATTATAAATTATAGGGTAGGACCAATTGTAATAATATTTAGGTAAAATTAGAGCAATGAAAGTGGCACAAAATTATTTTGACAATATATTGATGCAGTAAAAAAAGTAAATTCTGTTTAGCTATTTAAAACATGCTTTATGCATGATTTTTGGTAAAAATCCAGCATAACTTTTCTGTCATTCTTATATGTTGCTATAAATATCATCAGGCCCATGCTTAAGTGAAATAGCAGACCTAGTATCTATAGTTAGCAATTGTAAAGTAAATCTTATTGTACCACAGTCAAATATTAAAAAATAAAAAATGTAAAACAGTTAAATTTTTTAATAACTTTAAAAAAGTTTAAAATGTTTATTTACTAAACGTTAATGACTTTGGATTTTATTTATTTCTATTTGATGAATATCGATCGCGCTTTGATTTTTATCCATGCGTGTCGGTGGTTCTTGTTATTTTAGGGGATGTACTAAAACCAGACACCCGACACTTTTTCAGACACCTTTTCAGACACCTCTAAAATTTACTTTATCGTTGTTATTTTTTAATAAAAATGATTTTTCCGACTTTAGGACTATTGTTCCAGCTTGCCTCAACAATTTTTTTTTTGTTTTAACGTGTTGAAATTTGTGGCAAAATTTTTTTAATTTAGGGGTGCCGGAATTTGCGGTAATTTCACCCTCATCAGACACCTCCAAAAACTAATTAAACAATTATAAATTTTAATAAAAACTGCCTTAACAACATAAAAACGCTTAAACTAACTTGCCCAAGTCGTTTTTATTAAAAAATAATGGTTATAAAATGGTTTTTAAAGGCGTCTGAAATTGGCAATAACGACCATAGTTAAAATTTCTTCATCCTCAGACACTTCCAAAAACCAATTAAACAGTTATAAATTTTAATAAAAACTGCCTTAACAACATAAGAACGCTTAAACTAACTTGCCCCGGTCATTTTTATTAAAAAATATTGGTTATAAAATGGTTTTTAAAGGTGTCTGAAATTGGCAATAACGACCATAGTTGAAATTTCTTCAACCTCAGACACCTCCAAAAACCAATTAAACAGTTATAAATTTTAATGAAAACTGCCTTAACAACATAAGAACGCTTAAACTAACTTGCCCAAGTCGTTTTTAAAAAAAAATAATGTTTATCAAGAGGTTTTTAAAGGTGTCTAAAATTGGCAATGACGACCATAGTGGAAATTTCTTTATTACTAGACACCTCGAAAAACCAATTAAATAAACAACTATTTTAATACAAACTGCCGAACAACATCCTATTTGTATTAACCATATTATAAAAGTTATGGTTTAGCTCATTAGACCATTTTTAAAATAAAAAAAATTAAAATATGTTATTGTGTTTTAGATATTTTAATAATTGCACAGTCTTAATTTGAAAATGGCTTATGAAAATAAACAATACAGTCTTTCAATAAAAAAAGTTATTGGAATTTTAAAAGACTGCTCAAATGAGAAAATTGAGGACCATTTTTTAATTAAAAATTCCCCTATAAATCCATGTAATGGAGATTTACATTTGTTTAAATGTGACGAAGAAAGCGTTAGAGATTATCTTTGTGATTCTCTCAACTGGTTAAACGGTGGAAAGCGCATTGTTGGTACCCCAGGTGTCATAAAAAAAAGATGGTATTTAAAAAATCCCCTGGAAAAAAATAAACATTTAGACTTTAAAAAATTTTTGTACACATTATCGAAAACGAAAACGGATAAAAATTATTATTTATTACATTATGTTGGTGATAAGTCAGAATATTTTCGATCCTCACATGGTAATAGCAAAAATCCAAACAAGATTTTTGTTACAACACAAAAAAATGTTTTAAACGATATAAGTATTCAATTAGAAAATAACAAATCTCCGTTTCAAACATATGCCAAAATGACAGCAAAAAAGCAACATGATGAAGGTGAAGATAGGATGTCTGTCGATCGACCGCGAGATTTAAAGCAGGTTCACAACATTGCATATAAGGAAAAAAGGATTTTCAAATGTGCACTGATGAAATATTTTCTACCAAAGAACTGACTACAGTGTTACCAAATTTTGTTCAAAAATTATGTATAGTGCCTAGTGTGTATGCCATTCTTGTGAATGAAGAGACGATTAAAATCGCTATAAAAGAACTAACCAAGTTTCGCAAAAATAAAGCAATACCTCAGTGTTTTGGATACGACACAACATTCGAAATGGGGGACTTTTATGTGTCATTTTTAACGATGCGTAAAACGGATATAGATGGAAATCCAATGTTTCCCATCGGCGCGATGATTCATGAAAAGAAAGATCAACAATATCACGAAGAACTTTTTAAAATAATTAGCAAACAACTAAAATTACACGAATTGGACAATATTCCAGTGACGGCTGATGAAAAAGCGATAATGAACGCAGTTAATAAAACCACTGGACTAAAATTAGTTTGTTGCGTTAATCATATATTGAGAGATGTTGAATTCTGGTTAAAAAAACAAAATGGAAAATTTTCGGACATAAAAGTTTACAAAGACCAAATTGAACAACTAATATTTTCAACTTCATATGATAACTTTAATAAATTGTATTTGGAATTAAAAACAAAATGGTCACCAACATTTGTAAATTATTTTGAAAAAAATCTGCAACAAGATATATTAGCTTATTCAGTATTTTTTTACACCAAACAGTTTACAATTTTTAATGGAAAAACTGTAACCAACAACATGAGCGAGTCATTCAATAGGGTACTGAAGGACATTTGTGGCAACAAAGAAAATAGATTGGACTACACAATTATATTGTTTTTTAAATTATTTCAGAATTTTGCATATGACCTTTTTCGTGCAGAAAAAGGATTTGGCAGGTTTACTTTGTCCTCTGAAGAAACAATTTCTGCCGGCGAAGATTCTAAAGACAGTATTCCTAAATTGGCTTATTTAAACAAAATAAAAGAAGAAATTTTAAAACAAAAAAATTTGGCTTCTGGTTCTAAAACTAAAAAGTTCCCTAAAAAAACTTTTTATACTGAAGTTGTTGAAATGTGCCTTATGTCTAGTGGCGTATCTTTGGATAGAGACACTGGCACTTTTGTTGTGATAAATCCATTTACTGATGCCCGACATGCCGTTACATTATTTCCACCTATTTGTAGTTGTTCAAGTATTACTGCAAAATGCTGGCATGTACTTGCGGTCCATAAACGACTGCAAACCAACCAAAAAAATCCCAAGAATCGCAGTTATACACTCACGGCGTTAAACAAAAGGCAAAGGGGAAAAGATGGTAAGTCAGGCAAAAAAAAGGCTAGACAAAGAGACTACGATTACGACGTAATTCCTGCTCCCAACAGTGCAGAAATGAACATCGACCTGGATGTGCTCCTAGGTCAAGAGACAGAAGATAAAAAATATATGTGTAAAGGTAGCGACGAAGAGCATGGTGATGAGTTAACTAGCCTAGGTCTAATAGAAAGTAATATTACAATAGAAGAAATTGTCAAAAAGGGTAATAAACCCAAAGACATAATAGAAAAAAAGGAAAATTTAAAAAAAAATCAGCACATTGAAGTTAAAGCAAACGCAAAAGAGATTGACAAAAAAAATATTAAATCTGTAGTTGAAATCATGCCGAAAAATATTGGCAGAGAAGATAAGAATTCCGAAAGTAAATTATATACTAAAGAAAAAGGTAAGACAGAAAATATGCCCGAAATTAAAACAAATAAAAATGAAAGTGGGGAAAACTACAAAACACCTGATGGTGAAATGGAGAAAAATCAAACGTCTTTTGGAAACGCCCCCTGGGAAAAGGAAGATCTTTTGGTAACAACAGATCAAAAAAAAGTTGTTCAATTGCAATGGAATGTTTAATTGGGAAAAAAAAATGGTTGGATGACATATGCATTGAAAAGTGCATTAACGGAGTCATAAGTTATCTTGACCTAAAAAATGAAGCTTTCCAATTTTCTTCTTTAGTATTTGAAAATCAAAAAAATAACAATAATGTGGAGTTGGTCTCAAACTATATTAGTTCACTCAGAGCTTTGGACTTTAATGTAATTGTTTTTCCTAATAACCTTAATAATATTCACTGGCAATTAATTATCTGTAATATTTCTCAAAAAAATATATGGATTTTTGATTCTACGGTCTGTCAATTGCATGGAGCATGCCTGCAGAAATCAGCCAAGTGTTGTCTTAAAATTTTATCCTTTATGTATGCTGTAATTGACATACCATTTAATAACTTGGAATGGACAGTCTCTTTGATGAACAATTGCCCACAACAAAATAATTGTGATGACTGTGGGGTTTACACAATCATAAACACGTATTACGTGTTTTACGTGTTATCTGGTCAGGTTCCAAATGCATTTAATGTCCATTTAGCAAGAAAATGGCTTGCTGCACTATTTATAAAACAAAATAGATTGAGAGATTTTTCAAAGCGAATTTCGGCCAATGAAAGAAAATCAGCACTACAAAAAGTTATTAACCTAAAGCCTACTTCGTTTCAACTTAAAATAGAACGAAAGGAATTTAAATGCTTAGTTCTGAATTCAAATACTAATTGGAACATATGTGAATCAACGTCTTGTCCAGGAAATGGTACATATTTGCCACAAATACAATGTTGTGTTTGTAGGAAGTGGTATCACGTTAAATGTCAAAAGGGGGTTACAAAACTTAGAAGTTGGATATGTGATTTGTGCATGTTAAACTAAATTAAAAAAACAGACACTATAGACACTTAAATATTATTTGTATTAAGTCGTTTTTTCATTAAAAGGGAAATTTAAAAAAAATTTAATAAGCTTTTTACTTGGAACCATCCAAAACCTATAAGTGTATTTACCAATTTTTACTTTTAAAAACATTTTAACTATTGTAAAATCCGTTAACCTAAGTTCTTTAAATTTGTTTGCATAATACAATATAAAATTGAGGAATATTGATTTAAATGTTCTTATGTTTTAGGAGTTTTTATTAAAATTTATAACTGTTTAATTGGTTTTTGGAGGTGTCTGAGGAAGAAGAAATTTTAACTATGGTCGTTATTGCCAATTTCAGACACCTTTAAAAACCATTTTATAACCATTATTTTTTAATAAAAATGACCGGGGCAAGTTAGTTTAGGCGTTCTCATGTTGTTAAGGCAGTTTTTATTAAAATTTATAACTGTTTAATTGGTTTTTGGAGGTGTCTGAGGATGAAGAAATTTTAACTATGGTCGTTATTGCCAATTTCAGACACCTTTAAAAACCATTTTATAACCATTATTTTTTAATAAAAATGACCGAGGCAAGTTAGTTTAGGCGTTCTCATGTTGTTAAGGCAGTTTTTATTAAAATTTATAACTGTTTAATTGGTTTTTGGAGGTGTCTGAGGATGAAGAAATTTTAAGTATGGTCGTTATTGCCAATTTCAGACATCTTTAAAAACCATTTTATAACCATTATTTTTTAATAAAAATGACCGGGGCAAGTTAGTTTAAGCGTTCTTATGTTGTTAAGGCAGTTTTTATTAAAATTTATAACTGTTTAATTGGTTTTTGGAAGTGTCTGAGGATGAAGAAATTTTAAGTATGGTCGTTATTGCCAATTTCAGACACCTTTAAAAACCATTTTATAACCATTATTTTTTTTTAAAAACGACTGGGGCAAGTTAGTTTAAGCGTTCTTATGTTGTTAAGGCAGTTTTTATTAAAATTTATAACTGTTTAATTGGTTTTTGGAGGTGTCTGATGAGGGTGAAATTACCGCAAATTCCGGCACCCCTAAATTAAAAAAATTTTGCCACAAATTTCAACACGTTAAAACAAAAAAAAAATTGTTGAGGCAAGCTGGAACAATAGTCCTAAAGTCGGAAAAATCATTTTTATTAAAAAATAACAACGATAAAGTGAATTTTAGAGGTGTCTGAAAAAGTGTCGGGTGTCTGGTTTCGGTCCTACTAAAAACCGCCCGGTGGCGACCGGTGGCGACCGGTAAGTTTTAACTCATTTTTAGTTAAATTAATTGCCGACCGGTAAGTTTTAACTCATTTTTAGTTAAATTAATTGGCGACCGGTAAGTTTTAACTCATTTTTAGTTAAATTAATTGGCGACCGGTAAGTTTTAACTCATTTTTAGGTTATTTAATTGGCGACCGGTGTGTTTTAATTTATTTTTAGTTAAATTAATTGGCGACCGGTAAGTTTTAACTCATTTTTAGGTAAATTAATTGGCGACCGGTAAGTTTTAACTCATTTTTAGTTAAATTAATTGGCGACCGGTAAGTTTTAACTCATTTTTAGTTAAATTAATTGGCGACCGGTAAGTTTTAACTCATTTTTAGTTAAATTAATTGGCGACCGGTTAGTTTTAACTCATTTTTAGGTTATTTAATTGGCGACCGGTGTGTTTTAATTCATTTTTAGTTAAATTAATTGGCGACCGGTAAGTTTTAACTCATTTTTAGTTAAATTAATTGGCGACCGGTAAGTTTTAACTCATTTTTAGTTAATGTAATTGGCATCGGGAAAGTTTTAACTCATTTCTAGTTAAATTAATTGGCGACTGGTAAGTTTTAACTTATTTTTAGGTAAATTAATTGGCGACCGGTATGTTTTAACCTATTCTTATATAAATTAATTTGGGTCAGAATGTCGGAATTGTTCTATATTTAGTTTAAATTATTGATGAACGTTATATTTAAACATTATTTTGTTAAGTTTAAAACGTTAGCAACCGGATATTTTACTCTATGTTTATCTGAAAGACAAAACCACAATCCTTTTTTGGTCATATTTTTAATAAAAGAATTTTGCATGTAGAAATAAAGAAATTATCGTAAATAAAATGGTGTTTTTTGTGTTCATTTGGTGTGAGCTCTATTAGCTCTAGGTCTTTGTCTTTGATAGGGCTTTTTTGCTGTTTTGGATTTTCTTGGAATTTTTAATTTTGCGTCACTCGAGACGACTTTTTTTTTGTTTGTGCAATATTTGAGGAGTTTGAAAAGTCTCTTTGACTTTTCTTCAGGAGAGTACTCTTGCCACATATACTTGTTTAAAACCACGCCCTTTACATGTTCAGCAATGGAAAAATCGCCTTCCCCAATAATTGCTCTTTCCATTTCGGTTATTTGAAGCTCGGCTATTCTTTGAAGCTTTTCAACTAAAGCAGGAAGTTTTAAAATTTTCCAATTGGTGACCAGTTTTAAAATGTGGTTCATCGATTCAGCAGAATTGTTTTTCCAATCTATTGGTGTTTTGTATTTAACGTGAGGTTGCCATACAAAATCTTTTAAATTCTTAACAGTTAACGTAAAATAGGAAAAAAACAAATCCCTTTCTGCATGGTGTTCAAATATTTCCAAATACTTCTGTTGTAAACTAGCTTCTCTTAACAAAAATTCTCTTTCAGTCAATACACAGAGCAACCCATTACTACCAAAAAAGTCGTTGTTGACTTGTTTTACTACGTTCATATTTACTCCAATCTTGCTTTGTAAATATCTATTTAAATTATCTTTTAAATGTTTAGTACATAAAACTTGTTGCACCTCACTGAAACAAGCGGCTAACGCTTTTCTTAGCCCTTTTTCGTCGTCGCTTCCAAAAACAACGTTTTGAAAATAATTTTTAACGTTACCTAGCTTGCACTGCACATGGCTGTAAACAAATTATTAAAACACCTGTGTTTAGTGTGAAAGGTTTAAAGTAATTAATATATATTCGATTTACCTGAAAAATTTATGATAAGTTTCGTATGACCCATCCCAATGTAAGAACAACGGACCAATAAGAATGGGTGGCGCATTTGTTGCTGTTCTTATAAGATTTGGATGTTGATAAACCATAACGGTTACGAAAACAGGCCCGAGATTGAACGTTCTATCCACGCCAATAATTAAAGGTTTTCCTGATATTGAAGGAGACTTTATTAGGTTTTGAATGTCCACTAATTGTTCATTTTTGTATAATATTATGGAAGGAGGTTGATTTTTAGTTTGAATGATTTCCTGCATATAGTTGCTTTCATGAAAAATTGATAAAATGTGTTGCATATCGTCCGCAACATTATTTGATTTTTGGCCATCCGGTCTCGCTTGTAGTTTAATTTTATGTTTTATGCTCTGAACTTGTTTCAAATTTCTTGGGGCATGTTCTTTGTTATGCAATACCATGTCTTCGTAAATATTTCTAGGTATCTCATTTGATTCCGCCTTTTTTTTTATAAGATCCATTACATCTTTGGAAGTTCGAATAAACTTTTTTTTAGTCGATTTTTGATTACCATGTGGAGTATGGCCAGGGAATAAACCAATATATTCCACTATCGAAACTTCGTTTGCCTCTAATCCATTCGGAAATCGCTCAATATACGATATTCTTCGTTTGTAATTTGCACAATTCTTTAAACAAGAGTAAATTCTGCGCAAACACAAAATTTGATTTTCTGGAGGCTGGGGATCAAGTAGTATACGTTCTCGTATTTTAACAGTATAATAGTAATTTCCCTTTTTTTCCATGTACTGGAATTGGTTACCTTTGGACAAGAAATAATGTTTTTTATTAGAAGATTTTTTATACGCCCCACAGTCATCATAAAATCGACAAATTTTACCGAGGCGTATTCGATTTTTATTTTCTTGATTGCAAAGAAAATAAAAAACATTTTCTTTTATTCCCTTTGGAATAACGTTTAACCTGGAATTAAAAGTCTTTTTCTCCGTTAAATAACGCAGTAACTGGTCGGTTTCAAGAAATTTTTCAAATAAAAGTTTATTATTCAAATTTGCACATTTCCGAGCTGTATCAATAGAATGGGTTTCAGTTTGGTCTAAAAGAGTAAAAACATCAGATTGGTACAAAGGGATATTGGCCTGGTCTAAAGAGGGGATTTCAGCCTGGTCTAAAGAATGGATATTGGCCTGATCTAAAGAGGGGATATCGACCTGGTCTAAAGAGGGGATATCGACCTGGTCTAAAGAGGGTATATCAGCCTGGTCTAAAGAGGGGATATCAGCCTGGTCTAGAGAGGGGATATCAGCCTGGTCTAGAGAGGGGATATCGGCCTGGTCTAAAGAGGGAATATCGGCCTGGTCTGAAGAGGAAATATCAGCTTGGTCTAAATAAGGGATATCGGCTTGATCTAAAGTGGGAATACCATCTTGGTCTAAGGAAGCTGGCATAGTTTTATCCAAAGTTTTTTTAACAGTGTTGTCCATTTCAGGTACCGTAGAGTTTAATTCATCGCCCTTTTTGTCGCTAATTTCTACATTTAAAATAGGAACAAAATGGTTTGGTGTCCATATTTTGTCTGATGCAATGGGTATTTTTCCAGCATATACTGTCCACATTATTGATATTGCCATTAAATTTCGGTTAGCATTTTTAAATAAATTTGGATAAATCGTCTTGCACAATTCTTCATAAGCTAAATCATCAGATCCATTACAAGCAGGGTATATTGATTCAATAGGTAGATTTATAACTTGAGAGATCGCATTTATAGTATAAAATGATGAATAACCCCCAATCGACGCACAATTTATTAGGGATTCGCGATAATTTGGACAAACCCAAAATAATTTCGTAGATTTTTCGTGTTTTGTAAATTCTTTTTCTATTTTATACATTTTTAAACATGTACGTACTCTTAGCTCAACACTTAAAGATTCATTGCCACACAAACAAATGGATACAGCATTAAATAAACAACTTCCGTCCGGCGTGGTGTGCACCGCTTTTTTACCGACATTGTATTCATTAAGTTCAAGTAGGTGTTGGCCATAGAGATCAGTTTGTAAGTCCTCTGTGCAAAAAGTTATGTCGGGGCGAACAAATTCAAAATTTAAAAGAATTTTTTCTCGTTCAAGGCAATTAGCAAGCTCTTCCCAACCAACCATCCTTGCCTAAAATGATAAGTTACATACAAATATATACGCATATGTGTAACAAGACTTACAGTCCGCTGATAAATTTATTAATCAGGTGCCAGAAACTTATCAAATGTGTCATTAATCACATAATCTAGTCTCTTATTTAAGGGTTACAGTTATTAACATTACCTGGCTAAGCCTCATTAAACTCATGCTAAAATCAAAGTTTCCATCTGTATTCATGCAACACATTCTACATATATATGGCTTAGAACCCTTTTTTGTAGACAACTTCGCGAATTCACTTGGTTTTAAATTTTCGCATTTAGCATGATACCAATTAAGGCATATTTCACACAAAATGCTTTCAGTTTTTGACTCTACTTTGCATTTTGGACAAAGCCACAATTTGCATTTCTTTTTTGTTTTCGTCATTGTAATTATGTTACTCGCGATAAAGAAAAATTAAACAAAACCTTGTCCTACGTTAATGAACTAAAATTAAATATTACTATATTAACATCGTGTAAAAAAATAAAAAAACAAGTCTTTTTATAGATCTGGGATTATGTAGTCACTAACAAAAGTATTTCAATTGATTTAACCAAAAATGAGTTTAAACTTACCGGTCGCCAATTAATTTAACTAAAAATGAATTTAAACTTACCGGTCGCCAATTAATTTAACTAAAAATGAGTTAAAACACACCGGTCGCCAATTAATTTAACTAA
The DNA here is from genome assembly GCF_963082875.1 of Corella eumyota. Taxonomy (NCBI): domain Eukaryota; kingdom Metazoa; phylum Chordata; class Ascidiacea; order Phlebobranchia; family Corellidae; genus Corella; species Corella eumyota. The sequence goes on along the minus strand of NC_137493.1, from coordinate 4,394,941 downwards.
AAATGAGTTAAAACACACCGGTTGCCAATTAATTTAACTAAAAATGAGTTAAAACACACCGGTCGCCAATTAAATTAACTAAAAATGAGTTAAAACTTACCGGTCGCCAATTAATTTAACTAAAAATGAGTTAAAACTTACCGGTCGCCAATTAAATTAACTAAAAATGAGTTAAAACTTACCGGTCGCCAATTAATTTAACTAAAAATGAGTTAAAACACACCGGTCGCCAATTAAATTAACTAAAAATGAGTTAAAACTTACCGGTCGCCAATTAATTTAACTAAAAATGAGTTAAAACTTACCGGTCGCCAATTAATTTAACTAAAAATGAGTTAAAACTTACCGGTCGCCAATTTATTTAACTAAAATTGAGTTAAAACTTACCGGTCGCCAAATAATTTAACTAAAATTGAGTTGAAACTTACCGGTCGCCAATTAATTTAACTAAAATTGAGTTAAAACTTACCGGTCGCCAATTAATTTAACCAAAAATGAGTTAATATTTACCGGTCGCCAATTAATTTAACTAAAAATGAGTTAAAACTTACCGGTCGCCAATTAATTTAACTAAAAATGAATTTAATCACACCTGTCGCCAATTAATATAACTAAAAATAAGTTAAAACACACCGGTCGCCAATTAATTTAACTAAAAATGAATTTAAACACACCGGTCGCCAATTAATTTAACTAAAAATGAGTTAAAACACACCGGTCGCCAATTAATTTAACTAAAAATGAATTTAAAACTTACCGGTCGCCAATTAAATTAACTAAAAATGAGTTAAAACTTACCGGTCGCCAATTAATTTAACTAAAAATGAGTTAAAACACACCGGTCGCCAATTAAATTAACTAAAAATGAGTTAAAACTTACCGGTCGCCAATTAATTTAACTAAAAATGAGTTAAAACTTACCGGTCGCCAATTAATTTAACTAAAAATGAGTTAAAACTTACCGGTCGCCAATTTATTTAACTAAAATTGAGTTAAAACTTACCGGTCGCCAAATAATTTAACTAAAATTAAGTTGAAACTTACCGGTCGCCAATTAATTTAACTAAAATTGAGTTAAAACTTACCGGTCGCCAATTAATTTAACCAAAAATGAGTTAATACTTACCGGTCGCCAATTAATTTAACTAAAAATGAGTTAAAACTTACCGGTCGCCAATTAATTTAACTAAAAATGAGTTAAAACACACCGGTCGCCAATTAAATTAACTAAAAATGAGTTAAAACTTACCGGTCGCCAATTAATTTAACTAAAAATGAGTTAAAACTTACCGGTCGCCAATTAATTTAACTAAAAATGAGTTAAAACTTACCGGTCGCCAATTTATTTAACTAAAATTGAGTTAAAACTTACCGGTCGCCAAATAATTTAACTAAAATTGAGTTGAAACTTACCGGTCGCCAATTAATTTAACTAAAATTGAGTTAAAACTTACCGGTCGCCAATTAATTTAACCAAAAATGAGTTAATATTTACCGGTCGCCAATTAATTTAACTAAAAATGAGTTAAAACTTACCGGTCGCCAATTAATTTAACTAAAAATGAATTTAATCACACCTGTCGCCAATTAATATAACTAAAAATAAGTTAAAACACACCGGTCGCCAATTAATTTAACTAAAAATGAATTTAAACACACCGGTTGCCAATTAATTTAACTAAAAATGAGTTAAAACACACCGGTCGCCAATTAATTTAACTAAAAATGAATTTAAAACTTACCGGTCGCCAATTAATTTAACTAAAAATGAGTTAAAACACACCGGTCGCCAATTAAATTAACTAAAAATGAGTTAAAACTTACCGGTCGCCAATTAATTTAACTAAAAATGAGTTAAAACTTACCGGTCGCCAATTAATTTAACTAAAAATGAGTTAAAACTTACCGGTCGCCAATTTATTTAACTAAAATTGAGTTAAAACTTACCGGTCGCCAAATAATTTAACTAAAATTGAGTTGAAACTTACCGGTCGCCAATTAATTTAACTAAAATTGAGTTAAAACTTACCGGTCGCCAATTAATTTAACCAAAAATGAGTTAATACTTACCGGTCGCCAATTAATTTAACTAAAAATGAGTTAAAACTTACCGGTCGCCAATTAATTTAACTAAAAATGAATTTAATCACACCTGTCGCCAATTAATATAACTAAAAATAAGTTAAAACACACCGGTCGCCAATTAATTTAACTAAAAATGAATTTAAACACACCGGTCGCCAATTAATTTAACTAAAAATGAGTTAAAACACACCGGTCGCCAATTAATTTAACTAAAAACGAATTTAAACACACCGGTCGCTACCGGTCGCCACCGGTCGCCACCGGTCGCCACCGGTCGCCACCGGTCGCCACCGGTCGCCACCGGTCGCTACCGGGCGGTTTTTAGTAGGACCCTCTGGTTTTAGTACATCCCTTATTTTAGTAAAATGGGAAAGTGACGTAAGGTCGTGTTAATTTGTTTTTAGACAACCAACACGTACAGTCTGATAGTTACTAGAGTACAATACTTGGTAAATTAAAAATAGATTTTGTTAACTTTAAACCGCTGACGTGTTAGGTTGTATTTTGTTAATATCCTAATGGTTTTAAAACAAGAAAACAGGAACCAAAAATACTACTGATTAGATACTAATGTTGGTCTGTCTGTCTGTGTCTGGGTGTATAAAAATTGTCTTGTACTTTGGTCAATGGTAAGTGTGTTACAGTATCTGAGTATGGAATGTCAAGAATTTTGACAAAAAGCTCACAGCTAAGGGCTTCTAAACACATCAAATGAGAACTAGGACTTAGACAATAACAAGCAAACTAGTCAGCTAGCTGGCTAGTGCATCTTAGTTTTTTTAACAATTGAAATAAACAGAAAACTAAATGATCTGGCTATAATAAAATAAAAATCTGATACAAACACATAAATTTAATGTAGCAGGCTTACAAATTAAGGTTTCAATAATATGGTTAATGTCCTTATATGTTGTACGGGAAGTGTTGCTTCTATAAAATTACCAAAATTTGTTGAAAAATTATTAACAAAACTAAATTTGGAACAAGGACAAATTAAAATTGCGACCACTAAATGTGCGACACATTTTTTCAATACAAGCTTATTTTTTGATGATCTTTTTCAAGATAACGACGAATGGGATCAATGGTCTGAAATTGGGGACGATATTCTGCATATTGACCTAGGAAAATGGGCAGATGTTATGATTATTGCTCCATTAGATGCAAATACTTTAGGAAAATTGGCGCATGGTATTTGTGACAATCTTGTAACTTGCATTGCTAGGGCATGGGATTTTGAAAAGTTATTTTTATTTTGTCCGGCTATGAATACCCGCATGTGGAATCACCCTGTGACTAAATTAAATGTGGACATTTTAAAAAGCTGGGGTTGTGTTGAGATACCCCCAATTTGTAAAACTTTAGCTTGTGGTGACACAGGCATAGGGGCCATGGCAAATGTTGACGATATTGTATTGTGTCTTAAGGAAAAGCTAAATTTGTAATTTATAAAGAATATTTTTTTTCTAGTTTTTTTAATAATTTGTTTTTGTATTAACAGTTTTAGACCTTTAAAATTATGGAAGAAAAGGGTGATTTAAAAAATTCAGTAACAACTGTTGTAAAAGCTAATCCAGTTCGAAAACGTTACGGCCCGGCAAATGCAAGAGTTTTATCCAACAACAAAATACCGGACAAAATTTTGAAAGACCCAAAACTTGAGGCTGCTGTTTCAATTCTGCCTCAAAATTATGAATTCGAAATTTACAAGAGTGTTTGGAGGGTTCAACAAACAAAAGCAAAATGTGTCGCTTTGCAATTTCCAGAAGGACTTTTAATGTTTTCTTGCATTATTTCGGACATCATCGAAACGTTTACTGATGCTGAAACTGTTATAATGGCTGATGTGACTTATGGCGCATGTTGTGTTGATGATTACTCTGCCAGAGCTCTTGGTTGTGATTTCATGATACACTATGGCCACAGTTGTTTGGTTCCGATAAGCAACATGCCTGATATGAAAATGTTATATGTGTTTGTGCATATCAAAATTGATAACACCCATTTCAACGAAACATTAAAGCATAATTTTGAACCCGGAAGTAAGGTAGTAATCGTTAGCACAGTTCAATTTATCAACTCACTGAAATCAACCCAACTTGAAATGGCAAAGCATGGTATTGAGGTTGTGATTCCACAATGCAAACCATTATCACCTGGAGAGGTGCTGGGATGCACTTCATCTCGTTTAGCAAGCGATTATAATGCAGACGCTTTAGTTTTTCTGGGCGATGGAAGATTTCATTTAGAGTCAATTATGATTTCAAATCCTACAGTACCGGCATATTGCTATGACCCATACAGCAAAAAGTTTACACTTGAGACCTATGACCACGTAACTATGTTGAGTAACAGAAAAACCGAAATCGATAAAGCAGCAAAGGGAAAGAGCTGGGGGTTAATTCTAGGCACACTTGGCAGGCAAGGTTCCCCGAAAGTGTTAAAATATCTTGAAAACAGCATCAAAGAAGCTGGCAAAGAGGTAGTCACTGTACTTTTATCAGAAATTCTACCCGAAAAACTTAAACTATTTACTGGAGTAGATGCTTGGGTACAAACATCTTGCCCTCGATTGTCGATTGACTGGGGCACAGCTTATGATAAACCATTGCTTAATCCTTATGAAGCATCGGTGGCTTTAAAAAAGGTTGAATTTAAGCAAAACTATCCAATGGACTTTTATGCTAATGAAAGCACAGGACCTTGGACTCCTAATAATAGTTCTTATAGGCCCCCACCTAAACCAAGAATGAAAATTAACAAAAAAAATATAACTACTTGAAAAAAACAGTAATTTGATTTTGATATGTTGTATTTTTAAGATAGGGTGGTAATATAGTAAATATAGATTTTGAGATGCTATTGTTTTTTTATTCTTATTTAATTATCTATGACATTTAATCAATAGTCATGTTTTTTCAATTAACATTATGTTTGCTTCTAAACAACAAATCAATATAAACATTTGAAAACTTTAACATAATTTTAAGATTAAAGTTTTGTATAAAAACTTAAATGCAATAACTTTATTTAAATATAAAAATTAACAAAAACATAAAAACGATTATTATTTTTAGATTTTTTATTTCTAAACTTAAAAATTTATAAAAAAAATGCCGACGATTATTGTGTTACGTCGTTTTCCAACCCCAAGTGTTTCTGCGTATACTTTTGTTAGCATCGGGCTTCTTGCCATGGCGATAATGGCAGCTAGAACATCTTTGATCGACGAACAGGAGGTTCTAAAGATGAAGGAAGCTGTAAAATCGGAGCAGGATTTAAAAGCGCAAACTTTGGCCGAAGTTAATTTAAATGACTCTCAAGTTCCGGTTGTAGAAGATGAAAATGTGATTAAGGAAAATGGGAATGAGACAGTTTTAGAAAATTTGAAAGAAAATTTAAATCAGAATGAACACAAAGAAGAAGAAGAGCAAGGTAACATTTTTTTCTTATTTTAGTGTGTATTTAAACAGAACCAGAAAAAAATTTTGTAATTCTGGTGCCAGTATGTTTTTTGGTTAGCATAATCAGCTGAAACTAAAAATAAAATCTAGAGTAATGGTCTTTTTTTAAATTGTTTTTAAACAAATGATGTTTAAGGGGGTCAAAATATCACTAGATTATGTTAATAGAATTATATTATGGATCAATTTACCATGATTTTCGTTTGATTAAAAATGGTTGAATATAAATGTTTTGTTATTAATCATTTCTAATTGGCCTAATTAAATAATGACTGACAGTCCTAAATGTTTTATATTTCCTGTTGTTTTAGCTTTGATTTTAAAGCTTAAAATTAAAAAAAATAAAATAAACTTCAATGAAAATCAACAAACAAATTTAAAAGTTTGTCTACAAATTGCTTTATTTTGTTAATAAGTAGGCTATGCAATAAAAAAATAAATATATTAATATTAATGAAAGTAGAAAAACAATAGCAGGAAGTAAAGGTTATAAGGTGAAAAAAAGGTTATTATAAGTGCTTTTTGTAAAATGTTTTTAAAAAGGATGACATAATTTGCTCTAATTTTGAAGATAATATATATACCTACTTTTATTCCATCTCAGTTTTGCACTTTGCAACTTATTTTTTAATTATGTTAACACATTTACAAAATATTAAACATTTTTTGCCAAAAAAAAGTTTTAATTTTTTGATTAAATTTTCAGATGTTAATGTCTGGTCTTACCCTAAACCCTTGCCTAATGGGGAAACCCCTACATCGATGCTAGGGAGTATCAAGATCTCGGTGAAAAGGAAAGTTGAGAAAGATGAAGATGGGGAGGAGGAGCCTTATGTGGGGACTATGATTGCTCAGTCAATAAATAATGGAGAGTTTTCATTTTCTTACGGTAAATTGTTTTTCTCGTTTTCTGAAATATTTTGGATAATTTTTTTTTTGGTTTTGATTTTTGTAAAATTTAAATAATTGTTTTAAAAGTTTTGCATAGTAACAGACCTAATATAGTTTTGTCATTTAATATTAATTTATTTTTATTTTTTAACTGTCAGCTGTTTTAAGTTGATTGTTTTTAACTAAAATTAAATAGCCCATTTTTTGGCTAAGTTTAGACCTTTAATAAAAGCATTGATAAATTAAAATAAATAGGCTATTGGAAATTGTGCAGAATACTCTTCATCTAGTTTTTATCTAGGTTTCTATTTTTTTAATTCTAATAAATCATATCAAAAATATTTCCATGTATTGGAAAGTCAAAAAGATCATTTTCAACAAATCCATGTAATATTGTTTGCCAAGTTGTTGTTCTACTTTTGTTTTTAATCTACATAAATTATTTAAATATTAGGAGTGTTTTTGCTGATGATAAAGGAACCTTTAAGCTTGGTGGCTGTTGTTAATTCAGTGTATTGCACGCTTATGATTGTTCTTCAAGTTATTCAGAAAATTGTGTTCGGGAAATTAAGACTAATTGAAAGACAGCACCTGAAGGTAAAAGATACTTGTAGTTTTTTTTGCAAATTTTGGGTTGTTTTGAAAGCATATGACAATACTATACATATTTTACTAGTAACTTTATTATCATTTTTTATAATATCATTTTCTGTAAAAAAAGGTAACAATTTAAAATAAAATATTTAATTGACTCAAAGTAGCCATTTATTTTTTATAAACAACTTTTTTTAAAACCCAACCATCAATTAATAAATTTAAGTCTCCTTTTTTCAGGATAAATTCTGGAATTTTGTGTTCTACAAATTTATCTTTATTTTTGGTGTAATGAATGTTCAATCGATGACCGAAGTGTTGGTTTGGGTGTCCTGGTTTACTGCCATTGCATTTCTGTTGCTGTTAACTAAGTTGTGCAAGGACAGATTCGAGTTTCTGTCATTCTCACCAAACACACCGATGTACTATCACGGCAAGGTAGAAATAAATTCTTTTTATAACTAAATTAAAATGTTTTTAATAACGCTATTTTTTAAAAATTACTTTGTGTTGCAAAAAAAGCTTAAATTAAATGGCTTAAAAATTCCATCAATTTTTAAAATAGTGTAGTGTAATATAGATATGTTTAAAAAAATTAGGTTAATTGATTATTAAAAGTATAAAGTTATAAATAATTGATTATTTGACCTTACTTAAAAAGTAATTATTTAATTAAAATAAATTTCGATGCCTTAAACTTGTACAAAAAATTTGTTTTTAATTTGTAATAGCTTTACTGTAAAAAAATCATTTTTTTTTTAAATTACAGAAATCAATAAAAATATATATTTTTCTGAAATATTTTAAAACTTGGTAATTTTAATTTAATTTTTACAGGTTGTCAGCTTGTTGGTATTTATATTTATATCTTGCATTGCATTGTGTTTTATTTGTATCACCGACACATTAAACATTGTTTCGTCTGCCGAGGGTAGCTCCGATATACACTCGATGGCGTTTATGTTGGCCGAGTGTTTATTGATTATAATCAAATGCATGCACGTCATGATCAGGTAATATATATAAAACCAAACTAAAAATTGTTTTAAAAAAAATGATATAAAAAAATAAAAAATAAATTTTATTAAAAAATTTTTTTTTAAATTGCTGACATTTTTTTATAGATATGGGATCCACCTATATGACATTCGTCATGAGGATTTATGGGAACAGAAAGCAACTTTAGTCTACCACGTTGACCTTGTTATGGAACTCTTATCTTTGTCATTTAACTTGGTTCACCACATTCATATGTTATTCTCTGGTAACATCTGGCTTTCCATGGCTAGTCTTGTTATCTGTATGCAGGTAAAGCTAATGTTATTTTTATTCGAGAAAAGGGTAAATGTTTAGGCAGGTATTAGGTATAATAGCAACCATAATAAAAGGAATTAGAAAGTATAATATAATGTATTTTCTAGACTATTTTGCTAAAGAAAAATATATTAATTTAGGCACTATTATTTTTTTTATAAATGTTGTTTTTTTTACACCCTATCGATTTTTCGATTTTTATAATTTTTTTTCGATTTTTTTTAGTTGCGTCACTTTTTTTCGGAGATTCAAAAACGTTTGAAGCGTCACAAAAATTATCGACGAGTTGTTGCAAATATGGAAGCCCAGTTTCCTGAAGCTACCAAACAAGAACTCGAAGCTCATGGTAAGCACTTTTATTTGTTCTACAAACAGTAAACACTTTTTTGTTTAATAAAAGTATATACTTAATTTTTTGAAAAAAAAAATTAAAAATGGAAATTAAATTTGATTTAATTGCAGAGGATCAGTGTGCTATTTGTTGGGAGGCTATGGAAACTGCGAGAAAACTTCCTTGCGGACATTTCTTCCATTCTCCCTGTCTTCGATCGTGGTTGGAGCAAGACACAACCTGTCCTACATGCAGGTTAGAATTTGATATTGGGTCTCTTAAAAATTTTATTAGGTTTTTTAATTTTTTTGTCTTTGTTGAGAAAGCATACCCCCTTTACAATTATGAAGTACAAAAAATTAAAGTTTTTTTCATGAATCGATTTTTAATTTTTTTTTTTTATTTATTTATATTGGTTTATGAAGTAGTTAAACACTTTTAAAGTTAAGCTTGTTTTTATTTTGTATTTTTTTAATCATTTTAACAAAACAATTTTTTTTCACAAACACACATTTATTTAATTGTTAAATTTTTGACAGAAAACAACTTGGAATTAGAAATCAAAATGAAAATGAAAGAGTTATCAATGACGATCTTCCTAACACTGGTAAATATTTGGTTGTGTTATTTTCACGATCTACATTTTTACTATCTATTGTAATTAAGCAGTTTATTAATTTTTAATTTAAAAATTTGCATTTCTAGGTGGTCCCATGGGTCAAGGTGCTGTCCCCAACCCGACTGCAGGGTTAAATGTCAGGGCTCAGCGCAACTTCTGGCACTTTGATGGGTCCCGGTTTGCAAGTTGGTTACCCAGTTTCTCTGTTGAGGTCATGCATTCTCGACATGGGGCCCAGGCAATGGGTAAAACTTTATATTTTGTATTTCACCTTAAAAGTTAAAAAATTTTTGTTATTTTTTGAAAAAAAAGGATGACATAATTTGACATAATTTCCTTTTGATGTGGTTATGATTCGTCTAAAACCAAATTAGAAAACTTGAAAATTTTTTTTTGTATATGAGGTGCAAAAGTCATTTTTTTTGTAGCAGTTAATATATTTTATTTTATATTAAATGCAGTATCTTAAATTTTTTAAGTTTTGGTAAAAAAAAACAACCACAAATTTTTTTTAAAGTGACAACACGCACAGGTCAAAATCTAGTGGCAAACCAACCTAATAGTTCCCAGTTCGATTCCATGGTAAGGGAGGTCAGAGAAGTCTTTCCACAGGTAAAATAATTCAAAACATTTATAAAAAATCAAACAAAAGATTTATCAAAATTTAACCAAAACCCTTTCAAAGATTCCGGCTCCTGTAATAGCCACAGATTTGCGACAAACTGGATCAGTTGAACTTACCATGGAAAACATTCTAGAAGGTCGTGTTACTGTGACAACCAATCAAATCATATCACCTGACCCACCAAATAACCAATCAGAGTTCCAGGTCGCTCAACCGCCTCAACCAACGTTGCCAACACAAGACACTACATGTAAGTATTAAGTTAAGTGTTTTTTGTTAACAACTAAAACTTAAAAAGTTTTGTTACAAAAAAGTTTAAAATAAAAAAATGTTTCTCAGATCATCATCCACATTTACGGCGGAGGTTAGTGGTCCAACCAAGAGTTTACACTCATTCCCCTTTCATGACGCACAATATGCAACATCAAAGTAACACCGGTAGGTCTTGGTACTCGCATTGTAACAAAAATTTAACTCACTTAAACTTTAGGTCTTTAAAACAGATTCTTCTAGTTTACGATCCTTGCTAAACCTCTCTTTACTGACGGTCCTCACAAATTCTCTCTTATACTTTTATTGGTCTTAGATTTTTTTTGAAGACCTTAAAGTAAAGTGATCCAAAAGTTTTGAACATTTACCTTATTTAAATTTTTTATTTTTTTATTAAGTTGCGGAGGCTTCAACCAGACCCCGGCCCCACTACAGGGATGTAATGCCCCACATACAACAACAATCTACAGTTGGGACAAGTCTTAGGGCCACAGCGACAAACCCCGAGGTTATGGGGTCAAACCCCACCGTCACAGGTGGCCGATTTTCTAAAACACCTGACGACAGGGAGAAGGTTTTAAGATCGAGACGCGGCGAACTTTTAAGACAGGCGAGACTTAAATATTTAAACCAGAATTTAAATAAATCTAATTCCGCCAGAAATTCTCAAGTTCCTGCAGAAAGTTCACAAAATACGGCAGAAAATTCTGCCTTTCCGCTCGCCCGTTTTAACACAAATGAACTTAGTCATCGTGATTCGCAAAACGGTTCTAATTGGGAATCGAACCCAAGTAATTTAAACAATAATGAACAAGATGATAATGAAATGACTGATGATTCCCTTGAATAAATTTCCTTTTGTATAGCGTCACCCAAAACTTAAATTAAGTTATTTTTGAATAACAATAAAATTACTGGAATATGTGGTAACGGAATTGGAAAATTTAAAAGCGAAACAAAAAATAAAAACTTCGGTTATTGGGCAAATAAAATACAAGCACCTGGTTATACTTTTATCCTATTAATTATTTTGATAAAAATTTAAATTTTATTTTGTTGTAAGAGCATTAAACTCCCTTTTTGAGTCCCGTATGTAGTTACTTCTGATGTATTGTGTTAATTTTTAAGGGGCTTGGTTATAAGTAGAAATATGTAAAATTCATTTTCGGCACTTAGTTACGTTTTTATTTATAAAATATTTATCCTTAGTTTAAAAAAAGTGCTTTTATTTTAAAATTATTTACAAATTTATGGGTATGGTTTTATTTTGGTATTCAAATGTTTAGTTTATTTTTAAATTTAGTTAAACTACAACAATGCCTTTAATTTGTAAATATAAATATATTATTTTTCAAATATATCTTAATTGCTATTTTGCATGTAAATAATATTATGGAAAAATTGGTTGCTCAATTGTAAATATTTTTTACATTATTAAAAAATGTAAAAATTCATTAAAATATATAAAATTATTTTAATTTTATTTGTTCTAGTCATGGACTAAACTGGTTGTTAATAAAATATTAAATATAAAAAAAATCGATTTTTTTGGTTTACTCAATGTTTAGTTTATCAAACTTTTTATTTTTAACTTTTATCTTATCTTCGAAAGTGGCATCTGTTTATTTCACATCACTTTGTTTGTTTTTGGATTATGACATCACAAACAAACACAATTACGTCTTAATGTAACGTGGTGTGTAGTTATATAGCCACGTGTGTTAAGATGGTAATAATATATTAAAAAAGTTAGCATTTTATTAAAAAATAATAGAAAGTTAAAAAAATGGGTTAGATTTTTTTGTTAAATTTTTTCGGGCAATTTTTGAGTTAGCGTTGATTTTTTCAAAAGTAATTTTATGCATTCAAAAAAATTAAATATGTGTTCAAAATCTAAAACAGATTTTAGTGTTACAAAGAAGTTTAATATTTTTGAACACTTTTTCATTTATTTAAAAATAGTTTCGCATTATATTGAAAATTAAAACAATTTTTTTTAACAACGCTGTTTATCAAATATTTTTACAATAAACTTTTTAGTATATGTTTTAAAGAAAACAATTTTGACAAGATGTTTAAATTTATTAAATTAAAAATCAATTTTGTTCTTATATTAATTTGTTTTCTTTCTTTGTCTTCTGGGGAAGAGCAAAAAGTAGAAAATGAAGATTTCTATGAAATTAACGCTTTACAATTTTTATCCCATCTTCCGGTCAAGTTTGGAGTTACGATAACTGGGAATAATGCAACAAGGTTAATCATTTTTTTGATATAATAATAATTTTGTCATTAGTACTTTAGTTATTTTTTCAGATTAAGTAAATAAAATATAAATAAATCTTGATTTTAGAGAAAATTTCAAAAAGAATTCGCGAAACTTTAAAATTAAAAATAAAAACGTAAAATTTTACAGATTTGAGCATTTGTTAGAAGACTTGGGTCCATCCTTTAATTTGGCATTTTGGCACGGTATGTGGGAAGTATCTGCTGCTGCACCAGCACCAAGAGAGGCTTCAGATGAACAAATGAAGGATTGGGTTGACACAATTTACATGAACCTTAAATACTACATGAATTTATTCTTGGTATGTGTTTAAATGGTATTTGATTTTTGTTACTAAAGTGTACAGGTCCAGTTACAAGGCCTTAAAAATATAAAGATCTTAAGTTCTTGATGGGCAGGCAAAAATTGATGGCAATCGTTTTACATGTTTATAAGTAACTAGATTGCTTAGTGAAAATGCAGCTTAAAAGGGTTGGCATCAACCTATAAGCATTTGTTGTTAAAGTTAATTATGGGTGTGCTTAATCTGTAGTTTATCGTACTTTAAAAGTGTCAAAAAAATACACAGCGGTTTAATTTTAAAATTTAAAATACTATTTATGATTTTTTTTAAAACTATTTTTAAAAAAATTAGGAAATTGTATGAATTGGATTTATATATTGTTAGGAAACTTCTGATTTTTTAAAAAACAACAAAATAGATTTGATAGATGCTGCCATTACAGTTCCCAATTCCTATTTTATGACACCAAACCAAAGAGTAAAGTGGTTAGAGTACCAACAAGCCATAAGGGTAAGTTTTATCATTAATTAGGAATCAAATGTGAACTTTAATTTAAATCTCTTTCTATTTTGTTTTTAAGTTTTTTATCAATTAAAATTATTTTATTTGTTTAAAGTAATATAAAATTAAAATATATTAATCTTTTAAACTTTGTCAACCTTGAAATATCAACTTAAATTTTTAATTTATTTCAACTTTATCAAAAAACTATACACGTTTTTAATTTACAAATATTTTTAAACTTAAACAGTTTTCTGTCATGCAGTTATGTTTAAACTCTAAAAGATTCATATTTTTGTGCTATTGAAACATGCCAACTGTAAGCTAAATTGTAATGTGGCCTTTTAAATACTGATTTTCAGGAAGGAAGAGAACCAGAAATGGTAAAAGATTCAGATTTCACTAAAGAATACATGGAGGAATTAAAACGAAATGAGAATGAGTTTGATAAGTATAGTCAACTCACTCCAGAATTCCTTCCTGATGTCGCAAAATTTTACGTTTATTCGCTTATGTATTTAGACAGTGAAAGTAAGTTTTTACGTAGAATTATTTTATTTTAAAAAAATTAACAATTCTAGTTAATTTATTTTAAAGTAAATTTTTTAAACTCAATCTAAGAACCTGTTAAAAAAATAACAACAAGTTTAACCATTTGTCATTTAAAAAACCAACAATAATATTTACACATCCTTTTCAACTCAAAATAAAAAAACAATCTTTTTTTGAACTTGTTTCACAAGAATTTCATATACCCTACGTTGAATTGTCATATGAACCTGACAGTAAAGAAGTGATGTATGTTGATCCTGATGATTATGCAACTATGTTAAAACTAATTAAGTATGAGTTAAAAGACAAGAAAATTGATCTCAAAAAACATAAGTTTGTTGGACCGGGTACTTCGTCACCAACTGCTGCTAAACCATATATCGAAGCTCTAGGTATATTTTTTTAAGAAATATTTTATGTATTACTGTGAATAGGTTTGTAAATAATATTTTAAAAACCGAATTTTAAAAAAGGCCTATACACTCTTAACGAAACAAACACTATTTGTATACTATATAATGCATGACAAAAATTAATTTTTAAATAGATTTGAAATGTTTTACTATATATTTTGGTTCACAATTATTTATTGTATAAATATAAATTTTTAAAACTGTAAAAACATATTAAATTAAATTTTTTTCAAATTAAAAACTAAAAATGTTTCTTATTTATATTAATATTCTATTATGTTAAGTAAAAAATAGAGATGCATATGATATGCTGCATAGTTGGAGTTTACATGTTTGGGATAATGGAAATTCAGTAGAAGAAATTGAACATCAAATATTAGGGTTTAAGCAAATAATACAGGTGATTTATTTATTGTTTCGGTATCAAAATTCCCTTTTTTTTAATAAAAAAAAACCTATTCTGCCTTTATAAAATTTATTTGTTTAATTCAATAAATATTTTTTTAAATTCTAAACATGACACTTCTTTTGTGCCACAGGCCACCGTTCCTTCGTCCTGGCCAAAAAAACAAGTAAAAGTCACTGCATTTGGTTACAAGCCTGCCTCCCGACAAGTAAATAAAGATGATGACCTAGAGTACAATGGAGATTTAGGAGTGTGTTACAAGGGTTTACATAACCAATATCATTACAAGATGGACAATCTACCTAATACAATGTCACAGTCACCTGAAATTGGTATGTTAAGTTATTATTCGTAAATTGCAGCGACCTTGCTTGCAAAAATGACACTTAAATTTAATTGTGTTGGAAAAATTGTTTTCTAAAGCTTTTACTATGTGAACACAACACTAAAAAAGATTCCATTAGCCAATATTGAAAAATTAAAGTTTGTTATAAAATAACTTTCAATATTATTTTATTGTTAACCACAGGGTATTAATAAATCTAAACAATCAATCATTACAAGGTCTTTTAAAAAAGAAGTTAGTTAAAATTTATGTCAATGTAATAAAATATATTTTTTTAAATAAAAAATTTTGTTTATGTCAAAGATAAGTTAGTTCAATCCAGTTTAAGTTTAATGGGCCTTTGAATTGAGTTTTTAAATATATGTATGTAAAACTAGTTAATTTTTAAAATACACATTAGAATTATTTTAACAGCACACCCTTTCCCCAAAAAAAATTAAATTGTATAAAAAAAAAATTAAAAACTTTTCAAAAATTAAAAAACTTTTTTTACAGCTGTGAGACTGCTTGCCAACTTAGTTCTACAATATTCACATGGGTTCAGGGAATCTATTTACGTTTACTCCCATGATTATTTCTGGTCACAAGGGTGTAATGGTTTATTTGATAGAATTGATCGACCCAAGCAACTTTACGTTTCCCTCTCAACTCTCTTGCCATACCTTGAACAAAGTAAATGTGATTTTTATAAATATTTTTTTATAAGTTTAATGACCTTTTAATTTTAATTTTTTTTTACTTAAAAAATTTTTGGGAAAAAATCTTTTTTTTTAATATATATTGTTAATTTCAAAATTCCAATTATATTTTTAGGAACAAGAGTAGTAAGAAAACAATGGACGAATAAAGATGATTGTGTTATTGCTGTGTTCAGATCACTTGACACCACAGTTTTTGTTATGGTTAATCTTGGTGAAAAATCTTGTTCTAGAAGCTTCAGTGTCAAAGGCACCCAAATCTCTAATTTAAGAAAAGGTAATATATACTTAAATATTTAAAATGTGTGGTTCAATATATTAAAAACTGTCAATGATCAAAAAATTTACACATTTAAAAAAAAAAAAGTTTATCGGTGAATTTTCTATATATGGTCCTGAGCTCGATCCTCCTTATTTTCATTCTGCAATGCCTCTAAGTAGGCTGCAACTTGGTTTAGTTTAGCCAAAACCTGTTTAACAATATTTAAAATGGCAAAGGCATCCCAATACCAGGGCTTCTATTATTTTAAGGGTTTAAGACCAGCTTAAAACATTATGATATAACTAAGTACGCCTTAAATGGTAACTTTTACATAACTGGTGTAAAAATTAAAAATTAATTAATCTGTCATGGAATACAAAATAATTTATTTTTTGTTAATAATTTTTTTTGCAAATTTAGTGTTTATTTATATTTAAATTAAAACTTGTTTTTATTTCTTAGCAACTACGCATTCCTATAACAATGGAACAATTTCCTTAAATGCAAAAGATCCATCACGCGCGCTCGTGACTTCCTTGAATTTGGATTATGACGTTTATTCTGCTGAAGACAATGTCACCAAAGTTCTAGAATTTGATCTTTCGATCAAACCGACAGCCAGCGTTGTTGCTGTTTTTGATTATACTAAATATAAAGGAGGAGGTAATAATTTAATAAAAACCTTATATTTTAACCTTTTTTTGGTATATTTGTATTTAAATACTATAAAATGCTATAGATGAACATAATAAAGACTTTTCGATTGGTGTTTAATTTTGAATTTTAGATTAATAACATTTCATTACTTAAACGTTAATGTAAATAAAAAAACGGAAAATCTCAAGTGAAATCGTAAACCAAACATCGTCGTAAATGTTGGTGTCAGTTTTTATTTGGACCCAATTTATTACTTTAACAAGTTTCAATTTAAGTTTATGGCTAAAGTACCTTATTTTATGTGTGTCATAAAAAAGTATATAGGCATATATGTCATATTTTACCAAAATAAAACTCTTTTAAATTCATGTTTCCTTCAACTAGTGAAGAAATTTTGTACAACATATTTAGCCTTTATTAAACTTTTAATTGAGTTCCCCAATACACTTGACCTCTTTTATCTTAGTTATACACAAAATTGACACGTTGCATTACCTGTATTTACATATTAGTAATTAATATTTAAGCTAGCTTACAAACAAGTTAGCCTATGGTAACAAATTCTTCAACTTTCGTGTCATAAGATATTGTTGTGCCTAAAACACAAGGTCAAAGTATTTCTAAAATCACAAACACTCTAAAAGTTAAGTGTTATAATATTACATCCACCTAATTTTATCACCAAGAATATAGACATTTAACTCCCCAATAAAAACAAACAACGTCTTAAAAATTGTAATCTTGTTTAACAGAAACAATATTGGAAGATGATGTTTACATCTCTGTCCCATATGATGATGAACCTGTAAAGGAAGAAGTGGAAGTAAAAGAAGAATCAGAAGTTAAAGAAGAAAAAGAGGCAGTTAAAGAAGAAGGAGCTGGCAAGTCTGGTGCTAAATTTGAGGTCAAGTACGAAGAAGAAATAGTTGATAATGAGGTGACGGTGCATGCCGAATTGTAACCATTTTAACACACTCAAAATAAAATATAAAAAAAAGGTCAATTTTGTGTGGATTTGAAACATCACAGATTGAAGACTAGTTAGCGTTAGAATTGTGTGGCATATGTTTGTTATTTGCTTCGTTGTAGAGGTATCAAGTTGTTTACTAACTTAAAACTTTACTGATAAAATACACTTAGTTCAAAAGTTTACCACTTCCCATATTGCACTATAAATAATAATATTTAAAAATAATGTAAATAAATGTCACCTAGGCTATAACAAAACACAAGTTTTTCCCAATTTATTCTTAAAATAACTTTTAATGCACTTTAATTTCTTGGAACATATAAGAACAAACGAAAGGCTTAAACAATAAGTAAATAAATTTAAAAACTTTTTCAAAATTTTGGCAAGCAAGCTAATTGTTTCTAAACAGAAAAATATTAATTGCAAATTAATTTGCGAAGCGCAACAAACTTAAAAGCAAGTAAAATATAAAAATCTGAATATAGTTTATAACTTTTCTGAATAAATAAAATAATAAAATATATTTAATCTTAAATGGCAGTAAAGATAAAAAAAACAAGTGCAGCAAATATTGTTAAAACAAAACAAGAAAAAAATAAATTCTGGTTTTGCTTTTAACTTATATACAATTATTTTCTAATGAGTTAAAAAAATATAATCACCAGATTTTTTTTAAAAACAAGCTGAAATAACAACTAATAAAGCACTTGGAAATTTTTTTTAAAGCACATTAGATTTGAATGAGAATTGCATTTGATTTAAAGTAAAAAAAAAACTTTTAAATTGAAGACTTTGGGTCAATCATCATACAAAAAAAAAAGATAGAATAAATAACAGTAATAATTTTCACAGAATTAAATAAAGAACATGCACATTTTTATAACTCGGCCTATTGCCACAATAAAAAGGCTGTTTAAAAATAAATCAGCCCACGCAATACATTAACACAATATTGTCTTATTAAACACTGCATACTATATTAAAAGGAATTGCACAACCCACGAAATAACGCAGAACTAATACTATATTCAACACCTACACATAGACTAAAGTCATGTAAGTACAGTATTAATTAACACACGCAATTGTAAATGGCTTTTAAAAGTTTTTGTTTTGAAAAATTATTGGTAAAAAAGGTAAATTTTTTTGAATCATTATTCATTAAAGTTGTGATTTTGTGTTCCTGGTATTCAGGAAGCTATTATAAAGCAGCCACACAACCTTGGTGTTATTTTACAAAAATGATCCAAAATTTTGTTTTTCTTATTTTTTAACAAACTAAATTAATTCTAACTTTTTTTTAAAAATTTTAATAAATTTTTAATTTTATTGTATTGAATTGTTTATAGACCATATATAATTTGTATATACTTCAATGCAACCAAAAAAAAAACATTAGGTTACATTTTCAACCATTATTGTGAAAAATGTTAAAATAGTAGCTGATTTAAAATAAAAAAAAAACATAATATATTTTAAAAAAATTAAGAGTTATGGCTCTTGGTTATCCCACCTTAGATTACATGCATTAATATTCCTGTGAGTTTGAGGTATGTTTATTTTATGGCTTTAAATAGTTCATGTATATATAGCTTATAACTAATTAAAAATTGTGCTACCTTAACTTTAAATTGTAAAGCTAGAGTATATATAATATATATGTTGCTTAAAAAATGTTTCACTAAAACGAACTGGGACCAAAACTGATGTGAATAACATTTAATCAATGTTGTTAGCTTTTGTTTGTGTACAATAGCCTTATAAAGACTTATGAAGATTTTTCTGACTTTTGTTGGTATTTTTCTCGCAGCAGTTGAGTCACTGCACTAAAGTTTTTGGCTTCGCTTTGCATTTCGTCCGTTTTGTTTTCGAGCTGGCTGACTTTTGAAGAGCGCTGCAAGAGACCACGTCGCATCTTTTCTACAGGAGTTATTGCTTCGACGGGATTATTCTTAAGCCGTTCAAGCCCTGTTTCTTGTGAATTTTTTACTTGTCCAAGATCTAAACTGGCTCGTATTGTTTTCAACATTGACTTTTTCTTTTTTTTTATAGACTCCGGTTTCCTTTCTTCAGAGTCTGTATCTCCTACGGTCTCCTCCACAACACCTAACGTGTCCTGGTGGAAGGAAGAGTTAGCTGAGCATGTAGATTGGATGCTACTGATGCTACTCATTGATTTACGAGTTTCGGAAATTATTGGCATTTTTACATTAGATTGATCGGGGTCGTGCATTTCTAATATCACATTAACAGTTCCTGGGCTTTCGTAATCAAGATCGCTAAGGTTTAAAATGTATTCACTTAACAAGATGTCTCTGTGATGTTTTAAAACATGGTAAATTCGGAATCGAACCTTGGAATGTTTGACTTCGATTAATTGTAGCTCGTGAATGCACTCATTTATGAATTTCATGGACCCAGTAGAACTTTCTCGTATTTCGTATTTCTTGCTATGACCTCGTGCTTCGTTGGGTATCACCTTTGTTCGCAACTGCACAACAATTTTATCCTCATTTAGGGTGTCAGGTGGAGATTTACTGTGTAACATGAACATTACATTTGAGGCTTGAAGAGCAAAGATTTTTACAACTCCGCTTTGCAACAAGGTTTTGATGCCAATTTTAAGACTGATGTTCTCAGTTTCGCTTATTTGTTTATGATATACTCTTTCATGCTCATTTAAATTTGCTGGTTCAACATGATACTTCTTTAAAATCCTAACTTTTCTGTCAATTCTTTCTTCATCACTCGATTTGTCATTTTTTTCTACGGCGAGATCCAAGGTGTCACTTTTTTTCTTAGCAACCTGTTTATGGCGCTGCTTAATGGATTCCGGACTTTTCACGGGAACCTCTACTTTTACAGGTTTGGAATCGTCAACAATAAGTCGCTCCTCTTCATCATCTTTATGCACCTCCGGATCACCAAAATAACAAGTAAAACAACAACAAGAGACCTTCATTTTTTGTCCACAATAATTTGTTTTTATTTACATTTCAGTAACAAAATTCATTTTTATTTAAGATAGAAATTGTTGCCGTGAATTTTCGTTTTTATTATTATTTCTAAAAATTTTCGTTTTTATTATTATTTCTTCGTTTTTATTATTATTTGCAAAAAAATTATATTAACGTTGGATGGATTATATTTACTGCTTTAATTAAGGTTTAATTACTTTAAAGAAATTTTAAACTTCCAATATACAGAACTGCGGTCGGTAGACGTAATCTAAATATTTTGACAAAATAATAATACTTATTTTTTACATACGATAAAATTTCATTAATTTTACTTTCTTGCGACGCCTAACCCTGTAGCACTGTTAGTAATTCGAAGAACTGTTTTTTGCATTAGTCACTATTTTAAATAGGGTATTATTTAAAAAAAGTGTGTTGCAACTTCCCAATAAAACAAATTGCTGACTTTACATTTGATTTCGCTGAGTTTGTTATTGTTGACAGTTGACGGATTGATTTCGATTGATGATAGAATAGCAGGGCTGCCAAAATGTTTATATCGATTTGCTAAAAGTAGGAAAACATTATTCTTGTAAAATGTACATTTTAAAAAATACACTATGCAACTTGTGTTAAAATTTGATGGGTGGAAGTAAACAAAATTATAAGAATTATTTTATTTATTTAAATACGTTTACTTTTTTAAAAATAATTTTTAGTTAAAAATTAAATTATGCGATTATAAAATAGTTATTATGGTTCGAAATCTTAGATTTCGAAACATATTGTTATTGTCAGTGTATTTATTATGGTTCAAAATCTTAGATTTCGAAACATATTGTTATTGTCAATTTTATTATTTTTTTTTCTTACTTTTTCGAATTTTGAAATAGAGTAACTTTTGATCTTGTAAATATTAAATTCTAAAATTTTAGTATGTTTTTTAGAATAATAGTGTGTTCCAATCCTCCTATTCTCAAAATTTAATTATTGCTAATTACTAATTGCTTGTTTATTTATTAAAATTTAAAGATCGTTATTAATTCTTCAAACCTTGGTCAATTGTATATCATAATATTAGTAACTCAAAAATGAATTAAAATTTTAATTTTTACGACTAATTACTAGTTAATAGGTGTTTACTGATTAAAATTTAAAGATTGTTATTAATTTTTCAAATCTTGGTCAATTGTATATCATAATATTAGTAACTCAAAAAAAAAAATTAATTTTTATAACTAATTACTAATTAATAGGTGTTTGATTATTAAAATATAAAGATTGTTATTTATTTTTTAAATTTTGGTTAATCGTATATCATGATATTGGTAACTCAAAAATGAATTAAAATTTTAATTCTTACGACTAATTACTAGTTAATAGGTGTTTACTGATTAAAATTTAAAGATTGTTATTAATTTTTCAAATCTTGGTCAATTGTATATCATAATATTAGTAACTCAAAAAAAAAATTAATTTTTATAACTAATTACTAATTAATAGGTGTTTGATTATTAAAATATAAAGATTGTTATTTATTTTTTAAATTTTGGTTAATCGTATATCATGATATTGGTAACTCAAAAATGAATTAAAATTTTAATTTTTACGACTAATTACTAGTTAATGGGTGTTTACTGATTAAAATTTAAAGATTGTTATTAATTTTTCAAATCTTGGTCAATTGTATATCATAATATTAGTAACTCAAAAAAAAATTAATTTTTAAAACTAATTACTAATTAATAGGTGTTTGTTTTTTTAAATTTAAAGGTTGTTATTAATTTTTTAAATTTTTGTCAATTGTATATCATGATATTAGTAACTCAAAAACAAATTTAATTTTTATCACTAATTACTAATTAAAAGGTGTTAGTTTATTTAAATTTAAAGATTGTTATTAGGTTTTTTAATTTTGGTCGGTTTTATCTTATAATATTTATAATTTGAAAATAAATTAAAAAATAATTCTTGTTTGTTTTTATATTTAAATGCTGGTTTGTTCATTAAAAATTAAAGTTTGACATTAAGCATTGAAAATTTGGTATGATGTATTTTATAATATAAGTAATTAAAAAAATATTAGAAAAATAATTTTCGTTTATTTATCATATTTAAATGCTTGTTTATTTAATAAAAATCAATTTTAAGAATTTAAAATTTACTATAATTTATTTCCTAATATCACCAACTTAAAACTGGGTTAAATATTAGTTTTTGTTTGTATTGTATATATAAATGCTTGTTTGTTTATTAAAAATCAAAGGTTTGTAATATTCTTAGTTAATGTTTATGCATACCTTTTTTTATTTATCAAATAAATCTAGTTTTTTTTATTATTACAAGTGCTTACTTAAGCTATGTATACAATTTTGCATCATTGAAAGGTCGTGGCAGTTAGCTCAGTGCGAAAGGCCCACAACTCTCAGTACTGAGTCCCTAGGTTTGGTTCCAACTTAGACTCCTCAAAATAATCGACTTACCAATTTTTTGTATATTGCGTACATAGGGCCGGTCATATGATTACGTGACCCTAGCACAATAGTAAAAAAGTTTAAAATTTTTTTTTTTTTTTTTTAAATCAAAAGATAACTATACCAATAAAACCGTACTGTTCTAACAGTCGTGCTTGCAAAAATTTTTTAGCAAACATTAATATTTCCGAGAGTTATGACAAATTTATGACATTGATTTTTAAATTTTTTTAGAACTGTTTTGGTATAACTAATGCTCAAGATAAAGAAATTTTCGAAAATAATTAAAAGAACAAAAAAACATTTTTTTATTTCGCGTACATTGAATTGTTCGCGCGACCTTTTGACCTAATTAAACCCAAAATAAAAATTACCTCAAACTTTTGTTTTACTGAAAATCTCGCGAAATGTTTTATCTTGAATGTTAGTTAGGCCAATGCGCGTCTAATAAAATACAAAATTTTAGGTTTTGAGATTTCATAAATTTTTAATAAAAGTTTCATAACTTTTATGAATATTAATATTTTCGAAAAATATTTTGTAAACACGGTAATTGGACCTGTGCAGTTCTAACACAACAATTATTTTTCGATTTAAAATTTTTAATTTTTTTTCAAAAAATTTGTATGCAATATCATTGGCCAAAAATATCACGTGACCTAATTAAACCCAAAATAAAAATTACCTCAAACTTTTGTTTTACTGAAAATTTTCGCGAAATGTTTTATCGTGAATGTTTGTTAGGCCAATGCGCGTCTAATAAAATACAAAATTTTAGGTTTTGAGATTTCATAAATTTTTAATAAAAGTTTCATAACTTTTTATGAATATTAATATTTTCGAAAAATATTTTGTAAACACGGTAATTGGACCTGTGCGGTTCTAACACAACAATTATTTTTTGATTTAAAATTTTTTATTTTTTTAAAAAATTTGTATGCAATATCATTGGCCAAAATATCACGTGACCTAATGAAAACCAAAATAAAAATTACCTCAAACTTTTGTTTTACTGAAAATTTTCGCGAAATCTTTTATCTTGAACGTTAGTTAGGCCAATGCGCGTCTAATAAAATACAAAATTTTAGGTTTTAAGATTTCATAAATTTTTAATAAAAGTTTCATAACTTTTATGAATATTAATATTTTCGGAAAATATTTTGTAAACACGGTAAGTGGACCTGTGCAGTTCTAACACAACAATTATTTTTCGATTTAAAATTTTTAATTTTTTTTCAAAAAATTTGTTTGCAATATCATTGGCCAAAAATATCACGTGACCTAATTAAACCCAAAATAAAAAATACCTCAAACTTTTGTTTTACTGAAAATTTTCGCGAAATGTTTTATCCTGAATGTTTGTTTGGCCAATGCGCGTCTAATAAAATACAAAATTTTAGGTTTTGAGATTTCATAAATTTTTAATAAAAGTTGCATAACTTCTATGAATATTAATATTTTTGAAAAATATTTTGTAAACACGGTAATTGGACCTGTGCGGTTCTAACACAACAATTATTTTTCGATTTAAAATTTTTTATTTTTTTTCAAAAAATTTGTATGCAATATCATTGGGCAAAAATATCACGTGACCTAATTAAACCCAAAATAAAAATTATCTCAAACTTTTGTTCTACTCAAAATTTTTGCAAAATGTTTTATCTTGAATGTTAGTTAGGCCAATGCGCGCCTAAATAAATATAAAATTTCAGATTTTGAGATTTCATAAATTTTTAATAAAAATTTCATAACTTTTATGAATATTAATATTTTTGAAAAATATTTTGTAAACACGGTAATTGGACCTGTGCGGTTCTAACACAACAATTATTTTTCGATTTAAAATTTGAAAATTTTTTTTAAAAAATTTGTATGCAATATCATTGGCCAAAAATATCACGTGACCTAATGAAAACCAAAATAAAAATTACCCCAAACTTTTGTTTTACTAAAAATTTTCGCGAAATGTTTGATCTTGAATGTTAGTTAGGCCAATGCGCGTTTAATAAAATACAAAATTTTAGGTTTTGAGATTTCATAAATTTTTAATAAAAGTTTCATAACTTTCATGAATATTAATATTTTTGAAAAATATTTTGTAAACACGGTAATTGGACCTGTGCGGTTCTAACACAACAATTATTTTTCGATTTAAAATTTTTTATTTTTTTAAAAAAAATTTGTATGCAATCTCATTGGCCAAAAATATCACGTGACCTAATTAAAACCAAAATAAAAATTATCTCAAACTTTTGTTTTACTGAAAATTTTCGCGAAATGTTTTATCTTGAATGTTAGTTAGGCCAATTTGCGTCTAATAAAATACAAAATTTTAGGTTTTGAGATTTCATAAATTTTTAATAAAAGTTTCATAACTTTTATGAATATTAATATTTTTGAAACATATTTTGTAAACATGGTGATTGGACCTGTGCGGTTCTAACACAACAATTATTTTTCGATTTAAAATTTTTTATTTTTAAAAAAAAAATTTGTATGCAATCTCATTGGCCAAAAATATCACGTGACCTAATTAAAACCAAAATAAAAATTACCTCAAACTTTTGTTTTACTGAAAATTTTCGCGAAATGTTTTATCTTGAATGTTAGTTAGGCCAATTTGCGTCTAATAAAATACAAAATTTTAGGTTTTGAGATTTCATAAATTTTTAATAAAAGTTTCATAACTTTTATGAATATTAATATTTTTGAAAAACATTTTGTAAACACGGTGATTGGACCTGTGCGGTTCTAACACAACAATTATTTTTCGATTTAAAATTTTTTATTTTTTTAAAAAATTTGTATGCAATATCATTGGCCAAACATATCACGTGACCTAATAAAAACCAAAATAAAAATTACCTCAAACTTTTGTTTTACTGAAAATTTTTGCGAAATGTTTTATCTTGAATGTTAGTTAGGCCAATGTGCATCTAATAAAATACAAAATTTTAGGTTTTGAGATTTCATAAATTTTTAATAAAAGTTTCATAACTTTTATGAATATTAATATTTTTGAAAAATATTTTGTAAACACGGTAATTGGACCTGTGCAGTTCTAACACAACAATTATTATTCGATTTAAAATTTTTTATTTTTTAAAAAAATTTGTTTTATTTTTTTTCAAAAAATTTGTATGCAATATCATTGGCCAAAAATATCACGTAACCTAATTAAACCCAAAATAAAAATTATCTCAAACTTTTGTTTTACTGAAAATTTTCGCAAAATGTTTTATCTTAAATGTTAGTTAGGCCAATGCGCGTCTAATAAAATACAAAATTTTAGGTTTTGAAATTTCATAAATTTTTAATAAAAGTTTCATAACTTTTTATGAATATTAATATTTTCGAAAAATATTTTGTAAACACGGTGATTGGACCTGTGCGGTTCTAACACAACAATTATTTTTCGATTTAAAATTTTTTATTTTTTTAAAAAAAATTTGTATGCAATCTCATTGGCCAAAAATATCACGTGACCTAATTAAAACCAAAATAAAAATTATCTCAAACTTTTGTTTTACTGAAAATTTTCGCGAAATGTTTTATCTTGAATGTTAGTTAGGCCAATTTGCGTCTAATAAAATACAAAATTTTAGGTTTTGAGATTTCATAAATTTTTAATAAAAGTTTCATAACTTTTATGAATATTAATATTTTTGAAACATATTTTGTAAACATGGTGATTGGACCTGTGCGGTTCTAACACAACAATTATTTTTCGATTTAAAATTTTTTATTTTTAAAAAAAAAATTTGTATGCAATCTCATTGGCCAAAAATATCACGTGACCTAATTAAAACCAAAATAAAAATTACCTCAAACTTTTGTTTTACTGAAAATTTTCGCGAAATGTTTTATCTTGAATGTTAGTTAGGCCAATTTGCGTCTAATAAAATACAAAATTTTAGGTTTTGAGATTTCATAAATTTTTAATAAAAGTTTCATAACTTTTATGAATATTAATATTTTTGAAAAACATTTTGTAAACACGGTGATTGGACCTGTGCGGTTCTAACACAACAATTATTTTTCGATTTAAAATTTTTATTTTTTTAAAAAATTTGTATGCAATATCATTGGCCAAACATATCACGTGACCTAATAAAAACCAAAATAAAAATTACCTCAAACTTTTGTTTTACTGAAAATTTTTGCGAAATGTTTTATCTTGAATGTTAGTTAGGCCAATGTGCATCTAATAAAATACAAAATTTTAGGTTTTGAGATTTCATAAATTTTTAATAAAAGTTTCATAACTTTTATGAATATTAATATTTTTGAAAAATATTTTGTAAACACGGTAATTGGACCTGTGCAGTTCTAACACAACAATTATTATTCGATTTAAAATTTTTTATTTTTTAAAAAAATTTGTTTTATTTTTTTTCAAAAAATTTGTATGCAATATCATTGGCCAAAAATATCACGTAACCTAATTAAACCCAAAATAAAAATTATCTCAAACTTTTGTTTTACTGAAAATTTTCGCAAAATGTTTTATCTTAAATGTTAGTTAGGCCAATGCGCGTCTAATAAAATACAAAATTTTAGGTTTTGAAATTTCATAAATTTTTAATAAAAGTTTCATAACTTTTTATGAATATTAATATTTTCGAAAAATATTTTGTAAACACGGTAATTGGACCTGTGCGGTTCTAACACAACAATTATTTTTTGATTTAAAATTTTTTATTTTTTTAAAAAATTTGTATGCAATATCATTGGCCAAAATATCACGTGACCTAATGAAAACCAAAATAAAAATTACCTCAAACTTTTGTTTTACTGAAAATTTTCGCGAAATGTTTTATCTTGAACGTTAGTTAGGCCAATGCGCGTCTAATAAAATACAAAATTTTAGGTTTTAAGATTTCATAAATTTTTAATAAAAGTTTCATAACTTTTATGAATATTAATATTTTCGGAAAATATTTTGTAAACACGGTAAGTGGACCTGTGCAGTTCTAACACAACAATTATTTTTCGATTTAAAATTTTTAATTTTTTTTCAAAAAATTTGTATGCAATATCATTGGCCAAAAATATCACGTGACCTAATTAAACCCAAAATAAAAAATACCTCAAACTTTTGTTTTACTGAAAATTTTCGCGAAATGTTTTATCCTGAATGTTTGTTTGGCCAATGCGCGTCTAATAAAATACAAAATTTTAGGTTTTGAGATTTCATAAATTTTTAATAAAAGTTGCATAACTTTTATGAATATTAATATTTTTGAAAAATATTTTGTAAACACGGTAATTGGACCTGTGCGGTTCTAACACAACAATTATTTTTCGATTTAAAATTTTTTATTTTTTTTCAAAAAATTTGTATGCAATATCATTGGGCAAAAATATCACGTGACCTAATTAAACCCAAAATAAAAATTATCTCAAACTTTTGTTCTACTCAAAATTTTTGCAAAATGTTTTATCTTGAATGTTAGTTAGGCCAATGCGCGCCGAAATAAATATAAAATTTCAGATTTTGAGATTTCATAAATTTTTAATAAAAGTTTCATAACTTTTATGAATATTAATATTTTTGAAAAATATTTTGTAAACACGGTAATTGGACCTGTGCGGTTCTAACACAACAATTATTTTTCGATTTAAAATTTGAAAATTTTTTTTAAAAAATTTGTATGCAATATCATTGGCCAAAAATATCACGTGACCTAATGAAAACCAAAATAAAAATTACCCCAAACTTTTGTTTTACTAAAAATTTTCGCGAAATGTTTGATCTTGAATGTTAGTTAGGCCAATGCGCGTTTAATAAAATACAAAATTTTAGGTTTTGAGATTTCATAAATTTTTAATAAAAGTTTCATAACTTTCATGAATATTAATATTTTTGAAAAATATTTTGTAAACACGGTAATTGGACCTGTGCAGTTCTAACACAACAATTATTTTTCGATTTAAAATTTTTTATTTTTTTAAAAAAAATTTGTATGCAATCTCATTGGCCAAAAATATCACGTGACCTAATTAAAACCAAAATAAAAATTATCTCAAACTTTTGTTTTACTGAAAATTTTCGCGAAATGTTTTATCTTGAATGTTAGTTAGGCCAATTTGCGTCTAATAAAATACAAAATTTTAGGTTTTGAGATTTCATAAATTTTTAATAAAAGTTTCATAACTTTTATGAATATTAATATTTTTGAAACATATTTTGTAAACATGGTGATTGGACCTGTGCGGTTCTAACACAACAATTATTTTTCGATTTAAAATTTTTTATTTTTAAAAAAAAATTTGTATGCAATCTCATTGGCCAAAAATATCACGTGACCTAATTAAAACCAAAATAAAAATTACCTCAAACTTTTGTTTTACTGAAAATTTTCGCGAAATGTTTTATCTTGAATGTTAGTTAGGCCAATTTGCGTCTAATAAAATACAAAATTTTAGGTTTTGAGATTTCATAAATTTTTAATAAAAGTTTCATAACTTTTATGAATATTAATATTTTTGAAAAACATTTTGTAAACACGGTGATTGGACCTGTGCGGTTCTAACACAACAATTATTTTTCGATTTAAAATTTTTTATTTTTTTAAAAAATTTGTATGCAATATCATTGGCCAAACATATCACGTGACCTAATAAAAACCAAAATAAAAATTACCTCAAACTTTTGTTTTACTGAAAATTTTCGCGAAATGTTTTATCTTGAATGTTAGTTAGGCCAATGTGCATCTAATAAAATACAAAATTTTAGGTTTTGAGATTTCATAAATTTTTAATAAAAGTTTCATAACTTTTATGAATATTAATATTTTTGAAAAATATTTTGTAAACACGGTAATTGGACCTGTGCAGTTCTAACACAACAATTATTATTCGATTTAAAATTTTTTATTTTTTAAAAAAATTTGTTTTATTTTTTTTCAAAAAATTTGTATGCAATATCATTGGCCAAAAATATCACGTAACCTAATTAAACCCAAAATAAAAATTATCTCAAACTTTTGTTTTACTGAAAATTTTCGCAAAATGTTTTATCTTAAATGTTAGTTAGGCCAATGCGCGTCTAATAAAATACAAAATTTTAGGTTTTGAAATTTCATAAATTTTTAATAAAAGTTTCATAACTTTTTATGAATATTAATATTTTCGAAAAATATTTTGTAAACACGGTAATTGGACCTGTGCGGTTCTAACACAACAATTATTTTTTGATTTAAAATTTTTTATTTTTTAAAAAAATTTGTATGCAATATCATTGGCCAAAATATCACGTGACCTAATGAAAACCATAATAAAAATTACCTCAAACTTTTGTTTTACTGAAAATTTTCGCGAAATGTTTTATCTTGAACGTTAGTTAGGCCAATGCGCGTCTAATAAAATACAAAATTTTAGGTTTTAAGATTTCATAAATTTTTAATAAAAGTTTCATAACTTTTATGAATATTAATATTTTCGGAAAATATTTTGTAAACACGGTAAGTGGACGTGTGCAGTTCTAACACAACAATTATTTTTCGATTTAAAATTTTTAATTTTTTTTCAAAAAATTTGTATGCAATATCATTGGCCAAAAATATCACGTGACCTAATTAAACCCAAAATAAAAAATACCTCAAACTTTTGTTTTACTGAAAATTTTCGCGAAATGTTTTATCCTGAATGTTTGTTTGGCCAATGCGCGTCTAATAAAATACAAAATTTTAGGTTTTGAGATTTCATAAATTTTTAATAAAAGTTGCATAACTTTTATGAATATTAATATTTTTGAAAAATATTTTGTAAACACGGTAATTGGACCTGTGCGGTTCTAACACAACAATTATTTTTCGATTGAAAATTTTTTATTTTTTTTCAAAAAATTTGTATGCAATATCATTGGGCAAAAATATCACGTGACCTAATTAAACCCAAAATAAAAATTATCTCAAACTTTTGTTCTACTCAAAATTTTTGCAAAATGTTTTATCTTGAATGTTAGTTAGGCCAATGCGCGCCTAAATAAATATAAAATTTCAGATTTTGAGATTTCATAAATTTTTAATAAAAGTTTCATAACTTTTATGAATATTAATATTTTTGAAACATATTTTGTAAACATGGTGATTGGACCTGTGCGGTTCTAACTCAACAATTATTTTTCGATTTAAAATTTTTTATTTTTAAAAAAAAAATTTGTATGCAATATCATTGGCCAAAAATATCACGTGACCTAATTAAAACCAAAATAAAAATTACCTCAAACTTTTGTTTTACTGAAAATTTTCGCGAAATGTTTTATCTTGAATGTTAGTTAGGCCAATTTGCGTCTAATAAAATACAAAATTTTAGGTTTTGAGATTTCATAAATTTTTAATAAAAGTGTCATAACTTTTATGAATATTAATATTTTTGAAAAACATTTTGTAAACACGGTGATTGGACCTGTGCAGTTCTAACACAACAATTATTATTCGATTTAAAATTTTTTATTTTTTTAAAAAATTTGTATGCAATATCATTGGCCAAACATATCACGTGACCTAATAAAAACCAAAATAAAAATTACCTCAAACTTTTGTTTTACTGAAAATTTTCGCGAAATGTTTTATCTTGAATGTTAGTTAGGCCAATGTGCATCTAATAAAATACAAAATTTTAGGTTTTGAGATTTCATAAATTTTTAATAAAAGTTTCATAACTTTTATGAATATTAATATTTTTGAAAAATATTTTGTAAACACGGTAATTGGACCTGTGCAGTTCTAACACAACAATTATTATTCGATTTAAAATTTTTTATATTTTAAAAAAATTTGTTTTATTTTTTTTCAAAAAATTTGTATGCAATATCATTGGCCAAAAATATCACGTAACCTAATTAAACCCAAAATAAAAATTATCTCAAACTTTTGTTTTACTGAAAATTTTCGCAAAATGTTTTATGTTGAATGTTAGTTAGGCCAATGCGCGTCTAATAAAATACAAAATTTTAGGTTTTGAAATTTCATAAATTTTTAATAAAAGTGTCATAACTTTTATGAATATTAATATTTTTGAAAAATATTATGTAAACACGGTAATTGGACCCGTGCGGTTCTAACACAACAATTATTTTTTGATTTAAAATTTTTTATTTTTTTTCAAAAAATTTGTATGCAATATCATTGGCCAAAAATATCACGTG
The DNA here is from genome assembly GCF_963082875.1 of Corella eumyota. Classification (NCBI taxonomy): domain Eukaryota; kingdom Metazoa; phylum Chordata; class Ascidiacea; order Phlebobranchia; family Corellidae; genus Corella; species Corella eumyota. The sequence goes on along the minus strand of NC_137493.1, from coordinate 4,362,791 downwards.
ACCTAATTAAACCCAAAATAAAAAATATCTCAAACTTTTGTTCTACTCAAAATTTTTGCAAAATGTTTTATCTTGAATGTTAGTTAGGCCAATGCGCGCCTAATTAAATATAAAATTTCAGATTTTGAGATTTCATAAATTTTTAATAAAAGTTTCATAACTTTTATGAATATTAATATTTTTGAAAAATATTATGTAAACACGGTAATTGGACCTGTGCGGTTCTAACACAACAATTTTTTTTCGATTTAAAATTTTTTATTTTTTTTCAAAAAATTTGTATGCAATATCATTGGCCAAAAATATCACGTGACCTAATTAAACCCAAAATAAAAATTTCCTCAAACTTTTGTTTTACTGAAAATTTTCGCGAAATGTTTTATCTTGAATGTTAGTTAGGCCAATGCGCGTCTAATAAAAAATAATAAAAATTTTTTAATTTTTTAAAAAAAATTTGTATGCAATCTTATTGGCCAAAAATATCACGTGACCCAATTAAAACCAAAATAAAAATTACCTCAAACTTTTGTTTTACTGAAAATTTTCGCGAAATGTTTTATCTTGAATGTTAGTTAGGCCAATTTGCGTCTAATAAAATACAAAATTTTAGGTTTTGAGATTTCATAAATTTTTAATAAAAGTTTCATAACTTTTATGAATATTAATATTTTTGAAAAATATTTTGTAAACACGGTAATTGGACCTGTGCGGTTCTAACACAACAATTATTTTTCGATTTAAAATTTTTTATTTTTTTAAAAAATTCGTATGCAATAAAATTGGCCAAACATATCACGTGACCTAATGAAAACCAAAATAAAAATTACCTCAAACTTTTGTTTTACTGAAAATTTTCGCGAAATGTTTTATCTTGAATGTTAGTTAGGCCAATTTGCGTCTAATAAAATACAAAATTTTAGGTTTTGAGATTTCATAAATTTTTAATAAAAGTTTCATAACTTTTATGAATATTAATATTTAAAAAAAAATATTTTGTAAACACGGTGATTGGACCTGTGCGGTTCTAACACAACAATTATTTTTCGATTTAAAATTTTTTATTTTTTTAAAAAATTCGTATGCAATATCATTGGCCAAACATATCACGTGACCTAATGAAAACCAAAATAAAAATTACCTCAAACTTTTGTTTTACTGAAAATTTTCGCAAAATGTTTTATCTTGAATGTTAGTTAGGCCAATGTGCATCTAATAAAATATAAAATTTTAGGTTTTGAGATTTCATAAATTTTTAATAAAAGTTTCATAACTTTTATGAATATTAATATTTTTGAAAAATATTTTGTAAACAGGGTAATTGGACCTGTGCGGTTCTAACACAACAATTATTTTTCGATTTAAAATTTTTTATTTTTTTAAAAAATTCGTATGCAATATCATTGGCCAAACATATCACGTGACCTAATGAAAATCAAAATAAAAATTACCTCAAACTTTTGTTTTACTGAAAATTTTCGCAAAATGTTTTATCTTGAATGTTAGTTAGGCCAATTTGCGTCTAATAAAATACAAAATTTTAGGTTTTGAGATTTCATAAATTTTTAATAAAAGTTTCATAACTTTTATGAATATTAATATTTAAAAAAAAATATTTTGTAAACACGGTGATTGGACCTGTGCGGTTCTAACACAACAATTATTTTTCGATTTAAAATTTTTTATTTTTTTAAAAAATTCGTATGCAATATCATTGGCCAAACATATCACGTGACCTAATGAAAACCAAAATAAAAATTACCTCAAACTTTTGTTTTACTGAAAATTTTCGCAAAATGTTTTATCTTGAATGTTAGTTAGGCCAATGTGCATCTAATAAAATACAAAATTTTAGGTTTTGAGATTTCATAAATTTTTAATAAAAGTTTCATAACTTTTATGAATATTAATATTTTTGAAAAATATTTTGTAAACAGGGTAATTGGACCTGTGCGGTTCTAACACAACAATTATTTTTCGATTTAAAATTTTTTATTTTTTAAAAAAATTTGTTTTATTTTTTTTTAAAAATTTGTATGCAATATCATTGGCCAAAAATATCACGTGACCTAATTAAACCCAAAATAAAAATTATCTCAAACTTTTGTTTTACTGAAAATTTTCGCAAAATGTTTTATCTTGAATGTTAGTTAGGCCAATGCGCGTCTAATAAAATACAAAATTTTAGGTTTTGAAATTTCATAAATTTTTAATAAAAGTGTCATAACTTTTATAAATATTAATATTTTTGAAAAATATTATGTAAACACGGTAATTGGACCCGTGCAGTTCTAACACAACAATTATTTTTCGATTTAAAATTTTTTATTTTTTTTCAAAAATTTGTATGCAATATCATTGGCCAAAAATATCACGTGACCTAATTAAACCCAAAATAAAAAATATCTCAAACTTTTGTTCTACTCAAAATTTTTGCAAAATGTTTTATCTTGAATGTTAGTTAGGCCAATGCGCGCCTAATTAAATATAAAATTTCAGATTTTGAGATTTCATAAATTTTTAATAAAAGTTTCATAACTTTTATGAATATTAATATTTTTGAAAAATATTATGTAAACACGGTAATTGGACCTGTGCGGTTCTAACACAACAATTATTTTTCGATTTAAAATTTTTTATTTTTTTTTAAAAAATTTGTATGCAATATCATTGGCCAAAAATATCACGTGACCTAATTAAACCCAAAATAAAAATTATCTTAAACTTTTGTTCTACTCAAAATTTTTGCAAAATGTTTTATCTTAAATGTTAGTTGGGCCAATGCGCGCCTAATTAAATATAAAATTTCAGATTTTAAGATTTCATAAATTTTTAATAAAAGTTTCATAACTTTTATGAATATTAATATTTTTGAAAAATATTTTGTAAACACGGTAAATGGACCTGTGCGGTTTTAACACAACAGTTATTTTTCGATTTAAAATTTTTTATTTTTTTTCAAAAAATTTGTATGCAATATCATTGGCCAAAAATATCACGTGACCTAATGAAAACCAAAATAAAAATTACCTCAAACTTTTGTTTTACTAAAAATTTTCGCAAAATGTTTTATCTTGAATGTTAGTTAGGCCAATGCGCGTCTAATAAAATACAAAATTTTAGGTTTTGAGATTTCATAAATTTTTAATAAAAGTTTCATAACTTTTAGGAATATTAATATTTTTGAAAAATATTTTGTAAACACGGTAATTAGACATGTGCGGTCTAACACAACAATTATTTTTCGATTTAAAATTTTTAATTTTTTTTCAAAAAATTTGTATGCAATATCATTGGCCAAAAATATCACGTGACCCAATTAAACCCGAAATAAAAATTACCTCAAACTTTTGTTTTACTGAAAATTTTCGCGAAATGTTATATCTTGAATGTTAGTTAGGCCAATGCGCGTCTAATAAAATACAAAATTTTAGGTTTTGAGATTTCATAAATTTTTAATAAAAGTGTCATAACTTTTATGAATATTATTATTTTTAAAAAATATTATGTAAACATGATAATTGGACCTGTGCGGTTCTAACACAACAATTATTTTTTGATTTAAAATTTTTAATTTTTTTTCAAAAAATTTGTATGCAATATCATTAGCCAAACATATCACGTGACCAAATGAAAACCAAAATAAAAATTACTTCAAACTTTTGTTTTACTGAAAATTTTTGCGAAATGTTTTATCTTGAATGTTAGTTAGGCCAATGTGCATCTAATAAAATACAAAATTTTAGGTTTTGAGATTTCATAAATTTTTAATAAAAGTTTCATGACTTTTATGAATATTAATATTTTTGAAAAATATTTTGTAAACACTGTATTTGGACATGTGCGGTTCTAACACAACAATTATTTTTCGATTTAAAATTTGTTATTTTTTAAAAAAAATTTGTATGCAATATCATTGACCAAAAATATCACGTGACCCAATTAAACCCAAAATAAAAATTATCTCAAACTTTTGTTCTACTCAAAATTTTTGCAAAATGTTTTATCTTAAATGTTAGTTAGGCCAATGCGCGCCTAATTAAATATAAAATTTCAGATTTTGAGATTTCATAAATTTTTAATTAAAGTTTCATAACTTTTATGAATATTAATATTTTTGAAAAATATTTTGTAAACACGGTAAATGGACCTGTGCGGTTCTAACACAACAGTTATTTTTCGATTTAAAATTTTTTATTTTTTTTCAAAAAATTTGTATGCAATATCATTGGCCAAAAATATCACGTGACCCAATTAAACCCGAAATAAAAATTACGTCAAACTTTTGTTTTACTGAAAATTTTCGCGAAATGTTATATCTTGAATGTTAGTTAGGCCAATGCGCGTCTAATAAAATACAAAATTTTAGGTTTTGAGATTTCATAAATTTTTAATAAAACTGTCATAACTTTTATGAATATTAATATTTTTGAAAAATATTATGTAAACACGGTAATTGGACCTGTGCGGTTCTAACACAACAATTATTTTTCGATTTAAAATTTTTAATTTTTTTTCAAAAAATTTGTATGCAATATTATTGGCCAAAAATATCACGTGACCTAATTAAACCCAAAATAAAAATTATCTCAAACTTTTGTTCTACTCAAAATTTTTGCAAAATGTTTATCTTGAATGTAAGTTAGGCCAATCCGCGCCTAATTAAATATAAAATTTCAGATTTTGAGATTTCATAAATTTTTAATAAAAGTTTCATAACTTTTATGAATATTAATATTTAAAAAAAATATTTTGTAAACGTGGTAATTGGACATGTGCGGTTCTAACACAACAATTATTTTTCGATTTAAAATTTTTAATTTTTTTAAAAAAATTTGTATGCAATATCTTTGGCCAAAAATATCACGTGACCTAATGAAAACCCAAAAAAAAATTACTTCAAACTTTTGTTTTACTGAAAATTTTCGCGAATTATTTTATCTTGAATGTTAGTTAGGCCAATGCGCGTCTAATAAAATACAAAATTTTAGGTTTTGAGATTTCATAAATTTTTAATAAAAGTTTCATAACTTTTATAAATGTTAATATTTTTGAAAAATATTTTGTAAACACGGTGATTGGACCTGTGCGGTTCTAACACAACAATTATTTTTCGATTTAAAATTTTTTATTTTTTTAAAAAATTCGTATGCAATATCATTGGCCAAACATATCACGTGATCTAATGAAAACCAAAATAAAAATTACCTTAAACTTTTGTTTTACTGAAAATTTTCGCGAAATGTTTTATCTTGAATGCTAGTTAGGCCAATGTGCGTCTAATAAAATACAAAATTTTAGGTTTTGAGATTTCATAAATTTTTAATAAAAGTTTCATAACTTTTATGAATATTAATATTTTTGAAAAATATTTTGTAAACACGGTAATTGGACCTGTGCGGTTCTAACACAACAATTATTTTTCGATTTAAATTTTTTTATTTTTTAAAAAAATTTGTTTTATTTTTTTTCAAAAAATTTGTATGCAATATCATTGGCCAAAAATATCACGTGACCTAATTAAACCCAAAATAAAAATTATCTCAAACTTTTGTTTTACTGAAAATTTTCGCAAAATGTTTTATCTTGAATGTTAGTTAGGCCAATGCGCGTCTAATAAAATACAAAATTTTAGGTTTTGAGATTTCATAAATTTTTAATAAAAGTTTCATAACTTTTATGAATATTAATATTTTTGAAAAATATTTTGTAAACACGGTAATTGGACCTGTGCGGTTCTAACACAACAATTATTTTTCGATTTAAATTTTTTTATTTTTTAAAAAAATTTGTTTTATTTTTTTTCAAAAAATTTGTATGCAATATCATTGGCCAAAAATATCACGTGACCTAATTAAACCCAAAATAAAAATTATCTCAAACTTTTGTTTTACTGAAAATTTTCGCAAAATGTTTTATCTTGAATGTTAGTTAGGCCAATGCGCGTCTAATAAAATACAAAATTTTAGGTTTTGAAATTTCATAAATTTTTAATAAAAGTGTCATAACTTTTATGAATATTAATATTTTTGAAAAATATTATGTAAACACGGTAATTGGACCTGTGCGGTTCTAGAACAACAATTATTTTTCGATTTAAAATTTTTTATTTTTTTTCAAAAAATTTGTATGCAATATCATTGGCCAAAAATATCACGTGACCTAATTAAACCCAAAATAAAAATTATCTCAAACTTTTGTTCTACTCAAAATTTTTGCAAAATGTTTTATCTTGAATGTTAGTTAGGCCAATGCGCGCCTAATTAAATATAAAATTTCAGATTTTGAGATTTCATAAATTTTTAATAAAAGTTTCATAACTTTTATGAATATTAATATTTTGGAAAAATATTTCGTAAACACGGTAATTGGACCTGTGCGGTTCTAACACAACAATTATTTTTCGATTTAAAATTTAAACTTTTTTTTTTAAAAATTTGTATGCAATATCATTGGGCAAAAATATCACGTGACCTAATGAAAACCAAAATAAAAATTACCTCAAACTTTTGTTTTACTGAAAATTTTCGCGAAATGTTTTATCTTGAATGTTAGTTAGGCCAATGCGCGTCTAATAAAATACAAAATTTTAGGTTTTGAGATTTCATAAATTTTTAATAAAAGTTTTATAACTTTTAGGAATATTAATATTTTCGAAAAATATTTTGTAAACACGGTAATTGGACATGTGCGGTCTAACACAACAATTATTTTTTGATTTAAAATTTGTTATTTTTTTTCAAAAAATTTGTATGCAATATCATTGACCAAAAATATCACGTGACCCAATTAAACCCGAAATAAAAATTACCTCAAACTTTTGTTTTACTAAAAATTTTCGCGAAATGTTTTATCTTGAATGTTAGTTAGGCCAATGCGCGTCTAATAAAATACAAAATTTTAGGTTTTGAGATTTCATAAATTTTTAATAAAAGTGTCATAACTTTTATGAATATTATTATTTTTAAAAAATATTATGTAAACACGGTAATTGGACATGTGCGGTTCTAACACAACAATTATTTTATTTTTCGATTTAAAATTTTTTATTTTTTTTCAAAAAATTTGTATGCAATATCATTGGCCAAAAATATCACGTGACCTAATTAAACCCAAAATAAAAATTATCTCAAACTTTTGTTCTACTCAAAATTTTTGCAAAATGTTTTATCTTGAATGTTAGTTAGGCCAATGCGCGCCTAATTAAATATAAAATTTCTAATTTTGAGATTTCATAAATATTTAATAAAAGTGTCATAACTTTTATGAATATTAATATTTTTGAAAAATATTTTGTAAACACGGTAATTGGACCTGTGCGGTTCTAACACAACAGTTATTTTTTGATTTAAAATTTGTTATTTTTAAAAAAAAAATTTGTATGCAATATCATTGGCCAAAAATATCACGTGACCTAATGAAAACCAAAATAAAAATTAAATTATTGTTTATTTATTTAAAATTAAATTTTGACATTAAGTATTCAAAATTTAATATAATAAACTTTATAATAAAAGTAGTTAAAAAACATATTTAAAAAATAACTTTTGTTTATTTATCATATGTAAATGCTTGTTTATTTATTAAAAATCAAAAATCAATTTTAGAATTTAAAATTTAGTCTAATGTGTATTCTGATATTAACAACTTAAAACTCGGTTAAAATATTAATTTTTGTATGTATAATATATTTGAATACTTGTTTGTTTATTAAAAATCAAAGATATGTAATAGTCTTAGTAAATGTTCACGCATATCTTTTTTCATTTATTAAAATTTATGCTAAACATAATCAAATTATTTCGAACCATATTTTATTTATCAAATAAATCTAGTTATGGTTCGAAATCTTAGATTTTGATACATATTGCTATTGTCATTATTATGGTTCGAAATCTTAGATTTCGAAACATATTGTTATTGTCATTATACTTATTATTATTATTATTTTTATTCTTTCTAGTTCCAATTTTGAAAGAAGATATCTTTAGTTCCTTAAAATTTAAAAATCTGAAATTTTAGTATGTTGTTTATTATCAGATTATGTTTTCATTCTCCTATTTTTTACAACATTTAATTAACACTAATTACTAATTAATAAGTGTTTATTTATTAAAATTTAAAGTTTGTTATTTATTTTTTAAATCTTGGCCATTTGTATATCATGATATTGGTAACTCAAAAATAAATTAAAATTTTAATTTTTGTCACTAAATACTAATTAATAGGTGTTTGTTTATTCAAATTTAAAGATTGTTATTAGGTTTTTAAATTTTGGTCGGTTATATATAAGATTAACATTTGCTCAAAGTTAATGTTAAATTTTTCCTCACAAACATTATAATAAAACTATCTTGATTGTAAAAAACATTCACAGTAGGGTCATGTGTGTTTGAGTCCACTACTCATATCATCATCTAAGCTAGGTAGTCTTCCTTTGAAAGAAGTCTCGAACGTTTGCAAAAATCTGACAATGAAGATTAAAAATTTCATTCTGGCTAAATTTTCACCAATACACAACCTAGGTCCAATAGAAAATGGAAGAGTTTTATTAGTGGAGGGCACATATTTTCCTTCTTTTTAATGTCAACTTGGCAAAAACAGTTCAGGATTACTAACCTTAAAACTATTTTAATTTCAAATATTTTAATTTTAAATTAATTTTTCAACCATGCAGAGAAAACAAATAGAACTGTAAACAATACAAATTTAATAAATCATTTTTTTGTATTTAATCATTCTCAATGTGGAATGGACAACTTTACGGCTTAAACATAGAGTAACATGTGTAACACTAACCCAGTCTTAAGTTGACTTTGACAGTTTGGAATAATATTGATTCTAATTGCCAATAATTTTACTGGGTGTAAGATGTTGGCTTAGCAAAAGTTATCGTTTATGGTGCCCTACTCAAGAGCATAACAGCATTCAAAATCGAACCCAAAACCTTATGTAGTAAAGCCGTTTTTAGCCAGTGGTAACATTGGGCTAGTAAAGGAATTTTATTTACAAACAAATCCTTTTATTAGACAAATAAAAAATCTTATGAAAATAAAATCTTACTCATGTAGATAATCTTTAATTTAAAACTTACAAACTGCAACCAAGAGCTAATTGTTGGGTAAAGGACGTGATGCATAAAACAAGAAATAAAATTGTAAGCAAGTTAAACTATTGAAACGTTAAATTTAAATAATTTCCTTAAAGCTGATGTGTATTCATGTATTTCAAGATAAACTCAAGCACCCAGGCAAAACCCAACTGAAATATAAAAGGTTTAAAAAAGAGGAAATTCAACTAATAATAAATTACACAAAGCTGTTGTTGAAAACAAAAAAATTATACGCTTTAATATATGCATCACAATTCTTTAAGCTTAAACAACCAGTAGTGTAAATAAAAGAGGAATATTAAATTTATCCCCACTACTCTACTGTACTTATCTACTTTAAAAGCAGTAACGTTACAACTCGATTACGTCACTAAATAGGTTTATGTCATTAAAAAAAAGCATATAAAATTTTGTTAAACAAAATTTATTAATAATATCAAAATAAGGAAAAAAAATAAGTCTAAAAACATTAATAATATCGACAACAGAAAAGAATACGTAAAAATAAGGCTAGGAACATAAATAATATCAATAACAGAAAGATATACGAAATAAATAAGGCTAAGAACATAATTAATATCGACAACAGAAAGAAATACGAAATAAATAAGGCTAAGAACATAAATAATATCGACAACAGAAAATTATACATGAAATTAAGGCTAAAAACATAAATAATATCGCCAACAGAAAGAAATACAAAAAAAATAAGACTGAGAATACAAATAATATCGATAACAGAAAAGAGTACGTGAAATTAAGGCTTAAAACATAAATAATATTGACAACAGAAAGAAATATGAAATAAATAAGGCTTAAATGAGGCCGAAATATGAAATAAATGACAACAGAAAGAAATATGAAATAAATGAGGCTTAAAACATAAATGATATCGACAGCAGACAATATACATGAAATTAAGGCCAAAAACATAAATAATATCGACAACAAAAAGAAATACAAAAAAATAAGGCTGAGAACACAAATAATATTGGTAACAGAAAAGAGTACGTAAAATTAAGGCCAAAAACATAAATAATATCGACAACAGAAAGAATACATGAAAATAAGGCTAAAAACATAAACAATGTCAACAACATAACAAAATATGAAAAAATAAGGCTAAGAACATAAATAATATCGACAGCAGACAAGAATACGTAAAAATAAGGCTAAAAACATAAACAATATCAACAACAGAAAGAAATATAAAATAAATGAGGCTAAGAACATAAATGATATCGACAACAAAAAGAAATACAAAAAAAATAAGGCTGAGAACACAAATAATATTGATAACAGAAAAGAGTACGTAAAATTAAGGCTAAAAACATAAATAATATCGACAAAAAAAAGAAATATGAAAAAAATAAGGCTTAAAACATAAACAATATCGACAACAGACAAGAATACGTAAAAATAAGGCTTAGAACACAATTAATATCAATAACATGAAAAGTACGTGAAATTAAGGCTAAAAACATAAATAATATCGACAATAGAAAGAAATAGAAAAAAATAAGGCTGAGAACACAAATAATATCAATAACAGAAAAGAGTATGTGAAATTAAGGCTAAAAACATAAATAATATCGACAACAGACAAGAATACGTAAAAATAAGGCTTAGAACACAATTTAATATCAATAACATGAAAAGTATGTGAAATTAAGGCTAAGAACATAAATGATATCGACAATAGAAAAGAATATGAGCAATTAAGGCTGAAAACATAAATAATATCGACAACAGAAAACAATGTGTAAAATTAAGGCTAAAAACATAAATAATATCGACAACAGAATAAAATACAAAAATATTGCTAAAAATATAATTAATATTGACAACAAAAAAGAATAAAAAAAGAGGCTAAAAACATAAAAATGATCGACAAAAAAATCAGGAAAATAAGGCTTAAATATAAATAATATTGACCACAGAAAAGAATACAAAAAAACAATATTAATAAATAAATAATTCATATAATATAACCCAATATAGCTCTAGTGGGAAAGCACGAACTGGCAAACATCATTGGGAAGTTGTAGCAATATCATCAGAAAGTGGTAGCAACATTATCAAAAGATGGTAGCATTATCATTGAAAAGTGGTAGCAACATCATTGGGGTGGGGAGTGACTTTATCGGAAAGTGGTAGCAACATTATCAGAAATCAACATCATCGAGACGCGGGGGTAGCAACATCATTGGAAAGTAAAAGAAAAATTTTCTGGAAGGTAACAACATCATTAAAAGGCAACATCATCATTTACAACATCATCAAAAGGCACCATCTGGGGTAGCAACATCATCGGAAGGTAGTAGCAACATCATTAGAGGCAGCAACAATATCGGTAGGTAGCAACGTAAGCATAAGGTGGTAACAACATTTTCAGGGGTTTTGTGTAAGGGTAAAAACATCATTGGAATTGGAAGTAAAATTATCGGGGGGTAACAACATCATTAGCGAGGGGTAGCAACATCATTAGAAAGTGTTATCAACATCATCGCGACGCAGGGGGGTAACAACGTCATTGAAAAGTGAAAGAAAAAATTTTTGGAGGGTAACAACATCATTTAAAGGCAACAACATCATCTGGGGTAGTAACATCAATAAAGGCAGCAACGATATCTTTGGTAGCAACATAACTATAAGGTGGTAACAACATTTTTAGGGGGAAGCAACATTATTTGAGGGCAACAACATCATTGGAAAGTAGAAGAAAAATTATCAGAGGTAGCAACATCACCAGAAAGTGGTAGCAACAGAATCGGGGGTTAGCGACATCATTGGGCGTAGCAACATCATCATGGAGGGGTAACAACATCATCAGAAAGTGGTAGCAACATCATTAGAGGTAGCGACATTATCAGGAGGCGGGGGGCAGGGGGGGGGGGTTAGTAGGGTTAACAACATCATTAAAAAGTGGAAGAAAAATTATTGTCGGGTAGCAACATCATCGGAAAGTGGTAGAAAAGGTATTAGGGGGGTAACGACATCATTTGGGGTAACAACATCATCAGCGAGGGGTAGCAACATCATCAGAAAGTGGTATCAACGTCATCGGGACACAGGGGGTAGCAACATCATTGGAAGGTAGTAGCAACATCGTCATCTGAAACCTTAAAAAAAGCTGGAAAGCAGTTATCTATTTCTAATTACAAAAAAAAATAGTGAAAATATTACCTTGTCGTTTAGAAGACTATATGTTACCTATCTTTCTCGATTCAAAAGATGACATGATCAGAGGGTGACATCATCGAAGTGTAACCTAATCCGAAACACTGGATTGCATTAAACACAATGTAGACAAAATGACCTCAAAAAAAATTGAAAAGAATTAAATATGTTATTTGGTACAGTTGTTTAATTTAATTACAAATATATAAAATTAATTATTTAGTTATACGTATTTACTGCATGAATACCAAACTTTTATTAAAAAAGGGATATTAGGAAATAATTATGAAAAACTATTAAAATAAATAAACAAATTGTAAGGTCGTTACAATAAATTAAAACACCAACCAACAAGTTATTAAACAAATACAATACACAAAATAGTAGCCTACTTATTAATAGTAGGTAACTGATAAACAAATAGCTAACAAATCAAATAGCAGGCATGTAGATCCCAGCTGATCGCACTCTAGTACGCCAACTAGCGGTCGACTTTGACGTCTACAGATCTCCACCTAGCAGATGGTAATATAGCTACGACAACTAAAGCGACGCAAACTGACGTGTAAACTGAAGCGGCGTAAACTGACGTTTAAGTCGAAGCGAACGACGAAAGCGACGAACAACGAACGAGAAAAAGCGACGAACGACATAAGCGACGAACAACGAACGACGAAAGCGCCGCAAACTAAAGCGACCAACGAAGCGTATGTTGCAACACGCGCACGAATTAGATTGAACGCAAGATTTACGACCCGCCTAATACAACTAGGCTGATCCTAATAATTGATCATTTTTAGTATATATCTGTAATCAACAATACCTCAAATTTGACAAGCTGAGGCCTTTGCCTTTAGGGTTAGGGTGGAGGACTTTTATTAGGGAAAATGCATATAGAAAGATGTACACTCAAAAATTATAAATAATGTTATTATCAATTTAATATATATATATATTTATTAAAAAACAAATATCTTACCGTATGTTAAAGAAATCACCTTTTTGTTCTTCTTCTCACAACTTATTAAAACCTCAATTAACAACTACCTCTCTTATCAGATCATCACCAGATCCTCCAGATGTTCCTCTATTCTTCATCAAATTATCATCAGATCCTCAAGATGTTCTTTTATTCATTATTGCATTCTCCAGGTTCACGAGATCGCCATCTGAAATCTGAAACCTTAAAAAAAAGCTAAAAAGCAGTTATGTATGTTTAATTAAAAATTAAAATTGGTTAACATATTACCTTGTTGTTCAGAAGACTACATGTTACTTATCTTTTTCGATTTCTCATTAGATCCTCCAGATGTTCCTTCATTTATCATGAAATCATCATCAGATCCTCTAGATGTTCCTCTATTCCTCATCAGATCCTCCAGGTTCATGAGATCGTCATCTGAAATCTAAAACCTTAAAAAAAAAGCTAAAAAGAAGTTATATATGTCTAATTAAAAATTAAAATTAGTTAACATATTACCTTGTTGTTCAGAAGACTACATGTTACCTATCTTTCTCGATTCCTCATTAGATCCTCCAGATGTTCATTCATTCTTCATGAAATCACCTTTAGATCCTCTAGATGTTCCTCTATTCCTCATCAGATCCTCTAGGTTCACGAGATCGTCATCTGAAATCTAAAACCTTAAAAAGAAAGCTAAAAAGCAGTTATATATGTCTAATTAAAAATTAAAATTAGTTAAAATATTACCTTGTTTTTCAGAAGACTACATGTTACTTATCTTTCTCGATTTCTCATTACATCCTCCAGATGTTCCTTCATTTATCATGAATTCATCATCAGATCCTCCAGATGTTCCTCTTTTCCTCATCAGATCCTCCAGGTTCACGAGATCGTCATCTGAAATCTAAAACCTTAAAAAGAAAGCTAAGAAGCAGTTATATATGTCTAATTAAAAATTAAAATTAGTTAAAATATTACCTTGTTGTTCAGAAGACTACATGTTACTTATCTTTCTCGATTCCTCATTACATCCTCCAGATGTTCCTTTATTTATCATGAAATCATCATCAGATCCTCTAGATGTTCCTTCTTTCCACATCAGATCCTCTAGGTTTACGAGATCGTCATCTGAAATCTAAAACCTTAAAAAAAAGCTAAAAAGCAGTTATCTAAGTTTAATTAAAAATCAAAATTGGTTAACATACTACCTTGTTGTTCAGAAGACCACATGTTACCTATTTTTTTCGATTCATTATTAGATCCTCGAGATGTTCCTTCATTCTTCATAAAATCGTCATTAAATCCTCCATGTGTTCCTCTATTCCTCATCAGATCCGTCAGGTTCACGAGGTCGTCATCTGAAATCTAAAACCTTAAAAAGAAAGCTAAAAAGCAGTTATATATGTCTAATTATAAATTAAAATTAGTTAAAATATTACCTTGTTGTTCAGAAGACTACATGTTACTTATCTTTCTCGATTCCTCATTAGATCCTCCAGAAGTTCATTATTCTTCATGAAATCACCTTCAGATCCACCAGATGTTTCTCTATTCCTCATCAGATCCTCCAGGTTTACGAGATCGCCATCTGAAATCTGAAATCTTAAAAAAAAGCTAAAAAGCAGTTATAGATGTCTAATTAAAAATTAAAATTAGTTAAAACATTACCTTGTTGTTCAGAAGACTACATGTTACTTATCTTTCTCGATTCCTCATTACATCCTCCAGATGTTCCTTTATTTTTCATGAATTCATCATTAGATCCTCTACATGTTCCTCTATTCCTCATCAGATCCTCCAGGTTCACGAGATCGCCATCTGAAATCTGAAACCTTAAAAAAAAGCTAAAAAGCAGATATGTATGTTTAATTAAAAATTAAAATTGGTTAACATATTACCTTGTTGTTCAGAAGACTACATGTTACTTATCTTTCTCGATTTCTCATTAGATCCTCCAGATGTTCCTTTATTTATCATGAGATCATCATCAGATCCTCTAGATGTTCCTCCTTTCCACATCAGATCCTCTAGGTTCACGAGATCGTCATCTGAAATCTAAAACCTTAAAAAAAAACCTAAAAAGCAGTTATCTATGTCTAATTAAAAATCAAAATTGGTTAACATATTACCTTGTTGTTCAGAAGGCTACATGTTACCTATCTTTTTCGATTCTTCATTAGATCCTCGAGATGTTCCTTGATTCTTAATGAAATTATCATTAAATCCTCCATGTGTTCCTCTTTTCCTCATCAGATCCGTCAGGTTCACGAGGTCGTCATCTGAAATCTAAAACCTTAAAAAGAAAGCTAAAAAGCAGTTATATATGTCTAATTAAAAATTAAAATTAGTTAAAATATTACCTTGTTGTTCAGAAGACTACATGTTACTTATCTTTCTTGATTCCTCATTAGATCCTCCAGAAGTTCATTATTCTTCATGAAATCACCTTCAGATCCACCAGATGTTTCTCTATTCCTCATCAGATCCTCCAGGTTTACGAGATCGCCATCTGAAATCTGAAACCTTAAAAAAAAGCTAAAAAGAAGTTATGTATGTTTAATTAAAAATTAAAATTGGTTAACATATTACCTTGTTGTTCAGAAGACTACATGTTACTTATCTTTCTCAATTTCTTATTAGATCCTCCAGATGTTCCTTTATTTTTCATGAATTCATCATTAGATCCTCTAGATGTTCCTCCTTTCCTCATCAGATCCTCTAGGTTCACGAGATCGTCATCTGAAATCTAAAACCTTAAAAAGAAAGCTAAAAAGCAATTATCTATGTCTAATTAAAAATCAAAATTGGTTAACATATTACCTTGTTGTTCAGAAGACTACATGTTACCTATCTTTTTCGATTCCTCATTAGATCCTCCAGATGTTCCTTGATTCTTAATGAAATTATCATTAAATCCTCCATGTGTTCCTCTTTTCCTCATCAGATCCGTCAGGTTCACGAGGTCGTCATCTGAAATCTAAAACCTTAAAAAGAAAGCTAAAAAGCAGTTATATATGTCTAATTAAAAATTAAAATTAGTTAAAATATTACCTTGTTGTTCAGAAGACTACATGTTACTTATCTTTCTCGATTCCTCATTAGATCCTCCAGAAGTTCATTATTCTTCATGAATTCATCATCAGATCCTCTAGATGTTCCTCTATTCCTCATCAGGTCCTCCAGGTTCACGAGATCGTCATCTAAAATCTAAAACCTTAAAAAGAAAGCTAAAAAGCAGTTATATATGTCTAATTAAAAATTAAAATTAGTTAAAATATTACCTTGTTGTTCAGAAGACTACATGTTACCTATCTTTCTCGATTCCTCATTAGATCCTCCAGATGTTCATTCATTCTTCATGAAATCACCTTCAGATCCACCAAATGTTCCTCTATTCCTTATCAGATCCTCCAGGTTTACGAGATCGCCATCTGAAATCCGAAACCTTAAAAAAAAGCTAAAAAGCAGTTATGTATGTTTAATTAAAAATTAAAATTGATTAACATATTACCTTGGTGTTCAGAAGACTACATGTTACTTATCTTTCTCGATTTCTCATTAGATCCTCCAGATGTTCCTTCATTTATCATGAAATCATCATCAGATCCTCTAGATGTTCCTTCTTTCCTCATCAGATCCTCCAGGTTCACGAGATCGTCATCTGAAATCTAAAACCTTAAAAAGAAAGCTAAAAAGCAGTTATATATGTCTAATTAAAAATTAAAATTGGTTAAAATATTACCTTGTTGTTCAGAAGACTACATGTTACCTATCTTTTTCGATTCCTCATTATATCCTCCAGATGTTCCTTTATTTCTTTTGAAATCACCATCAGATCCTCCAGATGTTCTTCTATTCCTCATCAGATCCTCCAGGTTAACGAGATCGTCATCTAAAATCTGAAACCTTAAAAAGAAAGCTAAAAAGCAGTTATTTATGTCTAATTAAAAATTAAAATTGGTTAACAGATTACCATGTTGTTCGGTAGACTACATTTTACTTATCTTTCTCGATTTCTCATTAGATCCTCCAGATGTTCCTTTATTTTTTATGAAATCACCATTAGATCCTCCAGATGTTCCTCTATTCCTCATCAGGTCCTCCAGGTTCACGAGATCGTCATCTGAAATCTAAAACCTTAAATTGAAAGCTAAAAAGCAGTTATTTATGTCTAATTAAAAATTAAAATTGGTTAACATATTACCTTGTTGTTCAGAAACTTTATGTTACCTATCTTTCTCGATTCCTCATTAGATCCTGCAGATGTTCCTTTATTCTTCATGAAATAATCATCAGATCCTCCAGATGTTCCTCTATTCCTCATCAGATCCTCCAGGTTCACAAGATCGTCATCTGAAATCTGAAACCTTAAAAAGAAAGCTAAAAAGCAGTTATCTATGTCTAATTAAAAATTAAAATTGGTTAACAGACTACCTTGTTTTTCAGAAGACTACATGTTACCTATCTTTCTCGATTCCTCATTAGATCCTCCAAAAGTTTCTTCATTTTTCATGAAATCATCATCAGATCCTCCAAATGTTGTTCTTTATTCCTCATTAAATGCTGGAAAGCAGTTATATATGTCTAAATAGAAAAAATATTAGTTAATTAGTTAACATTTTACCTAGTTTGTCAAGGGCCTATAGGTTACCTATTTTCTCTTTACCTCATTTTATCATCATCATCAGATCTCTCGGTTCCACAAAGTTGTCATCTGAAACCTTAGAAAAGAAACAACTAAACCGACGCAAACTGACAACTTTACAGCCAAAGCGACTCAAATTGACGCACGCAAACTGACAATGTTACAATTAAAGCGACGGAAGCGACGAACAACGAAATTGACGCAAACTGGCAACTGAAGCGATCGACGAAAGCGGCGAATAACGAAAGCGGCGAATAAAGGAAGCGACGACTGCGGCGAACAACGAAAGCGTCGAAAGCGGCAAACAACGATAGCGGCGAACAACGATAGCGTCGAAAGCGGCGATCAACGGAATCGACGAACAACGAAAGCGACGCAAACTGAAGCGACGAACAGAGCAATGTGTTGCAACACGCGCACAAATTCAATTTAAAGCAAGACTGACCACCAGCCTAATCCAACTAGGCTGATCTTAGTCTTAGGTCACTTTTAATATAATATCTGTAATCAATAATATCTTAAAACTTTACAAATTGGACCATAGCCTTCAAAGCTAGGGTGTAGCCTTAGGTTACGAGGGAAACATGTAAAAGTTGTACAATGATAAATAAATTTATTATCTATTTAATATATATATTTTTCGAAAAACAAGTATCTTACCGGGATGCTTAAGAAATCACCTTTTTGGTCTTTTCCTCACAGCTCATCAAAGCCTAAATTTACAACTACCTAAGGCCCACATCACACTCTTCAATTTCTCTTAAATCACCGTAGAATCGCCTAATTAGTACCTATTTCTCGTCAGATCATCATCAGACACTCCCTTTCTGCGAGATCGTCATCTACAACTGCAAATATAAACTGGGGGCAGTTAAAATGTCTAGTTAGG
The DNA here is from genome assembly GCF_963082875.1 of Corella eumyota. Lineage (NCBI taxonomy): Eukaryota > Metazoa > Chordata > Ascidiacea > Phlebobranchia > Corellidae > Corella > Corella eumyota. The sequence continues at coordinate 4,344,004 of NC_137493.1, read as the reverse complement.
TATTATTTATTGATACGCTTTCAAATAGTGTTGTTTAATAAATACGCGGACTGTTAAACGCAATACGCCAAACATTAAAACAACGAATGTATCGATACGCGCACGATCCTACCCCTAACGCACTGCATAACCAATTAAACAACACCATATACACTAAAAAAAATAACTACTAAAAATTATAAAATAATTCACTTAACTCGATTTGTTAAAAAAAAAGATGGCTTCGTCCTAAAGACGCTTTCGACATGGCTTAAACTCTCAACTTAGCTAAAACATAAAACAAACATCCTGAACACAGACTAACTGAAACTTAATGGCGGACAAGCCGATCTAAGAAGTCAAGTTGTGACGTCAGTTGTGACGTCAGTTGTATTCATCCGCAACGCATTATGCTAAAGGCGTATAAAGAAATAGTTTCTTAACTAATCAAATTATAAAAACTAACAACGTCGTTATCTTACGAAACAATTTAAAATAGAAAACTTTATTAATTTTAAAATATTTAATTAAATATTAGCTTTATAAACTTACAATTTAACTATATACCCCATGATTTAACACAAAACCTAAAAGCGCTTCTCTTAAATTCTGCGCTTCGCTAACTTCGGCGCTGATTGCCTGAAACGAATTACGCTTTTCTTGAGTAACATTTCAATTTTTTTTTACCACGACCTTACTAGTCGGGATTATTTTTGTTGTAATAATTATTATGCTTCGAAATCTTAGATTTCAAAACGTGTTGTTATTGTGAATATTTTTATTATTATGTTTTAAATTATAAAACATAATAAATAGTTTTATATTATAAACGTAACAGTTTTATATTATAATATTAATTACTTAAAAAGGATTTTTTTTTTAAAACATTTAAAATAATTTTGTTTTGAAATTTTGTTAGTACAATCATTTAATATGATTTTAGTTTTATAACTAAATACGTAATATTTGATTTATTAATTTAGTTAATATTTATAATTAAGTAATGTTTATGCGTAACTTTATTTATTAATAGTTTTTTAAAATAATCAAATAATTTCGAACCATATTTTATTTATTAAATAAATCTAGTATTTATTGTTTTTATTCTTATTTGACCGAATTTTAAAAGACGATAAATTCTGTTCTTTAAAATTAAAAATTCTAAATTTTCAGTATGTTTGTTATTATCCTAATGTGTCGCAAACCTCCTATTAACGACATTTAATTATCACTAATTATTAATTAATAAAGTTTTTTTTATTAAAATTTAAGGAATGTTATAAATTTTTCAAATCTTAATTAATTGTATATCATGATATTAGTAACTTGTAAACAAGTTAAAAAAATTTATTTTTGTTTGTTTATTATTTTAATTGTTGTTTATTTATTCAAAATTAAAGATTAATGTTAGGCGTTCTAAATTGGTTCTTATGTTAGTCATAATATTATTAATTAAAAAAAAAATTTGAAAATTATTTTTGTGTGTTTATCATATGTTATTGCTTGTTTATTTATTAAACATTAAAGATCATTGGTCTAATCATAATGTATACCCTGATATCACAATTCAAAAGCGAGTCAAAAATTGTAATTTTGATATATTTTATTTTATTTCTTTTTTGTTTTTTTTTTAATTTAAAAATGAAAAGTAGTCTATTAAATTTTAAGTGTTTGTTTACTGTTATATTAAAAACAAGAAAACGTGGCAAAAATTAATATTTTTTACTTTAGTTCTTGTTAGTTTATAAAAAAACTGAATATTAATTTATTGCGTTCAAAGTTCTGTAAATCGTTTTTTTGTATAATGTCAATACTGAAAATTCATTTTCAAAATTAATTTTGGTTTAAACATTATAAATATATTTCGCTTTTGTAATTATGTTATATCATAAACAATAGGCCAAGTATGTTGTTGTGTTATTAATATTTAATTATAAGAATATGAATATTGAGAAAAGGCAATTCAGCTAATTTTTATTCTGGGTTTAATTAGGTTGCACATTGAAAATAACTGCACATTGAAATTTTAAATATAATTTTTTTTTGAAAAAAATTGTCACCAATATTAATATACTGATGACGTCACTCATATAGGCTTCGCTTTAATAAAAAAGTGTTCTACAACATATTTTTAATAATTTTTTTTCCTGAATGTTAGTAAAACAAATCGAAAAAAATATTTATTTTTAAATTTCGAGTTTTAAGCAAAATTTAATAAAAATGTCATAACTTCTATAAATATTAGTAATTGTTAAATATTATTTTGAAAAAATGTTTTATGGACTAATGCACGTTTAATGGTAAAGGCAAAATTAAAATTTAAAAGTTTATTCTTTCTTTGAAAAAAATTGCCACCAATATTATAATACTGATGACGTCACGTAATTTGCAAAAATGCCTTCACGTAATTTACATGACGTAATTTGCAAAAATGTTGGTTGATTGCCCACTACCACAGCCTACGTCAATTATAATTTTATGCATTTCATTATTAATAGCTGAGTGTTGTTTTAAATATGCAATGACATTTTCAGCTAATTCGGGGGTGTAAACTGGCCTTTACTTCACATAATTTTTTGTTACTGCCTCCCCGTTATAATAAACATTCATATTTTTTGGTTTAACCATAGACAATAATTTGGTCTAGTAACGCTTTAGTTTGAAATGTGCACATTGAAAAAATAAACATTACATTCATATGCTTTGAGGTATTCGTATCCTTTTTTCTAAGTACCAAAAGCATCACCGTGAAAACTTATAATACATAGCACTAAAAAGCCAAAGTTATTTGATAAACCATAAGGCCGTTATAGTTATTTTAAATTTTGTTTTCCAAAATAGATTGACTCAAAAATTTAACAACAATCAAGCCATTTGGGTTCAGGTTATTTTTAAAATTAATTTCAGCAATAAAAACAAAACAAAAAAATCACAAGTCTTTTTTTTTACACACGCTTTAATAATGCAGATCTTATTAACATAGACGATCTTGTCAAAATAAAGCATTTTGAAATAAAGGTTAACGTAACTTGTTTTTTTTTTATTATTTAGCCTTGCCCTTTAGCTAAACAATAACATGTAACACTTTATGAGCAATAACTCGAAGTGTAAAAACAAATAAACAGGGCAAAGTTGCTACCTTTTTGTGCATGCTAATACAAACTTGCTATTTAAATACGTCCAACGCCCATAATGCAATTAGTTGCACATATTAAAATTCAGTTAAAGGGCGATCAAACATAGCCCTAGGTATATGGTAACTCGACAAATTTGCATATAAATAGACATGTTATTTCTTATGCTGCAAAAATCAGTAAGTAGTTGCAGTAAAGAGCAAATACGATGATTTCTTTACTGCTGTTAGTCTGCTTTGCGGCAATACAAGGTGAGGAATATTTTTAATAATTTATGACAAGACTATTTAATAATCACGCAAGTAATTTTTTTTAAAGTTAACAGTTTTTATATATTTATATCAAAATAATTTTTGATTGATGAATATTCTAGTTAATTAAATTTCAATTTTTTTTCCAGTTGACGCTCAATCCTTTTCCAGTCGAGTTGTCAGGCCCACCAACGTAGTCAAACAAACTAACGGTAAATTCTAAAGTCCAATTAAAATCACCTATAAAAACTTTTATGATACATGGTATATTCACTGCGAAAATTTACCGGTGCACCATAACAGCAGTTAGCATTTAATAAAAAAATATAGTTTTACTTTACCTAAAATTTTTAACGTTTTTTTAGTTGTCGGCAAATGCTCAGGAACTCGCTGGACAAATTACTTTAGTTCTGATAATTCCGGCCCCGACGACGTTGAAAGCCTAGCCACCTTTAGAAAAAAATACGGAATTTGTGACCCGAGGTTTACAATTGTCACAGGAATCAGAACTAGAGTTGTATACAGGAACACCCACACCATACTGGCAACCAAGGAATGTTCTCGATATTGATCTGGACGGTCTAAAGTGCTTAAACCACAAGCAACCTTATGGCACTTTAACAACAAAACCATACACCCCATCCCAACGACGATGCCCGTGTCGTAATTACAAAGTGTCATTTTGTTATCCCAGAGTCAGTGGAAGTAAGTAGTTAATATTGTTATACAAAAGCTAATATTTAAGAGAATATTTTACAAGTTTAACTTTAACGTATTGGCTTGTGGGCAACATTGGTACTACAAAATTATATATAGTACAATATATTTTGTATATCAATTTGAATTAAAACAAAACTATTATTTGCAGTTCAGGGTAGTTGCCCGACTAACAATTGGGGAATTTGGTTGGACCGTGACGACCCGACTGTCACTGGCGATTGGGAACCCAGAACCCCTTACCATACTTGCTATTGTAGTAATGGTACTGTACCAACAGCAATACAGGTTCGAATTTTGAAACCCGGCCACATTTTCCACCTGGTACCATGGCCGGTTTGCAACCAAGACATAACCATTTCACCATCTGGAGGATTTGTTTGCAGAAATATTGACCAGATCCCGCAAAATACCAACAACGACCCGGAATGCTACGACTACCGAGTAAGATACTGCTGTCCAGACACCAGTCCTGGTCCATTCCCGGTCTGTCTTGCGCCTCCTAGCGGCATAAATCAAACGTAAAAAAAATAACTGGACAAGTTGTGCTTTTAAGTAAACAGTAAATAATTCGATTTGTATATACCTAAAGTTTGCCAACGATATATACCTTAATACATTCGCCCTAAAATAAATTTACAATATTTGTTGTGAATGTAAACTTTTACATGGTTTGCTTTAATATTATATTTTTCAAAAAAAGTGACCACAAAATTTAAAACATATTATTTTTAATAGCAAAATAGCAAGAGCATTTTGCTTAATTTCAATATTAGATGATCTAAAAAGACAATTTTAAACTTAAAAAAAGGTTAGATTTGCGTACGGCACTAATAACACTTCAGCTTAATTAAACTCACTCGACCTTTTTAAATTGAACCGTTTAAAGGATTTGAGATTTAAAGAATTAAAAAGGTCAAACTATAATATTTTAAAACTTAAAAAAAAATTTTATAATTAAAACAACCTTGAGAGGATATTATTTTCTCCTTCCTCAATAACATTATTTACGCACTTAAAGTATTTTTCATACTTGTGTTAATAAGCACTAAAACCCCTAAACACAATAAAGTTTACAAGCATATTTTTCGTCCAAAATTAGTTTGCCATGTCAAATGCGGCCAGAATTTCAAAAATAAAATTTCCATACTAGATCTGTTATCAGAAATCAAAAATAGCCCATAAATAGGTAACTCCAGTTGCTGCATATAAACAACCTAGATAAATCGTCTTTTGCAGAATAAGTAAGTAGTTGCTGCAAAGAGCAAATACGATGATTTATTCATTGCTATTGGTCTGCTTTGTTGCAATACAAATTAAGAAATACATTTTATATTTTTTTCAATATTGTATGCCAAAAAAAAATTTACCTATAAAGTTAAAAGCAACCAAGCCATTTGGGTTCAGTTTATTTTTAGTCTGTTTAAAAGTATATTTTTAAACTTAATTTTATCATTAGAAATCTAATTTTAGACTTAATTTTAGCATTAAAAACAAAACAAACTTCTATCACATTTAAAAACAATACTTGTTTTACACACGCTTCACTATTTCAGATCTTATTAACTCAGGCGACCTTGTCAAAATAAATTGCTTCGAAATAAAAGGTCAACATGACTTGTTTTTTTATAAGCCCATACTTTAAGCTGAAAAGATATATAAAACAACTTATAGACAGTAATTTAAAATGTCGAAATTAAAAAAAAATACCCAATGCAATTTGCAAGCTAAATTTATCGTACCAGTAAAAAAGGGCTTCGCAATCACAATTAAGCACAATGCAAAAATGTTTCTAGGCTTCAATTAAAAGGTTTACACAAAAGAAAAACGTGATAAAAAATAATGTAGTTTGTTGTACGAACTGTTAAACAGTGCAAACTTGATACCATTCCGTGCATGTTAAAAAAGATCCGCCATTTAAATACGTGCAATGCCAATATTTTGGACACATGAATTACAATTCGTTACATTATTGAACAAAATTTAAAAAATTAACTTTTTTATACTGGTTAAATCTAACGTACTTGTAAACAATATTTTAAAATGCAAATAAAAAAAAAATTGAGTTTATACATTTTCACTTAAAGAACGGAAATTTTACCATTTTTTGTAAGTTGATAAAATAAATGCTTATGGTGTTTTTTACAACATAAACTATTTGACGATATTTTCGAAAAATAAGCTCCAGGCAAATTAAACTAATCCTCGTTCTCGGAAAACTCGGGCACGGTTATAATACGTTAAAGCGGTCGGTCACGTTTTGAAAAACAAAATTTCCGCAACGAAATTGAAAAAGAACGATCAGAAATAGCCTTCGGTATGGTAACTCCAGGTTTTGCAAATAAATAGCCATGCAAAATCGAATTCTGCATAATCAGTTAGTGGTTGCAGTGAAGAGCAAAAACGATGATTTCTTTACTTCTACTAGTTTGCTTTGCAGCAATACAAGGTAACGAATATTTCTTAAAATTTATGACAAGACTATATTAATAATAACGCAAGTAGTTTTTTTTTAATTAACAGTTTTTATATATTTATACCAAATTAACTTTTGATTAATTAACATACTAGTTTTATTGAATTTTAAATTTTGTTTTACAGTTGACGCCCAATTTGATGTTATCGACATAGTGTCGTCCCCCTTCAGACCAAATAACGGTAAATTATAATGTTCATTCAAAATTACCTTTAAAACTATTTTAAAACTTTATATTATAGAATAAGATGCGTTAAAAGCTCATATAGTTAACAATGACCCCGCCAGTATTACAAATAGAAGGGCCGTGTGGATACGCACTATGGAAAATGACCCAGAAATAATTATTCGAAAAAAAATTTTAAATTTTTTTAAACAAAATTGCTTGATAAAAATTTTAGTTTTTATTTACTTATATTTAATGCTTTACGTTTTTCTCAGTTGTCGGCAAATGCCCAGGAAATCGCTGGACAAGATACTACAGTTATGATAATTCGGGGCCCGATGACATCGAATCCCTAGCCACCTTTAGAAAACGATACGGAATTTGTAACCCAAGGTTCACATATGTCACCGGAATTAGAGCAAGAGTTGTAGGAACAACCCAACCGTATTGGCAACCTAGGAACGTTCTCGATATTGACTTGGACGGTCTTAGTTGCTTAAACCACAAGCAACCTTATAGTACTTTAACAACGAATCCATACACCCCATCCCAACGACGATGCCCGTGTCGTAATTACGAAGTGTCATTTTGTTGTCCCAGAGTTACTGGAAGTAAGTTGTTTACATTGATATACATAAGCCTATATCTCAGTTAATAATTAACAGATTTAGCCCTAGTGTATTGGCTTGTGGGCAACATTAGAACTAAAAAATTTATATTTAGTACATTACATTTTGTATTATTAATATTTATTCTAAACAAAAGTATTTTTGCAGTTCAGGGTAGTTGCCCAACTAACAATTGGGGAATTTGGTTAGACCGTGACGACCCGACGGTCACCGGGGATTGGGAACCCAGAACTCCTTTTCATACTTGCTATTGTAGGAATGGTGCTGTACCAACGGCGATACAGGTGCAAATCTGGCAACCCGGTCACATCTTCCACCTGGCACCATGGCCGGTTTGCAACCAAGACATAACCATTTCACCATCTGGTGGATTTGTTTGCAAAAACATCGACCAGACCCCTCAAAATACCAACAGCGACCCGGAATGCTACGACTACCGAGTAAGGTACTGCTGTCCAAGAATAACATCAGGACCATTTCCGATCTGTCGTGCGCCTTTAAGCAGCCTAACTCGAACATAAAAAAACAAACTGGGCAAACCGTGCTTTTAAGAAAACAGTTATTTGATTTGTATATACCTAAATTTTGCAAATGCTATATGCCTCAATACATTTGCCCTAAAAGTTAGAATATTCGTTGTAAATGTAAAATTTGTTTGGATTGCTTTAATATTATATCTATCAATAAAGGTGACAATATATATTGGATTCAATGTTTATTCAGCAAAATCACAAAAGAATTTTGATTAAGTGATTATTAGATAATGTAAAAAAAAATTTTGAATGTGAAAGACGTTTAAAAACTTGAAATCAAAACAGATTTTTAGATTTTTTTTTTGCACACGACCCTTATAATACCATAATTGAACTTAGACGATCTTATTAAGTTAAATCTTATAAAGATTAACATATTTACTCTGACTTTTATAATCGACCCAACCTTGAACCTGAAGGCTTAAACCAAGATTTAAAGGATTAAAAAGATTAGACTATAACATTTTAGCAACAAAAAACAACTTTTATAAAAACAAAACAAACTTAAGAAACTGTTATTTTTTTTAACTTGATAATGTAGCGAATTAATTAATTTTAATTTTTAAAAACTGACCTCAGTGGTTAGTTGATTACAAGAATATAAAATTCTGGCTAATTCTTACGAAAATAAACTCTGAATTTAAGTAATGTTCAAATCCATGTTTATTGAGTGGCGTCCGTTCAGCAGAACGAAATTGCCTTTCTGTTTTTAAAACGAACATTTGCACTTAATAAAAAGCAGAAATAAATTGTTGGAAAAATAATTCAATACCAGAAAAACGAGGTTAGAGTTCCCATGTGAAAAGAGTTGTTAAATAACCCGCAAATTCGATAAACAAGTAATAGTTAAAAGCATTAAAATTTATTATTTAAATAGGGAGGAAAAATACGCCAAAGCTTGACAGCAAATAAATAACAATTTAATTTCAAATCAACATCAAAAACTGTTTGTTTATAAAATTAAAAGTTAGCTTATGTGGATTTATCCAAAATAAGCTCCAATAGCATTTAATACTTTCAAAGATCTTTTTTTTTAATTTAAATGTGATTAAACACTAAAACCCCAAACATAATACAATTTACACATAACTTGCGTCCAAAATAAGTGAAAAGTTATGATAAATTAGCAGATGAGATTCAGAAACAGGTTCATTATTGTACGAATAAAAGCGTAGAAAAAAATTTTAGTTTACCGTGAATAAAACAAAAAAAATATTTAAGTTTGTTTGCAAAAACATTGGCCAGACGCCGCAAAATACCAACAAGCACCCAGAATGCTACGACTACCAAGCAAAAATCCCTTTTTTTCGAAAACTATTTTTTTCAAATAAAATACTCGCAACGAAATTGAAAAAAGATGATTTAAAATAGCTTTTGGTATGGTAACTCCTGGTTTTGCATATAAATAGCTATGCACAATCGAATTCTGCATAATCAGTTAGTTGCAGTAAAGAGCAAAAACGATGATTTCATTATTTCTATTAGTCATCTTTGCTGCAATACAAGGTAATGAATAATTTTTTTAAATTATGACAAGACTATATTAATAATCACGCAAGTAATTTTTTAAAAGTTAACAGTTTTTAAATATTTATACAAAATTAACTTTTGATTAATAAGTTTTCTAGTTCTACAAAACTTTAAATTTTTTTACAGTTGACGCCCAGTATGATGTTACCGACACAGCAGCTTCCAGACAAAATAACGGTAACTTATGATGCTCATGTAAAACTACCTATAAATTTGTTTTTCTTTTTTCCACATTGAACGTAAAATCTATATTAAATAAAAGGTCTACCAGGCCAGTATTAAAATAGAAGGACCGTTGATACGCTTTAAGTAAAATAACCTAGAAATAAATATATTCTTAAAACCCTTTTTTCAGTTTTCTTTAATATCGCATTTGATAAATGTAAAAATTGCATTTGATAAAAAGTTATTTAATTTACTTGAATTTTAACTTTTTTTCAGTTGTCGGAAAATGCCCAGGAAATCGATGGACAAGGTACTACAGTTATGATAATTCGGGCCCCGATGACATCGAATCTCTAGCCACCTTTAGAAAACGATACAGCATTTGTGACCAAAGGTTTACAATTGTCACAGGAATCAGAGCTAGGGATGTAGGAACACCCACACCATACTGGCAACCAAGGAATGTTCTCGATATTGATCTGGGCGGTCTAAGGTGCTTAAACCACAAGCAACCTTATGATACTTTAACAACGAATCCATACACCCCATCCCAACGACGATATCCATGTCGTAATTACGAAGTGTCATTTTGTTGTCCCAGAGTTACTGGAAGTAAGTAGTTTACATTGATATACATAAGACTATATCTCAGTTAATAATTCACAGATTTAGCCCTAGTGTATTGACTTAAAGACAACATTAAAATTCGAAATTTATATTTAGTACATGACATTTTGTATTATTAATATTTATTCTAAACAAAAGTATTTTTGCAGTTCAGGGTAGTTGCCCAACTAACTATTGGGGAGTTTGGTTGAATCGTGACTACCCGACTGCCACCGGAGATTGGGAACTGAGAACTCCTTACCATACTTGCTATTGTAGGAATGGTGCTGTACCAACAGCAATACAGGTGCAAATCTGGCAACCCGGTCACATCTTCCACCTGGCACCATGGCCGGTTGGCAACCAAGACATAACCATTTCACCATCTGAAGGATTTGTTTGCAGAAATATTGACCAGACTCCACAAAATACCAACAACAACCCGGAATGCTACGACTACCGAGTAAGGTACTGCTGCCCAAGAACAAAACCAGGACCATTTTCGGTCTGTGGTGCGCCTTCTAACAGCATAATCCAAACATAAAACAAAAAAAAACTGGGCAAACCGTGCTTTTAAGAAAACAGTTATTTGATTTGTATATACCTAAATTTTGCCAATGCTATTATGCCTTAATACATTTGCGCTAAAAGTTAGAATATTCGTTGTAAATGTAAAATTTGTTTGGTTTGCTTTAATAATATATCTATCAATAAAGGTGACACTATATATAAGACTCAATATTTTTTTAGCAAAATCACAAGAGAATTTCGATTAAGTAGTTTTTAGATAATGTAAAAAACATATTTTGAATGTAAAAGACCTTTGAAAATTAAAATCCAAACAAATTTTTTGATTTTTTTTGCACACGACATTTATAATACTTCAGCATAAATGAACTTATGCGACCTTATTAAGTTACATCTTATAAAGATTAAAATATTTACTCTTTTATAATTGACCCAACCTTGAACCTGAAGGCTTAAACCAAGATTTAAAGGATTACAAAGATTAGACTATAACATTTTAGCAACAAAAAACAACTTTTTTAAAAACAAAAAAAATTTAAGAAAC